>NC_135236.1:122416560-123636977 GCF_051348905.1 Ranitomeya variabilis | reverse complement strand
AAGTGAATGTGTCTCTCCCCCTCTCCATGCAGCGCTGCCCGTTACAGCAGAGACTCTGATCTGACAGCATTAGGAGGACTGACACAAACTTTGTCTCCCCATGCAGCGCACCCCGCTCCCACTCTCCCCCTGGTACCCATCCATCGGATTCTCCACCAACCTGGTGCAGCACCCCTCTCCCCATGGTTATCGTTAAAGGGGTATTGTCACCCAAAATGCTAAATACGGCAGCAGCATGCCGACCCCTCACCCCGTTACTCACCTCTGACTCCACCGCCTCAGGAATCTTCGGTCGCACTTCACGTATGCGCACTCCGGGGGTCAGGAGGACCTGGTGCCGGGCAGATGTGCTCCGTGGGTGTTACTATGTTTTTAGCCCTGTCGAACCCATAACACAAATTACATGAACACAAAATGGTGCTCGGTGTATATCAGGGAGATATATACAAAAGGGACTTGGCCCCTATAATAATTATACCAGTAAGGCCGGCGTCACACTCAGCGTAAGACAATACGCCACGTATTATACGGCCGTACTACGGGCGTAATACGGAGAAATGTCCCCAAAATATTGATCCGTAGTCAGGGTGTGTCAGCGTATTTTATGCTATGGGGCATTTTATACGTGCCCCATCACGTGGGGCAAGTATACTGTACGCAGCATCATGTGGGGCCATTATACAGTATGGAGCATAATGTGGCCAATGGCCATTGTACAGTATGGAGCGTCGTGTGTGGCCATATTTTTTTGTTCATAATTATTGTTAACGAAACATTGTGATCAGAAGTGCTAAATGGGTGTGGCTGGGGCGTGGCTAGTTGTGAAATGGGTGTGGCCTAAAATTTGCCGCGGCGCGCTACGCGCGCCGCTGACTTTGTCCCTCTTTCCCTTCCCCTAAAGTTGGGAGGTATGATACAGGCCCTGTATATAATTTCGATATACAATCTCTGTATACTTAGATCATATTACTATCCATATATACATTACTCATATATAACATCCGTATATACAGATCACACACACACATAGTACCCGTATATACCGGTCACATGCACAGTATCCGTACACAGGTCCCACATACAATTTCCGCATACAGAGCGGCACACATGGAGGACACGTTGGTCACATGACTGCAGGTGACCCGTTAGCGCCCCCTAGGACCACGCACAGCACAGCGCCGGGGCAGCGGCTGGTTACCATACACTTCCAGGGCGCGCTCCTCCATGACCCGGGCACGTCTTTTGGTTCCCCCGCGGAGAGCTGACAGCAGCCCGGTCAGCAACTCCATACCAACTCCGCCCACTGACGGACGTCACGCCTCCCAGTATCCAACCAGCAGCTGGTGATGACGTCAGCTCTCCGCCTGACCTGTGCTATCACGTGATCTCATGGAAAGATGGCGGTGTCCGGGACGAGTGCGAGAGCGCTGTAAGTAGGAAGGAACTGTACAATGTCTTAAGAGGCTAGGAGAAGACTGACCGGAGGTAGCAGACGCGAGAGAGCGATGGAAGCCTAGAACTGGGACAAGCAGGTGATGTTACTGTAATGCCAGCCGCCGACACTCGTAGTTCAGGGTCTGCAGCAGAATGTACCTTCCTGCTATCCGTAGATACTACCTGGATACTGGTATACATTGCAGCCAATCAGATTTCAGCTTTAATTTTTCAAACACTAGTTGGAAAATGAAAACGGCCACCTGATTGGTTGTTTTGGGTAACCCCTCCAGTGCTCCCTCATTAGTTTTGGTATCCCCTCTTATACACAGCATCGGGGCTTCTCACAACATCTGCTCTACTTTATGTGACAGTATTAAGCTGATATATACGCTGCATTAACTCCTCGTGTCCAGACTGACTTTATTTGGTCATAAATATCCCCTATCCTAAAGAGAAAACTAAGTCCTTGATATCAGGAGACCCCTTCTCAGCAGACCACTCCTTACAGTATCCTGCCTGACCTCAAGTAATGAGAGCAGCTCGTGCACATCTGGTGTGAGCACCGCACGTGGCCTGCAGAGCATTAGATGGGGGATTATATTATAAGGGGTATCATTACCCCTGAGCTTCATGGCATGTCCGCCGGGTGAGAGCCGTGGATGCATCATTAGGTCCCAGCCGCTCTCAAGAACAATGCCCGGCCTGCCATAGCTAACCATGGAGGGGTGGATTCTCCATTCACTTACATGGCAGTCCTGAGAACTGGGGAGTAAGCGTACCATTGTGCCACCAAACAAGCGCTGGCGTCTCTACCTGCTTGGTGAAAAATTAGCAGGAGGGATATTGTAAGCAGAAGTGCCCCAAGTAATAATGGGCATCCGAAAATAGATCCTCCACCCTTCCCCTATAATGAATTACCAGTTTATCTGCACCAATGTTGGTGATTTATTTCTATCTATATTATAATGGATGAATATTGAAGGAACCGTCACTTCTTCAGAGAAGGATATTTACCTGGTGATACAATGTTAGTCTGCAGGTTAGGCTGCAGTCCCATGATGAGTATTTGCTGAGTTTTTTCTGGACCCATTAAGTAAGATTACTAATATTTTTGTTTAAATGCGCTGCGTCAAAAACTCAATGTGGGAACATTGCTTGATGTAAATTAGGTAACTTGCATTTTTTCATTGCGTGTTTTATTTATTGCAATTTTAGCATGTCTTTGACACTGTCCTATTTGTCTCTTTTTGGTATCTCTTGTTTGATCTACATAAAATTGCTTTGTTTTTGATACTTCCTTGTATTTAATTTTATTGATGTCGTCAGGTTCGAATTAAATGGATGTTATACTTGCCGATTTTCTGCATCTAATTCAATTCTATGGGGAAAATCCGCACATAAAACTCAGCATACTCCAAGAACAATTGACGTTGCGGATTCTAAACACGCACCGCAGGTTGGTTTACTCTGCATAAAAAAAAAAATCACAGTGGGCAGGAGATATCCATAAATCCATTTCACTTTGCTGGAACTGTAAGACGCTGCTTTCTTGTGCAATGAAAATACGCAGCATCAAAAAGTCCTAACGGGAGCTTGTCCTTACTGTAAGTGCAGCTACCAGGAGAAAATAAACTTATTGCCTCGCACTAGCTGCCAGTTTTCATTCATACGGATGTGTACGGAGCAGGTAGTTATTGATCACAGCTCTGCCCACTATGATATGAGCCGGGCGGACATATCAATGGTGCATCCGGTGTAGTCACACAGGAGCCCAAGAAGAAGGGAGGCCACTTCCACCTCCTAAGCACCAAGTAACTTCTGTCATAGGCAGAACTACTGGACTGTAAAGGACCCTTATACTGTTCTTGCACAGGGGTCTTTTTTTTGTCTGTGTCTGCCCGTGTTGTGAGAAGTGGATATAAGCACGCCCTAGCAGTTTGACAGCTTTTTCTGCCCAGATATGTTGCAGAGTGGACTGTCAATCAAAAGATAGTGAGCAGCGCTTGAGCGGTATCTGCAGGCCACTATGATTGAGAGCCGGCGGCTCCTGGGAGGAATTAAGTTCATTTTCTCCCAGTAGCTGCACTTTCAGTAAGGCGGCCGGGCATCAATATAATACTATTTACCTGCAGTTTATCCCTTCATCTGCAGGTAAATAACATTTTAGTAGTAGTAGACTGCGTCCGAGTGTCCGCCTCCAGTAGGCGTACACCGCTGAAAATGATGCACATCCGAGCACATGTTCGCTCTGTCGGCACCATTATAGTCTATGGCCCCGTCAGTGCATATGTCTGAATCCCGCTTTAAAGAGGTCTGGATGTAAGCCCCGATGGGACCAACGAATGTGGGCAAACATGCTGTGTGAAAGCACCTTTACTGTTGTGGCCAGTGATTGATTGCAGCGGTCAGATGACTAAACATACATCCAGCAATGTTCCTTACCATTGGCCTGTGACAGTCAGGGCATGCTGGTAGTTGTAGTTTGACAACAGGTGGGGTTCCACAAGTTGCTGATCCCTGGATTCGATGCAGACCATTGGCATACATTGTTAATAACACATCCATTCTGCAGAAGAGGAATAGCGCCCCTTCAGTTTATCTATATAAGCAGAGATAAAAAATAGAGACTTTTGAAATTTGCTATAGAGATAAAAATGAACGAGTTTTCTTGTGGAAACCGACACAGTTACATTACTGTGATGGATTTGTATAGCCCTTTCAGCCATTGTTGACTGTGATACATTTTAAGATGAATATAATCGTATATGTGGGGGTTAATTATAGTCTTATTGTATTCTGCTTACTTACAGATTGGAGAGCTTGAAGTTTTAGCAGTAAAATGGAGCTAAGTGTCCTTCTGGACCCCTGTATAACATTACAGGACTGGACTGAGCTGCCTACAAAGGTCTCCTTGACCAGACTCAAAAACCTCACCTTATGCAGCCTTCAACCTGGAGGAAGTCTCTGCCTCACCATCTTCACCTCCGGAAGAAAGCATGGCGCTCGTACACAGCTGGAGGGACCGTTCACTCAGTAAGACCTTCCCTGATATCAGTGGTGAATGATGCTCAGTGTGGGAGGAATATACGTGTACATGCAGGACAACATGACATGTTGGCATTGGGCCCATGTTTTATTATATGAAGGGTGTCTGTCAGTGTGTAGACCTGGAGTGGTGCGTGACCAGCTGTTTTAGAAGGTTTCACACACAATGGGTACATGACATAATACAGAGAGGATAATATCAAAAGATATTATCACACCCACATGTGTGGACGGAGTGCATGTGACATGTCGAATATACTGCATGTGCACCACTTTTTTTTTTTTTTGTCAACCAATCACAACATGTAGCGATTACCTGAATCTCTACTAGGCCATGTTAATTATTTGGTCAGTTTTTTACCTCAGTATTTGTAAGCCAAAATCAGGAGAGGAAGAATCAGGGGAAAAGTATAATAGAAACATATGCACCACTTCTGTATTTATCACCCACTCCTGGTTTTGGCTACAAATACTGAGGTAAAAAACTGACCAAATACTGAACGTGTGAATGTGGCCTTAAAGGTATTGGCCACTACTGGCCAGCTACTGCTTTATCAATTCAGGACTGCATATAAAATAAACCCAACCTGCCCACTTCTCACAGAGGCAATGTCCTAATTATGTCGTCATCAGCTTTTTGGCTGCCGTTCGTTACTATTTCATCAGGGCGGACATCCACCCTGACGGAATAGTAAAGGCTGCAGCTAAATAGCAGGCATTAATTGGCTGTAGCCGGCACATGACCCAAATCATTTCACTCTTCGGCAACATTGGCGCCAATGTCACTAGAATGGCGCCGCTGTGGTAGGTCGTAATAGATGGGTTTTTTATTGTGCTCCTGAATTAACGAAGTTGTGGTTGTCCTGCAGCGAGCAACCCATTTAACCCTACGATTAGCATTCCACATTAACTTTATACGATTGGCAATATACAGCATATAAATTATTTTTTTCCAACTTTTTGGCTTTTTTTTATTTTTTATTATTCAAATGTCATGTACATAAAATAAAACTTTTTGAAACTAACAGTTACCCAACTAAACATGCTGAGTATATATTAGACATAACATACACACCAGTAAGTACTGCCTGAGTGCATTTAACATATTTTATACACATCAGAAAACATCTTTTTAATGAAAAGCAAAGTTTCTGTATACCTTCTACTCAGACAACCCCTTCTCAATCTCTGTATTTCCTCCATAAAGTAACAACAGCCTATATACGCTTCTGGTGTGGGCACCGTTCCAGCCATGTTGGCCCTGGTTCTCCTGGGACTCGCGTGACATTATGTCATGTGAGCCCTGCAGCCACATTGGAGTTAAGTATCGCCGTTATTTTACGTGGGAGAAATGGTTATTGAGGAGGAGTTGTCCGAGTAGTGGAAACCCCTTTAATCCTTCTCACGGTTAGTTTTGTTCCAGCATTCTATTGATGAACATACAACATTATAGACGAGATACAGACCGACATGAAACAATGCAAAGTCCAGCAGACGCCCATCAGCCACTTTTAGGAAACTCACAGTTTACTTTTCATTCACATATAAAATTATTCCCTAAAAATCCAGGCAAAAGAAAAATCATGAGAATAAAACTCTGCATCTTCAGCAGAAATACAACCATACATTTTAAAATCAAATCCATCATTACCTAAATGTAATGGTACCGTCACACTATACGATATCGCTAGCGATCCGTGACGTTGCAGCGTCCTGGCTAGCGATATCGTTGAGTGTGACGCAGCAGCGATCAGGATCCTGCTGTGATATCGCTGGTCGTTGATTAAAGTTCAGAACTTTATTTGGTCGTCAGACCGGCGTGTATCGTCGTGTTTGACACCAAAAGCAACGATACCAGCGATGTTTTACACTGGTAACCAGGGTCAACATCGGGTTGCTAAGCGCAGGGCCTCGCTTAGTAACCCAATGTTTACCCTGGTTACCAGCGTAAAATGTAAAAAAAACAAACACTACATACTCACCTTCGCGTCCCCCGGCGTCCGCTTCCCACACTGACTGAGCGCCGGCCGTAAAGTGAAAGCACAGCACAGCGGTGACGTCACCGCTCTGCTGTTAGGGCCGGCGCTCAGTCAGTGCAGGAAGCGGACGCCGGGGGACGCCAATGTAAGTATGTACTGTTTGTTTTTTTTACATTTTACGCTGGTAACCAGGGTAAACATCGGGTTACTAAGCGCGGCCCTGCGCTTAGTAACCCGATGTTTACCCTGGTTACCCGGGGACCTCGGCATCGTTGGTCGCTGGAGAGCGGTCTGTGTGACAGCTCTCCAGCGACCAAACAGTGACGCTGCAGCGATCGGCATCGTTGTCTGTATCGCTGCAGCGTCGCTTAGTGTGACGGTACCTTAAGTGTTCCAGATTGTTAGCACTCAATCAAGGAAAGTTAAGTCAAGGTCTTTCTTCTTCACTCTGACAAATAAACAGATTATTTGCATTCTCCACATAGTTAAACATTTGGGGTAAAGTAAATATCAGGCCTCCTTATGTCCAGAACTGTGGAAGAAAACTCCTCACAAACATGGCTTAAGCCACATACATTAGATGACTGTCAGCCAAGCGAAGCTTCGGCCGATCGTGCGGCCCTGCCGCTATCTCTGCTGTCTCCCCCATACACAGAAGCGCTCGTTAGATC
Organism: Ranitomeya variabilis; assembly: GCF_051348905.1. Taxonomy (NCBI): domain Eukaryota; kingdom Metazoa; phylum Chordata; class Amphibia; order Anura; family Dendrobatidae; genus Ranitomeya; species Ranitomeya variabilis. The sequence goes on along the minus strand of NC_135236.1, from coordinate 123,629,845 downwards.
AAGTGCCCTCTATTCTCTGAGAGAAAGCTTCTCTCTGGGAGAGCAAAGCAATCGTCGGTCTGAAATCGGACATACCTGTTCGACGTCTCCCCCAACCATCAGTCAGCCAGTGTCCTCATACACATTAAATTATTGGCAGAACCTGTTAATAATGGTGGCTTTGGTCCACATTTGGCTGTGTATGAGGGCCGCAAATGTTCCTTTTTACCTAGTCACGTACTTAAAGGGAATCTGTCACCCCAAAATTTGCCTATAAGCTGCGGCCACTGGCATCAGGGGCTTATCTACAGCATTCTGTAATGATGTAAATAAGCCCCCGATGTAACCCGAAAGATTAGAAAAACAGGTTATATTATACTCACCCAGGGGCGGTCCTGGTTCGGGTCCGAAGGGCGTCGCGGTCCGGGGCCTCCCATCTTCATACGACGACGTCCTCTTCTTTGCTTCCTGCTGCGGCTCCGGCGCAGGCGTACTTTATCTGCCCTGTTGAGGGCAGAGCAAAGTACTGCAGTGTGCAGGCATCAGGAAAGGTCAGAGAGGCCCCATAAAGTACGCCTGCGCAGGAGCCGTGGCAGGAAGCAAAGAAGAGGACGACATCGTATGAAGATGGGAGATGCCGGACCGCCCCTGGGTGAGTATAATCTAACCTGTTTTTCTTATCTTTCAGGATACATCGGGGGCTTATCTATAGCATTACAGAATGCTGTAGAGATAAGCCCCTGATGCCGGTGGCCTTAGCTTCTAGGGGAATTTTGGGGGTGACAGATTCCCTTTAAGACATAGCACAATTTGAGGCGCACAACACATTAAAACTCTTGGGCTCCGCTATCGGTGATCATTATTCAATCAGTTCAAAACAAATTACACTATAATCCGCACGTTAGGCTAAAGTTGGTCAAAACTGGCAATATTGGTGGGATGAGCCAACAGTCCAATGTGTATGGGGGCCTCCCGTTCCCTGACAGATATTTGGGGAAAAAAGATCCGGAATTCTTTATTTTACCCATCTTGATCCTTTTGGTCTTCCGGAGGTAAGCGACTGCCAGAGACTATGGGAAAAACTTTTTTCCTTAAATGATGAACCCCCTCCCCTTCCAGAAGGGGAAAAATGAGACACCACCCTTTAATAGGGCTTTTCAGAACTTTCATATTAATGCCCTATCTTTAGGATGGGCCATCAATATCATATCGGTGGGATCTGAATTCTGTGCCCCCCCACCAAGGGGCTAACGGAATAAGCTGGGGCGCTTCGGCGAGCACTGTAGCCTCCTCATTGTTTACCAGGCAACCATCCGGCCATTTTGTAGCTTCTGCGGCTGGTATTGAATCTCGGCCCCATTCTCTTGAATGAACAGCAGTGACCCACAAAACTAGACAGTCTGCTAACAATGAAGAGGCTGCAATGCTCCCAGCCCCTTCAGTCAGCTCTTAGGTGGGGGCTCTCTGAGTCGGACCCCCACTGATCAGATATGAATAATGGCCTTTTCTAGTAATAGGGAATTAATATGAATGTCCCGGATGAAATACAGACCCAGTATGACCATAGTAAAGGCCAGGAATGAACTAACAATGAATTGTGGACTTTTAGTTATACAAAGCACATACATATGTATGTAAGACATATAAGTTATTCGCTGTCTGCTGTGTCTGTTGAATTCTTTTTTTTTTCTGTAAGTAAACACACAGTTGTCTATAACATGACTCCCAGGGGGCTTCACATTTCTATGGTGGTCTTATTGGACCTGCACTGAGCAGTGTTATTTACTGCTCTCCATTATAACCTGTGTTTTTTATTTCCCAGATTTCTGTGGGAAGATGATAACCACAATGATTCCGTGCTGGATCAGAAGCCGCGTCTCTTGACCGCTGGTCAGAACAATGATATATGTGTCTATGAAGTGTGTGCTGGGGATGGGCAGGCGGCACTGACCCAGCTCTGCGTCTGTGACGTGGACACATTGCGACAGCTCTGTGCAGAGAGCCATGTTTGTGAGTATCGCAGCTCTCTACCGCTCGCCTATGATTTATGCTAACCTCAGTAGTTCTATATAGTGTGCGGCATCTTATTTTATTATAAACGCCCTTATCGCTCTGAAAGAAGCAACCAAGGGTGTATGTGAGTGTAGAGCAGGTAAGGAGCTCATAGATACATAGCACAGGTGCCAGACTGCAAGGCGGCCATGTCTGGTACTGCCGCTCTCCCACACCACTCATTACAGGCATGCCACCAATATGTAGGGTCAAAGGGTCTGTGATAAGCTGCGTCTGGTATTGCAGCTCCGACCCAATCACTTATGTCTAAGCTGCAATACCAGATGTTGTCCCTGGTAAAGAGGGCTGCGGTTTCTGGAGAGGGTGTGTGTGTGTGTGTGTGTGTATATATATATATATATATATATATATATATATATATATATATATATATATATATATATATATATATATATATATATATATCACCATTTACACTGGGCTTTTTTCTATGAGAGTCAACTTTTGCACCATTCAGACTGGGCTTTTTAGAGACCCAGCAGTCGGACCTCCATCCATCGGGAAGTTATCTTGTTTCCTGCGGATGGGGGATAACGTTCAGTTTAGCACAATCCCTTTAAAGAGCATATCCAGAACTATTTTAATATCTTTATCATGAGACTAAGAACTGATGTGTAGTTGCTAACTACCAGCCTGTTCTACCTGCCACCGGCTTAGATCAAACACAGGCTGCTCCTGCCGGCGATTCTGCTCTTTCTCTTCCGTTCTGCTCTGTTGACGGGACGTGACTGCTGACGTCATGCTGACTGACGGCTAGCTCCCCACAAATTGTCATGCTGTCAATCAGCATGACATCAGCAGTCGCGCCCCGTCAGCAGAGCAGAGTGGAAGAGAAGCAGCTGCTCTGTCGATGTGACGTCAGTGTAAGCCACAGGATCGCCGTCAGTGACTGCTCTGAGCCACCAGAGATTGGCATCGGGCACAACAGGCAGGTAGCAACTACATACCTCTAAGTTCTAAAGCCGTAAGAAAAAAAAAAAATAATCCTAGATAAATCTTTTGGCTTCCATTAAAGGGGTTCTCTAGTAATCCCTTTCTTAATCAACTGATTTCTTTTACTCTTAGGTGTTCCTTCCCCGTCCTCCGTTCGTCTCCTGTCCCTTCATGGAGATGACATTTTCATCTTGCTCAGCAGTAGTGTGTTTGTACATCTTCAGTACTCTGACAAGGGCCATAAGCCAAGCCTTGTGTCATGTTTTTGTCTGGACCTGGACCCAGAGACGACGGAGCACATCTGCGATGCGTGTTACCGACATGAAATCCTGTTCCTTCTGGAGAGTTCGGGGTTCATTTGTATCCTTTATATAAAGCTGATCCCTTCAGGGCTTTCTAATCACGTTTCTGGTTTATGGCGACACATTAATGTTATTGATTCCTTGATGTATTTCATCAGATGTTTTTGACACCCGGGATGGCTCACTAGTGGCTGAAATGGAGCTTCCATCGAGGACTGGTATTGATACGGCAGAACCACTGAAAAGTATTTGTGTGTCTCCAAATCTAGATTCAGTTGTGGTCTCCTCCAGCAGTTCTTACTTTCTTTCTTTGAGGCTAAGTGAAAATCTCAGGTAAATTTCTGTTCTGTAAAATCCATTGAAACAACACATTTGGAATAATGTTAAATGACTGCTCCTCTTGTACAGGGAGAACATGATACAGGCCATACAGACATGGCGTAATGGGCGGATGTCATTGAGTGAAGCACAGGGACCTACTTCTCAGATAGACAGGTGACTGAACATTATTTATTTCCTGCTCTCCGTACTGAGGCCTCTAGTTTCATGCAAAAACTATTATAGTGCATTATATAGAAAAGCATTGTCGCTGTGTATAAACCCAATGACTTGGACCAATTGAAAAGAGGTATTTGCATCTCATATATTTGTGGCATCGCTACATATTGTCTTAGGGTAGGTTTCCACGGTCAGGATTGGCTCAGGATTTGACGCAGGTGAAATCTGCATCTGAGGTCACTGGCAGGTCACCTGCGTTTTTTACATGCGTTTTTTATGTGTTTTTCTGCATACGTTTTTTCATTACATACATTTTTTTGTCACTTGAAATAAAGCTTATTGAAAGTTGGCTTCTGGGAAGGAAAAAAAAGTGATTTCCTGTTTGCAGAAAGGGTACGTGCACACAGTCATGAAATTCTGCAGGTTTGACGCTGCGTACATCTGCAGCATCCAACCCGCAGCATCCAGATGTTACAGCGTAGTGGATGGAATTTCAAGAAATTCCATCTCCACTATGCGTTCAAAGACGCAGGCGGCAGACCTCGTGCGAGTTTCTCACATCACACTCGCAAGTATGTCACCGGAATATGTAATGTCCTTTCTTTTCCTTTTTTTTTAACTAAATAAATGAAACATTTTTTAAAGATGGCTTGGGCTCCCGTGCAATTGTCAAAGCTAGCCACTGGGGCCGATGTTTATAGCCTGGGAAGGAGGTAATACCCATGGAGCTTCCCAGGCTATTAATATCAGCCCGCAGCTGTATACTAAGCCTTTACTGGCTATTAAAATAGGGGGGGACCCCCCCCCCCCCGCAAGAAAAATGACATGGGGTCCCCCTATAATTAATAACTAGCGAAGGCTAGGCAGACAGCTGTGGGCTGATATTAATAGCCTAGGAAGGGACCATGGATATTGCCCCCCCCCCCTGCTACAAACACCAGCTCACAGCCGCCCCAGAAATGGCGCATCTCTAAGATGCGCCAATTCCGGCACTTAGCCTCGCTCTTCCCACTTGCCCTGTAGCGGTTGCAAGTGGGGTAATAGTTTGGGGGTGAATGTCACCTTTGTATTGTAAAAGGTCACATCAAGCCCAGCTTAGTAATGAACAGGCTTCTATAAGACACATTACTAATGCTATAGTTGTTACAGGTTAAATAAAAACCCAGCCAGAATAAAGTCTTTTAATTAAATAAAACACAGTTTTCCCATCTTTATTGTTCTGCTAATTCCCTGAATCCCTCGATCTCCTACAAATAAAAATAAAATAATAAACCAACACAAATACTTCCTGTTCCAACGCAGTCCTTAATAATGAGTGTCCCATGACGAGTCCAGCTCTGCTACATCTGTATGCCTGACATTCAGATGTAGCAGAGCTTGTAGATGACCGCCGGAGATGGCCGCACGGCAGTTCTCGTGGTGAGCTCAGTCATCGCAAGAACTGCAGTGGATGCGGACTTCCGGCGGTCACAAGGTAAGAGATTATTTAAATTAGTTTGCATGCGTAATAAGCTGCGTTTCCGCAGTTATTACGCATGTGACTAATAATTAGATACGGTTTTACTGCTTCTAATGTTAGTCTATGGGAAATTTACGCTGCGGGGACAGAGTGTTTCCGCATCGTAAATAGACATGCTGCAGTCTATACAGACGCGCCACATGTCGTGAAACGCAGGACTGCCGCCTGCATCTCCGAACGCATAGTGGAGATAGGATTTCATGAAATCCCCTCCACTATGCTGTAACATCTGGACGCTGCGGGTAATTGTTGTGGCATGATGCTCATGCGATGTCATGTTAGGCCGACTAATTCAAAGAGGAGCCGCCAATCCCAGTGGGAAGGAAGAGGTTTGCAGGGCTCTCCTCCAATAGCCACAGACCTGGCCTCTTGATCATGGTCCTGCAAATTTATTTGCTCAACCCTAGTTTTTATTGTTGTGCATGCACGTCACTATATGTAATACTGTAAACTAATGACCAAATCGATCCCTAAAGACAAGTTAATAAGTAATATGATTTATTGCAGCGTAAAAGTATAAAAGATGAGGTCAAACTTTGCAGTTTAAAGTATAAAAGTAGTAATGAATATAATTACTAAAGTTCCATGCTTTATAAGAGGAAAATGTCAGAAAGATAAGTCATGAGAGGTTGACCATGGCCAGCAGACAAGAACTCCTACCCGATGTCGCCGCTCCCCAACCCCAAACCTCCCCAATATCTTCTCTATCCCTTAATCATGTGTTTCAGCGATGAATCCCTACTCTAACTTATACAGAAATGTTTCTAATAACTGTTTAGGTTACACACACATTCTCTAGGACTAACTAAATCCAACCACAAGAAGCTGGTGTCTTCCCTGGCCGTGCAGTTACAGGTGACATCTCAGCTGATGATTCTATGGAGTCACACTTGGATCTGTACCATATACTGTGCTGTACAGGGGAAGGGTCACTGCTTTAATCTATTGTATTAATATATATATAAAGTGCAGGGCAATAGATCTTCCCTCTTCTGTCTAACCCTTGAATCCTTAAGGCCTAATTACCCAATGTTCTGTGGCAGCATTAACTCTTACACATGTTGTTTGGGTTTCAAATATTTTTGGTAAAAATCTTAAAAATTCCAGAACATTTGTTACGTTGGTAAGGACACCATTTATTTGTCACAAACATCAGTGGGGCGCATCGTCACACCCTCACACTTTATTTATGGCTAAATTAATGTCAGTAATCTCACTTTTAATCTATTCTCTACACAGGTCGTGGGATGACACTTTAGTGTCACTTCTCTATAAGACTAAGAGCCGCCCTGACTTTCCTGTGTGCCACCAGGCGGCTGATTTACAGCCAAGAGACTTGTCCTCTGGAGCTCCTTTCAGCTGGACTGTAGTTGGAGGAGGCTGGGTGAAGGCCCTGAAAGATGACATGGAGGATCCTTTGAGCCTTCACATTTGGTCTGTGTCGTCGTATAGTGCTTTGTTCTATGTTCTACAAGAAGGGGAGGAGTGTGCCACCCTGGTGCGTTGGGACATGGACACACAGGGTGTTACCCACCACGCTCTGGGAAAAGCTGTATGTGTTTATTCTCCTGATGATGAAGCATCTCTGGTGATCACAGGTAAATCTGGTGACATGGGAAGGATCAGATGAAATGTTCTTACCAGTATTAAAATGTTAAAGTGAACCTATTGACCTGCAGATATGGCATTAATATGCAGGATAATAGCGTTCTGACACCTAGCACCGCCAGCACTGAAAGCCCCACTGCCGGGAGGAAATTAACTTTATTCCTCAACGTAGCGTTTGGCTTCCAGTCATGAGGGTGGCGCCGTCTGCATATAGAAAGTGGCAGCTATAACTGTGCCCCAGTACTGACTGACAGGCGGCTCTAAGGCTGAGCCGAGGGTGCGGTTACACCTGTCGCTCTCTATATACAGAGTGATGAACTAAACTGTGCCAACCCACCCCTATGACTGGAAAACTAACGCTATCCGGAGGCATAAAGTTCATTTCCTTCCTGCAGCGGGGCTCTCGGTGCAGGAGCCGCAGGGTGTCAGAATGCTATTAACCTGCAGGTTAACCCCATATCTGCTGGCTAATAGCATTATTTTACATGACTGGCCCCTTTTTAAGTTTCTAATTATGTAGAAAATGTTGCTGGGTAAGGTCACACTAAAATCCTTTGCCATGGTTTGATTCTCCTTTGATGAGGAGGATTCTCTCACCATAGTCTATTTTGTATTTGGTGCCTGACGTGCGTCTTCCGCTTTTCATTACGATATTAGGCCTGTGTTATTTTAAGGGCAGATTTGTTTGTCAGACAGTATTAATGAGCAATAAGAAATGCCATTTGTTCTTTTGTTCTATGATGTAATCTTATGATGTTGCATAATTTTCAATAAAACGAGTTTAAAAAGGGGGGGAAAAAAAAAAGGCAAACCTTTCCCTTGGCAATTTGGCTGCTAATCTGATGCAGATCTGTAGGAGTTGGTGCAGATTTGCTGTGGAATTCATTCTATACGTTGCAAAGGCTGTAATTAGAAATCGACAGCATAAATTAATGTAAAATATAGTCACAAGTGATTTACGCTGCATATTTTTATCAGCTGCACATAAAAAATATTTGTTTAAAATCGCTCCCAATTCCTTCTACTGTAACACACTGCAGATTTACTGCTGTCAGATCCGGGTGGAGCGTCCGGCATCACGAGGGCCATTTGTGAGCATACACTTCTGGTGCAGGGGGGTGCTCTGCCAGCACTTTCCTACTTATCTTGTGTAGCCGATTGTGCTCCCGAATTGCCGCATGGACTGACCCCAGGCTGCTCCGATTTACATGTCTGCTCAATGGACAGGGGAGCCTATGAGACTGTCTGTCGCCAGTTCTGTACGCACAGCCCGCAGCAGGGGCCGCGGCCGCTCTGTGCAGCTGCTGTTTACTGGCACAGTCCGCTATGTAATGTATTCAGAGAGCCGATAATCCTGCACTTTGCTGCATTTTATCGGTTTTCCTGTATAATTTGGAGGTGCGCTCATTCTCGGGCTCTGTTCACATGAGCGTCAGCCCTTCCATGACCCACGTGTGGACATCACATCACAAGGCTATATTCCGTTTCAATGTCTCTTCTTTCTGTGCATTTTTCCCCTTCAGATCGTGGCCTTTCCCTTGTCCTTTTTTCGGTGACACAGAATGAGTTCCTGACCCGGTTAATGATCCATGGTAGTGCCAGTACTGCAGATACTCTCTGCCACCTAAATAATTGGGGGCGCTGCTCTGTACCTATCCACACACTGGAGGTAAAAGCAAATTAACTCTCTTCTTTCTGTCGATTCGTCAAGATAGATAAAATGCTAAGTATTCTCTGTCCTCTTACAGGCCGGCCTGGAGAACAGACAATTGGATACAGTAGATTTTTTCCTAAAGAGTAAAGACAGTGTCCTGAGCTCCTTACCCTGTGACGATGGAGGCGTTCGTTCTGAGCTCTTCCTCTCCCGTAAGGACAAGGACATCACTAAAGCCTTGTGTGGCTTGGAAGTGGTGTCCTCTGCATTGGATTTACACTTTCTTCCATTCTCGTCCATATTTTTACAGATGTACAAGCTCTTGTGCCGGCTCTAGATCTGCTCTACGCTTACATCCATGGCACTGATCAAGAGACTCAGAGCAAACACTTCTCCGAGCACTTGCTGCAGCTTATGCTCCAGTTCCTCAATGCTCAGTTGCTGACAGTCTGTGACTTGCAATCTGGTACGTTCCTGTCATTTTCCCATCATGTTTCCTATTAGTATGTAGCCATTTACCTCAATAGGAAATCGCATACAATGCATTTTAGCACCTCTTTGCTTCCATTTTCTTATTTAACCCCTTTCTACTGGGCGTTATTTTTTTTTTTTCTTTGCAAAGTGGTCTTTTCCGCCTCTCCTTCCAAGAGCCATAACTATGTTATTTTTATGTCAACATAACCATAGAAGGAGTTGTATTATGCAGTGACAAGTTATACTTTTGAATTACACCATTCATTTTACTATTCCATGCACTGGGATAAAAAGGAAAAAAATTCCAAGTGCGGTAAAATTGTGGGGGGAAAAAAAATCTATCATAGGTTTTTTAGGTTTTGTTTTCTTTAGCGTTGAGTGTACTGTAAAAATAACCTGGCAATGTGATTTCTCCAGGTCAGTACAATTACAAAGATACCAAACTTGTATAGTTTTTTTTTAATTTTTTTATTTAATTGGTTACAAAAATGTTTTAGGCTAGTTTCACATTTGCAGTTGAGTCTGCAGCGTCTTGTCCGCAACCGCATGCTAACGCAGCGTTTTTTACCCGCATCAGCTTACGCATGATGGAAAAAAAACACTTGTGACTAAAAAAAACACAATTCTAGCACTTTTTTGTTTTTTTTCTCTTTATTCAGCAGGTGATAGAGCGGACATTTACAAAGGCAGCAATACCACATTATGTTTATTTTTTAAATATGGAAAAAGTAGAATTTTTATATAATTACTTTTTATTTCCTTTTAATTTTTTTAATTTTTTAGTCCCCTTAGGGTACTTGAAACTGTGATCGTCTTATTAATTGTGCTATAAACTGCTATACCAAAGTATTACAATATATAGTAAAAATCATGGTCTCCTGTGAAACCCAGCCACTGGCCTTCACAGGAGCACAGTCATAGGAGGTCCACGGCTGCCATTGTAACCCATTGGCACACCATAATGCCATGGGCAGGTGGACTGGAACACCCTTTCCTGCACCAGCTGGAAATCTTACATAGCAAATAGATAATGGCTGCACTCAAGTTTATTGTGCTAAAGCAAGGAAATGTGCAATACATGAAATGTGAACAGCATAATGGCTTGTGAAATTTATGAAAAAACACATGAGATTTTTAGCACAAAATTTGGCCAAATGTTGTGAGCCCATTCACCAAACGTCAAGGTAATCTCAGATCGAATGGGTAACTAACCTGTCTGCCTAGTGTGAACACTTACCTATGGCTAATAAAATGGTAAAGCCTGTATTTATAGAGGAGGTTAGAACCAACTGTGTTTGGATGTAATTAAAATCACAGCATGGTATTGCTTTTTCTGACTTGAACGCCCCGCCCTTCACCATGCTGTGATTTTAATTACATCCAAACACAGTTGGTTCTAACCTCCTCTATAAATACAGGCTTTACCATTTTATTAGCCATAGGTAAGTGTTCACACTAGGCAGACAGGTTAGTTACCCATTCGATCTGAGATTACCTTGACGTTTGGTGAATGGGCTCACAACATTTGGCCAAATTTTGTGCTAAAAATCTCATGTGTTTTTTCATAAATTTCACCAGCTGGAAATCTGTCAGCAGGATTTCACTCCTCAACTACTTGTGCACGCAGCTCTTTCAAAGACAAATCCAGCAATACCTTTAAGGTAACGTTCACATTTGCGTTGTTGGGCGCAGCGTCGTCGACGCATGCGTCATGCGCCCCTATCTTTAACATGGGGGGGCGCATGGACATGCGCCGGTATGCTTTGTACTGCGTTTTACGACGCATGCGTCATATAGACGCACAAGACAGGGCGCAGGGGACGCTACTTGTAGCATTTTCCCTGCGCCGAAATTCCCGATCTGTAGGATCTTATGACAACGCATGCGTCGCAAAACGCTGCGTTGTGTACATGCGTTGTTGGTTGCGTCGCGTCGCCGACGCTGCGCCCAACAACGCAAATGTGAACGTAGCCTTACATGGCCAGTCCATTCCTCCATTACTAAAAAATCAGCATTAGATTTAATATTGATATGAATTGTCACTCAAGCTCTATTCCCCGGCTATCACTGCCTCCTCCTGCCTTTCAGGGCAAAAGATCAGTCAGTCAAACAGGAGGAGGCGGCACTCGATGTGGAATAGAGCTGGAGTGACAGAGGCTTCAGATCTCCTATAGTTCTTCACCCTTATTTGCATATCAATTCAAACAGTGATTTCTCAGTAACAGGTGAGTGGACTAGGCATATAACATTATTGCTGGACTTATCTTTGAAAGAGCTACATGCATAATAAATAGTTTTGGGGGGTGAAATCTTGTAGTTTTACAACAGCTGATGTCTAAAGATAACCAATTAGTGATCGTGTGTAATGCTGTTAGCACCTCAGGAATCTGGCTGTAATCTGTGGGAGAACCTGGCAGCACATGCGCCTTCTCATTGCAATGCCATCGCTGGGGTAACAATACATTACAAGTTTCCTTCCGAATAAGTTGCCCACCTATTGTTTGACAAGCAATCACTTGATGAAGTTACCAGCAGTGGGTGGAGCGTAACACAGCCATTATCTGCCAATTATGATGCAGGCTCAGCTCCTGTGCCCGCATCATACACGGGACCTGAAATGGAAGGTACCAGTATGTCCACTGTAATGAACAAGTTAAAATGGTTGCCAACTCTTACTGTTATTTTTAACAGAGCAAAAAAAAAAGACCCCTTTCCTTACTGACTACCGCTCCAGTGATGCCTTTCCTCTGCTGGAAACACTTGGAAATGCACTGTGGGCGCACATCTTAATCTATGAATTCAAGTTTTTCGCTCAGTTCCATTGCCACACAAGTATAAAATGCAGTCTCCCGCCATGACGTCTGCTGTTACTAAAATTTGTGAAAGAATGGCTGGTGGTAAAGAACTCACTGATACCAGAGTGGTCCTGTAATAGGAATCTCCAGTGTAAAAAGTCAGTTTGTGACAAGTCCTAAATATTCCATCTGTGAGTGGTACTATTGAAAAGTGGAATTGTGTAAGAGCCAAAGTAACTCCGCCACAAAGTGGAGACCACATAAACTTTACAGAGTGGGGTCTCTGAGTATTGATCCTCAAAGTGTAAAAGTCACCAACACTCTACTGACTCCATAATTGCAGAGGCCAAATCTCCTCTGGCAGTAATATCAACAGAAAAACTATGTCCCTGCCGGGAGGATGATGGCATGAGTTTTCATGAACAAGCAACTGCATGCAAGCTTTACTTTTTCAAGTACAATGCCAGGCATTGGCTGAAGTGGGGTAAATCCGCCACTGGTTTATGGAGCACGTTTTGATTGGTGCCACATCATCACCATTTTTTGGGGGGGGAAAATATATGTGAATATATGCATGTGGATATTCTGGGTGGTACAGATAACAAGGTACCGTAGATATCATTGGTTGTCCACTAATGGTAAAAAGAAATACAAGTAGTATTCATTCCAAGAACTCTTCAGGCTAAGGACCAGTACATGAATCAGGATGAAAGCTGTCCATTAAAAGTCATTAACATCGGCAAATGTGTCAAAAATAGTAACGTTAATTGCATAAACTATCCAATATATCTATGTGTCAGAACTACGTAGACGAGCTGCTCTTTTTCTTTTGCATAGAGCCGGACCCCGGCCTAGAAAAATGTATGGGAATTCTGACTGGTTACATTGCCAAGCTCCGACCTTTTATGAAGAGGTTTCAGCAGCAGACGCCTCCTGTGAGGGTCCCACGTGCTGAGAGAAGACATGGACCTTGGGAGAACATGTCTGTGGAGGTAATGTGCGACAATCTGAAACTAGATGAAATATTCAGACAGTTTACTTGGATGTTTTGTTGGTTTCCTGTACTTATAATATTCTCTTTCATTCTTTTTTAGAATTTAATTTCAGATGCCATCCTGACAAATTGCATTCCTGAGGCCCAAGCCTTCTTACGAGCACAGGGCCGTTACCCTTCCAGCTTGACCTGGTTCAAAAGAGAAGGCCTGAAACTGGTTTTCAGATGTCTTCTAGAGACTCGTGTGTCGGAGGCCTGCCAGCTTCTCCAGAACATGGTGAGCAATGGATCACACGTCATGTCTGTCTAGAATACAGATCTTGTTCACATTGTTAGTTTTCAGAATAATGAGCGTTGTTGCATTGTGCCTATATTGAAAGCTTTAAAATGGTGTTTTATAGACCATGTGATGACATCACTGTTGTACAGTGAGCGTACCCAGTAACTCTTATCACTAGCCAAATAATGTGTATTTTAAAAGTGAGACCACCACAGCTTCATCAGTCGGACCCCTGTATTCATGAAAACAAAGTGGCAGTGGTGCTAAGGAATGTCTGTGCAACTTCCTCTTGTGTATGATGCCACTTCTAGCGCTGCTGCTACTTTGTTCTAGTGAATAGGAAGGGTCCAAATGATCATGTGTGCTGCTGAGTAAACCTTGATGCCGTGGCCTAGTGATATACACATGAGGATGAATGACCTCGGGGAGATCAAAACATCCAACACTGCGGAGACACCATCACGTGTTTCTCAACGCAGTGATCCAGAACACTGCCCCCATCCCTGATGGGAAATATGCAAATGCATGTAAAAAAGCCACGGAGACACCATCACGTGTTTCTCAACGCAAGCAATGAATAGCCAGGTCTTTCACCGGGAAGGAACAACCACGGGAAGGGCAGCATCCAATAAAGGAAAACCACCTATGCCAAAACATGGTATGTTTATAGTGAAAAGACTATAAACATAAGGGTGAATGACCTTGGGGAGATCAAAACATTCACTAGGCACTGCTCCTAATAGCCAGTTTCCTACTCCACACTGATGAGGGGCAAATACCCCAAAACAGCTGTCTGTGGATGGATACCATGTTTTGGCATAGGTGGTTTTCCTTTATTGGATGCTGCCCTTCCCGTGGATGTTCCTTCCCGGTGAAAGACCTGGCTATTCATTGCTTGCGTTGAGAAACACGTGATGGTGTCTCCGTGGCTTTTTTTACATGCAGTGGCCTAGTGATATGTCACCGGTAGTAAAATAAAAATCAAAGCTCAGCCTAGCCGACAAACAGCGTGTGCTGATGCCTGGCTGCCCCTACCAGGATTAGAGAGCAGATTTGTTGCAGGTTTACTGCGACAAAGAGGAGACAGTAGACCACGCTGTCTGATTTCTCATACGCCTGCACTGATTAGAAGCATTTCACCTTCGTATTAAACAGTGCAGGTTTCTGCTAGCAGTGCAGGGGTTCATCTGTTCAGTTGAGAGCTCCTGGAGCTTTCATGGTCTCAGCTGTTCAGTCTTGACCACCCCCAACTGCTATATATACTAATTTCTGACTATCAGGGATTGCCAGTGTTAGTTTCATTAAGCCTGGTTCTGGAATTGGAGGTGTTGGTTGTTTGAGGAGGCATTTTGGCGTGTTGTTCAGGAGATCCATTGCTTGGTGATTTGTCTGTGTGCATATCCTTATCCACTCACATTTGGTTTTCCCTTCCTTTACTTCCCGGTGTTCCACTCTGTTGTTTGTAAGTGCATATTTGTATGATTGGTATTTTAATTTATCCCTTTACGTTTTCCCTTGTTAGTCTGGTTTGTGTATTTATTTACACAACAATTCTCCACTTCCCTTGGTGGAGGAGGGGACAGTTAAGGGCAGAATCCGGAGCTCAGTAAGGCACGTGGCCCCGGCGTCTTCACCAGCAGAAGTAATCTGGGGAGCAGGGATAGCTAGGGTACTCCTAGCTATAAGGATAGGGAAGGAGTACCTAGCCCCGGGATATCTTGCAACTGTGCTGTGACAACACCTATCCTGGCAGTTTAACCACTTACAAGTTACAGTCAATAGCAACCAAGACATGCCAAGTGATTAGACAGAAGTGTTGCCCCATCAGCCCTCCCTTGGATCATTGGGTTGTCATTGAAACAGTTGCATCTGACAGGGTCGGTATCACTTATTTTATTTTTTAAACCACTCTTTGCCCTTTTAAAAAACTTGTTTCCCTGCTTAGCAATCCCTTTAATGCCACAGTTTTTTTTTAAATTAAAATGATAAATAACATTGTTTCTGAAATACAGCATTTTATTACACAATCCCAGGAGAGCGTTGTAGTCTTGATAGCACAGTTGCAGTTATTGGATCTTCCTTAAACTTATTGGTTTAAATAGGAAAAGCAAGTGGAGAAAATGAGACTACTCCATTCCATGACCCTGTTGTATGCCCCTGATGTGGCAGGTGTCACCAAAAAGCTACTGGCACTTCTTTACTGCTAGTCTGCTGGGTCTGTCTCCAGTTGGTTGAAGAAATCTTGTTTTCAGCAAACCAGATAAGATGCACTTCATGGAATCCTATGTTAGAGTTGGAAGGGACCTCCTAGGTCATCGTGTCCAACCCCCTGCTCAAAGCAGGATTCACTAAATCATCCCAGACAGATGTCTGTCCAGCCTCTGTTTGAAGACTTCCATTGAAGGAGAACTCACCACCTCTCGTGGCAGCCTGTTCCACTCATTGATCACCTTCACTGTCAAAACGTTTTTACTCTGTCGCCTCATTGGGGGACACAGGACCATGGGTGTTATGCTGCTGTCCACTAGGAGACGACACTATGCATAATCTGAAAAAGATTAACTGTGGCTCCTCCTGTGCAGTATACACCCCTGGACGGCATCAGCCTTCTCCAGTTTTTGCTTAGTGTCGCATAGGAGGCACACCTAAAAGATTTTTACTCCGTTTTTTCCGACGGGATTACAGATGAAGAAAAGAGGGTCTCCTGTGAGACTCCCGTCATGGCTCCTTCCTCGGCCCCCTATTATGGGGTGCCCAGTTGAAGTAGAGATGGCTATTCCCCATGTTGCTCCTTCCCCAGTCCCTCGGGTGCTGGTTCGAAGTCGAGACCCCCCCTCCTTCCCCAATTCCTTTTGGTTTCTGGGTTGAGGTCGAGGCGAGGATAAAGGCCCCTGAAGGTGACAACAGCACCCTCCCTATCCCCCTCTGGGGGTATTAGGTTAAGACACCTCAGGTAGGGCCTGTACAGGCAGCATTCTACAGCTCCCAGCAATGGGCCAGCACACTGCGCCTGCATCCAGGGACCCCAGCCCAGCTGCGGGCTCCTGTTGGGGCCAGGGGGAGTGCAGGCAGGCATGGCTCATACAGACACAGGGCTCCCTGTGCCCCTGTCTTAGCGGCAGCACCAGCTCTATACTGCCTCAGGGAGACCCCTACCGGGCTCCCCCTTACGCTTATAGCCCCACCTCCATCCTGCCTTTAAATCCGGAGGGGTCCGGTTCACATCCGACCCCCTCCCGGACTTTCGTGCTGGCCTGGAGCCCTTCTGGGCCTCAGGCATCTAATTTAGGCCCCGGCTTCGGGCCTAGCTGAAGCTGCCGCCTCCTCTCCGCCCCCCGGCCCGCCCCCCGGATGACAAATATGACACTCTACAGTGTCATAAAGGGGGTGGATCGAGACAGAAAGGGCGCGTTTTTACACAGCCTTGCCGCCTTTTTCCAGCTCTCCGCCCCCTTCTCCTCCTTTCCTCTCTGTCTCAGCAGCCATTTTCGGCTGCAGATTAACCCTGCATCTCCCGGTCTGCAGGACCAGGCAGCCAGTCTCCGGGGGGCCCAGGACTGTGGATCTTCGGCGCTGGACCTAGGGGCACACTGGTGGGGTAAGATCACAGCTGGGTTTTTTACTCAGCTGTGAATCCATATTACCTATAAGGCTCCCCTATAGGTTTCTCTACCCCTGTAAGGTCCTCTGCTGGCAGCACTTCTGCACTCTGTGCACTATGCCGGGCTCAAGGTCCAAGAGAACCAGGCAGAACTGCTATTATGCATTCTGCACAGCCTGCGGGACCGCTCTCCCCAGTAGTAGCACGTACCCGCATTGTCAGAACTGTATACAAACTAATGTGTCAGAGCCCCAAGAAGCCCCTGCCAATGCCTCGGTGTCTAATGCCACGCCGGAATGGGCTACTCAGATATCGCAATCTGTGACGCAGTCTATAGATAACCTAACCTCCACATTGCTTCAGGCTCTGCAGGGTCATGCCCCGGCTATGACCGTTACCCAGCAAAGGGAGAGCTTGACTCAGGAACAAGATGACCCTGGCACATCCACGTCTAGGGCAGGACGCAAGCGGACCCATAGATCAAGTCCATCTGCGTCATCCCATAGCACACGGTCATCCCCCTCTAGGGAGAGACACCGTAGCTCCAGGTCATCTAGACCGTCCCATTCCAAGGACAGACAATGCAGATCTCCGCAATCCCCGACCAGAGAAGGCCTCCTCCCCAGCCCACTCAGCAGGGGACTCCTCAGTGATGCACAGGATTCGGAAGGCATCTGTGACTCTGACTCAGAGACACGGAGGGGTCCCTGATCCCAATCCCTCCTAGCAATACAGCGCTAGTTGAGGACATAATTTCATCCATCCAACGGGTGCTGGACATTTCTGATCCGCCACCAGAGGCCCCAGAACATAAGATTTCCTTTGAAGGACCTCTGAAGCCGCCTAAGGTTTTCTCTAACCACCCAGAGTTTAAGGCGATCCTTAAAAAGCAGCTCTCACAGCCTGAGAAAAAATTCGCTAATCGCAAATATCTGGAGGCGAGGTACCCCTTCCCACAGAAGGACACCAAGGAATGGACAGATCCACCTGAAGTGGACCCCCCAGTCTCTAGGCTAGCAGCACAGACCCTCCTTTCACTGCCAGATAGCTCAACCCTCAGGAACGCAGCAGACCGGCAGGTAGAACGCATGGCTCGTTCAATTTTCGAGGCAGCAGGGGCATCCCTGGCTCCCGCGTTCGCCTCAGTTTGGGCTGCCAAGGCCATTCTGGCCTGGGCAAAGAATTTACAAGCTCTCCAAGCATCCGCTCCTGAGCTGTCGGACCAAGCGGTTCAAATAGCAGTTGTAGCAGACTACATGCTCCATGCAGCTCTGGATTCAGCAAGGGGAGTAGCGGGGATAGCATCAAACGCCATCACGATTCGGCGTATCCTCTGGCTGCGGGAATGGAAAGCAGACGCAGCCTCAAAGAAGTCCCTCACGCACCTCCCCTATCTCAATGGGAGACTTTTCGGTGAACAGTTGGACACTATGATATCAAACGCCACCGGGGGTAAGAGTACTTCTCTTCCCCAACTGAAACCTAAACGCACTTACAAGAAGAGTAACCAAACTCGATTCCGATCCTTTCGGAATTCCTCCGGCTGGTCCGTCTCGCGTCCAGCACAAAATCGTAACCGTTCCCCACGCAGGGACAACTCACAATCGACGCAAAGGTCGGACAAGACCTGGCAGTCAAAAGCAGGCCAGCCTAAGCCCAGAGGAGGAAAATCTCAGACTTTCTCCTCATCATGACTCACAGACTCCGGAAGACACCACACCAGTAGGCGGCCGACTTTTGCTCTTTCATCAAGTCTGGCTGCCTATTACAGAAGACAGGTGGGTCATGGAACTAGTGTCTTCCGGATACAAAATAGACTTCACCTCCAACCCACCGGACCGATTTTTCCTCTCTGTCCCCCCAAAACCGCCAGCCAAGGCTCGTGCCTACCACCAAGCGGTCTCCTCGCTTTTTCAAGCAGGAGTCATAGTACCGGTACCCACGACCGACCGCTTCCGAGGGTTCTACTCCAATCTGTTCGTAGTTCCCAAGAAAGGAGGCAGCGTACGGCCCATACTAGACCTAAAACAGCTCAACAAATATGTACGGGTCCGTCATTTCCGCATGGAGTCCCTTCGGTCCATCATTGCGTCCATGGAGAAGGGAGAATATCTCGCCTCCATAGACATACAAGGCGCATACCTGCATATAACCATTGCACCTGCCCATCAGAGGTTTCTCAGGTTCGCAATAGGCCAGGACCACTACCAATTCGTGGCTCTCCCTTTCGGACTCGCCACGGCTCCCAGAGTGTTCACCAAGGTCATGGCAGCCACCATGGACGTCCTGCACTCCAGAGGCATAGTAGTCGTTCCATACCTGGACGATCTACTCATCAAGGCTCCCACCTTCAAGGACTGCGAGCTCAGAGTCTCAATCACAACCGATACTCTCAGTCGCATGGGCTGGTTAATCAACCTACAAAAGTCATCACCAACCCCGAGTCAGTCCCTGACCTTCCTGGGAATGTTATTGAACACCTCCAGGGGTCTAGTGCTCCTTCCCAAGGACAAGGCACTGGCTCTCCGACTAGCAGTTCGCACCCTCCTCCGCAAACCCCCTCGATCTCTCCAGTTTGCCATGAGAGTCCTCGGCAAGATGGCAGCAGCAATAGAAGCTGTCCCATTTGCCCAGTTTCACCTCAGACCTCTCCAACTAGCCATTCTCAAGTCCTGGGACAGGAATCCCTTTTCTCTCGACAGGGAGTTCCAGCTAACGTCGTCAACCAGGAAGTCCCTGCACTGGTGGCTCAAGCCAACCTCGCTAGCAAAGGGGAAATCCTTTCTCACAGGTCAATGGAAGGTTCTGACCACCGACGCGAGCCTGATGGGTTGGGGTGCGGTGCACCTACACTACAGGGCACAGGGCAAGTGGTCCCCAGTGGAAGCGACCATGCCCATCAACATCCTGGAAATTCGTGCCATCCTTCTGGCATTGAGGGCCTTCCATCACTTACTGGCAGCCTCTCACATCAGAATACAGTCGGACAATGCCACGGCTGTGGCATATGTGAATCACCAAGGGGGGACCCGCAGTACCCAGGCGATGCGAGAAGTGTCACACATCCTCCGCTGGGCGGAGGACACAGGGTCGGTTCTCTCGGCGGTCCACATTCCGGGTGTGGACAACTGGGAAGCAGACTTCCTCAGCCGACAAGGAATAGACTCGGGAGAGTGGTCTCTCCATCCCGAAATTTTTCAACAGATCTGTCTCTGCTGGGGGACCCCGGATGTGGACCTAATGGCATCCCACTTCAATGCCAAGGTCTCCAACTTCATGGCCAGAACACACGATCCGCGGTTGCTCAGAGCAGACGCTCTGGTTCAGGACTGGACCCAGTTCCAGCTTCTGTATATTTTTCCACCTCTCCCCCTGATATCCAGAGTGGTGAGGAAGATCAAACAAGAGGGAGTTCCAACCATCCTAATTGCACCGGACTGGCCCAGACACACATGGTACGCCGACATCGTACAACTCACAGCAGACGCCCCCTGGCGTCTCCCCGACCGCCACGCTCTTCTATCACAAGGCCCGTTCTACCACCAGAACTCGGGCTCTCAATTTGACGGCGTGGCCCTTGAGACCTGGGTTCTAACCCAGGCAGGGCTCTCGACGGACGTCATTGGAACCATGATCAGAGCACGGAAACCAGCGTCTGCCAAGATTTATTACCGTACCTGGAAAGCATTCTTTACCTGGTGCGAATCTCGTGGCCAGATCCCACTCCCTTATTCCCTACCCAAAGTACTTGGTTTTCTCCAATCGGGTCTGGAGGCCAGGCTGTCATTGGGCTCGCTTAAGAGCCAGGTGTCAGCCCTCTCAGTGCTTTTTCAATGGCGCATTGCTACCAAGCCGCAAGTAAGGACTTTCCTTCAGGGGGTTTCCTGATTGGTTCCCCCCTACAGACGACCACTAGAAACGTGGGACCTCAACCTGGTCCTGACAGCATTGCAGGAACCACCCTTTGAACCCCTTAAGAAGGTCCCGCTCCGCCTTCTTTCCCAGAAGGTGGTTTTCCTGGTGGCAATCACCTCGCTACGCAGGGTGTCTGAACTGACAGCACTCTCCTGCAGACGGCCCTTCCTGGCTTTTCACCAGGACAAGGTAGTTCTTCGTACGGTCCCATCCTTCCTTCCGAAGGTTGTGTCCGACTTTCACCTCAATGAGAAAATTTCACTACCATCCCTTTGTCCGGTTCCGGTTCATAGAGTGGAGAAGGCTCTGCATACGCTTGACCTTGTCAGGGCATTGCGTATATACGTGTCTAGGACTGCGTCCTTCCGGAGGTCTGATTCTCTTTTCCTCCTTCCGGAAGGCGGCCACAAGGGTCTGCCAGCTTCCAAAGCTACCCTTGCCAGGTGGATCAAATCCACCATACAAGAGGCCTACCGCCTTAAGAATTCTCCTCTTCCAGCCGGTATTACGGCACACTCTACACGGGCGGTAGGGGCCTCCTGGGCCATTCGGCACCAGGCTTCGGCACAACAAGTGTGTAAGGCGGCCACTTGGACTAGCTTACACACGTTTACTAAACACTACAGGGTTCATACCCAGTCCTCAGCGGACGCGAGCCTGGGTAGATGTGTCCTGCAGGCGGCAGTGCCCTAAGTATAGGGGCCTGTCTGCACAATATTCGTCCATTGCTTCCCACCCAGGGACTGCTTTAGGACGTCCCATGGTCCTGTGTCCCCCAATGAGGCGACAGAGTAAAGGAGATTTTTGTGTACTCACCGTAAAATCTCTTTCTGTTAGCCTCTAATTGGGGGACAACGCTCCCACCCTGTTGCCCTTTCCGGGCCGTTGTAACTGTTGAGTTCTCATATTGTTTTCTTGAGCTCGTACATAGTTGCCTTCTTACAGGCATAATTATGTTATTCATGTTACGTTCCTCCTGCTTTTGCACAAAACTGGAGAAGGCTGATGCCGTCCAGGGGTGTATACTGCACAGGAGGAGCCACAGTTAATCTTTTTCAGATTATGCATAGTGTCGCCTCCTAGTGGACAGCAGCATAACACCCATGGTTCTGTGTCCCCCAATTAGAGGCTAAGAGAAAGAGATTTTACGGTGAGTACACAAAAATCTCCTTTTTTAATGTGTAATCTGTATCGTCTCCCTTTAAGTTTCATAATTTAACTTAATTTTGGTTTGTTGCCTATATATAATTAAATATATATTGTGTATTTTAATGGCCCCTCCAACTTATGGAGAAGCATTGCAGAATGTGTACGTGTGCTCTATGCTCACTCCTAAGTGTGAAAAAACAGCTTGATGTTTCCGTATTATGGCACCAGACTTCTGGGTTCTCAATGTAGCTATGCCTCATAATATTAATCCTTAAATCTTTATTCCAGGGCTATTCCAGATGGGAGGAACTTCATCGTATATGCTTGCACACATCGGATCTAGGAGTCCGGACGCTCTTGGTGGGTATGGTGTATTGCTGCTTGGCTAGTTTGAGCTTGGGGATGTCTGACCTCAAAGTGTCTCCTTTTAGGTTGATCTGCTGCAGAAACGAGGACTTTTTTCAGAACAGCAACAACAAGCGATACACACAGTATGCAGACTAGAGGAACTGTATGGCAATGTGTGCCAAATTACTGATGAGAGGAAAGGAGCGGTTAACCCCAGGTAATCTACTTGGGCTGCCTGACTGTACAGTACAGCGCATAACCGGAACATTGAGTGTGAGCTGTGATATGTCTTCCAGACCTTCATGGGGAATCTGTGCCACGTCTCCAGAGGTGAAGACGCTGCAAGATGCACTGACTGCTCTGAGAGAAGAGCCGGAGGTAATGCTTCTGCATTGGGCTAAGGACTGGGACTATGGGACCCAGGAGTCACTTTTACTGCCATGGAGAAAAAACACAGGTGAGTGTGATAATTTATCTGTGAACGTGTATTACATGAAGGTTATGTAATGGATTACGGTTCTAATTCTGGTCCATTTTATGGCTGTAAACAATTCAGATATTTTCTGATAGAAAACACAATCTCAATACACCGTTGGGTAATGCAGGGTTGCAGGACCGCCCACTGGACCATCAGTGACTGACAGCTCTATTTCTATAAGTCTGCGAGCAGGGATAGCTGTCAGTCTCTGATAGGACCGCCCACTTGACTACAAATCCCAGAAAGAGCAGAGGATTAAATGATGAAAACACAGGTTATACTGAATCTTTTCTCATGAAATTATGTATTCATCTGCTCAGCTCCTCCTGCTCTATAACATGGTGTCTGCAGATTGGACTGCATTTTCCTTGTGACAGGTTCCCTCTTAAATAGAACCCATCAGGATTATTTTGTAGTGTAATGTCAAGACATGGTTGCAATGGAGCTGTACTACTGATTACATTGATACCTTTGGTGAGGAAAACCGCTTTGTTGTTCTTCTTTAATCACCATTTGAAGTTTACTGCTGATTAGATTTCGGTGCACAGGGGCCGCACTGTGCATCAGATCTTCTTCTCCTTGTCTTTGATTCCCTGCTGCCTCCAGCCTTTGAATAACAAGTCACTGCTTTTTCAATGACCAGTCCCCTCTGTTTGACATCTCCTCTTCAAACAGAGGAGGCAGGTGGAGGGGCGTCACAGACAGGAAGGAGAATACCCAGGGCACAGTCCGGCCCCTGTGCACCGAAATTTAATCAGCAGAAAAGTTCAAAAACTGATTAACGAACAGCAACAAAGCGGATTTCTTCACCAAAGGTATCAATGTAATCAGTATTACAGCACTATTACAGCCATGTCTTTACATTACAAAACCATGCTGACAAGTTATCTTTAAAGCCTGTGCAGTAGCCTCCTTGTCCTTCATTGAGGTCAAGGAAATTGAATTTTTTGGACGGGTGAGTTGAGGCCAGCAGCGTTCCTCTGTTGTACTTTTCCCTGTCTTGCAGTACAGCGATCTCTCTATGACGCTCTCATTTACCGCAAAGATCTCATTGCTGCAGAGTGAATGCAATATTCTAGTTAAAATCCAGGAACAAATGTTGTGGAGGAAAACAGCATGGCTACGTCTGTGGCCCCTCACGTGCTAATGTGATTGGCTGTGCACAGTGCAATGATTCCCCTACCTTTGGTGACTTTATATGTAAAGAAAAATGCCCATTTATTTCATTCTCATTTCTGTTTTTGCAGACATGTTTGATATCAGTCCAAAAATCCTTTGGCGCCATTTGACTCTGTGGCATGATCGGAAGCGAATAGCTTCTTGGATTAACAGTACAAAACAGCCTCAACAAAAGGGAGATGAAGAGCGCCCCCCCTGGCCCCTCCTCAGTACCGCGGTCATTGATGAGGATACCTTGTGTTGCAGTTTCACAAGACAGGAAATATTGGATGCATTATCAAGGTTTGCACAGAGGTGTTTTCCTCTGTTTTAGACCTGTGCAATGATTGGATTATACGGTAAAATAAGACCGAGCTGGTACAGGTGCGGACATACTGGTGTGTACTGTGGCCATACTGGGAGAGCATCGCTGTCTATCGGTTATACCTGGGAGGAGGATTAGTCCTACTATAATTATTATGCACACACAGTTGCAGAATACAAGTTTCTATATAATTTGTATGCAGGGAATTAATGATTTGTTTGTTTTTCAGGATGAACATTTTTATTCCCTCTGAGCTGAATGATTTTGAGCGTCTTGTGGAACGTTTAGCCATAAGTGGGAGACTGATGGATCCGGCAGACGCTTCTCCAGGATGTCCAGATGTTCATAACCGCTTTGTCATCTTGTGTGTTGAGCGTGGTCTCCGGTACATGCTGTACAGTTATCTAGATTGCCACAGGTATCCACTAATACATTTTATTTGCCTTGTTTTTCACTGTGAAGTTAGTAATACAGCAATAAAATGATTTTCTTTCATTCTCAAAACATTTGGCATCATGGAAAAAAATGTATTTCAGTGAAAGTCATAGTACTTGTGTGATCAGAGCAGCCTTGTACTTCTTTCATTAGGTAGTTCACAGATTTAATGACTATTAATCATGTAGCTTACTGTGTGATCTGATATTCACAGATTAAACCCAGAACTGTGTTCTGCTTTGGCCGACACAACTTTACATGATACTTACCCGTGGTTTGGGTACTTGGTGCATAATCGACAAGTTAGTGACCACACAGGTGAGATCTGTGACTCCCGTTCTGGCACTGCCGTAATGCTCGTGTCTCCTAGATCTTGTCTAATTCCTATTACTTACGTTTCCTCACCATTAGATACTGATCGGATGTTCCAGGTTAGCCTGACCAATGCCCATATGCTGATGCCTGGTTGCCAGCCAAGTGTGAACAATATGCTCTTGGATGGGCATACACTGCTTGCTCTGGCAACGATCATGTATGCCCCTGGCGGAATTGATGGGGTAATTCAGATCATTTTTACATTTTTCTTCTCTAAGGTCTGCTCTTTTTACATAGTCCTTTCTGCTCTTTTTAATATTATTTGATCCTTCACCACAGATGATGAAGCAGAGCGAAGAGCCCAATGTCTGCCAATGGAACGTGGATCTTCCATTATTGAAGATGGCCTTGACCCCCTATCCCAAACTAAAGGCAGCACTCTTCTCACAGCACCCATCTAATAGCAGCTCACCTCCTGATATTACTCTCTACCATCTTCTTCAGGTACAGGGGGAGCCTTTGTAAAACAGAAGACACTGAATATTAACGTTGTATACATAAATTTATGTTTTATGAATTGATAAATTAATTTTCAAATACCATTTTCAGGAATTTAGATTTTAACTTTAATATGGTTACAACAGGAACAATGCTCATATATTAGCCAGAGCTACAGAGCGGCCCACATATACCACCCTCACATAGGCATTGCCGCAGCTCAGACTTCTCCAACCCCCATCTATTAGCCATTGATGCTGGTGAACAAGCCAAATCTTGACAATCCTGTAATACAGGAATGTGCTGCGTCCTGTAGAGCAGGAGCGGCTTGTAAACCGCAGCTGTTGACATATATATATGCACTAATGGATCATATGGACAAGGGTGTCATGAAGAAACAATGCTTTTAAGCAGTGGCGTACTTGGTCCTATGAGCCCCGGTGCAATATTTGGACCTGGGCACTCACAGTATGTTGGTCAGATGTACGGACCCCTGTAATAATATCCCTGTCTTGGCCCCTATACTGTAATACATAACCCCTTCCTATTATAATGTACCCCATCCTGTAATAATAATCTTTGTCCTGTACTAATGTCTTCCATCGTGGCCCACACATGGTAATAATGTCCACCATCCTCGGGCCTTCCTGTAATAATGTCCCCATCTTGGCCCACATTCTGTAATAATTCCTTGCGTTCTTCTCCAGCACACTTAAAAATAAATGAATGAATGAACAATTCTTCTTACCTGACCTCATTTCCATGGTGAACAATGTCATCTTCCTTCTCCATAGCCGTGTGTGCGTTTTTTGGCGCACGGTGGGAACATCATGCGCCTCAGAAGATGAGAAATGATTGGCCGGCGGAGTGTATTGTCATTGCTTCTCTGCTCCACAATACATTTCAGCTAAATTTGCTTCCAAGGACGCACATTCAGCTCAAAAACGGCGCTGGTATTGGTGGGCCAACTGACTTTTTGGGTCCAGTCGCAGTTGCACCCTCTGCTAACGCAAACGTTACGTCCCTGCTATTAAGTCCTTGACATGGTCAAGGATGATTGAAACATTGTCTTTGTGCATATAGTACAAATATTCTATTATATATTGCCAAATGGCAACTTGCAAAGTGATGTCAGAGTGCGACATATTGGAGAAACAATCAGGCTTAAATAATAGTATTTCTCAATTAAGTAATCAAGGAAATGCTTTTGGGAAAAAAAAAACAAAAGCTGGTGTATATTCTTCATGCACTGATTGTAAGTGACTGAAGAAGTTGGGTTTGAACTTCAGGGTAAGGAAGTTACTTGCACTTTCCCACAACCCCCACGGCTGTCACAGCTGTCAGCGGAGGACGCGGGAGTGTTGGGATCGGGGGGATCGGCTAGGTGACTACTACTTCTTAGCATTTCATATGTTTAGTATCCTCTGCTGCTTTTGAAGCATATATTAGATTGCTCTACAATACTTTTAATTATGTGACTGTTCGACACATTTTTTCCTTCAGTATATTCTCTTTTTTTCTTTTAGGCCTTGTCACCCTTCCATCCTGCTCATTTTTTCACATTTCAACCCACAAATTCTCTGGCAGCAAGTGGTAAGTAACCTGGTGCACTGCAAACAAAGGCACCCGACCTGTAGGCACGGTCAACATGCTTTTTTATCTTTACAGACACCAGTTCGGTGATCCCACATTTCTCCTGCCCGACGTTGGTGAAAAAGCTGTCCGTAGTGGAACATCTGGATACCTTTTTCTATTTACGCAGTGGCCGGCCCGCTGTCGCCTTTTCCACTTTTCTCGTGCATTATCTTTTGAAAAGCAAAGATCCAAAGCAGCTGTAAGTCCAGAGTCCCTTTTAAGTAATATGGGATTGTTAAACTAGAATCCAGAATTATATCATCACTTTTTATCTCCCCTCTGACGGACTCCCATGAATTATAACTCTCACTTCTTCGTATCCCTTATTCCAGTCTCTTTTATTTCAGGATCCATCAGGTTGCAGAGGACGTGTACTCGCTGGCCTTGTCCTTCTTTCATGCCCCCATTGTCATTTCCTCCTGTGTTTGCTTCCTTGAGCTACTTGGACTTAGTAGCTACAAACTCCGCATGGATGTAAATGTGGCCAATGTGATCCTGCGGCACAGCTCATCCCTCCAGGAGGAGGCAGGAAACGTTTCCCAAATGCAAGCATTAGGTGTGATGGATGATATTTGTTAATATTATTAAATTGGCATATCACTATTCCGGTAGTGGAGATTGGTTTCACCCATTTTCCTTTCATATTGGGGTTGTAATTGGTCTTTAAGCAACTGAAAATTCAGGTATTAGCCAGAGTTGTCCAGCTTTATTATTACCTTATTTTAGTAGTGCCATTTCAAGTACCGTCTATGTTTTCAGGGCTCTGTGGAGGCCATATCATCACTTCTAGGACTCCTTGTTCTTTATGCTGAAGATTGTTCTTAATGACATTGGCTGTATGTTTTAGTTCATTGTTCTCCTGCAGAATAAACTTGGAGCCTATCACTCATCTCCTTGATGTTGTTGCATGATGAACTATCTGTTTGCTTCTCCGCTTTGAGGACACCATTAATCCTGACCAAATTTCCAACTCCATTTGCTGAAATGCAGCTCTAGTCTTTTAAGAACCCTCCACCATGCTTCACTGTCTCCTGTTACTGCTTTCTGTTACAGTTAGACGAATCAGTCCAGAACTAATGACATTTTTCTCCATCCCAGTTCCTATGTTTTCGTAAATAATTAAGTACCTTTGCCTTGTTTGTATGTAGAAGGTATGGTTTTTGGCCACAATTCTTCTGTGAAGACCACTTCTGGTCAGACTACTCTGAACAGTAGATGGGTGTATCTGGGTCCCGCCGCTTGTTTCCACTTCTAAGCTGATGGCACTGCTTGACATCTTCTGATTTTGAAGTAACAGTGCAGCAGATGAAAGATAGATCATGCTTCTAAGCTTTCTTGGCCGACCACTGTGTCTACTATCCTCAGTTTTGCCCATTTCTTGGTGTCCTCAGTGATAAGAAGTACAGGGAGATACTTAGTCATCATGTTGTACCATCAGAGAGGCATCTGATTGTCTCCAAATTTATTCTGCAACAGGACAATGACTTACAACATACAGCCAATGTTTAGCGTAAAGAAGTACAAAGAGTCCTTGAAGTGATGATATGGCCTCCACAGAGCCCTGATCTCAACATCAATGAGCCTGGGGTTACATGAAGAGTCAGAAGGATTTGTGCAATCGACCTCCACAGAGGATCTGTGGTTAGTTCTGCAAGATGTTTGGAGAAACCTCCCTGCCTACTTCCTTCAAAAACTGTGTGCAAGTGTACCTGGAAGAATTGATTCTGTTTGGATAGCCAGTCACTCCAAATACTGATTTGACTTAGACTTCTCTTTAGTGATAAATGGAAGTGTGTGAATAGTTTAGTTTTATGAAATGATTCTAAGGCTACTTTCACACTTGTGTCAGTATGGGTCTGTCGCTATGCGTCGGGCTGACGTACCGACGCACGTTGTGAAATTTCTGCACGACGTGGGCAGCGGATGCAGTTTTTAAACGCATCCCCTGCCCATTCTGAAGTCCGGGGAGGGAGGGGCGGAGTTTCGGCCGCGGATGCGCGATAGAAAATGGCGGACGCGACGGACAAAAAACGTTCACTTGAACGTTTTTTTGTGACGACGGTCCGCCAAAACACGACGGATCCGTTGCACGACAGATGGGATGTGTGGCCATCCATCACTAATACAAGTCTATGGGCAAAAAACGCATCCTGCGGGCACATTTGCAGGATCCGTTTTTTGCCCAAAATGATGGATTGCAAAAAAAACGCAAGTGTGAAAGAAGCCTTACTCTGCAGCATTTTTTTCACCCCTGCCTAAAACTACTGAATATTGAATAAAACTTCTATATATTGATGACATAAACTTCGTAATGGGCAAGAGTTACATGTCCATCTTATTTTTTTTTTTTTATAGCCCAGAGATTGTCAAAATTAGTGGAAAATGAAATGGAGGCTGCAAAAGATCTTTTACTGAGCTTGGAAGACGTTGTGGAGGCAAATTTGCAGCAGGAGGACAGGTATGATGTACCCCGACACTTACAAGACAGCACTGGCAGTAACGTTTGATAATGCTGTCAGTAAGAATAGACTTGTGACCCCATCAATGATCTCGAATTCTGCCTGTTTTACCTGCAGTCCGCTTCCTCCTCATAGTCTGTGGGTCACAGTGGTGCAGTTCTGTCTCCTCCATGGTATTCCTGTGAGCACCAGCTATCTGAAGTACTGTGCTCAGAGACAAGACTGGCTGCAGCTGCTGGTACATGCGTATAGCACAGAACAGGTCAGTCCACCCCCAGCCGCTCCACCATTGCTAGTGTCTTTCCTACTTTTCTCTAGTGTCATCTGGCCTTTGTCTTTTCCAGGTCTTTTATGTCTTAGATGATTTAAATCCTGTTCTCCGAAGTCACATCTCCCTCGCTATACAAAATAAAGTCTCCAATGGTTGTTCCTTGCAAGAAATTGTCAGTGATGCAAGCACAGACAATCTACACCATGTGATACTGAAATGCCTTGGTACAGAAGAACCAGGGGAGATGCTTCTAAAGGAGTGTACAAGATGGAGAGTGCCTCTGTTCAGTGTGCTGGCTGCCTCTACACAGGTGAGGGCTGCGGGTGATGTGGAGGCTTTCATGTACTCATTGTAACATCAAATCAAACCACATTGCATGGGTCCTTCTATATAATGTTCAGGTCATGGTTAGAGGAACACTATATTAGTTGCAAAAAATGTATAGGTATTCCAGTGCCAGCTGGTGTGGTGGGTTGGTTATCCTCTTGGCCCAAATGTCTGTCCGTAAATCATCAGAAAAGGCTTGTACGTTTAGGTTAGGACACATCTTTACTAAATCTGTGCTCAAGATGGACCAAATTAATCTCTAGATGTCCTAGATCTTCAACTTTTATTTGTACCTTCTGCTAATTAGGGTGCAGACAGCGTCTCCTGCCTCTGTGCCTGGATCGTGAGTTCAGTGGATGCTGCTACATATACAGAGATCACGCACTCGTCGTCTGACGCTATCGATCATAAGTGGAGCTTGGAAGATCTTGTGCAGATTTGGGATATTCTCCTGGCAAAGACGGACAGTGGTACCCTGCAAAAGGCGTTCAGCATTTTCATGGAGGTAATGCATTTGGGAACTACGGGGGAAGGGGCAATATTATAATTAAAAAAAAACAACTCATAATTTCTCTATAATTTGTGCTACATGCCTGAAATGACATTGCTCAATTTGCTGACATAGGACTGCCCCTTGCTGATCTTGCTTGATGTTTATGAGCTGTGTCTGCGTGACAAGAATTACACGGAGGCCAAGGACAAATTAGTGGATTTCCAGAGTAGTTTGTCCAGTGTAAGTAATCTATCTCTTTATGCAAGGTGCTGTCTGCTTTCTGCAAAGGTGGATAGCATGTAATATGAATCCCATCTTATAGCTCCAGTCTGAAGATGGTTCTCCAGCTCCGATCCCTTTCTTGTGGCTTCACGCCCGGGCTGCTCATCTCCTGCAGCTTCTGCTTCTCCAAAGCCAGACTCCATATGAGTTACAGAACATTTTGCAGCTTCTTTGTGATAGCAGCAGCCAGAATATATGTGAAGGTAAAGGCACTATGTCATATGTCTAATAGTGGTGAGCGAACATGCTCGAATATCATGTTACCCGAGCACCCTCAGGTGCTAACCGAGTGTCTTCGGCGTGTTCGGATAATGTGCTTGAGTCCCTGCAGCTGCATGTCTCGCGGCTGGTAGACAGCCTCAACATATACGGAGATTGCCTAACAAACATGCAATCCCTGCATGTGTTGAGGCTGTCTAAGGCCGGCGTCACACTGGCGAGTTTTACGGACGTATGAGCGCAGAAAATACACCCGTAAAATACGCATAACACACGGCCCAATGATTCTCTATGTCCGAGCTCCTATCAGCCGTATTTTACGGATCCGTATTATACGGTCTTCTACGGCCGTACAAAATCGCAGCATGCTGCGTTTGTCACCGTAATGCGCAAAAAAATCGCCAATGAAAGTCTATGGGGACGAGAAAAATACGGATTACACACGGACCAGCAGTGTGACTTGCGAGAAATACACAGCTGTGTTCTATAGAAAAACCGGTAATTCAATTGCGGGCTTTTCATTTCTCCTTCACAAACCCGACAGGATATGAGACATGGTTTACATACAGTAAACCATCTCATATCCCTTTTTTTTTTGCATATTCAACACTACTAATGTTAGTAGTGTGTATGTGCAAAATTTGGGCGCTGTAGCTTGTAAAATAAAGGGTTAAATGGCGGAAAAAATTGGCGTGGGCTCCCGCACAATTTTCTCCGCCAGAGTGGTAAAGCCAGTGACTGAGGGCAGATATTAATAGCCTAGAGAGGGCCCATGGTTATTGGCCCCCCTGGCTAAAAACATCTGCCCCCAGCCACCCCAGAAAAGGCACATCTGGAAGATGCGCCTATTCTGGCACTTGGCCACTCTCTTCCCACTCCCGTGTAGCGGTGGGATATGGGGTAATGAAGGGTTAATGTCACCTTGCTATTGTAAGGTGACATTAAGCCAGATTAATAATGGAGAGGCGTCAATTATGACACCTATCCATTATTAATCCAATAGTACGAAATGGTTAATAAAACACACACATTTTTAAAAAGTATTTTAATGAAATAAAGACACAGGGTGTTGTAATGTTTTATTATACTGGTAATCCAGCTGAAGACCCTCGTTCTGTAACAAAAGAAAAATAAAAAAAAAACCAATATCTCATACCTTCCGACGCTCAGGTCAGTCCCACGAAGTAAATCCATCTGAAGGGGTTAAATCATTTTACAGCCAGGGGACTGAATGGAAAGCGGGGTGACCTGGAGTTACCTTGAGTTGCGGTGAGGCACCCTCTGCTGGATGTCCTCATGAACTGCAGCCTGGTAAAAGTTCCCACGCTCGTGTTCATATGAAAACATCCAGCAGAGGGCGCCTCACCGCGACTCAAGGTAACTCCAGGTCACCCCGCTTTCCATTCAGTCCCCGGGGGTTTTACAGGCACGAGCACTGCTTTAGCAGAGCTCCTGGCTGTAAAATGATTTAACCCCTTCAGAGGGATTTACTTTGTGGGACTTGATCTGAGCGACGGAAGGTATGAGATATTGTTGTTTTTTTATTTTTCCTTTGTTACAGAACGAGGGTCTTCAGGTGGATTACCAGTATAATAAAATATTACACCAACCTGTGTCTTTATTTCATTAAAATACTTTTGAAAAATGTGTGTGTGTTTTATTAACCATTTCGTACTATTGGATTAATAGTGGATAGGTGTCATAATTGACGCCTCTCCATTATTAATCTGGCTTAATGTCACCTTACAATAGCAAGGTGACATTAACCCTTCATTACCCCATATCCCACCGCTACACGGGAGTGTGAAGAGAGTGGCCAAGTGCCAGAATAGGCGCATCTTCCAGATGTGCCTTTTCTGGGGTGGCTGGGGGCAGATGTTTGTAGCCACGGGGGGGCCAATAACCATGGACCCTCTCTAGGCTATTAATATCTGCCCTCAGTCACTGGCTTTACCGCTCTGGCAGAGAAAATTGCGCGGGAGCCCACGCCAATTTTTTCCGCAATTTAACCCTTTATTTTACAAGCTAGAGTGCCCACATTTTGCACACACACACTACTAACATTAGTAGTGTGGAATATGCACAAAAAAAAGGGATATGAGATGGTTTACTGTATGTAAATCATGTCTTATATCCTGTCGGGTTTGTGAATGAGAAATGAAAAGCCGGCAATTGAATTACCGGCTTTTCACATATATCGTGCTGAATTAAATATAAATACAGAAAATATATATATATATATATATATATATATATATATATATATATATATATATATATATATATATATATATATATATATATATATATATATATATATATATATATATATATATATATATATATATATATCTATCTCTCTCTATATATATATATATATATATATATATATATATATATATATATATATATATATATCTCTCTATATATATATATATATATATATATATATATCTCTATATATATATATATATCTCTATATATATCTATATATATATATATATATATATATATATATATATATATATATATATATCTCAATGATATAGATATATATACTGTATATATGTTTTAACGAACATTTGAGCACATACATCCATTAGATGTCGGTTTTGCAAGCCTGCGAGAAAATATCGCAGTACGGATGCCATACGGATTACATACGGAGGATGCCATGCGCAAAATACGCTGACACACCCTGCCTACGGATTACATACGGATCACTATTTTGGGGACTTTTCTGCGTATTACGGCCGTAAAAAACGAACCGTATTTACATACGCTGAGTGTGACGCCGGCCTTACAGCCACGAGACATGCAGCCGCAGGGACTCAAACACATTATCTGAGCACTTGGTTACACGCCGAAGACTCTCGCTAAGCCCCCGAGCATGCTGACATAACGCCTTATCCGAGCACGTTCCCTCATCACTAATGTCTAATAAATACTAAATCCAGGGTGCCCGAAGATGTAATGTTTGTTCATTTTTTAGGCATGGATATTCCCAAACTAAACACCCTCTGTCAAATCCTGGAGGATCATCCTTTTGTGATTAGCGAGGAGCTTTTGAGGGACTACAGCCCTGCAGCGTTACAGGTGGAGTGTCAGAGACTGCTGCAGGGTCTGCTACAAGGCCGACACTTTACTTTGGCTCGTCAAGTAGCTGAATTGGCAGAATTGCCCACTGACAACCTGGTAATAGAAGAGGTAAATCTTCTGTGTATGTTTTGGTCTCCTGTATGCCATTTTCCTTTACATGACGTGTACTGTCTCAAAAGCAGATACTACCCCTAATTATCTTCCATTTTTATATAGCTTATTATCTCTACTTTATGGAGTTTGATGATTGAAAAATCATCACACGGGGCTAGATACTTCCATACTTTCTAACAATAGTTACGGATACTTACATGATCCATTGTTAAAGAGCAAACCTTAAATACCCAACTATTCCTCCAATTCTTTCCATTCTGACCCGTCTGAGTGCCATTCTCTCATGCAGGCTAACTCCATATCAGAAAACACACAAAGCACAGGAATTTGATGAATTTTTCTTTAGCAACACACTGGTCCTAGTATCTGTGCTACCAGCCATATGCAGATTTACTGGTCCCAGTGTCTGTGCCTCCAGCCATATGCAGATTTACTGGTCCCAGTGTCTGTGCTACCAGCCATATGCAGATATACTGGTCCCAATCTCCGTGCTACCAGTCATATGCAGATATACTTGTCCCAGTCTCTGTGCTACCAGTCATATGCAGAGGTACTGGTCCCAATCTCCCTGCTACCAGTCATATGCAGATATACTGGTCCCAGTGTCTGTGCCTCCAGCCATATGCAGATATACTGGTCCCAGTCTCTGTGCTACCAGCAATATGCAGATATACTGGCCAAGTCTCTGTGCTACCAGCCTTATGAAGGCATATGCAGATATACTGGTCCCAATCTCCGTGCTACCAGTCATATGCAGATATACTTGTCCCAGTCTCTGTGCTACCAGTCATATGCAGATATACTGGTCCCATTATCTGTGCTACCAGCCATATGCAGATATACTGGTCCCATTATCTGTGCTACCAGCCATATGCAGATATACTGGTCCCAGTGTCTGTGCTACCAGCCATATACAGATATACTGGTTCCATTCTCTGTGCTACCAGAGATATGCGGATATACTGGTCCCAGTGTCTATGCTACCAGCCATATGAAGCCATATTCAGAGCTCTGTACTAATGGTGGCTGCATTCAGAAAAATGGGGTGCTTTAGAGAGACCACTCAGTGGGTCTTGTCTCCCATTCTGAATATTACTAGAAGACCCTATGATTTCTGCACATGCGCTTGGGCTGTATGTATAAGGATTATTATAAATTGCAAAGACGCTTGGGGGCTATAGACCCTAATCTCATGAGCTCATGTAACACCAATTTCAGTATTTTCTGACCTGGTATCAGGTATATTGTGATAAAATGCCCCTATAGGTTGTCTTCACTTATATATATTCCTTGGTTTTCTGTACAGGTGCTACAAGACCAAAGCCGCCTTCGAGAGACTGGTCAATGGAACTGCCCGCAGAGCCGAGCACAGTATTGGCGGATGTGCCATGTCACTTTTTGCACCAACCAGCTGTCCTGTCTCATAGCATCCAATTACTTCCACTCTCAGGCGGCGGAGCCCTCTGCCACCAGTGCCCTGATAGCAGAGCAGATGGAGGCACTGGCAGAACATGAGCTGCTCTTCACACTTGCAGGTCACTGGCTTTCGCTGGAGGAATGTTCTTCACTGAGGACATTAGAAGAATTGGAACAGCAGATCTGGAAGTGTCGCATCAAACGGGAAGTGTTAAATCGGACTGGTGGCTCACGGACGTTGTCCCCTCTGTCGGCTTTTACTAGTTTCGCCTCTGAGTTTTCATTTTCGGATCTGCCTTTACTGAATTCTCCCGAACTCCTAGACATCACCAGTTTACCTCCACTACATGATGTAGCTCCGGGAACGAATAAAAGTCCAAGCTCCTTGGTACTGAGTAGTCTGATAAACCGACTACTGGATGACAGTAGGGCACATGAAGCCAGCCGAGTATGCAGGTACTTCCAGTTGTCCCATCATGATTTATGGCTTGTGCTGAGCTGCCGGGCGCTGGCCTCAGGGGATATAACAATACATCAACTGCATCCTGACATCCAGAAAATCATCACTGCAGGCATAGACGCCCAGGAAAGCATGTGGAATCGGAAAAGGAGATTGCAAAGCTGTAAGTGGAAAAAGCTTAGTATATCTGAATACAAGTAACTAGCAAAAGATCACCCACCACAATTTTGTAAATTTGCAGCCCCCCATATTTAGATTACATGCATACCTCTACCTAGTAAACTCTTACAGATTTCCATCCGTCAGCATTTAGGATGTCTGTAAAGGGGCTGCATCAGCTTTAAATATTTCAGAGTTTGAGTGATATAAAGTAAATGACTTGTTCTTCTAGTTCTGCGTATTTTCATTGCTTTCGTTGCTTTGTCTCTAGCATCCAGTGTGGATTCCACATCTTCTCAGACTCCCACCAGCCCTGTGGTCACACATCTGGAAGTTCTGAAAGATGCTTGTACACATGGAAAGACTTTTTGCAGACAGATGCTGTGTATGTATGAGCTGAGCCAGGTATGTAAAGTCTTTTACATCCTTTTTTTTTTTTTTTTATAAACTAATTTTTATTGAAAAATTAATAACAGACAACACCGCATACAACACAACACTGTCAGGGCATAATACGGTTATTCCAGAAGCATTTAATATACTAGGCTTAAACGTCGTAGAAATTTGAAGGTGCATTTAGGAGGTATTGCAAGTATCAAAATCTCACATGCATGAGTATAAGACCGGGTCAATTGTAAATACTAACATAAGCCGTTATCAAAAACCATATCATGGGAATAACATTTGCATTGAGGACATGACAACATCTCTGACATTCTGATGAGGTGGTCCTACCCATGCCATATAACTGATTAGGGGTTAAGTTGGATTGGTGAATAGTAAATAACTAGTTGGCCCGTGCAAAATTTTCACACATGGGTTGTCTGGGGCGCAGGCAATTTCATGAAAATCAAGCTGGTCAAATGTTAATGTATTTAATGAGATGATAAACACAGAGAGTTATTTATATATGTAGATTGGTAATACAATAAATTGGTTTGATAAGTAGAGGCTAAAAAAATGTCTTGAGGTTGTGGTGTCACCTGCAGGCTATTTTTGTTTCTGCAGGTTTCTGAAAATGAATGTTTAAACTGTATTTATTAATCAAATCGCGAATGTGTAGTTTGTTTGTGTCTTTTCTTGCTGAAAGGGGCAAGTTTACCTTTCAAATGGTGTATTATTTGTGTGTGTGGGGCGAAGTAATCACCGAAAAAGCAATGCATGTTTACAATTGTGTTTGCGTATGTGACTCACCAT
Source organism: Ranitomeya variabilis (assembly GCF_051348905.1). Lineage (NCBI taxonomy): Eukaryota > Metazoa > Chordata > Amphibia > Anura > Dendrobatidae > Ranitomeya > Ranitomeya variabilis. The sequence continues at coordinate 123,592,383 of NC_135236.1, read as the reverse complement.
TTGTGTGTGTGTGGAGAAGTAATCACTGGAAAAGCAGTGCATGTTTACAAATGTGTTTGCATATGTGACTCACATGCAGTGAAGTGTGCAATCCTCGAATTTGCCTGAAATAGGCTGGGCAAGCACTTCAGAAAGCTGGAAAGACCCCAAGGCAAATGCCACCTGCAGGTAATTTGACCTTTGAAATGGTTTATCATTTGTGTGTCGGTGGAGTATAAACGGAGCAAGTGTGCAATTGAATAGGCAGTGCATGTTTACAAATGTGTTTGCATATGTGACTCGCCTGCAGTGAAGTGTGCAATCCTCCAATGTCTCTGAAATCGTCTGGGCAAGGAGTTCGGCAAGTTGGAAGGCCCCCAAGGCAAATGTTAGGATTTGTTTGTAATGTCTGTAAGCAGCTTTGTGGTAGTGTGCTTTGGGGTAGTGTGGTGCCACCTGCAGGTCATTTTTCCTTACTGCAGGTATATAAAAATTAATGTTTAAACTGTATTTTGTTATCACATTTTGGAAGTATGGTTTGGCTATTTTCTTGCTGAAGGGGGCAAGTTTACCTTTCAAATGGTGTATCATTTGTGTGTGTGGGTGCAGTATGAACGGAGATACAAAGTAATCACTGAAAAAGAGTGTTTTGACATATTATAGAAGGATTGACTGAGCTAATTATCAGCTGCAGTGGATACATACGTGGTATTCCTTATCCTCCTGCCATTCCTCTTCAGACAAGGAAGGAGTTGTGGCCCCTCCGTTTGTCTTTAACTGGGAGAATCAAATATTTAATAGTTTCGTATCTGAAAAAGTAATCAGAGTAGAAACAAGTCTGGTTCCTTCAACCGCAACACTCCATAAGGGGATACCTAGAGATAGATATAGGTGCGGGGGGCCTGGATAGGTGGTGGAAAGTCCATGGCACAATTTTATGTATCGGTAAAAAACTGTCTGGGGTCCGTCGAATTTAGAAATAAGTTGTTGAAAAGATAGCAAACTTGAATGTATGTATAGATCATGAAGAATGTGAACCTCAACCTTTAATACAGAAATCTGTATTTGGTGGAAAACTCAAATGTGGGAGACGGGGCTTGTTACAAAAAGGAATCTCTGCCAAGATTTTATGCAGTTTAAAGCACCACTCCAGCGGTTTTTATTTCAGAGCTGGAGTGGTGCTACTGTTGAGGGAGGATCTAAATTGATCCTTCACGGTTGACTCAGTGATTTCCAAATTAATCTACAGGGCGTTGCCGGCAACTGAAAATGACCAGACGGAGACGTGTGCCTCTGTATGGGGGATCAAGCAGATCTCTGGCCCCCGTTTTATTGTGTATCGCTTTTCATAATCATAGAAATTATACTTCAACCAATCAGCATAAGAACACGCTCACAGTTCTTAACCTATAAGAATGCAGGAAAAACTTAACCATGAGTATACAGAAAAACCGGAAACTACATATATGGTCATATCTTCTTGGCATAGAAAAACACATACTAACAGGTGCCTCAAAGTCTTATCTAGCGATACACCCCCGAGTCCCTTCCCTGGCTCGAGTCAGAAGACTCAAGGTCTTTATACCAATTATAAACCATAGCCTAGTTGAATACCAGGCTTGTGAACAACAAGATAAAGTTATTTCATGGCAGTTATAACCTTTTACCTAATTAAATAACAGAATTTATCTTTAGGCAACAGGAAAATGGAGTCGAAAAGCACAAAATGGAGAATCTTTCTTAATTTGTCCCTTCACACTACTAATGTAAGTTCCCTGCCCCTAGTGCTCTACTTACCAGCTGCAGATTTCAGCTGTTCCCGGCGCCGCTCCAGAAGTCGGAGGTAACTGTCACAAGCTCTCAGTGTAAGTCTATGAGCCTATTTCTTTCTCACTTATATTGGGAAGTGACCTCCGATTCTCCCAGCAAGCACTGAAGCGATACAGTAGTCATAACCTGCAGAAGGCCGACCGGAGCAATGCTGCTAACAGAAGATGATGGCGGCTGGTAATTATAACACTAGGGGCAGGGAACTTACGTTAGTGACACCACTCCATCGTTAGCTGTTGCACTGGTTATATCCTCTTGTACGAGGGATATTATATGTGTGCAGTTTGCTACAAATGATCACTTTTCTCCTACGCCTCATTGGGGGACACAGGACCATGGGTGTTATGCTGCTGCCACTAGGAGGACACTAAGTAGACAGAAAGATTAACTCCTCCTCTGCAGTATACACCCCTTCACTGGATACAATTTCAACCAGTTCTTGCTTAGTGTCTTAGGAGGCACTTGGGTCTTTTTTCCCAGACCCCAACTTTATTTTCATTTTTGATTTTTTAATTTTATGTAAATTTTTAATTTTTTATTTAACGGAGTGAAGGGGGCGACGGGTCCTTTTTTTCATAGGGTCCGCTCTCCCCCGAACCAACAACAGGCGAGCACGGCGAGTATACCTCCCCGTCCCTCTCCTGTGACGTATGGCGCACGAAAAGTTTGCGCCAGGGCAACGGTTCCTATTTGGTCCCGATTTCCCCCAACCCCCTCCAGGACCCTGCATTACAGCAATGTAATCTGGAGAAGAATGCAGTCTGGAGGGGATGTTGTGCCGCAGCCCCCCTCTGCTACAGCAGCGTGATGCATCAGGGGTCTCTCCATTCCCATCCAGGGTACATGGATTGAGTTCGCATTCTCACAGAAGCGCCTGCAGACCTGTGAGAACCGGGACAATGGCGGCTGTAAGTACCTTCAGGGGACTCTCCCCTGGTCCACCTTAGCGGCAGCGATGCGGTCCGGGTCCCCAGGGAGAGGCACCGCCGACCGGGGGTCGGTGGTGCTCGGCGGCGCTCCGTCGCGGCCGTCGCCGCACATCGTCGGCAGGCCCCAAAAAGTTTAGTCCCCGGCTTCTTCAGCCGGAGTAGGCCGCAGTGGGAAACATCTCCTCCCTCGGCAGTAGCTCCGCCCCCTACATCGGCGCTTCTCATCTGGGACGAGAGGCGCCCTCCAAATCTCGGGGGCCATATGTCCTCTCTCCCTGCACGGAGCCCACGCTTCTACAGCGCTCCAAGGAGAACTCCTGGATAAAGAACCGCCATATCTCTCTCTGGGGACACAGACAGGACCGTGGGTAAGCTGTTTCAAGAAGCTTAACCCTTTCACTGCGTATACTGCCCGCTCTGTCCCTAAGGCACTATGTCTCAATCCAAGGAGACAAAAAAGGGTAACAAGAAGCACACAGTGTTTTTCACTGTATGTGCCACTTGCAATGCGGCTCTGCCCCGAGCCCACACTAGCCCCTTGTGTGCAGATTGCGTCTCGCCCTCTGTGCAGCCGCCCCTTGCCTACGCCGGTACCGTCGCCGATGCCGCAGCCGTCGACCTGGTAGAGCCTAGCCCCCCTGAGTGGGCAACCTCTCTGTCACGATCTGTGGCTTCCCTAACCAGGGCAATTGACTCCCTCCGGGGCCCCCCTCCAGGTCGGACCGTGGAGGATTCAGACGACGGTATGGATTCTTCTACCAGCAGGGGGCGTACCCGGTCACTTTCTACCCGGGGCTCCAGAAAACGTGTTCACGTTTCATCCCCTGACCATGAGCTAGCGGGCCCTTCAGTACCTGCAAGCCCTGCTTCCAGGTCCCCTTCCCCAAACTCGGATGACTCTGAATATGAGTCCGACATTTCCTACGTTCAGGACCCCCCCTCCTCCCAAGAGTCTCTCGACTCTCTCATTGAGGCGGTAAACCAGACCCTGAAGGTGTCTGAGGACTCCGCATCGGAACCCGAACATGTGGTGTCTTTCAAGAAATCTAAACGTGTTAAAAAGGTTTTTGTCATTCACCCTCACTTTAAGGAGATTGTACAAAAACATAGGGATCGCCCAGATAAACGCTTCATAGGACAAAAGTCCATCGAGGCCAAATACCCTTTTTCTCGTGAATTAGTCAAGGACTGGCTGCAGTCTCCCTCGGTGGACCCTCCTGTGTCACACCTCGCGTCCAAGACCATCCTGTCTCTTTCGGACCGTTCCTCCGTTAAGAATCCCTCCGATCGCCAGATTGATTATCTGGCTCGTTCCGCCTTCGAGGCCACAGGAGCTTCTCTCTTCCCATCCTTCGCCGCCTCTTGGGTGGCTAAGGCTATGGTCTCTTGGACCGAGACTCTTTCTTCTAACACCAGTGATTTACCTCCAGAAGCCAGCATACTGGTTAACCAGATAGCGCAGGCCGGAGATTTCATAGTCAACGCCTCTATGGACGCAGCCAATTGCGCTGCACAGGCAGCCGCCAATGCAATTTCCATCAGGAGAGCCCTGTGGCTCAGGGATTGGCGAGCAGATTCGGCTTCTAAACGTTCTCTAACAGCCCTGCCTTACCAGGCCGGTCGGTTATTTGGAGAAAAATTGGACCAAATGATCTCGGATGCTGCCGGAGGGAAAAGTAAATTTCTCCCCCAGCAAAAGCCTACCCGGTCCTTTCGGTACCAGCAGCAACCTCCATTTCGGCCTTTTCGGTCCAATACCAACTGGTCTTCTACATCCTCTACCCCCGCATCAGGACGAGGTTCGCGCGGTGGCCGAGGCGCCCAGGTCTCTTACAGACCTAATCGTAACTGGAGACCCAGGCCTAAACCTCCCGGGTCTAAGGGATCCGCATCCCATGGAGCCTCCGCCCAATGACTCCTTGCATCATCCGGTGGACTCCAACAAAGTAGGCGGACGTCTACTCTTGTTCCGTCAAGCCTGGCTCTCAGTCGTTTCCGACGAGTGGGTCAGAGAACTGGTGTCCACCGGATACAAAATAGAATTTTCCTCCCCCCCCCACACGCTTCTTCCAGTCTTGCCCTCAAAGGTCAAAGGCCACAGCCTTTCTCCAGGCAATACGGGCACTACAAAAGGATGGAGTCATCATTCCGGTCCCCCTAGAACAAAGATTCAAGGGGTTCTATTCGAATCTGTTCGTGGTCCCAAAGAAGGACGGATCACTACGTCCGATCCTAGACCTGAAGCTACTAAACAGATTCATAAAAATCCGACACTTCAGGATGGAATCCCTCCGTTCTGTGGTCGCGTCTATGGAAAAGGGAGAATTCCTGGCATCCATAGACATCAAGGATGCCTACCTGCACATACCTATCTTCCCTCCGCATCAGCAGTTCCTTCGCCTTTGGCGGGGAACACTTCCAATTTGTGGCCTTGCCCTTCGGTCTCGCCACCGCTCCCAGAGTTTTCACGAAGGACATGGCGGCTGCCATGGCCATTCTTCATTCCAGGGGAGTGGTGGTAATTCCGTACTTGGACGACCTGCTGATAAAGGGTCCTTCCTACCCAGCGTGCGAAGAGTCCGTCGTTCTCACGGTGGATACTCTTTCTCGCCTGGGATGGAAGATAAACTTCAAAAAATCTTTTCCAATTCCGTCTCAACAAATCTCCTTCCTGGGGATGATACTGGACACTTCCCGCGGTCTGGTCATACTTCCTCAAGACAAGGCTTTGGCCTTGCAGCAGGGATCCCAGCGTCTTTCTCGTCCAGTATCCCACTCCATTCGCGCCAGCATGCGAGTTCTCGGGCAGATGGTAGCGGCCATGGAAGCGGTCCCATTTGCGCAGTTTCACCTCCGTCCCCTGCAGCATGCGCTACTGTCGGCTTGGGACGGCAACCCGTCCTCCTTCGACCGCCGATTCATCCTGTCCCCTCGGGTCAGGAAGACCCTCAGGTGGTGGACGCTGAAGTCCTCCCTAACCCAGGGAAGGTCTTTTCTCCCAGTACGGTGGCTGGTGGTGACCACCGATGCCAGTCTCATAGGCTGGGGAGCGGTCTTCAACCATCACACAGCTCAGGGGCGGTGGTCCATTCAAGAGTCTCGCCTTGCCATCAATATCCTCGAGATTCGAGCTATCAGGCTAGCATTGTTCCACTTCCACCGACTTCTGGCAGGTCATCCAGTCAGAATCCAGTCCGACAACGCCACGGCCGTGGCATACATCAACCGTCAGGGCGGAACTCGCAGCAGGACGGCCATGCTCGAGGTGTCTCACATCCTCCATTGGGCGGAGTCGAATCATTCGCCCATCTCGGCGATCCACATTCCAGGTGTAGAAAATTGGGCGGCGGACTTCCTCAGCCGCCAGGGCATCGCCTCTGGAGAGTGGTCCCTCCACCCGGAGGTCTTCCAGCAGATTTGCCATCGCTGGGGGACCCCGGATGTGGATCTCATGGCTTCCAGGATGAACAACAAGGTTCCTCAGTTCCTTGCTCGGTCCCTCGACCCACGGGCCCTCGGAGTAGACGCCCTGGTCCTGCCTTGGCACCAATTCCGCCTCCCGTACATTTTTCCTCCTCTTCCCCTACTACCGAGGGTCATCAAAAAGATCAGGGCAGAGGGGGTACCAGTGATTCTCGTCGCGCCAGACTGGCCGCGTCGGGCATGGTACGCCGAACTGGTTCAGCTGGTAGCCGACGTTCCCTGGCGTCTTCCAGATCGCGCGGATCTTCTTTCACAGGGCCCGATTTACCACCAGAACTCAAGGGCCCTGTCTTTGACGGCCTGGCCGTTGAGTCCTGGATTCTAGGCCAAACGGGTTTCTCTCCCAGGGTGTCCTCCACCATGATCAGAGCTAGGAAACCTATTTCCATGCGTAGTTACCACCGTACCTGGCGAATTTTTTTCTCATGGTGCGATGCACAGGGACGATCTCCTCTAGTATTTTCTATTCCTTCCATACTGGAGTTTCTTCAGTCCGGACTAGAGTCGGGACTTGCCCTTAGCTCCCTAAAGGGTCAGGTTTCGGCATTGTCAGTCCTTTTCCAGCGGAGGATTGCCAATAGGTTGCCGGTGAAAACTTTCTTCCAGGGAGTTTCCCGTGTGGCGCCTCCCTACAGGTCACCCTTGGATCCGTGGGATCTCAACTTAGTTCTCGGAGCTCTTCAGGAGACTCCCTTCGAACCGCTACAGGACGTTGCCTTGACCTTCCTTTCTTGGAAGGTAGTCTTCCTAGTAGCCGTCACGTCCATCAGAAGGGTCTCGGAGTTGGCTGCGCTCTCCTGCCGCCCTCCCTTTCTAATTTTTCATCCGGACAAGGCGGTACTGAGGACCTCTCCCACCTTTTTGCCCAAGGTCGTCTCCTCTTTCCACCTCAATGAGGAAATTGTTCTGCCTTCGTTCTGTCCGGCACCGGTCCATCGCATCGAAAAGGCTCTACACACTCTTGATGTGGTGAGGGCTCTTCGTCGGTACGTCTCAAGGACGGCTCCCTTCTGCACGTCAGACGTCCTGTTCGTACTTCCAGAGGGGCCCAGGAAGGGTTCTCCTGCTTCAAAAGCCACTCTGGCAAAATGGATTCGGTCAGCCATTCAAGAATCCTATCGTGTCAAAGGTGTTCCTATCCCAGCTGGGATCAAGGCTCATTCTACTCGGTCGGTAGGCGCCTCGTGGGCCATTCGGCACCAGGCGTCAGCACAGCAGGTCTGCAAGGCTGCGACGTGGTCCAGTTTGCACACTTTTACCAAGCATTACCACATTCATTCTATCTCTTCTGCAGACGCCGCCCTTGGCAGGCGCATTTTGCAAGCGGCAGTTCCTTAAGCCGTAAGCCAGTGGTACATGGGGTATTAGCATATTGTTCCCCACCCAGGGACTGCTTTTGTACGTCCCATGGTCCTGTGTCCCCCAATGAGGCGTAGGAGAAAAGGAGATTTTTGTTTACTTACCGTAAAATCTTTTTCTCCGAGCCACTCATTGGGGGACACAGCACCCACCCTGTTAGCCTGTTTTGGCTTGTTGTTACTTCTTTGGTTTTGACATAGTTGTCTTTGTTCATGCTCCTACTGCTTTACTACCGAACTGGTTGAAATTGTATCCAGTGAAGGGGTGTATACTGCAGAGGAGGAGTTAATCTTTCTGTCTACTTAGTGTCCTCCTAGTGGCAGCAGCATAACACCCATGGTCCTGTGTTCCCCAATGAGTGGCTCGGAGAAAAAGATTTTACGGTAAGTAAACAAAAATCTCCTTTTTTCTATTTTACCAATATTTTAGGATCTTGGCTGTTCGTTCTCGGACGTATCATCCCGGGATCCCAATGAAGTTCTGCGTACCTTGTTGTCCAGTTATCGCCCTGAGCTTTGTGACCGAGCCCAGGCAGTTATCACATTACATGGGCTTTCCCCCCAGTCTGTAGCCCAGATTGTGGCTGAAGAGAGCCTGAAGATGTGGAGGACACTGAACAAGGAAGGAGGTTGGTGCTGCCTGTTGAGAATGTTGGGGGGTCTTACCAGGTTCTTGTTCATCATTATGACCCCTATTCGTATTTGCAGGCCAGTCTGAGGTATATAACGTCTCTGAGAAACGGTCCAACTTTCTTCAGATCGCAAAACTATGTCCGGATCCAACTCTGGTGGGGTTATACTTGCTGGATCACCTGGAGACTGTTCCACTTACCGAGCTTCATTGCAGTCAGTACTTGGAATGTTATTTTTCGATAATCTTTATTTGTGCCTCTCTCATCCTGAGACTCCATAATTCCTGTAAAATTGTGTTCACTTTAGTAATTGAAATCCTCATCTCGGCTCATGATTGCTTCAGTCTTACGTGCCACCTGGAAGGGATCAGACGCGTCCTGCAAGCATGTCGCCACCTGACGGAGATGCATTTGGCACCCAATCAGGAATATAGCCTCATGGTATGTCAGCTTCCTTCTGTTCTCCTGCTCCTATTGTTTGTGTAACTTTATGAATGTCTCTCTTATCCTATTGTCCTTTTAGGTTCGACTTCTGTCAGGGATTGGGCGATATAATGACATGGTTTATGTCTTTGATATCTTACACAAAAATCAGCACTTTGAGGTTCTGCTGAGGAAACAGCTTGATACAGTGAGTGTGATATTGGGCAATGTGAAAGCCTATGTAGATGAGCCTTCCTAGAAATGTTCCTTCTCGACATGTTTGGTTGCAATGATTTTTCAAGCTGCCTTAAAAATCATCGTGCTCAGCAGCCAATCGTCCTGGGTAAAAGGGTGATGTGCTGCCAATAACATGAATTGTGGTTGCCCTGCCTAAACCAAACCATTAAATGATCGCCAGTCGGGTATACACACGCCACGTAAACGTGGCATCAGACTAATCTGGTGATCTTCAAATGCCCAGTTGGTTGGGAAAAAAGTAAATCTCCGCCTAGAGTAATAGGCATATTTCAGTAAGACATTGCTATATAATTGTATATTCCCTCTACCTATGACTTGCATTTAGAAAGGCGGATTGCAGACTGCACTCTTGGAATACATTAAGCGCTGTCATCCAGGTGATAGTGAGAAGCACAACATGACCGCACTCTGTTTCAGTCTGCATCGGGACATTGGCCACAACCATGAGCATGCAGCAAAAATCCTGCTCCGATTAATCCAGTCCAGGCCCTGGGGTAAGTGGTCCAATATTGGATATACCATATACAGTACTGTGCAAAACTGTGTGGAAACAAATGCTGCAAGGAATGATTTACCAATGTTTATCAATTAACAGAATGCAAAGTGAATGAGCAAAAGAGAAATCTAAATCACATCAATATTTGTTGTCACCACTCTTTGCCTTCAAAACAGCATCAACCCTTCCGGATACAATTGTAGGCTATGTACACACGTTGCGGAAAGGTGTGCAGATTTTTCCACACTGATTTTGGTAAATCCGCACTGGCCTTTTTCCCCATGTTAAAGGTATGGCTTTTTAGCCATAATTCTTCCATGGACACTACTTCGGGACATAGAAGCAAACACCGTGCGCACAACTACAGAATGGTGCTGAGACTAGGTACCCAAACCATCCAATAAATATGAAAAAGTCTCGCACTCAACTTAAGCCTAAATTAGTGAATTTATTTGTAGCACCATTGCTACTAATAAATTCACTAATTTAGGCTTAAGTTGAGTGCGAGACTTTTTCACTACTTCGGGACAGACTTCTTTATAAACAGTAGCTGGTTCCCACTGGTTGCTGTCTGTTCTGAGCTGATGGTACTGCTGGACATCTTCAAGAAGTAAGCATGATGTGTCGCTCATCTGCTGCACTAAGTTTCCTTGTCCGACCACTGTGTCTACAATCCTCAACATTGCCCATTTCTTGATGTCCTTCGTGCTTATCCATCATGTAATAGCATCAGGAAGGCGTCTTACTGGCTCCAGATTTATTCTGCAGCAGGACAATGACCCCAAACATACATCCAATGTCATTAAGAACTCTTCAGAGTAAAGAGGAACACAGTTTGCATTTTTTTAATTGATAAGTTTCCTTTTAACACTTCTGTTTTTTAAAGCATTTTTCCACATCTGCCTAATACTTTTGCACAATATTGTACTAGCTTTATTTAAAATGACTCTCTCCTATGTAGAAAAATGATTACTGGGTAATAACTCATCAAAGTTGTTAATATTCATTAATAGCTGTGTCTTCTCTGATGCATGCATAGTTCTATCGCATTGCAAAATATTTTTTTGTGCCATGTCCTGCAGAATATTGGATGTCTGACCTGGGAGAGCTGCGATCCTCTATTATGAAGGCTCTCACTCTGCTGATTGATGCTGCTGAGAGTTATTCCAAGGTAAGCAGACTATTTCCTGATGTGACTGGGATCTTTCTTCCAAAGTTGTTTTTGTATTTTTTTAGGTAGCGTGCCACACCAGCTTATTTAATCAGGTTGATTATGCTAATAACACTCTGATCAGAGTTTGACCAGAGTGTGATCATAGTGTGATCCAATTCTCTCTGATTAGGAGAACAGGGAGAAAAAAAATCTCTCCATCTTTTCAATTGTGTCAGTCTGTGGAAATGAGTCTGATAGTTTCCATGGATTGATTGGCCTGCATAGTCAAATGTGATCTGAGTATTGGATCAAACTCTGGCATGCAGTGACGAAAAAAATCGGACATGTGCACGGCCCCATAGCATAACATTGGTCCGAGAGCGATTCAATGTTTCTCCTACGCCTCATTGGGGGACACAGGACCATGGGTGTTATGCTGCTGCCACTAGGAGGACACTAAGTAGACAGAAAGATTAACTCCTCCTCTGCAGTATACACCCCTTCACTGGATACAATTTCAACCAGTTCTTGCTTAGTGTCTTAGGAGGCACTTGGGTCTTTTTTCCCAGACCCCAACTTTATTTTAATTCTTGATTTTTTAATTTTATGTAAATGTAAATTTTTTATTTAACGGAGTGAAGGGGGCGACGGGTCCTTTTTTTTCATAGGGTCCGCTCTCCCCCGAACCAACAACAGGCGAGCACGGCGAGTATACATCCCCGTCCCTCTCCTGCGACGTATGGCGCACAAAAAGTTTGCGCCAGGGCATCGGTTCCTTTTTGGTCCCGATTTCCCCTAACCCCCTCCAGGACCCTGCATTACAGCAATGTAATCTGGAGAAGAATGCAGTCCGGAGGGGATGTTGTGCCGCAGCCCCCCTACAGCAGCGTGATGCATCAGGGGCCTCTCCATCCCCATCCAGGGTGCATGGATTGAGTTCACATCCTCACAGAAGCGCCCGCAGACCTGTGAGAACCGGGACAATGGCGGCTGTAAGTACCCTCAGGGGAATCCCCCCTGCTCCCCCCTTACCGGCAGCGATGCGGTCCGGGTCCCCAGGGAGAGGCACTGCCGACCGGGGGTCGGTGAAGCTCGGCGGCGCTCCGTCGCGGCCACCGCCGCACATCGTCGGCAGGCCCCCAAAAATTTAGTCCCCGGCTTCTTCAGCCGGAGTAGGCCGCAGTGGGAAAATTTCCTCCCACGGCCGTAGCTCCTCCCCCTACATCGGCGCTTCTCATCTGGGACGAGAGGCGCCCTCCAAATCTCGGGGGCCATATTTCCTCTCTCCCTGCACGGAGCCCACGCTTCTACAGCGCTCCAAGGAGAACTCCTGGACAAAGAACCGCCATATCTCTCTCTGGGGACACAGACAGGACCGTGGGTAAGCTGTTTCAAAAGCTTAACCCTTTCTCTGCGTATACTGCCCGCGCTGTCCCTAAGGCACTATGTCTCAATCCAAGGAGACAAAAAAGGGTAACAAGAAGCACACAGTGTTTTTCACTGTATGTGCCACTTGCAATGCGGCCCTGCCCCGAGCCCACACTACTCCTTTGCGCAGGGCCGGCTCCAGGTTTTCATGGGCCCTTGGGCGACAGAACCTCAGTGGGCCCCCTTGTGGAGCAAATCATGTGGCGACAGTAAAACAGCAGGGACCACAGAGACCCAAATATTTTATTTAGAAAAAAACTATGTAAACTTTATAAAAACACTAGTGCAAAATAGAGAAAGTGCAATATATCAGGGAAACTTTTGATAAATTTGCTTCTCTGTAAGTTGTAAAAGACTTTTTTGACTTTTTTGTAAAAGACATTCAAAGACTGCCGCAAGGAACACGGACATGCTGCGATCTTAAAAGAAGCGCCACATGTCCGGAGTCGCAGGGCCGCCGGGTGCGTGTTACCACGCATAGCGGAGACGGGATTTCATAAAATCCCCTTCACTATGCTGGAACATCTGGACGCTGCGTGTTTGACGCTGTGGCCCCACGCAGCGTCAAACACGCAGCGTTTACTTAACGTGGACACATACCCTAACCGTTCCCATCACCAGATCACACATCTAGCCGGCAGCTTTTGTTTTGGCCAAAAGATTTTGTAAGCCGCCACCATAACACGGTAGACTCTTTTGGTGAGGCCCTACTCTGCTGTAACCTATTAAATATTTGTTAAAATATGCAATACAATTTAGGTATATTTTTATTTATTTTTCAATTTTTAAAATGACCAATAATATCACATAAAAAGAACAAATACCGCTACACCATGACCAGATGACATATTACCACCACAGTGATCGAATAATATCACATACAAAGAACAAATACCGCTACACCATGACCAGATGACATATTACCACCACAGTGATCGAATAATATCACATACAAGGGACAAATACCGCAACACCATGTCCAGACCACATATTACCACCACATAGTGACTGAATACTACAATTCTGATCAGTAATAAAAAAAAAGCACCACACTATCACCATCAGTGCCATTATACACAGGAGATCTGTACTTAGTATGCAGTGTCTGTGTAGAGGTAATACAGTGATCACTAGTGAGATTATACACAGGAGCTCTGTATATAGTATACAGTGTATAGTGTCAGTGTATAGGTAACACTGACTTACCAGTGACGTCTCTAGGTTAAGTCCTTCATCTTTCATCCAGCACAGACCGCCATCATGTCTTCCAGCCAGGACTCGTCTCTGCAGGAAATAACAGAGTTATCTCGCGCTCCGCTTGTAGAACACATTACTTAATTTTTCCGAACTTCTACATTACACCGCATAAAGAAAAAGAGGCGACATAGTGTCACTCTACACAGTAACAGGACCGCCCCCTCATTTAAAACAGTGTCCTCAAAAAATAAATACATCACTGCAGTAATAATATCCCTTAATTAGTCCCTATGGTAATAATATTCCCCATCCTGGCCCCCGTGTGTCTCATTCCTGGCGTCAGCCATATGTTCTCCCATCCTGCCCTCATGAGTATCCTTTCTGCACCATATGATCTCCCCATCCTGCCCCATCTGTCTCCATCGTATCCATCCTGCCCCATGATCCTGCCCCATCTGTCTCCAATCCTGCCTCCAGTGTCTCCAATCATGCCCGTATCACCATTCAGCCCCGTCTCCAATCAGGCCCCCATTTCTGCAATCATGCCCCCTGTGTCTCAATTCTGCCCCATCTGTTTCCATTCCTGCCCCAGTGTCTCCAGTCATGCCCCAGTGTCTCCAGTCATGCCGCCATGTCTGTCATCCTGCCCCTTGTCTCCAATCATGCCGTTTCTCCTTTCTGCCCCCGTGTCCAGCTTTCTGCCCCCGTGTCCAGCGCTCTGCCCCCTCCTGTGTCCAGCGCTCTGCCCCCTCCTGTGTCCAGCGCTCTGCCCCCTCCTGTGTCCAGCGCTCTGCCCCCTCCTGTGTCCAGCGCTCTGCCCCCTCCTGTGTCCAGCGCTCTGCCCCCTCCTGTGTCCAGCGTTCTGCCCCCTCCTGTGTCCAGCGTTCTGCCCCCTCCTGTGTCCAGCGTTCTGCCCCCTCCTGTGTCCAGCGTTCTGCCCCCTCCTGTGTCCAGCGTTCTGCCCCCTCCTGTGTCCAGCGTTCTGCCCCCTCCTGTGTCCAGCGTTCTGCCCCCTTCTGTGTCCAGCGTTCTGCCCCCTCCTGTGTCCAGCGTTCTGCCCCCTCCTGTGTCCAGCGCTCTGCCCCCTCCTGTGTCCAGCGCTCTGCCCCCTCCTGTGTCCAGCGTTCTGCCCCCTCCTGTGTCCAGCGTTCTGCCCCCTCCTGTGTCCAGCGTTCTGCCCCCTCCTGTGTCCAGCGTTCTGCCCCCTCCTGTGTCCAGCGTTCTGCCCCCTCCTGTGTCCAGCGTTCTGCCCCCTCCTGTGTCCAGCGTTCTGCCCCCTCCTGTGTCCAGCGTTCTGCCCCCTCCTGTGTCCAGCGTTCTGCCCCCTCCTGTGTCCAGCGTTCTGCCCCCTCCTGTGTCCAGCGTTCTGCCCCCTCCTGTGTCCAGCGTTCTGCCCCCTCCTGTGTCCAGCGTTCTGCCCCCTCCTGTGTCCAGCGTTCTGCCCCCTCCTGTGTCCAGCGTTCTGCCCCCTCCTGTGTCCAGCGTTCTGCCCCCTCCTGTGTCCAGCGTTCTGCCCCCTCCTGTGTCCAGCGTTCTGCCCCCTCCTGTGTCCAGCGTTCTGCCCCCTCCTGTGTCCAGCGCTCTGCCCCCTCCTGTGTCCAGCGTTCTGCCCCCTCCTGTGTCCAGCGTTCTGCCCCCTCCTGTGTCCAGCGTTCTGCCCCCTCCTGTGTCCAGCGCTCTGCCCCCTCCTGTGTCCAGCGTTCTGCCCCCTCCTGTGTCCAGCGTTCTGCCCCCTCCTGTGTCCAGCGTTCTGCCCCCTCCTGTGTCCAGCGTTCTGCCCCCTCCTGTGTCCAGCGTTCTGCCCCCTCCTAAAAGTAAAAAAAAAAAAACACTACATACTCACCGTCTGTTGCCCGTCACGTCCCCTGGAGCTTGCCGTACTGACTGTCTCAGCGCCGTCCGGCCGTAAAGCAGAGCCCAGCGGTGAACCTGCAGTAACAGCGGTTCACCGCTGGGCACCGCTGTTACGGCCGGCCGGTGCTGAGACACAGTCAGTGCGGCAAGCGCCGAGGGACATGAAGGACGACAGAAGGTGCGTATATGTAGTGTTTTTTTTTTTTTTACATGGGGACTTCGGCATCGCTGAAGACAGTTTCAGCGATGCCGAAGTCGCTTGGTCGCTGGAGAGAGCTGTCTGTGTGACAGCTCCCCAGCGACCACACAGCAACTTAGTAAGATTCAGCCTGAATCCCACCCCTGTGGGCGGGGCTTTCAGCGGGGACTCCGTCTCCTCCGTCCCCTCTGTCTCTGGATCGGCGAGTCGGCGGCCAGTCCCAAGTAAGAAAAAAAAAATAAAAAAAAATTGCCGTCGGATCCTAGGGGGGCCCCCAGAAGTCAGGGGGCCCCGGCATCTGCCCGACCCTGCCGTCCGCTGACGCCGGCCCTGCCTTTGCGTGTAGATTGCGTCTCGCCCTCTGTGCAGCCGCCCCTTGCCGACGCCGGTACCGTCGCCGATGCCGCAGCCGTCGACCCGGTAGAGCCTAGCCCCCCTGAGTGGGCAACCTCTCTGTCACGATCCGTGGCTTCCCTAGCCAGGGCAATTGACTCCCTCCGGGGCCCCCCTCCAGGTCGGACCGTTGAGGATTCAGACGACGGTATGGATTCTTCTACCAGCAGGGGGCGTACCCGGTCACTTTCTACCCGGGGCTCCAGAAAACGTGTTCACGTTTCATCCCCTGACCATGAGCTAGCGGGCCCTTCAGTACCTGCAAGCTCTGCTTCCAGGTCCCCTTCCCCAAACTCGGATGACTCTGAATATGAGTCCGACATTTCCTACGTTCAGGACCCCCCCTCCTCCCAAGAGTCTCTCGACTCTCTCATTGAGGCGGTAAATCAGACCCTGAAAGTGACTGAGGACTCCGCTTCGGAACCCGAACATGTGGTGTCTTTCAAGAAAACTAAACGTGTTAAAAATGTTTTTGTCACTCACCTCACTTTAAGGAGATTGTACAAAAACATAGGGATCGCCCAGATAAACGCTTCTTGGGACAAAAGTCCATCGAGGCCAAATACCCTTTTTCTCGGGAATTAGTCAAGGACTGGCTGCAGTCTCCCTCGGTGGACCCTGCGGTGTCACACCTCGCGTCCAAGACCATCCTGTCTCTTTCGGATGGTTCCTCCGTTAAGAATCCCTCCGATCGCCAGATTGATTATCTGGCTCGTTCCGCCTTCGAGGCCACAGGAGCGTCTCTCTTCCCATCCTTCGCCGCCTCTTGGGTGGCTAAGGCTATGGTCTCTTGGACCGAGACTCTTTCCTCTCAAACCAGTAATTTACCTCCAGAAGCCAGCATCCTGGTTAACCAGATAGCGCAGGCCGGAGACTTCATTGTCAACGCCTCTATGGACGCAGCCAATTGCGCTGCACAGGCAGCCGCCAATGCAATTTCCATCAGGAGAGCCCTGTGGCTCAGGGATTGGCGAGCAGATTCGGCTTCTAAACGTTCTCTAACAGCCCTGCCTTACCAGGCTGGTCGGTTATTTGGAGAAAAATTGGACCAAATGATCTCGGATGCTACCGGAGGGAAAAGTAAATTTCTTCCCCAGCAAAAGCCTACCCGGTCCTTTCGGTACCAGCAGCAATCTCCATTTCGGCCTTTTCGGTCCAATACCAACTGGTCTTCTACATCCTCTACCCCCGCATCAGGACGAGGTTCGCGCGGTGGCCGAGGCACCCAGGTCTCTTACAGACCTAATCGTAACTGGAGACCCAGGCCTAAACCTCCCGGGTCTAAGGGATCCGCATCTCATGGATCCTCCGCCCAATGACTCCTTGCATCATCCGGTGGACTCCAACAAACTAGGCGGACGTCTACTCTTGTTCTGTCAGGCCTGGCTCTCAGTCGTTTCCGACGAGTGGGTCAGAGAACTGGTGTCCACCGGATACAAAATAGAATTTTCCTCCCCCCCCCCTACACGCTTCTTTCGGTCTTGCCCTCAAAGGTCAAAGGCCACAGCGTTTCTCCAGGCAATACGGGCACTACAAAAGGACGGAGTCATCATTCCGGTCCCCCTAGAACAAAGATTCAAGGGTTTCTATTCGAATCTGTTCGTGGTCCCAAAGAAGGACGGATCACTACGTCCGATCCTAGACCTGAAGCTACTAAACAGATTCATAAAAATCCGACATTTCAGGATGGAATCCCTCCGTTCTGTGGTCGCGTCTATGGAAAAGGGAGAATTCCTGGCATCCATAGACATCAAGGATGCCTACCTGCACATACCTATCTTCCCTCCGCATCAGCAGTTCCTTCGCTTCGCCTTTTGCGGGGAACACTTCCAATTTGTGGCCTTGCCCTTCGGTCTCGCCACCGCTCCCAGAGTTTTCACGAAGGTCATGGTGGCTGCCATGGCTATTCTTCATTCCAGGGGAGTGGTGGTAATTCCGTACCTGGACGACCTGCTGATAAAGGGTCCTTCCTACCCAGCGTGCGAAGAGTCCGTCGTTCTCACGGTGGATACTCTTTCTCGCCTGGGATGGAAGATAAACTTCGAAAAATCTTTTCCAATTCCGTCTCAACAAATCTCCTTCCTGGGGATGATACTGGACACTTCCCGCGGTCTGGTCATACTCCCTCAAGACAAGGCTTTGGCCTTGCAGCAGGGAGCCCAGCGTCTTTCTCGTCCAGTATCCCACTCCATTCGCGCCAGCATGCGAGTTCTCGGGCAGATGGTAGCGGCCATGGAAGCGGTCCCATTTGCGCAGTTTCACCTCCGTCCCCTGCAGCATGCGCTACTGTCGGCTTGGGACGGCAACCCGTCCTCCTTCGACCGCCGATTCATCCTGTCCCCTCGGGTCAGGAAGACCCTCAGGTGGTGGACGCTGAAGTCCTCCCTAACCCAGGGAAGGTCTTTTCTCCCAGTACGGTGGCTGGTGGTGACCACCGATGCCAGTCTCATAGGCTGGGGAGCGGTCTTCAACCATCACACAGCCCAGGGGCGGTGGTCCATTCAAGAGTCTCGCCTTGCCATCAATATCCTCGAGATTCGAGCTATCAGGCTAGCATTGTTTCACTTTCACCGACTTCTGGCAGGTCATCCAGTCAGAATCCAATCCGACAACGCCACGGCCGTGGCATACATCAACCGTCAGGGCGGAACTCGCAGCAGGACGGCCATGCTCGAGGTGTCTCACATCCTCCATTGGGCGGAGTCGAACCATTCGCCCATCTCGGCGATCCACATTCCAGGTGTGGAAAATTGGGCGGCGGACTTCCTCAGCCGCCAGGGCATCGCCTCCGGAGAATGGTCCCTCCACCCGGAGGTCTTCCAGCAGATTTGCCATCGCTGGGGGACCCCGGATGTGGATCTCATGGCTTCCAGGATGAACAGCAAGGTTCCTCAGTTCCGTGCTCGGTCCCTCGACCCACGGGCCCTCGGAGTAGACGCCCTGGTCCTGCCCTGACGCCAATTCCGCCTCCCGTACATTTTTCCTCCTCTTCCCCTACTACCGAGGGTCATCAAAAAGATCAGGGCAGAGGGGGTACCAGTGATTCTCGTCGCGCCAGACTGGCCGCGTCGAGCATGGTACGCCGAACTGGTTCAGCTGGTAGCCGACGTCCCCTGGCGTCTTCCAGATCGCGCGGATCTTCTTTCACAGGGCCCGATTTACCACCAGAACTCAGGGGCCCTGTCTTTGACGGCCTGGCCGTTGAGTCCTGGATTCTAGGCCAAGCAGGTTTCTCTCCCAGGGTGTCCTCCACCATGATCAGAGCTAGGAAACCTGTTTCCATGCGTAGTTACCACCGTACCTGGCGAATTTTTTTCTCATGGTGCGATGCACAGGGACGATCTCCTCTAGTATTTTCTATTCCTTCCATACTGGAGTTTCTTCAGTCCGGACTAGAGTCGGGACTTGCCCTTAGCTCCCTAAAGGGTCAGGTTTCGGCATTGTCAGTTTTTTCCAGCGGAAGATTGCCAATAGGTTGCCGGTGAAGACTTTCTTCCAGGGAGTTTCCCGTGTGGCGCCTCCCTACAAGTAACCCTTGGATCCGTGGGATCTCAACTTAGTTCTCGGAGCTCTTCAGGAGACTCCCTTCGAACCGCTACAGGACGTTTCCTTGACCTTCCTTTCTTGGAAGGTAGTCTTCCTGGTAGCCGTCACGTCCATCAGAAGGGTCTCGGAGTTGGCTGCGCTCTCCTGCCGCCCTCCCTTTCTAATTTTTCATCCGGACAAGGCGGTATTGAGGACCTCTCCCTCCTTTTTGCCCAAGGTCGTCTCCTCTTTCCACCTCAATGAGGAAATTGTTTTGCCTTCGTTCTGCCCGGCACCTGTCCATCGCATCGAAAAGGCTCTACACACTCTTGATGTGGTGAGGGCTCTTCGTCGGTACGTCTGAAGGACGGCTCCCTTCTGCACGTCAGACGTCCTGTTCGTACTTCCAGAGGGGCCCAGGAAGGGTTCTCCTGCTTCAAAAGCCACTCTGGCAAAATGGATTCGGTCAGCCATTCAAGAATCCTATCGTGTCAAAGGTGTTCCTATCCCAGCTGGGATCAAGGCTCATTCTACTCGGTCGGTAGGCGCCTCGTGGGCCATTCGGCACCAGGCGTCAGCACAGCAGGTCTGCAAGGCTGCGACGTGGTCCAGTTTGCACACCTTTACCAAGCATTACCACATTCATTCTATCTCTTCTGCAGACGCCGCCCTTGGCAGGCGCATTCTGCAAGCGGCAGTTCCTTAAGCCGTAGGCCAGTGGTACATGGGGTATTAGCATATTGCTCCCCACCCAGGGACTGCTTTTGTACGTCCCATGGTCCTGTGTCCCCCAATGAGGCGTAGGAGAAAAGGAGATTTTTGTTTACTTACCGTAAAATCTTTTTCTCCGAGCCACTCATTGGGGGACACAGCACCCACCCTGTTAGCCTGTTTTGGCTTGTTGTTACTTCTTTGGTTTTGACATAGTTGTCTTTGTTCATGCTCCTACTGCTTTACTACCGAACTGGTTGAAATTGTATCCAGTGAAGGGGTGTATACTGCAGAGGAGGAGTTAATCTTTCTGTCTACTTAGTGTCCTCCTAGTGGCAGCAGCATAACACCCATGGTCCTGTGTCCCCCAATGAGTGGCTCGGAGAAAAAGATTTTACGGTAAGTAAACAAAAATCTCCTTTTTGCCGGATCGCACTTAGGGCTCGTGCAGAAAATGATTGGTCTAAGACTATTTTCGGGCTCGGAGGAAAGCAATACTTGGCTGTAACGAACAGCCAATGTCTGGGGCATTAGTTGGAACCCGTTTTGGAGATGCAATAAATGTGGGTCCTAGAGGGGGGGGGGTCACCTAGTAGAAATTTGTAGCATATCTTTATCATTATGCCAGGCAACCCCTTTAGGTGACGCACGTCAGCATTTTACTTTATGGCAAAATGTCAATAACTGAGTGAACCTAAAGGTGATAGGGGAGAGAGATTGAAGATCAAATGCAAGAAAGTTGCTGGACGCTGTGAAGTTACAGAGAGGGGGCTACTCTAAAGAAGAGCAGAGTATATTTCGGCCAGCCATGTGTACCCCCTTGTAAATGATAATGCGAGAAGTGAGGATCACCCTTCCTTTCTCTGGTGCAGAATTACTTTCTTGTAACAGAACAGTCCTCGTACTGACGGAAGCTGGATAATACTGTCCTCCTCTGATTTTCCTTGTGTCGATACAGGACTCTTGTGTGCGCCAGTCACTACGCTGTGCCCGTCTCACCCGGCTTCTCACCCTACAACTTCATCTCTTGAACAATGGCCATGAAACAAAGCTAATTAACTTGGAGCGAGTGAACTTGGTTGAGCCCATATTGGCTCTGCCGAGATTTTATCAGGTGCGTGCACAATTCCTAAAAGTGTCTCACTTTTCATACTTAATTGTCAGTTCCCTCTTCTTCCCACAATCTTATTCTTATGTGTGTGTATAAAATTATTTGGGACTGTCGCCTCCCTTACCAGTACATGCGACAATTTGGCGAGATGGGCAGAGACGATATCAAAAAATCCACAGCAATAACCAAGAATTCTTGTTACAGAAGAGTTAAAACAGATTGTTTTGCTTGTTTAATGTATTTATTTTACTAATTTTATATAGCGCCATTAATTCCACAGCACTTTGTCTTCATCCCTGTCCCCATTGGGGCTCACAATCTACATTCCCTATTAGTATGTGTTTGGAATGTGGGAGGAAACCGGAGAACCCGGAGGAAATTCGCGCAAACATGGGGAGAACATACAAACTCCTTGCAGATGTCCTTGGTGGGATTTGAACCCAGGACCCAAGCACTGCAAGGCTGCAGTGCTAACCACTAAGCCACCGTGTCCCAGCACAGGCACATGCTAGGTGCGGGTGTATGGAGTGGGCTCAGGAACAGACTTAACACACCAAGGATGCCAACTGTATGAAACAGCTGGCATCTGCCTCTAACAGCAACAACCGGAGTTAGCTCTGATTGCTGGGGGTAAATCCTTCAATGCTGCTTTTAATCCTTTACAGTGGCATTTAAAGGCAACCGGTCCTGTTGAAAATAGTATCTGATATGCAGGCAGGGTGTTGGAACAGGAGGAGCTGGTCAGATTGATTATACATTTTGGGGGGAGAAGTTTGTGCATGCAGCGATAGCTGTCAGTCACTCAGGAAGACCACCCACGGCACTCATATGCATGCAAACACCAGGGATTTCAAGTAATAAAATACAAGGTCAGGTTCAGACAATTTTGTCTTTCGCCTTTTTGCACATTCGTGTTGCATCCATTTTACATAAACCATTGAATAAATAATGAAAGATCCAGTACAGTTTCCTATTTTAATAATTATAATGGACCTGTGAAAAGTGCATGACATACAGATGGTAACCTGTATGTGATTTGTTTTTAACACACCATTGACTTCTAATGAGTGAGTCTGATCTGGAATGCGGATCAAAGTACAGCATGTTGCTGTTTGCTGTTTGTTTGTTTTTTGTTTGTTTTTTTTAAACATACAGACCATCAAAATTTCATGTGAGCCACCACACTGACTTTCACTAGTAAGTGTATTATTTGTATTTTACTCGTTTTGCATAAGGATCGCACACAGACTTTTAATACTCTTCTGAGCGATCCCTTATACAGAATACTTTCCCACAAACCTACCGTATTTTTTGGACTATAAGATGCATCCAAGGTTTAGACAGCGGAAAACAGGAAAAACATTGTTTCCTATTAATTAAAACTTGCCTGGTATTGTAAAGTAGAGTGATAATTTTCACGAATTTTAATGTACTAAGGTACAATAGGGAGGTAAAAAATCTATTGTTAGTTTCTCTCTGCAGTGTTATACATACAACACAATGCTGCTACATGCACATATAGATATACACAGCTCTGATGCATGTCCATATAAACCTACACTGCTCTGCTGCATGCCCATGAAGACATACACTGCTCTGCTGCATGCACACTACATGCACATATAGACATACACAGCTTTGTTGCATGCCCATATAAACCTACACAGCCCCGCTGCATGCCCATGTAGACATACACAGCCCCGCTGCATGCCCATGTAGACATACACAGCCCCGCTGCATGCCCATGTAGACATACACAGCCCCGCTGCATGCCCATGTAGACATACACAGCCCCGCTGCATGCCCATGTAGACATACACAGCCCCGCTGCATGCCCATGTAGACATACACAGCCCCGCTGCATGCCCATGTAGACATACACAGCCCCGCTGCATGCCCATGTAGACATACACAGCCCCGCTGCATGCCCATGTAGACATACACAGCCCCGCTGCATGCCCATGTAGACATACACAGCCCCGCTGCATGCCCATGTACATACACAGCCCCGCTGCATGCCCATGTAGACATACACAGCCCCGCTGCATGCCCATGTAGACATACACAGCCCCGCTGCATGCCCATGTAGACATACACAGCCCCGCTGCATGCCCATGTAGACATACACAGCCCCGCTGCATGCCCATGTAGACATACACAGCCCCGCTGCATGCCCATGTAGACATACACAGCCCCGCTGCATGCCCATGTAGACATACACAGCCCCGCTGCATGCCCATGTAGACATACACAGCCCCGCTGCATGCCCATGTAGACATATACAGCCGTGCTGCATGCCCATGTAGACATACACAGCCGTGCTGCATGCCCATGTAGACATACACAGCTCTGCTACATGCACACTACATGCACAAATTGACATACACAGCTCTGCTGCATGCCCGTGTAGACGTACACAGCTCTGCTGCATGCACACTACATGCACATATATATTGACATACATAGACTATACATTACCACGTCCTGCAGTTCCTTATTGGGAACCTGTATGGAGGCTACAGCTCATCCTCTAATGCCCGGTGTACGCGTACTGGCTTCACAGAGGCGCACTGCGCGTTATCAGAAGTCTTCAGATTTACCTGTGTTATATCACACCTCTATGTTGTTTTATACCTGTCACCTTCCCCTCACTGTTGGGGTTCCTCAAGGATCAGTCCTAGGCCCCCTCCTCCTCTCTTTGTATACCGCGTCTATTGGACAAACAATCAGTAGATTTGGTTTCCAGTACCATCTCTATGCTGATGATGCCCAATTATACACTTCTGCTCCTGATATCACGCCTGCCTTGTTAGAAAACACCAGTGATTGTCTTACTGCTGTCTCTAACATCATGTCCTCCCTCTATCTGAAATTGAACCTGTCAAAAACTGAACTCCTCGTGTTCTCTCCCTCTACTAACCTACCTTTGCCTGACATTGCCATTTCCGTGTTTGGTTCCACCATTACTCCCAAGCAACATGCCAGGCAACTGCCTTGGGGTCATCCTTGATTCCGAGCTTTCATTCACCCCCCACATCCGATCACTGGCTCGCTCTTCTTATCTGCACCTCAAAAACATTTCTAGAATTCGACCTTTTCTTGCTTTCGACTCTGCAAAAACTCTTACTGTTTCTCTTATTCATTCTCGTCTGGACTATTGCAACTCTCTACTAATCGGCCTCCCTCTTACCAAACTCTCCCCGCTCCAATCTGTCCTGAATGCTGCTGCCAGGATCATATTCCTCACCAACCGTTACACCGATGCCTCTACCTTGTGCCAGTCATTACACTGGCTACCCATCCACTCCAGAATCCAGTACAAAACTACTACCCTCATCCACAAAGCACTCCATGGCTCAGCACCACCCTACATCTCCTCTCTGGTCTCAGTCTACCACCCTCCGATCAGCTAATGACCTCAGGTTAGCATCCTCAATAATCAGAAACTCCCACTCCCGTCTCCAAGACTTTTCACGTGCTGCAATTATTACCATCCACCTCTCGTGTCTCCCCTTTTTCCTCATAGATTGTAAGCTTGCGAGCAGGGCTTTCATTCCTCTTGGTATCTGTTTTTATCTGTGTTTATTGTTATGCTGTAATGTCTATTGTCTGTACAAATCCCCTCTATAATTGTAAAGTGCTGCGGAATATGTTGGCACTATATAAATTAAGAATTTATTATTATATTATATTGCACGTCTGTGTTGTATTACACATGTTATATTACACAGTACCTGTGTTATAATTGTTATATTACCCCTGCGCGCTGTGCCGCCCCTGCGTCGTCTCATTGCTGCGTTTTTTTCGCAGGCTGTTATTGTTACAGAAGCATATGATGTGCAGCCAGACTGGCCAGAAGTCCTGTATAGCAAAGTGATAGTTGGAGGAGATTTTCAGTACCTGGAAGAGTTCAAGCAGCGTCAGCTCCTCAGCAGTGGGGTGATCGAGCAGCTGTCAAACAAGTAAGTCAGCCATATAAGCTGAAAAGGCTGTCGGGGCGGGGTTGTATATGTACTCCATAGAACAATGTGGCTGGATGATGTCAGAGGAGTTGCAGATTACTGGATTCATATCAGAGGGCTGTCATTAGAGACTTTTGGCTTGCTGCACACTAATTCTTGTCCATACACGTTTTCCCACTTGCCATACTCGTTTTTCATCCTGAATCTGTATATTGCATTGCTATGCAGGAGAAGCGGCCTGCAGCTGTAATATTTATGTGATTTTGTTAGGAGGGGCTGGTTAGTTTTGTATTTTAGATGGTTTCTACTTACCCTTAAAATTTGTGGGTCTTGACCAGAAGAGGAAAGGCTGCGTTCACACATCTACAGTTAGGTGCATATATATTTGGACAGAGACAACATTTTTCTAATTTTGGTTATAGACATTACCACAATGAATTTTAAACAAAACAATTCAGATGCAGTTGAAGTTCAGACTTTCAGCTTTCATTTGACGGTATCCACATTAAAATTGGATGAAGGGTTTAGGAGTTTCAGCTCCTTAACCCCTTCCCGACCTTTGACGCATACGCTGCGTCATGAAAGTCTGTGCCAATCCGACCTATGACGCAGCGTATGCGTCATGGAATGATCGCGTCCCTGCAGATCGGGTGAAAGGGTTAACTCCAATCTCACCCGATCTGCAGAGACAGGGGGAGTGGTGCTTCAGCCCGGGGGGGATGGCTTCACCCCCCCGTGGCTACGATCGCTCTGATTGGCTGTTGAAAGTGAAACTGCCAATCGGAGCGATTTGTAATATTTCACCTAAAAAACTGGTGAAATATTACAAACCAGCCATGGCCGATGCTGCAATATCATCGGCCATGGCTGGAAATACTGAAGTGACCCCCCCACACCCACCGATCGCCCCCCAAGTCCTCCGTTATGGGGTCCGGTCCCCTCCGTCCGCCTGCCGGCTCCCCCGTCCTCCTGTCCGCTCCCTCCTTGTTTGGATTCACCCCCCCTGTGCTCCAATTACCCCCCCTGTGCTCCGATCCACCCCCCCACCACCCCTTCATACTTACCGATCCTCCCGGTGTCCGTACGTCTCCTCGCTGGGCGCCGCCATCTTCCAAAATGGCGGGCGCATGCTCAGTGCGCCCGCCGAATCTGCCAGCCGGCAGATTCCTTACAAGTACATTTTGATCGCTGTGGTAGGTTCTATCACAGCGATCAAAATAAAAAAAATAATAAATAAACCCCCCCCCCCCCCTTTATCACCCCCATAGGTAGGGACAATAATAAAATAAAGAAATTTTTTTTTTTTTTTTTTCGTTTTCCACTAGGGTTAGGGTTAGAACTAGGGTTAGAACTTGGGGTAGGGGTAGGGTTACGGGTAGGGTTAGGGGTAGGGTTAGGGTTATGGCATGTGCACACAGTGCGGATTTGGCTGCGGATCCGCAGCGGATTGCCGCGGATCCGCAGCAGATTGGCCGCGGATCCGCAGCGGATTGGCCGCGGATCCGCAGCGGATCCGCAGCGGATTGGCCGCTGCGAATTCGTAGCAGTTTTCCATCAGGTTTACAGTACCATGTACACCTATGGAAAACCAAATCCACTGTGCCCATGGTGCGGAAAATTCCGTGCAGAAACGCTGCGTTGTATTTTCCGCAGCATGTCAATTCTTTGTGCGGATTCCGCAGCGTTTTACACCTGTTCCTCATTAGGAATCCGCAGGTGAAATCCGCACAAAAAAACACTGGAAATCTGCTGTAAATCTGCAGGTAAAACGCAGTGCCTTTTACCTGCAGATTTTTCAAAAATCGTGCGGAAAAATCTCACACGAATCCGCAACGTGGGCACATAGCCTTAGGGTTAGGGTTGGAATTAGAGTTAGGGTTGGAAATAGGGCTAGGGTTGGAAATAGGGTTAAGATTAGGCTTGTGGTTAGGGTTACGGATAGGGTTAGGGGTGTGTTGGGGTTACAGTTGTGGTTAGGGTTGGGATTAGGGTTAGGGTTGGAATTAGGGTTACGGGTGTGTTGCGGTTAGGGTTGTGGTTAGGGGTGTGTTGGGGATAGGGTTGTGATTAGGGTTATGGCTACAGTTGGGATTAGGATTAGGGGTGTGTTGGGGTTAGTGTTGAAGTTAGAATTGAGGGGTTTCCACTGTTTAGGCACATCAGGGGTCTCCAAACGCAACATGGCGCCACCATTGATTCCAGCCAATCTTGCGTTCAAAAAGTCAAATGGTGCTCCCTCCCTTCCAAGCCCCAACGTGCGCCCAAACAGTGGTTTACCCCCACATTTGGGGTACCAGCGTACTCAGGACAAACTGGGCAACAACTGTTGGGGTCCAATTTCTCCTGTTACCCTTGCAAAAATAAAAAATTACTTGCTAAAACATAATTTTTGAGGAAAGAACAATTATTTTTTATTTTCACGGCTCTGCGTTATAAACTTCTGTGAAGCACTTGGGGGTTGAAAGTGCTCACCACACATCTAGATAAGTTCCTTGGGGGGTCTAGTTTCCAAAATGGGGTCACTTGTGGGGTGTTTCTACTGTTTAGGCATATCAGGGGCTCTGCAAATGCAACGTGACGCCCGCAGACCATTCCATCAAAGTCTGCATTTCAAATGCCACTACTTCCCTTCCGAGCCCCGGCATATGCCCAAACAGTGGTCTACCCCCACATATGGGGTATCAGCGTACTCACAACAAACTGGGCAACAAATATTGGGGTCCAATTTCTCCTGTTACCCTTGTGAAAATAAAAAATTGCTTGCTAAAACATCTTTTTTGAGGAAAGAAAAATGATTTTTTATTTTCACGGCTCTGTGTTGTAAACTTCTGTGAAGCACTTGGGGGTTGAACGTGCTCACCACACATATAGATAAGTTCCTTGGGGGGTCTAGTTTCCAAAATGGGGTCAATTGTGGGGGGTTTCTACTGTTTAGGCATATCAGGGGCTCTGCACACGTAACATGATGCCCGCAGACCATTCCATCAAAGTCTGCATTCCAAAACGTCACTACTTCCATTCTGAGCCCCGGCACATGCCCAAACAGTGGTTTACCCCCACATATGGGGTATCAGCGTACTCAGGAGAAACTGGACAACAACTTTTGGGGTCCAATTTCTCCTGTTACTCTTGCAAAAATAAAAAATTCTGGGCTAAAAAATATTTTTGAGGAAAGGAAACACATTTATTATTTTCACGGCTCTGCGTTATAAACTTCTGTGAAGCACTTGGGGGTTCAAAGTGCTCACCACACATCTAGATTAGTTCCTTGGGAGGTCTAGTTTCCAAAATGGGGTCACTTGTGCGGGAGCTCCAATGTTTAGGCACACAGGGGCTCTCCAAACGCGACATGGTGTCCGCTAATGATTGGAGCTAATTTTCCATTCAAAAAGCCAAATGGCGTGCCTTCCCTTCCGAGCCCTGCTGTGCGCCCAAACAGTGGTTTACCCCCACATATGGGGTATCCTCGTACTCAGGACAAACTGGACAACAACATTTGGGGTCCAATTTCTCCTATTACCCTTGGGAAAATAAAAAATTCTGGGCTAAAAATCATTTTTGAGGAAAGAAAAATTATTTTTTATTTTCACGGCTCTGCGTTATAAACTTCTGTGAAGCACCTGGGGGTTATAAGTGCTCACTATGCATCTAGATAAGTTCCTTGGGGGGTCTAGTTTCCAAAATGGGGTCACTTGTAGGGGAGCTCCAATGTTTAGGCACACAGGGGCTCTCCAAACACGACAAGATGTCCGCTAACGATTGGAGCTAATTTTCCATTCAAAAAGTCAAATGGCACGCCTCCCCTTCCGAGCCTTGCCGTGCACCCAAACAGTGGTTTACCCCCACATATGAGGTATTGGCGTACTCAGGAGAAATTGCCCAACAAATTTTAGGATCCATTTTATCCTGTTGCCCATGTGAAAATGAAAGAATTGAGGTTAAAAGAAATTTTGTGTGAAAAAAAAGTACTTTTTCATTTTTGCGGATCAATTTGTGAAGTACCTGGGGGTTTAAAGTGCTCACTATGCCTCTAGATAAGTTCCTTGGGGGGTCTAGTTTCCAAAATGGGGTCACTTGTGGAGGAGCTCCAATGTTTAGGCACACGGGGGCTTTCCAAACGCGACATGGTGTCCGCTAACGATGGAGATAATTTTTCATTCAAAAAGTCAAATGGCGCTCCTTCCCTTCCGAGCCTTACCATGTGCCCAAACAGTGGTTTACCCCCACATGTGAGGTATTGGTGTACTCAGGAGAAATTGTCCAACAAATTTTAGGATCCATTTTATCCTGTTGCCCATGTGAAAATGAAAAAATTGAGGCTAAAATAATTTTTTTGTGAAAAAAAAGTACTTTTTCATTTTTACGGAACAATTTGTGAAGCATCTGGGGGTTTAAAGTGCTCACTATGCTTCTAGATAAGTTCCTTGGGGGGGGGTCTAGTTTCCAAAATGGGGTCACTTGTGGGGGAGCTCCAGTGTTTAGGCACACGGGGGCCCTCCAAACGCGACATGGTGTCCGCTAAAGATTGGAGCCAATTTTTCATTCAAAAAGTCAAATGGCGCTCCTTCCCTTCCGAGCCCTGCCGTGCGCCCAAACAGTGGTTTACCCCCACATATGAGGTATCAGCGTACTCAGGACAAATTGTACAACAACGTCCATGGTCCAGTTTCTCCTTTTACCCTTGGGAAAATAAAAAAATTGTTGCTAAAAGATCATTTTTGTGACTAAAAAGTTAAATGTTAATTTTTTACTTCCATGTTGCTTCTGCTGCTGTGAAACACCTGAAGGGTTAATAAACTTCTTGAATGTGGTTTTGAGCACCTTGAGGGGTGCAGTTTTTAGAATGGTGTCACTTTTGGGTATTTTCAGCCATATAGAACCCTCAAACTGACTTCAAATGTGAGGTGGTCCCTAAAAAAATGGTTTTGTAAATTTTGTTGTAAAAATGAGAAATCACTGGTCAAATTTTAACCCTTATAACTTCCTAGCAAAAAAAAAATTTGTTTCCAAAATTGTGCTGATGTAAAGTAGACATGTGGGAAATGTTATTTATTAACTATTTTGTGTCACATAACTCTCTGGTTTAACAGAATAAAAATTCAAAATGTGAAAATTGCGAAATTTTCAAAATTTTCGCCAAATTTCCGTTTTTTTCACAAATAAACTCAGAAATTATCGACCTAAATTTACCACTAACATGAAGCCCAATATGTCACGAAAAAACAGTCTCAGAATCGCTAGGATCCGTTGAAGCGTTCCGGAGTTATTACCTCATAAAGGGACACTGGTCAGAATTGCAAAAAACGGCCAGGTCATTAAGGCCAAAATAGGCTGGGTCATGATAATATGTGCCACCCTGTTTTTAAAGGGACCAAAAGTAATTGGACAGATTAAATAATTTTTAATAAAATATTAATTTCTAGTACTTGGTTGAAAACCCTTTGTTTGCAATGACTGCTTGACGTCTTGAACTCATGGCCATCACCAGACGCTGTGTTTCCTCCTTTTTGATGCTCTGCCAGGCCTTCGCTACGGTGGTTTTCAGTTGCTGTTTGTTTGTGGGCCTTTCTGCCTGAAGTTTAGTCTTTAACAAGTGAAATGCATGCTGAGTTGGGTTGAGATCAGGTGACTGACTTGGCCATTCAGGACTATTCCACTTCTTTGCTTTAATAAACTCCTGGGTTGCTTTGGCTTTTTGTTTTGGGTCATTGTCCATCTGTAGTATGAAACGACGACCAATCAGTTTTGCTGGATCTGAGCACACAGTATGTCTCTGAATACCTCAGAATTCATTTGGCTGCTTCTGTCCTGTGTCACATCATCAATAAACACTAGTGACCCAGTGCCACTGGCAGCCATGCATGCCCAAGCCATCACACTGCCTCCGCCGTGTTTTACAGATGATGTGGTATGCTTTGGATCATGAGCTGTACCACACCTTCGCCATACTTTTCTCTTTCCATCATTCTGGTAGAGGTTGATCTTGGTTTCATCTGTCCAAAGAATGTTCTTCCAGAACTGTGCTGGCTTTTTTAGATGTTTTTTAGCAAAGTCCAGTCTAGCCTTTTGATTCTTGATGCTTATGAGTGGCTTGCACCGTGCAGTGAACCCTCTGTAGTTACTTTCATGCAGTCTTCTCTTTATGGTAGATTTGGATATTGATACGCCGACCTCCTGGAGAGTGCTGTTCACTTGGTTGGCTGTTGTGAAGGGGTTTCTCTTCACCATGGAGATTATTCTGCGATCATCCACCACTGTTGTTTTCCGTGGGCGCCCAGGTCTTTTTGCATTGATGAGTTCACCAGTGCTTTCTTTCTTTCTCAGGATGTACCAAACTGTGGATTTTGCCACTCCTAATATTGTAGCAATTTCTCGGATGGGTTTTTTCTGTTTTTGCCGCTTAAGGATGGCTTGTTTCACCTGCACGGAGAGCTCCTTTAACCGCATGTTTACTTCACAGCAAAACCTTCCAAATGCAAGCACCACACCTCAAATCAACTCCAGGCCTTTTATCTGCTTAATTGAGAATGACATAACGAAGGGATTGCCCACACCTGTCCATGAAATAGCCTTGGAGTCAATTGTCCAATTACTTTAGGTCCCTTTAAAAACAGGGTGGCACAAGTTAAGGAGCTGAAACTCCTAAACCCTTCATCCAATTTTAATGTGGATACCCTCAAATGAAAGCTGAAAGTCTGAACTTTAAATGCTTCTGAATTGTTTTGTTTAAAACTCATTGTGGTAATGTCTATAACCAAAATTAGAAAAATGTTGTCTCTGTCCAAACATATGTGGACGCAACTGTATATCTGTTCTTACAGCAGTATAAAAGTTGGATTTCTCTGGAACAAGACATAGGATTACAGATATCAAGGTATTGTTTTATTCAATTTTCTATAAGTTGCATACCCATGTAGATGGCTTAGGAAGGTTGATCCTACTGATAGATTCCATTTCAGTGTTTTATCCCTTCCTTGAATTAATGGCTAAATACAAGTTCTGCTTCTTTTTTTTTTTTTTTAAATGGATACAAGGTGGATGCAAAAATGGAGACCAAAGAGGGAAAATGGCCCATTTTTCTTTGTAAATGAGCTGTTAAGATCTATGGGCCAAACCTAGATCTCCCTGAGAATCTGCCTCCAGAGATTATTTTACAAGAAAGAGAGGGAGATACCAGTGTGAGACATGAAATGACTGACAGTCTGCTCTCATAATTGCACACAGCTTTGCAGTGAGAACAGAGTGCAGCAGAACGTCTCATTACATCTCACAGGCAGCCAGTGTGGGGGAAGGGCAGTACAGCAGAGCCAACAGCAGTGTGAGAGGACAATTGTAGATACAAATGTGTTTGTAATAAGACAAAGTTAATTTCTGCTGTACTGTTCTGATCTCACTGCAGAGTTGTGTGTGATTATGAGAGCATAGTGTCAGTCATTACATTTCTCACACTGGTAACGCCAACTTTCATGTAAGATAATCTCTGGAGGCAGATTCTCAGGGAGATTTATGTAGAGATTTATAGATTTTGACAACTAATTAACACATTAAGAAAAACATGGATTTCTCTGGAATAAGACATCAGATCGCAGATATCAGGATAACATTTTATTCAGCTTCCTATGACCTACAAGCCCATATAGACGGCTTAGGAGGGTTGATTCTACTGATAGATGCCCTTTAAATAAAATGGATGCAGTTAGTTTTTCATCCATGTTTAAAGGGTCACCATATGGCTGAGTCTAATACCCAAAACGGATGAGAATAAGACAGATCGGACACATTTTTTCATATTTAAAATGGATGTTTTTATGGATCAAGGAAACTCTCTATAAAAGAAACAATCGGATAGCATACAGATGTGTGAATGTAGCTTAAGTTTCATGGTGTAGGTTCCCATTTGAAGTATGGTCTTTGTCAATAATTCAGTTGAAAATCAATTCTGTAATCCATGTTTCCATATACCTTACAGCTTTCAGCGTGTGGTTGCATCTGTTTGTTTGGACAATATCTAATGTAGATTATGCATACAATTTCAGATGCAAACTGAACTCTCCTGGATCCACCGGTCTGCAGAACCTGAAGCGAGTGATCTGTTACTGTGAGGACATCAACACCCGCTATAAACTGGCCATTGAGAACAAGTTCTATGACATCACTGATGTCCTGATGAGAGACTCGCAGACACGGTGCTGCCTGACAGATATGCTGTCTCGATAAAACATCTGAGCAAGGTGCCACATTTTGGACTTTTGATGAACAAGCCACATTTTTTCACGTTTGCTTCTACCAGACTATAATTAAGAAACCAATGGCATTACAGCTAGCTCCTGTTCATTTTTATGGAGTTAAGGAACAAAGACTTGAAAGTTGTGTTGTTTTTTTTTTGTTTCACTTTTCTAATCATAAGTAATAGATTCATCTATTTATGTCGTCATTCTACTGCAGCCCTGTATGCCACATACACGTAACAGAAGCGTTTCTAAATCAGTATTATAGTCGCAAATCTGGGCCTGATCACTCGAAATAACAGCATCATCAGTCCTTATGATGCAGTATGGTGACAGGCTGAAATTTGCACCCGTGCCGGTATTACATTTGTGAGACATAAGTCTTATTTTGACTTTGCTCTAACAACTTGGTTCCATAAGGAGATTTTGCTGTGTATTCCCCGTTATAAAATGTTTCCGAAAAATGGAACAGAATCTTCTTAGCAGAAGCGGTACCTGATATGTCAAATCTTTTTTTCCCACTTTGAATGAACCTGTCGCTCAATATTTTGATCTTTGAAGTACTGTTTGCACTATAGTCTGTCTGGTAGGTTATGTATATTCTTGTTAAATATCTGGTGTGGTTAATATTTTGTAAGAAAGGTCTAAAGCTGAGCTTAATTTTTCAGCTTATTAAAGTTCATCCGTGTTTCATCACCATTTATCACTGTCATTTGTGAGACTTGCATGTGCATGACTTGAGCAAATATCATCAAAAGAAGACCTCTACAGCTCCTACGTACACTTCACTTCTGCATGCAACAAATTGCAAACAAACCCACGTAGTCTGATCAGTTTAGAATAATATATATAATTTGTTTTATACAATCACATTTTGTTTTCTTCCCAATTGTCGTCTTTTTCTTTCAGAGAGGATCTCATGTTCAGATTGGGGAGTGGAGCAGAAATTACTTTCTGACATCCCCCAGAGTCTGAGAGCACAGTGATGAAACAGTCACACTGTATCCTCTCTGGTCTAGATGTCAGGACACTAAGGTTACGGTGAACAGTTGGACAGTCCTTGCCTTTCTGTCTTTTCCTCCCGCCCACCACAGTGTATCATGCATACATAAAGTGAAGAAGGATCTCAAATCCCAGCAAAGCTGTTTCCAGTGACCCCTGAAGACAGTCTTCATAGTTTCTTTGAAGATTGATGTCAGAATCCTCCACCTTGAGAACAAAATGGGTACTCTCAGCGTGCATCATCAAGCCCCTTGTTGTGCAGGGTCTTCAATCAGGCAGCGCTGGCCGTCCCCTGGTTTTCAGTGTGCACTGCAGTTTTGCGACACCTTCGGGGGGGCATACACGTTAATTTAGCTCCCGGCTTCTATGCAGCCTAGTCGTTCTGTGTAGCCACGCCCCATTCCTCTTCATCCAAATAGTTGCACGAGTGTCTTTCTTGCTCGTTTTGTCTGTCCTACCCCCCTTCCTCCAGCTTATCAGGTTCACGCACGTATTTCTCACATGCAACTCCACCCATTTCTTCCCGGGATAGCACCATTTTTTTCTCCTTCTCAAGGCAGAGGAAGTGTTCCCACCGGGCTGTGCTGCAGGGTTCTCGTCACCTGAGTAACCCTGGTTTCCTGATGATTAGCCATCAGCTTCCTGACATCGTCAGGACAGGGTATGCTCTGCTACATTTCTCCAGGCAATGTCACTGCTCCCATTGGGAGTTTCTCTCTCCTGTAGCTCCTAGCTTTCCTATTTCTTTCCCTGTCTCTTTCCTTACCATGCCTAACATTAACCCCAGAGAGGATCGCATTCCCCAACCTGCTTGGTTTACCCTATTCATGCAGTTTGCATGTGCACACTTTCCTCGGGTCAACCCAAGGCTACCTCTCCTGATTGCAGCCACCCAGTGCTGCATACCTCAAGAAGACCCCCACAACCCGCGACTAGAGCACATCTCTTCCCCAGGCTGATTTACCAAGGGTATCCCAAACCCTGGTTTCCATAGTACTCTTACCACTTCCCAGGGTGAGTCTGACTCACGAGGTATAATACACCAACATGGCAGATCCTACAAGAGATCCAAGCTGCGTTGAGCAAGTTCCACCTCCAGATATCCTCCCTTTCATGCTCTCTCTCCAGAAAGTCATACCGTTCAGGAATCGGACCAGTGCTCCGACTAAGCTTCTAAATTAAGTGTCGACAGTCTGTTAAAATCTGTAAACCTGCCCTTGGAAGTCAATGACCCCTCAAGCAAGTGACCATTTCAATTCCTGTCAAAAGAGAGTGATTATATATCCCCCATCTCCTGATCTTCTCACAAAGCATCCCTCATTGACCCTACAAATGGACACTGAGTCTCAGGAGGAAGAGCGCTCTTCTGTATGGCCTTATGCAGGGAATCTGCCCAGTAAGCCACAGCTTTGGTTACCCAGGTTGCTGCAAAGGAGGGAAAAAGTACTGAGCCAGATGCTTCAAAAGCCAGGTGAGCGAGGCTGTAAATCAGACGATCCGCAGGATCTTTAATGGAAGATCCATCTGGTAGGGACAGCAGAGTCTTGGATGATAAGTGCGATAAGGGAGGATCCACTGGAGGAGATTCCGTCCATTGTTTGCAGAGGTCAGGGGAGAAAGGATATCTGGTCTCCCACGATCTCTGACCTGCAAAGCGTTTGGGTGCTCCCTATGTCGCTGGACTATGCCCTGGAACTCCGGGTGATTGGCAAACACCCTATGAGGACGTTTAGTCGTTGTAAAAGACACAGCACTATCAGTGTGTGACGAAGTAGGCTCTTCATCGACCTGCAGTGACTGGTTGACGGCCTCAATGAGACTATCCACAGTAGCCTGATAGCCTGGGGACTCTAGGTCAAGGGGCCCATCCGACTCAGATTCAGAATCACGTTCGCTGTCCACTCCTGGAGAAGGAGAGCAAGAAACAGAGCTAACGGACGCCAGAGGGCCTAGGGACGAGCTATGTACCCACTTCCTCGATGCCTGTCTTTGCCTTAAGCGAGGACAGCCCCTGCAGGCAGATGGTTCCCCTGATCTAGGGGAATTCTCTGAGACGGATTAGCGGTCATGGTTCTGGAAGGACTCAAAGACCTTAGTCAAAGAAGCCATAGATTGCGAAAGTGACAAGGCCCACTCGGGGACTGGTCACCGTGGGTTCTGTCAGGGTGGGGGGCTCCTGAGCGCATTTGAGATCGCAAGCCTGACAGAAGGTGCATGAAGCGAATAAACACTGGTTCAGTGGTCTTTTTAAAGGTTTTAGGTATCCCGGTTATCCCCAAAATACTGCAGGAAGCTAATTGTGCAGGTGAAAAACAGCAGAGCACTTGAGGGAAAAAATGGGAAGGAAGCCTGAGGGAAGTGTGGAAGAGCACTTACCCAGGACCTGTGCCGAAAGTTCTGACCCCAAGCGTGCAGCGCTGGACCTCAAGGGTAGAGGGAGCTTGCGGTGCTGAGCCTGCTCGGTGGCGAAATATGGCCGCCCAGAACAGGAGAGGCGCTTCTCGCAGCGTGCGAGAAGCGCCAGGCAGGTGGGCGGGACCACTGGAGTGGCACGCTGAGGGGGGCGGGATTACCGGCTTGCAGCCTAGCAAGGGCCGAAGCAGAGGAATAAATTAGTGGTGCCAGGCTGCAAATGATCGCCGGGACAGCAACACGCTCAGGAGTACCCCCCAGCTGGAAAACTCACAGCCAGATGTTATGAGGGTTCGGATCTCCTCCTGGAGGAAGCGAAGGGCAGAGCTACTACTCTGCACGCAGGTCAGGACTGCAATAAGGAAGGTGGAGGAACTCTCAATCCACCATCCTTTTTGAGAGGGAGGAGAGGGACTGTCTAGCTCCCAGCAGCACCGCTGTTCCATCAGTGGTGGTGCAATGGGAGCAGCACGGATGCCATGGGTGGGGAGAGCCTCTGTATCCTAAGGGTTCGCTTCCCTAGGATCTCACAGGGCAAGTTGTCCGGCTGTGGCCTGACTCAGAAGGGGGTACATGGAGGCAACACACCGTGTTCCCGTCTGTTGCTGGTGTGGGGAGATCGGTGCCCTGAAGGGAAGTTGCTCCTAAAATAGCTCAGGCCTGGCATCCCACATCACAGGAGAGGATATGGGGAGGCGACGCTCGCCTGCTTGGGGGAGATCAGCCCCTTGAAAGGGTCCGTCTCCCCAATCTTCCTCTTGCGCAAAAAGGATAAAAATATAAAAATAAAAAAAGTATGGTCTGAATAGCAGACCCCAGTGTGCCTCCTACGGACACCAAGCATGAACTGGTTCGATCCGGAGCCAGTGTGTGGTGTATACTGCAGAGGAGGAGCTAACTCCTTTTTGTATTTACTTAGTGTCAGCCTCCTAATGGCAGCAGCATACACTGCAGATTTTCAGTCAAAGGCAACTTCATCCAGACAAGTGGGCTCTTAATTGAGAGGCGTTTGCTAGACAAGTGGCCAGATGGGGTATTCAAAGAAGAAAAAAAAAATTCTCTGAATTCAAAGGCTAATCCAATGGCAGAGGATTCTATAGCTGTGAAGATTGGACTTCGCTTATGACTTCCTATTCAATTTTTACAGAAAACTATAAAAGATGAACAGAAGGAATGTAATGTGACCTTCTTAGCCCAATACTAGCCAAATAGGAGTTGGATCAGTCTTCTGAAGAGTTTGCTAGTAGAAATTGCTTTGATTATTCTGCAGAACGAAGATCTTCTGTCCCAAGGTATGGTGTTTCATCAAAAGCTAAACAATCTCTTCCCGGCTGCCTAATTACTGAGAAGTCCATTCTAGGTAACAAAGGCCTGTCAGACTGCATCATTTTGCGAATCGCAAAAAACAGTTACTCTAGATTTACCAGAAGACTTTGAAAAATGTGGTGGTATAGTGTGGGATGTCTCAGCCTGGGCCTCTGTGTCCAAGTTTACCCCAAATACTTGATTTCCTGCAAGTAGTTCTTTTTTTAAAAAAAAAAAAATTCAACAAGTATACTTAAGATTCATGTTGTAAAAAATTTGAGTTCTATTTGTGACACAAAACTTGCAGATTAGTTGGAAAAAACAAACCTAGATTCTGTTCCACCTTGGGATCTGAACCTAGTTCCTCCAGGGTTAACATGTAACTTTCAAGGTAGTCTTCCTGGTGGCAATGTCTGCTTACTCTGTGTGTAAAACTCTAGGCACTATCTCGAAAGTTACTCTCAAAATATTTATTATTTTTTTTATATCAAGCCATGAGATTTATCACCGCTTTCAAGACATCTTGGCCTCTTTCAGTGACAATCTCAGAACCATTAAAGAAAAGGAATTCCACACTCTTGATAGCTCTTCTGCCATCGCAGTCAACGTACTTGAAGAAGGCTAATATTTTTCTTCAAATTCAAGGTCCAAGCAAAAGGACAGAATGCTGCTTTCTACCATCTCTAGGTGGCTGATGACGCCCAATATTTGTGAAGTTATTGGTGACACTCCTCTGGATCATTAGAGCATGGAATAAAAATAAGTTTCACAATAAAAAAAAAAAATGTTCCTAATAATCTTATAAACGTGCCCCTGCTGTGTACTGTGTAATGGCTGTGACTGACCATGAAGGAACATGGTATGATCATACTACAGCTCCTGGGCAGGGGAGGAAGCAAAAGAGTATACAGACATTACAGCACAGGGTCGCAGATTCTTTCTGTGAGGTAAAGCATTTGCCGCTTGTTTATAAAATGTTAAAAAAAAAGAAATATATGAAACACCACACCTTTACTATGGGGGGGGGGGGGAATTTGAATTTGCCCCCAAAAAAATCTGTACCTGTCAGGGACTTTGAGCCTGCAAATATCTAATTGAGACAGTGACGTTCTCCTGTAAAGCCCACATGCTGAGCTATAGAGGACAAGAATGGCAGTTGTAGAGGCATTTAGCTGGACTCTAGCTGTCTTTATAACCCAGTGACCGAAGGGAGCCGATGCACGCGACTACCACCAATCGCATTTAAAAGCCGCTGTTGGCAAATGGCATGAGTGGTTAAACAGCTGGTGGCCAACAAGCAAACGCCTATTACATCACACGATTAAGTTGTTCAAGGGAACTTGTCAGTTACCTTATTCCCCAACTCCATAAACTGCCACCATGTCTGTACTGCAGCCTTCTCCTACATTCTATTATGTTTATTTTTTGTGGCTTCACAATTGGTAAACTATAAAAGTTACAGGGGCTCAAATTATGCAAAGTAGGTGACTACTTGGGTGTGCACGCTGATATTCCCTGATTAATCCTCCATCTAATCACTCAAGAACACCCTTGTGGGCATGAGGGATGTGATTTGAAAGAGCAAAATCACCGCCAGCTCTCAGCATAATTAAGCCAGGTGTGCGCATGCTGAATTTTTGCAAAGTTTGCAACATACCTAGTAGTGATGAGCGAACGTGCTTGGATGCCAACAGTTTTTTCGGCATGCTTGAAAAATATGTTCAAGTCCCCACGGCTGCATGTCTCGTGGCTGTTAGGCAATCTCTGCATATGTTGCGGCTGTCCAACAGCCGGAGACATGCAACCGCGGGGACTTTAACATTCCCGACGATAACACCTTGTCTAAGCACATTTGCTCATCACCAATACCTACCTTTAAAAACACTCCGATTCAAATACTCTTTGCCAACATCGATCGCCAATGTTTTAGTGTTACATGTTTCATTGCTTTTGGCTACTGTGCCAAACTTTAGGAAATCACCATCACCCAGTATCTGCACCAGAAAGTACAGCAGCCACCTTGTCACAAGGATGAATTTATTAAATTAGTTGTCTTATAAAACAAACATTGCAGTCTCATTGTTAATATAACAATTCTCCCGTGGAAGGACCTGCTTGCAAAGCGTCATCCGGTAAGTGAGCAGAATTTAAGAGAAAGGGTCTGACCCTGCACCTCTGAGCGAGAGTCTGAAAGCATCTAACCAATCTGGAAACCACTGCAACATTCAACTATTTAATAAATATCAAGCCACCCCAAAAAAGGAAAAAAAAAAAAAAAAAGTTAAGAACACCCATCAATTTGTGACCTCAACATGGGCAGCACATGTGGCACGCAGATTCACAATGGTAGCTTAAGTCTCTCTCTTCAAGGGACAATGCACGACCCCAGAATTGGAGGCATCTGTGGTTCCCCGCATGTTCATGGTAGTAGAGTTCAAGATAATTCCATGTAGTTTGAAGTCTTTATTTTAAACATATGAAAAAAGCACTGAACTGCGTCAAGAGTGAGTCTCAGCACAAGCCAGAGCTTGGTACAAGGCTCAGGATCTGCCATGTAAAACCTAAATGGGGACAGAACTAATCAGTGCCATAAATGCAAAGATTCATAGCTAAGATGCTGACTAGTAGATCAGCACTGCTTATAAAAAGGCATCGCCCCCTCATGAACGGAGGAGATTGGGTGGGAAGCACTTACCACTCTGTTTGTAACATGGAACAATAGTACATGTATGCCACAAGCAGAGTGGGAGGTATCACAGGCCAGGAAATATAGTGCATGAGCAAGTATGCAGGGTGTAATGTGGGTTTATCAACCCATTTGTATCCAGATTCACCCATCCTGACCAGGCAGGGTGAAGGGTGTAACTTCTTTGACTGTAGCATTTGGCAGAGTCCTGGAGAGGGGAGAGGACACTCACATTCAGAGTCGTGAGCATTTAATGAGTGTCACATAAAATCCTCAAACTCTCGGCCATATTCGTCATCTACACCACCATAATCAGCCAGATCATTCTTCATGTTGGCCTTCAGACCGCCTCCAGGAACCACTCCTTTTTTCTTCTTTTTAGCTTTATTTTGCTAACAAGGGAGAAAAAAAAAATGGTAAGTTCATCCTGTGAGTGTCTGCTATGACGACATGTAGGTGCTAGAAGGAAATTTCCATGTACACCATATATAAAGCCCTGTACAGTTTTATGGATGGAGAATATCAGGTTCTGAATTTTTACTATGCTGGTTTAATGCAACATTAGAAAACAAATAGAGAATTGTTGCAAATGCTCAATAAAAGGTGATCATCAAGTCATAAATGTGCACATAGTATGAAGATGTAAAAACCCCTAAATATTAGTGACTTCATCCAATGACATGGATCCACAATCACAGGATCATTTTGTTTCTTCGTGTAGCTTTGGAGGTAGATATCACTGTATTGCTCAATGTCACATTACTATCATAGTATACTTGTACTGACAAGACCAGAAACCCATGCGGTGAACTCCGTAACAGAAGAACGCCTCTAATGAATTTAGTGTATCTGCCGATTCATAAACCCTTAATCTTCGCTACCTCTGAGCTGGAGTAGGTTTCTGCTCTAGTTTGTGCCTTTAAAGGTACCTTCACACTGAACAACTTTCCAACGAGAACGACAACGATCCGTGACGTTGCAGCGTCCTGGATAGCGATATCGTTGTGTTTGACACGCAGCAGCGATCTGGCTCCCGCTGTGATATCGTTGGTCGGAGCTAGAAGGCCAACACCTTATTTAGTCGCTGATCTCCCGCTGTCATCGCTGGATCGGTGTGTGTGACACCGATCCAGCGATATGTTCACTTGTAACCAGGGTAAATATCGGGTTACTAAGTGCAGGGCCGCGCTTAGTAACCCGATATTTACCCTGGTTACCATTGTAAAAGTAAAAAAAAAAAAAAAAAAAAAAACACTACATACTCACCTTCTGATGTCTGTCATGTCCCCCGCCGGCGGCTTCCCTGCACTGAATGTGTCAGTGCCGGCCGGCCGTAAAGCAGAGCACAGCGGTGACGTCACCGCTGCTGCCGGCGCCGACACATTCAGTCAGTGCAGGAAGCTCTCGGCAGCAGCGCGTAACCCTGTGGACGCCGGGGGACGTGACAGACATCAGAAGGTGATTATGTAGTGTTTTTTTTTACTTTTACAATGGTAACCAGGGTAAATATCGGGTTACTAAGCGCGGCCCTGCGCTTAGTAACCCGATGTTTACCCTGGTTACCCGGGTGCTGCAGGGGGACTTCGGCATCGTTGAAGACAGTTTCAACGATGCCAAAGTCGTTCCCCTGATCGTTGGTCGCTGGAGAGAGCGGTCTGTGTGACAGCTCCCCAGCGACCACACAACGACTTACCAAAGATCGCATCGCTGGTCGTAATCATTGGCAAGTAGTTTAGTGTAACGGTACCTTAAGTTGTAGTAAATGGCAGAGGCAGAGCAAAGAGAAAACATTTCAAGAGGTCTTATCTTTTTAGAACAAGGAAACTAATCTTGTGATCAACTAGGCCTCACCTTCTCTTGCTTCTGTTTTTCACTGCACAGAACTGTTAAGGAATTTGATACCTTCTTCAAGTCATCTAGCTCCACTAAGAGACAAACAAAAAAAAAAAGGCATCTTCCAGGTCAAACATCCACTACTTTTCCATGCTTCTTACAGAACATATCTGCATTGATTTTATTAGTATAAGCATTCTTTTGAAAATTGCTGTTTCTGAAATAAAGTATGTGCTGTGGGAAAGGCAATATTAACAGACAATGGCTTTTGTTAATGGTGTGCATATCCCTTGCTTAAAATGGGTTTGTCGCTGACAACTCAAGTAATCAAATTATATTAAGAGCTTGCCCAGTTTCTGAAGAGTATTTTGAAAGCTCAGATATGTAAAAAAAAAACCTGAAAGCAAAAAAAAAAAAAAAAAAAGTCTTGAGAAGTAACACGGAGGACCGTGCTGTAATGAAGAAATCCTACGCAGAGAAATGTAGTCCTCCAAACACAAAATATTAGAGCAAGAACAATTTTGAGACAAAAAATATAAAAAGCTTAAAAACCGATGTATACAGACCATACAGAAAATGAAAAAACGCAAACACTGTGCATATAAATAAGTTGTCTCAGATATTCTGCATCCTAAACACCACCCTGCAGGATAGGCTCAATTTAATGGAATGACAAATGCATAGAATTGTAACCTTGAGAGAAATAAAATCCTAGTACATAAAGTGCAAACAGGTCTCTTAACGCCCAAGAGATAAAGTGTATGTAGTGTAGTGTAGGAGGCTGACACTAAGTAAATACAAAAAGTGTTAGCTCCTCCTCTGCAGTATACACCGCCACTGGCTCCAGATAATACCAGTTCGGTAGCAAAGCAGTAGGAGATTGACATGTTGTTCCTACGGTTAAATCTTGTTAGAGACTAAAACTGATCATAGGCAACAAGCCAAAACAGGGTTGGGTGCTGTGTCCCCCAATGAGTGGCTCGGAGAAAAGGATTTTATGGTGAGTACACAAAAATCCCTATTTCTCCATCGCCACATTGGGGGACACAGGACCGTGGGACG
The DNA here is from genome assembly GCF_051348905.1 of Ranitomeya variabilis. NCBI lineage: Eukaryota > Metazoa > Chordata > Amphibia > Anura > Dendrobatidae > Ranitomeya > Ranitomeya variabilis. Next base: position 123,548,934 of record NC_135236.1, on the reverse strand, counting down.
TCCAAAAGCAGTCCCTGGGCTGGAAATAACCCAACAGTGTAAACTTATGGCACCTGCTGTCTACAGGTGCGCTACCGCTGCCTGCAGAATACGCCTACCTAGGCTTGCATCTGAAGATGCCTGAGTATGGACATTGTAATGCATTGAAAAGGTGTGCAGGCTAGACCAGGTCGCAGCTTTGCAAACCTGCTCTGCAGACGCTTGATTCCGCATGGCCCAGGAAGCACCCACCGACCGAGTGGAGTGTGCCCCGAGGCCCCTCTGACGCGGTAAGCCTCTTGAATAGTCGACCGAATCCATCTGGCGATTGTCGACTTAAAAGCGGACAGTCCCTTCCGGTGTCCCGCCGGGAGCACGAACAGCGCATCCGTCTGTAGAAAAGGTGCCGTCCTAGACACGTACTTCCTGAGAGCTCTGACAAGATCCAGGGAGTGAAGAGCCTTCTCCACGCGGTGCGTTGGAGCAAGACACAATGACAGAAGTACGATATCCTCGTTGAGGTGGAAGGAACACACCATCTTTGGGAGGAAAGTGGGGGGACGGTCTGAGGACCACCTTGTCCCGGTGGAACGTAAGGAACGGCATCCGACAGGAAAGAGCAGCCAACTCCGAGACTTGTCTGATCGAGGTAATAGCGACGAGAAAGGCCACCTTCCATGAAAGGAGAGGTAGAGAGATGTCCTGCAACGGCTCGAAGGGAGATTCCTGCAGGACACCTAGGACCAGATTAAGGTCCCAAGCCTCTAGAGGTGCTTTGTAGGGAGGCACCACGTGAGAGACTCCCTGAAAGAACGTTCTGACCTGAGGTTTGGAAGCGATTTTGCGTTGAAAAAGGACTGACAAGGCCGAGACCTGCCCTAAGGGTATGTGCACACGATGCAGATTTAGTGCAGAATTGGTGCAGAACTGCAGCAGATTTTTCTGCTGCAGAAACGCTGCAGAACTGCACTGTGATTTACAGTACAATGTAAATCAATGGGGAAAAAAAAAAGCTGTGCACATGGTGCAGAAAAATCTGCGCAGAAACGCTGCAGATTTCAAAGAAGTGCACGTCGCTTCTTTTGTGCAGTTCTGCAGCGTTTCTGCTGCAGATTTTTCTGCACCATGTGCACAGCTTTTTTTTTTTCCCATTGATTTACATTGTACTGCACAGAAACTGCACAGAAACTGCACAGAAACTGCACAGAAACTGCACAGAAACTGCACAGAAACTGCATCAAATCTGCAGATGCAGATTTAGTGCAGAAAATTCTGCACCACATTTCCTACGTGTGCACATGAACTCGGCGAAAGCCCCAAGTCCAGACCGGATTGGAGGAAATCCAGGATGGTAGGGATGTTGAAAACCATCAGAGGAGACCTCTGCTTCTGCACCATTCAAAGAAAATCCTCCAGTTCCGATGGTAGATGCTCGATGACACCGGCTTTCGGGCATTGATCAAAGTGGAAACTACCTCACGGGAAAAACCTGCTTGAGTCAGAACCCAGGATTAAAAGGCCAAGCCGTCAAACACAGGGCCCCTGAGTTCTGGTGGTAGATCGGGCCCTGAGAAAGTAGATCTGGACGATCTGGTAGATGCCAATGAACATCTGCGATGAGTTGGACCAGCTTTGCATACCACGCCCGGCGAGGCCATTCGGGGCAATGAGGATCACCGGGACCCCCTCTGCCCTGATCCTCCTGATGACTCTGGGAAGCAGAGGCAGGGGGGAAAACCGGTAAGGAAGGCGAAACTGACTCCAAGGAAGGACCAGCGCATCCGCCCCGATTGCTCTCAGGTCCCGAGACCGAGCCACAAACAGAGGTACCTTGGCATTGAACCAGGACGCCATCAAGTCTACGTCCGGAGTACCCCAACGAAGGCAGATTTGTTGAAATATGTCCTGATGGAGAGACCACTCTCCTGAGGTAAGACCTTGCTGGCTGAGGAAGTCCGCAGCCCAATTCTCCACTCCTGGAATGTGAACGGCCGATATGACCGAGTGGTTTTCGGCCCAGCGAAGGATGTGCTGTACCTCGCACATTGCAGCTCTGCTGCAGGTGCCCCCGATTTATATAAGCCCACAGCCGTGGCATTGTCCGACTGGATACGGATGGGGCGGCCTGCTAGGAGATGATGGAACCGCTTTAGGGACAGCCGAATCGCAGGTATCTCCAGGATGTTGATAGGAAGGCGAGACTCATGATGAGTCCAGGTTCCCTGCGCAGTGTGATGGCGAAGGGAGGATGCCATCGGCATCGGAGGCTGGCATCGGTAGTGACTACCAGCCAATGGACTGGGAGGAAGGACCTCCCTTGGAGAAGAGAGGTTCGGAGCATCCACCATTGGAGTGTCTGCTTGACCCGAGGAGAGAGAGGACAGTCGGTCGAGGGAAAATGGACTCCCATCCCATGCGTCCCAGCAGAGCGTGCTGGAGGGGACGGAGGTGTAGTTGCGCAAAGGGAAATCGCCTCCATTGCGGCCAACATCTTCCCGAGAATCCTCATGCCGAAACGGCTGGAGAAGCTTCCAGACCCCCTGTTGATGAGCCAGGACCTTGTCCCGAGGAAGAAGCACCAACCCTAGGGAGGTGTCCAGGGTCATACCCAGAAAGGAGATCCGTTGAGCCAGAACAGGAGATGACTTTTTTAAAATTGATCAACCAGCCCAGCCGAGAAAGAGTATCTAAGGAAATGTGGATGCACTCCTCGCAGGCTTGGAAAGATGGGCCTTTGACCATTAAGTCGTCTAGGTAGGGAAGCACTACTAGACCCAGAGAATGCAGAAAGGCCATGACCTTTGTGAAAACTCTGGGGGCGGTGGCGAGGCCGAAAGGCAAGGCCGTGAACTGAAAAGGTTCCTCTCTGACGGCGAAGTGAAGAAACCTTTGGTGAGGTGGGAAGATTGGGATGTGGAGGTATGCATCCCAGATGTCGATGGATGCTAAGAATTCGCCTTGTTCCATCGAAGCAATGAAGGAACGGAGAGATTCCATCTTGAAATGATGGACTTTGACAAATCTGTTCAAGAGCTTTATGGTCCCCAAAAAGGATAGAACCGTCAGGCCCACCCTGGACCTAAACAGATTTGAATAAAAACCACGGGACCTTTCGTCCACTGGGACAGGGACAATAACTCCGTCTTGGCGGAGCGACTTGATGGCCTGGGAAAAAGCCCGAGCACGCGTTCCCGCTTCGGGAGGGCGGGAAGTGAAAAGCCGAGTTGGAAAGGGGGGGGGGGGGGGAATCAATTTTGTAACGGAGGACAACAGATCCCTGACCCACTCATCGTGAACGACCACGAGCCAGGCATGACGAAACAAAAGAAGGCGTCCGCCTACCTTGCTGGTGTCGTCCGGACGATGTTGCGAGTCATTTAGAAGATGGTTGGTGTCTGGATCGCCTGGACCTAGACTGCGTGGTGCGGCCCCTCCAGGATTTGGGCCTGTACGAAGCCTGAGGGCTTTTGTCTCTGCCGGCGCCCCGAACCAGGGGAACTGGCCGAGGAATGCCATGCGTAATTTCCACGAGAGGGCCAAAAGCGAGCCTGTGGCTGTCGTCTGAACGGTTGTCTGAATCACTGCTGGGGGAGGGAAGTACTTTTCCCCCTGTAGCGTCTGAAATCAGCTTGTCCATGTTTTCACCAAATAGTCGGCCACTGAGATATGGCAGGGACGTAAGGGACTTTTTAGATGCAGAGTCCGCTCGCAAGTTCCTCAAGCATAGCACTCTCCTAAACGCCACAGTGTTTGAAGCCGTAAGTGCTGAGCAGTTCGCCGCGTCCAGGGAAGCGTTTACTAAGTAAATCGCCAGCCAAGAAAATTTCATTTGCTAGCTCCGTTATGTCAGAAGGAAGATCACTGTTCTGTAAGGCCTTATGCAGAGAGTCTGCCCAACAAGTCACAGCTTTGGCTACCCAGGTAGCAGCAAAGGAGGGAAAGTGCCGAGCCTGAAGCCTCAAAGGCTGAACGGGCGAGACTGTCAACTTGGCGATCTGTGGGATCTTTGATAGAAGATCCATCCGGCACGGATAGAAGGGTTTTGAGGACAAACGTGAAACAGGAGGATCCACAGGAGGAAATTCTGTCCATTGTTTGCAGAGATCAGGAGAAAAAGGATCGCTTCCCTAGGATTTCACAGGGCTAGTTCTCGGCCGAACATCCCACGTCGCAGGAGAGGGTACAGGGAGTAAACTCGCCGTGCTCGCCTGTTGATGTTTTGGGGGAGATCGGCCCCCTTAAAAAGGGTCCGTCGCCCCATCATCCTCTTGCGCAAAGTTAAAAATAAAATAAAAATAAGAACGTCTTGAGAAAAACAGACGCAGTGTGCCTCCTACGGACACTAAGCAAGAACTGGTATTATCCGGAGCCAGTGGGCGGTGTATATTGAAAAGGAGGAGCTAACCCTTTTTGTATTTAGTGTCAGCCTCCTAGTGGCAGCAGCATACACCCACGGTCCTGTGTCCTCCAATGTGGCGATGGAGAAAGGTACAAATTGCAGCATAAGGTCAAGGTAGGCATTATATTAAAGTTTGTAAGCAATAACAGATGAGAGTAAATACAAGCTTAGACCAGTATCAGAAAATATATAAATGCCCAGAATCCAGGGGGCTTTAGTGTATCCCCCTTTATTTGCTCAGTGTTTGCCTTCATTTTCTGTATGGTCTGTATACATCTGTTTTTAACCTCATTTTTTGTGTAAAAAAAAAAAAAAGTACTTGCTTTAAAATTGTGTCTGGAGGACTAATTCACTCTGCATAGGATTTCTTAACGTAAAAAACTACGGTAAGCTTTTACTCATGCTCCCACGCCGCCTCTCCACTAGTGATTAGCGAACAGGCTCGGATAACTTCTTCTCCAAGCATGCTCGGGTGTTCTCCAAGCATGTGGGCGTTCTTGTACATTGTGTTTGAGTCTCTGTGGCTGCATGATTTGCAGTTTTTAGACAGTCTTATCACATGTGGGGATTGCCTGTTTGTTACAGCTTATCATGTGTTTAGTAATTAGCTGAAGAGCAATCAACACAATGTCACGATGTGGCGAATCTACTGTGGAGAACACGAGTAGCTACAAGCATAGATCTTCAAAAACAATACACTTTAGTCAGAGCTTATTTTATGATGATCGCCATTTACACAATGCGCAAATATCTAGACATTGACAATCTCATTCTTCAGGTGTTTGAAGCTGTAAAGGACCAGTAGGGCACAAAAAGAAGGGCATAAAACTTTCTGACAAGTAACTTTCCTTTTTTTTTCTAATTTATATAAGACAGGAAAAGTGATTGAAGGCATTTTCGACTGCACAATAAATGGCAGTGATTGTTTCCGATTTTTGCACCTATACATGTAATCCGTAAAACAAAACAAAAAAAAACACAAAAAAAACACTACGATCGTTACTCACATGAGATACAAATATCTCGCACAAGTGTTTCTAATAAGGTGGGGTAATAAAGGGATTTTTCGTATTGTGTGATCTTTTCCTTCAGCAGCTTGCCAAATTCTACAAAGTCCTCTCGTGATGATGGATTCATCGCATCAATCCCAGTAATACTGACTACACCTGTATGAACAGAAATAGGACATTGCATCATCAACTAACATGTAAACGGTAACAAAGTTACTAAGGGCACTTTCATATTGCGCTTTTTTGCACGTGCGGGCAACCGAGCCCCCTCCCCCCCGAGTACCACGGGCATCTGAGTATCCACTTCCAGTAGGCATATACACCCGACAATTATGCACGGCATGTACACTGTCAGTATGGCCCCGTTGGTGCAAATGCTTGAATCTTTTTTGCATATTCGGACGAGAGCACCGGTGGGACCCAAGAACGTGCAAAGACAAAAAAATAAATAAATAGTGAAAGTGCCCATAGTAACTTTGTGCTGAAAAGTGAAGAGAAGTGTTTTTCTTTTGGTTTAATCATACCCTGAATTCCCCTTTCACTCTCTAGAAAGTCAAAATGCCTCACCAAAAGCTTCTTTTGCCAACTCTAGATCCGCATCTTCTTGCAATTTTTTTAGCCGAAGTTTCTCTGACATTTGCTCCTCTGGTGATAAGTTTACCGGTTCTTCTTCTTCAGGCGCCTCTAACTGTATAGCAAAAATTATCACAATCAGGGAGCAATTAACATCGTGCATCCACATCACATAGAAAGGCTCACCATTACTTACCCGCTTTTTAATTTCTTCTTGTTTATTTTTAGAAAGTTTCTCTTTTGCTTTTATTTTTTCCTGCAATTTTTTCTTGTCAGGTACTTTCTGTTCTACTGGCGTAGGTATAAAGAAAAATCTACTTTACTACACAAGTCCCGAGCAAGCAAAATTTTTAATCTTTTTATAGCTAAAACATGAGAAAGCATTTACCGTATTTTGCGGTTTATAAGAAGCACCGGATTATAAGACTCACCAAATTTTCAGGAGAAATCGTTTTTTTTTTTTGTTTTTTTTTTTAAATGAAATGGTGGTGCTTCTTACAATCCATGCATCTTATTCCTTACCGGGGGTGATGGCTGCGGTGAAGCAGGGTCCCAAGGTCGCTGCTGGCAGAGGCAGGAGTGGGACGATGCTGCGGACCCCAGACGGGGAGAAAGTGGTGTTCGGATGTGCGCTGAGATCTCCATCTGTGCATGCTCTGCAACCGGCCAGCGAAACGTAAACCATGGAAGTGCGGGGGTCCCGGGCTTTCACAAAATGTCGGCAGGGCCCCCGAACACCCGCACCTCCAAACACCCCCTCATCCCAGCCTGCAGCAACGTGCCACTCTTGCATCCTCCACCACGGCCAGTAGGTATGTTCGAATTATAAGACGCACCCACATTTTCCCGAAAAAAATTTTGGGGGGGAAAAAAAAAAAAAAAAGTCTTATAATCCGAAAAATAGGGATTTTTGTGTACTCACCGTAAAATCCTTTTCTCCGAGCCGCTCATTGGGAGACACAGGACCGTGGGTGTATGCTGCTGTCACTAGGAGGCTGACACTATGTAAATACAAAAAAGGGTTAGCTCCTCCTCTGCAGTATACACCGCCCACTGGCTCCAGATAATACCAGTTTGTAGCAAAGCAGATTAACAACAAAAAAAAAACTCTTAACCATACAAACATGTCAGAGACTAGAACACTTATTATAGGCAACAAGCCAAACAAGGGTGGGTGCTGTCCCCCCCAATGAGTGGCTCGGAGAAAAGGATTTTACGGTGAGTACACAAAAATCCCTATTTCTCCATCGCCACATTGGGGGACACAGGACTGTGGGACGTCCAAAAGCAGTCCCTGGGTGGGAAATAACCCAACAGTGTAAACTTATGGCACCTGCTGTCTACAGATACGCTACCGCTGCCTGCAGAATACGCCTACCCAGGCTTGCATCTGAAGATGCCCGAGTATGGACGTTGTAGTGCTTTGAGAAGGTGTGCAGGCTAGACCAGGTCGCAGCTTTGCAAACCTGCTCTGCAGACGCTTGATTCCGCATGGCCCAGGAAGTACCCACCGACCGAGTGGAGTGTGCCCTGAGGCCCCTCTGACGCGGTAAGCCTCTTGAATAGTCGACCGAATCCATCTGGCGATTGTTGACTTAAAAGCGGACAGTCCCTTCCGGTGTCCCGCCGGGAGCACGAACAGAGCATCAGTCTGTCGAAAAGATGCCGTCCTGGACACGTACTTCCTGAGAGCTCTAACAAGATCCAAGGAGTGAAGAGCCTTCTCCACGCGGTGCGTTGGAGCAGGGCAAAGGGACGGAAGTACGAAATCCTCATTGAGGTGGAAGGAAGACACCACCTTTGGGAGGAAGGTCGGGGACGGTCTGAGGACCACCTTGTCCCAGTGGAACATAAGGAACGGCGTCCGGCAGGAAAGAGCAGCCAACGCCGAAACTCGCCTGATCGAGGTAATAGCGATGAGAAAGGCCACCTTCCATGAAAGGAGAGGTAGAGAGATGTCCTGCAATGGCTCGAAGGGAGATTCCTGCAGGACACCTAGACCAGATTAAGGTCCCAAGGCTCTAGAGGCGCCTTGTAGGGAGGCACCACGTGAGAGATTCCCTGAAAGAACGTTCTGACCTGAGGTTTGGAAGCGATTTTGCGTTGAAAAAGGACTGACAAGGCTGAGACCTGCCCTTTAAAGGGAACTCGGCGAAAGCCCCAAGTCCAGATCGGATTGGAGGAAATCCAGGATGGTAGGGATGTTGAAAACCATCAGAGGGAGACCTCTGCTTCTACACCAAAGCAGAACTTCCAAGTCCGATGGTAGATGCGCGATGACACCGGCTTTCGGGCACTGATCAAGGTGGAAACTACCTTGTGGGAAAAACCCGCTTGAGTCAGAACCCAGGATTCAACGGCCAAGCCGTCAAACACAGGGCCCCTGAGTTCTGGTGGTAGATCGGGCCCTGAGAAACCAGATCTGGTAGGAACGTCTGCGATGAGCTAGACCAGCTCTGCATACCACGCCCGGCGAGGCCAATCCGGGGCGTTGATAATTACTGGGACACACCCTCTGCCCTGATCTTCCTGATTACTCTGGGAACCAGGGGCAGGGGGGGGGGGGAATAGGTAAGGAAGGTGAAACTGACTCCAGGGAAGGACTAGCGCGTCCACTCAGATTGCTCTGGGATCCCGGGACCGGGCCACAAACTGAAGTACCTTGGCGTTGAACCAGGACACCATCAAGTCTACGTCCGGAGTACCCCAACGAAGGCAGATTTGTTGGAATATGTCCTGATGGAGAGACCACTCTCCTGAGGCAAGGCCCTGCCGGCTGAGGAAGTCCGCGGCCCAGTTTTCCACTCCGGGAACATGAATGGCCGATATGACCGAGTGGTTGTTTTCGGCACAGCGAAGGATGTGTTCTACCTCGTGCATTGCAGCACTGCTGCGGGTGCCCCCCTGATGATTTTATATAAGCCACAGCCGTGGCATTGTCAGACTGGATACAGATGGGGCGACCTGCAAGAAGATGATGGAACCGCTTTAGGGACAGCCTGATCGCACGTATTCTCCAGGATGTTGATTGGAAGACGAGACTTGTGACAAGTCCAGGTTCCCTGCGCAGTGTGATGGCAGAAAACGACTCCCCAGCCTAGGAGGCTGGCGTCGGTGGTGACTACCAGCCAATGGACCGGGAGGAAGGACCTCCCTTGGAGAAGAGAGGATTGGAGCATCCACCATTGGAGTGTCTGCCTGACCCGAGGGGAGAGGGGACACAGTTGGTCGAGAGAAAACGGACTCCCGTCCCATGCGTGCAAAAGAGCGTGCTGGAAGGGAGGGAGGTGTAGTTGCGCAAAAGGAATCGCTTCCAGTGCGGCCACCATTTTTCCGAGAATCCTCATGCCGAAACGGATGGAGCAGGGGGACGGCTGAAGAAGCTTTTAGACCCCATGTTGAAGAGCCAGGACCTTGTCCCGAGCAAGAAGCACCAGCCCTAGGGACGTGTCCAGGGTCATGCCCAGGAAGGAAATCCGTTGAGCTGGAAGAAGGGATGACTTCTTTAAATTGATCAACCAGCCCAGCCGAGAAAGAGTATCCAAGGAAATGCGGACACACTCCTCGCAGGCTCGGAAGGATGGGCATTTGACCAGAAGGTCGTCTAGATAGGGGAGAACGTCTAAGCCCCGAGAATGCAGAATGGCCATGACAGCCACCATGACCTTTGTGAAAACTCTGGGGGCGGTGGCGAGGCTGAAGGGCAAGGCCGTGAACTTAAAGTGTTCCTCTCCGACGGCGAAGCGGAGAAACCTTTGATGAGGCAGGAAGATAGGGATGTGGAGGTATGCATCTCGGATGTCGATGGATGCTAAGAATTCGCCGTGTTCCATCGAGGCAATGACGGAACGGAGGGATTCCATCCTGAAATGACGGACTTTGACAAACCCGTTCAAGAGCTTTAGGTCCAGGATGGGCCTCACTGTTCCATCCTTTTTGGGGACCATAAACAGGTTTGAATAAAAACCACGGAATCTTTCATCCTCTGGGACAGAGACAATCACTCCGTCTTGTCGGAGCGACTGGATGGCCTGGGAAAAAAGCTTGGGCGTGGCTTCCCGCTTCGGGAGGGCGGGAAGCGAAAAACCGGGTTGATGGGGGAAAAAAGAAAAAAAAAAATCGATTTTGTAACCGGTGGACACCAGATCCCTGACCCACTCGTCGTGAACGATGGCGAGCCAGGCATGACGGAACGAGAGAAGGCGTCCACCAACTTTGCTGGTGTCGTCCGGATGGGATTGCGAGTCATTTTGATTGGGGTCTGGATCCCCTGGACCTAGATTGTGTGGAGCGGCCCCTCCAGGAATGGTTGGGCCTTTATGAAGCCTGAGGGCTTTTTGTCTCTGGCGGGACGGCGCCCGGAGCCAGGAGAACTGGCCGAGGAATGCCATGAGTAGGTTCCAAGAAAGGGCCGAAACCGGGCCTGTGGGTGTCGTCGGAATGGTTGTCTGAATCTCTGCTGGGGAAGGGAAGTACTTTTACCTCCTGTAGCGTCAGAGATCAGTTTGTCCAGTTTTTCACAAAAAAAATGGCCACACAGATATGGCAGAGACGTGAGCGACTTTTTAGATACGGAGTCCGCTCGCCAGTTCCTCAGGCATAGCGCTCTCCTAATCGCCAGAGCGTTAGCAGCCGTAAGTGCAGAACAGTTAGCCGCATCCAGGGAAGCGTTTACTAAGTAATCGCCAGCCAAGGAGATCTGATTTGCAAGCTCCGCTATGTCAGGAGAAAGGTCGCTGTTCTGTAAGGTCTTATGCAGAGAGTCTGCCCAAAAAGCCATAGCTTTGGCTACCCAGGTAGCAGCGAAGGAGGGGGAAGAGTGCCGAGCCTGAAGCCTCGAAGACCGAATGGGCGAGGCTGTCAACTAGGCGGTCTGTGGGATCTTTGATAGAAGATAAGTCCGTCACGGAAAGGATAGTTTTAGAGGACAAACGTAAGACAGGAGGATCCACAGGAGGGGATTCCGTCCATTGTTTTCGTAGATCAGGAGAAAAGGGATATTTGGACTCAAGAGCTCTCTGGCCCTGAAAACGTTTGTCTGGACGCTCCCCTATGTCGTTGGAGTATGGCCTGGAACTCCAGGTGATTGGCAAACACCCTGTGAGTACATTTAGTCCTTTTGAAGGACACAGAATTATCCGTACTGGAGGTCGCCGGTTCCTCGTCGACCTGAAGGGACTGGTTGACAGCCTCAATGAGACTATCTATAGTGCTCTGATAACCTGGCGACTCCAGATCTAACGGCACATCGGACTCAGGATCAGAGTCCTGGTCGGAAGAGGTGCCTGGGGAGCGAGAGCGGGAAGCGGAGCAGAGGCACCAGAGGGCCTGGGGGACGAGCTACGGACGCGCTTCCTAGATGGCCGCTTGTTCTTAGAATGAGAGCGACCCCTGCAGGCTGAAGATTGCGCAGCCGTAGGGGAATCCTTCTGATAAGGCGGATTAGTGGTCCTGCTCCTGGTAGGCTCCTGGAGGGACTCAATAGCCTTAGTCAAAGAAGCCATAGACTGCGAAAGTGACAAAGCCCACTCAGGGGGACTGGTCACCGCGGGCTCATTTGCGGCAGGGGGCTCATTTGCGGCAGGGAGCTCCTGAGCGCATTTAGGGTCACAAGCATTACAGAGCGGGGCAGTATGCCCGCTTGGTAGTGCAGCCTGACAGGAGGTGCAAGAAGTAAAGAACACTGTATGCGTTTTTGCAGACTTTTTGTGTTTAGGCAGAGACATGTCTGCTAATCTCCGTGCAGGCTCTGCGGCTAATGAAGCGGAGCACTGTGCGGCTAGTAAAGCAGAGCACTGTGCAGCTAATAACAGCGGAGCACTGTGGAGCTAGCAAAGCCGCAGAAGGATGAGAGCTATATCAGCGCGCAGCACACGTACCCAGGTCCTGTGTCCAGATGCCGCACTGAGACCGGTGAGAAGTGGCGTTGAGGTCCCCTTGTTGTGGCAAGATGGCCGCCGAAAGCTTGGAGGGCGCTTCTCGCAGTGGGCGGGGCCACGCGCACTGTGGGCGGACCGCGGCCTAGCAGAATCAGAAGCCGGGGACTAAATTAGCGGTGCCCGGACGCTAGATGCGGCCGAGCCCGCGGTGCGCTCGGGAGCCCCCCCAGCCTTACCCCAGAAGACTCACCGCTTGGGATCCTCTTCAGGCGAGGTTATGAGGGGCGATGCAGTCGACCTCGATCCAGCGCCCTCTTGATGAGGGGCTGGAGAGGGACTGGGAAGCTCCTTGCAGCACCGCTATTCTTTTAGTGGTGGAGCAGATGGAGGGCAGCCGGACAGTACTCTGGGAAGATGGCCTCTGTGTATCCTAAGGGTTCGCTCCCCTAGGATTTCACAGGGCATGTCCACAGCCGAGTATCCCACGTCGCAGGAAATGGTACTGGGAGTAAACTCGCCGTGCTTGCCTGTTGGTGTTTTGGGGGAGATCGGACCCCTTAAACGGGTCCGTCGCCCCCTTCATCCTCTTGCGCAAAAGTGAAAAAATAAAAATAAAAGTAAAAACGTCTGGAGAAAAACAGACGCAGTGTGCCTCCTACGGACACTAAGCAAGAACTGGTATTGTCCGGAGCCAGTGGGCGGTGTATACTGCAGAGGAGGAGCTAACCCTTTTTTGGATTTACTTAGTGTCAGCCTCCTAGTGACAGCAGCATACACCCACGGTCCTGTGTCCCCCAATGTGGCGATGGAGAAATATGGTACATCAAGTAATTCACATTCCGTAACATATAGGAGATCAGAAAATCAGTTGTGGGAAGATTGACACCCAATTTTATTTAATAGTATCCCATACATTTAAGCTAACTATTCACAAAGGTGCACGAATTTGACAGCAAAAATAGTACAAGCATCTGAGAATAAATGAAAATGGATCATGCTGCAATACAAGTTACACCATGTACAACGTATGGTCTACACCTGTCTGATGTAGGGCTGCTCTCTGTATACTTACAGCATGTGGTCCTGGTACTTTAACCCAAGCCAGTGGCCCGAGTTACTGAAAGACTAATGTCAGGCATCAAAGAATAAATAACGAAAACCCTAAAACCTGGAGGCCAGCATTTTTCTAAATTAGAGGCCCAGTGGTCACGCAACTGATCATGGATCAATGCACATGTAAGCAGCTGCTGGGTGCAAAATAAAAAATTTGTTAAAACTGGGAGCTGCAGAGTGCTGCCTGTACAGGCCCTACCTGAGGCGTCTCAACCTAATGCCCCCCAAAGAGGGATTAGGGAGGGTGCTGTTGTTACCTCGCCTCGACCCAGAAACCAAAAGGAATTGGGGAAGGAGGGGGTCTCGACTTCGAACCAGCAGCCGAGGGACTGGGGAAGGAGCGACATGGGGGATAGCCATCTCGACTTCAACCGGGCACCCCCCGTAATAGGGGGCCGAGGAAGGAGCCATGCCAAGGGTCTCACAGGAGACCCACTTTTCTTCATCTGTAATCCATCAGAAAGTTAGTTTTTTTTTTTGTTGTTTTTTTTTAGGTGTGCCTCCTATGCGACACTAAGCAAAAACTGGAGAAGGCTGACGCAGTCCAGGCGTGTATACTGCAGAGGAGGAGCCACAGTTAATCTTTTTCAGATTATGCATAGTGTCGCCTCCTAGTGGACAGCAGCATAACACCCATGGTCCTGTGTCCCCCAATGAGGCGACAGTAATAAAAAATTCTTTAAAATTTTATAAGCATTACATGGACTGCTGCCGGAAGTTCGCCTTGCTCACTTGTGAAACACTGCAGTGTCGGAGTCTAATAACTGGACAGATTTGTGCCAGAAACTGACCCTTCTATACTAAATCATAAATACCTACAGATACTGGATCATAGCACATTTGCGTGGCTTTCATACATTTACCTATTTTCTCAGGTTCTTGTTTATTTTCTGCTTCCTCCTCATCATCCCAATTATCCTAAATGAAAAAATTTAGAATGTTTGTTAATGCTCTTTGACCAGCAGCCTGGGTCAGTATATTAAGACAATTTTGGGTATGTTCACATGCAGATTTGTAGCAGAAAATTCTGCAGTCATCTTATTCAATTAAGTGGGAGATCCAGAGCCCACACAGATACAGCAGGAATTTTTTTTTCTTCTTTTTTTGGTTACAAATTATATCCTTTGAATTGCGCATGCATTTTTTTTTTTAATACACCCCTGCATTAACAAGGGCAGAATTTTTCCCCTTCATGTAGCTTGTTTTTCTGTAGAGAAGATTTATTTTCCAAAAGAACCAACTATATATATTTATTTTAGGACTGGATGAAGAATTACCAGCAGTTCCCATTTCCACACTCATTGGTCCCAATTGTTGACACACAACGCAAAGCCCAGCCAACACCAGTGGAGGCAGCCAATCACTGAGTAACCCATCTGCGAAGGCAGCCAATCACAGAGTACACATTGCCAATTTGTGTTGAGCTGGGACTAGGAACGTCAGGAGAGTCTGAGCACTTTACAAAATAAAGGGGTTGTCCAGTAGATAAATGCATGAGAGCAGTTTACCCCCAATCACACTAGCTCCACCCCTCCCTCACCTAGAGCACTTGATTTTACCATCTATTCCACAATACAGTTCAATACAGAAGTACTGCAATAAAGTGTTCTGATAAACCGAATGGCTGGTGGTAAATGATCAGCAGTGTTTTAACACAGGTTTACCCCTTAAAGGGAACCTGTCACCTGAATTTGGCGGGACCAGTTTTGGGTCATATGAGCGGGGTTTTCGGATGTTTGATTCACCCTTTCCTTACCCGCTGGCTGCATGCTGGCCGCAATATTGGATTGAAGTTCATTCTCTGTCCTCCGGAGTGCACGCCAGCGCAAGGCAATATTGCCTGCCTGTCAGCATCATTTTGATAACCAAACTACAGGCATTGTCAGGTTGGCGCTGTTATACTGATTAAAACGATACGTGAAGAAATCCTTGTGTAATCAGTGTTAGTAGTTTTCAGTTAATGAGAACCCGTGCTCTGGGGTGGAACTGTAGGCAGTTTTATCTTCCTGCTCTAAGCCAGAGAAAGCATTAAAGACCAAGGAAAGACTCTGCCCACAGGCCGCCCCGAAGCACAAACATGTTCCTCATCATAGAGAGACAGCCTGACCACTTCAAAATGTCTGAAAATATGTTTAATAAATCTAATTTATGAATAAAAGGTGCAGACCATTCACCCTTTCCAGATGATCATGAAAATTAAATTCTTTGGGTTTGAGGGGGGGAGCGGTTGGGAATGGGGAAAAGATTGTGGGGTATTTTGGAGAAAATTCTGTTATGTTCTGAAAACTAAAAAAATATCTGATTAAAAAAAAAAAATTAAAGTCCTCGGAAGAGATCCACATGTGTGGAGGGGGCTCAAATGACAGTGGAAAAACCCCTTTAAGTGACAATTTTTGACCTGATCTAGTGTTTCCCTGGTCTTTACATTTTATAATGTAGGCATACGCAAGTTGTGCAAGCAGGGCTGTGGAGTCGGTAAGCCACAGTTGCGACTCCGACTCCTGGATTTTATCAGGTTCTGACTCCTTCATAAATGGCCAATTCGGAACAATAAATTTACTGTTGTAAAATATTAAGGCCGGTTTCACACTTGTGTTTGTAGCAGCTGCGGACTTCCTCCGTGAAGCCCCGCCCTCCGCCGCTAGCTCCGCCTATTTCTGAATGCGGCCGGCATGCGGCCTGTGTACCTATATTTAACATTAGGTACGCGTCGTTTTGACGATGCGGAGACCAGCGTAGGACGCAGCTTGTAGCAATTTTTTTTTTCCCGCATCGTCAAAACGACGCATGCGGAAGCATCCGCATACTGCGGCACAACCTGCGTACCTAATGTTAAATATAGGTACACAGGCCGCATGCCGGCCGCATGCCGGCCGCATGCAGAAATAGGCAGAGCTAGCGGCGGAGGGCGGGGCTTCACGGAGGAAGTCCGCAGCTGCTACAAACGCCAAGTGTGAAAGTAGCCTTACATCGTGCTTATTCAGTTTCTCACCATCATATAAGTAATCAGAACACTTAGAGCAAAAACTATATTTATTAGAATATAGCAAATAACTTTTATAAACTTTTATAAACTCTTGCTAAGTAAATATGCAATAAACACTGTTATGCAGTTAAGAAGAAATCTATACATTTGTCCTCAGAAAAAGTATTGCCTCTGTCAGATCCTCCTTCATGGATGCCCTCAAATCTGATCTAATTATTTTGAGAGCAGAGAACAACCTCTCTACACTAACTTGGGTTGGTGGCAAAGCAGTAACCACTCGGGCAACATCTCTGACAATGTCAGGATACAGAGGAATCGCTTGTTGCACTGTTATTTTTGATGAACGGTCAAATTTCTCAATTTCTTTTAGCGCACATGAAAAATTCTGCTGAAATGTACTGGCTGTGTTCTTTGATGGGGCTGACTCCTATGCGGGAACGCTTTGCACGGTCCTTGTGATCCAAATATTTTTCGAAATTAAATTCTTCATCAGTTGATGAGGGTGAAGATGTGGCAGGACGACCAAATTCTTCTTGTTCCTCCTGACTGTTCTGCAACCCTTTCAGCCTCCAACTCAAAAATATTGCCAGAATCCGTCCCTTCCTCAGCCCACAATCTACCAAAACTCTTGTGCATGCCCTCATCTCCCGCCTCGACTACTGCAACACCCTCCTCTGTGGCCTCCCCGCTAACTCTCTTGCACCACTCCAGTCTGTCCTCAACTCTGCTGCCCGGCTAATCCACCTCTCTCCTCGCTACTCCCCTGCTTCTCCCCTCTGCAAATTTCTCCACTGGCTCCCAATTCCCCAACGAATCCAGTTCAAACTACTAACACTGATCTACAAAGCCATCCACAACCTGTCCCCTCCCTATACCTCTGAACTAATCTCCCAATACCTTCCCTCACGTAATCTCCGATCCTCCCAAGACCTACTCTCCTCCACACTTATTCGTTCCTCACACAACCGCCTCCAAGATTCCTCCCGAATATCCCCCATCCTCTGGAATTCCATGCCTCAACACGTCCGACTGTCCACCACCCTCGGATCCTTCAGACGGAACCTGAAAACCCATCTCTTCAAGAAAGCCTACAGCCTGCAATAACCATTCTGCCGCCTCGCCATCGCCAGAGCAGCCACCTCACCACCACCAGAGCTGCAGCACCTCTGACCTGTCTCTTCCCCACTATCCCATAGAATGTAAGTCCGCAAGGACAGGGTCCTCTCTCCCCTCTGTACCAGTCTGTCACTGTAAACGTGTTTACTGTAAATGATATCTGTAACTCTGTAACCCCTTTCTCATGTACAGCACCATGGAATCAACGGTGCTATATAAATAAATAATAATAATCCTTACTGCCATTTCAAACAGAGCTTCTTTTCCTTTAGTTAGCTGTTGATCATCTAGAAGAATCCGATGCATTGGGTCTACATAAAGAGCTGCCAAAAGAATGTTATTTTGTAATAGTAGCTCCGCTCTCCATTTCATTGATGTAGCAATGCCACTTGCAATTAACCCTCCTCTTTGGGACAGGCGAAACATCAGGTTCTTCCACTCCTTTAAGAAAATACCTGGAGTCAAGTCCTCTGCTTGTAATTTTTTAGTCACTGTAAATGGGTGCTCTAGCAATTTTTCCAGCTCAGTCACCTGATTCCACTGACTTTCATTTAGCGTCAGCTGAGGGTTAGCCATGTCTACAAGAAAGGTTTTCAGTTCAACCAAGCGCTGAATCATTAAGTACTGCCCCATCGTGTGGCTTGATCAATAATTGCCCCTTTTCCAGCATGTCTCTTCAAAATTGAGTCAACTTTAGGGGTTCTGGCAACAGTAGCCAATTTTCTCACCTTGCCAATCAGTGCAGCAGCATGTCCTTCTTGCAGACTGTCTCTTATAGCCAGCTGTAGCGTATGCACAACACAGCGCATGTGATAAATGAAAGAACGTATTGACACAGTTTCAACAAGATCATCTAAACTATCATGTTGCTGTTCATCTGAAGCAACTTCAGTTTGCTCCTCAGTTACAATACTGTGTTCCTCTAATTTAAACATTTCTGTGTCTGTGGACCCAGAATGTTCTTCTAGCTGCTGGTCACCATCATTACTCTCATTCATTAGCTTAATAGTACTTATATTTGAAGCATTGTCAGTTATGACAGAAAGAACTTGCTCTTTTTTAAGTTCATAGTCTCGCAGAACCTTTTCCACCAAGACCTGGAGAAACGCACTGGTGTGATGAGCTTTGGTGTCTTTTACTGCCAATGTCTTGGTAACTATTTCATTTTTGTCACAAACAAATCGAACATTGATGGCAAAATTGTTCACTCTGACGTGTGCAGGCATCCATTTTAAGAAACAGAAAGCGTCCCTTTAGAGTTTTTTTTTTTTAAGTTCTTCCTTTTGTTTAAAAGCTTCTTCGATTACTAATTTTCTAATATGCTCTCTCTCTCTCTCCAGAGAAACAACAAGCTTGCGGGCCATTTCCCCATTCAGACACAAAAGCTGGTCGTGAAAATGATGAAATAGGCACACTATCCTTTACAACAAGCTCTAATGATCTGTTTTTTAAATGTATCTACTGTCATTGTCACAGTAACTTTGTCAGTGACAAAATATCTTGCAACTGATGGCTGCAAAGTTCTCTGCTCCTTTGTTTGGCTGGAAGAGCTGGGCACTGGTTCATTGGTTTGAATGCAGTCTCTCTCATCCACTGCTTTCAGTACTTCTGGATGAAAGCGTTGTAAATGTCTCTTTAGATTAGAAGCTCTGGTAGGAGCATTTTTATCTTTGCCTGAATATGCACTGATCTTGGCTTCACAGCATTTGTTTTCGTCTGGATCATTTGTCATACACTGACAGACATAATGTTTTCCATCTTGAGTGATGGTGAAATGTTCAAATACAGCTGATTTAATGTGACGCTTCTTTGACATTCTCAGGTTTTTAATTCTGCATTCACAATCCAAATGACAATTGTTTTTCCTAAAAACAATTGTACAAAATTATTGCCAGGTCGTACAACTGATATAGTGGTCAGTAATACTGTTATTCCTCATGTACTCACAATTAACTGATGCAAAGTTTGTTGAAAGGATAATACTTCTTACAGTCTTCCTCTTCTGAGTAGCAGCTGTGAGATGCTTGGAAGACGCACACCTAGTAAACATCTAGTCTAGAGGAGGAGCTTTACTACTAAGAATTTGCAACACATTTTCACTTTCAGTTTCATACATTGTAAGTAGGGGGGTTGTGGCACCATGAGGTTAACCAAGTATAAGATTAGATAAGGGCAGTGGAGAACAGTGACACACAAGAAGTAAGAAATGTCTATCTCCAGCAGAACTGCTTATCACTTGTTCATAGTTTGATAGAACATATATATTTGAGTAACATTTATAAAATTCATATGAAAGTTTAATTATGAAATATTAATACTTTTTTTTTTTTTTTTTTTTTAAAGCTGGAGTCGGAGTTGGTACACTTCTACCGACTCCAACCAAAACTAACTCCGACTCCACAGCCCTGTGTGCAAGTCAAAAATGTATTTAGTAGTCCATGGATGTGTGCTAGTCTGAAGCGTTCTTTTATACACAGGCCAGGTGTCACATTGATAAGTGGTATCCTTGCCATTTCCCCTTCTGTAACACTCGGCACCTCTTTTGTGACCTTTGGTAATACCCCAGTACACAGTCTGGTTTGGTGACCTCTGTAGAGGTACCTCATACAGTGGTGGGGATGCTGCAGTCACCATGTATGGTGGTCCAGGGAAGGATATCCCTCTTGTCCTTGACCACCAGCATGTTGTAAATACACTGGGCTCTGCCCTCACCCCTTTCTGAGCAGCTGCCCAATTAGAGACATTTATGATTTTTGTGGACAGTACCGCATGCTACGGTAGTTAGCGCAAAAAGGGACTTGACGAGTGGGATGCCGCTGTAAAAGTTATCTACATGAGAAAATTGATCCAGCAGTGGGTGCACCAAATCCCACACAATTTTCCCACTCTCTCCCAGAAAAATGATAATTAGTTACTGGTAATTTGATTTTCCAGAGCCATAACAGCACTATACGTGATTAATCGTGATCTTGTGCCCCCTTGCCAATTTATGTAGGCTATCGTTGTGTTGTTGTCAGACAACACCACCACACGTTTTCCCTGTATTTTTTCCCCTACACGAAGAAGTGCCTGCCTCACCGCTGACAGTTCTTTTAGATTGGAAGATGTTGCGCTCATTGAGGCCCCCCATTGACCCTGTAGGACTTGACCCTCTAGGTGTGCTCCCCACCCCCATGGGCTTCCATCTGTAGTTCGCACCACTGGATTCTGCACTGACCAAGGCACCGCGTTGTTTACATTTTCTGTTCTCAGCCACCATCTTAATGAGTCTTGAACTCTTGGTGATAGAATTTTCCGATTCAAGTTGTATGGATTTTTGGTTTGCTCGGATAGTATCTGCCATTGTAAATCTCTCGTGTGGGCTTGTGCCCACCGGGGTCGCTGGGACTGTCGCTGTTAGAACACCCAAGAGTGACATTGCCTTTCGAAGCGAAATGGGCTGGAGTTTGAACAGTTGTATTTTTTGTTGAATGGCTTGAATTTTCTTCTGCGGGAGGACACACTCCTATTTGACTGAATCTAATAGGATCCCGAGGAATTCTTGAGTCTGAGCTGGGACTATTTTGATTTTTTAGGTTTACTATCCAGCCTAGCTTGGTCAGTATCTCCAGTACTCTCTTGACTTTTTACACAATTTTCTTTGTTGTCTATTACAAGAAAATCATCCAAATAGGGTACCAGTATTATATCTTCCTTTCTGATAAAAGACGCTACTTCAGAAATAAATTTTTGTTAATATACGCGGAGCTATAGCCACCCCGAAGGGAAGGCATTGATATTGCAGATGGGTGGGAATTTTTGCAATGTTTACCACTAATCTTAGGTATTGTTGATGTTGGCCAGCAATTGGCACATGGTAGTAAGCATCTGTTGGATCTATTACTGCCATGTAACAATCCGGGTCGAGTACTTTTATTGCCGTTCTTTGAGTTTCCATTTTGAAGCTCTCCACTTGAATATAGTGGTTCAGTGCCTTTAGGTTGAATATTGCTCTCAGTGAGCCCGGTCAGGGAAGGTGCTGTAGAAACCTTTCCCCATCTTCTGGTGAGGTACTCTTATTAGGACCCCTTTTTGTATGAGGAGATGGACCTCTCTCTCTAGCGTGGCCTGATTTTTTTCGGCCACCTGGGTCATTATCATGTGACTTGGCGGGGGGCTGGAGAATTTGAACCGTAGACCTTCCGATAATAAGCTGGTTACCCATTGAGAAGCTGGTAATGCTGCCCAGTGGTGGTCGAACAATCGGAGTCTCCCCCCCCCACTGGAATTTTGGCGTCATTGTTTGGGGTCGGGTTTGGGGGGAGGCTTACTTAAGAGGAATCCCCTCTGTTTCCTCTTTCCAGGGTCTGCCCCGCATACACCCATCGTCTGATCGGCCTTCTCTATATCCGGACCCACGAAAGGACGAGCGAGACGTAACCCACCGGCGTCTAGGAAAAGGAGGAGGCAGAAAGTTTTTTCTTGTCTGATGCCTTCTCTAGGATTGCATCTAAGGCTTTACCAAAAAGATATTGTCCCTCACAGGGTACTGCACAGAGTTTTACTTTTGATTGGAAGTCTGCAGTCCAATTTTTTTTTAGCGACAATGCTCTGCGTCCTGAGTTGGATAAGGTGCATGCACGGGCGTCACATCTGACAGTTGACGGAAGCATCTGCTAGGAATCTTGCCGCCCCCTGCAGGGAGGGTAATGCCTCAAGCAGTCTCTCTCTTGGGCATTTGTCTTTAATCTGATCACCCAGTTCCTCTAACCACTTAACCATAGCACGTGCTGTGCAAGTGGCAGCCACCCCAGGTTTAAACGACCATGACGCTGCCTCCCAGGCTGATTTCAGAAAAGCATCTGCTTTCTTGTCAAGGGGATCTCTTAGCGCTCCCATGTCCTCAAATGATAGAGCTACTCCTTTAGAGGTACTAGCAATGGCTGCATCTAACCTAGGAGCTTTTTCCTCACTTTTCACATACCTCTTCGTCAAAAGAAAGGATATTTGCATTTTAATGCCTGCGGGATAGATCTTTTTTTTTTTTTTTTTTTTTTTCCCACTCTCTCGATCATATTTAAGATATCATGAAAAGGAAAATAATTGCGCTTTTTACAAAGGCACTCATCCCTCCAGGACCCTGGGTACCCCGGTAGCTTGTGCCTCTTCATTGAGGGCGGCATGCAGCAGCTCCCTCGGCCTCAGGATTCCCTGACAGCACCGCACGTGATGCCGCCGAGTACTGCTGCCCCCACCGTGGACCTCAGCCTCCAGACTGGCGATCATCAGAGGGAGATCCCTCTGGAGGTAAGCGTTCTGCCACAGGCATCCACCTGCAGGAACAGGAAACCAAAACTGAGGAGGAGATGTGCTGCCCCCTTCTTTTATCTCTGCTGCAGGTTTCCTGTTCCTGGGGGCGGATACCATCTCTCACGTACGGTGCTGTCATGGTGAGGGAAAAAATGCCTTCCCTTCATCAACCCTAAATTTGTGGGTGTACCCTGAGGTACTCTCAGTTTGCAGAGCTTAATTCTGTACCTGGCCCTCTTACTAGGCAGGTACTGTCAGAATTTGTGCCTCACCTTGAAATGTATTAGGGACTCTCTTTGGAGAACGTAGACCTCAGCAACCTTGTTGCCAAGTGCTCAATGACTGGCCGAACTTTGAGGCTATGTGCACACGTTGCGGATTTGGCGCTGCGGATCTGCAGCAGTTTTCCATACTTTGTACAGTACCATGTAAATGTATGGAAAACAAAATCCGCAGTACACATGCTGGTGAGAAACATGGAAACACAGCGGTGTTTTTTCCGCAGCATGTCAATTCTTTGTGCGGATTCCGCAGCGGTTTACACCTGCTCCTCAATAGGAATCCGCAGGTGAAATCCGCACAACACGGTAAATCAGCAGCAAATCAGCGGGTAATCTGCAGTGCGGTTTACCTGCGGATTTTGCAAAAACAGTGGGGAAAAATCAGCAACATGTGCACATAGCCTGAAAAGTCAGTAAAAGCCGGGGGTTCTCTCGAGGAGGACATTGTGCATGATAATTGTAATGCAAACATTTTTGGAATGCCTCAAATTATTTGTGGGTCATGGCCATAGAACAGTGGAGTGATGTATGAAACACCAACACTCCAATATTGCCAAAGTTCTAGCTTCTTCACTATCTCCATGTGAAGGATCAGGCACAAAAAGTCATTTCCACTGAGTGTACAGGAGTCCAGTTAGAAAACAATGAAGGGAGATTTTGTGCCAAAATTTGTTACGGCCACTGCGAGGTTTACAAAAGCCTCAGAGAAAAATACTTCAAAAAGGTATATTTCTGTGCGGCGAGTGGTGTCAAATTTGATTCTTGATTCAGTAACCAGTGACTCAGTTTGTGATGCAATCTACAGGGGGGCGAGGTCCATATGGGGTCAATAACTGGTTCATTTTCTGAGCTGGGACATCTGTGTGGCGGTTTGGTATCCCTTGAAGGGGGGGGGGGGGGGGGAAGGCATAATCCTCTCCCTCAGGGATGGGGGGGGGACGGACAAAAAACAAAACCATAAAGGCCCCGTCTCACATAGCGATTTACCAACGATCACGACCAGCGATACGACCTGGCCGTGATCGTTGGTAAGTCGTTGTGTGGTCGCTGGGGAGCTGTCACACAGACAGCTCTCTCCAGCGACCAACGATCAGGGGAACGACTTCGGCATCGTTGAAACTGTCTTCAACGATGCCGAAGTCCCCCTGCAGCACCCGGGTAACCAGGGTAAACATCGGGTTACTAAGTGCAGGGCCACGCTTAGTAACCCGATGTTTACCCTGGTTACCAAAAAAAAAAAAAAAAAACAGTACATACTCACCATCTGATGCCCGTCAGGTCCCTTGCCGTCTGCTTCCTGCTCTGACAGTGCCGCCGTACAGTGAGAGCAGAGCGCAGCGGTGACGTCACTGCTGTGCTGTGCTCTCACTGTACGGCCGGATCTCAGTCTGAGCAGGAAGCAGACGGCAAGGGACCTGACGGACATCAGATGGCGAGTATGTAGTGTTTGGTTTTTTTTACATTTACGCTGGTAACCAGGGTAAACATCGGGTTACTAGGCGCGGCCCTGCGCTTAGTAACCCGATGTTTACCCTGGTTACCAGTGAAGACATCGCTGGATCGGTGTCACACACACCGATTCAGCGATGTCAGCGGGACCTCAACGACCAAAAAACGGTCCAGGCCATTCCGACACGACCAGCGATCTCGCAGCAGGGGCCTGGTCGCTGGTACGTGTCACACATAGCGAGATCGCTGAGGTCGCTGTTGCGTCACAAAACTTGTGACTCAGCAGCGATCTCGCTATGTGAGACGGGGCCTTAAGTGAGAACAGTTTACAAACCTAATGAATTCATCTAAGAGTGCAGGGCGCATCTTAGCACACAACAGGTGCCTTACAGAATATTGTACCATTGGGAAGTGAAGAAATAATTACAATTTTTAACCACTAAAAAGCTGTTTTAACCTTAAGTTTTTAATTTTTCTAAAGGGCTAAAAATGTCTCCCGATTGCACCAATACCCTACATGTAATCAGGAAATACTTTTGAGGTACAGTGGAAAGCTCAGAACAGAAAGGAGCACCATATTATAGTGCATATTTTACTGTTATGATTTGCGGGTGCCATAACCCACTGGGAGAGCTCCTGAGGTGCAAAAACAGCAGAAACTCCTCCCCCGCCCCCCTCCCCCCCATAAGTGACCCCATTTCACAAGCTACACACCTCAAACAAATTAAATACCATCAGGCAATGAAGAAGAAAAAAAATTACATTTTTACAACAAAAATATTGTTTAAAGCCCCAAATTTTACATTTTCACATGGGAAAATGGGCAAAAGTGGCACCAAAATTTGTCCCACAATTTATGCTGAACGTGGCAATATCCCATGTGGCTGTACAGTACTGCTTAGCCACATGGCGAGACATGGGAAGGAACACTATTTGACTATGTATGTATATAGATTTGTTCTCCATGAGTCAGAGGAGCAGAATCCCCTCAAGGGACCCCATTTCGGATATTACACCCCTGTAGGAATTTATCTACAGGTGTAGTGATGATTTTGATCCCATGGGTATTTTTCAGAAACAAGCAGCAGTGGATATTGACATGTTAAAATTACAAATCTGAGAAATCGGAGAAATACACCGGTAAATTAAGTCTGCTCTCATTGCTACAGAAATGCCAAACATATGGAGGCTAAATGTCATTTAGGCACACTGTGGGGCATTTGAAAATGCAGAACTCACTGGTTTTCTTTTGTGTGGGGGAGGCGGTGAGAGGAACCATAGCATTTCCAGAGCTTTTGTACTACATTGGAAGACCCCCTATATTTCCATTGACAGGTGACGGGGACCTGAGTGAGGACTTGCTTTTTTGGTGGATTGAAGCTTTCATTGGGAACATTTTAAATAACATTTGGGATCACAGTTATCCGGCGCTCTACGTTGAGCACTTACATTGGGGCTTCCATCTAAATCTCTGAATGACCTAATTCAGATGAAACCCCCAAGGGATCCATTCACCATAAAGTAGCAGCAGACATACTCTGTACTCCGTCTGCCCTGCCCTCTGTTCAGCATTGTCGTTTTCAGAACAATTGGTCGACCACACTTTTATGCACGCTTATAAAGACGGACACAGCCGAATCACAGTTCAGACAGCATCCACAGTGCCTCTATCTGCCTAATTATAGGGAATCTTCCGTCTATGGGGGGTTCCGTCAGAATCACATTTCTGAGATTTTCACAGAAATCCAAGGGTATGCGCTCAGTGCAGAATAAATGTGAGCCGAGCCTTCCTGCAATCTTTGGGAGGCAGAATGAACAAATAAACAGCAGGTAAAGAATTGACTTTATTTTTTACGCCGGTCCTAGTGCAGTGTAAGTGACTAGGCTACTTTCTTCAGGTCAGTGCGATCACAGCGATACCAGATTTGTATAATTTTTTTGGGGGGGCTAAAAGACTTATTTGAAAAATAAAGTTTTTGCAATGCCATATTTTGAGGACTATAATTTTTCTATATTTCTGGCCGACAGTCAAGTGAGGGTTTGTCTCTTGTTGGACGAGTTGCCGTTTTTATGGGTACCATTTTCAGACATGACTTTTCGATCGCTTTCTAATCAGAATTTGAAGAGTCGAAATAAAGAAAAAAAAATAAATCCTGAATTGCTGTTTTTTGTTCAATGCCATTCACCATATGGTAAAAATGATAAGACAGCCATTTCTTTGGGTCAGTACGATTACAGCGATACCACATTTGATATCCATCCATCCACACACGCTTTTACACAAAGTATTTTGTAGAAAAAAAAAACCTCGTCTGTCTAGCCGTATTCTGAGAGCTAGAACTTATTTTCCAGTTCACCATCCTGACAGCACCATTGGAGGACGTCCTTCTTACCCTCAGTGGGACAGGAACAACAAGCGGTTAAAAGGACCCTTCCCCACTCCACCCACCAGTGTTTTTCCTGTCCCACTGTGGATAGGAACGGCAAGCTTTTCCTCCGACGGTGCGGTGCAGATGGTGGGGATCGGGGGGCCCAGCCTTTCCCTTCCCTGCGGCAAGATATCTGCAGCTGATACCTGCTATGGGGGGGTCCCTCAGTCTCCCCAGTGCAGCGCTGCTCCTGGGGTCGGGTCCGTCTCCTCGGCTCTGGGTCTGGGCGCTTTCTGCCGGGGGGGGAAGAGTGCGGCGGCCGGTTCCAGCATGCGGCCGCAGCGTTCCCCATCAGCTTCCATGGCCTCCGGGTCCAGCGGCCGCGTCACTTCCGGCCGCGATGGTGCCGGCGGCAGCGTGGGAGAATGGCGCCGGCGGCAGCACCGTAAACCGCAGCGGCGGCAAGGAGGGCAGGATCAACCAGGTAAATCCTATATAAATGTCTT
Source organism: Ranitomeya variabilis (assembly GCF_051348905.1). Lineage (NCBI taxonomy): Eukaryota > Metazoa > Chordata > Amphibia > Anura > Dendrobatidae > Ranitomeya > Ranitomeya variabilis. The sequence continues at coordinate 123,521,985 of NC_135236.1, read as the reverse complement.
AAGGGGGTCTTTATGCCGCCGGCCATCCTGACAAAAGAGCACTCGGCTATATGGTAAATTGTCCTCACTATGGAGGAAACAGCCAGACCTGAGGGGACTGACCAGCTTCAGGGGCACGTGAGTAGGCTATACTAAGCCATACCACAATGCTCACCCCTCCCCCTACTTCCCTATCTACAAGGTGTACCGATGTATTTCTATCTATCCTAGGCAGAGCCTCCTATCCCCGCATCAGAAAGGAAAAAAAAAAAAAAAAAATCAGGGAAAAATAAATGCCCGATATGTGCTGCTAAATTTCCGGAAAATTGGCGGAAACCACTATGCAAGTCGTGCACATCTAAAATTGTGGGTGATGAACAGACTGCATTATTAGCCAGTATGAGGACAATGATTCGTCAAGAAGTTCAGGCATCCATCTCAAGCTTGAATCTTCCCCAGACAAGCCAGTCGGAACCGCAAACATCACGGAAAAGGCCAAGAGAGTCTAGTCCCTCTTCCGAAGGAGAAATTTCGGAGGATTCAGACCAGGAGGGAAGAGACGGATCATTGAGCAGAGGAAAGAGATTTCTTCTCGGCGGCAGATACAGATGAGCTTCTTTATGCAGTTCGTAACACCATGCAGTTACAGGACACGCCAGAGGAGACCTCGATCCAGGATGAGATGTTTGGCGGATTACATGCCCAGGTCACAAAGGTCTTTCCAGTCAACAATCCCATTCGTTCCATGATTCTAGAAGAATGGCAGGAGGCTGAGAGGAAACTAGTAGTTCCCAGAGATTTCAGACTCCGTTTGCCTTATAATCCAGAGGACATTAAAGTGTGGGATGAAGTTCCCAAGATTGATGTTCCGTTGGCAAAAGTGGCGAAGACGACCTCAATTCCATTTGAGGACTCGTCCGCTTTAAAAGGATCCAATGGATCGCAAAGCAGATGGACTGCTCAGGAGAACTTGGGAATCCTCCGCAGCAATAATACGGGCCAATATAGCTGCAACATCGGTAGCCCGGTCAATGCATCTATGGATAGATGATTTGGAGGAACATCTCAAAGCTAAGACTTCCAGAGATGTTATTCTGAAATCTCTACCGTTACTTAAGCTCGCAACAGGCTTTATGGCAGACGCTTCAGCAGAATCTGTACGCTTCGCCGCCAGAAGCGAGTCCTTATCCAACGCGGCCAGAAGAGCTATCTGGCTAAAGACTTGGTCGGGGGATATCCAATCAAAAAATAAATTGTGCAGAATCCCATTCTCGGGGAATAAAGTATTTGGGCCTATTCTAGATGACATCTTAGAAAAAGCCTCTGATAAAAAGAAGGGGTTCCCTGAGGAAAATACAAAAAAGTACCAGCCCTTTCGTAGATCCCGACCTGGTCAGAAGACAGACTACAGGGGGAAAGGGAAGACTGGGAGGTGGTCTTATCCCAAGGGTGGAAAGGGTAGAGACTCCATCTTCCTAAATGCAGGTACAGGAAAGCCAAATAAATGACATCAAGGTGGGTGGTCTGTTACAAAAATTTCTAGGGGGTTGGCAGAAAGTATCCCAAAATCCTTGGATTCTGTTAATTGCTCAGGGGTACAAGCTAGAGTTCTCCAGCAGTCCCCCAGAAAGATTTGTTGAAACCCGACCCTGTCCGCTCTCAGACTCCTCTATGTGGACAAACATCCAGGAGTTGATAGAGTTAGACGCAATAATCCCAGTACCCATCTCAGAAAGAGGCAAGGGCCATTACTCTCACTTATTTTCAATTAAAAAAAAAAAAACGTCGGGGGACTCCCGAACGATCATAAATTTAAAACCCCTAAACAGGTGGATCCGGTACAAGAGATTCAGGATGGAATCTATAAAGTCCACAACGCCTCTCAGACAAGGACATGGTGATGTGCACCTTGGATCTAAGCAATGCATACCACCATGTCCCAATACACACTGCCTACCAAAAGTTTCTGAGATTTGCCCTAATGAACAAGGGAATAATGTATCATTTCCAGTTCAGATGTCTCCCCTTCGGGCTTGCTTCGGCGCCCAGAATATTCAAACTAATGTCAGAATGTCAGAAGTTGTGGCCTATCTAAGGAACCAGAATGTGACCATAGTGCCATATCTGGACGACTTTCTGATAATGGCGAGATCAGAGAAACTTCTCAAAATAGACTGCAGCTTCACACTTTCCATCCTACAGGACCTGGGGTGGATTGTGAATTGGAAGAAATCTTGCCTGGTCCCAAATTCAAGAATGAAATTTTTGGGGGTCATATTAGACTCCAACGTCAGAACATCTTTTTTACCGGAAGACAGACAGGGGGCCTTGATCAGGCACATACATCAATTCAGGAGGAGTACCCCCTCCATAAGAGAGGCAATGAGGATTCTTGGCTTTATGACATCATGCATATCCTGTGTGAAATGGAGCCAATTCCACTAGCGGGGATTACAGAGAGAGGTTTTGAAGTCTTGGAACAGGAAACAGTTCCCTAGACAAGAAGATGATTGTGTCTCCATCAGTAAAGAGATCCCTAACCTGGTGGACCAAACCGAAAAACCTAAAAAGAGGGAGTTCCATGGATCCTCGATCCCTGTGTTTCCGTTACCACAGAGGCCAGTCAATTCGGCTGGGGCGGTCATATAGAAAGGACATACTACCAAGGAGAATGGACTCCTCAGATTGCCGCAAGGTCGTCAAACTTCAGGGAGCTGTATGCGATCTGGAAGGTGTTACACCAGGCCCAGTCACAGGTCAGGGGCAGACACGTAAGGATACTGTCCGACAATGTCACAGCAGTGGCATTTCTAAGACACCAAGGAGGTCCGAAACATCCACCGCTGCAACACCTAGCAGACCGAATTTTCAGATGGGCGGAGAAATCTGTCAAATCCATCTCGGCAGTTCACCTGGAAGGCGCCAAGAATCAAGTAGCAGACTTCCTCATCAGAACGTCTGTACATCCTGGAGAATGGGTACTGAACCCAGAAATATTCAGCAGTCTGTGCCAGAGGTGGGGAACACCTCAGGTGGACCTTTTTGCCACCAGGTCAAATACAAAGACCAGAGCATTTTTTTCTCTCAATCCTCTAGACGGAGCCACAGCAGTAGACGCCTTGTCTCAGTATTGGGGAGAACGTCTCCTGTACGCATTTCCGCCTCTTCCTCTGATACCGAAGACACTCAGGAAGATACGAGACGAGAGAGCAACCGTAATCCTGGTGGTTCCTCTTTGGCCAAAAAGGAGCTGGTTCTCTATACTATCCAGAATGTCAACAGAGACCAATCTTATTACCGAACAGGCAGGACCTTATACTACAGGGGCCGGTGTTCCACGAAGACCCAGACTCTCTTCACCTGTCTGCTTGGATCCTGAACGGCAAACCTTAAGATTCAGAGGCCTGTCAGAAGAAGTCATTACCACACTCCAGGCAAGCAGAAAGCCGGTGACTTCAGCGATTTATAACAAAATCTGGAAGCGGTATTGTTCCTTTCTGGGAGAGGTTTCTGTGGATACTTCAAAACCTGACATTCCCAGAATCCTCGACTTCCTGCAACTCTGTTTTGAGAAGGGCCTCCGGCCTAGTACTTTAAAAGTACAGATTGCAGCGCTTAGTGTCTTTTTTGATACGTCACTAGCCTCCCATTCTTGGATAGCAAGATTTTCCAGGGCCACGCAGAGAATGAGACCACTTATGAGAAAATCAACTCCTCCTTGGGACCTAAACCTGGTCCTTAATGCCCTGTGTAAAACCCCGTACTTGTTATCAGAAGATATGGGCATAGCCAATCTCTCCTTTAAAACTGCCTTTCTGATTGCCATCACGTCAGCTAAAAGATTGGGGGAGATGCAGGCTCTTTCCACTCAGGACCCATATCTTCAGATCTTTAACGACAGGATAGTCTTAAGACTTAGGGTACCGTCTCACATAACGATTTACCAACGATCACGACCAGCGATACGACCTGGCCGTGATCGTTGGTAAGTGGTTGTGTGGTCGCTGGGGAGCTGTCACACAGTCAGCTCTCCAGCGACCAACGATGCCGAAGTCCCCGGGTAACCAGGGTAAACATCGGGTTACTAAGCGCAGGGCCGCTCTTAGTAACCCGATGTTTACCGTGGTTACCAGCGTAAAAGTAAAAAAAAAAACAACAAAAAAAAAACAGTACATACTTACATTCCGGTGTCTGTCCCCCGGCGTTCTGCTTCTCTGCACTGTTTGCGCCAGCCGGAAAGCACAGCGGTGACGTCACCGCTGTGCTCGCTTTCCGGCTGGCCGGCGCTCACAGTGCAGAGAAGCAGAACGCCGGGGGACAGACACCGGAATGTAAGTATGTACTGTTTTGTTTTTTTTACTTTTACGCTGGTAACCACGGTAAACATCGGGTTACTAAGCGCGGCCCTGCGCTTAGTAACCCGATGTTTACCCTGGTTACAAGCGAACGCATCGCTGTCACACACAACGATCCAGCGATGACAGCGGGAGATCCAGCGACGAAAGAAAGTTCCAAACGATCTGCTACGACGTACGATTCTCAGCAGGGTCCCTGATCGCTGCTGCGTGTCAGACACAGCGATATCGTATGGATATCGCTGGAACGTCACGGATCGTACCGTCGTAGCGACAAAAGTGCCACTGTGAGACGGTACCCTTAACCCAGCCTTCCTCCCCAAGGTAGTGTCCTCAACAAATATAAATCAGGAGATAATCCTTCTCTCATTGTGCCAACACCCTAGAAACACAAAGGAAGGGGTCTACCATAACCTTGACGTTAGGGAGACTGTTCTAAAATACCTGGGGGCGACGGAAGGTTGAAGACGAGACACTAACTTGTTCATACAGTACGGGGGTCCAAATAGAGGTTGCAAGGCAGCAAAATCAACCATTGCTAGGTGGATCAAAACCATGATAAACCTAGCATATACAGACCAAGGGAAAGATCCCCCGGATATTCTTAGAGCCCATTCAACCCAAGCTATCTCTACATCATGGGCGGAGAAGGGGGGAGCCTCAGCTGAGCAAATTTGTAGGGCGGCGACTTGGACCAGTCTTTCTACCTTTGCTAGACACTATAAATTAGATGTCTCATCAGATCAGTTAGCTTTTGGTAGAAAAGTATTACATGCAGTAGTCCCACCCTAGTTTAACATCCTTTGGTATTCCTCCAATGGTGCTGTCAGGATGGTGAACTGGAAAACGGTAATTAGTCTTACCGGTAATTGTATTTGCAGGAATCCATCCTGACACCACTACTAGTTCCTTCCCACTGCAAGTTTATACTATTGACTAATATGATGTAACATTGGTATATACTGTTAATAAACTCTTTCTTTGCATCCATCCAGATGAGGTCCTTAGAAAATCACTGGTGGGTGGAGTGGAGAGGGTCCTTTTAACCGCTTGTTGTTCCTGTCCCACTGAGGGTAAGAAGGACATCCTCCAATGGTGCTGTCAGGATGGATTCCTGGAAATACAATTACCGGTAAGACTAATTAGGCTACTTTCACATTAGCGTCGTGCAATGCGACGTTGCAGCGCACCGACGCATATTGTGCAAGCGCCGCACAACGGGGGCAGCGGATGCTGTTTTTCAACGCATCCGCTGCCCCATTGTGAGGTGCGGGGAGGCGGGGGCGGAAATGCTGCAGACGACGCACCAAAAACGTTAAATGCAACGTTTTTTGGTGGCGACGGTCCGACGCAACCGTTGCACGACGGTTGCGACGTGTGGTAATGCGTCGCACTGCGTCACTAATAAAAGTCTATGGAGAAAAAAACGCATCCTGCAAGCAATTTTGCAGGATGCGTTTTTTCTGCAAAACGACGCATAGTGACGTGCAGTGCACGACGCTAGTGTGAAAGAGGCCTTACCGTTTTTCTGCTCATGGACCTGTATGGAGGCTATTTTTTTGCAGGACAAGATGACGTTTTCAGAGATACCATTGACATTAGATTTTTTTATTGCGTTTTATTCAACTTTTTTTGGTCGCACGATGAAAAAGCATACATTTTTGCCACATTTTTCCACGGAGTCCAATGAAGGGGTTAAATAGTGACAGTTGTATAGATCAGGTCGTTCAAGACAAAGTGATACCCAAAAAGTCTTGTGGGTCAGCTTGCCGTACCTTTCTGACCCCATGGTCGTTATGACGTCCTCAGCTTGCCATAGCAAAGATTGGGCCCTTGCAATAACTTTGAGGTTGGCGATCTGAATGAAGAGGGAGCTTCCTCACTCTTAAATGCTGCTATTGTCATTGATTGTGGCATTCAGGGGGTTAAACGGCAGAGGACGGTGCTGGCATCGCTCCTGGCAGCGACAGCCAAGGCTCAGTTTTCACTTAAGCCAAAGCTCCTTACTGCGATCGTGCATGCAGGGCTCCTGTGCCCGCATGACCACCATGATGCAAGTTTATGTAGTTTTGCGGGAACCCCATCCTGACCATGACAAACTTATGTCAAATGTCGTGAAAGGGTTAAACAGGCTAATGACTGATATTGGACTTTGTCAGAATCTGATTTTTGTTACAAAGATTTTCCATGATCTATAAACATTCTTTTTTTCCCCCCATTTGGTTTACAATGCAAACAACAGGCAGCGTCTCAAGTACAATGGAAGATCTATATGAACAAAGCAAATTGCAGTCTTCAAACCTTTCAGGCTGCATGATATGTCACAGTTGAGCAGCTGCAGCCATGGCAGGCTCACTGATAAACTGCACGGAAAAAGGTTTACATCCAAGATAACCAAGAAAAAGAGATATGATGTAGGTGGCAAAAAAAAAAAAAGAAAAGCTAAAGAGAATGCACCAATTCAGCCCAGTTTGTAGGAATGGCCATTGCTTATCATTTGTGGACTTCATTACTCCGGCATTAGGGAGCTGAAAGGAATAATAGGCAACCGATACAGTTTTTCAAGCAACTGGTCAAAAGACGTTTGGGCCATTGATATGTACAGCAAGAACTAACGTGGAGCTGTACCACTTGTCACTAACAATAGGCTGAAGTGTTGGCACTGTGCATTTAAGGCTTTATTGGTGAAGCACTGAGATACCACACCTCTGGAGGAGATGCAATGTCACCTCTGCCAGAGACTTTTCAGAACTCCAATAGGTCAGTGATAAGACTAGCTTATATCAATTTCTCCCCACCTTAACTTCGTCCTCTTCATCTTCTCCTTCCCAGCGATCCTTTACAGTCAATGGACCACCCTTTTGAGTAGGTTCTTCTGGTTCAAAGTCATCTGCCTCTGTGAACACAAGAAAAAAAAAATGTATTTAAAAAAAAAAAAAAAAAAAAAGAGACAGAAGATGACCACTTAGCCCCACGATTTCCAGCCAATCAAGGGTGAGAAAAAAACTAAAAAAAACGTTTGGGGGATTGTAAACATGTGGTCCTACATGGTCTGGTGTCAAAAAGCCATAATGATGGAATCTGAGGAGTCTATAGCAGATCTTCGCATGGATTACACTGGGTCAGGACTCCAGTGAGATGACAGCGCCGACTAAGCTATAAAACCAGTCAAACATTACAACAGACGACTGAGAAACATGCAAACCACAAGTTTTTATCTTTACATGTATGGAGAGCTCCAGAAAACAGTCTGAGCTTCAGGAGAATTCACTAATTTTGCAGTTAAGTGATATTTCAGCAAAGACTTTTGCATGGGTCAAAACTATTTTAGTGAGTAAATTGAGGATTTCACAATCTAAAAGGCCTTTTACCTTAACCCCTTAGGCTGCTTTCATACTAGCGTCGTACAACGCACGTCGCAATTCGTCGTTTTGGAGAAAAAAAAACACGGATGCGACGTGTGGCAATACGTCACTAATGCAACCCTATGGAGAAGATACGCATCCTGCGGGCAACTTTGCAGGATGCGTATTTTCTCCATAGGGTTGCATTAGTGACGTATTGCCACACATCGCATCCGTCGTGCGACGGATGCGTTGTGTTTTGGCGGACCGTCAGCACAAAAAAGTTACATGTAACTTTTTTTGTGCGTCGTGTCCGCCATTTTCGACCGCGCATGTGCGGCCGTAACTCCGCCCCCGCCTCCCCGAACATCACTTGAAAAACTGCATCCGCTGCCCCCATTGTGTTTCTTTTTCCACAGTATGCGTCGGAACGTTGGCACGTCGCATTGCGACGTGCCTCGTACGGCGCTAGTGTGAAAGTAGCCTAAGTGACAGAGCCAATTTTGTCTTTAATGACCAGGCCAATTTTTACAATTCTGACCACTGTCACTTTATGAAGTTATAACTCTGGAACACTAACGGTTCCCACCGATTGAGACTTTTTTCGTGACATTGTTACTTCACGTTAGTGGTGAAAGTTATTTGATATAACTTGTTTATGAAAAATAAAAAGGAAATTTGGCAAAATTTTTTGCAATTTTCAAACTTTTAATTTTTGTGCCCTTAAACCAGTCATATTGCACAAAGCAGTTAATAAGAACCCCACATGTCTACTTCACATCAGCACAATTTTGGAAACAATTTTTTGTTAGGAAATTATAAGGGTTAAAAGGTGACCAGCGATTTCTCATTTTTCCAACAAGATTTACAAAACTTTTTTTTTTTTAGGGACCGCCTCACATTTGAAGTGAGTTTGAGGGGTCAATATAACAAAATCCCCAAAAGTGACACCATTCTAAAATCTGCACCCCTCAGGCTATGTACCAGAAATTTCCGCAGCATTTCCGCAACTCCCTGCCGTGGGTAAGACGCATGCGGAATTCGCATGTGTTTTCCTGCAAAACACAAGCGTTTTTAGCTTACAGGATTGCTTGCGTTTTCCAAGCATCGCTTGGAAAAGTGATTGACAGGTTGGTCACACTTGTCAAGCAAAGTACTTGTCAAGCAAAGTGCTTGACAAGCAAGTGTGACCAACTTTTTACTATTGATGCTGCCTATGCAGCATCAATAGTAAAAGATAGAATGTTAAAAATCGGATGCTTCCTTTCCCAGGGATGCTTTGCACGAAGGACCTCCTCCAGACCCGGGTACCATCCGCACATGAAGCGCTCACTTTGCACATGGTAGGCATAGCCACATGCGTAAAGTGAGCGTTTCAATGCAATCCTATGGCTGCGGAATCGCCGCGATGCCGCAGAAATAATGAACATGCTGCGGATTTTACCGCATGAAGACAAGAAGAGGACGTCATCTGGGGAAGATAGGAGGCCCCGGACAGGACCGCGACACCCATCAGACCGGACCGGGACTGCCCCTGGGTGAGTATAATGTAACCTATTTTTCTCATCTTTTAGGATACATCGGGGGCTTATCTACAGCATTACAGAATGCTGTAGATAAGCCCCTGATGCTGGTGTGCTTACCTCACCCTCGATTTTTTGGGGTGACAGGTTCCCTTTAACTCACCAAAAAAACAACTTTTTTTTCACAAGGGAATGGAGGAGAAAATGGACCACAATACACTGTGTTCCAAATTATTATGCAAATAATATTTCCTCATATTTTCTCTAAATTACCTATCTGAATTGCAGTTATTGTTATTTTCCAGTCATCTACTATTCTAGTATAATTGCAATGTTTTGGAACAAACTGCCTATGAAAACAGTATATTTTAAAAAAAAAAATAAACACTCAAAATGCATGTTCCAAATTATTATGCACAGCAGAGTTTTCAACCTTTTTTTTTTATTTTGAACAAAAAAATGGTCAATTGTGAAGTTATAAGCATTATCAGCTTATTACAAAATGAAATCAAACAGTTTTCAAGTGAAATCTTTATCCTAGGTGATGTTACTTTCACACATAGGACCCCTTGTTCGAAAGAAGCTTCTGAACTCTCTCGTTCATTGAATTTGTCAGTTTTTGGATGGTTTCTGCTTCAATTGTTTCGCATGTGGACAGAATACCCTCCCAGAGCTGTTGCTTGGATGTGAACTGCCTCCCGCCATCATAGACACTCCTTTTGATGATGCTCCAGAGGTTCTCAATGGGGTTCAGATCAGGGGAAGATGATGGCCACATCATAAGTTTGTCCTCTTTTATGCCCATAGCAGCCAGAGATGCAGATGTGTTTTTTGCAGCATGAGACGGTGCATTATCATGCATGAAAATGATCTTGCTGCGGAAAGCACGGTTCTTCCTCTTGAACCATGGCAGGAAGTGTTGTTTTAGAAACTCCACATAGACTATGGAGTTCATCTTTACCCCTTCAGGGATCATAAAGGGGCCGACAATCTCTCTCCCCGTGATTCCAGCCCAAAACATTACTCCACCTCCTCCTTGTTGGCGCCTTAGCCGTGTTTTCATGGGGTGTCCATCCTCCACTCCATCCATCTGGACCATTGAGCGTTGCACGGCACTCGTCGGTGAGCAAAACAGTGTGGAAGTCAGTCTTCATGTATCGTTTGGCCCACTGGAGCCGTTTCTGCTTGTTGCAGTGGATAGAGGTGGTCGACAGGATGGCTTACGCACAGCTGCAAACCTCTGAAGGACCCTGCATCTTGTTGTTCTGGGGACGTTGGAGGCACCAGCAGCTTCAAAAACTTGTCTGCTGCTATGACAAGGCATTTTTGCAGCTGCTCTTTTAACCTTACGCAATTGCCTGTTGGAAAGAGTCCTTAATTTTTCCTTAGCACGCACACGTGTGTGCTGGGAATCAGCTACATACTTCTTGATTGTGCAATGATCACGATGAAGTGTCTTGGCAATGTTGATTGTAGTCATGCCTTGACCTAAATACTCCACAATTTGTTGCTTCTCAGCAGCCGACACATCCTTTTTCTTTCCCATTTTGGCCAAAAATGTAGGCTGCTTAATAATGTGGAACAGCCTTCTTAAGTAGTCTTGCCTTTATTTGGACACACCTGCCAAACTAATTTGCACAGGTACCTGCAATTGCTTTTAGTGATATAAAGAGCCCTGACACACATCACCATCAATGAGTTTAAATGACAAACAAAAAAATTCTAACCTTATCACTCCTAAACTCTTTGTGCATAATAATTTGGAACACAGTGTATGTGTTGTGCAATTTCTCCTGAGTACGCCGATACCCCATATGTGGAGGAAAGCCGCTGTTTGGGTCCACAGCAGGGCTCAGAAGGGAGTGAGCACAGTTTGACTTTTTGAGCACATGTCATGTTTGGAGACCCCCTGATGTACCTGAACTGTGGAAACCTCCAATTCTAACTCCAACACTACGACGCCAACCCTAGTTGTAGCCCCAACCCTAACTGGGAAAAAAAACATTTTAATTTTATTATTTTTACCCAACTTAGGCTACGTTCACATTAGCGGCGCCGCATGCGTCATGCGCCCCTATATTTAACATGGGGGCGCATGGACATGCGTCGCACTTGCGTTTTGCGCCGCATGCGTCGCTGCGGCGCCCGCGTCCGGGCGCAGAGGACGCAGCAAGTTGCATTATTGCTGCGTCCAAAATCAATTAACCCCTTAGTGACAGAGCCAAATTTTTGAAATCTGACCAGTGTCACTTTATGTGGTAATAGCTCTGTAACGCTTCAACAAATCCCAGTGATTTTGAGATTGTTTTTTCGTGACACATTATACTTTATGCTAATGGTAAATGTAGGTCAATATGTTTTGTGTTTATTTATAAAAAATATCAAAAATTTGAGAAAAATGTTAAAAAATTAGCAATTTTCTAAATTTGAATGATCATCCCTTTAATCCAGATGGTCATACCACAGCAAACCATTAATAAATAACATTTCCCTCATGTCGGCTTTACATCAGCACCATTTGTAAAATGTTCTTTTATTTTGTTAGCATTTTAGGAAGTTTAAAAATGTAGCAGCAATTTTTCATTTTTTCAAGGAAATTCACAACATTTATTTTTTTAGGGAACTATCCATGTTTGAAGTGACTTTAGGGGTCTCATATATTGGGAAACTTCCAAAAGTTATATCATTTTAAAAACAGCACCCCCTGATATATAGAAAACTGCTGTCAGGTAGTTTATTAACCCTTCAGGTGCTTTACAGGAATTAATGCAAAGTGGCATGACAGAAATGAAAATATGTATTTTTACCACCTAAATTCCGCTAACTTCTGAACAGGTTACAACAACCGTCAGACTCTAAGGTCGCTATTTGGTCGTGAATTGCCATCGCAAACATCAGGACCACACAATCATAATCTGAGGTCACCAATTGGGATAAAGAGGAAGCCCCCACACTCTGTTAACCATTTATAATGATGTAGTCACTATTGACAGCAGCATCTAAGGGGTTAAACAGATATGTACGGTGCCAAAACTGATCGTGTCTGATACAGCAAGTTGTCAGCTATAGTGTGCAGCTGACAGCTGCTGGATTGTCACCTGTATGGGGATGGTATTCTCTTATATGTCAGGTCAGTTAAAAGACGTATTGGCTGTCATTAAGGGGTTAAAAAAAGGACGCATGCGGCGCAAAACGCAGCGTTGTGCATGCGTTTTGCTGCGTTTTTGTTTGCGTTGTGCGCTGCGGCGCACAACGCAAATGTGAACGTAGCCTAAGGGTGTGATAAACCTGGGTTTGACTTTTTTTTTTTTTTAATTATGATCACTGTGATAGACCCTATCACAGTGATCAAAATTAACCAATAGGAAAAATCTCCTATTGTTGCTGGCCGTCAGATCTCAGTGCGCGCTTGCCATTTTCTTCCCGGTAGGAGGGACCGGGGAGGCTAGGGTGAACCCCATTTACTCTCATCTGATGTGTTAGTTCATATCAGAGGAGAAATAAATGGAAACCGGACATTTTAATTTTTTACGGTTGCCGTTATTCCATCAATAACAGCGATCGCAACACTGGGGACGGTAAACGACAAAAATCATGTTCTCCGGGTCATGTTAGCTGAGACCCTGGAGATTTTTCGAATCTGGGAGGGGCGCTATAACCTTACTTCTCAGCGTCGTTAAAACCGGCACTAAGGCCAGGTTCATATTGCATTGGTGCAGTCCGTTCAACGCATGCGTTAAACGGACTGCGCAACGCTAATGTCTTTTAATGATCACGTTATGCGATAGCACAGATGCTCCATCTGCAATAGCGGTGACGGACCCAGAAACGCTGCAGACCGCGTCCGAGAGTCCATCACAGAATGACAGCACATCGCTAACACATGCCGATTATGACATGCGTTAGCGATGCACTACATAATGGCAGTCAGTGGGTGCGCTGAAGCATCCGTTACATTGTGTTAGTGCCGCTGTGTGACGGATGCCGTCAGCACAATGCCATTAACGCAATATGAACCTGGCCTAAGAAATAAGTACCCTTAACTGCCGCCGTTAAAAGGCATATTGGTAATCGTTAAGGGGTTAAAGGAAACTTGTCAAGACAAATAACGCTATTAACCTGCAGGCTAACAGTGTTAATAAGATGTCCGGCTGCTCTACTAAGAGTGCAGCACTCAGGAGAAGATGGACTTTGTTCCTTCCAGGAGCAGCCAGCTGTCAATTATACAGGCGTGCCAGCGCAGGCTCAGTCACTGCTCAGTATACTGCGAGTGGCGGCTGTAAACACACCCCTGTGCTGACTGACAGCCGGCCCAGAAGTGCATCAGTGACAGGTTCCCTTTAAAACTTGTTTGGTTCCTAGAGATCATAGCGAGCCTAAATGATCTAACATGTGGAAAAGTTACTACAGGCAAACTGTAAATCAGTGAGCTAGAAGGAGAGAAAAAAAAAATAATGTAATGTACGGTACATGGTGGTCTATCGTCCAGTTCAATAGACCGATGCATGATCTGGGCGAAGACTGATATACTGATTTTCGAGAAAAAAAAACGCATCATGTGCACAAAAATTGCAGAATGCATTCTAAATGATAGGATGCATATGTATGCGTTTTTATCGCGAAAAAACGTGAAAAATCCTGAACGTGTGCACATACCTGAACAGTGTTCTTCAATTTTAATGGCACTGTCAGCACAGAATAATAACTGTTCAAGCTAAGCCCCACCACTCGGTACTTCATGGCTTGGCCAATCACTTATATACACCTTCCCACCTGCTTGTTTTCAGTCTGTTTTCACCACCCTCTGAGGTTATGTGCACAAGTTGCAGATTGATGTGCGGATTTTTCCACACTGTTTTTTGCAAAACCCGCAGGTAAACCGCACTGCAGATTTGCCGCGTTTTTTGTGCGGATTCCACCTGCGGTTTTACACCTGTGGATTCCTATTGAGGAACAGGTGTAAACCGCTGTGGATTCCACACAAACAATTGACATGCTGGGGAAAAAAACTGCTGCGTTACGGGGGGGGGGGGGTTCCGCAGCATGTGTACTGCGGATTTTGTTTTCCCATACGTTTACATGGTAAACTCTGGCATCATAAAGCCAGAGAAAGGAGGATAAATGGAAAACAAGCAGGTGGGTAATATAAATGATTGGCTGCGCTGTGAAGCACCGAGCAGTGAGATTTTGAACAGTCATTCTTTGCTGACAGTCCAGTCCCTTAAAGGGAACCTGTCACCACGTTTTTGGAAGATGGGATAAAAATAGCGTTATATAGGGGCAGAGGTGGGCGTTACATTAGTGTGTTTGTTATGCGTTTATTACCCACCTAAGTTGCCGAAATACCTTTGCAAAGTCTCCGTTTTCGCCTGTCAATCAGGCTGGTCTGGTCAGATGGGCGTGGTGTCTTCCCCCAGATCTTGTTTAGTTTTCCGTTGGTGGCGTAGTGGTGTGCGCATGCCCAAGGTCCCGAATCCTCTGCCAGGGGATTTCAAAGAGCGCGGTGTCCGTTATTGCATTGGTGATCGGTGGGCGCGGCCATCTTCCTTTGGCCGCGCGTGCGCAGAAGCGGCGCTCTGCTTGCCGCGGCGCTCTGCTGGCCGCGGCTTCAGGAAAATGGCCGCCGCGATATCCATCTGCGCACGCGCGGCATCCCGCGGCCATTTTCCTGATGCCGCGGCCAGCAGAGCGCCGCTTCTGCGCACGCGCGGCCAAAGGAAGATGGCCGCGCCCACCGATCACCAATGCAATAACGGACACCGCGCTCTTTGAAATCCCCTGGCAGAGGATTCGGGACCTTGGGCATGCGCACACCACTACGCCACCAACGGAAAACTACGCAAAATCTGGGGGAAGACAACGCCCATCTGACCAGACCAGCCTGATTGACAGGCGAAAACGGAGACTTTGCAAAGGTATTTCGGCAACTTAGGTGGGTAATAAACGCATAACAAACACACTAATGTAACGCCCACCTCTGCCCCTATTTAACGCTATTTTTATCCCATCTTCCAAAAACATGGTGACAGGTTCCCTTTAACTTTTATAGGGAAGCAGAGGAATATAATAATCTGAGCTGGTACTCATTAACCTGCTCCAAGTGCTTGCACTCTGGGACTATTCCATTCTCTGCTTATAGACTGCTGTGGTGAGGTCATGACTACAATGCACATCACTGCTGCAGCCAATCACTGAGCCCAGCGGCTCATAGAGTCTACATTGGATAAGCTGATAGCCACAAAAACCTCTCTGACATATCTAAGTCAGGAATAGAGGGCTATAGTTAGCCCATACAACAAAAGAGGAGATATACCTACTCAAAACAATATACTGAGACTGGAGAAAAAGGAGTCCTACTAGGTATGGATAAGGTAGAACAAGTTTCAAATTTATTAAAGTTTCACATATCATAAATTACACATAGAAAATAGATAAAAAGTGGTACTTGTGCAAGAACAACAACCTGGGGTAACCATGGGACTCCCACAGCTTTGGTCCCTTAGTGCCTATCAATGAATACATAAGGTGCATGTGCATAATATTGGGGCACAGGGGGATAAGTGCGCTGCCATGATGAAAGGACCTATCGCATGCCACAATGGGAAGATAATCACAGAGTCCAAGGTACAAAAAATGGCAACCACTTACCACTAACAAAGGCTGAAGGGTCCTGGGATGGTTGTGAGGAAAGAAAGCCCCCCGACGCGCGTTTCGCGTCACCAATCGACCGCTTTATCAAGGGAGTGACACTCCCTTGATAAAGCGGTCGATTGGTGACGCGAAACGCGCGTCGGGGGGCTTTCTTTCCTCACAACCATCCCAGGACCCTTCAGCCTTTGTTAGTGGTAAGTGGTTGCCATTTTTTGTACCTTGGACTCTGTGATTATCTTCCCATTGTGGCATGCGATAGGTCCTTTCATCATGGCAGCGCACTTATCCCCCTGTGCCCCAATATTATGCACATGCACCTTATGTATTCAGTGATAGGCACTAAGGGACCAAAGCTGTGGGAGTCCCATGGTTACCCCAGGTTGTTGTTCTTGCACAAGTACCACTTTTTATCTATTTTCTATGTGTAATTTATGATATGTGAAACTTTAATAAATGTGAAACTTGTTCTACCTTATCCATACCTAGTAGGACTCCTTTTTCTCCAGTCTCAGTATATTGGATAAGCTGATACTCGCCTTACCCTACCCAACGTCAAGCCACTACTGCTCCAGTCTGTTTACATTACATCACCTATATAGTCAATCATTGAGCACAGTGATTGGCTGCAGTGGTGATGTGCATTGTAGTCATGACAAACCTAAAAACAGAAAACTGAGCAGCAGAGAGCCACCACTCAGTGCAGGGTAAGGTGAAGAATACCAGCTCAGTTTGTTTTAGATCTTTAAAACTACTGGTGATAAAATGCTAAAGCCAGTAAACCATTTTAATGGAAAAATATGGCCATAGTATGACTATAAAACTAAGCTCACACATAGTACAGTACTTTCAGACAGTCTACTGGAGTGCGAGAAGTTATGAGAACAGCTGCTGATCTCATCCGTTTTATGAGATTGAACATTTCAACGGATACACAAAAACACTATCCATATGGCATCATTATTTAACAACCATTGAAAACATGTGGGGTTTTTTTTTAACATTTTTTAATTAAAGATGTATAAAAAAAAAAAAAAAAAAAAAGCACACAGATGGCAACCGGACCACTACGAGGACCAAAAAAAAGAGCAATTTTCCATATGCTTGCGTGAACTTAGCCTAAATCACAAAAATGGCCATATAATAAAATGCTTTGAAAAAGAACATACTGTTCGAAACGCGTAGCCTGCTGCTACACATTCTCCTGTGAACCATGTCTTTGGACTTTGCATTTTATCTTCAATAAATTTGATTATCTTTGGAAGCTGGATTTTTCTCCTGTTTTGCCCTATTGCTCCACGTGATGACTGCACGTTATCCGGGCTTCCCCACAACACATGCCTAGCAGGTGAGCTGGTTTTCATTATTTTTTTTTTCTTCATATAATAAAATGTCAGTGACCTATCACAGCACGGATTGCATCCAAAACCACCGGTGAACAGATATGGTATCAGATGGTGTAACAGACAAGGGACCCCATAGAAGAAGCATCTCCATTTGTGACAAGCGAGCATGCTCAGGTGCAAGCCGAGTGTTCTCAGCGGGGTCAAATATGTTCGAGTCCCCGCAGCTGCATGTCTCACGGATGTTCGACAGCCGCAACATATGCAGGGACTGTTTATTAGACAATCACTATATGTGCTGGCACTGTTGAACAGACGTGAGACATACAGCCACAGGAACTCAGACATTTTTCGAGAACGACAAAGCTCAGATAACACCTTACCCCAGCACATGCGCTCATCATTAACCTCTATACCAGACAATAGAGGGATATTCAGGGAGTTGGGGGTTCTCCTAGTAATACAGCATATGGACAGGGCGAGCCAGGAGCCGCACACCCTGGCAGTCGTGTGACCTCTACAGCCAACATTGTAAGACAGAAGAAAAAACAAGCTTTAAAGTGAACTGCTGGGAGTGCTCAGAACTTCCCAACATAACTAATCTTAGTCCCCCCCCCCCCCCGCCCAGGGTGTCACCCCACGACGCCCCCCCCCCCGCCCCGCCGGCCAGGGTGTCACCCCACGACGCCCCCCCCCCCGCCCCGCCGGCCAGGGTGTCACCCTACGACGCCCCCCCCCCCCCCCCCCGCCCCGCCGGCCAGGGTGTCACCCCACGACGCCCCCCCCCCCCCCCGCCGCCGCCGGCCAGGGTGTCACCCCACGACGCCCCCCCCGCCGCCGCCGGCCAGGGTGTCACCCCACGATGCCCCCCCACCACCGGCCAGGGTCACCCCACAACGGCCCCCCCCACCGCCAGCCAGGGTCACCCCACGACGGCCCCCCCGCCACCGGCCAGGGTCACCCCACAACGGCCCCCCCCACCGGCAAGGGCCGCCCCACAACGGCCCCCCCCACCGGCAAGGGCCGCCCCACAACGGCCCCCCCACCGGCAAGGGCCGCCCCACGACGGCCCCCCCGCCGCCAGCCAGGGTCACCCCACGACGCCCCCCCCGCCACCGGCCAGGGTCACCCCACGACGCCCCCCCGCCACCGGCCAGGGTCACCCCACGACGCCCCCCCACCACCGGCCAGGGTCACCCCACAACGGCCCCCCCCACCGGCAAGGGCCGCCCCACGACGGCCCCCCCGCCGCCAGCCAGGGTCACCCCACGACGGCCCCCCCGCCACCGGCCAGGGTCACCCCACGACGGCCCCCCCCACCGCCAGCCAGGGCCGCCCCACAACACACAATAAAGACAAGAGACTCTTACTACAGGGCTCTCATCATTACCACCCAGGACATAGACGCCATGATAGAAGCCACTAGAAAGAGCCCCACAGCTAGGGGGCAGCACTACCCGGGCGGTAGCCCTATCACAAGGCAAAGAGCAGGAGCACCCGGGGATGGGCGAGGCCTAGGCGGACTAAGATAAAACAAGTGACATTCGGGAGACAGGAGGCCATATGGACTGGAGTCGGCGCCCCGTGCTCGGTCAGCGCGAAACGAGGACCTCGGGGATATACATGAATAAAGCGGTGGCGCAGCAGCCGGTGCTCTCACCCCAGCTGTCGGTCTCCGCCATGTCTTCCCGCTGCCGCTCCGGCTCTCTCTGACTCACCGCGCGGCGCACTCAGGTCTACTGGGGCCTGGGCCCCTCACCGGAAGTGCGTCACTCCACCCAGTGCCGCAGCCGGCGCCATCTTGCTACTCCCAAGTCTTCTATATTGCTTTACATAGGAGTTGGAGGGTGAAGTCGTTTCGGCTCCACAGATGCTGGCGCGGAGCAGGAGCACTTCCTGTGCATGACACGAGAGAGGGAGGGAACAGCGCAGCCGGCAGTGTGGCACTGTGCTCCGCCATGTTCCCGCTGACACGTGAGAGTCACGTGGTCTCAGTGCTGGCTGTTGCCGCTCTGTACTTGTCCTGACACGTGTGGAGGAGGGGACGCGCGGCTCTGGGGTCTGCTGGCGCCAATACGGGGCTGAAACACATCTGTTTTTTTCACATACAGACTTGTAGACTGCAAAAAATGGCGACTGTGAAGAAATAGCACACGGGTGTAACTCCACTGTTTACAGGGAGATCGCAGAGGCTTTTGGGCCTTAAAGGGGTTATCCATGATTATTAGATTTTTTCACTATGGACCGAAGCACTGATAGGCAAGTAGTTCCTAACTACCTCCCTGTTCTACCCTGGGGTGTCATGCTGAGTGACAGATGGTGTGCTGTGTGACCGGCATTGTGCTGAGTGACAGCCGGTGTATGTTGAGTGACAGTGTCGTGCTCAGTGACAGGCGTTGTGCTGTGTGACAGCTGGTGTGCTGTGTGACAGCTGGTGTGCTGTGTGACAGGCGTTGTCGTGCTGTGTGACAGGCGTTGTCGTGCTGAGTGACAGGTGTTGTGCTGAGTGACAGGTGGTGTAGTGCTGAGAGACAGACGGTGTGCTGAGAGACAGACGGTGTGCTGAGTGACAGGCATTGTGCTGAGTGACAGCCGGTGTCATGTTAAGTGACAGTGTCGTGCTCAGTGACAGGCGGTGTCATGTTGAGTGAAAGACTCATGCTGAGTGACAGGCGGTGCCGTGCTGTGTGACAGGCATTTTTGTGCTGTGTGACAGCTGGTGTCGTGCTGAGTGACAGGCGGTGTCTTGTTGAGTGAAAGACGGTGTCATGCCTAACAGTGGGAATGCTTTTTCATCATACCACCGAACAAAAAGTGAAATAAAAAGTGATCAACAAGACGAATGTAAACAAAAATGGTATAGCTGAAAACGTCATCTGGTCTTGCATAAAACAAGCTGCCATACAGCTCTATCAGTGTAAAAATAAAAAGTTAAAGCTCTCAAAACGATGAAAAAATAATAATTTTTTCTATAAAATAGTTTTTGTGTCAAAGCGCCAAAACATAAAAATGGTATAAGTGTGGTATCACTGTAATCGTACTGAATAAAGCTGCCTTATCAATTTTACCACACGTGGAACAGCATAAAAATCTTCCCCCAAAAAAATTCCTGAATTGCTGGATTCTGTTCCTTTTTGCCTCCCAAAAATCATAATAGAAAGCAATCAAAAAATGTCATGTACCTGAAAATAGTACCAATAAAACATTTACTCGTTCCGCAAAAACAAGCACTCATATGACTCTGTCAGCCAAAATATGGAAAACTTGTAGCTCTCAAATATAGCAATGCAAAAAAAACAATTTTTTGCAGAAAAAAAGTGTCTTTTAGTGTGTGACAGCAGCCAAACATAAAAAACTATATAAATCTGGTATCCCTGTAATTGCACCGACCTGAAGAATAAACTTGCCTAATCACTTATACTGCACGAGGAATAACATGAAAAATAAATCCAATTCTTCACATGCTGTTGCTTAAATCATACTGCCTCCCAAAGATCACAGTAAGGCCGGCGTCACACTCAGCGTATGAAAATACGGTCCGTATTTTACGGCCGAAATACGCAGAAATGTTCCCAAAATAGTGATCTGTATGTCATCCGCAGGCAGGGTGTGGCAGCGTATTTTGCGCATGGCATCCTCCGCATGGCATCCTCCGTATGGCATCCGTACTGCGAGATTTTCTCGCAGGCTTGCAAAACCGACATCTAATGGATTTTTCGGCTCAAATGTTCGTTAAAACATATATACGTCATTGAGACACACACACATATATATACTGTATTTATATTTATATTTAATTCAGTGCTAGATATCCTAAAAGCCGGTAATTCAATTGCCGGCTTTTCATTTCTCCTTCACAAACCCGACAGGATATGAGACATGGTTTACATACAGTAAACCATCTCATATCCCATTTTTTTTGCATATTCCACACTACTAATGTTAGTAGTGTGTATGTGCAAAATTTGGGCTTGTAAAATAAAGGGTTAAATGGCGGAAAAAATTGGCGTGGGCTCCCGCGCAATTTTCTCCGCCAGAGTGGTAAAGCCAGTGACTGAGGGCAGATATTAATAGCCTAGAGAGGGTCCATGGTTATTGCCCCCCCCTGGCTAAAAACATCTGCCCCCAGCCACCCCAGAAAAGGCACATCTGGAAGATGCGCCTATTCTGGCACTTGGCCACTCTCTTCCCACTCCCGTGTAGCGGTGGGATATGGGGTAATGAAGGGTTAATGTCACCTTGCTATTGTAAGGTGACATTAAGCCAGATTAATAATGGAGAGGCGTCAATTATTACACCTATCCATTATTAATCCAATAGTACGAAATGGTTAATAAAACACACACATTATTTAAAAGTATTTTAACCCCTTAACGACCTTTGACGCATACGCTGCGTCATGAAAGTCGGTGCCAAAACGACCTATGACGCAGCGTATGCGTCATGGAATGATCGCGTCCCTGCAGATCGGGTGAAGGGGTTAACTCCTATTTTACCCGATCTGCAGGGAGAGGGGGAGTGGTGCTTCAGCCCAGGGGGGGTGGCTTCACCCCCCCCCCCGTGGCTACGATCGCTCTGATTGGCTGTTGAAAGTGAAACTGCCAATCAGAGCGATTTGTAATATTTCACCTAAAAAACTGGTGAAATATTACAATCCAGCCATGGCCGATGCTGCAATAACATCGGCCATGGCTGGAAATACTAAAGTGCCCCCCCCCACACCCACCGATCGCCCCCCCAGTGCTCCGTTAGTCCTCCGGTCCCCTCCGTCCGCCTGCCGGCTCCCCCGTCCTGCTGTCCGCTCCCTCCTTGCTCAGATCCCCCCCCTGTGCTCCGATCACCCCCCCTGTGCTCCGATCCACCCCCCCACCACCCCTTCATACTTACCGATCCTCCCGGTGTCCGGCCGTCTCCTCCCTGGGCGCCGCCATCTTGGAAAATGGCGGGCGCATGCTCAGTGCGCCCGCCGAATCTGCCAGTCGGCAGATTCCTTACAGGTACATTTTGATCGCTGTGGTAGGTTCTATCACAGCGATCAAAATAATAAATAACCCCCCCCCCCCCTTTATCACCCCCATAGGGACAATAATAAAATAAAGAATTTTTTTTTTTTTTTTTTCCACTAGGGTTAGGGTTAGAACTAGGGTTAGAACTAGGGGTAGGGTTAGGGGTAGGGTTAGGGTTACGGGTAGGGTTAGGGGTAGGGTTATGGCATGTGCACACAGAGCGGATCGGCCGCGGATCCGCAGCGGATCGGCCGCGGATCCGCAGCGGATCCGCAGCGGATCGGCAGCGGATTGGCCGCGGATCCGCAGCGGATCGGCAGCGGATTGGCCGCGGATCCGCAGCGGATTGGCAGCGGACCCGCAGCGGATCGGCAGCGGATCCGCAGCGGATCCACAGCGGATTGGCCGCGGATCCGCAGCGGATTGGCAGCGGATCCGCAGCGGATTGGCCGCGGATCCGCAGCGGATTGGCAGCGGATTGGCCGCGGATCCGCAGCGGATTGGCCGCTGCGAATTCGAAGCAGTTTTCCATCAGGTTTACAGTACCATGTACACCTAAGGAAAACCAAATCCGCTGTGCCCATGGTGCGGAAAATTCCGTGCAGAAACGCTGCGTTGTATTTTCCGCAGCATGTCAATTCTTTGTGCGGATTCCGCAGCGTTTTACACCTGTTCCTCAATAGGAATCCGCAGGTGAAATCCGCACAAAAAAACACTGGAAATCTGCTGTAAATCCGCAGGTAAAACGCAGTGCCTTTTACCTGCAGATTTTTCAAAAATCGTGCGGAAAAATCTCACACGAATCCGCAACGTGGGCACATAGCCTTAGGGTTAGGGTTGGAATTAGAGTTAGGGTTGGAATTAGGGCTAGGGTTTGAAATAGGGTTAAGATTAGGCTTGTGGTTAGGGTTACGGATAGGGTTAGGGGTGTGTTGGGGTTACAGTTGTGGTTAGGGTTGGGATTAGGGTTACGGTTGGGATTAGGGTTAGGATTAGGGTTGGAATTAGGGTTACGGGTGTGTTGCGGTTAGGGTTGTGGTTAGGGGTGTGTTGGGGTTAGGGTTGTGATTAGGGCTATGGCTACAGTTGGGATTAGGATTAGGGGTGTGTTGGGGTTAGTGTTGAAGTTAGAATTGAGGGGTTTCCACTGTTTAGGCACATCAGGGGTCTCCAAACGCAACATGGCGCCACCATTGATTCCAGCCAATCTTGCGTTCAAAAAGTCAAATGGTGCTCCCGCCCTTCCAAGCCCCGACGTGCGCCCAAACAGTGGTTTACCCCCACATTTGGGGTACCAGCGTACTCAGGACAAACTGGGCAACAACTGTTGGGGTCCAATTTCTCCTGTTACCCTTGCAAAAATAAAAAATTACTTGCTAAAACATAATTTTTGAGGAAAGAACAATTATTTTTTATTTTCACGGCTCTGCGTTATAAACTTCTGTGAAGCACTTGGGGGTTGAAAGTGCTCACCACACATCTAGATAAGTTCCTTCGGGGGTCTAGTTTCCAAAATGGGGTCACTTGTGGGGTGTTTCTACTGTTTAGGCACATCAGGGGCTCTGCAAATGCAATGTGACGCCCGCAGACCATTCCATCAAAGTCTGCATTTCAAATGTCACTACTTCCCTTCCGAGCCCTGACGTGCGCCCAAACAGTGGTTTACCCCCACATATGGGGTATCAGCGTACTCAGGAGAAACTGGACAACAACTTTTGGGGTCCAATTTCTCCTGTTACTCTTGCAAAAATAAAAAATTCTGGGCTAAAAAAATATTTTTGAGGAAAGGAAACACATTTATTATTTTCACGGCTCTGCATTATAAACTTCTGTGAAGCACTTGGGGGTTCAAAGTGCTCACCACACATCTAGATAAGTTCCCTTGGGGGTCTAGTTTCCAAAATGGAGTCACTTGTGGGGAGTTCCTACTGTTTAGGCACATCAGGGGCTCTGCAAACGCAACATGATGCCCGCAGAGCATTCCATCAAAGTCTGCATTTCAAAACGTCACTACTTCCCTTCCGAACCCCGACGTGTGCCAAAACAGTGGTTTACCCACACATATGGGGTATCAGCGTACTCAGGAGAAACTGGACAACAACTTTTGGGGTCCAATTTCTCCTGTTACTCTTGCAAAAATAAAAAAATTCTGGGCTAAAAAAATATTTTTGAGGAAAGGAAACACATTTTTTATTTTCACGGCTCTGCGTTATAAACTTCTGTGAAGCACTTGGGGGTTCAAAGTGCTCACCACACATCTAGATTAGTTCCTTGGGAGGTCTAGTTTCCAAAATGGGGTCACTTGTGCGGGAGCTCCAATGTTTAGGCACACAGGGGCTCTCCAAACGCGACATGGTGTCCGCTAATGATTGGAGCTAATTTTCCATTCAAAAAGCCAAATGGCGTGCCTTCCCTTCCGAGCCCTGCCGTGCGCCCAAACAGTGGTTTACCCCCACATATGGGGTATCATCGTACTCAGGACAAACTGGACAACAACATTTGGGATCCAATTTCTCCTATTACCCTTGGGAAAATAAAAAATTCTGGGCTAAAAATCATTTTTGAGGAAAGAAAAATTATTTTTTTATTTTCACGGCTCTGCGTTATAAACTTCTGTGAAGCACCTGGAGATTATAAGTGCTCACTATGCATCTAGATAAGTTCCTTGGGGGGTCTAGTTTCCAAAATGGGGTCACTTGTAGGGGAGCTCCAATGTTTAGGCACACAGGGGCTCTCCAAACGCGACATGGTGTCCGCTAACGATTGGAGCTAATTTTCCATTCAAAAAGTCAAATGGCACGCCTCCCTTTCCGAGCCTTGCCGTGCACCCAAACAGTGGTTTACCCCCACATATGAGGTATCGGCATACTCAGGAGAAATTGCCCAACAAATTTTAGGATCCATTTTATCCTGTTGCCCATGTGAAAATGAAAGAATTGAGGCTAAAAGAAATTTTGTGTGAAAAAAAAGTACTTTTTCATTTTTGCGGATCAATTTGTGAAGCACCTGGGGGTTTAAAGTGCTCACTATGCCTCTAGATGAGTTCCTTGGGGGGTCTAGTTTCCAAAATGGGGTCACTTGTGGAGGAGCTCCAATGTTTAGGCACACAGGGGCTTTCCAAACGCGACATGGTGTCCGCTAACGATGGAGATAATTTTTCATTCAAAAAGTCAAATGGCGCTCCTTCCCTTCCGAGCCTTACCATGTGCCCAAACAGTGGTTTACCCCCACATGTGAGGTATTGGTGTACTCAGGAGAAATTGCCCAACAAAATTTAGGATCCATTTTATCCTGTTGCCCATGTGAAAATGAAAAAATTGAGGCTAAAATAATTTTTTTGTGAAAAAAAAGTACTTTTTCATTTTTACGGATCAATTTGTGAAGCACCTGGGGGTTTAAAGTGCTCACTATGCTTCTAGATAAGTTCCTTGGGGGGTCTAGTTTCCAAAATAGGGTCACTTGTGGGGGAGCTCCAATGTTTAGGCACACGGGGGCTCTCCAAACGTGACATGGTGTGGGCTAAAGATTGGAGCCAATTTTTCATTCAAAAAGTCAAATGGCGCTCCTTCCCTTCCGAGCCCTGCCGTGCGCCCAAACAGTGGTTTACCCCCACATATGAGGTATCAGCGTACTCAGGACAAATTGGACAACAACGTCCGTGGTCCAGTTTCTCCTTTTACCGCTGGGAAAATAAAAAAATTGTTGCTAAAAGATCATTTTTGTGACTAAAAAGTTAAATGTTCATTTTTTACTTCCATGTTGCTTCTGCTGCTGTGAAACACCTGAAGGGTTAATAAACTTCTTGAATGTGGTTTTGAGCACCTTGAGGGGTGCAGTTTTTAGAATGGTGTCACTTTTGGGTATTTTCAGCCATATAGAACCCTCAAAATGACTTCAAATGTGAGGTGGTCCCTAAAAAAAATGGTTTTGTAAATTTTGTTGTAAAAATAAGAAATCACTGGTCAAATTTTAACCCTTATAACTTCCTAGCAAAAAAAAAAAATGTTTCCAAAATTGTGCTGATGTAAAGTAGACATGTGGGAAACGTTATTTATTAACTATTTTGTGTCACATAACTCTCTGGTTTAACAGAATAAAAATTCAAAATGTGAAAATTGCGAAATTTTCAAATTTTTTGCCAAATTTCCGTTTTTTTCACAAATAAACTCAGAAATTATCGACCTAAATTTACCACTAACATGAAGCCCAATATGTCACGAAAAAACAATCTCAGAATCGCTAGGATCCGTTGAAGCGTTCCTGAGTTATTACCTCATAAAGGGACACTGGTCAGAATTTCAAAAAACGGCAAGGTCATTAAGGCCAAAATAGGCTGGGTCATGAAGGGGTTAATGAAATAAAGACACAGGGTGTTTTAATATTTTATTATACTGGTAATCCACCTGAAGACCCTTGTCACCTGAAATAAAGTAAAAAAAAAAACAAACAACAATATTCCATACCTTCCGTCGTTCCGTCAGTCCCACGATGTAAATCCATCTGAAGGGGTTAAATCATTTTACAGCCAGGAGCTGTGCTAATGCACCTGCTCCTGTCTGTAAAATGTTGTGAATGAATGGAGTGCAGGGGAATGTCCTGTAGTTACCTTGATTCGTGGTGATGTGCCCCCTGCTGGATGTCCTCATATGAACTCGAGCCTGGGAAAAGTTCCCACGCTCGAGTTCATATGAGGACATCCAGCAGAGGGCGCATGACCGCGAATTCATTTTTTTTACTTTATTTCAGGTGACAAGGGCCTTCAGGTGGATTACCAGTATAATAAAATATTAAAACACCCTGTGTCTTTATTTCATTAAAATACTTTTAAATAATGTGTGTGTGTTTTATTAAGCATTTCGTACGATTGGATTAATAATGGATAGGTGTCATAATTGACGCCTCTCCATTATTAATCTGGCTTAATGTCACCTTACAATAGCAAGGTGACATTAACCCTTCATTACCCCATATCCCACCACTACACGGGAATGGGAAGAGAGAGGCCAAGTGCCAGAATAGGTGCATCTTCCAGATGTGCCTTTTCTGGGGTGGCTGTGGGCAGATGTTTTTAGCCAGGGGGGGCCAATAACCATGGACCCTCTCTAGGCTATTAATATCTGCCCTCAGTCACTGGCTTTACCACTCTGGCAAGGAAAACTGCGCGGGAGCCCACACCAATTTTTTCCGCGTTTTAACCCTTTATTTTACAAGCTACAGCACCCACATTTTGCACATACACACTACTAACATTAGTAGTGTGGAATATGCAAAAAAAGGGATATGAGATGGTTTATTGTATGTAAACCATGTCTCATATCCTGTCGGGTTTGTGAAGGAGAAATGAAAAGCCGGCAATTGAATTACCGGCTTTTCTATAGAACACCGCTGCGTATTTCTCGCAAGTTACACTGCTGGTCCATGTGTAATCCGTATTTTTCTCGCCCCCATAGACTTTCATTGGTGATTTTTTTGCGCAATACGGTGACAAACGCAGCATGCTGCGATTTTCTACGGCCGTAGAAGACCGTATAATACGGATCCGTAAAATACGGCTGATGGGAGCTGGGCCATAGAGAATCATTGGGCCGTGTGTTATGCGTATTTTACAGATGTATTTTCTGCGCTCATACGTCCGTAAAACTCGCTAGTGTGACGCCGGCCTAAGGCCCAGCTCACATTTATCTTGCACTCTATGCTGAGCGCTTACATTGGGGTTTCCGTGGAAATCTCTGAAATACATGATTCAGATGGAACCCCCGGTGGAAGATGCCCTATAATGAGGCAGATGGAGACACTGTGGCAGCCCTCTGGCCTATGATCCGGCTGTGTCCGTCTTAGGTATGCGTAAAAGCGTGGTTGGCCACAGTTTTGTGCTTTTCTGAAAAGAAAGGCATGCTGAAAAGCGCTACGGCTCTTCGCCCCCCAAAATAAGTCCACTGAATTCTGCACTCCCAAATCCAAATGCCCCTCCCTTCTGAGCCCCACAGTGCCTAAACCACATTTAGCGTCCACATGTTTGGCATTTCTGTAGCAAAGAGAGCTTCATAATTTACGGGTGCATGTCTCCAGAAGCAAGAGCTGGGAACTACAATGTATTGGGCACTACAACGTACTTGTTACTACAGCGTACTGGTCACTACAACAGCATTTTGCAATTTTCACTCCGCAATATCCACTGCTGGAAAACACTCACGGAGTCAACATTGTCACTATACCTGTCAATAAATTCCCAAAGGGGTATAATTTCCAAAATGGGGTCACTTGAGGGAGGGATTCTGCTCTTCTAGCTCTTCGGGGCTCTGTATATGGAGTCTGTAAACTCTTCTAGGAAAATCTGCACTCCAGGAGGCAAATACTGCTCTGTCCCTCCTAAGTCTCGCCATATGGCTAAGCAGTACTGTACAGCCATATATGGGGTATTTCCATGTTCAGCAGAAATTTTAGGACAAATTTTGGTGCCAATTTTACTCACTTCCCTGTGATAACATGTAAAATATGGAGCTAAAACAAAATTTTGGAGGTAAAAATGAAATTATTTTTTCTTCACTGCCCAATTGTATAAAACTCTGTGGCATGCATGTAGTGTCAATATGATCACTAGACCCCAAGTTGAATTAATTGAGACGTGTAGTTTGTAAAATGGGGTCAATTATGGGGGGTTCTGCTGTTCTGGCACCTCACAGGCTCTCCCAGTGGGTCATGGCCCTCCAAACCATAACAGTAAAATCTGCACTATAATATTTAGAATTGAGAGTCCTCAGTGGTTGATACCTTTTAATGGCTAACTGAAAACATGGTAACAAATTGCAAGCTTTCGAGACTACATACGTCTCTTCATCAGGCAAAGACTAAAACAAATTCTGAAGAATCACATATTTATGCACATCATAGTATAGAGAAGAAAAAAAAAGGGAGAGGGGATGGCACTCCCTCCCTTCTGAGCTTTACACTGTGCCTGAAAAATATTTCCTGATTACATGTAGGGTATTGGCGCAATCAGGAGAAATTGCACAACAAACTGTGAGGTACATTTTTCCTATTAGCCTTTATAAAAATTAAAAACTTGGAGCTAAAACAAAATATTTGTGGGAAAAATGAAATGTATTCTTTCTTCACCGCCTAATGGTATAAAATTCTGTGATACACATATGGTGTAAATATGATCACTGCACCCCTAGATGAATTTATTGGGGGGTGTAGTTTGTAAAATACTGTCACATATGGGAGTTTCTGTTGTTCTGACTCCTGAGGGGCTTTTCCAATGTGACATGCCTCCTTGAAACAATTCCAGCAAAATCTGAACTCTAATATGGCGCTTTCTCCCTTTTGAGCTTTGCACTGTGCCTCAAAAGAAGTTTTGGACCACATATGGTATCGGTGTACTCAAGAGAAATTGCACAACAAATTTTAGGGTCCATTTTCTCCTGCTATCATTGTTAAAATGAAAAAAATTGGGCTGAAACAAAATTTTTGTGGGATTTTTATTTTTTTTATTTTCACAGGTTGACGTTGTAAAATTCTGTGAAGCACCTGGGGGTTCAAGGTGGTCACCACATGTCTATATAAATTCTTTGAGGGTTAGGCCGGCGTCACACTCGGCGTAAGACAATACGGTCCGTATTTTACGGCCGTAATACGGAGAAATGTTCCCAAAATAGTGATCCGTAGGCAGGGTGTGTCAGCGTATTTTGCGCATGGCATCCTCCGTATGTAATCCGTATGGCATCCGTACTGCGATATTTTCTCGCAGGCTTGCAAAACCGACATCTAATGGATTTATGTGCTCAAATGTTCGGGAAAACATATATACAGTATATATATATATATATATATATATATATATATATATATATATATATGTCATTGAGACACATATATATATATAGTCTGTATTTATATTTACTACAGCGCGATATCTGTGAAAAGCCGGTAATTCAATTGCCGGCTTCTCATTTCTCCTTCCCAAACCCGACAGGATATGAGACATGGTTTACATACAGTAAACCATCTCATATCCCCTTTTTTTTTGCATATTCCACACTACTAATGTTAGTAGTGTGTATGTGCAAAATGTGGGCGCTGTAGCTGCACAAATAAAGGGTTAAATGGCGGAAAAAATTGGCGTAGGCTCCCGCGCAATTTTCTCCGCCAGAATGCTAAAGCCAATGACTGACGGCAGATATTAATAGCCAGGAGAGGGTCCATGGTTATTGGCCCCCCCGTGGCTAAAAACATCTGCCCCCAGCCACCCCAGAAAAGGCACATCTGGAAGATGCGCCTATTCTGGCACTTGGCCACTCTCTTCCCACTCCCGTGTAGCGGTGGGATATGGGGTAATGAAGGGTTAATGCCACCTTGCTATTGTAAGGTGACATTAAGCCAGATTAATAATGGAGAGGCGTCAATGATAACACCTATCCATTATTAATCCAATTGTCTGAAAGGGTTAATAAAACACACACATTATTAAAAAGTATTTTAATGAAATAAACA
Organism: Ranitomeya variabilis; assembly: GCF_051348905.1. Taxonomy (NCBI): domain Eukaryota; kingdom Metazoa; phylum Chordata; class Amphibia; order Anura; family Dendrobatidae; genus Ranitomeya; species Ranitomeya variabilis. The sequence continues at coordinate 123,491,294 of NC_135236.1, read as the reverse complement.
CACAGGTTGTTTTAATATTTTATTGCTCTCTCAATCCATTTGCAAACCCTCGCTTGGCAAAATAATAAACGCACAAGATACATACCCTCAGATGAACCGTCACGTCCCACGAGGTAATCCATCTGAAGGGGTTAATTATTTTACAGCCATGAGCTGTGCTAATGCACTCGCTCGTGGTTGTAATCCCCGGGGAATGAAGGAAATGTAGGTCATTGACCTACATTTCCTTCAGTCGCGGTGATGCGCCCCCTGGTGGATGTCCTCATATGACCTGGAGCGTGGGAAAAAGTTCCCAGGCTGCAGTTCATGAGAACATCCAGCAGGGGCGCATCACCGCGACTGAAGGAAATGTAGGTCAATGACCTACATTTCCTTCATTCGCCGGGGAATTACAAGCACGAGCACAGCTGCATTTGCAGGGCTCCTGCTTGTAAATTATTTTAACCCCTTCAGATGGATTTCCTCGTGGGACGTGACAGGTCAGCAGAAAGTATGTATATTGTGGGTTTATTGTTTAGCCAAGCGAGGGTCTGCAAATGGATTGAGAGAGCAATAAAATATTAAAACAACCGCTGTGTTTATTTCATTAAAATACTTTTAAATCATGTGTGTGTGTGTGTGTGTTTTAACCCTTTCAAACAATTGGATTAATAATGGATAGGTGTCATAATTGATGCCTCTCCATTATTAATCTGGCTTAATGTCACCTTACAATAGCAAGGTGGCATTAACCCTTCATTACCCCATATCCCACCGCTACACGGGAGTGGGAAGAGAGTGGCCAAGTGCCAGAATAGGCGCATCTTCCAGATGCGCCTTTTCTGGGGTGGCTGGGGGCAGATGTTTTTAGCCACGGGGGGGCCAATAACCATGGACCCTCTCTAGGCTATTAATATCTGCCGTCAGTCACTGGCTTTACCACTCTGGCGGAGAAAATTGCGCGGGAGCCCACGCCAATTTTTTCCGCCATTTAACCCTTTATTTTAGCAGCTACAGCGCTGAAATTTTGCACATACACACTACTAACATTAGTAGTGTGGAATATGCAAAAAAAAAGGGGTTAAGAGATGGTTTACTGTATGTAAACCATGTCTCATATCCTGTCGGGTTTAGGCAGGAGAAATGAAAAGCCGGCAATTGAATTACCGACTTTTCACTAACACCGCTGCGTATTTCTCGCAAGTCACACTGCTGGTCCGTGTGGAATCCGTATTTTTCTCGCCCCCATAGACTTTCATTGGCAATTTTTTGCGCAATACGCTGACAAATGCAGCATGCTGCGATTTTGTACGGCCGTAGAAAGCCGTATATTACGGATCCGTAATATACGGCTGATAGGACGAGACCCATTGAGAAGCATTGTGCCGTATGTTATGCGAGTTTTACGCACGTAGTTTCTGCGCTCTTACGTCCGTAAAACTCGCATGTGTGACGGCGGCCTTATAGTTTCCAAAATTAGGTCACTTGGGGGGTTTACACTGTTTAGGCACATCAGGGGCTCTCTAAACGCAACATGACACCTGCAGACCATTCCATCAAAGTCTGTGTTTCAAAACGTCACTCCTTCCTTTCCCTCACATATGTGGTATCTGCGTACTCAGGAGAAATTGCAAAACAAATTATGGGTACTATTTTCTTCTGTTACCCTTGTGGAAATAAAAAAAATGGGGCTAAGATAACATTTTTGTGGGGAAAATGTGTTTTTTATTTTCCCAGCTTCTGTGAAGCATCTGGGGATTCAAGGTGCTCAGCACACATCTAGATACATTACTTGAGGGGTCTAGTTTCCAAAATGATGTTACTTGTGGGTTTCCACTGTTTAGGCACATCAGGGGCTCTCCAAACAGTACATGGCGTCCGCTAATGATTTGAGCAAATTTTGCATTCGAAAAGTCAAATAGTGCTCGTTCCCTTCCGAGCCCTGCCGTGCACCCAAACAGTAGATTTCCCTCACATGTGAAATATCCGCATACTTGGGATAAATTGCACAACAAATTGTTTGGTGCAATTTTTCCTGTTACCCTTGTGAAAGTAAAAAAATTGGGGCTAAAATAACATTTTTGTGGAAAAAATATGTTTTTATTTTTACAGCTCAACGTTATCAACTTCTGTGAAGCATCTGGGGGCTAAAGGTGCTCACCATATTCCTTGAGGGGTCTAGTTTCCAAAATGGGGTAAACTTTTGGGGATTTTCCTCTGTTTGGGAAATCAAGGGCTCTCCAAACGAGACATAGTGGGGGGGCTAGGGTTGGGGTTGTGTTAGGGTTACTGTTGGGGTTATGGTTGTGTTGGGGTGAGGGTGGTGTTGGAGTCAGGGTTGTGGTTAGGCTTATGGATGTGATTAGGGTTGAGATTAAGGTTAGGGGTATGTTGGGGTTAGGGCTGTGTTAGGGTTGGAGTTAGAATTGGGGGTTTCCACTGTTTAGACACATCAAGGGGTCTCCAAACGTGACATGGTACTCGTCATCAATTCCAGCCAATTTTGCATTCAAAAAGTCAAATGGTGCATTCTGAGCCATGCCATGTACCCAAACATTAATTTTCCCCCACATATGGGGTATCGACATACTCAGGAGAAATTGCACATGAAATTTTAGGGTCCTTTTTTAACCCTTGTTAAAATAAATAAATTGGGGCTCATTTTTTATTTTCAACTTTATAAATTTCTGTGACACACAAATAAGGAAAGATTTAGTCAACCTCGAATTAACCTGGAAAGGGTAGTGATCTGAATGAATACACATAGATTACTTGGTGTTTCATTCCTTTATCCCTTCAGGTGATAACATGGCCAGTTTAAAAATCCATTATGATTCTCTATTGATGAGTCTTTGGTATCTGTTAGGAAGATTTTCAAGAATGTGCTCAATTGAAACCAATTGGAGATGTGTGGGATCTTTCTGGTGTTCAAACAAAAAATGTCTGGAAAGGCTATTGTTTGTTGCGCCATTCCTAATATTGTGCCGATGTTTGTTCATTCTATTATGTGCTGCTTAGATTGTTCTTCCAATATACTGAAGATTATAACTGTATTGAAGCTGATAAATAACATACACTCACCGGCCACTTTATTAGGTACACCATGCTAGTAACGGGATGGACCCCCTTTTGCCTTCAGAACTGCCTCAATTCTTCGTGGCATAGATTCAACAAGGTGCTGGAAGCATTCCTCAGAGATTTTGGTCCATATTGACATGATGGCATCACACAGTTGCCGCAGATTTGTCGGCTGCACATCCCAAAGATGCTCCATACAAGGCAGGATGGATCCATGCTTTCATGTTGTTTACGCCAAATTCTGACCCTACCATCCGAATGTCGCAGCAGAAATCGAGACTCATCAGACCAAGCAACGTTTTTCCAATCTTCTACTGTCCAATTTCGATGAGCTTGTACAAATTGTAGCCTCAGTTTCCTGTTCTTAGCTGAAAGGAGTGGTACCCGGTGTGGTCTTCTGCTGCTGTAGCCCATCTGCCTCAAAGTTCGACGCACTGTGCGTTCAGAGATGCTCTTAGGCCTACCTTGGTTGTAACGGGTGGCGATTTGAGTCACTGTTGCCTTTCTATCAGCTCGAACCAGTCTGCCCATTCTCCTCTGACCTCTGGCATCAACAAGGCATTTCCGCCCACAGAACTGCCGCTCACTGGATTTTTTTTCTTTTTCGGACCATTCTCTGTAAACCCTAGAGATGGTTGTGCGTGAAAATCCCAGTAGATCAGCAGTTTTTGAAATACTCAGACCAGCCCTTCTGGCACCAACAACCATGCCACGTTCAAAGGCACTCAAATCACCTTTCTTCCCCATACTGATGCTCGGTTTGAACTGCAGGAGATTGTCTTGACCATGTCTACATGCCTAAATGCACTGAGTTGCCGCCATGTGATTGGCTGATTAGAAATTAAGTGTTAACAAGAAGTTGGACAGGTGTACCTAATAAAGTGGCCGGTGAGTGTAGTTTGAGTTGAAATTGAGACTTCCTTCGCCCTGTTATTTTCTTTTCTCTCTCCTTTTTCATGTATCAATGATGGATTAATATCCAAAAAGGTTATTAAGTTTTCCTAATTTATTTTTATCGTTTCTATTTTCATTTTTACTTTACTACATTCTTGTATTTCCCCCCTCCATTTTTGTTGTATTCAGATCACTACAATTTCCAGGTTAATTTGGCATTGTCTGAATTTTTCCTTACTTAGTTGTGATTTTTATGATTTTTTATGTTTTATACTTACATTTTATGATAGTAAGATCATTTTTATGTGTGTGTTCTTTTCTATACAAGATTTGTCATTGGGGTGTCATTTCCCTTGTTGTTCACTATACACTGTGTGCAGAATTATTAGGCAAGTTGTATTCTGATCACATGATACTTTTTATACATGTTGTCCTACTCCAAGCTGTTCAGGCTTGAGAGCCAACTACCAATTAAGTAAATCAGGTGATGTCTCTGTATTGAGGACAGGTGTTGTCTAATGACATCAAAACCCTTTATAAGGTGTACTTAATTATTAGGCAACTTCCTTTCCTTTGGCAAAATGGGTCAGAAGAGAGATTTGATGGGCTCTGAAAAGTCCAAAATTGTGAGATATCTTGCAGAGGGATGCAGCAGTCTTGATGTGCAAAACTTTTGAAGCGTGATCACCGAACAATCAAGCATTTCATGGCAAATAGCCAACAGGGTCGCAAGAAGCGTGTTGGGCAAAAAAGGCGCAAAATAACTGCCCATGAATGGAGGAAAATCAAGGGTGAAGCTGCCAAGATGCCATTTGCCACCAGTTTTGCCATATTTCAGAGCTGCAACTGTTATGGTTCTCAATGGCAAGAGAACATAGCCCAGCAAACATAAGTACTAGCTCTTGGAAGGATGGAAACTAAACTGACCATGAACTAAACCTGCCGCACAACTAACAGTAGCCGGGTAGCGTTGCCTACGTTTTTTATCCCTAGACGCCCAGCGCCGGCCGGAGGACTAACTAATCCTGGCAGAGGAAAATATAGTCCTGGCTCACCTCTAGAGAAATTTCCCCGATAGGCAGACAGAGGCCCCCACATATATTGGCGGTGATTTTAGATGAAATGACAAACGTAGTATGAAAATAGGTTTAGCAAAATTGAGGTCCGCTTACTAGATAGCAGGAAGACAGAAAGGGCACTTTCATGGTCAGCTGAAAACCCTATCAAAATACCATCCTGAAATTACTTTAAGACTCTAGTATTAACTCATAACATCAGAGTGGCAATTTCAGATCACAAGAGCTTTCCAGACACAGAAACGAAACTACAGCTGTGAACTGGAACAAAATGCAAAAACAAACGAGGACTAAAGTCCAACTTAGCTGGGAGTTGTCTAGCAGCAGGAACATGCACAGAAAGGCTTCTGATTACAATGTTGACCGGCATGGAAGTGACAGAGGAGCAAGGTTAAATAGCGACTCCCACATCCTGATGGAAACAGGTGAACAGAGGGGATGATGAACACCAGTTCAATTCCACCAGTGGCCACCGGGGGAGCCCAAAATCCAATTTCACAACAGTACCCCCCCCTCAAGGAGGGGGCACCGAACCCTCACCAGAACCACCAGGGCGATCAGGATGAGCCCTATGAAAGGCACGGACCAGATCGGAGGCATGAACATCAGAGGCAGTCACCCAAGAATTATCCTCCTGACCGTATCCCTTCCATTTGACCAGATACTGGAGTTTCCGTCTGGAAACACGGGAGTCCAAGATTTTTTCCACAACGTACTCCAACTCGCCCTCAACCAACACCGGAGCAGGAGGCTCAACGGAAGGCACAACCGGTACCTCATACCTGCGCAACAATGACCGATGAAAAACATTATGAATAGAGAAAGATGCAGGGAGGTCCAAACGGAAGGACACAGGGTTAAGAATCTCCAATATCTTGTACGGGCCGATGAACCGAGGCTTAAACTTAGGAGAAGAAACCCTCATAGGGACAAAACGAGAAGACAACCACACCAAGTCCCCAACACAAAGCCGAGGACCAACCCGACGCCGGCGGTTGGCAAAAAGCTGAGTCTTCTCCTGGGACAACTTCAAATTGTCCACTACCTGCCCCCAAATCTGATGCAACCTCTCCACCACAGCATCCACTCCAGGACAATCCGAAGATTCCACCTGACCAGAAGAAAATCGAGGATGAAACCCCGAATTACAGAAAAAAGGAGACACCAAGGTGGCAGAGCTGGCCCGATTATTGAGGGCAAACTCCGCTAAAGGCAAAAAAGCAACCCAATCATCCTGATCTGCAGACGCAAAACACCTCAAATATGTCTCCAAGGTCTGATTCGTCCGCTCGGTCTGGCCATTAGTCTGAGGATGGAAAGCAGACGAGAAAGACAAATCTATGCCCATCCTAGCACAGAATGCTCGCCAAAATCTAGACACGAATTGGGTTCCTCTGTCAGAAACGATATTCTCCGGAATACCATGCAAACGGACCACATTTTGAAAAAACAGAGGAACCAACTCGGAAGAAGAAGGCAACTTAGGCAGGGGAACCAAATGGACCATCTTAGAGAAACGGTCACACACCACCCAGATGACAGACATCTTCTGAGAAACAGGAAGATCCGAAATAAAATCCATAGAGATCTGCGTCCAGGGCCTCTTCGGGATAGGCAAGGGCAACAACAATCCACTAGCCCGAGAACAACAAGGCTTGGCCCGAGCACAAACGTCACAAGACTGCACAAAGCCTCGCACATCTCGAGACAGGGAAGGCCACCAGAAGGACCTTGCCACCAAATCCCTGGTACCAAAGATTCCAGGATGACCTGTCAACGCAGAAGAATGAACCTCAGAAATGACTTTACTGGTCCAATCATCAGGAACAAACAGTCTACCAGGTGGGCAATGATCAGGTCTATCCGCCTGAAACTCCTGCAAGGCCCGCCGCAGGTCTGGAGAAACGGCAGACAATATCACTCCATCCTTAAGGATACCTGTAGGTTCAGAGTTACCAGGGGAGTCAGGCTCAAAACTCCTAGAAAGGGCATCCGCCTTAACATTCTTAGAACCCGGCAGGTAGGACACCACAAAATTAAACCGAGAGAAAAACAACGACCAGCGCGCCTGTCTAGGATTCAGGCGTCTGGCGGACTCAAGATAAATTAGATTTTTGTGGTCAGTCAATACCACCACCTGATGTCTAGCCCCCTCAAGCCAATGACGCCACTCCTCAAAAGCCCACTTCATGGCCAAAAGCTCCCGATTCCCAACATCATAATTCCGCTCGGCGGGCGAAAATTTACGCGAGAAAAAGGCACAAGGTCTCATCACGGAACAATCGGAACTTCTCTGCGACAAAACTGCCCCAGCTCCGATTTCAGAAGCGTCGACCTCAACCTGAAAAGGAAGAGCAACATCAGGCTGACGCAACACAGGGGCGGAAGAAAAGCGGCGCTTAAGCTCCCGAAAGGCCTCCACAGCAGCAGGGGACCAATCAGCAACATCAGCACCCTTCTTAGTCAAATCAGTCAATGGTTTAACAACATCAGAAAAACCAGCAATAAATCGACGATAAAAGTTAGCAAAGCCCAAAAATTTCTGAAGACTCTTAAGAGAAGAGGGTTGCGTCCAATCACAAATAGCCTGAACCTTGACAGGATCCATCTCGATGGAAGAGGGGGAAAAAATATATCCCAAAAAGGAAATCTTTTGTACCCCAAAAACGCACTTAGAACCCTTCACACACAAGGAATTAGACCGCAAAACCTGAAAAACCCTCCTGACCTGCTGGACATGAGAGTCCCAGTCATCCGAAAAAATCAAAATATCATCCAGATACACAATCATAAATTTATCCAAATAATCACGGAAAATGTCATGCATAAAGGACTGAAAGACTGAAGGGGCATTTGAAAGACCAAAAGGCATCACCAAATACTCAAAGTGGCCCTCGGGCGTATTAAATGCGGTCTTCCACTCATCCCCCTGCTTAATTCGCACCAAATTATACGCCCCACGGAGATCTATCTTAGAGAACCACTTGGCCCCCTTTATGCGAGCAAACAAATCAGTCAGCAGTGGCAACGGATATTGATATTTAACCGTGATTTTATTCAAAAGCCGATAATCAATACACGGTCTTAAAGAGCCATCTTTCTTAGCCACAAAGAAAAAACCGGCTCCTAAGGGAGATGACGAAGGATGAATATGTCCCTTTTCCAAGGACTCCTTTATATATTCTCGCATAGCAGCATGTTCAGGCACAGACAGATTAAATAAACGACCCTTAGGGTATTTACTACCCGGAATCAAATCTATGGCACAATCACACTCCCGGTGCGGAGGTAATGAACCAAGCTTAGGTTCTTCAAAAACGTCACGATATTCAGTCAAGAATTCAGGAATCTCAGAGGGAATAGATGATGAAATGGAAACCACAGGTACGTCCCCATGCGTCCCCTTACATCCCCAGCTTAACACAGACATAGCTTTCCAGTCAAGGACTGGGTTATGAGATTGCAGCCATGGCAATCCAAGCACCAACACATCATGTAGGTTATACAGCACAAGAAAGCGAATAATCTCCTGATGATCCGGATTAATCCGCATAGTTACTTGTGTCCAGTATTGTGGTTTATTACTAGCCAATGGGGTGGAGTCAATCCCCTTCAGGGGTATAGGAGTTTCAAGAGGCTCCAAATCATACCCACAGCGTTTGGCAAAGGACCAATCCATAAGACTCAAAGCGGCGCCAGAGTCGACATAGGCATCCGCGGTAATAGATGATAAAGAACAAATCAGGGTCACAGATAGAATAAACTTAGACTGTAAAGTGCCAATTGAAACAGACTTATCAAGCTTCTTAGTACGCTTAGAGCATGCTGATATAACATGAGTTGAATCACCGCAATAGAAGCACAACCCATTTTTTCGTCTTAAATTCTGCCGTTCACTTCTGGACAGAATTCTATCACATTGCATATTCTCTGGCGTCTTCTCAGTAGACACCGCCAAATGGTGCACAGGTTTGCGCTCCCGCAGACGCCTATCGATCTGGATAGCCATTGTCATGGACTCATTCAGACCCGCAGGCACAGGGAACCCCACCATAACATCCTTAATGGCATCAGAGAGACCCTCTCTGAAATTCGCCGCCAGGGCGCACTCATTCCACTGAGTAAGCACAGCCCATTTACGGAATTTCTGGCAGTATATTTCAGCTTCGTCTTGCCCCTGAGATAGGGACATCAAGGCCTTTTCCGCCTGAAGCTCTAACTGAGGTTCCTCATAAAGCAACCCCAAGGCCAGAAAAAACGCATCCACATTGAGCAACGCAGGATCCCCTGGAGCCAATGCAAAAGCCCAATCCTGAGGGTCGCCCCGGAGCAAGGAAATCACAATCCTGACCTGCTGAGCAGGATCTCCAGCAGAGCGAGATTTCAGGGACAAAAACAACTTGCAATTATTTTTGAAATTTTGAAAGCAAGATCTATTCCCCGAGAAAAATTCAGGCAAAGGAATTCTAGGTTCAGATATAGGAACATGAACAACAAAATCTTGTAAATTTTGAACTTTCGTGGTGAGATTATTCAAACCTGCAGCTAAACTCTGAATATCCATTTTAAACAGGTGAACACAGAGCCATTCCAGGATTAGAAGGAGAGAGAGAGAGAGAGAAAGGCTGCAATATAGGCAGACTTGCAAGAGATTCAATTACAAGCACACTCAGAACTGAAGGGAAGGGAAAAAAAAAAAAATCTTCAGCAGACTTCTCTTTTCTCTCCTTTCTCTGTCAATTAATTTAACCCTTTTTGGCCGGTCAAACTGTTATGGTTCTCAATGGCAAGAGAACATAGCCCAGCAAACATAAGTACTAGCTCTTGGAAGGATGGAAACTAAACTGACCATGAACTAAACCTGCCGCACAACTAACAGTAGCCGGGTAGCGTTGCCTACGTTTTTTATCCCTAGACGCCCAGCGCCGGCCGGAGGACTAACTAATCCTGGCAGAGGAAAATATAGTCCTGGCTCACCTCTAGAGAAATTTCCCCGATAGGCAGACAGAGGCCCCCACATATATTGGCGGTGATTTTAGATGAAATGACAAACGTAGTATGAAAATAGGTTTAGCAAAATTGAGGTCCGCTTACTAGATAGCAGGAAGACAGAAAGGGCACTTTCATGGTCAGCTGAAAACCCTATCAAAATACCATCCTGAAATTACTTTAAGACTCTAGTATTAACTCATAACATCAGAGTGGCAATTTCAGATCACAAGAGCTTTCCAGACACAGAAACGAAACTACAGCTGTGAACTGGAACAAAATGCAAAAACAAACGAGGACTAAAGTCCAACTTAGCTGGGAGTTGTCTAGCAGCAGGAACATGCACAGAAAGGCTTCTGATTACAATGTTGACCGGCATGGAAGTGACAGAGGAGCAAGGTTAAATAGCGACTCCCACATCCTGATGGAAACAGGTGAACAGAGGGGATGATGAACACCAGTTCAATTCCACCAGTGGCCACCGGGGGAGCCCAAAATCCAATTTCACAACATGCAACGTTACTGGAGTAACAAAAAGCACAAGGTGTGTGATACTCAGGAACATGGCCAAGGTAAGGAAGGCTGAAAAACGACCACCTCTGAACAAGAAACATAAGATAAAACGTCAAGACTGGGCCAAGAAATATCTTAACACTGACTTTTCAAAGGTTTTATGGACTAATGAAATATAGAGTGACTCTTGATGGGCCAGATGGATGGGCCAGAGGCTGGATCAGTAAAGGGCAGAGAGCTCCACTCTGACTCAGACGCCAGCAAGGTGCAGGTGGGGTACTGGTATCGGCTGGTATCATCAAAGATGAACTTGTGGGACCTTTTCGGGTCGAGGATGGAGTGAAGCTCAATTCCCAGACCTACTGCCAGTTTCTGGAAGACAACTTCTTCAAGCAGTAGTATAGGAAGAAGTCGGTATCGTTCAAGAAAAACATGATTTCCATGCAGGACAATGCTCCAACTACTCCACAGCGTGGCTGGCCAGTAAAGATCTTGAAGAAGAAATAATGACATGGCCCCCTTGTTCACCTGATCTGAACCCCATAGAGAACCTGTGGTCCCTCATAAAATGTGAGATCTACAGGGAGGGAAAACAGTCCACCTCTCGGAACAGTGTCTGGGAGGCTGTGGTGGCTGCTGCACGCAATGTTGGTCGTAAACAGATCAAGCAACTGACAAAATCTATGGATGGAAGGCTGCTGAGTGTCATCATAAAGAAAGGTGGCTATATTGGTCACTAATTTTTTTGTGTTTTGTTTTTGCATGTCAGAAACGTTTATTTCTAAATTTTGAGCAGTTATATTGGTTTACCTGGTGAAAAAAAACAAGTGAGATGGGAATATATTTGGTTTTTATTAAGTTGCCTAATAATTCTGCACAGTAATAGTTACTTGCACAAACAAATATCCTCCTAAGATAGCCAAATCTAGAAAAAAAACACTCCAACTTCCAAAAGTATTAAGCTTTGATAGTTATGAGTATTTGGGGTTGATTGAGAACATAGTTGTTGATCAATAATAAAAATAATCCTCTAAAATACAACTTGCCTAATAATTCTGCACACAGTGTAGTCATGTGAATCCCCCACTTACCAATCATGAGAGACATTGTGGTTGTTCTATGCCTGATGAAGGAGTCCTATTGACTTTGAAACACATTGGATGAATAAAGAAACTTTATTTTTCTATACATTTGGATTTTTCCATCCTTGGCAGCGCTTCTGAGCCCACATTTTTGTTTTAATTCTCATTGAATGTGGTTTTGAGCATCTTGAGGGGTGCAGTTTTTAGAATGGTGCCACTTCTGGTTATTTTCTGTCACATGTGATGTGGTCCCTAAAAAAATGTTTTTGTAAATTTTGTTGCAAAAATGAGAAACTGCTGATCAACTTTTAACCCTTCTACCTTCCTAACAAAAAATAATTGTCTCAAAAATTGTGCTGATGTAAAGTAGATATGTTGGAAATGTTCTCTTATTACTATTATCATTATCTACTTCCTATCATTGCTTCTATACTTGCGGTGCTCAGTTGCCGGCTATACACTTTCCAGCACCACCTAGTATTTAACCCCTAAGCGCGGTATCACATTTTCTTTTGGTATTACATTACTTATCTCCAGGATAGGCACAGATCCCGTTAGTGATCCCAGCAGCTAGGGGATTTTGCGTCCCTTATTCTCCCTTGCATCAAGCATGTGCCCACATTGAGGTGAGCGCCAGTGTGTTTTATCTCTTCTATATGTTGGAAGTGTTATTTATTAACTATTTTTCTGACAAAACTCTCTGGCTTTAGGGCATAAAAACAAAAAGTTGGAAAATTGCTAAATTTCTAAATTTTCAACAACTTTCCTATGTTTTTACAAATGAACACAAGTTTTATCAAACACATTTTACCACTATCATGAAGTACAATATGGCTCTAGAAAACAATCTCAGAATCAGTAGGAACCATTGAAGCCTTCTAGAGTTATTACCACGTAAAGTGACACTGATCAGAATGTGGCCAGGTCATGAAGGTGAAAACAGGCATGGAGGGGATGAAGGGGTTAAAAAAAAACAAAACCCATCAGTGTAGCTCTATAACAGATTATGTCTTACAGCACAAGTTTTATTTTCTATTGTCACTATTTTGGATGCATACATTGATTAACCACTACTATTATTCTGCAGGTTATTATAGAGGGGAGCAAAAAAAAAATGTAAAGAAGAGTGGGCAGCTTTACCATCTGAGAAAATAAAGAACATCCACAACTACCACAAAAGACTTCAAGCTGTCATTGATGTTAGAGGGGCAATACACGTTATTAAGAAATGGGGTATGTGAACTTTTGATCAGAGTCATTTGGATAGTTTGGGTTGTCATTGTTAAATATGCTTATTTTGCACATTTATTTAATCAGGACTTAACCATGTGCATTACTCTTAAAGAAAAATGTCATGATATTCTCATAAAAAGTGTAGTGGTTTATTGAATGGTCCACAGAAAAACCACATTGCAGCAAAACATAAAAATAGATGAAATAGTTACGAACAGATTGTCCATGTGTAGATATCAGCACTTGATACTCATCTTTCCCAAAGTTCTGAATGGTAAAAGCCATCTGTCTGTGTGAAATCTGAAGGTCATCATGGCTACCGCTACCAGCTGTTCCTTCCTTCTGTGACTTGTCTTATGTCCATGGAGAATGATGGTGTAGGCAGGAGGTGACAGCCCCCACGTGACAAAAGCGCCCACACCCTCCTAAGAGCTGTGTTTATATATGTGTCCTACAGATCACGTGTTGCCCTTTACATGGTGTTGACTTATACTCTGAGCTCCTATATACATAAATAGCTTTGTAATGTCAGCAAGAAGCAATGTGCTCAGTACAGAATAAGAATAATTCAATTAATAATTAATATTTAACAGTCATTATGATTTAAAAATAGAAAACACAGTAGTTTGACAATAAATGGCTTCACCCAACCACTAACCATGAGTGGAGAAAAAGTTTTGGTGTTATCATTCATAATCTCTGAAAAAAGGCCAAGAAAGCAAAAATTCTGCCGGGGTATGTAAACTTTTGAGAACAACTGTAGTTAATATCACTCAAGCCTTGTATGGGAACACTCAGGGCCGTATTTGCCACTAGACACTTGAGGCACGTGCCTAGGGCGGGACAACGCGGGGGAAGGCGGCACCTGAGCAGGTATGTGTTTTTTTTTTGTTTTTTTTTTAATAGAGTCCGGTCCGGCCAGGGTCATGCCACGCATACAGCCAGGGAGGGGGAGATGAGCCACGCATACAGCCTACAGGGGGGGATGGGAGATGAGCCAGCCACCCATGCATACAGGGAGGGAGGGGGGGGATGAGCCACGCATACAGCCAGGGAGGGGGAGATGAGCCACGCATAGGGGGGATGGGAGATGAGCCAGCCACCCATGCATACAGGGAGGGAGGGGGAGATGAGCCACGCATACAGCCAGGGACGGGGAGATGAGCCACGCATACAGCCAGGGAGGGGGAGATGAGCCACGCATACAGCCTACAGGGGGGAATGGGAGATGACGAGCCTTAGCCACCCATGCATACAGGGAGGGGGAGATGAGCCACGCATACAGGGGGGGATGGGAGATGAGCCAGAGCCACCCATGTATACAGGGAGGGAGGGGGAGATGAGCCACGCATACAGGGAGGGATGGGAGATGAGCCAGAGCCACCCATGCATACAGGGAGGGGGAGATGAGCCACGCATAAAGGGGGGGATGGGAGATGAGCCAGAGCCACCCATGCATACAGGGAGGGAGGGGGAGATGAGCCACGCATACAGGGGGGGATGGGAGATGAGCCTGAGCCACCCATGCATACAGGGAGGGGGAGATGAGCCACGCATACAGGATGGGAGGGGGGGTGGGCCATTATACAGTATGCATGTAGCATCATATGTGGCCATTATAAAGTATGGAGCATCATGTGGGGCCATTATACAGTATTGAACATCATGTGGGGTCATTATACAGTATGGAGCATCATGTGTGGTCATTATACAGTATGGAGCACTGTGTGGCCATTATAAAGTATGGCGCATCATGTGTGGCCAGTATACAGTATGGAGCATCATGTGTGGCCATTATACAGTATTGAGCATCATGTACGGTCATTATACAGTATGGAGCACTGTGTGGTCATTATACAGTATGGAGCATCATGTGTGGCCATTATACAGTATAGAGCATCGTGTGTGGCCATTATACAGTATTGAGCATCATGTGTGGCAATTATACAGTATTGAGCATCATGTGGGGCCATTATACAGTATTGAACATCATGAGGGGTCATTATACAGTATAGAGCATTGTGTGGCCATATTTTTTGGGGGGTTATAATTATTGTATATGAAACAGTGTGATCAGCAGTGCTAAATGGGTGTGGTTGGGACTTGGATATAGGTGTGACTAGTTGTGAAATGGGTGTGGTCAGAGGCGTGGCCTAAAATTTGCCGCAACCTTTATGCCTCTTTCCCTTCAAGAGTTGGGAGGTATGGTACTGCATTTGCCAGATCACAGCAAGTGCCGCAAATCCCCTAGGGAATGAATGAAGCCAAACGCAGTGTTGCCGTAAGTGATCCGTTACGCGGCAGATGCGAAAAAACTGCCCGAACTGCTGCAAAAGGCTATTTTCACAACAGCGATTCTTGCCAAAGTCACTGCCGATAGTGTCATACTCACCAATGGGGGAGGCAGCGCTAAAAGTGCCTAGGGCAGCAGAAACTCTAAATACGGCCCTGGGAACACTAATTAGTATTTTATGACAAGCCAAAAAGGCAGCATGCTTTGTATGGATGCCTCCTGTGCAATGCTGAAAGTTGAAGCGCGTGGTTTCAAGTGCAAAAGCTTTTCCTGTAGCCATCAGCTAACAGTTGACAGTTTTATGTTTATTACTCATAGCATAGAATCTATAGTGTGATAGCTTTGTATGAGGGATGGGCGAATGTTTTTAAATTTGAAAATGCCAGCTTTACAAAATCTTAAAAAATTAGCTTGCAAATCAATTTGCAAGTACTAGAAAGCCTCCAGTTGCCCTGGAAAGACGTGTATAACACTCAAAGGTCTCCTGGGACTGTATCTGAACGCTTTTGTGCTCTTTAACATAAACAACACAGGCTTAGTAATGTCTCAATGACCTCAACATACATGGGTAAAAGGATGGTAACCAGTAATAACCAAAAGCCTAATAATCCCCTTACCGACTGTATGTTATATGCTGGCTCTCTGATTGATACAGGCTCAGAATCAGCCATCATCTGCCTATAACAGCCATACGTGGAGCATAGTTCCATCCATGGCTGTTAGCCTGTTAAATACCGCTCTCAAATTCTGACATCGGCATTTAAAGCATGCAGGCAGGGACACATCATTCCATTTGACGATCAAGGCCCCCTAATGCACTTGCGGGGTGCTGATGGGTTGTCATGATGGCCGGGGAGCTGATGAGGATCCCTATACCTGTCATGACAATTCTCCTTCTTCTGGCTGATGTACATAGGAGAACATCATTTTTGCTACATACAGCCATACTGTGGTATTACTGTATATAGCACAAGCGATCAGATGATTGCAGGTTCAATAAATACAGGGAAAAGTTGAAAAAATAATGTTTTGGGAAATATAAAAAAGTTATAAAAGTTCAAATCACCCCCTTCTGCCCCATTAAAAATAAAGCAATAAAAAATTTACATATGTGGTATCATTACGTCCATAAAAGTTTGATGTATCAAAATCTGAAAATAATTAATCCAATCAGTAAACAGCGTAATGAGAAAAAAATCTAAATACCAGAATTACCGTATGTTTTTTCAGCCGCTGCAACACTTCAACAAGAGGCGATCAAAACATTATTCCTGCCCCAAAATGGTATCAATAAAAACATCAGCTCAGAGCATGAAAAATAAGCTATTACACAGTCCCATCGACCAAAAATTTAAAATGTTACTGAAAATGTTGACATTAACAACACTTATTTATTTTATTTTTTTTACAAATTTCTGAATTATTTTCACCATTTGAAAGTTAACTATGTATGTATTTTACTGTATTATGAACATGGTAAATTAAAAAAAAAACACAGTTGTGGAATTTTTTTGCAATTTCGCTGCACTTTAAAAAAGTTTTCCCCGCTTTATAGTACTTCACATAATAAAATGGTGTAATTCAAAGTACAACTTGTCCCACAAAAAACAAGCCTTCATATGGCTACGTGGATGGAAAAATAAAGAAGTTATTGTTTTTGGAAAAAGAGGAAAAAATAAACATAAACATGAAAAATAGCTATGCCAGTTAAGGGCTGATAACATACTGCACTGTCAGACTTTCTGCTTTTTAGAATGTAAAAATCTGCAAAAAATTACCCCTTTTTGAGTATCAGCAGCAAGTTTGATCTTTGGGAAATGAAATCAATAGCTTTTTAACAAATTGTATAAAAATCCTCTTTTGGGAGCAGCAAGAGGTTTGGAAAGTGAAGAAATAAAAGCTTTTTTTGAACTTATGCAAAAGTTATTCGCTGTTGGGAGCAGTTACAAATGTATTTACTATGCAGGGTTGCGTTCCCAGCAGCAGCTCAGTATCGATTTAGAACACAATGGACAGGCAGTACAAGTGCCTATTTTCACTGATCTAATGTCCAGTCCTTATGTTGCTTGGCCAGAATAATTCTCCTCGTTTGTAGTCTTCAGTGGTGGCTTCTTTGCAGCAATTTGACCATAATATTCTATTTATATTATGATGTTCCTTAACCTCTTAGTGACAGAGCCAATTTGGTACTTAATGACCAAGCCAATTTTTACAATTCTGACCACTGTCAATTTATGAGGTTATGGCTCTAGAACGCTTCAACGTATCCCACTGATTCTGAGATTGTTTTTTTCGTGACATATTGTACTTCATGTTAGTGGTAACATTTCTTCGATATAACATGCATTTATTTATGGAAGAAAAAAAAAACAGAAATTTGGCAAAAATTTAGAAAATTTTGCCATTTTCAAACTTTTACTTTTTATGCCCTTAAATCAGAGAGTCACATTGCACAAAATAGTGAATAAATAACATTTCCCACATGTCTACTTTACATCAGCACAATTTTGCAAACATAATTTTTTTTGGTTAGGATGTTATAAGGGTTAAACGTTGACCAGTGATTTCTCATTTTTCCAAAAAAATTTACAAAACCATTTTTAGGGACCACCTCACATTTTAAGTGAGTTTGGGGGGGGGTCAATATAACAGAAAATACCCCAAAGTGACACCATTCTAAAAACTGCACCGCTCACCCTTCAGGTGCTTCACGAAAACTAAAGCAATGTGGAAGGGAAAAAATTAACATTTTACTTTTTTGACAAAAAATTTACTTTGGAACCAATTTTTTTTATTTTCACAAGGGTTTCAGGAGAAATGGACCACAAAATTTGTTGTGCAAATCTCTTTATTTATTTATTTATTTATTTATATAGCGCCAACATATTCCGCAGCGCTTTATAGTTTAACAGTTTCAAACGCAAGTCATAAATAACAACGTTAAGAATACAATAATTAAAGCACAATAAGACGACCCTGCTCGTGAGAGCTTACAGACGTGTGATGACATCAACTGCTGCTTAATAAGACTTATTAACTCTAATGGAATATTTTCACATCCAGGCACTTTTTTGTTTGACAGGAACTTTATTGCATTAACGACTTCGTTTTTTCAGGATGTTCGGCTGACTCAGTTTCTTCCCATATCACTAAGTAATTCTTGTTGCTTTATGGAGTCTTTCCATCTTTCCTTGATTTCTTCTAGATCAGTTAGTTTGTTACTGTTGGCGTCTTTCAACATGCCACTCTTGGTTGAGACTTTCACAATATCTCTTTAATCTTTAGGTATGTTTTCTTGGTGTTGCCCCTCAGATGTTCTCTTTCTACCTCTGTCCATATCTTTTGGTAATAAAGTTCTTTGTCTTCTCAAATGGCTCTCTTTAGTCTTTTACTGATCTTGTCCTGCTTGTTCCCTATTGCCATTTGTCCTTCTTTGATGGTCTTTAGGGTCTTGTCAACCAAATTCCTCGACACAGTAGGGTCAGAAGATCACAGCATATGGTGACACATACACTTGCGATAGTTAAAATGGCTTCACAGTCCTATTAGCATTTCTTGCTTTTTTTTGCTCTGGTGTTGCAAGGGTTACATTTTTTTAGTTGGATTACTCACCTATTTAGTTTCTCCTATCAATACAGTGTTCCACTCTGTTGTTTTGTGAATGTATTTGCATGATTGTAGTTTCCTTTTATCCCTGTCTGTTAACCCTTAGCTGTCTGGTTAGTGTAATACTATACACTATACCCTCACACCTCCCTAGGTTGGGGAGGGAATAGATAAGGGCTAAGGTTAGAGCATAGCAAGGTACGTGAACCTGGCGTCTCCACCTTCTGGGGTAATCCTGTGGACAGGGATAGACTAGGGCACTCCCTAGTTCAAGGGATCAGGTAAGCACCGACAATCACTAGTCACTGCATGGCAGGTCTCTTCTGTTAATCATGTAATAGTAGAGCATGGCACTCCTGACAAAAGGAGCAGAAGTAGCTGCCCAATCCGTAATAAAATATTTATGACGAACTTGGCACTCAATTGATGTAGAAAAAAGATGACTTATTTGCAATCCACAGTGGACATATGACGTTTCAGTCTCAGTTTAGACCCAGCTGGTGAAGTGAAGGAGATTGTTACGGTCACAGTTTTTAAGAACAAGTCCGAGACCAGACAGCCAGAGTTTCCCTTTCCTAATCAGAGTATCCAGGAAACTGATTTTATTAATAAATAACACAATTCATTATTATTAAAAGTATTAGTGTATGGGGTGCCAAATTTGACCCATTGGGGTCCCTTGAACTAGCAGAAAGACTGTGTATAGGAACAGAAAAAAGTTTTCTGTCGAGACCATTTCAAGTAGACAAAACAGTTGTGCTGCACTATCGTAAGTGGATTTGCTGCGAAATCCTTTTACGTTCTGTATGCCCTGCTGGTGTTTAATGGGTGTATAGAGGCTATTAACATCGAGTGTAACAAGTATGGCCTCTGTCTCTACAACCCTCAATTCGGTAATGATTTTGAGAAAATGGTTGTTACCCAATAAAAAGATCTAGTGGTCCTAACCAGGGGTTCAACATTTTTTCAACATAAATAGATCATAGAGAAAGTAAGGAAACTGTTGAAACAACTATAGGTAATTCCAGAGGTCTGGTAAGGTTTTTATGAATCTTAGGTAATACATAATAAAATGGAGTCACTGATATTTATTTATACCAGATATCTTTTTCCTCCCATGCTGCTGTACTAAATGTTATAATCCCTCATTCTTTAAGGGGTTGTCTCAACTTCCTAAATTGTTATAATTGCAAACTGCTCTTTAAAAAAAACTACTTTGCAAGTTACATCTTATTAAAAATCCTGCGGGGTACTCTGAAAACAGCCTATGTGGTGCTGCTCTTCATGTCCACCTCCTCCTCAACCTCCTCCTCCACTTGGACCTCCGCCTCCTGGTTTTAGATTTTTTTTTTTCTTTTATTCTGTTACTTTAAGTCATTTCCCTATCCACATTTGTTTTCTTCCTCTCGGTCTGTCCATTGGACTGCGGATGATAGACCAACGAAAATGACAAACGAACCTTAAGTCTGTCGAAAAAGGCACGCCAAAAGCGAGCCACAAACTGTGGTCCCCTATCGGAGGCAATGTCTGTGGGAACACCATGGAGTCTGACAATCCCTTTCACAAATGCCCTGGCAAGTGTCTTAGCGCAGGGTAATTTATTGAACGGGACCAGATGACACATCTTACTCATGGGCGGACATACCGCCGGTTCAACCGGTGCGGCTGCACCGGGGCCAGGAGGCTCTGGGGGGCCCCTGCAGGGCGGCTAATATAGAGGGCAATCTGGCCAGTCTTTCCGGCCCCGAGGCTCCGGGGGCCCCCTGGCCAGATTGCCCTCATGTGCGGCAGGCAGGGAGCAATCCCTGCAGCTCCGCTGCCTGCAAGAGAAAATGGCAACGGATCTGCAGGGAATGACTCCATCCTGCTTCCTTTCTCACACAGACAGCAGCGGCTGAATGACATCATCATTCCGCGCTGCGGCTGGGCGAGACAGGAAGCTGCCGGCGTGCAGCTTCAGGATAGAATCCCTGCGCAGAGGTGAGACATCTCCTGTCTTCTTCACGGCTGCTCCTCCTGTCTGGTGCTTGTTGTTAGATCACCCCCCTTCTCCCTGCACACACTTCCAGCCTGTGCAGAACGGCGTCTGCACACTCATGGCTGGAAGGAAGCTGCAGCTGTGTGCAGGACCTCAATCACCCCCTGAACAGGAGGTAAAGAATGGTCTGAATGTGACGGATTGTTTGCAGAGTAAAGAGGGGAGGCAGGGGCTGCAGTCAGAGACTAGAAGCAGTGATTTACTGACTGTGACCCCCGGAGCTTTGTGTTCTCTGGTCAGTGCAGGATTTTCATCCACACACAGCAGGGACCAGAGAGCTCAGAACTCGGGAACACAGTCACTAAATCACTGGGTCTATTCTCTGACGGGTCTCCAGTCATCACTGCAGTATCAGATCCAGGCTGGGACTGACCCCTGAACCCATCCCCACAGTGAAGACTTTTTCACATATACTGTATCTGTTGCATTAAACACACAGACACATATAAGGGTACTAGATGGTGGCCCGATTCTAACGCATCGGGTATTCTAGAATATGTATGCGTAGTGTATAGCACAGGCCACGCAGTACATTGCACAGCCCATGTAGTAGATTGTGCAGCCCACGTTGTACATTGCGCAGCCCACGTAGTAAATTGCGCAGCCCACGTAGTAAATTGCGCAGCCCACGTTGTATATTGCGCAGCCCACGTTGTATATTGCGCAGCCCACGTTGTATATTGCGCAGCCCACGTTGTATATTGCGCAGCCCACGTTGTATATTGCGCAGCCCACATTGTATTTTGCACAGCCCACGTTGTATAGTCACGTAGTATATTGCCCAGCCACGTAGTATATAGCACAGCCATGTAGTATATTGCCCAGCGCACGGAGTATATTGCACAGCCCATGTAGTATATTGCCAAGCGCACGTAGTATATAGCACAACCCATGTAGTATATTGCCCAGCGCACGGAGTATATTGCACAGCCCATGTAGTATATTGCCAAGCGCACGTAGTATATAGCACAACCCATGTAGTATATTGCCCAGCGCACGGAGTATATTGCACAGCCATGTAGTAGATTGCCCAGCGCACGGAGTATATAGCACAGCCTACGTTGTATATTGCCCAGCGCACGGAGTATATTGCACAGCCCATGTAGTATATTGCCCAGCCCACGCAGTATATAGCAATGTGGGCATCATATTCCTGTTTAAAAAAAGAAATAAAATAAAAAATAGTTATATACTCACCTTCCGGAGCCCCCGGATCCAAGCGAGGCCTTTACCGACGCGAGGCCTTTACCGAAGCTCCTCGCGCGTTCCGGTCCCAGGAGTGCATTGCGGTCTCGCGAGATGATGACGTAGCGGTCTCGCGAGACCGCTACGTCATCATCTCGCGAGATCGCAGCATGGAGCGGTCACCGGAGCGTCGGGCAGGCGTGTTGTCGATCAAGGGGCCGACGGATGGTGAGTATATAACGATTTTTTATTTTTTTTATTATTTTTAACATTAGATCGTTTAACTATTCATGCCGCATAGGCAGCATGAATAGTAAAAAGGTGGTCACACAGGGTTAATAGCAGCGGTAACGGAGTGCGTTACCCGCAGCATAACGCGGTCCGTTACCGCCGGCATTAACTCTGTGTGAGCGGTGAGCGGAGGGGTGTATGCGGGTGCCGGGCAGTGAGTGCGGGGAGTAAGGAGCGGCCATTTTCTTCCGGACTGTGCGCGTCGCTGATTGGTCACGGCAGCCATGACAGGCAGCTGCCGAGACCAATCAGCGAACGAATAACCCCGACAGAAAGAAGGACAGACAGACAGAAAGACGGAAGTACCCCTTAGACAATTATATAGTAGATGTTTCCACTGTCAGTAAACTCTGCGGATTGGACGCTGTGTACATCCGCAGCATCCAATCCGCAGCAGCCGGATGTTACAGCATAGTGCATGAGATTTCAAGGAATCCAATGTCCACTATGTATGCAGTGGCACCCGCAGCTTCCCTGCGGAGACGGACATGCGGCGCATCTTTCTAGACCGTAGCATGTCTATTTATCTTGCGGAGACGCTCAGTCTCCGCAAGATAAATATCACAGTCCAATGTATAGGATGCGGTGATTCCGCATATGTTCAATGAACACATGCGGAATCATCACTCGTACAAAAGCCGGCAGCGCTTTGGACTGAGTGGACATGTGCTGCATCCAAAGCGCTGCCGATTCCTGACCGTGGAACCATACCCTTATACATTAATGTATAGTATGTCACATATGCAGTAGACACAGGTGTTTATTATACATGGGCATATTCTACAGTATATGTATGCATTTTATATAGGTATGTGGTCAGTATTATACATTAGTATTTGTAAGCCAAAACCAGGAGCGGCGATAAATGCGGAAGTGGTGACGTGTTTCTATTATACTTCTCCTCTGATTGTTCCACTCCTGACTTTGCCAAAACAAAAGCTGCAGGCTATGTATGTAATCTGGTGTTTGATGGGAACTGTTAATGTGTGATTGGTGAGGACGTGGTGCAGAAGTGGAGTTTTTCCAAGAGTGGGCAATGAGACTGTGGAAGGTTCGAGGTGTGGAAGCAGAGGTGAGGTGAAGCCTTAGCGGAGTCTCAAAGGGCCCGAAAATTTTGACAGCATGGGGCCCTGAAATTCCTAGTGGCAGCCCTGGGTGGAGGAGAGGGCAATGATGGGGGTGATGAGGCAGAAGGCAATGATTGGGTTGATGGAGAGGGCAATGATGGGGCAGAAGGCAATGATTGGGTTGACGGAGTGGGCAATTATGGAGGTGATGGGGCAGAAGGCAATGATTGGGTTGATGGAGAGGGCAATGATAGGGGTGGTGGGGGAGAAAGCAATTATGGGGGAGGTAGAAAGGGCAATAATGGGATGGTGGGGAGAAGGAAATGATGGAGGTCCTGGAATGTTTAATGATGGGGTGGTGAAGAGCAGGAAATGATGGAGGTCATGGAATGGGTAATGATAGGGTGGTGGGGATAAGGCAATGATGGTGGCAGTGGAAAAGACAATGATGGGGTGGTGGGGAGGAGGCAATGATGGAGGTGGTGGAATGGGCAATAATGGGGTGGTGGGGAGAAAGCAATGATGGAGGTGGTGAAGAGGGCAATTAAGGAGGTGGGGAAGAGGGCAATAATGGGATGTGGGGGGAGGAGGACAATGAGGGATGTGGGGGATTGGGGTGAGAGGAAGGGGGGATGGGAGGAAGGGGGATTTATAATGGATTTGGAACAGGGGGAGGTGGAGAAAGACGTTATCGATAATTATTATGTCTAACACAGTCCCTTAGTATAAAGTGTACTCACTTATTATGTATAGCACAGTCCCTTAGTATATAGTGTACTCACTTATCTTTAGCACAGTCCCTTAGTGTATAGTGTACTCATTATGTATAAAACCATCCTTAGTTACATAGTTTCCTCTTTTGTTATGTATAACACCGTCCCTTATTACGTACCATCCTCTCTAGCTATGTATGATGCCCTCCTTTATTATATAGCTTCCTCTGCTGTTATGTACAGTGCAGTCTCTTACATAGTGTATTCTTGATATTTTTGTTATTCACAGCGCCTTCTTTTATTACATAGTCCCCTCTCTTTTTAGATACAAAATGACTACTGATGGAGGAGCCGGTGACCAGACTACCAGTCCATCAGCTCCTCCTTTAGAAAAGAAGCTTTCTTATGCTCCATCAGCCATCATTGCCTTTTACAGCTAACAAGACAGGACGGTATGTAATAAAAACACAGGGCTCTATAAAATCCAATATGTAAGGGACGGTGCAGTACACAATAGGAGAGGGCACTGTATAATAAGGGACGGCAATATACATAATAAAGGAGACTATTTAATATATATACATGTATGTGTGTGGAGGGAGATATATATATATATATATATATATATATATATATATATATATATATATATATCTTTGTCGCCTATATAGGAGGGGGGGCCCAGACACATTTCCTGCACAGGGGCCCCAAGCTGTCTGTGTCCGCCCCTGATCTTACTAAACCGGTCCACAACGACCCAGATAACAGAAAAACCCTCAGAGACTGGCAGGTCGGTGATAAAATCCATTGCAAGATGCGTCCATGGAGAACTAGGAACCTCTAACGGGCATAGCAACCCTGCCGCCGGAGCATGAGAAGTCTTAGACCTAGCGCACAGTATGCTGACACACCCACTTGACAATTTCTCTTAGCCACCCCAGCCACCAGAAACTCTGACTGATCAACATTCTTGTTTCGGCAATCCCTGGATGACCCGCCAAACAAGATTCATGACATTCCGTAAACAAAGCTCTCCTCAGGGCTTTAGGCACAAATAATTTCCCATACGGAGTGTTAGTTGGTGCCGCATCCTGGGCTTTAAGAATGCTATTTTCCAACTCAGAACCTAAAGCTGCCACAACCACCCCTCTCTGCAGCAATGATTCTTCCTTTTCAGTATTAAGCGCTGGGGAGAAACGTCAAGACAAAGCATCAGCTTTAACCTTTTTTGTCCCAGGGATATATGTCACAGAGAAATGGAACCGGGCAAAAAACAATGCCCACCTAGCTTGACGGGCATTCAAACTTTTAGCAGCATCCAGGTATATCAGGTTCTTATGATCAGTAAAGACTTGTATAGGATGTCTAGCGCCCTCCAAAAAATGTTGCCAATGCTCAAACGCAAGCTTAATAGCCAGCAATTCTCGGTTCCCTACATCGTAGTTGATCATTTTTTAGAAAAGAAAGCACAGGGATGCACCCCATCCTCCCCCTCCTGGGACAGAACAGCCCCCACTCCTACTGATGAGTTGTCCACCTCTACCAGAAAGGGCTTAGTCTCAACTATCTGGATCAAACAGGAGCAGAGCTAAACCTCTCCTTGAGATGCTCAAAAGCCTTAACAGCCTCAGGGGACCATTGGACAGTATTGGGACCCTTCTTAGTAAGATCAGTAAGGGGTTTTGCGATAACAGAAAAATTATTTATGAATTTTCTATAATAATTAGCAAACCCCCAAAATCTCTGAATCAACTTCAAGCATTCAGGTCTAGGCCACTCCAATACCGCCTAAACCTTCACCGGGTCCATCTCAAAACCATCACTGGAAACAAAGTACCCCAAAAAACTAATTTTCTGTACCGCAAACTCGCATTTCTCCAGTTTAGCAAAGAGTGTGTTTTCTCTTAGAATCTGCAGAACCTCACGAACTCTCTGCCAATGCGACTGCAGATCGGGTGAATAGATCAAAATATCATCCAAATAAACAATCACACTCCTACCGATCAACGGCCTCAGGATGTCATTAATGAAATTTTGAAAGAACGCCAGAGCATTTGAAAGGCCGAAAGGCATAACTAGACACTCAAAATATCCTTCCGGGGTATTAAAGGCTGTCTTCCATTTATCGCCTTCTTTAACCCGCAGCAAATTATATGCCCCATGGAGATCGATCTTAGAGAACCACTTGGCTCCAACTAATTGGTTAAACAAATCCGAAATTAGCAGCAAAGGTTAAGGATTGCGCACAGTGATGTTATTAATCTCCCTGAAACCCAGACATGGCCTAAGACCCCCATATTTTTTTTTTACAAAAAAAAACCCCACAGCCACAGGGGACTTAGAGGGTCTTATATGACCTGCAGCAAGACTAGTCTGCAGGTATTGCTTTAAGGCATCCATTTCGGGAATCGTCAGATTAAATAAACAACTCTAAGGGAGAGTGGCACCTGGGAAAAACTCAATAGTGCAATCGTAATCTCTATGAGGTGGTAGGGCTTGTGACTCCACTTCTGAAAAGACTTTCCAGAATTCCTGAATAGCTTCAGGTAGCTCTTTTTTCACAACAGCAGCAATGTGTACATCACAACATTTCCCATAACACTCCTGGCCCCAGGATCTTATCGTACTTGACGACCAGTCCAGTACAGGATTGTGCATTTTTAACCAAGGTAACCCCAGGACAACTGGAAAAGGCAATTTATCAAGTACAAACAAATCTAAAGATTCTTGGTGTTCCATATTCACAGTGAGTGGAAAGCCGGTGATCTTTCGAGAAACGCACCCATGCTTTAGAGGAGTGTTATCAATCGCCACTACAGGAAAAGGGCATGATAAAGGTACAGAATCAATCTTATACTTGTCTAGAAATTGTTAATCAATCAAATTAAGTGCAGAACCACAGTCCACCATCACTTGAAAATCAATCGAATGACCACGACAGGTAGAAACTCCTGCCGACCGTAAAAATGCAACGCGAAAGGGAGGGTTATTCTGATTGACTTTTTTTTTCTCTTTTCTTTGTCTATGCGTCCATCACATTGCTTAATAAAATAGTCAGCCTTACCACAATAAAGACATAGCCCCTCTGTGAATCTTCTCTGCCTTTCCTGGGAACGAGAGGACATCTCCCCAAGTTGCATCGGCTCCCCACCGTCAACGGGGCTCTCCAGCAAAATTGAAACCTTCTTCTCATTCTGTCTACTTTTTAATCTTTTATCCACCCGGATAGCTAATTGCATAGCAGCCTCAAGCGTAGCAGGTGCAGGATATGCAATGAGCAAATCTTTAACCCTGTCATTCAAGCCTGCTAAAAACTGACTCTTGAGTGCTGGATCATTCCAGCTGACATCTGAAGACCATTGTCTGAACTGGGTACAGTATCTCTCAGCATCGCCAGAACCCTGTTTCAGCCAACTGAGTTATGCCTCGGCTGTAGTGACCCGATCAGGATCATCATATAACACCCCCATAGAAAAAAAAACGCTTCTACAGACATCAATCAAGGGTCATCCGGACGCAATGAAAATGCCCAAACTTGGGGCTCACCTCGCAATAACGACATAATAATCCCCACACGCTGTAATTCAGCCCCTGAAGACCTGGGTCTAAGCCAAAAATAAAGTAAACATGCATTTTTAAATGAAAAAAATTTCTGCCATTTACCATACCAAATATTCAGGCAAACCCAGCTTAGCTTCTTCAGAGCAGATTCCAGGGCAATTACTCACGTGCTGCTGTAAGCTGGCAACTTCCATCGTTAACCCTTGCAGACGCTGGGCAAGATCTTGAACACTGGTCATGTTGCAGAAATCAGGGAGGGGTTTTTTTTTATACTTCTTTCTGGCTGGACAAACTGTTATGGATCTGCAACACAGGACTAAGGTAGAAGGGGGAAAACTGACCCTGCACTATGACTAGGCTTAAACCCTACGATGGAGTCGGCGACCCATTCCTTGCGAATAGACCCACCAACCATCCTAAGTTAATCTCAAGCGAAGACCTATAGACAAGGGGAAAGGGGTACCCTAAAAGAACTAAGGACTGGGTACAAAAACGGGTCACCTCCTAGTAGAAAACACAGAGAAGGCTGCAGAAACCAATAGAAAACAGAAACTAAGGCTAGCAGAACCAGAGGTACCAGTACTGCACAATAGCACACACAGGCTACTTTCACACATCAGGTTTTCGCTGTCAGGCTAAATCCGGCTAAATTTAAAAAAACGGATCAGGCAAATGTTGCCGCCGGATCATTTTTTTCCCCATAGACTTGTATTAGTGCCGGATTGCGCCGGATTAAATTGCGTTTAGTCCGGTTTTCGCTGGATCCGGAAAATCTGCCGTTTCCAGTTTCTGTAAAAAAACGTCCATAGCAACGTTTTTTGTCTCTGGCGAAAAAGTCGGATCCGGCGCTTCCGGCTGTTTGCTAGAATGGAAGCCTATGGGACCCGGAAGGTGCCGTACAGAAAATGACGGATTCCGGCGCCGGATTCCTTTTTTTTAAACTGAGCATGCTCCAAATTTTTTTTTATCCAATAATCTAGATATGCTAGCCGGATCCGTCAAAAAAACGGATCCGTCGCATCAGTTTTTCACAATCTGCGCTGGATTTGTTTTTTCCAACATTAGCCGGATTGCGCCTGATGCAAGAAACCTGATGTGTGAAAGTAGCCTAAGCAAAGCACCAAGCTAGATCTCACGCAGATTAAGGGCTCATCTCACTTGCGAGAAACTCGGATGAGTCTCGCATGTTAATACCCGGCGCTGCTGCCGGCACTCAGATCGAAGCGTGCGGCCGCATAGCAATACATGCAGCCGCGCGCTCGGCTCCTGAGTGCTGGGTGCAGTGCCGGGTATTGCCGTGCGAGACTCCGTGCAAGACTCATCTGAGTTTCTCGCAAGTGAGCATGAGCCCTAACACTGTTGTCTAGCAAGGACTGGGAGGCAGGTGCTGCTGGTTAATAAAGAGTGAAACAAACACCTGACCTAAGACAAAGCCAGCATCAGACCAGCAGCCAGAACTCCACAAGAAAATGGCGGATAGTAACAAACTAAACAGATTCTAACAAGAATTCTGTTACCCAAACCGAACTTTAGACTACAGTTTGGTCGAACCGGAACATACACGGGTCCGCTCATCCCTAGCCAACTCACCATGGGGCATAGTTTATAATATTTGACAAAACAGGCCAATTATATGTTTCTTAATAATTGTTTTATTTTTAACAAAAATTATTATATAATTTAAAATTCTACAAATTCTGAAATAATATTGTATAATAATTAATAAAGCATAATTACAGCAACTTCTCTTGCAGAATAAGATATGAGACATAACTGAATGTGCAAGGAGTCTGCACCCCATGCCGCATTCCCTCCCTCTCATCACCACCAGCTTCTCCTGCAGTGCAGCCTGCCCCCTATTTCTCCCTCACCCCACTCATCACCACCAGCCTTCCTGCAGTGCAGCCTGCCACTAGTCCTTCCTCATCCCACTCATTATGTGGCGCCCCAGAGTCCTGGTCGTCACAGTAGCATTGCTTTCCTCACGGGGAGAGTGATGTTACGTTTGGAAGCGATGAAGGATATCTTTTATCAGGTAACCACAATGCATACAACATGTTCACACTCCAAGCCAGAAGGGGGAGCTCTAAGCCTAGTTTAAGGTGAACTCCCCTATAAATACATTCTGATCCGGAGGGAAAGGGTCAGAGAGTTCAGAAAGTTACAGACAGAGAAGAGTGCAGACCGACATAGAGTGTCAGAAGGTCTGAAGGGGCCGTGTAGTCTGAAGTACTACAGCTCCTGGAAAGAGAGATACAGTAGCATTGCTTTCCTCACGGGGAGAGTGATGTTACGTTTGGAAGCGATGAAGGATATCTTTTATCAGGTAACCACAATGCATACAACATGTTCACACTCCAAGCCAGAAGGGGGAGCTCTAAGCCTAGTTTAAGGTGAACTCCCCTATAAATACATTCTGATCTGGAGGGAAAGGGTCAGAGAGTTCAGAAAGTTACAGACAGAGAAGAGTGCAGACCGACATAGAGTGTCAGAAGGTCTGAAGGGGCCGTGTAGTCTGAAGTACTACAGCTCCTGGAAAGAGAGATACAGAAGGAAAGAACATTGTTCAGTGAGCATGAAGGAGAGCGAAGCACAGCACATGAGAGTAACATCAGGGGAGACCAGCTAAGAGCAGGCTGCCTCCCTCTAAGGCGCAGATAGCCAGTACCCAGACCACCAAGGTTGTAAGGGACTCTACGACTTACAGCAGAGACCAGCAGGACAGCTGAACTGCAAGTTACCTGTCAGCCACACACACCTGAGACACAGTAACACATAGAGCCCGGGGCGTGATAGAGTCCCTGTAAAAAGACTCAAGTTACCTGTCATGCAGGTATTGTCCTATCTTTTAAGGGGGACAGAGAGAAGAACTGTGAGGACCTTATCTGAAGCCATAGGCAGTAAGGGACTACAACACCACCGCGCTAGAGGAAGGCTTTTAACTCCACCTGGTAAAAGTGGACTCTGGATTCGCTTCCAAGCTGGCCGGACCCTGCCTGCCCTGTGATCTGGTACCCTGGACTGTGGCTGCCTGAAGTTTTCAGTAAACCAGGTAAAGAGACTGCAAACCTGTGTCCTCGTTCTTTACTGCACCAGTCACCATCTTCCATCTACACACCGGGAGCCCTGGGGATACACTTCACCTGTGGGAAGTTATACCATCTATCTGCCATAACATCATCCCAGAGGACCCCTTAAAGCAGCGTCGGTCCCCACTGACCAAATACCACAGGTGGCGTCGCGAACATAAACTCTATTCACTAAACCCCTTTAAAGACTTTCCCCTTTTACCTGGGCGCCCAGGGCCACAGACCGGGTCACCACCGTGACATCCCCCTGTGAACTCTGGACCCGGTACCGGGTACCCCACGGCCCTTTCGGGTGACTCAATTACCACTAGCCTTCCTGCAGTGCAGACTGCCCTCTATTCCTCCTCACCTCACTCATCACCACCAGCCTTCCTGCTGTGCAGCCTGCACCCCATGCTCCCTCACCCATCCCGCTCATCACCACCAGCTCCGCTTGCAGTGCAGCCTGCACCCCATGACCTATCCCCTCTCTCTCATCACCACCAGAACCTCCTGCAGTGCAGCCTCCAACCCAAGCCCCATCCCCTTCCTCTCATCACCACCAGAACCTCCTGCAGTGCAGCCTGCACCCCAAGCCCCATCCCCTTCCTCTCATCACCACCAGAACCTCCTGCAGTGCAGCCTGCACCCCACATCCCTTCCCCTCCCTCTCATCACCACCAGAACCTCCTGCCGTGCAGCCTGCACCCCACATCCCTTCCCCTCCCTCTCATCACCACCAGAACCTCCTGCAGTGCAGCCTGCACCCCACATCCCATCCCCTCCCTCTCATCACCACCAGAACCTCCTGCCGTGCAGCCTGCACCCCACATCCCTTCCCCTCCCTCTCATCACCACCAGAACCTCCTGCAGTGCAGCCTGCACCCCACATCCCTTCCCAGGGCCGGCCTTTGCCCTGTGCGACCTGTGCGGCCGCACAGGGCGCCAAGCAGTGGCGTAGGAAGGGGGGCGCAATGCGGGGGGCGGCACAATGCGGGGGGCGGGTCGCCGGCGGCGCAGAATTTACCTGTTCGCATGTCGGCTTCAGAAAAATGGCCGCCGCGATCTCCATCTGCGCATGCGCGGCATCCCGCGGCCATTTTCCTGAAGCCCCAGGCAGCAGAGCACTCCACCTGCGCACGCGCGGCCTCAGGAAGATGGCCGCCCCCACCGATAACCAGACAGAGCAGGATCGCGGTCAGGTAAGCAGAACTTGTTTTGTTTTTTTTTTTATTGAGAGCGGCGATCGGGGGGGGGCCCAGGGCAGAAAGCTGGACACAGGGGGGCAGAAAGCTGGACACTGGGGGGCAGAAAGCTGGACACAGGGGGGCAGAAAGCTGGACACAGGGGGGCAGAAAGCTGGACACTGGGGCAGAACGCTGGACACAGGGGGGGGCAGAAAGCTGGACACTGGGGGGCAGAAAGCTGGACACAGGGGGGCAGAAAGCTGGACACAGGGGGGCAGCAAGCTGGACACTGGGGCAGAACGCTGGACACAGGGGGGGCAGAAAGCTGGACACTGGGGGGCAGAAAGCTGGACACAGGGGGGCAGAAAGGACATTGGGGCAGAACGCTGCACACGAGGGCAGAACGCTGGACACGGGGGGCAGAACGCTGGACACTGGGGCAGAACGCTGGACACGGGGGCAGAACGCTGGACACGGGGGCAGAACGCTGGACACTGGGGCAGAACGCTGGACACTGGGGCAGAACGCTGGACACTGGGGCAGAAAGCTGGACACTGGGGCAGAAAGCTGGACACTGGGGCAGAAAGCTGGACACTGGGGGGCAGAAAGCTGGACACTGGGGGGCAGAAAGCTGGACACTGGGGGGCAGAAAGCTGGACACAGGGGGGCAGAAAGCTGGACACAGGGGGGCAGAAAGCTGGACACTGGGGCAGAACGCTGGACACAGGGGGGGGCAGAAAGCTGGACACTGGGGGGCAGAAAGCTGGACACTGGGGCAGAACGCTGGACACAGGGGGGGGCAGAAAGCTGGACACTGGGGGGCAGAAAGCTGGACACAGGGGGGGCAGAAAGCCGGACACTGGGGGGCAGAAAGCTGGACACTGGGGCAGAACGCTGGACACAGGGGGGGCAGAAAGCTGGACACTGGGGGGCAGAAAGCTGGACACTGGGGGGCAGAAAGCTGGACACTGGGGCAGAACGCTGGACACAGGGGGGGGCAGAAAGCTGGACACAGGGGGGGGCAGAAAGCTGGACACAGGGGGGCAGAAAGGACATTGGGGCAGAACGCTGCACACGGGGGCAGAACGCTGGACACGGGGGGCAGAACGCTGGACACTGGGGCAGAACGCTGGACACGGGGGCAGAACGCTGGACACGGGGGCAGAACGCTGGACACTGGGGCAGAACGCTGGACACTGGGGCAGAACGCTGGACACTGATGCAGAACGCTGGACACTGGGGCAGAACGCTGGACACGGGGGCAGAACGCTGGACACAGGGGCAGAACGCTGGACACTGGGGCAGAACGCTGGACACTGGGGCAGAACGCTGGACACGGGGGCAGAACGCTGGACACGGGGGCAGAACGCTGGACACTGGGGCAGAAAGCTGGACACTGGGGCAGAAAGCTGGACACTGGGGCAGAAAGCTGGACACTGGGGCAGAAAGCTGGACACTGGGGCAGAAAGCTGGACACAGGGGGCAGAAAGCTGGACACAGGGGCAGAATGCTGGACACTGGTGCAGAATGCTGGACACTGGTGCAGAATGCTGGACACTGGTGCAGAATGCTGGACACGGGCAGAATGCTTGACACAGGGGCAGAATGGAGACACGGGGCAGGATGACAGACATGGCGTCATGACTGGAGACACTGGAGGCAGGATTGGAGACAGATGGGGCAGGATGGATACGATGGAGACAGATGGGGCAGGATGGGAAGATCATATGGGGCAGGATAGATACTCATTAGGGCAGGATGGGAGAATATATGGCTGACGCCAGGAATGAGACACACGGGGGCCAGGATGGCGAATATTATTACCATAGGGGCTAATTAAGGGATATTATTACTGCAGTGATGTATTTATTTTATTTTTTGAGTATACTGTTTTAAATGGAGGGGCGGTCCTATTACTGTGTAGAGTGACACTATGTCGCCTTCTTCATGTGGTGTAATGTAGAAGTTGGGAAAATTAAGTAATGTGTTCTGCAAGTGGAACTCGAGATAACTGTGTTATTTCCTGCAGAGACGAGTCCTGGCTGGATGAAGTGATGGCGGTCTGTGCGGGATGAAAGATGAAGGACTTCACCTAGAGATGTCACTGGTGAGTCAGTGTGTTACCTATACACTGACACTATACACTGTATACTATATACTGAGGTCCTGTGTATGTCACCGGTGATCACTGTATTACCTATACACAGACGCTGCATACTAAGTACAGATCTCCTGTGTATAATGGCACTTATGGTGATAGTATTGTGTTTTTTTTTTATTATTGATCAGTATTGTAGTATTCAGTCACTATGTGGTGGTAATATGTGGTCTGGTCATGATGTTGTGGTATTCGTTCCTTGTATTTGATATTATTCGATCACTGTGGTGGTAATATGTCATCTGGTCATGGTGTGGCGGTGTTTGGCCTTGCAGGCCGCCGCTCTGCACTCTGATTGGCTGTCAGCCCATATGGCTTTGGACCAAGCGTCATTTTTTCCTTTTGGTCCGCTTTAAAGCACTTTATAATTCCCGTTATTGCAATATTAGTGTTTCTTCAAGTGTTTTGCAGGGAAACACAAGTTTTCTAAGTAAACGTGTTGTTGTGAATATTAAAGAGTTATTGTTTTCTTTCAAAGTTTGGAGGGGGGGGGGCGCCGTCCTGCAGTCTCGCACAGGGCGCCTTTTGGGCTAAGTCCGGCCCTGTCCCTTCCCCTCCCTCTCATCACCACCAGAACCTCCTGCAGTGCAGCCTGCACCCCACATCCCTTCCCCTCCCTCTCATCACCACCAGAACCTCCTGCAGTGCAGCCTGCACCCCACATCCCTTACCCTCCCTCTCATCACCACCAGAACCTCCTGCAGTGCAGCCTGCACCCCACATCCCTTCCCCTCCCTCTCATCACCACCAGAACCTCCTGCAGTGCAGCCTGCACCCCACATCCCTTCCCCTCCCTCTCATCACCACCAGAACCTCCTGCAGTGCAGCCTGCACCCCACATCCCTTCCCCTCCCTCTCATCACCACCAGAACCTCCTGCAGTGCAGCCTGCACCCCATGCCCCATCCTCTCCCTCTCATCACCACCAGAACCTCCTGAAGTGCAGCCTGCACCCCACATCCCATCCCCTCCCTCTCATCACCACCAGAACCTCCTGCAGTGCAGCCTGCACCCCACATCCCATCCCCTCCCTCTCATCACCACCAGAACCTCCTGCAGTGCAGCCTGCACCCCACATCCCTTCCTTCCCCTCCCTCTCATCACCACCAGAACCTCCTGCAGTGCAGCCTGCACCCCACATCCCTTCCCCTCCCTCTCATCACCACCAGAACCTCCTGCAGTGCAGCCTGCACCCCATGCCCCATCCTCTCCCTCTCATCACCACCAGAACCTCCTGAAGTGCAGCCTGCACCCCATGCCCCATCCTCTCCCTCTCATCACCACCAGAACCTCCTGCAGTGCAGCCTGCACCCCACATCCCTTCCCCTCCCTCTCATCACCACCAGAACCTCCTGCAGTGCAGCCTGCACCCCACATCCCTTCCCCTCCCTCTCATCACCACCAGAACCTCCTGCCGTGCAGCCTGCACCCCACATCCCTTCCCCTCCCTCTCATCACCACCAGAACCTCCTGCAGTGCAGCCTGCACCCCACATCCCTTCCCCTCCCTCTCATCACCACCAGAACCTCCTGCAGTGCAGCCTGCACCCCACATCCCATCCCCTCCCTCTCATCACCACCAGAACCTCCTGCAGTGCAGCCTGCACCCCACATCCCTTCCCCTCCCTCTCATCACCACCAGAACCTCCTGCAGTGCAGCCTGCACCCCACATCCCTTCCCCTCCCTCTCATCACCACCAGAACCTCCTGCAGTGCAGCCTGCACCCCACATCCCTTCCCCTCCCTCTCATCACCACCAGAACCTCCTGCCTGCAGTGCAGCCTGCACCCCACACCCCCTCCATGCAGCTAATCATCAGTACATCCTGCACTGCGGCCTTCACCTCACACCTCCTCCCTCCAGCTCATTCCCCAGCCTTCCTGCAGTGCTATCCCACTCTGATAGCGCCCTGACATGCAAATTGGGTCGCAGGAGATATCTGAGGTGACATGTGCATTTTTTCTTCTTCCCTTCCCAGCATCTGGCATTCCCCCCCTACACCTATAGTTTCATCTCTGCCGATGAAAACATGTTGAACCGCTGTGTGGGAATCCATCCCAAGGGAGATTTTTACTGTTAATGTGATGAGCTCACAGGATTTCATAGATTGGAAATAATCGAGGCAAACCTTTAGTATTACGTTAGCAAACATGTTCCAATTCAGTCACAGCAAGCAGAGGATAAAACGCAGCGGAATTACTACACAAAGTACATTAGAAGATTGCAGTTCAGGTACAGTTCCCCATTCAAGACTATATTCTGAATTTGTATTCGATTATACATTTTTTTTCTCTTCCATGTATAGATGCCCGGCACCTATGGCAAATAACAGAATTCTAGCACGTGATGGCAGGAAGAATGTTGGCTGCGTTGCAAATGTTACTTCTGAGCCCAAAAGCTGAAATTAATAAAACAATTTGAGATATAAGTTTGACATATCAATACCAGTAGTAATTAAGAGGTAAAATGGTCCCAACCAGAAGACTCTCCGGTGAGTTCAAGCTGTGACATAACATATGACCCACAGGATATAGTAGTGGACAATCCAATCCGAAGCTTCAATGTAACATTTTCTGATGGAGTTTATTACTCATTTTGGCTTATTTTATAAAAAAAAAAAAATACTAATGATAATTCCTGTGGTCATTTTTGGTCTGTGGCTTCTTCATATCTCATATTATAGGAGACCAATCCTTGAATTGGAGGCACGCACAGTGTATGTTATTGTACGTGTGTGCAGACAACAGTATGTGTCACAATGTAGAACACGTGAAGAACTGGAAGGAGAGCGCTGAGATGGAGTGGAGCGCAGTATGAGCAGTGACCCGCCTGTGATTTCCCTGCTGAAAAGAGAAAAAGCATGTAAGATGCATGGAAATGTGGCACTATACATCGGAACTGGGAAATAAAGGAGAGAAATAAGGAAGAAGAATAGGAAAAGAATTTGCAGGTGGTGAAGAATTTTCAAAACATTTTCTACAAAACATGTAGATCCTTTACAAAATCATGTCTGCTCTTTTGTATCGGATACAAGGACCAAACTAAAGCTTGGAGCTGAGTATTTCTGTGTGCCTTTAACCTGTAAGGTGGCACGTCAAGCCTGTACAGTTGCATAATAAGAAGTCATGGCGCCACTTTATGATGCCTCCGTACCGGACCATGTTATGGAGTTGTTCTCCTTCACAAGCAATGCTTTTAGCAAAGAATATCACCATCACATTTTATCCAGAAGATTCATTCAATCTGTATAGACTTCTATGGCATAGAGGTGTGGCAAATGCCAGAGAGATAGTAATAAATGGTTTAAAAAATTTGAAAAATGACACGAGGGTGGCTACAATTCTTACATAGAGCGTCAGCTCATCATACAAAGTAAACGGGCATCACCTACACAAAGGGTATAGGCACATTACAATATCGGCATAGTGTGCTCTGTGTGTTAGTCCGAGCTCTGCTACATCTGTATGTTTTATGAACAACTGATCACTAGGAAAGACAAGAGACGTCTGAAATTGAAAAAGGGAATGAAATTTTAGATAACCTCAAGATTAGT
Organism: Ranitomeya variabilis; assembly: GCF_051348905.1. NCBI lineage: Eukaryota > Metazoa > Chordata > Amphibia > Anura > Dendrobatidae > Ranitomeya > Ranitomeya variabilis. The sequence continues at coordinate 123,453,732 of NC_135236.1, read as the reverse complement.
GATTCCATTGACAGGAAATCATGAACATGTCAATGAGAATACTGGAGACATGTGGTGAGTGAACATGAGGGATAAGGTGTTTTATGAGCATGCTCAGGTACTAACTTAGTGTCTTCAGCAGGCTCAAATATTATGTCTGAGACCCTGCGGCTGCATATCCCGTGGTTGTTCGACAGCCGCAACACATGTGGGGATTGCCTGATAAACAGACATCCTGCTGTGGGGACTTGAACATAGTTATCAAAAACACCGAAGTCACTGGGTTACCAACCGAGCATGGTCTGATAACGCCTTATCCCAGCACGTTCACTCATCACTACTAAAGACCCAAGCAAATTGCCAGACATCTGGAGAAGTACTATTGATAAAATTATTCTTTATTATTACTATTATTATTATTATTACGAATAACTAATTCCACCCATTAATGTGTTCACATCTATCCCCATTTATACCTCTGTAAGTCTGATTTCCACTATCTTCAATGAGAGCCAATGTTAGAGCTTTTGTCTGCTCATTGTCCAGCAGTTTCTTCTGTTGCTCTGTGACTGCTTTGGCCTGGGACCAAGAGAACAGTTGTAATTGCTGTGAAGAGAATGATACCTGGAAGAATGAAGAGGAGAGACGGAGCGATTTTGTTACATGTTATTTTCAAAATTGGGCAAATTAAGTTGCATGGCATCTGCATCAATGAATTCTACTTACTGCAAACTTCTTAGGAAAGATGAGTGATATTGCAAGAGGTGTAAGACCTTGGATCTGTTCTAGGACCAGGGAAGACAGTTCGATATCTTGCAGTCCAGCTATAAAGAAACATAGGAGCAAAGACTGGAAAAATTACTCAATTGCATTGCAATCCAAGTCGGGTTAATTTAATATAGAAGCCTATAGACGACATATACATCAGTGTGCAGTAACATAGGGTGGAACCTTCTATTTGATTTATACATTTGGAAATCCATCCTCCCAACATTTGTCACTTGAGGGAAAGAAATTTAACCACAACTTCATTGGTAACATTACTTTCATGAAACCCATCTAAACCTCGTTTAAACTCTTTCAAAGAATATATGTCTTGACAACTTCTTCAGGAAGACTCCAACACTGACTGCTCTTACAGTAAGAAACCCCTCTGTATGGCTACGTTCACATTTGCGTTGTGCGCCGCAGCGTCGGCGCCGCAACGCACAACGCAAACAAAAACGCAGCAAAACGCATGCACAACGCTGCGTTTTGCGCCGCATGCGTCCTTTTTTTGATTGATTTTGGATGCAGCAAAAATGCAACTTGCTGCGTCCTCTGCGCCCGGACGCGTGCGCCGCAGTGACGCATGCGGCGCAAAACGCAAGTGCGACGCATGTCCATGCGCCCCCATGTTAAATATAGGGGCGCATGACGCATGCGGCGACGCTGCAGCGCCCGACGCTGCGGCGCAGACCGCAAATGTGAACGTAGACTTACATAATGGTGAAACCATAATTCCTTTAGGTGAAGTTATTGCCCCATTGTCATACTGGCAAGCAGATAATATTTCCTGGTACTGGAAAGTCTGCCCGCACCGCTCCCGGAACTTTAATCCTCTAAATGCTGCGATCAATAGTGATCACAGCATTTAGAAGGCAGGCAGAAGGAGGGAGCCCCCTCTACCCTCTGATCGGCATCATCGCGGGGCTCGATCGTTGCCATGGTGACCCGATGTCTTCATGACAACATCCGGGTCACCAGGTTCTAGCACACTTCATATATATTGAACCCATAAATAAATATTTTTATGAAAAATGCAGGGGGCATTCGTGCACTATTCTTCGTGTACATTTTTTTTTTTTTCAAAGTACTTTTTTTTCTAAGTATTCAGCAGTTATAACATGGCAGAATATAACAAGCATCTCTTCTCTCTTCATACAGGTAACATATCATTCATTCTTTGAACTGAAATATCCTGCATGTCTATTGCTCCATTCCCTGACAGCAAGCAAGCTTGAATGGTAACACATCATTCATTCTTTGAACTGAAATATCCTGCATGTCTATTGCTCCATTCCCTGACAGCAAGCAAGCTTGAATGGTAACATATCATTCATTCTTTGAACTGAAATATCCTGCATGTCTATTGCTCCATTCCCTGACAGCAAGCAAGCTTGAATGGTAACATATCATTCATTCTTTGAACTGAAATATCCTGCATGTCTATTGCTCCATTCCCTGACAGCAAGCAAGCTTGAATGGTAACATATCATTCATTCTTTGAACTGAAATATCCTGCATGTCTATTGCTCCATTCCCTGACAGCAAGCAAGCTTGAATGGTAACATATCATTCATTCTTTGAACTGAAATATCCTGCATGTCTATTGCTCCATTCCCTGACAGCAAGCAAGCTTGAATGGTAACATATCATTCATTCTTTGAACTGAAATATCCTGCATGTCTATTGCTCCATTCCCTGACAGCAAGCAAGCTTGAATGGTAACATATCATTCATTCTTTGAACTGAAATATCCTGCATGTCTATTGCTCCATTCCCTGACAGCAAGCAAGCTTGAATGGTATCAGAGTCCTTCTACCTTCGGCATTGATTCCTGCTTATATCTATATTTGTTAGCCAGCTTGTTATGCAATTGTTTTTGTTTCTAGATATTTAATTCTCTTCTGCTTGTCCTTATGCCAAGAGTTCGCATAACTGTTTTTCAAAGGGGTTTATGATCCATGTAGACCTGGACATTTGTTTATCTGATCACTACATTTATTGTGCCCTGCTGTCTCAATTGAGTTAGATTGATTGGTAACGAGAGGGGGGAAGACCAAAAAAAAAAAAAAAAGTGAGATCTAAGAGCTGGCCACCTATAAATGTAGATATAGCTTGGGGAAGCATTCATGCAGGGGGCATTCGTGCACTATTCTTCGTGTACATTTTTTTTTCAAAGTATTCAGCAGTTATAACATGGCAGTTAGACAGGGCAGGAGACAGGTAAGACAATCAAAATCTATTCCCTATTCAGTTGGCACACAGCAAATACTCACCATATGTATTTGTATAATCTATATCATGGCTGCTGCTTTCACACACAATCACTGCCCTTGCATCAACTCTTTACACTCCATCCATATCGGCCCCTCTGTCCTTGCCTCTCCTATGTATAGCACTCATGCTCTGTTCACATTGCTTAACAGTACAGATCCATTCAGTCCCACCATCCAACACAAGAGACGCTCTCACAAATCACTTAACCATCTGCTCACTCTTTCTATCCTCCTTCTCCTAGTTGCTGGAGACATCTCTCCGAACCCCGGCCCCCCATGTTATAGCCAGTCAAACCTCCCAACTGCTACACCCAGAAACCCCTCTAACCTTATTAATATTCCATGCATGCCTTCTGTCTCTTTCAATTGTGCTCTTTGGAATTCTCGCTCTGTGTGTAATAAACTCTCCTTCATTCATGACTTCTTCCTTTCTAACTCTCTTAATCTCCTGGCTCTTACTGAAACCTGGATCCAGCAGTCAGACACCACCGCTGCTGCTGCTCTCTCATTTGGTGGACTACACTTTTCTCATACCCCAAGATCAGACAACAGAGCAGGTGGAGGCGTTGGTCTGCTCCTTTCACCCAAATGTACCTTCCAAGTTATCCCCCAAGTACCCTCACTTGTATTCCCTTCCTTTGAGGTCCATGCTGTCAGATTCTACGTCCCCTTCTCCATGCGAGTGGCGGTGGTGTATCGTCCTCCCGGCCCCTCTCACCAGTTCCTGGATCATTTTGCCACCTGGCTTCCACACTTTCTCTCTTATGACACCCCCACCCTCATCATGGGTGATTTCAATATCCCAATTGCTTCTCCCCTCTCCCCATCTGCTTCTCACCTTTTATCTCTAACCTCCTCTTTCGGCCTCTCGCAGCATACTAACTCTCCAACACATGATGATGGAAACTCCCTTGATTTGGTCTTCTCCCGGCTTTGCTCACTGGATGATTTCACAAACTCCCCTCTCCCGCTCTCTGACCACAACCTTCTTTCATTCTCTATCAAGAACTGCCATCCCGCTCAGGTCATCCCCACTTTCCACACTTATAGAAACATACAGGCCATTAACACCCAGAAACTTATGAAGAACTTGCAGTCTTCATTGGCCCCAATCTCCTCCATCTCTTGTCCTGATTCTGCTCTGAAGCATTACAATGAAACCCTGCAAAGTGCCCTGGAAGAAGCTGCACCTCCTATACATAGAACAACTCGGCACAGACGGCGACAACCGTGGCACACGCTGCAAACACGTTTCCTGCAGCGGTGCTCCAGGTGCGCCGAACGTCTGTGGAGAAAATCTAATCTGCCCGAAGATTTCATCCATTATAAGTTCATGTTAAAAACATACAACTCTGCCCTTCACCTCTCCAAACAAACCTATTTCAACACCCTCATCACCTCGCTGTCCAATAACCCTAAACGTCTCTTTGACACTTTCCGGTCCCTACTCAACCCAAGAGAGCAGGCCCCAACCACAGATCTCCACGCTGACGATCTGGCCAATTACTTCAAAGAAAAAATTGACCACATTCGACAGGAAATCATTTCCCAATCTCTTCATACCAAGCACTGTCCTCCCTCCCCCACTGCATCTAGTTCACTCTCTGACTTTGAACCAGTTACAGAAGAAGAAGTAAGCAGGCTCCTTGCATCTTCTCGCCCGACCACTTGCACCAGCGACCCCATTCCGTCGCATCTCCTCCAGTCCCTTTCCCCGGCTGTCACCTCTCACCTAACAAAAATATTCAACCTTTCCCTCACTTCCGGTATTTTTCCCTCCTCATTTAAGCATGCCATCATACATCCACTACTTAAAAAGCCCTCCCTCGATCAAAATTGTGCCGCTAATTATAGACCTGTCTCTAATCTTCCCTTCATCTCTAAACTCCTGGAACGCCTGGTCCACTCCCGTCTTACCCGCTATCTCTCAGATAATTCTCTTCTCGACCCTCTTCAATCTGGTTTCCGCTCTTTACACTCTACTGAAACTGCCCTCACTAAAGTCTCTAATGACCTACTAACAGCTAAATCTAATGGTCACTATTCCATGCTAATTCTCTTGGATCTCTCCGCAGCATTCGACACTGTGGATCATCAGCTCCTCCTCACTATGCTCCGCTCCATCGGCCTCAAGGACACCGTTCTCTCTTGGTTCTCCTCCTATCTCTCTGGCCGATCCTTCACTGTTTGTTTTGCTGGTTCCTCCTCCTCTCACCTTCCCCTTACTGTTGGGGTTCCTCAAGGATCAGTCCTAGGCCCCCTCCTCTTCTCTTTGTATACTGCCCCTATTGGACAAACAATCAGTAGATTTGGTTTCCAGTACCATCTCTATGCTGACGACACCCAATTATATACCTCTTCTCCTGTTATCACGCCGACCTTTTTAGAAAACACCAGTGATTGTCTTACCGCTGTCTCTAACATCATGTCCTCCCTCTATCTGAAACTGAACCTGTCAAAAACTGAACTCCTCGTGTTCTCTCCCTCTACAAACCTACCTTTGCCCGACATTGCCATCTCTGTGTGCGGTTCCACCATTACTCCAAAGCAACATGCCCGCTGCCTTGGAGTCATCCTTGATTCCGAGCTTTCATTCACCCCCCACATCCGATCACTGGCTCGCTCTTCTTATCTGCATCTCAAAAACATTTCCAGAATTCGCCCTTTTCTTACTTTCGACTCTGCAAAAACTCTTACTGTCTCACTTATTCATTCTCGTCTGGACTATTGTAACTCTCTACTAATTGGCCTACCTTTTACCAGACTCTCCCCGCTCCAATCTGTCCTGAATGCTGCTGCCAGGATCATATTCCTCGCCAACCGTTACACCGATGCCTCTACCTTGTGCCAGTCATTACACTGGCTACCCATCCAATCCAGAATCCAGTACAAAACTACTACCCTCATCCACAAAGCACTCCATGGCTCAGCACCACCCTACATCTCCTCTCTGGTCTCAGTCTACCAACCTACCCGTGCCCTCCGCTCTGCTAATGACCTCAGGTTAGCATCCTCAATAATCAGAACCTCCCACTCCCGTCTCCAAGACTTTACACGTGCGGCGCCGATTCTTTGGAATGCACTACCTAGGTTAATACAATTAATCCCCAATCCCCACAGTTTTAAGCGTGCACTAAAAACTCATTTGTTCAGATTGGCCTACCGCCTCAACGCATTAACCTAATTATCCCTGTGTGGCCTATTAATAAAAAACAACAACATAATCACGTTCCTCCATCATGTTCTCATACACTTTATGCAGTTAATAGCCTCTGTGTCTGTACTGTTACATACTTAGGCAGTTAACTGGTTCATGCAGCTTTACATGAACACCCGAGCCTTACACTATGGCTGGTCCAAATAACTAAAGCAATTGTTACCATCCACCTCTTGTGTCTCCCCTTTTCCTCATAGATTGTAAGCTTGCGAGCAGCAGGGCCCTCATTCCTCCTGGTATCTGTTTTGAACTGTGATTTCTGTTATGCTGTAATGTCTGTTGTCTGTATAAGTCCCCTCTATAAGTTGTAAAGCGCTGCGGAATATGTTGGCGCTATATAAATAAAATTATTATTATTATTATATTATTATAACAAACAAAAAAGTACACATTTGGTATCGCCACTTCCGGAACAATCCAACTTGTAAAACTGTCCCACCAGTTAACTCCTTTAATGAATACCATTAAAAAAATACAAATAAAAAATGAGGCAAAAAATTATGCTTTTCATCATATCGCCAAGCAAAAAGTAGAATAAAACGGGATCAAAAAGACGAATGTAAATAATAATGTACCACTGAAAACGTCATCTTGTCCCGCAAAAAAACAAGCCACCATACTGCTCCATCAGCAGAAAAATTAAAAAGTGCTTATTGCGTAAAAGCACAAAAACACACAAAAAATATATAAACGTGGTATTGCTGCTGACCCAAAGAATAAAGCTGCTTTATCAATTTTGCCACATGCGGAACGGCATTAAAAAAAACCATCATGTGCCCGAAAATTGTACCAATAAAAACATCAACTCGTCCCGCAAAAAGCAAGCATTCACATGACTCTTTCGGCAGATATATGGAAAGATTATAGCTGTGAAAATATGGCGATTCAAAAACTAGTGTTTGCAAAAAAAAAGCGTCTTTTAGTGTGTGACAGCAACCAAACATAAAAAAAGTATAAATCTGGTATCACTGTAATTGCACCAAACCAAATAATAAAGTGGTCTTATCACTTATACTGTGAGAGGAACGGTGCAAAGAATACATAAAACCAATTGTTTACCTGCTGTTGATTTGTTCATTCTGCCTCCTAAAGATCGCAATAAGGCTCAGCGCACATTTATCCTGTGCTCTTCGCTGAGCGCTTACACCAGGGTTTCTGTGTAAATCTCTGAAATATGCGATTCAGAAGGAATCCCTATAATGAGGCAGATAGAGACACTGTGGATGCCATCTAGCCTATGATCCAGGGGTGTCCGTCTATTTAGGTGTGCATAAAAGTGCAGTCAGCCAACAGAGGCCAGATGAGGTCCAGAATAACTCTGCTGCTTCATTATAATGAATGGATCCCTCAGGGGTTTCATCTGAATAACGTCACTTGGAGATTTACATGGAAACCCCAATGTAAGTATTCAGCGTAGCGTGCAGGATAAATCTGACTCCCAAAATGTTACATAAAATGTTCCCAATAAAAGCTTCAAATCAATCTACAAATAAAGCAAGTCCCCACTCAGGTCCGTTATCTGTTAATGGAAATATAGGGGCTTCCACGTTACTGTTAGTACAACGGCTCTGGATAAGCGAAAAAGCTCCTCTCACCCCAAAAGAAATCCAGCAAATTCTGCACTCCAAAATCCAAATGCCCCCCTCCCTTCTGAGCGCCAGTGTGCCTAAACCATATTTAGCATCCACATGTTTGGTATTTCTGTAGCAATAAGAGCCCGCCTAATTTACGGGTGCATGTCTCCAGAAGCATGAGCTGGTCACCACAACGAACTGGTCACTACAAAGTACTGGTGACTACAACGTACTTGTCACTACATTAGCAGTTTGCAATTTTCACTCAGCAACATCCACTGCTTCTTGTTTCTGGAAAACACTCATGGAGTCACTACACCTGTAGATAAATTCCCAAAAGGGTATAATTTCCAAAATGGCTTCACTTGAAGGCAGGGCGAGACTGGGACTAAAATTCAGCCCTGGCATGTGAAGGTGCACAGGTCCACTTGTCATGTGGAGAGTTTGTAATATGTTTGTGCACCTGTATGTTTCAAGAAGTAAGGTGCATGTAACACAACTATTGTATATAACATATAGTTATGGGCAGCACGGTGGCGCAGTGGTTAGCACTGCTGCCTTGCAGCGCTGGAGTCCTGGGTTCTAATCCCACTCAGGACAACATCTGCAAATAGTTTGTATGTTCTCTCCGTGTTTGCGTGGGTTTCCTCCGGGTACTCCGGCTTCCTCCCACATTCAAAAGACATACTGATAGGGACAGTGATAATGTGTGCAAAATTGTAAAGCGCTGTGGAATATGTTAGCGCAAAAAAAAAAATAAAATAAAGATAGTCACAGCTGTGCGCAGTATTACAGCTCAGTCGTATTTGTTGCTCTTGATTTGAACCCAGGACTCAAGCGCTGCATCCTGCTCATACCCCAGTACTGAGCCGCTGCCGTGTCCATATTACTGCACCTGCTGTGTGGTGCAATAACAGTGCTCCTCTTACTGCTCCACATAATAATGCCTCCTTTGTTCCTTCTAGATGGTAAAATTGCCCCCTAGAAAATATTAATACTAATATTAATACGTTGTGGAAATGCACTAGAAAACAGTGTCCATATTTTTCCCCTGGAAAGTAATAATGCCCCATGTGCACGTATGATGGTCATTGTACTCTGAGTGCCCCTATAACAAATATGCTTCTTAAGTGCCCACTTAACATCTACTAATGTTCCCTGAGTCCCCAATGTACAACTCCTCTATATACATTATGACGGGCAGACTGCTCCCCTATATACAGTATAATACACTCACAGTTCCATTATACACAATATGATGTTCCCACCACTGCCCTCTACTCAGTATGATGGGCCCACAGCTCCACTATAAACAGTATGATGGTCCCCCATCTCCGCTATACACAATATGGTGGTCCGACAGCTCCCCAATCACAGTACAGTGGTTCCACAGCTCCACTATACACAGTACGGTGGTTCCACAGCTCCACTATACACAGTACGGTGGGCCCACAACTCCATTATACACAGTACGGTGGTTCCACAGCTCCACTGTATACAGTATGGTGGTCCCAGAGCTCCACTATACACAGTATGATGGTCCCACCTCTCCTCTATACACAATATGGAGGTCCGACAGCTCCCCATTCACAGTATGGTGGATCCACAGCTTCCCTATACACAGTATGGTGATCCCACAGCTTCCCTATACACAATATGGTAGGCCAACAGCTCCACTATACACAGTATGGTGGTTCCACAGCTCCACTATACACAGTACGGTGGTTCCACAGCTCCACTATACACAGTACGGTGGTACCACAGCTCCACTTTACACAGTACGGTTGTACCACAGCTCCACTATACACAGTACGGTGGTACCACAGCTCCACTATACACAGTACGGTGGTTCCATACCTCCACTATACACAGTATGTTGGTTCCACAGCTCCACTATACACAGTATGGTGGTCCCAGAGCTCCACTGTACACAGTATGATGGTCCCACCTCTCCTCTATACATAATATGGAGGTCCGACAGTTCCTCATTCACAGTATGGTGGGTCCACAGCTTCCCAATACACAATATGGTGATTCCGCAGCTTCCCAATACACAGTATGGTGGGCCCACAGCTTCCCAATACATAGTATGGTGGGCCCACAGCTTCCCTACACATAGCATGATGTCTCAACTGCTCCTCCAAAATACTGAATAATGAATACCACAGTAGCCCTCTGACTATATAATGGCTCCCGCATTAGTACCCAAACTGTATAATGGTCCCCAACATTAGCTTCCAAACTGTACAGTATAATGCTCCGCGACATTAGTTCCCAAATTGTATAATGGTCCCAGCATTAGTCCCGAAACTGTACAATGCCCCCCATATTAGCTCCTAATCTGTATAATGACCACTGCATATTAGCTCCCAAACTGTATAATGGCCCCCAAATTAGTCCCCAAACTATATAATGCCCTCTCACATTAGCTTGCAAACTGTATAATGGCCCCTGCATTAGTCCCCAAGCTATATAATGGCCCCTGCATTAGTCCCCAAGTTATATAATGGCTGCTGAAATAGTCCCTAAAGTGTATGAGGGCCCCCACACAGTTTTGAGTTCCCTCACACTACGTATAAGGTTCCCCCATTGTTTATGATGCCCCCACATCACACCACAAGTTTTAATTAAAAAAAAAATCATATACTTCTCTAACCCAGGATCCTGACAAGTCCAGGGACAAGGCAACGAGCTGCATAGCGCCGTCTTCCGCACCAAAAGTCAGAGTCCCAGCGCAGTGCAATGATGGCAACGCTCCAGGATTCTGACGTCCTCAGTGTGCGTTGTTCTGTAGACCTGAAGCAAAAAGCGATCTGTGGTCTACAGAACAGAGAGTGGTACAGGGAGATCTACAGCAGGGCTTAACTGTATATGCGCATTATACATGCTGATTAATTAAGGGCAGTGTAGCTCTGGGTGAGCCCCCCTGAGCTGGGGACCCAGGGTAACCGTCCACTCTGCCTGCCCCCTGTAGCTACACTACTGTATACTGTGGCTACAGACATCAGATATTACACCATTCACATATTTCGATGTATATAACATCCGATGTCTGTGCATACATAATATTATATCCCTAATATATCGGATGTTATATACAGGGTAATGTGTCATGCTATATATTACACTATGCATATAGACATCAGATCTTATAACATCACATATTACCCTGTAAATAAGATCAGATGCCTGTGCATACAGTATAGGATATAGGAGTGACATATTCTCCCATACACTGTGTGTGCCATGTGCATTGGATATGCACTGATCATTCCTGGACCGGCTACAGGACATACATAATATAATATATGGAGTCTCTATATATTATATGCAGTGTATGATGTCCTTCAGCCAGGCTCAGGAGCAGTCAGCTATGATCCTGTATACAGCTGTCTGCTGTGAGTTATTGCTGCAGCTGGATCTTAGGGTACTGTCACACAGTACCATTTTGATCGCTACGACGGCACGATCCGTGACGTCGCAGCGATCGTATGAATATCGCTCCAGCGTCGTAGACTGCGGTCACACGTTGCAATCACGGCGCTGGAGCGATGCCGAAGTCCCCGGTAACCAGGGTAAACATCGGGTAACTAAGCGCAGGGCCGCGCTTAGTAACCCGATGTTTACAGTGGTTACCAGCGTAAAAGTAATAAAAAAACAAACAGTACATACTTACATTCCGGTGTCTGTCCCCGGTGTTCTGCTTCTCTCCACTGTGTAAGCGCCATAGCCGGCAAGCACAGCGGTGACGTCAGACGTCACCGCTGTGCTTTCCGGCTGGCAGACGCTCACACAGTGGAGAGAAGCTGAGACGCTGGAGGACAGACACCGGAATGTAAGTATGTACTGTTTGTTTTTTTACGTTTACGCTGGTAACCACGGTAAACATCGGGTTACTAAGCGCGGCCCTGCGCTTAGTTACCCGATGTTTACCCTGGTTACAAGCGAACACATCGCTGGATCGCTGTCACACACAACGATCCAGCGATGTCAGCGGGTGATCAAGCGACGAAAGAAAGTTCCACACGATCTGCTACGACGTACGATTCTCAGCAGGATCCCTGATCGCTGCTGCGTGTCAGACACTGCGATATCGTAACGATATCGCTAGAACGTCACGAATCGTACCGTCGTAGCGATCAAAATGGTACTGTGTGACAGTACCCTTACACACAGATCGGGCAATGCTGGAGCCCATGACCTCACTGACAGGGGTGAGACGATCTGTTTCAAGGTTCAAGCTGGGCAATAAATCATCTCCCCTGCCTCAGTGTGACTGCAGACACCACCAAGATGGCAAGATCCGACCTTGCCAGAGACCTCCTGCCCCGGCCCCCTGCTCTGCTGACCTGATCACAGAAGCTCCTCTCAGCCCAGTGGGCTCGCAGGTGACGTCCACCCTCACATCATGCGGTGTGTTTGCAATGCTGGGATGCCTGGGACGGCACTTATACAACGCTATGGTACAGTACAGTGTCGGGAGGCCTAAAACTTCTGCATGGGGCAGACCTGCACAGCCGCTCCTGCTTGTGTACACGATCGCGCTCGAGAATTGAAATCAGCAGGGCCAAGGGGCAGCACAGAACACAGCGCGCCGCCCCCCTGGTCCTGCTGGTTTCATTAGTGCAGCGTGATTGTGTTTGCAAGGCAAGATAATGCTGCCTGACGTGCACGCTGAAGAGGGATTGGAGGTGATCGAGCGGCCCATTAGAGGGACCGGCCTTTCTGGCATTTGCCAGAAATGCCAGATGGCCAGTCCGGCGCTGCCTGAAGGGGGATTATGCTCTTCTAGCTCTGTATATGGAGTCCGCAAACTATTCTAGGAAAATCTGAGCTCAAGGAGGCAAATAGTGCTCCGTCCCTCCCGAGTCTCGCCATATGGCTAAGCAGTACTATACAGCCACATATGGAGTATTTCCACATTCAGCAGAAATTCTGGAACAAATTTTGGTGCCATATTTACTCATTTCCCAGTGTGAAAATGCAAAATCTGTCTCTAAAATCAAATTTTGGGGGTACAAATGTAATTTTTTTTGTTCATTGCCCAATGGTATAAAATTCTGTGACACACCTGTGGTGTTAATATTATCAGTGCACCCTTAGATGAACTTAATGAGAGGTGTAGTTTGTACAATGGGGTCTCTTATGGGAGGGTTTCTGCTGTTCTGGCATCTCAGGGGCTCTGTCAATGTGACATGGTCCCCTCAAACCAGTCCAGCAAAATCTGAACTCCATTATGGCATTTCTACCCTTCTGAGCTTTGCACTGCGCCTCAAAAGTAGTTTTCCCCCACATATGGGGTATCAGCGTACTCAGGAGACATTTTTGTGTGAAAAAAATTTTTTTTCATTTTCATAGATGAACATTGTAAAATACTGTGAATAACCTGAGGGTTGAAGGTGCTCACCACATATCTTGATAAATTCTTTGAGAGGTCTAGTTTACAAAATGGGGTCACTTGTGGAAGGTTTCCACTGTTTAGGCACATGATAGGTTCTCCAAACGAGACATGACACCTGCAAACAATTTCATCAAAGTCTTCATTCCAAAACGTCACTTTTTTTCTTTTCTTAGCCCTGCCGTGCACCCAAACAGTAGTTTACCCTCTCATATGGGGCATATGCATACTCAGGCGAAATTGCACAACAAATTTTGGGTTCCATTTTTTCCTGTTACCCTTGTGAAAATACAAAATTTGGGGCTAAAATAACATTTTTGTAAGAATTATTTTTTTTTATTATTTTCAAGGCTAAATGTTATAAACGTCTATGTATCATCTAGGGGCTCAAGGTGTTCACCACACATCTAGATAAGTTCTGTGAGGGTTCTAGTTTCCAAATGGTGTCACTTGTGGGCGGTTTCCACTGTTTAGATACATCAGGGGAACTCCAAATGCGAAATGGTGTCCGTTAATTATTCTAGAAAATGTTACATTCAAAAAGTCAAATGGTGCTCTTTTCCTTCCGAGCTGTGCTGCATATCTTAACGGTGCTTATCCCCCACATATGGGGTATCAGCATGCTCAGGAGAAATTGCTCAACAAATTTTGGGGTCCATTTTTTCTTGTTACCCTTGCGAAAATAAAAAAAAAATGCATCTAAAGTAAAAATTTTGTGGAAAAAGTTAAATGTTCATTTTTCCTTCTACATTTCGTTAATTCCAGTGAAGCACCTGAAAAGTTAATGAACTTCTTGAATGTGGGTTTTAACACCTTGAGGGGTGCAGTTTTAAGAATGGTGTTAATTTTGAGTATTTTCTGTCATATGGGCCCCACAAAGTCGCTTCAAATGTGTTGTGCTCCCTAAAAAAAAAAAAAAATCTACATTTTGTTGGAAAAATGAGAAATCACTGGTCACCTTTTAACCCTTATAACTTCCTAACAAACAAAAAATTATGTTTCCAAAATTTTGCTGATGTAAAGTAGATGTATGGAAATGATATGTATTAACTACGGTATTTTGTGTGACAAAATGCTGTCATTTAAGGGCATAAATATTAAAAGTTTGAAAATTAAAACATTTTTGCCAAATTTCCATTTTTTTCATAAATAAACACATCATATAGAAGGAGTTTTACCACTATCATGAAGTACAATTTGTCACGAAAAAAACCACAATCTCAGATTCAGTGGGATTCATTGAGGCGTACCAGAGTTATTACCACATAAAGTGACACTGGTCAGAATTGTAAAATTTGGCCTGGTCATAAAGGTGAAAACAAGCTTGGGGGGGGGGTTAAAGGGGTTAATAAATCAATAAGCAATTAAAATAAGCAACTTTGTAACTTATCAGAAAAATCTGCTTCTTTCTCCACCAGTACTGTTCATTCATTCTTAAAATCTGTATTCAATGAAGACAGGTATTCACATAACTGAGACAGGAGATGGCAGTTGGTTCTTATAAAGTTCTATGTAGAACAGGGAGTGGGACTAGGGGCAGAGCTCCTGCCTCCTATCTACATAGACTTTTATCAGTAGTATCTGTCATCTTCTATTTCAGTAATGTAACAATCTGTCTTTACTGAATACAAATTTTATCTGTGAATTGAGAGTTTTTAAAAAGTAATGATCAGTCTACGAGGAGAAAGAAACAGACTCCTCTGATAGGATATCTTACAAAGTTGCTTATTTTCATGTGTATTATTGATTTATGAAATAAAACTTCAAACAATGGTGACTCTAAAGCCTAAGTCACACGAAACGACTTACCAACGATCACGACCAGCGATACGACCTGGCCGTGATCGTTGGAAAGTCGTTGTGTGGTCACTGGGGAGCTGTCACACAGACAGCTCTCTCCAGCGACCAACGATCAGGGGAACGACTTCGGCATCGTTGAAACTGTCTTCAATGATGCCGAAGTCCCCCTGCAGCACCCGGGTAACCAGGGTAAACATCGGGTTACTAAGTGCAGGGCCGCTGTTATGATCCTAGTGGCAAGGATCGCAAATCGGACTAGCTAAGAAACTGAACCGACGACTAGCTCTGGGGAAGTGGTAACTGAATTGACCGCAACCTGATCCTATCCGCAAACAACTATAGGCAGCCGTGGAACGTAACCTGGAAATCCTAGACGTCTCGTCACGGCCTGAGAAACTGACTATTCCTAGAGAGAAAGTAAGTCCTCACTTGCCTCAGAGAAATGACCCCAAAGATATAGAAAAGCCCCCCACAAATATTAACGGTGAGTTAAGGGGAAAGCACATACACAGAGATGAAATAGATTTAGCAAATGAGGCCCACTAACACTAGATAGCAGAAAATAGGAAGAGAACTGTGCGGTCAATGAAAAACCCTATTCAAAATATCCACGCAGAGATTGCTCGAGCCCCCGCACCAACTAACGGTGCGGGGGAAGCAACTCCGTACCCCAGAGCTTACCAGCAGCAAGAAATCACATATTAGCAAGCTGGACTAAACTCATCATAAACAGAAATCATATTGCAGACAGATGAGCAAAAAATAATCAAACAGAACTTAGCTTCTCATGAAGAGACAGAAAACCAAGATAGTCAGGAGTAATCAGAATAGCACTGAATACATCGACAGCCGGCAACAAGTGGAGGTGAAGCAGAGCTAAATAGGAACCTCCCTAGAGAATAACGAGGCAGCTGATCCAGCCACAGACCCGCAAGATAACAAACAAAGCCACCAGGGGGAGCCCAAAAATAAAACTCATGCAATACCACCTGTGACCACAAGAGGGAGCCCGAAAACAGAGTTCACAACAGGCCGCGCTTAGTAACCCGATATTTACCCTGGTTACCATTGTAAAAGTAAAAAAAAAAAAAACACTACATACTCACATTCTGATGTCTGTCACGTCCCCCGGCGTCCACAGGGTTAAAACTGCTTTCGGCAAGAGCGTTGCTAATGCACGCGCTGCTGCCGAGAGCTTCCCTGCACTGAATGTGTCAGCGCCGGCAGTAACAGCGGTGACGTCACCGCTGTGCTCTGCTTTACGGCCGGCGCTGACACAGTCAGTGCAGGGAAACTCTCGGCAGCAGCGCGTGCATTAGCAACGCTCTTTCCGAAAGCAGTTTTAACCCTGTGGACACCGGGGGACGTGACAGACATCAGAATGTGAGTATGTACTGTTTTTTTTTTAACTTTTACAATGGTAACCAGGGTAAATATCGGGTTACTAAGCGCGGCCCTGCGCTTAGTAACCCGATATTTACCCTGGTTACAAGTGAACACATCGCTGGATCGGCATCACACACGCCGATCCAGCGATGACAGCGGGTGATCAGCGACCAAAAAATGGTCCTGATTATTCCCCAACGACCAACGATCTCCCAGCAGGGGCCTGATCGTTGGTCGCTGTCACACATAACGAGATCGTTAGCGGGATCGTTGCCAAGTCACCAAAAGCGTGATGTTGCAACGATATCGTTAACGATATCGTTATGTGTGAAAGTCTGCCCTAAAAAGCATTTCTCTCTAGTCTGGCTTGTTATCTCACCTAATTAATCTCTTCATTCCTGTTCCATTTTTTCAATTTAGTTTTTTCCTCCCCTTCTTTCAAGAGCTATAACTTCAGCACTGCTATGTATAGCAGAAATTATGATCTCCTTTGAACACCGGCTATGGGCTGACATTTACAGGAGGATCGTGATGACAGACACGGGGGTGTTCAGCAGAACCCGACTATCATGACAACCCATCAGTGCCACGCGATAGGAGCATGTAATGGCGCGCTTACAGGAGGCTCGTGTTGAATCCGCTGCCAGAGATTGACAGAGGGATTCCACAGGTTAACATCCACAGGTGGAGCATCACTCCACCCACGGCTGTTAAAGGCACATGACATCTGGTTAAATCAGCTGTCATGGGCGCGGAAAGATGCGGGCTCAGCGTCGGAGCCCACTTCAAAGTCAGGGACACGACATATGACGTAAATATACGTCATATGTTGTGAAGGGGTTTAATCTAACCATTCCCTGTTCTCCCTTCCTGGATGTTCCTCAGAGTTTGGTCCCTTTTATCATTAGTTCCCACACTTTCCATTCACTCAGAAGCACTTTGTGTCTGGACATATACACATACAGTCTTAGGTTCAGGCAGCTCTACTTTAATACTCTTATTTATTCTAATGATTTCTGGACCATACACTACAAGCACTTTTTACCTTTTGTGTTACCCCTACTTCCTTATGGATTGTAAGCTCTTGTGAGCAGGGCCCGCACTCCTCTTGTTTGAACTGTTACTCTGTAATGTCTGTGTTTTTTTGTACGTGCACCCTCCGACTTGTAAAGTGAACATTGAAATATGTTGGTACTATAGAAATAAAATTATTATTAAAATTACTATTATGGAAATGCTTCTCACCAGCAACAGATCCAATCTCAAGAAATATGTCTTCTGTCCATCCACTGACTGGTCCAAACATGGCATTACCAGTGCAGAGCCGTACTAGTGCCTCCAATTGTAGCTCGGTGCAGCTAAGAGAGAATTGACCGAGATACATGATGGCAGAGCTAATTCAAAGAAGAACGGAACAAATCGGTTATTATTGTTATTATTATATATTCGATTACTACACTAATGGAAAAAAAGGCAAAATACCAAAATTCCAGTGGTGTGATCTGTTGTATGTCTATCTCAGGTAGACCACAAATTAAGTATCCAAGAGTCACCAAGTGCAATGCAGTCAAATCCTTGGCTGTGACTTTATAAGTCTTCAGGAATCTATTGACCAATGTGTTTAGCTGTGGAAATATTAAGATAATGAAATGTCAATATTCCAGAGCTCATTGAATATTCAGGAGGTTGTAGGATGGTATTCATTATATATACAGCCCTGGCAAAAAGTAAGAGACCACCACACCAAAACCCTGTCATGGGCAGCCCAATCTCCAGACCTGAACCCCATTGAAAACCTCTGGAATGTAATCAAGAGGATGATGGATAGTCACAAGCCATCAAACAAAGAAGAACTGCTTACATTTTTGCACCAGAAGCAGTGTGAAAGACTGGTGGAAAGCATGCCAAGACGCATGAAAGCTGTGATTAAAAATCATGGTTATTCCACAAACATTGATTTCTGAACTCTTCCCGAGTTAAAACATTAGTATTGTTGTTTCTAAATGATTATGAACTTGTTTTCTTTACATTATTTGAGGTCTGAAAGCACTGGGGTTTTTTTTGTTCGTTTTTTTTTTTTTCATTTTGACAATTTCTCCTTTTCAGAAAAAAAATACAATATGTATTGCTTGGAAATTCAGAGACATGTTGTCAGAAGTTTGTAGAATAAGTGAACAATTTACATTTCACTAAAAAATGTAAATATAAAGAGAAAAATGAGACAAACTGCAGAGGTCTCTTAATTTTTTCCAGAGCTGTATTTCATGTAAAATTACAAGAAAGAATTGTAGGCATTAAAGGCTTATTCAAACACCCGTTGATCCTGGTCTGATGAAGGACCAGAGCATTATGGCTTTATATATTTCTATGAGGCTGTCACGCCCAGGTTGGGAGAGCCACGACCAGTCCGTGCATTGAGGTGCATGCACAAATCGATTTGCAAGGACAACTGAATGAGGCCTTATACAAATTGTCTCTTCAGAGAGGAAGAGAACTAGAACTCCTGTGCCAGCTATTGGAAGTAGCAATCCTAACAGTCAATGTCGACCGTTTAATGAGCCTTGTCACATGACTTAGGATAGAAGCCAAGCCAGAATCTCACTTATAGAAATTTCATTACCTGACTCGTAGTCCATTCTTGCTGGTTTCCAAAAGCCTCCACAACTTGCAAATCTTCTAAAGAAACCACCTTGAGTTGCTTCACACTAAGCTTAGTGGCCAAACGACCGAGCCGCAAAACGACATGTTTAGGAAGGACAGACACAGGTCCAGCTATCTATAAAGAGAATGCAGCCAGTATACCATTATGCTCACTTATATAAGGCCAGCATATTCCAAAGTATTCTTGTGCTTTCAACCTAAGGCTGATATCTGAAAACCCCAGATTTCCTACCTTCAGTACTCCGGTCAATAAAGGAGACAGCTCACTGTTAGGAATATCAGGATCCTGACCTATTTGTTCCAGGCAGTCCATAAAATTGACAGGAGTCATGGAGAGGAGAACTTCTACACCCCAAGCCGAGACAATGCTGCCACGAAGATTTGCACACTCCGGTACCAGCACTGAATAGAGAAGAAAAAGCAATAAATGATAAATCCTTTCAAGGAAACAATCATATAGTCAGATTGTACATTGTTTATAGACATTTTTATTAATTTTGTTCTATGATGTCCAATTAGTTCATATTTGCATCGTAAGACTACAATGAAAGGTCTTCATTCACCGACAAACATTTAGATTAAACAGTAGCCAACATTTTAATTTTTATTTCAGCAATCAATAGTACAGCTGAAAATAAGTAAATTTGTAATATATCCTTTCAGTGAAATCTGCTTCTTTCATGTGCTGGATTGATTTTGCACTCTGAATTCATGACTAAAAACTATATTCAGTGAAGACACGTGTTCCCATTACGGAGATAAGAGAGTTGTGCTTGTAAAATTCTATGGAGAGGACTAGGAGGAGGCGGACATAGACATTGTGCTGAAAATGTTTCTGAAACAACAGTAACAGTTCTCCATAACATTTTATGAGCCCCAACTGTTATCTCCTATCTCAGTTATGGGAAAATGTGTATTCACTGAAGACAGATTTTACCTGAGAATATAGAATTGTGATAATGAAAGATCAGTCCAGGAGGAGAAGGAAGCAAATTTCTCTGATATCATGTATTACAAAGCCTTGTATATTCACATGTGCTATTGATGTATCAAGAAAGAAAATTAAAACAATGATTACTCTTTAAGGTTAGCCAAACCCGATAGGAGCGGCTGAGCATCAAATACATATATAAATCCCCTACATTATCTTCTGGGCAGACTTGGAGAGGCCCATTCAAGGCAGAGTAAGCGACCTATATGTATATGAGCCTCTCCAACTCTGCCCTGAAGATGATGTAGGGGAGAAAAGAAGAATTTTTCCTTTTCTCTGCTCTTCTACTAATTTAATTTTATTGAATGAATAAAAATTATTTTTTTTAAAGCGTGGTTTTCTTAACAAATTTTCCAATTTTTTTAAAAGTGGTTGATTTGCTGCAAAAACCATTCCCTGTGCAAAACACCTCTCTGATTTATGCAACAAATTATGTAGTAGCTAAACAGACAATAAAGTTAACTTTCATACTGACGTCAATTTCATAAAAGATAACATACCTCTACTCTTTATTTAGAGAATTGAGAGTGATTACAGAGATGTAGAGGGTCCCGTCCTGACAATGTTTTCTTTTTTTTTTTTTTAGAAAGCTTGAGTATTTTCAGCTAATTTACAGAGGATTGTAAAGCTTACAATAATAAGCTAAGAGCATGTGCAACGTCTTTTTCAAGCAGTTAAACCCACTAAGTTTTTCAAGAGAAAGACGCTTCAGGAAATGCTGAGCTTTTTTTCCCTGATGCATCTTTTTAAGCATTCTTGGGTCATTTTAGAAGTGCTTTTTCAATGTCTTTGACTGCTATACGTTTTTCAAGCATTCTACCAGTGTTTTGTGTCTTTTTTTGTACTTGCATTTTCCAGACGTTTTTTAACTTCATTCAACAAAGAAACCCACAAAAAAAAAAACACTTGCAAAACATTTTAAAAGATGCCTGGGCGTCTTTAGAGCTGCACCATTGACTTGTATTATAAGGTTTAGAGCATCATACAAAAGGAAGCCCCTTGAAGAATGATCAGCTTACTTCTTTTAACCACTTGGCATCTTTGGAAACCTGAAGTGCTTAAAAAATTGCTGAAAAGACTGAACTTATGAACAGTAAGTAATTTTTACATAGAAATACATAAGCTCATTCTTTTGAGCGTTTAGTTAGTGCTTTTTCAGGTGGTTTTCAGCAAGTAATTCACCAGAAAAGGACGTTGTATGCTCTTAACCTAATAGGACTTCCTACAATTCAATCCAACCAACTCGAACCTGAACTATTCGACATGGAGCGAGCCAAAAACAACCGTTGGAGCAATGTACGTTGTTTCTGCATGTTCTCTGCCCGCTGGTCCACCGTTTCACCCTTTGTGCAGGCAGTACCCAATTCTGATTTCCTCCATAATCGTTCTTCAGACAGCATTTTAAATAACCAACAGCTAGAAAGTGCAGCCTTCATAAAATAAGGGAACAGGAAACAAAAGCCATACAAATTAGAGTGTTGCTCATTATTTTGCCTCTCTGTATATGCAGTTCAATAAAATTAAAACATCATCCCGGGTCCTTGCCATAAGCAACGACATCACATTGTGAAAATTTGTAGCAATCTTTACCATTTTCTTTAGAATCATCTAATACAGGCACCAAATATGCAAACCTAACTTGTAATTTTGTTCTCTGAGAATGAAAACTAAATATATTCTCATATTTTTACTTAATTATCATTAACTAAAGTGGGAAGCTGACTGGCCACTGTTATGGTCAATATTACAGCTTCCAAACTTCGGTCTTATGCACACAGTAGAGTGGTGTACAGACCCATAAAAAGTCTACTCTGCACTGGTTGCACTCTGAAAATTAGCTAAGTGGTTCCTCTTCTTCCTATCAATTGGTGAGGGTCTCAAGTCCCAATCCCCACCGATAATGGATTCTGATGTGACTATATGTCACGGGGATACAAGGAGGGCGAGAGCTAATAATCTGGGCCCCTGCAATTTCCCTCAGACTAGGGAAACCCTGTCTGACCCTCTACCTGAAGTTTACACTGAAGGTGTGCATGTTCAGGCCTCCACCCTCACCCTGATTCCTGATTCAGCCCTAGACTGAACACCACCGCCCACCACCCAGTGAATGCAATAGACCAATACCCACAATTATAACAAACAAGGATAAAGGAAAATATACACCACGCCGCAGTCAATCAGGAATACACTATAAAGGTGCAGGGCAAAATAAATACAAATATAGGAAGGAGTAAATAAGACAAAGGAAAATACACCACCAGCAACGATTCTCCAACAACCAGCTCTCCACTCCGGACCGAGATAACTACGGATAAGACAGAAGCTATAATCGGCGACGCCCTAAGATCAGGAGAACCATTTAAAGGAAATGGGCATGGCCCAGCTTCCAATCCGAGGATCAGATAAATTAACCCCGGAGAAGCCAGACGAAAACTAGCCGACGCCAATGAGCAAACAGTGGTCAAACGCGGAATTACCGCTGTCTGTCGGACGACCTGGTCTGAACAGCGTCCGACATGACACTATATGTCAAAAGTCTTTTAAAAGTTTTCTTCCCCTCTAAGATAAAAAAAAATCCTGGTTTCCTGATGCCACCATTTGGGGGAGCTGAGGAGCTTCTTGCATACATCAACTTAAAGATATCATCAGGAAAACAGATATAGTATTAAACAAACCAGAACAGAATTTTGACAGTAAAACTAAAAATATTTTACAAGGTGGAGCCTTATTTTCAAGTACATTAATTGCTTCCTGCATTTGAATGTGAATAAAAGTTCTGGGCAGGCATCCGCAAGTGGGACCATGATTTGTACAATAAACTGCAATCCTAAAGTATTACAGTATAAAATATAAAGAGACTAAAACAAAATGTAAAAAAAAATTAAAATATGAAAAATATAAAAATAAAAATCACCCCTTTTTCCCCCATTAAAAAATTAAACAATATGTTTTGTATCAATCACCATGTCCGTAAAAGTGCAATCTATCAAAATGCAATTACCGTAACCCAAATGGCAAACACTGCAAAGAGGAAAAAATCAAACAGCCAGAATAGCTTTTTTTTGTCACGTTACCTCTCTAAAAAATGTAATAAAAAGCAAACTATCAAAAATCATATGTACCCCAAATGAGTATCAATAAAAGGGTTAGTTTGCCAATCCGAAAACAGGCCCTCACGTAGCTCCATCAACGGAAAAGTAAAAATGTTACAGGTCTCCGAAAATGTCATCACAAAGCAAATTTTTATTTTTTTTTACAAAATTCTGAATTTATTTTTTAGAACTTAAATAGAAGGACAAAACTATACAAGTTTATTATCGCCATGATCATACTGACCAGGACAATCATGTTTACAGGTCATTATTACCGCAAAATGAACGCCAAAAAAAAGTCCCTCAAAAGAAACAATTATGGAACTGCATTTTTTTTCACCATTCCATCCCACCTGGAATGGTACCAATCCAAACTACAGCTTGTTCTGCAAAAAATAAGCTTTACATCTATGGCTACGGAAAATTAAAAAAAGTTAGGGCTTTTAGAAGAAGACGAGAAAATAACAAGAGCACAAAAATGAAAATGTCCTGGTCTTTAAAGGAGTACTGTATGATGTCACTTCTATAGGCTGGAACTCACCATGTTGAGAGACTGCAGTGAGTTGAGTGGCAGTAAAGGAACCAACCTGTCCAAACGTTCCAGCAGCAGAGGTGTCCAAAGAGTCGGAGAGCTAAAAAGAATAAAAGATAAATGATTGTGCACCTCATTATAATTTTTTTCACCTTACTTTTCTATGTCATCTATATGCCTAATTAGGTATTGTGCATGTAAATAATTCAGCAAACAACACTATGTGAAAACATCATTAGTGCCCATGTAGAATTTCTGAACATGTAAAATATGGTCTCCCAACTATCCTACTGCTTCTGCTACTGATCCAACAGAACATTTTGTTCTTGGCTGTGCCAGCTTTCTCTGCTCTGCTTCTGCCTTCTCTCAGTGTTAGAGATAGCAGCTGGTGGGGTTAGAAGAAGAAGAAAACAGCGGACTTCCAGTTCTACATATATAGATGGCGATGAAGCTGATGCATGAGAGCTAGTGTTGGCAGCAGCATCCCTGGAATCCTACACATGTCCGTATGAGAGGACAAGGACACTATATACACATTCTTGTTGTTTATCTGCCGCTGATTTGTCTGCTGATTTATATGCTGACCTTGTTCAGTATCCCCTGACACCTGGGTGTTACATACCCAAAGCTTTGTGATTCTTGCAGCAGTTGTGATAATGGCAGCCATGTTTCTTGAGGATAGCAGTAATTTGTCACACGTTCAACATTCTTTAGCATCATTCCCTGGGACAATGTGAGATAAACTGAGCCTTTGAGAAATGGAGCTAAGCTTCCAAGAATGATAAATTGTGCCCGAGGGTCAATGGTTCCTGCAGAATTCTGCAGAAAAAGAAAGATGACATAGTGCTTATATGTGCAAATGTATGTGTATGCAAAGGTGAATATTGGTGAGCTGGCAGCATGGTCTTACCAGGCAACTTATGAGTGCATCAAGCAAGCCAAAGCGACGCTGCTGAGGTAAGGCGGCCACAGACTGAGCTTCAGATTTCAGCATGTGCAGTACATATCTACAGCTATTGGCTGGAAGGAGAGATACAGTACTGGGCCTAAAACAGAAGTATGGACAGTTATGTTGGGAGTGAAATATAAATCAATTTATTCAGCCCCCGCCAAGTTACAACAATGCTTTGGTGTCTTCAGCTCCACTGGAGCACCTACCACCGTTCGCGCCTCTGCAGTGCCAGTGAATGACGTTAGCAGCGAGATCACATGACCTGATCACAGTGCTGATGTCCCACTGCTTCAATTGTACTCATGTCTGAATAACGCAAGTATAATTGAACAACGGAAGCCGGCGCACTGCACTTTCTCTGAGCCGACTGTCAGCTTGACAGCCAGCTAGTAGAATGGCCGACTCCCAGGCCAGGAGGCTGCAAAGCGCCACCACCAGGGAGACACCTCAGACAGCCATGTCAGGTGGCTGGACGGTGCCTCCCTGCACCTGGGGCAGATCCCTGCGCGGGCTTATGTACTAGTGGCTCAGCGGGTAAAACCGGAGACCACTCGCTGCCGCCAGAAGACGGATTGTTAACTTTGGACACGATCTGAGGACCCTAGACCCTAGTTGCTGGTACTACTACCCCACCAGGAGCTACGATAAGTGTTGTTTGAAACTTAGACTGTCACACTGGTTTTGCTTATTTCATTTAACCCTTGTTGTTCCAATAGCTCTTTGCTACTGCCTATTAACTCCCTGCGAGATTACTATAACTTTTACTGTTAAAAGAATAAATAGTATTGTTATACCGTACTGCTCTGCAATCCCTGCGTACTGCATCTTAGCACCTGCTTACACATAATTGAGATAACCCACAGTGTCCGTGCCATTTCTATCATAGTAATTATTCGACCGGTCAGTGGTCACTGTGTGAGATAGCAGGTACGGAGGATGCAGTAACGGACTGTACACAGACCAAGGGTGGTGGGGACTTATTAAACACCAGAAACTCCAGGCAGGGAGAAAACGGAGGGACAATATTCCCTAATACAGTAAATGGCTAATGGGGTTAAATTAAAGAAACAAGGACAAATAAAACAGATAATTCAACTAATCATAACTTATCACTCAGACGCCATGGTCGAACTCCTGTCTGTGACTGGGGCTGCTTAGATTGCATCGCAGTGGGAGTTTGTCACAGTCCTGAGGAAGATGTGGTAATATCTCCTGATGTTGGTGGTGTCCTCTCATGGTCCGAACGACGGCGGCGACTCCTCAAGATCCTGACGCGGGTATTGGGTACAGTAGATGAGGCGATGAAGGGGGAAACGTCCTTATACTCAGCGGGTAATGTCCCAACACTATGGAGACCTGCAGCACTGCCCAAACAGTTTACAATGGGCAGCCCGGTTTGCTGTGTCGTATCGTTTGGTTCCTATGTCCCGTTTACAGACCTTGTCTCTCACGGTCAGTGCTGTCAGGGGGGCGGCTGTGGCAGCAGTCTCAGCGAGGGCAGGGATGTCAGCGGGGACAACGGGGTCTGAGCGGTACTTTGTCGGTATTCTCCTGTCCAAGCGCATTTCCGTCTCAGGCTCTGCTCTACTCGGCCCAGTCGCCTCACAGCTGATTTTACCTCACAGGCGTCTCGCGCGCTCGATGTTCCCGCCCAAACTGTTTGAATCCTCGCTCGCGAACGTTCTCTCAGCTTGACCATGCCCCCTTTTCTCGAGTACCGGGAGCGGTCCCACACTTTAAGCTTTCCCCCTGTAATTTAGGTGACAGCCCCGACGGTTCCGGACCCATTACGGAGGAGACATGCCTAGTTGGTTTCTTCCCCTTACAACTGTAGAGTACTGTAGATCAGCTGCCATTAAAAAGAATAGAAGCTGGTCTGCAGCTCCTGGCAGAGGCCGCTAAACAGTGGACAGAACTGATGTCTTTTACTTACTGAATCTCGGCAATCATCTGTGAGCTTAAACTTTTCAGCAGAGTAATAGATGGAGGAAGGGCAATTACTTTATCCAGTGCACAGCGAATCTGAACAGGAGAAGAGATGGAGGAGGGAACATGTGTAACACTTATATGCCATGTCATTATATCTATCACATAGGACAGACAGACAGTACGTGTATAGCAGTTAGTCAAGGAAGACCCGACAATATTTATGTAATGCAGATACGATTGGCTATATCCATATTCTGCTTACTCAGGGTTCACAATATGGATTTGGTGTGTGGTATAACATTGGTAAATAACAGAGCAGGATACCTATTTGATATTTACTGTCAATTCTATCACAGAACGAAATGTGAATATGTGAACACGGACATAGGACCCAATTCATCAAGTTTTTTATGCCAGAATTCAGTCGCAAAACACTTTGACATGTCCCAACGTTTTTGGCAACTCAAAATGTTGCAACTTTTGTCTTTTTCATGCCATTGTCGGACAGCTTTGCTACAGCCGGTAGAACTGGTGCAGGATGTGGCGTGACAAGACTTGCCTAAAATTGGTCAAAACTTACGTAAAGTGGTGTAAATTATTCCAGAAATGTATTCCAGTCCCTGACAGGAGTAACATTTCTGGTGGAGGTGCACGGCATTATTAATGAATTAGGAACCTCTTTCTCCACTAGTGCTGTCATGGGTTTATCACAACAGAGAGGAGCCAGAAGACCGCAGCGTCTGATTCATCCTACTCCAGCACCGATTAGAAGCACTTCACCTTCATATTAAATGGTGTAAGTTTCGTTTAGCAGTACAGGGTTTAATCTGCTCAGTTGAGAGCTCCTGGAAGCTTTCCTGCGTTAAGGCTGTCAGCTTGCCACTCCCATCTCCTATATAAACTGAGTCCTGGCTAGCACTAATTGCCAGAGCTAGCTTTTACTGCATGGCTCGAGGTTGTTGATGGTTGTTATTGGAGAAAGACGTTTGGTGGATTTATCTGTGACTGTTGCTAGATATTGTGTGTGTGTAATAATTCCCTTTCTTCTCCTACTTTGGTTTAACCACATTCTCCACTCCCCGGTGTTTACCTCTGTTGTTTATGTGTGTATATTTGTATGATTGGTATTTTCCTTTATCCCTGTAATGTATTACCTTGTTAGTCAGGTTGTTGTATTATGGTACACTACTACTCCCCTCTTCCCTGGGTGGTGGAAGGGTACAGACTGAGGGAGGATTCAGGAGCTAAGGCAAGGTAAGTGGCCCCGGCATCTTCATCATCAGAAGTAATCCGGGGAACAGGATGAGCTAGGGCTCCCCTAGCGTTAGGGACAGGGAAGGAGCCCCTGGTCCCGGGACACCCGACAACAGTCATAACAAATGCCTTCATTAAGACTGTCGTGCAAAACACTAGTATTAGGCCCATAGTATGGAAATGTCTAATTCCAAAATGTGCCGATTACTACAAACTCAACTCAGAGCAATATTTATATTTTGTGTTCTCACCACATGCTGCGGTAATGCATTGATGATATCATGAAACTGCTCCATAGCTTGTGTGAGGTTATCTTGTAGGAGGCTTATCAGGGAATCACAGTGGGATGGAGTCACTGTGGACCTACAAGTGATAAAGAGAAGAATTGTACTTGGGATGGAGGATTTTGATTAGGGTACATGGATATAACACAAATATATAAGGTAGGATGTATTAATATAAAAAAGATGAGGTTGGTGGGCCGAGGTCACCATACCACCCAAACAGGGACAGGAGGTCTGGTCCAACTTTCCAACTCTTATGGCAGAGAAATGTGACCATTCATGTAGGTCTCTTCTGGCCTTATGATATTGTTGTGATGCCAGTGGAAGATATGAGATTTATACAATTCACACTACCCTTAGGGAAGAAGGATAGAGTCTTTCATTGTGCTATGTCTTTATTGGAGTTACACACAAGAGGCCAAGTAAGAGGGTATGTTTGAAGAGGTAATATAAGGAGAAGATTTTCTCTCCAGATTTTCCATATGGAAAATCCTTTGGATATTACAGTAGAAGTAAAGAATATTTGCACATATTAACCAGGGCTGTGCGTATGACATCCACACAATGTCAATTTACTGTATGTTGCAGGTTTTTGCCCTCAGCAAACAGTGAAATGTGCAATAAATACAGAGCATTTCCAAATCAAAAGATACAGCAAAATCGAGATATCGCTGCTGCGGATTTCCAAACTTTTCATGGCAACATACCCATAGATGAAATGATAGATGTTTCCACGCACATATGTTGTAAAACAGGGAGATCACAAACCTACCTGACTCCATCCGACATACGCATCCCTTGTGTGACCTCCCGAATCAGCAGCAGTGCCTTGTATGGGAAGAAGATAGGTTGTTTTTGTCATTCATACAAGTGTGATTTGATATTTTAGACATTTATATTAACATGTCATACAACATTAATTTGCACTTGAAAAAATAAATCTGAATCCATAAACCTTGTACATGAGTTAGTTATGCCATAAATATTGCTGGGTCACATACGACTCTGAAGACCTATATTTTCGGGGAATATCTCCTTCAGCTTCAGCTCTTCCCCTCGTAATGTTGGATTCTGTTCTGATAATGAATTATGGGGGAGAATACACAGTCCACTGCTGTAATGTTCTCCTACATAATAATACAGGCTGACCTAATCAGGATTCATCATCTATTCACCTTATATCATTAATGTCGCCACGCATTGGTTCCTCCACAATGTTGCATATCCTAGGCCCATGTACATAAAGGGTTTCCGAGTTTAGCACATGTAGATGAGTTGCTGTTTCTTTATATTAGGAGATAAAATGTTATCATTGGTGGCAGAGAGGATAATCACCTATTCAGTGATTGAATGAAGACAATTAAGCCAAGAGCTGCACTTTCTCCGCCATCTCCTCCTCTCTGAAGCTGCTCACTACACTTCCACATGTTTCAGGGCAGCCAGGAGCCAGGTAGGGGAAGCCGCTCAACCACCGTGTGCATTCCCAAAATGAACTGTGTGCGTGGCCGGCACAGCCAGTGTCAGCGCACGTGCACACACTCAGGACTGCGCTCACACTAGGAAGAGAGTGCTGTGTATCATAAGCAGGGGAAATGCCTAAGATACTAAATAAGGGGACAACACGACCCACTGAACTCTTCTACCATACCAAGTGAACACTGAAGACTCCTCATTTACACATACATTAAAAGTTATTTTCTCAAGGCTTGCACTAGTATGATTTTATTGGGGGCTAAGTTCCCTATATCACTGTATTGTTAGTTTAAAGGCACTTTTGGGATGACAGAATCTCTTTAAAATAAAGCAATTGATCATGAAGGTGCTTTACCTGTTGTTCATTCAATCTCACCCCAGCCATAGAGCTCACATTAGACAGGTTAGACAGCACTTCTTTGCTCCTTGTACGTAACATTATCAGCGGTAATGATGGTAGTAGAGGCCCCAGCTCATTAAGGTTATGGGAAATATTCCATGACTCCTGCGAATGACAAATACAGATACAAAAGGAAGATGTAAATATAGGTGATAAGTACTGGGGGCAGGATCGGACTGGCCCATAGGGGAGCAGGGGAATCCCCCGGTGGGCCCCGTGCAGATCTGGGCCACCAACCCCTTTTTATGGGCAGTACTTGGCATGATTCACTCTGTACTGAAAAAAAGCAGCATCTCATCATTCATTACCCAAACTAGTCAGTTTATTATTATATAGAGATATAGGTACATTTGAGATTGAGGATAGAGTAATATTTGTATGCAGGTGAAAAGAGGGCCCTCCCAAAGTCAATGTTACTGGTGGGCCCTTAGCACCCCAGTCTGACACTGACTGGGGCAGGGCCGGACTGGCCATCGAGCACTTCTGGCAAATGCCAGAAGGGCCGGTGCCAGTCGTGGGCCGCTCGATCCGCCTCCCCCCACCGCCGACTCACCCCCCTGCCGCCGCATTCAACTATACCGGCGTCGACGCCGGTACAGTTGAATGCAATGATGGAGGAGAGGGTGTCTACAGACGCTCCCTCTCCCATCATTCCCCGCTCTGCCTCTGACACTGCGGGTGCGCGATGACGTCATATCATCGCACACCTACTGTGTCCTGGGCAGACTGCAGCCGCTGAGACAGGAGCAGGAAGCAACGCGGGCAAGAGGAAAGGTGAGGAGAGTGTTTTTTGTTTTGTTTTTTTTCTGGACTGTGGGGACATTCTCGGGGGGGGGGGGGGGAGAGATGCTGGCTGTGCTGGATTTACCACTAGGCGGGCTGTGCTGTATATACCACTGTGCGGGCTGTGCTGGATATACCACTGTGCGGGCTGTGCTGGATATACCACTGTGCGGGCTGTGCTGTATATACCACTGCGGGCTGTGCTGTACATACCACTGTGCGGGCTGTGCTGTATATACCACTGTGCGGGCTGTGCTGTATATACCACTGTGCGGGCTATACCACTGTGCGGGCTGTGCTGTATATACCACTGTGCGAGCTGTGCTGGATATACTACTGTGTGTGCTGTGCTGTATATACCACTGTGCGGGCTGTGCTGTATATACCACTGTGCGGGCTGTGCTGTATATACTACTGTGCGGGCTGTGCTGGATATACCACTGTGCGGGCTGTGCTGGATATACCACTGTGCGGGCTGTGCTGGATATACCACTGTGCGGGCTGTGCTGTATATACCACTGTGTGGGCTGTGCTGTACATACCACTGTGCGGGCTGTGCAGTATATACCACTGTGCTGGATATACCACTGTGTGGGCTGTGCTGGATATACCACTGTGCGGGCTGTGCTGGATATACCACTGTGCGGGCTGTGCTGTATATACCACTGTGCGGGCTGTGCTGGATATACCACTGTGCGGGCTGTGCTGGATATACCACTGTGCGGGCTGTGCTGGATATACCACTGTGCGGGCTGTGCTGGATATACCACTGTGCGGGCTGTGCTGGATATACCACTGTGCGGGCTGTGCTGGATATACCACTGTGCGGGCTGTGCTATATATACCACTGTGCGGGCTGTGCTGTATATACCACTGTGCTGGATATACCACTGTCCGGGCTGTGCTGGATATACTACTGTGCGGGCTGTGCTGTATAAACCACTGTGCGGGCTGTGCTGGATATACCACTGTGTGGGCTGTGCTGGATATACCACTGTGCGGGCTGTGC
Source organism: Ranitomeya variabilis (assembly GCF_051348905.1). Lineage (NCBI taxonomy): Eukaryota > Metazoa > Chordata > Amphibia > Anura > Dendrobatidae > Ranitomeya > Ranitomeya variabilis. Next base: position 123,421,977 of record NC_135236.1, on the reverse strand, counting down.
TGGATATACCACTGTGTGGGCTGTGCTGGATATACCACTGTGCGGGCTGTGCTGGATATACCACTGTGTGGGCTGTGCTGGATATACCACTGTGCGGGCTGTGCTATATATACCACTGTGCGGGCTGTGCTGTATATACCACTGTGCTGGATATACCACTGTCCGGGCTGTGCTGGATATACTACTGTGCGGGCTGTGCTGTATATACCACTGTGCGGGCTGTGCTGGATATACCACTGTGCGGGCTGTGCTGTATATACCACTGTGCGGGCTGTGCTGTATATACCACTGTGCGGGCTATACCACTGTGCGGGCTGTGCTGTATATACCACTGTGCGAGCTGTGCTGGATATACTACTGTGTGTGCTGTGCTGTATATACCACTGTGCGGGCTGTGCTGTATATACCACTGTGCGGGCTGTGCTGTATATACTACTGTGCGGGCTGTGCTGGATATACCACTGTGCGGGCTGTGCTGGATATACCACTGTGCGGGCTGTGCTGGATATACCACTGTGCGGGCTGTGCTGTATATACCACTGTGTGGGCTGTGCTGTACATACCACTGTGCGGGCTGTGCAGTATATACCACTGTGCTGGATATACCACTGTGTGGGCTGTGCTGGATATACCACTGTGCGGGCTGTGCTGGATATACCACTGTGCGGGCTGTGCTGTATATACCACTGTGCGGGCTGTGCTGGATATACCACTGTGCGGGCTGTGCTGGATATACCACTGTGCGGGCTGTGCTGGATATACCACTGTGCGGGCTGTGCTGGATATACCACTGTGTGGGCTGTGCTGGATATACCACTGTGCGGGCTGTGCTGGATATACCACCGTGTGGGCTGTGCTATATATACCACTGTGCGGGCTGTGCTGTATATACCACTGTGCTGGATATACCACTGTCCGGGCTGTGCTGGATATACTACTGTGCGGGCTGTGCTGGATATACCACTGTGCGGGCTGTGCTGGATATACCACTGTGCGGGCTGTGCTGGATATACCACTGTGCGGGCTGTGCTGGATATACCACTGTGTGGGCTGTGCTGGATATACCACTGTGGGGGCTGTGCTGGATATACCACTGTGTGGGCTGTGCTGGATATACCACTGTGCGGGCTGTGCTATATATACCACTGTGTGGGCTGTGCTGGATATACCACTGTGTGGGCTGTGCTGGATATACCACTGTGCGGGCTGTGCTGGATATACCACTGTGCGGGCTGTGCTATATATACCACTGTGCGGGCTGTGCTGTATATACCACTGTGCTGGATATACCACTGTCCGGGCTGTGCTGGATATACTACTGTGCGGGCTGTGCTGGATATACCACTGTGCGGGCTGTGCTGGATATACCACTGTGCGGGCTGTGCTGGATATACCACTGTGCGGGCTGTGCTGGATATACCACTGTGTGGGCTGTGCTGTATATACCACTGTGCGGGCTGTGCTGGATATACCACTGTGCGGGCTGTGCTGTATATACCACTGTGCTGGATATACCACTTCGCGGGCTGTGCTGGATATACTACTGTGTGGGCTGTGCTGTATATACCACTGTGCGGGCTGTGCTGTATATACTACTGTGCGAGCTGTGCTGTATATACTACTGTGCGGGCTGTGCTGTATATACTACTATGTGAGCTGTGCTGTATATACTACTGTGTGGGCTGTGCTGTATACACTACTGTGTGGGCTGTGTTATCTACTATGTGGGCTGTGCTATATACTATGCGGGCTTTGCTATATACTATGGGGAGTATATTATCTTCTATGGGGAGGCCATGTTATGTAGTATGTGGCTGTGGTATATACTATTGTGGGGGTATATTATATTCTATGGGGGAGGTTGGGTTATATACTATCGGGGGCTGCATTATATTCTATGGGGGGCTACATTATATATTATGGGGAGGTGGGCTGTATTATATTCTATGGGTTACATTATACTCTGGGGTGGCTGCATTATACTCTGTGGGGTGGCTGCATTATACTCTGTGGTTGCCGCATTATATTCTGTAGGGTGGTGGCTACATTATACTATATGTGGGCTGCATTATACTGTATCGAGGACTATGGGGAATACGTTATACTATATGAAGAACTATGGGGTGCATTATACTATGGGAAGTGAATTGTACTACATGGATGACTATGGTGGTGCATTATACTATATGGAGCACTATGAGGAGTGTATTATGCTATATGGAGGACTATGAGGAGTGTATTATATTATGTGGAGGACTGAGCAGTGTATTTTAATATATGGAGGACTATAGGGAGTGTATTATACTATATGGAGGACTGTGGAGCACATTATAATATATGGAGGACTATGGAGTGTATTATACTAAACAAGTAAAATGCTGCATATTCAGATTGTTTTTGCCGGAACAAAAATAATTGTTCTCAGCAGCACATTGCCGCTGTAAACTGTAGATGTGCTGCTGATAACATGATACTGTATGGGGATCGGTTAGTGATCTGTTAGTGAAGTGATCGTTCTGTCCCATGATTCTTTCTCAGACGGTGGAAAGAGGCCGGGAAACAAGTGTTGAACAACTTCAGTATTGTCGATCAAACTCATTTAGCGGCCTGAACTCAGCGCTTGTAAATACAACCGAAATGCTTTTGTGTGATGTGCAATATGTTAGCATTTTGGGCCCCATTTTAAACTTTGCCTAGGGCCCCACTTTGCCTAAAACCGGCCCTGCCTACAAGTGTACAAAGATATAATACAGTCACCATGTGACAAGTGGGCCTGTGTAACTTCAAATGCCAGGGCTGAATTTTAGTCCCAGTCTGGCCCTGGACTGGGGGTCAGTATAGAGTGAGCGGGGCCCATACCCTGCCGTGCTGTACATCTTCATACTCCCAGTCAGAAATAAGTCCTGGTACTGATTTGCTCTCCGGGTAGAACCTCATCCTCTGTTTTCTTATGTACTGTTGTCTCTTAAGCTAAAATGAGTCCAACTTAATGAGATGATCTAAGTAGTTGTCAAAAATGTCTGCTGTCACATATTTCAGGCTACAACCTCTTTTGCGCAGTCAGCCTCTCTGCAGTGCAGCAAGGAAAAGGACTGAGGTAACAGGAAAAAAGTCATGGAGGAGAGCTTTTTTCTCCTGCTTCAGCCCGGATTGTGTCCACATAGTGGAGGTGAATTACAAGAGTTAGGGACTGTCCTGATTGGGTACAACTATTCGTGGTGAGATAGCTTATATGCTTTTTAATCAAAAAAGTGTTAACTAAGTACCCTATGTTATTTGCATATACTATTACTATTTATTCATTTACTTACTGTAGTGCTATTACCAGCACCTCAACATGGTGTCCCCATGGTGTATTTGTTCATCTATTTATATATTTTATTGTTTGTTTCTTTTTTTTCTTAGGTTCTGTTTGTTAAATGGCCACAGTGTGAATGAACAGTTATGCATTTTTTTTTTTTTTTTTGCTTAATTTTGTTGTCCTTTCTACAAACAGCAGTGTGGCTCCTCTTTTTGGGCTGTACATTTTGTTCATATAGCTTCCCGTAGGCAGGTGTCGGAACAATCGGGTCTGTGTCCTGCTCTGCCCTTACCTATTTTGACATCTGCTGACACAGAGTGAGGTGAAGGTTAAGTACCGTCCCGTTTGGGTACACCTTGTCGCGATGGGATGGCTTTTACACTTTTTTGAACAAAATAGTGCTAACTAAGTAACATGTTATTTACAAGCACTATTACTATTTATTCATTTACGTATTACAGGGTATTTGCTCATTTAGTTTATTTTTTGAATTTTCGGTTTTGCTTGTGTCCAGTTGTTCACCTGTCAGACTGAGTGAGCAGGTCAGTTTTGCTCATCTACAATCTTGCTCCTCAGTCTGACAGACATATGTCTTGAGTGGTGTTTCTTCAGGCAACCCGATCCAATGAGTGCCTGGATAGGTTGCATCTTGGAATATGTGACAGCGGCCATTTTGAACACCTTGGTCAACCCCTTTAAATTGCTCTATACCCCATACCCACTTGGCAGCTGCTAATGCTGCTTTTATGATATTCCTTTCCTTAAAGAATAAATATAATGCTTGCAATAAATATTAGAAATAATTCTCATAGAAGTTTCCATCTGCACATACCCACAGTGTCCTGAAGACGGCGAGCGTCTGAGCAGAACTGAGCAGGTCTGCGTTACTGGTCAAGGCTGGCAGCAGCTGTGCAACCTGACTGTGTGATAACTGCTGGAGAAAGGCCGGACTGATCCCCAACACCAAGGAGCCCATGTGTGCCAGCACTTCATCTGAGACCTGGGAGTGGAGAGAAAAGATACAGAAACTACACGGAATATTAATATATACCAGTTGATGTGGCTAAAATTGACGAGAACTCTCCTTACTTTTGGACATGAGCTATAGAGAACATATTAAAGCAAATGGCATGTGCCAAACTGGTAAAACAACCCAATGACCTCTATTTACAATCATTTTACTTATAAAGGAGATACCTTTTTATGAGCAGAATATTGCACATATGTTCACATACTGTAATCCAATCATTCATTCTCCTTTGGCCTCTATTGACATGTACTGTAATATTGACATGTCAATCAATGGTTATAATCAATAATATGAACATTTGCTTTCCTCTGACCATTAATACAAGGGACACTACCAGAAAGTAACCTCGCATCTACTTAGTCCCATCCATATATGACGATTGCATGACATGACACAATCATTTTGATAATTCCTCAATGATCCATCATACACTCAGGTTTAAACTCACATTTCCTGGATTTAGAACCTTCTGAACAATTTCCTGTGCCTAGAAAATATATAGAAATAAATGCAGAATAAAACTTAGAGAAAATTGCAATATACACATACTGATCCATCATCCATATATACATACTGTACATTCTATACTATGTATATGACCAACGGGCTATAAAAAAAACCTCTGCTGCCACCCTGTGAACAACATGTGTATTTACATTTCTTTTCCTAGATTCTTACTTATAGATTATCTAAAGTAAAAAAAATTAACAAGTGTCAAAGCAAATTATAAAATACCTCTACCCCTCTAAATCACTCCTCCATTTATTTTCTTTTAAAGTTGACTTTCAGTTTAATGGTAGAAAAGCTATATTCATGGAATAAGAATAAAATAATATCATCTGCCTTTATTTAAATTTGTACTGTTGAATTTTAGTGTTTACTATATATCTTTTACATAAGTTTTAACACAGGTGTTTTCCATACATATATTGTGAAAATGTGCCTTTTACTCCATAATGGTGGCTCAGAGGGTAGCATGGCGGCTCAGTGGGTAGCACGGCGGATCAGTTGGTAGCAATCTTGCCTTGCAGCGCATGAGGTGACGGCTTCAAATTGCATGTTCTCCTTGTATTTGTGTAAGTTAACCCACTCACGCCAAAAAAAAAATAAACAAATTCATGGGAAATTTAGATTATGAACCCCAATGGGGACACAGAGTGATGAAAACATGAATAAAGTGCAGCAGAATATGTTGCTACTATATAAACAAGAGTAAGTGCTGAAATTGTGGCTTTGCCATTAACATATATGATAAAACGTACATACGGTATTTCATATTTATTCAAGACACTGGTTCCAATAGGCTAGAGGAAGCAGTGGTAATAATTTTAGTGGTAATAATTGTAATAATTTTGTCTACAAAATGGACTTTTGCTTGTGCTCTTTAAATGATGCGGAGAGCTATGGGCAGAGTCTGCAGGGGGATGAGGGAGTGACACTGGCAGAATCACTGTCTATATCAGTGCTGTATTAAACATATTATTGCTAATTGCAGTAATTAATATGCCAGAGCTGGTGATGGCAGCAGCCTCCGAGTCTCAGACTGGTTACATTATGCTTGTGTTACTGCGAAGAACATACCTACAGGAGTCAGGTTGACCTTATACTCAAGGGCGTAACTATAATGGGTGCAGGGTTTGCAATCGCACCCAGACTCTGGAGACTAAGGGGCCCAAATGGTCCCTTCACACCATATGAAAAGGCTAGTACTATTAAAGACCTGTAATAGTTGAGGGTCCTGTTAGAGAACTTGCATTGGAGCCCGCAAGTTTCACGTTATGCCACAGTTTGTATTACACACGTGGACAAAATTGTTGGTTCCCTTCTGTTAAAGTAAGAAAAACCCACAATTGTTGCTGAAATAACGTAATAAATTCCAATACAGTCCTGTCACTCAAGTTCTGGTGACATTGTCTTTAATGCAATCAGCAAACAGGACGCGTTTCAGCCCATCCCAGGCTTTCATTGTTTATGAAAGTGCCGGGACCTTTTAAGGAACCTGTGACCAGGTTTTTCCGTCATCCACACACAGCAGAGAAGGAGGACGGCATCGCAAGAAGAGAGAAGGCGCCGGATGAAGAACGCCAACGCCGACCGGCCCTTGCCGCAGCTGAGTGTAATAAAAGGTCTTTTTTGCCTTGCAGGGCGAGTTGGAGTCGTTTGTATAGCATTATAGAATGCGTCAAATGGGGTTGGAAGGTTGGGGCCATAGGTTTTATGGGAAAAACTTGGTAATAGGTTCCCTCTATTGATATCTACTATGTAGCCTCTCCACGAGCACCCCCTTGATTCACTGAGTGACGATCCACTCTTTGATGCTGTCCTGAAATAGCTTAAAACTGAAAAAAAAGTAATTTTCAATTAACTGTAAATTTACTGAATATCAACAAATATTGGGCAGCACATTTCGCTCCATAATGACTTTATAATCATTAGATTTCATTGTACACTGCACAGATTCCAGACACCATGTGCCAGATGCAGCAAAGCAACCCCATACCATAACCAAGCCTCCTCCATGTTTCACAGTAGGTACAATGTTCTTTCCTTTGTATGCTTCACTTTTGTGTCTTTGACCATAAAAGAGCTTGTGATTTGCCAAAAAGCTCCAGTTTGGTCTCATCTGTCCAAAGAAAATTCTCCCAGAAGGTTTGTGACTTGTCAATATGCATTTTGGCAAATTACAGTTTTGCTTTTTTATGATTTCCTTTCAATAGTGTTTTCCTCCTCTCTCGGCTTCCATGAAGCCCACCTTGTCTAAGACAGCGACATATGGGGCGAAATGCCATTGATGTACCTTGACCTTGGAGTTCTCTAATCTCTTTGGAAGTTGTTCTGGGCTCTTTGGTACCATTCATATCATCTATCTCTTCCATTTATCATCAGTTTTCCTGTTGCGAGCACGTCCAGAAAAGTTGGCTATAGTCCTATAGATCTCAAACTTTAGAGATGGTCTTATAACCTTTTCCTTTAACATGTTTGTCAATCATTTTTTTTATAATCTCCTGAGACAACTCTCTGCTTATTTCTTTGGTCCATGTTCAGTTGGGTACACACCAAATTATAAAATGATGCCAAACAGCACAGTGACTACTTTTCACCCTACAAATAGGGAGACTGACTGATTACAACTTTGTAAACACCAGTGATGTTAATCACAGGACACACCTTAGTTTAACATGTTCTTATGGTTAAATTGTTTTCAATCTTTTCTTGGGATGCCATGGTTTTTGTCCAGGTCATTTTCGTTAGTTTCTTTTTTACAAAAAAAATAATTGAACCAGAATTCAAAATCAATGCCTGATTTTCATTAGTTGATATTCAGTAAATTGAAATTGAAAATTACTTTTTTGAATTTCAAGTTATGTCAGTGACCATGATAGGATTTTGTAGCATCAACAAAAGGGTAGCAACATTTTTTCCATGTGTATATCAAATAAGAGGGTGTTGTTTTGCCTAGGCATATAGATAGATACAGCGGGTGAAATATTGAACGTGTCATCAATTTTCAAAGTAAATATATTTCTAAAGGTGCTATTGACATGAAATGACCAGAATTAAAACAACCATCCAATCCACATAGGCAAAGACATCAAATCACAGACGTCCATAAATTAAGTTATTAAGCATTGAATGTGCTTATTGAAATGTACTTATTACTTTGTACAAAAGCCTTTCTTGGTGATGACAGCTTCAAGACACCTCTTGTATGGAGAAACTAGTCGCATACATTGCTCAGGTGTGATTTTGGCCTACTTTTCCACACAAACACTCTTCAAATCCTGAAGGTCCTGTGGGCTCTTTAAATAAACTCTGAGCTTTAGTACTTTCCATAAATTTTCTAGTAGATACATGTCAGGTGATTGGCTCAGCCATTGTAGCAAATTTATTTTCCTTCTCTGAAACCAATTGAGAGTTTCCTTGGCCATGTGTTTGGGATCATTAACAGAGAAAGGAGTGAAATTGCTGAAATCTGTGCTTCCGGTGAATGATGATGGAAAAGGATTAAAAAAAAAGGACACAGCAGCACTCTATAAGGGCAAAGATATATGCAAACGCTGAAAACATGACATCTAAACTATATTGTTGCTGAATAAAACGTACTTACAAAAAATGAAGGTCCTTAGCGCATAAATTGGCCAATTCATGCATGCTCATCAACCACAGCAAGGTGACCTCCTTCTGATGGGTCCTATCGTCCTAAACATGCCTCTCTTGGGCTATAAGCCTACAATTTAAATGGACAAACATGCCTCTCTTGGGTTATAAACCAACAATTTTAGATGGGCAGGTAGGAACCAGCACTAATTAAAAGCACCCTTCGGCTGATGGGAGGAGTGCAGAGTCAGAAAGGAGGTAGTCACAACCTCTAATGGTAAACCATAAAAAGCAAAAAAACCTGACCAGCACACATGCAGGACTAGCCTGTTTTTAGGCAATCCCTGCTTGTGTTGTGGCTGTTGAAAAGCCGCGAGACAAGCAGCCGCGGCGCCTCGAACATAGTATGCGAGCATGCCGGAGATACTCTATTAGCACATGAGCGTGCTTGGGTAACACCTTATCTGAGCATTCTCGTTCATTACTAGTACTTTATCATTCTGGATTATGGCCCCAACAGTGCTAACTGAAACGTTCAGTTGTTTATAAATTCTTCTGTAACCAATGCCATCAGTATGTTTTGCAACAATAAGGTTGCAAAGGTCTTGAGACAGCTCACTGGTTTTACCCATCATGAGATGTTTCTTGTGTGGCACCTTGGTAATGAGATGTCTTTTTATATTCCATCAGTTCAACCAGGTGCTATTATTTTTCACTAAGTGGCAGGATTGCTTTCTAATTAATAATAGATTTCATCTGGTGTCATGACTTTGACTTTCCATGGCTTTTTGCACCTCTCATTCTTCATGTGTTCAATACTTTTTCCCTCTCATTAATACTGATAACTTAATTTATGGACATCTATGGTTTAATTTATTTGCCTGTGTGGATTGGGTGTGTTGCTACTGACATCTGGTGAGAATTTCGTGTCAATAGCACCTTTAGAAATAGCTTTACTTAGAAAATTGGTGACATGTTAAATACGTATTTGACCTGCTGTAGATAGCTAGATAGAGATAGATAGATAGATAGATAGATAGATAGATAGATAGATAGATAGATAGATACAAAAATAGATTGAAGAACAGCACAGTTACAAATAGAGTTGAGGCAGCACACCATGTCAAAGTTGCAAAGTGCTCTTTAATAGCCCATGTGGCGACATTTCTGTCCTAAGTATGGACTTTTCTCAAGCACTGCTTGAGAAACGTCGCTCCATAGGATATTAAAGAGCACTTTGCAACTTTCACATGGTGTGCTGCCTCAACTCTTTTTGATCTTAGATAGATAGACAGATTGATCTAAGAAAAAATAGTATTACCTGAGCTGCTGTTAATGTCACTGAGGCAACATCAGAAAGGACCGGCATAAGTTGCTCTGGGCTGAGACTCTGGAGAAAATTGTATCCCAGAGAGCATATCGCCATAGAGAGATTGGGGACAGAGTCTGAGCTGAGCTCTCCAAGGTCCTGAGACTGCTGATCACCAAACAGGAATTCCAACATCTAAGCAGATGACAAGGAGACAAATGATCAGAGCCTAGGGCAGGGAAAGCATAAAGAAACATTCATTGTTCATTTATATCCTATCCTCTCACTAGGTTTGTGGAAAAGTGAAGTAGTTGTCCATGGCATGCAATAAAGTCACTGCTTTCAATTTTTCAAATTGCCCCAAAAAATGAAATCTGGAATTTTATTGGTTGGACAACCACGGACAACTGATCCACTTTTAATTTAAACCAATTTTGATATATTTCCATCACCTTCTTGTGCCAGAAGAACTAATGTGCCCATCTGTAATCTGCCTTGTGTTGCTAATAAATATTTGCATTCCCCATAAAATAACAATTCTGTAAAAGCTTTCATAAAACTCTGGGCAGCATGGTGGCTCAGTGGTTAGGTTAGCACTGCATCCTTGCAGCGCTGCCAATCCCACTCCAAGGAGTTTGTATGTTCTCCCCGTGTTTGCGTGGGTTTCCTCCGGGTTCTCCAGTTTCCTCCCACACTCCAAAGACATACTGATAGGGAATGTGGATTGTTAGCCCCAATGGGGACAGTGCTGATGATGTCTGTAAAGTGCTGTGGAATAAATGGTGCTATATAAGCAAAGGTATAATGAATAAATAAATAAATAAATAAATAAATCTCTGCATTGTTTTACTCCTCTAAGTGTTACCATTTCTTTATTAAAGTGGGGGTTTCTATATACAGTCTGACACTGTCCAATCACTGCTGACACCATCAGCCTATATAACGACACACCCCTTTGACAAGAGTAAAGGTAACACCCAGTTGTTGATTTATTCACACATTTCCTCCCTTGACTCCCCCAGACCTGTGTTATGAATACAAATAATTTACATATAAATGCACACATCTCAGAATACTTTTATATGTACCAAAAACATTCCCCCTATAGGTAGGTGCTTAGTACTCATCCTGTGCATCCGTCCCTCCTATGTACTTACATAGATTATTATTATTTGTTTATATAGCACCATTGATTCCATGGTGCTGTACATGAGAAGGGGTTACATCAAAATACAAATATCACTTAAAGATCACATTGTAAATTTATAAGCAAACTTGCAAGTAATCATTAGCAAAGTAGAGGTGTACTATCCTTATTATCCCCGCTGAGGTATTGAACTTCACCATAGAGTCTGGAAAGAGGTCTCCTCTGGTCACACACTGGAAGAGGTTTCTTCTCAGAGCCAAGGAAATATTCACATTCTGTCCGTACGGTTCCAGATCCAGCACATCAGCCTGGCACACGTATCTTCCCATCCTATGAATAAAGCCACCATTCTATGAGAACAGAGATGTGATCGGCCCTCTGTCACACTAACGCTGCAATACTCACAACTCCACATCCCGCACTGTGATATTTGGTGCTTGCAACACTTTAGATGCAACAACCTTCTGGTATGGAGGGGTTAAATCTCCTGGGAGCGAAGGAAGAATGGTCACCACCTGGAAGAGCAGAAATGTCAGCCTGGGACAATATGTGACAATGGCACCTGTGTGCCGGCATTGGTGGGAGGAATTCCGCTTATTTCTTACTTTTTATCATAAATCCAAAATATTTGCTTAAAGCTAAATAATTTACTGATGAAAAATAATTTTGATCTTAGGAATCTCTTAGGCGACGTTCACACTTTCAGTATTTTCCATCAGTATTTGTAAGCCAAAATCAGGAGTGGAGCAGAGGAAAAGTATAATAGAAAGATGTCATCACTTCTGTATTTATCACCCACTCCAGGTATTGGCTTACAAATACTGGGGTAAAAAACTAGCCAAATACTCAATGTGTGCACGTGGCCTACAGAAAGTGATGAAACACCCCCGATCTAACTCACCCTCTCCTGGTCCAGAGGAGTCTCCACACTGATCATGATGTCCATCATTGTTAGCCAAACTAATGTTATGTAGGTAATGCTGTAGCCAAAGCTGAGCTGCCCGAGTTGAGGGTACGGACTAATGTGCTTACTGATTGGCTGCAGCGCTGTCCACTTAATATTAGCATTGAAGTTAATAACAGACACTGTGAGCAGTAGATTTGAAAAAACTGACAGTCACATCCAAACATAGACTAAGTGTGAACAGGTGCTGAACCTAGAGTCACCAACTCTTATATTTTTCCATAGGTACCCATTCAGATGGAGACGTTTATTCTCAGCGAGGAAAGGAAAGCGTAGGACCTGGTATAAGAGAGATGCCGTAAAGTGGCTACCAGGTACACATAAAATTGGCCATTTTTATGCGCTAAACGCTCTCATTTTTCATATTTCTAGTGCAGTAATGCAGTTCAATTTTCGTGTTTCATGTTTGCATGTTTCAGCGCTGCAGTGTGCTACCTTATTTGCTTGACTGTGAGCAGTAGAGACTTAGTGCGGACCAGGGCAGGGTGAGTTAGATTGTATTTCTTTTTCTAAAAAATAAAGTGCAGCAGGGGACATCAGTTTTCCAAATCTGGCATATGGCCAGGTGTTGGGTTTAGTGGAGATGCCAGTCCCACCAATCGCAAGAGTTCATGATCAGGGTATATAAAGTTTTGTCAGTAGACTCATTTTGCATGGTGGAAGAGAAGTGGGCCCGTACCAAGCAGCAGAGCTAGGGTGAGAAAATCCAATGAATGCTCTGCTGCACTACAGCATATGAATGGAACTGTATGTATTAGTTTGTGCGGAAGAGGAAAAAAAAGTAATCTTTTCCCTGAGTAAAAGAAATGCCTGATTTTATCCTTGCATTGTATCACATAGGAAGCTCATGGTTATAACATATGACCAGGAACATTTTTTCAGGGAACAGATTTACATAAGGTGATCAGAATGGACTCATACATTGCTGCTCTCAGGGCAGGTTCAGATGACTGTATTATCAGTGTGATCTGACAAAATATCGGATCGCACCCAGACCAATATTATGCTATGGTCTGGGTCTGAAAAACTTTGAAGTTTGAACCGATATTCGGTCAATGACATCTGCCTGCAGTGCGATTACCACAAACTGACCGAATGTAAAAGAAGGAGACATTTTTTCTCCATCTTCTCCTCATCCAAATCAGATCACACTGATCAAACTCTGAACACAGTGTGATTACCATAATTGTCCCAATTGAGGGACTCTACGGTTGTCTGCACCTGCCCTAAGTGCAGTCAAATTAACTAAATTATCTTCTCATTTATGGTCATTTCCAACCATCACCCATTTTGACACCAGCCTCCAGCTCTTACCTGTTGTGCACTGAGCAACAGAAACACGTCCAATGAGAATAGGGGAAGAAGATTTCCTACTTGTTGGATAAAAATGTCATCCATTCTGGTTAAATTTTTAACAAGGGTTGATTGTCGAAGCCAGAACCCCAGTACAACTCGTTGTTCATGAGACAGAGCTCCAGCATAGCGGCTCAGGATCAGAAGCCTGGACAGGAAAAAAAATATCAATCTCACATGGACAAGTGTGGGACTGTTTCTGAAAGGAAGCAGCCGTGATTTTTGCAAATTAGGTATGACCCCTAATTGCATCAAATAAAGGTTGTAACCAGGATAACTGATAACATTCTGGACAGATTCCTGGTCATCCAAGTCCATCAGTGGGTAGTCTGTACAGGCAGAGCAGAGACGGCACTGATAATGCCAGTTCTCAATGGCTGGAAGAACAGAAGAACCTATGGTGACATCATGGTCAGTTAACGACAGGTCCTCCACCCAGCCGGAGTATGAAGCCTACACGGCACGGCAGGTAAGTGAAGAGGTGTCTATACTCTACCTCCTACATCCAGTATCATTTACTCCATTCTGAAAGGGCTGGTGAAAAAAGCTGCTAGTGGTGAAGGGTGGATTAGGGGAGAATACAGCGGCCAGTGAATGAGTTGTGGGAAAGGACTGAATGCTACCAGTGGGGGAGCAGTGGGAAGAGGACAATGCTGATGCTAATAGAAGAGGGGTGGGAAGAGGGGCCACCATGTTACCAGAGTATAAGGGGTGGGCAATGATGCTATCGGTGCAGTAGGGCGACAATGGTGCTACCAGTGGTGCTGCACTATGGTAGTTGATGATTCTGAGCAGGTATATTGTGCTACACTGTAATATTTTGCGCATCTGCGGTAGAATTTTGTGCTGCACCATGGGATTGTTATATATCTTTAGCACCCTAACAATGTGCTGCACCCATCTCTATTACTGTGATATATGTTTGCGCTGCTGGGGATGTATTTTGTGCTGCGTTGTGGTATTTGCAGCATTTGGGGAGGCTTTTTGTGTTCGGACAGTTTTCAGAAATCTCATACAACTCAATGGCGAGAGATGAGGAGAACCCTGTTTTTGAGTTAAGAGATGATTCCAGCAATGAGACTTGTGTCTTCCACATACCCTGCAGATGTAGATATGTTATAAATGTACTTTTCTGTTCTACTTTTATTTTCCTTTTTGTGTCAATGTATGTTTACTGAATTTATTTAAGAAAGTAGTGACTGAAAGGCCGGAGTCACACTACCGTATAACACAGCAGAGAGATATGTAATAAAACATGGCATAGCATTCGACCCAGTGTTACTCTATGGGGCAGCTCACATCTGCGATTATTTTCACATGCCGAATGCTGCGATTGGCAGAGACTCGGCTCACTCGCACCCATATAAGTCTATGCAAGCAGAAAAAAATCCAGTGAATGGCAAAGGTAGCTAAAAAGTAGCTATTATTCCTTGTGGGTAAAATTAACCAACATGTGGCATTCAGCGCTGTAGCACATTAGCAGGCAGAACCAGCGTTCAACGCGTTTCGACTTGCATCTTATTTATGATCTAACCGGGGAACAAATTGTTGCTGATTTTATAGCTCTTCCGGAATCTCTCATTAGTCTGTCTCTCAAGAAATTACCATACAGACTTGTATTTCAGTCAGGGATCATTATGCGGACATATGTGGAGAGTATACAATATATACAAAAAAGACAATTAAAATCAACGACTCAATAGCATAATACACTCCCTTACAGAAGTTATGTCGCTTATCCATGTTATGTAAATGAAAGCTGGAACCCTCCGAAATGCGGTTTAGGTTAAGAAAATAAATTGGCATCAATGCAGAAATATTGATCAGTTAATGGACACAGAATGGTCAGATTTTGGCAAGACAAAAGTTTTGTCAACTAGTGATATAATGCACCCAATCCTAGTTTACATCCTCACCTGTGCTCAGTAAATGATCGGTTAATTAGTGTGGGTGTATAAAAAGAAACCCAGCACCCCAGACCTTCACTTGAACTGCAAATAGAGCTCTGACAACATGCCAAAAATCCACCCTGCGACCAAAGCCTGGATTACTAAGAGGCTGAAGACCAGATCCACTGCAGAGGTGGCTGGCACCTTTAATGTGTCTCAGTGTCAAGTACAAAGAATTAAGAAAAATCTGAAGAGACTGGAGATGTGTTTGACAAGCCCAGGTCCGGCAGACCCCGCAAGACAACTGGTCAGGAGGAATGTTTGTTGGTTAGAAAATCTAAAGCAAACCCCTCTTCCACTGCAGCAGAGCTCCAACAGGCCTGGTCACCTCAAGTCCCTGTGTCAACTAGAACAGTTTGTAGGATTCTGTCTCAAAATGGCCTTCATGGTCAAATCAGTGCCCAGAAGCCAGCACTAAACAAAAGGCAAATAAAAAAATGTGACATTTGCAAAAAAAGTGGCTGAAGGTGGATTTCCCTGATGAATCTTCAGTAGAATTACACCACAGCCGCCACAAATACTGCAGGAGACCTACTGGAGCCCGTATGGATCCAAAATACACCCAGAAAACAGTTACATTTGTTTTTTTAAAGATCATGGTCTGGAGTTACATTGAGTATGAGGGTGTGCAAAACATTTGCAAGGTGGAAGGCAATATCAATATCCTAAAATATCAAGAAGTATTAGCTACCTCTTATATTCCAAATCATAAAAGGGGTAAAATTCTGCAGCAGGATGGTGCCCCATCTCATACATCCATCGCTACAACAAAGTTCCTCCAGGCAAAAAAGATCAAGACGCTCAAGAACTGGCCAGCCCAGTCACCAGACATGAACATCATTGAGCACGTTTGGGGTAGGATGAAAGAGGAAGCTTGGAAGACAAAACCAAAGAATCTAGATGAGCTCTGGGAGGCATGTAAGACTGCATTCTTTGCTATTCCTGATGACTTCATTGATAAATTGTATGAATCATTGTTGAACCGCATGGACGCAGTCCTTCAAACTCATGGAAGTCACGCAAAATATTAAATATAACTCTAATAGCACCACAACTTCATTCACCAATGTTATTATATTTGTATTTTAAGTTAATTATTTGTTTGAATATCACATTACTTTGTGTGGGCGACAAAACTTTTGTCTTGCCAAAATCTGACCATTCTGTGTCCATTAACTGATCAATATTTCTGCATTGATGCCAATTTATTTTCTTAACCTAAACCACATTTCGGAGGATTTCAGCCTTCAAAAGAATAATTTATACAACCAATGGATGAATTTAACGCCAGGTTATAAGCTTTTATTTACATAACATGGATAAGCGACATAACTTCTGTCAGGGAGTGTATATACAATGAAAAAGAGTAAATTCAATACTGTGTAATTAAATCATGCCTCGCATTAAAGCCGTTTGGAACATGGGTGTCTAGCATAAACATCCAGTATGATTCCCTGTTTTGTAGTTTTCTTTTATAATTTCCTCCCCTAAATGTTTTTTGTACCTTTTCTATTCCAATAAATTTGAAATGTGTTGTATTACCTTTATGTATGTTCGCAAAGTGTCTCGATGCTGCTGATATTGCAACTGCCGTGGGGTACACTGCATCTGAAAGCAGCATTCCTAATAGATACTTACACCTCCTTGTTGTCTTGCAATGGAGGGAGAAGTCTTATAAGCTCATCAGCTTCCAGGTAATGTAAAAAGGCGACAATATCGCAGAAGAGAAGAGGCTCAGATGGCACCTGGACTGACAGCAGTGTGGACACAATCATGGAAAAGTAGTCATCTGACACCTAGAAGATAATCCAAGAGTATTTGGAGAAAGAAATGTCAATTCTTTAAAATAGCCTGTAACAGAACTTTAGGTTGTCAACTCCTTCTGATCAGCTCTGCTGCTAGATAATAGATTTATCTGAGTGATATTGGATATATAATATTGCTGTGGAGATGGGCATAATTAAAGAAGACCAACAGGGAAACTAAAAAAGTGGGAAAAAAAATTAAATCTTATTTCTGGTCTGAGATATGATTGCTTAACATTGCAGACTAACAGCATCAACAGCTTTATGGTGAGGTTCCCAAAAACAACTGGGCAGCTGCAATATTATAATGGAGACTTTTTAGTTGTCTAAAATCAACAATGTGATTCAATAGGGGCAAAATTACTGTTAAGTGTCGCAATACATATCCCTCTGTCTTTAAAAGGTTGAAAGGTATACCCTTCTGCGAAGGTGCCTATGACGTGACCATGCCAACTCTGCAGAATTATATTTTGGAGGGTTAGGGGCCCAATCAGGACTTTTTCTTTGAGGCCCTATGATTTCTATGTTTGCCTCAAAGTGGACAAGTGTTGATGCATGAATATGAGATTTAGTTGGGTGTCAGCCTGTGAGCCTAAGAGCGGTGTGACCCCATACATGAACGAGAACCCACCTACAGGAGGGGGCTGCAGAATGGTAAGCCCCGAAAAAAGTGAGAGGAGAGCAGAGTCTCAGTGCAATATTAGTCCACGGCATGTGAAGCGTAGAGTCTCCCTGCTGTATGTACAGTCTGCTGCCTGGTATAAGCAGCACTATCCACAAATTAAACATCATTCATTGTTGCTGCCTAGTTTCTGTACCATATTTGTAATTGGGTGTTACAGTTCTTCTATTATTCCTCAAAGAAGTGACACAAATTTTCATAAATTCTGACAATTTTGAAGCCCAGTTCTTGGGTCAGGAAATTTTGAAGTATGCCAGATCCCAGACTATCCATCAAGCGTGCCATCTTCAGTGCATAAATAGGGCAACACATCATCATGATGGTCGTCGTGGGCCAGTTGAATGCCCACCAAAGTTTCCCGATCTGAAGTTAAAACCAAGCACACCATTGTTTTTCTTGTGAAATTCTCAATAAGTTTCATGTGTCATATGACCACCTTCCCATTGGAAAAAATAAAGTTGGATCCAAAATGGCCAACTTCAAAATGGCCACCATGGTCACCACCCATCTTGAAAAGTTTTCCCCCTCCCATATACTAATGTGCCACAAAGAGGAAGTTGATATCATCAACCATTCCCATTTTATTTAGGTGTATACATATAAATGGCCCACCCTGTACATCAATCTATATATTGGAGTATACCTGTAAGGAGGTCTGGTTTTGTAACAGGATGCTGAGGAAATATTTGGCAGACTTGGGTTGGAGAGAGGAGATGCAAACTCTTAGTTCAGACACTGTAAGATTGAATAAAGCCTGTTGGGAGAAATAATTATTACATGTTCATTATGTACGAAATCATTATATTTACATACCTATGTATGACAAGAACATAGGTATGTAAATATACAAATACAGCTCTGGCAAAAATTAAAAGACCACCACATCAAAACCCTGTCATGGGCAGCCCAATCTCCAGACCTGAACCCCATTGAAAACCTCTGGAATGTAATGAAGAGGGTGATGGATAGTCACAAGCCATCAAACATAGAAGAACTGCTTACATTTCTGCGCCAGGAGCAGTGTGAAAGACTGGTGGAAAGCATGTCAAGACGCATGAAAGCTGTGATTAAAAATCATGGTTATTCCACAAAATATTGATTTCTGAACTCTTCCTCGGTTAAAACATCAGTATTGTTGTTTCTAGATGATTATGAACTTGCTTTCTTTGCATTATTTGTGGTCTGAAAGCACTGTCTTTTTTATAATTTTGACCATTTTTCTTTGTTAGAAAAAAAATTACAAAATGTATTCCTTGGAAATTCGGAGACATGTTGTCAGAAGTTTATAGAATAAAAGAACAATTTACTCAAAAATATACCTGTAAAGAGAAAATCAGAGAAACTGAACATTTTGCAGTGGTCTGTTATTTTTTTTCCAGAGCTGTATATACAAATATACAAATATATGAAGGGACAGGACAGAGATCTGTATAATGATCTTTTTATACCTAGGCCTGCAACAGTGAGAAAGGGGAATCCTCTACTGGAAAGAAGGTTAAATCTTAATCACAGATGCAGATTCTTTACTGTAAGAGCAATGAGACTATGCAACTCTCTGACACATGATGATGTAATGTTGATTCACTAGAAAAGTACAAGGAGGGCATGGATGACTTTCTTGAAAAATATTAGATTACAGGTTTTGATTACCAGATTCTGTGATGGGACGTTGATCCAGAGAACTAGTCTGATTGCCGTATGTGGAATCGGGAAGGAATTTTTCACCTAATACGGAGCATTTAATGTCTGCCCCATGGGGTTTTGCTATTCTCTGGATCAACATGTTAGGCTATAGGTAGAACTTGATGGACGTATATCTACCTCAGTCTTAAAAAAAAGGATGAAACCATCACTGTTAATAGAAAATGATACATACTTCAATGATGGTCCAGGAATAGGATGGCGATTCTTCTTCCATGAGGAGAAGCAATGTATTCTGTGAAGAGAAGAAGCTACAAATACATATTGGAATAAACCAATTCTCTTTCAACAGTCATTTGCTATAAAATTGTCATCTCCATTCACCATCCAGATTCACCACAAAATGGCATCTGCATTCCCTGTCTCTGCTTTCATACAGGCTATGATAGTCCCTCGCTATACCATGTGATGTGACATCAGTAAGACATTATGGAAAGCTTGTCCAACAGTGCCCAAGGCCATGAGAGCCTTCTTTGGCTGATGTAATCTTCTGGCGTGAAGCCAAGTCCTCAGTGTTATACACAAATACACAAAGGTGTTAAAAACGGGGTGAATCACACCCAATAGTGATTAGTCATGCGAAAATGCTAATAAGCACGAACAGATGCACTTACTAGATGCTGTGACTCAGATAGTCCCGAAAGGTGGAAGGCAGCAGTCCTCCTTGTGGGTTGATGTCTTAGAGCTCCACCGTGAAGTTGCGGGGTAGTAACAGGGCTGGCTGGGCTAGGAAAGCCGCTGCTATCGTGGCTACAGCAGTGAGCAGAAGCGGAGCGGAGCTACGCCGGAGTGGTGGCGGAGTGTGTGGAGGACGTGGTAAATGTTGTGACGTCACAAGGTTGAGGGGCGGGCGCGTGTCAGGGCAACCAATCCGACGCGTTTCGAAGGATACACTCCTTCTTCGTCAGGGCTGGAGTTCCCTGTGTGGCCCGGCCTTATATAGTCTACGCCCCCTACGCTCAGAACCTGCCTATGTAGCCCGTATATAGGAGACTATGGACAGTTTGTTTATCGTGCTAGATGTTGATCTAACCTCTAGTGTGACATTTAAAATCTACATAGATAACGGACCTGGGTTAATAGAGTGGAGTCGCTTAATGATTACTTTGAAAAGGACCATTGAGGGTGTCAGCTAGATTTGTTGCTGGGTAATATGTGTGCAAATCTTTGGATGCCTAAGAACATAACATAAAGAGGGACAGATTTACAAATTAAAACTAAACGTTTATTCAAATTTAAGCTAAAATACATAAACATTAAAAGACCATACTAGGGTGTGCCTAGTTTGCTCATGATGGTAATCATGAGAAAAATAATAATAAGATTGCGATAGAATATAAAAAAAATGCATACACTCGTGTGCGTTTAAATGAGATAAAGTCACCTAATATTTGTCATGGACTATATAGCTGTCGGAGGTGGTCAGTAAATGAGTCCAGGACTAAATACCGAAATATTATTAATATGATTAAATCAAATTAAATATATAGAAAATGATGTGCTGGACTGGTAAAACGCAATAAAAATTACAAATGAATTAAAACTGTATTAAAACTGTATTAAAAATATGTTAGAACGCATACAGCTCTATTTCTTGATTAAGCCCTTTAGGGGCCAGGCTGTCTAGTGTGAAAATCCACTTGGATTCAACCTTGGACATAATTTTTAGGAAATCACCTCCCCTAGGATCTTGCTGGACTATTTGGATCCCACAGAAAGAGACATTAGTACATGATTGATTATGCCTCTCTACGAAATGGCGGTATAGGGGGTGCCCTTTGAATCCTTTCTGAATATTGTCAAGGTGTTCTTTTATCCTGACCTTTAGGGGTCTTTTTGTTCGACCCACATAAATTTTATTGCATGGACATGTAAGTATGTAAATGACCCCTGACGTATCGCAGGAGATCTTATTTTTGATAAGGAAACTTTTGGTACCGCTTGAGTCCAAAAATGTGGTTTGGACGCATCTCTTACGGGATGTCCGTCTACAGCATGGACAATGGCCACATGACATGAAACCTAGATTTCGGGGATCTATTGTTGTTGTAGATTTTTCTCTCTTTAACAAGACCGATTTCGTAGTTGGCGCTAAAAGGAGACCCAGATTTTGCGCCTTTGTATAGACAAATTTGGGGTTCTTAGGTAAAAGGTCCCCAATGTATTTATCCCCCTGTAAAATTGGCCAGTGTTTTCTAATTATATTTGTAAATTTTTTATATCCTGAATGAAATTGTGTCACTATAGGTAAGCTATTTATTTGTTGGTGAATATCTGGAGGAGGATTGTTTGAACTTTCTTTATGAATCAGGTTGTCTCTAGATATTTTACTTACTGACTTTCTAGCTAAGTCCAGGGTTCGTGGATCATATCCCTTGGCTTCGAACTGTTTGATGATGTGTGCCGCTTCATCATTGTAATCTACCAAATCCGTACAGTTCCTCCTAATACGGGTAAATTGGCCCTTAGGGATATTTGTTAGCCAGATTGGTAGGTGGCAGCTTGTAACATATATAAAACTGTTAGAATTCACTTCTTTGTGGAAGCATTTGGTTTTTAATGTATTATTTTCTATATAAATAGTCAGGTCTAGAAAATTCACTCTGGTGTTACTGATGGTAGGCGTGAATTCCAGACCAAACTGGTTAATATTTAGGTTGGAGATAAACGAACTAAGTTCGGTTGGCGTGCCTTCCCAGATAAACAGGATATCGTCAATAAAGCGACGCCAGAGTTTAAGGCCTGTATGGAGTGAACCTGACTTGAAGATATATTGTTGCTCCCAATTACCTACATACAAATTGGCATAACTGGGCGCAAAACGTGTGCCCATTGCGGTGCTCCACGTTTGCAGGTAGTATTGATCCTCATATTGAAAGTAATTGTGCTTGAGTATGAATTCTATGCTTTCCAGGAGGAATTGAATTTGAGGTTCTTTGTATATGCCTAGAGCGTGTAAGAATAAATGTGCTGATTCGCACCCCTTCTCATGGTTTTTTTTACCAAATATTTTTTATTGTGCAAAAGATATACAACAATATCCATTCAAATAAAAAGGTACATCAGTGTTTTTGATTTTAAAAGAAACAAACCAACCCACCCCCCTCCCCCCTTAACTACCAACTCCAACCATACAATACTCTTGGAAAGAAAAGATTAACTAATACATATATATTTATTATTAGCATCATTTTACCACCACCCTTCAATTATTCCCATCCAGCCATGGCTGCCACAGCTTTTGAAAAAATCCCATCTTATTCCTCTTATTATATATGCTTTTTTCTAGCTGGACAATATGATTCGCTTGTGCGATAAACTCTCGTCTAGTAGGAGGTTCCTCCCTGATCCAACACCTTGCGATCACCTTTCTCGCAATGAACAATAGTCTAGCAATTGCCATTTTGGCAATTTCGTCGGTCAGAATTTCCTCCATGTACCCAAGTACATACACCACCGGATCCCTAGGAATCGAACACCCATAAATCACCCCTATCTGGTTCAGCACGACAACCCAGTATGCGAACAATCTGGGACACAGCCACATCATGTGCAGTATACCAGCCTGAGACTGGGAACACCTGGGGCACCCAGAGTCGCCTCTGAGCCCAGCTTTAAACAACATGTCAGGTGTCCTGTAGGCCCTATTTATCACATATAGTTGCGACAGTCTCCCAGGTTCACTCATCGACAGCTTAGGTATGTATTCCAGTATAGACTCCCACCTATCATCGTCTATTTGCCCCAGTTCCTCCTCCCATTTCCCTCTGGCCTTAATAGGGTAATCCATTAGAAACGTATGTAATAAATCGCCATATACTTCAGATATAGCCCCTTTCGTTCCGTTGTTATTTAATATAAAATCCAACATTAGATCCTTCTGAATCACTATAGACCCTCTCTTTTTTTGGGCCTGAAATGCGTGCTGAACCCGTCTATATTGATACAACTTTAAGCCCGGGAAATGAAATTCCTGCTGCAGCACTTCAAAAGATTTAAGATTCCCACTGTGAATCAACTGACCTATCAATCCAATGCCTTTTTCCCCCCACTCTCCCATTCCTTCCATATGAATAAATTCTTGAAAAGAGAGGTTATCCCAAATAGGCGAAAACTCAGTGAATTTCACAACCCCCCTTATACCTTTAATCGTCTGCCATACCTTTTGAATTAAATTTATGGTGTGATAACAAGTTCCCAGCTTCTTAAATATGCCTGCTTCTAAACCCTGACCCAAGGGCCACCTGCCAATAATATGTACCAGGCTACTATGTCCCTGACCTTTCTCAAGTCCTTCCCCCCAACCCCGAAGATGTTGGCTTTGCGCAGATAAAAAGTATAACCAGGGATTAGGCAGGGCAAGTCCCCCTTCATCTTTAGGTCGCTGCAGTATCTCCTGCCTAATTCTAGGGTTCTTCCCACCCCACACCAATTCCCCAAATAATGATCATAGTTTACGAAATCTGGTCAGAGGGATCCACACCGGAGAACTATGCAAAATATACAAAATCTGTGGCATCACCACCATCTTAAGTAGATTTACTCTACCCACCACCGACAAATGTAGCTTATTCCAAGCTGAGATTTTGGCGCGTAGTTTGTTTATTAAAGGCTCAAGATTAAGTTCCTCAAATCTAGTTAAGGGAAGAGAGACCTGAATCCCCAGGTATTTAAATTGCGTCACCATCCTTAATTTCGTATTCTGCTCCACCTCCCCCGTACATTCCACTTCTCTATCCACCTGCATAACACTTGATTTATCCCAGTTGATAATCAATCCAGAAATTAGCCCAAATCCTTCAATTAATGCAATCACATTTCTTAAAGTCTCCCCAGGATCTTCAAGAAAAAGCAAAATATCATCGGCATATAGAGCAATTTTCTCCTCCATTGTCCCATACACAAACCCCTTTACCAATTGAGACCTTCTGATAGCCGCTGCCAGTGGTTCCACTGTCAGTGCAAACAGCAACGGGGACAACGGGCACCCCTGCCGCGTACCTCGAAAAAGCTGAAAGCTCTCCGACAGTGTGTTGTTCACCCTAAGTTTAGCCACTGGAGAGGAGT
This sequence comes from Ranitomeya variabilis, assembly GCF_051348905.1. Classification (NCBI taxonomy): domain Eukaryota; kingdom Metazoa; phylum Chordata; class Amphibia; order Anura; family Dendrobatidae; genus Ranitomeya; species Ranitomeya variabilis. The sequence goes on along the minus strand of NC_135236.1, from coordinate 123,397,571 downwards.
ATAGGAGTCTCACCCATGACACAAAAACTGGCCCAAACCCAAAGCGACCCAGAACCGACCACAGGTATTGCCATTCTATACTATCAAAGGCTTTATGTGCGTCGAGAGAAAATACCACCCTCCTACCAGCATTCTCCGCCGGTATCTGCATATTAAGGAATAGCCTTCTCAAGTTGATGGCAGTGGATTTACCAGGCATAAAGCCGGATTGGTCCGAATGAACCACCTTTTCTATCACCTGAGTCAGTCTGTTCGCCAAGGCCTTAGCCAAAATCTTAACATCTGTTGTCAGGAGTGATATCGGTCTGTATGACTCCGGCAACCGTGGGTTTTTATCAGGTTTAGGAATGACCACAATAGTGGCCTCCCTCATGGAAGCGGGCAATATTCCCCTCTCCAGTGACTCCTCAAACACCCCCAACAATCTGGTCAACAACTCTTCAGAAAGGACATCATAGATCTCAACATGGTCGCCGTCAGCCCCGGAGCCTTCCCCCCTGCCATTGACCTCAAGGCACCCTCCAACTCCTCCACCGTAAGCGGCCTATCTAACGAATCTCTATCCTCAGCTTCCAGCCTAGGTAAATTTGCCTCCTCTAGAAATCTATTAATTTCATCTTCCCTTTGCCCCGTGTGCGATGCATATAATTTACTATAAAAACCCTTCAACCCTTCCAAGATTTGGACCCCCTGTGTTACAATATTACCATTTTCTAATTCCAGAGCATGTACATGTGTCGAGTCCCTCTGAGCAGATGTTATCACCGACAGTAGGTGACCTACTTTCTCCCCTTCCACATAAAAGGCCTCTCTTTGGAAAGCTCTTGCCCTCTCCGCTTTGCGTAAATGTAGTTTATTAGCCTCCTCCTGAGCCAACTTCATACGGTTCATGGTGTCCTGAGTGCGTACATTACTCAATGCAGCCTCCGCTGCCTTCAATTCCTCCAATATGATTTTGTCAGACTCCCTTGTTTTTGTTTTATGCCTAATAATCTCTTTAGATAGTATTCCCCTCAAATAAGCTTTCATGGTGTCCCATACCACATGCTTCGCTGCACTACCATCATTAAATTTAAAAAATTCCCCTATCTCTTCCCCGATCTTTCCCATATCAAGAATTTTTAACCAGAAAGGGTTAATTTTCCACCCCAATTTAACCGCCTCCCCAGGGCCTTCAATTTGCAGTGACACTACCAATGGACTATGATCCGATAATATTCTGGGCATATAGTCTATCTCCTGTACCATCCTATCCATTCCTTCATTACCCAGGGCCAAATCAATCCGGGATAGAGAGCCATATGTCGCAGAGTAACAGGAGAAACAGTATATGTCGTTGTTACAAACTCTCCACAAGTCCCTCCATGCCACCTCTTTTAAATATCTACCAAATGCTGTTAAATTCCCCTCCTTCCTCAACATAGCATGCTGCCCCCTATCCCAGTGATCATCAATAATATTATTCATGTCTCCCATTATGAGTAACGGAACTCCTCCCCACCTGCCAGATAAATTTAGGATTTCCTGTAGTTTTTTCCCCGAGTACGGTGGAGGAATATACACCGACACTACACACAACAGCTTAGCATATATCTTACACACAAGGAATACATATTGTCCATCACTATCTATTACCACCTCTACCTCCTCGAACGGGACACTTGTATGCACAAGTATTGACACTCCTCAAGCATAGGCCGAGAATGTCGCATGATATGCCTTTCTCACCCATCTTTTCTGCAATAAACCCGTCTTTTCTTTTACTAAATGAGTCTCTTGAAGGCATATCAGCGAGGGTCTCTGCTTCAAACTATATTGCAAGATAGCATTACGTTTGGTATCGTTCGATAGACCCCTAATGTTCCAGCTCAAGATTTTTACTTTATCCCCCATCATTTTGTATAATGGTAAAACTGCTCAGCTTCCCTCCGTTGGTCTCCCTTATCCCCCCAACCTGGGCCCACCTACCCAAAACACCCTCCCAAATCTTCATTATACAAAACAAAACCCTTAACCTTACCCTTCCCTTCCCTCAATACCTTCCTCCCCCAAAACCCCCCAAAACTTTTTACCGATCAAGAAAAAGTCTCCTACTCCCTCTCTGTATGAGAAAGAGGAACGCGCTATCGCAGTCTCAACAGTGGTTCAATAGCCAACACCAACTCCCAATGGGTTTAACACTCTCCTTCAGTCGTTCCTCCCTCCGCCCCCAAAAACAGAATATATAAACAGTTGCGCCGCCGAACACAACTTTAACGCACAGGAACCACATATCAGATTCCTCTAGTAATAAACCAAAATAAATCAACAACTCGATTTTCTTCCCCTCCCTCAACTATCACAACGGCCTGAAGTTCACGTCTGATCTTCCTCAGCGGGTCTTTTCTGCTCCAATACGTTTAGCATTCAAATCCAGCCAATGAGACACCTCCTCAGGATTTTGAAAAAAGTGGACCTTTTCCATGGCCACAACATGTAGTTTCGCCGGATACAGCATATAATAAACCAGAGCCAGTTCACGTAAGCGTCTTTTTGCCTCTCCAAACTTCATCCTAAGCTTCGGCACAACCGTGGAATAATCAGGGTATAGAGATATTCGGTTGCCATCAATAGTTAATTCCTCCATATTCCTGGCTTTCCTTAGCAAAATATCTCGGTCTCTGTAATTTAGGATTTTGGCTAGAAAGGTCCGTGGGGCGGAGCCAAGGGGCAGAGGTCTGGTCGGCACCCGGTGAGCCCTCTCTACTGCAAATAATTTAGTGAGACTGTCCCCTCCGACCTTAGTTTTCAGCCATGTCTCAATAAAGTCAGTGGGGTTATTTCCTTCTGCCTTTTCGGGCACACCTACAATTCTCAAATTATTCCTGCGCGAACGATTCTCCAAATCGTCAGTTTTAAGTTCCAACTCCGCAATGCGCTGGACATATTTTTTCTCTCTTTTTGCCAGTTCGGCAATTTGATCTTCTGCACCTCCCACACGTTCCTCCAGCATTTAAACTCTCCCTTCCATCTTGGGCATAGCCGAGCGAAAAGAGGTAACTTCCCCTTTAAGATCATCCACCTGGGCAGTTAGGGTTGTCAATGCAGTCTTACAGAATAGTACTGCAGAAAAAATATCTTTCAGGGTTGGCTCCCCAGCCCCCTCATCTCTCACAGACCCTATTTGTGCAGCATGTTCCTGGGTCAGATCATCCACCACATTCAGTGGAGCAGTCCTCATAGTTGGTGCTGTAATATGTGTTGTGGAGGCTCCGCTCACAATCCCCTCTGCCTGTGCCCCAGACCTCACATCCACCTGCTCCCCCATATCTGCCGCTCCTCCTGTTACCTCTCCACCGGCTCCCATCCTCAGACGCTCTGAGTCCTCTGTTCTGGCGAACTGCTCCAGCCTGGCGATCACTTCAAGCCGCCTCTGGTATGCAGCATCAGCCCTTGCCGCCTCTTCCACAGCGCTGCCGGCGCCATCTTGGGAGCGCGTGCTGCCTGCCATCCTGACCTCCTTCTGCCTCTTACGGGTCATTCCCAGCCTTCCTCGCAGTGCGGCCGGTACCCACCGCTCCTTGGACGTTCAGGAGCTCTCCCTCCGGTTTTTGGCATTCGGCGGCGCCTCTGAAATGACCGGATCACCGTTCAAGCAGCAGGGAGAGATCCGACCTACGTCTTCCTACATCGCCCGCTAGGCCACGCCCCCCCTTCTCATGGTTAATTACAGTGTATAAGGATTTAATATCAAGAGTACCTAAAATATAGTTACTCTGCCAAATGATAGGTTCCAAGATTTGTATGGTGTGTGTGGTGTCCTTTAAGTAGGCCGGAATCAGTGGCATACACTTTTGTAGGTGCAGGTCCACATACTTTGAAAGATTGGCAGTAAGACAATTTATGCCCGATATGATGGGGCGGCCGTGTGGGTTTGTGATGCTTTTGTGGATCTTTGGAATGTGGTAGAAGATGGCTACTGATGGGGTTCGATTATTAATGAAATGGAATTCTTTTTTGTTTAGAATTCCCAACGATTTGCCCTTCAGGGCCAGACAATTAAGTTTTTTGATATAATTAGCAGTGGGATTGGACTTTAACTTCTTATATGTTATGGTGTCATTGAGGAGTCTTAGTGATTCATTATGGTATGAAAGACAGTCCAAAACCACAATGCCACCCCCCTTGTCTGCAGGGCGGATGACAATGTTGTGGTTGGACTGGAGGTCAATGATTGCCTTCTTTTCGCTTGTGTTGAGATTATGTGGCGCATATTTAGAGTTGTTTGCACTGATCCTTTTGATGTCTGTGGTGACTAAGGGTACCGTCTCACTATACGATTTACCAACGATCACGACCTGCGATACGACCTGGCCGTGATCGTTGGTAAGTCGTTGTGTGGTCGCTGGGGAGCTGTCACACAGACCGCTCTCCAGCGACCAACGATGCCGAGGTTCGCTGGTAACCAGGGTAAACATCGGGTTACTAAGCGCAGGGCCGCGCTTAGTAACCCGATGTTTACCGTGGTTACCAGCGTAAAAGTAAAAAAAAAAAAACCGTACATACTCACTATCTGATGTCCGTCAGGTCCCTTGCCGTCTGCTTCCCGCTCTGACTGAGTGCCGCCGTAAAGTGAAAGCAGATCACAGCGGCGACGTCACCGCTGTGATCTGCTCTCACTTTCCGGCCGGCAGACAGTCAGAGCGGGAAGCAGACGGCAAGGGACCTGACGGACATCAGATAGTGAGTATGTACGGTTTGTTTTTTTTTACTTTTACGCTGGTAACCACGGTAAACATCGGGTTACTAAGCGCGGCCCTGCGCTTAGTAACCCGATGTTTACCCTGGTTACAAGCGATCGCATCGCTGGATCGCTGTCACACACAACGATCCAGCGATGACAGCGGGAGATCCAGCGATGAAAGAAAGTTTCAAACGATCTGCTACGACGTACGATTCTCAGCAGGGTCCCTGATCGCTGCTGCGTGTCAGACACTGCGAGATCGTAACTATATCGCTAGAACGTCACGGATCGTGCCGTCGTAGCGATGAAAATGCCACTGTGTGACGGTACCCTAAGGTTTCAAAGGATCGGAAGGAATTAGAGTATTCGTTGATTGGGTTGAAAGTAGATTTAAGCGCCAAGTTGGTATGAATAAAATTCGTGGTTGTATTAGGATGAATGCTGTTTGTAATAATTGTCTTTTTGAGAAAATAATTTTTCAGGGCCAAATTACGCATGAATTTTTTAATACTAATATATAGATTAAATGGATTAGCTTTAACAGTAGGGGCAAATTTGAGGCCTTTCTGTAAAAGGTTTTCCTCACTCTTGATTAATTGGTATGTACTAAGGTTGAAGATTTTTTGGGTATGTTCTTGTGGTTTATTGGATTTGCTTATGCTTTTACTTTTCTTTTTGGCGAGTTTCCCAACCCTCTTACCTCTTTTGGTTTTGAATTTTGGAGGTGGAAAAAATCCCGCTTAATTGTGGAGTGCACAATGGGTTTTGCGCCTTTTCTATTAGCCATATAGTTTTTATTTTTATTGGTTAATCTGCTTGGGACCCTTTTTGGGTTTGTGTTGAGGTTAGTGACTACATTAGATTTGGTGATTAGAGGTTGATAGGGCACATGGATATTTGTACTCGTAGAAGGAGTAGGTTCTTCCCATTCAGTAGTTGTTTCTCCATCATCCCCCATGGTGGCAGATGGGAGAATTTATTGGAAATGGGAATTTGGATACTTTCTGCAATATAGGGCATTAATGGTGGAGGACTGGCCCTAATGGTATGGGCATCGGGGGTATCTCCGTTGTTTGGAGAATTCATTTGTGACTCACCACCATTGTCCCTGATGGGGGTAGTCATGGGAGTATATTGCGTGGAGTTAGTATTCGTATATGTGGAAAAAAACAAAGATATATCTTCCAGATTGTTTGTCGGAGATGAATGGTATTCGTCCAGAGTTACAAATTGATTATTAGAACTGGATGTTGGTTCTATGGGACAATTGCTGGGTGAGATATTTACAAATGGTAAATTGTCTCTTGCAAATTTTCAAAATGGACTTAGCTAGACAGTCAGTAAGTAAAATATCTAGAGACAACCTGATTCATAAAGAAAGTTCAAACAATCCTCCTCCAGATATTCACCAACAAATAAATAGCTTACCTATAGTGACACAATTTCATTCAGGATATAAAAAATTTACAAATATAATTAGAAAACACTGGTCAATTTTACAGGGGGATAAGTACATTGGGGACCTTTTACCTAAGAACCCCAAATTTGTCTATACAAAGGGGCAAAACCTGGGTCTCCTTTTAGCGCCAACTACAAAATCGGTCTTGTTAAAGAGAGAAAAATCTACAACAACAATAGATCCCCGAAATCTAGGTTTCATGTCATGTGGCCATTGTCCATGCTGTAGACGGACATCCCGTAAGAGATGCGTCCAAACCACATTTTTGGACTCAAGCGGTACCAAAAGTTTCCTTATCAAAAATAAGATCTCCTGCGATACGTCAGGGGTCATTTACATACTTACATGTCCATGCAATAAAATTTATGTGGGTCAAACAAAAAGACCCCTAAAGGTCAGGATAAAAGAACACCTTGACAATATTCAGAAAGGATTCAAAGGGCACCCCCTATCCCGCCATTTCGTAGAGAGGCATAATCAATCATGTACTAATGTCTCTTTCTGTGGGATCCAAATAGTCCAGCAAGATCCTAGGGGAGGTGATTTCCTAAAAATGATGTCCAAGGTTGAATCCAAGTGGATTTTCACACTAGACAGCCTGGCCCCTAAAGGGCTTAATCAAGAAATAGAGCTGTATGCGTTCTAACATATTTTTAATACAGTTTTAATACAGTTTTAATTCATTTGTAATTTTTATTGCGTTTTACCAGTCCAGCACATCATTTTCTATATATTTAATTTGATTTAATCATATTAATAATATTTTGGTATTTAGTCCTGTACTCATTTACTGACCACCTCCGACAGCTATATAGTCCATGACAAATATTAGGTGACTTTATCTCATTTAAACGCACAAGAGTGTATGCATTTTTTTTAGATTCTATCGCAATCTTATTATAATTTTTCTCATGATTACCATCATGAGCAAACTAGGCACACCCTAGTATGGTCTTTTAATGTTTATGTATTTTAGCTTAAATTTGAATAAACATTTAGTTTTAATTTGTAAATCTGTCCCTCTTTATGTTATGTTCTTAGGCATCCAAAGATTTGCACACATATTACCCAGCAACAAATCTAGCTGACACCCTCAATGGTCCTTTTCAAAGTAATCATTAAGCGACTCCACTCTATTAACCCAGGTCTGTTATCTATGTAGATTTTAAATGTCACACTAGAGGTTCGATCAACATCTAGCACGATAAACAAACTGTCCATAGTCTCCTATATACGGGCTACATAGGCAGGTTCTGAGCGTAGGGGGCGTAGACTATATAAGGCCGGGCCACACAGGGAACTCCAGCCCTGACGAAGAAGGAGTGTATCCTTCGAAACGCGTTGGATTGGTTGCCCTGACATGCGCCCGCCCCTCAACCTTGTGACATCACAACAGGTACCACGCTCACCACACACTCCGCCACCGCTCCGGCGTAGCTCCTGCCGGAGCATGCCAGGAGCTGGCAGCTTCTGCTCACTGCTGTAGCCACGATAGCAGCGACTTTCCTAGCCCAGCCAGCCCTGTTACTACCCCGCAACTTCACGGTGGAGCTCTAAGACATCAACCCACAAGGAGGACTGCTGCCTTCCACCTTTCGGGACTATCTGAGTCACAGCATCTAGTAAGTGCATCTGTTCATGCTTATTAGCATTTTCGCATGACTAATCACTATTGGGTGTGATTCACCCCGTTTTTAACACCTTTGTGTATTTGTGTATAAAGGCCCCGTCACACACAGCGACGCTGCAGCGATACAGACAACGATGCTGATCGCTGCAGCGTCGCTGTTTAGTCGCTGTGTGGTCGCTGGAGAGCGGTCACACAGACCGCTCTCCAGCGACCAACGATGCCGAGGTCCCCGGGTAACCAAGGTAAACATCGGGTTACTAAGCACAGGGCCGCGCTTAGTAACCCGATGTTTACCCTGGTTACCAGCGTAAAAGTTAAAAAAAACAAACACTACATCATACTCACATTCCGGTGTCTGTCCCCCGGCGTCCGCTTACTGCACTGTGTAAGCACAGCGGCCGGAAAGCAGAGCGGTGACGTCACCGCTGTGCTGTGTTTTCCGGCTGGCCGGCGCTGACAGTGCAGAGAAGCACAGCGCCGGGGGACAGACAGCGGAAGGTAAGTATGTAGTGTTTTTTTTTTTTTACTTTTACGCTGGTAACCAGGGTAAACATCGGGTTACTAAGCGCGGCCCTGCGCTTAGTAACCCGATGTTTACCCTGGTTACCAGTGAAGACATCGCTGAATCCGTGTCACACACACCAATTCAGCGATGTCAGCGGGACCTCAACTACCAAAAAAAGGTCCAGGCCATTCCGACACGACCAGCGATCTCACAGCAGGGGCCTGGTCGCTGGTACGTGTCACACATAGCGAGATCGCTACTGAGGTCGCTGTTGCGTCACAAAACTTGTGACTCAGCAGCGATCTCGCTAGCGATCTCGCTATGTGAGACGGGGCCTTAACACTGAGGACTTGGCTTCACGCCAGTCCACTTAATTTAGCCCTCTCCTCAATTCCCCCACAGTGGAGGCATTATTGCAGGTTTTGTACTAGCAACACCATCAATCAGCGCAGGTGATATACTTATTTTACTCTCACTGTTCAATTTCTAGACAGAGTTTAGCACAGACTCCGTCATATCACCAGCAGCTTAGATTCCCATAGTCCCCTCCCCCCCTCCACCATACATAGCCATTTCCCCCATTTTTGTTCTATTGGTGCAGCGCCAGTGTATATTTTCTTTGATGTAATCTTCTGCAATGTGTAAAATGGTTGCAGCCATTTTAGGTGACTGCACAAATTGAATCACAAATTGTTCAAATTCGCTGGGTTTAATTAATTACTAATAATTCTACACAAATTTAATTTGCTGATCTCTAGCATTGAGTAGTTATTGCTGACTAAAAGACCTATCCACAAATATGTCAGTCATACTGTGTTATCCCTATGCACTATCTACAATTATGTTTAGATTTTATTTAGCACTTGCAATAGATTGACTGGTTCTACAGCTCAGTCCAATGTTGACTAAGAATCCAGCTATATAAAAGTAATATACCGTATTAATCACTTTATCGTTGCGATTGGGTTCAATCAATGTGAAATCTCTAATCCAATTCTATAGTTTATATACTGGGCCTTCACATATAATGACTTGTAGTTCGTCCCGATTTTAACTAATTAGTTTTACCAATTAATATAGCTAAAGCATTTTTTTTTTACATTTTAAAACTTTACTTTTGCCTATTACCATTTCTCATGAATGCATAATAAGAATATTAGAAAATACAATATACAAAATGGTATTCAATAAAATTAGTAAACTAACCCCAAAGGTCTGGAGAAGTTCTGTCTTCTGATGATTTTGGGATGTTTCGTTGGAGATAAAGTTGAGTAAAGTGTCCAGGACCTGAGCTTGAATCCCCGAAATGTTAGCTAAAGAAAGGATTTGCATATCCTCCAAAAGAAGAAGGAGGATTATGGTGGTGTCCACTGCTTGGGTGTATAATGTGGTCATCGTGAGAATAGACAGATTAAGACCAGCATTCTGTAAGTAACAGATACTGATGGGGAGGAAACTGACCAGCGTGAGACCATTCCCTGGACATACACTGCTGAGGTCAACACTGCAATTCCACTCTAGCTGTTCCTTATAGTTTTCAGTTAGACACAGGTCCGTCTCATTGAGTACACTGGTGATAGAACAAACGTGGGCTACCCATGTGGTCCTGGAATCATTGGAAAACTTGGAAAGCAAAATTGAATTTTTGCAAACATGAGCAGTGAAGTTTTCTTTTTCTAGTACAAAACACATTAGAGTCTCATCAGGATCAATGGGTCCAATTTCCCAGTTGGAATAATTGCAATTATGGTCTTGATCCCACCATCTCTGAATGGTATCATTGCAAATTGCCTCCTGCTGGTTGTCACAAATACTGTACATGTACATCTCATGATCGTAAGCACTGCAAAATGCAACTATTGAGCCAGGAACAGAGGATACGACTCCCCACTCCTTGTACCTACACACGGCTTTTACTAAATTCTCAAACTGGCTAGTGTTTTGTGTTCCACATACAGGTCTTAGCCACAAATTTGCAGAGTTAAGCAACAATTGAGCATAAAGGATTGGATCTGAGCAAACACCTGACATAAAATTCAACTCATCTGATGCCCAACATGCCTTCACTACAATCGGATGAATATAGGCTCCATGCCAGCTGTAATAAGAACATAATTCATTACCCCATAAGCAGCTGATATTTTTTGGTTGGACTGTTGTGACATTACAGAAGGTGTTCAGAAACATGTCCTGATCAAACTCAGCACAAAACTTTATTAAAGAAAAGTCCATATTGGTTAGGTTTGAATACTGGTTTTGACATTGGATGACGGAGTAGTTTAGAAGCCCTGTTGCCATTGTAGGGAGAAGGGGTGTACAAACGGACTGTAACCAGAAGTTTTGCGGCTGAATTTTGATTTGAGCATAAAACGTTAAATTAGAACAAAGGTAGTTAGTGAAATTTTCTTGACTGTACAACCAGCAGAATTCCACCATTAATGGGGTGAAGGTCATGGTTTGTGAATAGTCACATACACCCCATATCAGCATCTGTGTTAACACATTAGAAGAAGAAAATGTTGAACAAAAATTTAGAACCCATGAAAGTGCTGGACCTTCACTGATGGTACTCAGGGTCCGGGAATTATTGCACACGTTCATTATGAAGTTCATCGTATCATTTTTGCTGCATGAATACACAGTAGAAAAGACTACTGGTTCTATCCCTCCTTCTGTACTGGAGAGCCACTCCTCATAATTGCAGACATTCGATGTATTAGTTGGAAGGATGGAGCCAAAACAGAATAAATTTACCCAGGTCAGGTTTCTGTTTTCACTTAAGAATTTAATATTGGTGCTATTACTGCAAATATGCCATATGAAGGCCTGAGTATCCCAGTGGGCACAATATTTCACTAAGGAACTTTGTAGAGTTGTTAAATCCCATGTTAAATACTGACATGTCTTATTAGGGTCACAGATTTGACTTTCTTGAATATTGCCTTCTTGTAACAACTCATCATACAGCTGAAAATTAGAGCATAAAAAATCTGAGAGGGTAATATTGTCAAATTTCCAACAATACGACACTAAAAATGGTGGAGGAGCCAACGTCCCCCAGGAGGAATAATCACATAGATTCCACAAAATAAACTTTTGTACAAGTGCTGATGTATTCCAGAAGAGAGCCAGAACTGCAACTAGATTCTGATTATTGCAAACTGAAAGGATTGTGTCTTCGAGTTCTGCCCTGGCACAGTCTGAACAGGACTGTAAATGGAAGCTTAGAAGAGAATCTGTGCAGTTGGCGATACTGCCATCAATCTGTGCATTGCAAAATATCGATACCCAACTCGTTTCTGAGTTATTTTTCAGTAATGTTACAAGAAAGGAATTCCCACAGATATATTTCTGAAAGCGGGGCGCATCTTGTATTGCACAGTATCCCAACATTGATGGGTACAGCTCCGTCAGATTCCATATATTGTAACTACAGACTGTCATGTTGGTGCTATTTGCGGGACAGGAGACATTTGAGGCGTCAGTAAGTTCAATGCTCTGGAGAACATTATTATTGTTACTACAAAGGTACAAATTTAGTTCCTCTTGATCAATTATCCAGCATAAGTCCACAGTTGAAAACGTGGGAATACTAGAGTTCCATGATGTGTAATTACATATGTGATTAGTGCAAAACTGACGCACCCAATTGTTGTTTGAATCTGTGGACAGGATGAACAACAAGCTAATATTTTTGCACACGTACAATACAAATTGGTCCTCCTCTTCTTGGCTGCAATAAGTAACTACAGAAGGATCCACAAGTAATTGAAACCGGGTCCCATTATCAGTCTTGTCCCACAATGTATAATTACACTCATTTGCTGTCGCTGGCATAACATTTTGACACAGTATAGCAACCCATGAATTGGATTCATCGATGAGCAGCTTTTGGAGAAGCTCAAAGGATTTACAGACATAGTTTGTGAAACCATATTCATCTGATTCTGCACAGAAGGCTACAGTAGAAGGGTTTATTATCTGTAGGAGCCATTGTTCATAGCTGCAGACATCCTGTACCAGATTAGTACTGGCTATATTCGTTGGCGGTACAGTTGGGCAGATTGGGTCGAGCCATTGATTGTCCACATTCTCTTTCAGTTGAGCCAAAACATTTGGATTTGTGCAGAGGAATGTTGTAAACTGTTCCTGATCATTTAGCCAGCAAAATACAACAGAAAAAGCAGAGATAGCATGGCCTTCCCAGTAAACATAGTGACATATAGTCTTAGGATTAGTATTGTATGCACAATAGCCAAGTAACCAGTTATTATCTGACTGGTTGGCAAGTTGATTTAGGAGCTTCTGATCTCCACAGACTGAGAGAATAAACACATCTTGGTCAGTTTCACTACATGTAGACACATCGGAAGGTGACACCGAGCTTGAATTGTACCATGTTGTATATACACAATTGGCAGTGACAGATCCCACATCTCTAACCATCCTGGTGTGGCATCGGTTACTAAGAAGATCTGACAGTGATGAGAAGAATATGGTACAAAACTGAGTGTCCAATTGAGATGACTGCAGAATATTTGGGAAAACCAAACACAGTGATTGCAGGCTCTGGTTGACAGAGTTACATATATTCTTCAATGCAGGGAGCAAGCGATCAGAGCAAATTTTCAAGAATGTCGGGAAATCAGACTTCATGGACAGATTAAGAAACTGCGAATGAATGGACGGTGTTGTGACCAGAGGCAAATTAAGAAAGTCCCAGCTTAGGTTCTGAGATATACCCCTATAATAAAACAGAAAAAAAGGTCTTAAAGGCGTTAATGGGAAAAAACAGAGGTAAAGTCTTTGATGGCATTGATGAAATAAGATAAAGCGCAGAGTTCACAATAACTACTTACTGGCTTGGACTGGCCCACTGCGAGCTGGTGAATCCGCCGGTAGGCCCATAAACCAACAAGTGGCCCTTCTAGTTTATAAGCTCCCCTGCAGTCTCTACAAATAAACTTTGCCTCTCTCCCTGCTCTGTGAGTACAAGGGGAAGAAGATGGCTGGGACACAGTGCTCAGGGTGGGTTGAAGACGACAGTATCGGCAGCCAATGCTAAGAACAGACCCATAGGAGGGTAGGACAGGGAGAATAGGTCTAAGTCAACTACAGGAAGATGGAGATTACAAAGCTCCACCTCCTCTGCTGCTGTCCACACAGGAGACAGGAAGAGAAAAAGCACAGGCACCGATATTCCACATAGGGCTTCTGCAACTTGTGAAGAAGCTATAAGATAATTGTATGTCAGAGCTGTTTGTGTCTGATAACAGACTGTGATGCTTCCGCTACGTGTAGGAATGTATGTACTTGTCTATATGTGTGCTTGTATCTGTATATACAGTATGTGTTTATGTACCTGTAAATACAGTGTGTGTATGTACCTGTATATATGCATGTGTGTGTCTCTGAATATAGGTGGGTAAGAGTCTACATACGTGTGTATCCACGCCCCCTGAGGAAGCAACGTAGAGCAAAACGTACGTCGGGGATAGTGAGCCTGTGTACTGCTACAACATCACCAATGGGTAATTACTGTCATATGTAATTTGTTTCACTCTATCATTGTTCTCCCTCTTACTCGCACCATGTACTTTCATTATGGATGCTAGATTTATGTCCGCATTCAGTGCTTGGATGAGAATGGCATGTGGAGCTATCTCCCTTCCGCCATAATGCTTTTGACATCCAATTTCAGCCTGCCTCACACTGAATTTGGGGACATATATACACTTGCACTATATATATCTTCTATTCTGATTGGTTGCAGGTTGGTTATTGTTTGAAAAATTGTCTTCTATGAGAACATGTATATTATATACATTTACCAGCGACTATTATGACCTAAGCAGCACGTTTGGCTCATTTAATTCTGGTTAAACTTTCACTGTTCCATCCTTATTTTGGCCACTACTTACGTGTTTATATGTCTATAATTGTTATTAAACATTTGTTTTAAATAAAATACATGGTTTTACCTATTAGCATGAACTCAATTTCCTCCTTTTTTTGAATATATATTAAAGTTGCAAAATTTTGTTCTTTGTACCTTGGGCACTTTTTTGCACATGTATGCTTAACTTACAAGATGCACTTTTGGAGATCTCTTTGCATCTAGGTGTGTATGCGCCTGTATATAAACAATGTGTGCATGTGTTTGTGTATAGGTATGTGTGTGCTTGTATATATTGTAGGTCTGCATGTGCCTGTGTATTTGTGTTTATTTGCCTGTAGCACGGAAACAAGACATATTTAGTATCTAAAAAAAGCTAAAAACAAAGTCAGTGTAGCTTTGTGAATGCAGCTTCCTAAAGGCCTAAGATTAACTCACAATATTTGAATGAAAATGCATGGAGGGCCCCCAAAGTCACTTCCACTGATGGGCCCCAGGCACCCCAGTCTCACGTGGGTTACTTACCATACCAACAGATGCTTTAGATCTCCTGAAATAAAGAAACAAGATGTTTCAGTTGAGTTTTTAATGTTTTCCATTTAGATTAAAATCATGACTTTTACAGACTTAAAGGGAATCTGACAGCAGATACATGGCGCACAATCCGTGGGCAGCATGTTGTCAGGCACCGGCTGTATGATCTCACTGTGGTGTTTCATAGAAAAACATAATGTAACCCCTTCACCCCTGGGCCATTTTCTGTTCTAGTTTTTTCCTCCCCTTTTTCCAAGCCATAACTTTTTTTTTGTTACATTAATATAGCTTTATGAGGGCTTATTTTTTGCTTGACGAGTTGGACTTTTGAATGACACCATTGATTTTACCATATAGTATACTAGAAAATGTAAACAAATTTCAAAGTGCTGTAAAAGAAAATTTAAGAAAATTTCAATTTGTATGAAAAAAAGTTTTTGCATTTGTCACCATTTTCCGACACCCATATCGTTTTCAGTATCTGGGGTTGGGTAAGAGCTTATTTTTTGCGCCCTGATCTGACGTTTTTATTTATACCATTTTGGTGTAGATACAATGTTTTAATTGCCTCTTATTGCATTTTATTGCAATGTTGTGACTGTCCAAAGAACATAATTCTGGAGTTTTGATTTTTTTCTGTCGTTCCACCACTTACAAATCTGATTCATTTATTTTATATTTTAATAGATCAGCCATTTCTGAATGCAGCAATACCAAATGTGTATTTTTTAGCTTTTTTTTTTAATGGGGCACAAGCACAAGGGGGGTGACTTTTGTGTTTTTTCTGTATTTTTTTCATATTTTTAAAAACTTTTTTTTTATTTTTTTGAATGCTTCAATAGTCTCCATGGGAGACTAGAAGCTGCAGTACTTTGATCTTCTCTGCTACACATAAGCGATGATCAGTTCGCCTCTGTGTAACAGAAATGCTCCCTGTGGTTGGCGCTCATAGCAATCTGGCAATGGCAACCAGAGAGGTCTACAGGAGACCTCTGGTTGTCATGCCAACCCTTCAGTGATCCATCATTATGTGACGGGGTTACCGATGGGTGGGATTTCCGACATGCTTCTGGTAAGCGCAAGTTAAATACTGCTGTCAAAGATTGACAGCTGCATTTAACTAGTTAATACCCGCTGGTGTATCGCGGCTGTTGCGGGTACATGTCAGCTGTATATATCAACTGACATGTGCCCGGAAAGGTGCGGGCTCAGCGCCGGAGCCTGCACCAAACAGGAGGAGTCTGACATCGGTGTACTATTCTGCCCGATGTCGGAAAGGGGTTAATAGTCTCCTTAGGAGACTTGAATCTGCGATCATCTGATCACTTGTGCTATGTATAGAAAAAAAAATCACGATTTCCCATGAATGCTGTCCACGAGCTGTCGTTCACAGGAGTATCATAATGACAGGCGGGGTCTTCTGCTGTCCCGTGGCTGTCATGACAACCTATTAGCGCCCCGTGATAATGTGACAGGGGCGCTGATTGGTGGCCAGAATGACGCGCTTCCATTCAGAGCATGTGAAATTCCGCTGTCAGAGATTGACAGCAGGATTTAACTGGTTAACAGCCGCAGGCAGAGCTATGATCCACCAGCAGCTGTTACAGGCACAAGACAGCTGATTAAATCAGCTGTCATGTGTGTGGGAAAGATGCAGGCTCAGCATCGGATTCCGCATCAGGGACATGACCCATGACGTAAATATACGTCATATGTCATGAAGAGGTTAAAAAAGGCAGGGACCAAGACCACACTGTAGACTTGTCAGAAAGGCGGGTCCATAGCAGCTTTTCTCCGCTTGCTGACCTAGATTGACAGATCTCTGCCTATGTGTTTGTATAAGGAGAGTTCAATCAATCCAGGGCATCGGGCGGGGAGAAACCAAAAGATATAGTACAGTCTCATTCCGTGTCAGCTATTAAAGTATGATTTTCTCTGAAACGCTGCAGTATAACGAGCTGGCAGCAGAGCGCACTGTAACAGTGCAGCGTATCCTAGTGCCAGCTTGTTACTGCTGAGCTGACCAAGCGAGAGAGCACACTGTCATTGTGCACATCGCACAGTGCACAATGCACAGGGATTAGGCCAGCCCCTGAATTGAAGGTTACTGATGACGCAGTGTCTGCGGCCTCTGCCCCTGATGACGCTTTGTCTGAGTATCCCAGTATACACTGAGGGTTCTCAAATGAGACGTTATAAAAAAGGAAGTTGTAAAAAAAAAAGAAAAGCAGTTGGATGGTTTAAATAGGGAACCATAGGGAATAGCTCAAGTATGTTAGAAAATATTTCAGATTATGGCATTTAGTAGATATAAGTATCATGAGTATCCCAGCATGATGACGCTTTGTTTGAGTATCTCAGCATTTAAATCTGCTGCAAATCTGCAAGGACAAATGAGCCAATCATGGGTTACCTACTTCCGTGATCCCACGTGACTACGTCAGAAGCGACTGCCATCACATCAGCTGGGATGCGGCGGTATCCAAGATACCAAACGCTACTGAGAAGATCCAAAGCAAGTTAACCTTTTCATCTCCGGTAAACCTCTCCTTGATTGGTTTAAGTGAGTGCGTGTCAGAGGTGGGAAGCGGCGTATTCTCTATAAACGTTTGGTGTCCGTGCTGCTGCGCGCGGCTCACATCGTGGCCGGGAGTATGAGCTCCTGTGCTCAGCTACTGACTGTATAGCACAATTAATCTGTATAGCACAAGAAATGGAAACCTCCTGATGTGCCCATGAAATGTATAGGGATGGGTGAAACGCCTCGAGGTGTCAATGTATATAGTGCAGGGAATTTGTCAATCAAGAATCTGACTGCAGTGGCGACATAGGGATGACTTAGTATTCATTTGATGTTCAACACTAGTTCTTTGTCTATATGGACAGCATAAGATCATCAAGAACTGAGGTCTAGGAGATGATCTATAGATGCAGTTTAGGGACTATTAGTAAAAGACTGTCTCTCAGCACAAGAGGAGCTGCTAAAGAGCAGTATCAAAACCAGCCGTGATACCTATCAGTCTAATCAGGGAGAAAGGAGTTTTACCACTGCTGGGAATACTAGTCCTTATTGCACTGAACCATATATGAGAAATATGCGAAATAAATCTGAATCTGCGTACAGAGTGGAAAATATATTATAGGGGCAGATTTAAGGATTTCAGTATACAGAGTACTATAGCCTCAGCATCAAAGTGTTGTATAATATCCTAAGTAAAACACTTGGAATCTTAGCGCTTGCTATAGTGTTATACTGAGGGCAAAGTACAATAGGATGTTACTAATTCTATTATCGGCAGTGAAAAGTAGGGGGCAATACATTTAATTTCTCCTAATAATGGTACATTGGGAATAACTATGTGAGTATCACGAGGAGTACACGCGTATCATGATGATCTCTAATGTACAAACTGCTCCCTGAAGATTGATAAATGTGATAACCCATCATTGATATAAATATGAAAAGTACACATGGTTATTGTTTTAATTATGTCATATCAGTATCCACAATATGATCTGAATGTGAATCAAAAGGACCAAAGTGGATAGACTGCAAAATGCACGGGGATAAGAAATTATAGTTTTGTTTTTTTTGTTTTTTTTTTTATAAATCAGATTTATTGATGCAAATGAACAATACAGAAGTGAAACAGCGTTGAGACACATTTGGTACAGTCAATAGAATACAACCTACAATTCAAACAGGAAGATAAAGTCCCAACAGTTTCCAAGTGTTATCGGCCAATGCCGATGATATCACTTTCAATTTGGCAATAATGATTTACATTATTGAAGCATGTAAACAACAACGAAGGAAATCATGCATTACTAACTATATTGAGTTGTTTATTTTAGTAGAGAATATCACTAAATAGAAAAAGCAGTTAGAAAGAGGAAAAGTTAAAGAAAAGAAGAAGAGAAAAGAAAAAAAAAAAAAGGAAAAAGGGGAATGCGGGTAGAAAAGGGAGGGTACGATAAGTACGGGGAATGCGGCACCCCCCCCGGGCGGGCCCCAATCCCCATGTAGCGGTGGAAAAGTCAGAATATCGCTGACCTTGGCTTTAAGTCATAACAGCAGGTTAGAGTAAATGGGCAGCATCCATTTTTAAAACGCATCCGGAGCGGTTTCAGATGTAAATTAGGATCTGGACAGCCACACGTCCAGCTCTGGAGTCTCCCTAAATACAATCCATGAAGCCCAAATGTTATAAAATTTCTCAGAATCCCCAGTGGATTGGCTTATCAACTGTTCCATTCTATATATGTTGTTTAGTTCCGCAACAAAATCGGAGCCTGAGGGGTAGCGATCCTGCTTCCAAAATCGGGGAATCAAGTTCCTGACAGCTGCAAGAAAATGTCTGAGAAGACTCCTCTTAAACCCAGAGATCGATAGGTCACATAGAGAAAGAAGGGCTAGTTCCACCATGGGCTGTATTTTGCGGATGGATAATTTATTATAAAGATCGAAAACTAACATCCAAAGTTTCTTTATGGGCGAACATTCCCACCAGATATGAACGTATGTCCCCTTCTCTGTTGCACATCTCCAACAGATATCTGGGATCACCGGGAACATAGCATGAACCTGGCAAGGGCATCTATACCACCTCGACAGAACCTTGTAGCTCCTCTCCTGTGACACAGCAGACAACGAGGTCCTAAAAGTAAACAATAAAATCTTGTCCCTCTCCTCTTGAGACAGAGATATTCCCAAATCACTCTCCCATCTCGAAAAAAACGTTGGAAAATCATGTGTTGGGGTTTGACTCTTTTGAAAGAGGTTATATAATAAGGAGACCTTGCGGACCGGGGGCTCCCCGGCGAGACAAATTTTCTCGAAAGGGGAAGAGATTATAGTTTTAATAAAATAAAGGCTAATTATTAATCTTGTTAGTCCACTACAGTCAGTGAATGAATTTGTGAATCTCACTCAATTTGCTAACTCTGGGAAATCCTTCAGGTTTTGTGACAAATGTACACAGATAGAAAAGGTGTGACAAAGGCGCGACAAAACTGCAACATGTGCACAGTCCCATAATGATATCCATTCTTCGATCTCCACATTTTTTTTTATGTACTCACAAACAAAATGTATTTTTCCTTTTCCTTCATGCTGATCTCTTTACATTATATTATTTGATTAGACTCCACCTTTTCCTTTTACTATTTAAATCCTCACCTCGTATACTTCTATAACATCTATGGATAAGGGTTGCTAACCCGAAATGCGTGAGCTTATGGCTCTTTCATCTTTTTTTATCTTTTTGTTTTTTTTCTCACCATGTTTTTAGTTTCTTAGTAAAAGATATGTTTTAACATTTTTTCAATGGTGCTGGAGCCCGGTTCTCATGGACCTTCTCTCCCATTTATGACCTGGATTCCAGCCTGGTGTTTCTACACTGCTTACACCGTACCCTGACCAAACATGGTCCACCAGGGTTCCTATGTAAATACAAGTCATTTTCACACTGAATTGTCCTTCCTGGAAGGTGAGCGGATTACCATTTTTTTTATCATTCCCTTCTTTAAGCAGAACCAGTATTTCCCCTTACTTTACCAAAAATATATTCTCTTTGCTCCTTACCTTTGGTGCTGCTTGTATTAACAAGCATTTCTAGTGCCCCATAAAGCCATTCTGTGCGACCTCCACTTGTAATGAGCTGAGGTACAAATTCAAGGAGTTGTCTAATCCTTTTAAGAGCCACTGAGGTTGTCTGCCCACTCCCCATGCATCGAGGGTCTGTTCCCTGCAATAGTAGAACCAGGTCCTGAGCAGTACGAGGGGGCCAACTTGAGGACACAAAAGTAGCTCCTGTGGCAGGTTCTGGATATCCAATGAGACCTTTGTAGAATATAATAATAATAATAATACATATTATTATACATATAGTATAAAAAATAGAATTAATTATATATAGTCAATAAATGGAAACGAATCAATATTATATGGCAAAGTCAGCATTTGGAAAGGCGAAATGCGTAGAATATGTGCACATAATTAAAGTGGAGGGGCAGACCTAACAAAACTGTCATAAGGTCATAGGAAGCTGAATAAAATGATACCCTGATATCTGTGATCCAATGTCTTGATCTAGCGAAATCCACATTTTTCTTATATGTGAATGAGCTGTTAAGATCTATGGGCCAGACATAGATCTCCCAGAGAATCTGCCTGCAGAGATTAATAAAAGAAAGCATTACCAGTGTAAGACATGTAACCAGGGCTGGCATTAGGGGGAGAAACTGGGCAATAACCCAGGGCCTCCACTTTTTCAGGGGCCCCCAGCAGAAGTTAGATTGATAATAACTCTGCAATATCGATCTAATTTCCGATTTTGAGACTGCTTAAGGACCCGTGGTAACATCACAGTTATGTGACCATGATGTCACCACAGGTCTTGTACTGTCTAGAAGAACTAAGGAAGAGGAGACTGGTAAGTATTCTATAGTGTGTGTGCGTGTATATATATCTATATCTATGTATATATATATATATATATATATATATATATATACAGTACAGACCAAAAGCTTGGACATACTTTCTCATTTAAAGATTTTTCTGTATTTTCATGACTATGAAAATTGTACATTCACACTGAAGGCATCAAAACTATGAATTAACACATGTGGAATTATATACTTAACAAAAAAGTGTGAAACAACTGAAAATATGTCTTATATTCTAGGTTCTTCAGAGTAGCCACCTTTTGCTTTGATGACTGCTTTGCACACTCTTGGCATTCTCTTGATGAGCTTCAAGAGGTAGTCACCAGGAATGGTTTTCACTTCACAGGTGTGCCCTGTCAGGTTTAATAAGTGGGATTTCTTGCCTTATAAATGGGATTGAGACCATGAGTTGTGTTGTGCAGAAGTCTGGTGGATACACAGCTGATAGTCCTACTGAATAGACTGTTAGAATTTGTATTATGGCAAGAAAAAAGCAGCTAAGTAAAGAAAAACGAGTGGCCATCATTACTTTAAGAAATTAAGGTCAGTCAGTCCAAAAAATTGGGAAAACTTTGAAAGTGTCCCCAAGTGCAGTTGCAAAAACCATCAAGCGCTACAAAGAAACTGGCTCACATGAGGACCGCCCCAGGAAAGGAAGACCAACAGTCACCTCTGCTCCTGAGGATAAGTTTATCCGAGTCACCAGCCTCAGAAATCGCAGGTTAAAAGCAGCTCAGATTAGAGACCAGGTCAATGCCACACAGAGTTCTAGCAGCAGACACATCTCTACAACAACTCTTAAGAGGAGACTTTGTGCAGCAGGCTTTCATGGTAAAATAGCTGGAAACCACTGCTAAGGACAGGCAACAAGCAGAAGAGACTTGTTTGGGCTAAAGAACATAGGAATGGACATTAGACCAGTGGAAATCTGTGCTTTGGTCTGAGGAGTCCAAATTTGAGATCTTTGGTTCCAACCACCGTGTCTTTGTGCGACGCAGAAAAGGTGAACGGATGGACTCTACATGCCTGGTTCCCACCGTGAAGCATGGAGGAGAAGGTGTGATGGTGTGGGGGTGCTTTGCTTGTGACACTATTGGGGATTTATTCAAAGTTGAAGGCATACTGAACCAGCATGGCTACCAGAGCATCTTGCAGCGGCATGCTATTCCATCCGGTTTGCGTTTAGTTGGACCATCATTTATTTTTCAACAGGACAATGACCCCAAACACAGCTCCAGGCTGTGTAAGGGCTATTTTACCAAGAAGGAGAGTGATGGGGTGCTACGCCACATGACCTGGCCTCCACAGTCACCAGACCTGAACCCAATCGAGATGGTTTGGGGTGAGCTGGACTGCAGAGTGAAGGCAAAAGGGCCAACAAGTGCTAAGCATCTCTGGGAACTCCTCCATGATTGTTGAAAGACCATTCCCGGTGACTACCTCTTGAAGCTCATCAAGAGAACGCTAAGAGTGTGCAAAGCAGTCATCAAAGCAAAAGGTGGCTACTTTGAAGAACCTAGAATATAAGACATAATTTCAATTGTTTTACACTTTTTTGTTAAGTATATAATGCCACATGTGTTAATTCATAGTTTTGAAGCCTTCAGTGTGAATGTACAACTTTCAAAGTCATGAAAATACAGAAAAATCTTTAAATAAGGTGTGTCCAAACTTTCGGTCTGTACTGTATATATATATATATATATATATATATATATATATATATATATATATATATATAGCCTTGCAGCACTGAGGTCCTGGGTCCAAATCCCACCAAGGACAACATATGCAAGGAGTTTGTATGTTCTCCCTGTGGATTTCCTCCCACACTCCAAAGACATACTGATAGGGAGTGTAGATTGTGAGCCCCAATGGGAACAGTGATGATAATATCTGTAAAGTGCTGTGGAATTAATGGCGCTATATAAGTAAAATAAATAAATATAGATGTATATATATGTTGGTGCACGCTGTATGTATGTGTCTGTATGTATGTGCTCTGTGTATACATATGTGCGTGAGTATGTGCTCACTGTATACATGTGTGTGTGCGTGCTATGTATATATACATACAGTGGTGTCACAAACTGTTTGCGCCTTCCTAATTTCCTGTTCTTTTGCATGTTTGTCACACTTAAATGTTTCAGATCACCAAATAAATGTAAATATTAGACAAAGATAACACAAGTAAACACAAAATGCAGTTTTTAAATGAAGGTCTTTATTATTAAGGAAAAAAGAAATCCAAACCTACAGGGCCCTGTGTGGAAAAGTGATTGCCCTCTAAACCTAATAACCGGTTGGGCCGCCCTTAGCAGCAACAACTGCAATCAAGCATTTGCAATAGCTGGCAATAAGTCTTTTACAATGCTCTGGAGAAATTTTGGCCCACTAATTTTTGCAGAATTGTTGTAATTCAGCCACATTGGAGGTTTTCCTGTTTAAGGTCATGCCACAGCATCTCAAATGAATTAAGGTCAGGACTTTGACTAGGCCAATGATTTCCCTCTTATCTGACATAAACATGTCTAAGGAGAGGGAAATGTTGCCCTCGAGACCTTCCATTACCTCCGCCATCCCCCAGTCCCTCTTGATCCATCCCCCAGCTCGGCGTCATCTTCCTGGAAAAAAATGGCGGGCGCATGTACGTGTGCATGAGATCTTCTGGCAGGTATCCGACAACAATAGGACATTTTTCCTATTGGTTCCTTTTGATCATTGTGATAGACCCTATCACAGTGATAAAAAAATAGTAAGTCAAACCCCCCCTTTGTCACCCCCTTAGAAAGATAAGAATCATAAAATATATAAATTTATTTTTTTCCACTCTTTGCCGTTGGAGTTGGGGTAAGGGCTGTGCTAGGGTTGTGCTAGGGATGGGCTTAGGGTTGTATTAGAGTTAGGAGTGTGTTAGGGTTGGAGTTAGAACTGGGGTTTTTTCAAAAGTGAAAAAAATGATGATATGAAGACTAGTGTTGTGCGCAAGAGCTCGCTACTTGAGTTTGCATCAGGAGGACTGGTATGCACGGAGTATCGCGGATCCCAGCTTGATTTTTTGGGATGTTTAACAGTTGCGAAACGTGGGCAGGGACTCAAGCATATCACTCGAGCTCCTGGGATATTCGGTGCATACCCGAGCACCCAAAGCAAAATGGAGAAGTGAGCATTTGCGCTCAGCACTAATGAGGATATATTCAATATTGCGACCTAATGTTATCAAATTCTGTGTAATACCTGTGGGTTCAAAATGCTTACTATACCCCTGGATAAAATTCTTGATGGGTGTGGTTTCCAAAATGGGGTCACTTGTGGGGGGTTTCCAATATTTAGGCACATCAGTGGCTCTCCAAACGCAACATGGCGTCCACTAATTATTCCAGCAAATTTTACGTTCAAAAAGTAAAATGGCGCTCCTTCCATTCCAAGCCCTGCTGTGCGATCAAACAGATAGATTTCCCCTACAAATAAGGTATCGGCGTATTCAGGAAAAATTGCACAACACGTTTTGGGGTCCATTTTCTCCTGTTACCCTTGTGAAAATAAAACAATTTGGGTCTAAAGTAAATTTTTTGTGAAAAAAAAAATTAAAGTTAATTTTTTCCTTCCACATTTCTTCAGTTCCTGTGAAGCATATGAAGGGGTAATAAACTTCTTGAATGTGGTTTTGGGCACCTTGAGGGGTGCAGTTTTTGAGAATGGTGTCACTTTTGGGTACTTTCTGTCATATAGACCCCTCAAAGTCACTTCAAATGTGATGTGGTCCCTAAATAAATGGTTTTGTACATTTTGTTGGAAAAATTTTAAATCAACTTTTAACCCTTCTAACTTCCTCACAAAAAATATGTTTCCAAAATTGTTCTGATGTAAATTAGACATGTGGGAAAATGTTATTTATTTACTATTTTGTGTGTCATGACTCTCTGATTTAAGGGCATAAGAATTAAAAGTTTGAAAATTGTGGCATTTTTGCCAAATTTCAGTAATTTTCACAAATAGACGCAAGTCATATCAATTAAATGCTCCCACTATCATGCAATACAATAAGTCACTCAGACAATATGCCTGAGTCAGACTCAGATCCGTTGAAGCGTTGCAGAATTATAACCTCATGAAGTGGCACTGGTCAGAATTGCAAATTTTGGCTTGGTCACTTAGGTCAAAATTAGTTCGGTCACTAAGGGATTAAAAACTGCATTTTTGTGTTTACTTGTGTTTATCTTTGTCTAATATTTAAATTTGTTTGGTGATCTGAAACATTTAAGTGTGACAAACATGCAAAAGAATAGGAAATCAAGACGGGGCAAACATTTTATCACACCAATGTACAGTACAGACCAAAAGTTGGGACACACCTTCTCATTTAAAGAAGTTGTCCACTACTATAACCTTTTTTTTTTTTTTCATAAATCTTGCTATTATGTGCCACTGAAAACATCTACTGTGTTTATTTTAGCAATATTACCTTTTATCATGCTGTAGCAGCACATCTTTAGTGCTGGATCCAGCTCTCATGGAGTTAATCAACAACTTCCTTTCTCCTGACTTATTGTGCTCTAATACTACAAGTTCCATGATGCATTGCACTCGCCTGTAACTCTGCACCTGGCACACCCACTCCAAAACACACCCCAACCGCTCCCTCCTCTATCTTCAAAAAGATTTGTGATGTCATTTCTGTCCAACCTCCTCTTTTACATTTGTCCAACCCACACTCCATTACACACGGATAGATGGATAGATAGATAGATAGATAGATAGATACATACATACAGATAT
Organism: Ranitomeya variabilis; assembly: GCF_051348905.1. Lineage (NCBI taxonomy): Eukaryota > Metazoa > Chordata > Amphibia > Anura > Dendrobatidae > Ranitomeya > Ranitomeya variabilis. The sequence continues at coordinate 123,371,595 of NC_135236.1, read as the reverse complement.
ATCTATGTCTATTTCCATAGATATGTCCATATCCATGTTTCTAAACCCCTTCACCCCTGGAGCTTTTTTGTTTTCGTTTATCGCTCCCCTTCTATCCAGAGCCATCATTTTTCCGTCAATATGGCCATATGGGGGCTTATCTTTTGCGGGACAAGTTCTACTTTTGAACGACATCATTGGTTTTACCATGTCGTGTAACAGAAAATGTGAAAAAAAATTCAAAGTGCAATGAAATTGCAAAAAAAGTGCAATCCCACACTTGTTTTTTGCTTGGCTTTTTTGCTAGGTTCACTAAATGCTAAGGCTGTGTGCACACGTTGTGGATATGATTGCAGGTCCGCAGGGTTTTTTGCCGCACTGAATTGCATCAAATCCGCACTGTAGTGCACAACCAATGTAAGTCTATGGGAGCCGCAGACTTGTTGTGCACATGCTGCGGAAAAAGCCGCACCGAAACGCAGCTTTTTTTTCTCGGAGCATGTCACTTCTTTTGTGCGGAACTGCAGCGTTTCTGCACCTTTTGACTTTCATTGAGTTGGGCACATCCACAGCAAAACCACAGATGTAAAAAAGATCTGCAGTTTTGCTGCGGATGTGGGTCCGAGAAACGCTGCAGCTCGGGAGGATGGAAGTGTGTGGGCAGTGACGGTGTGCGTGTATGTGTGCGTGGGCGGGGTCTGCGGGCTGTTCGGATGTGTGCGGGACTGTTCAGATGTGTACAGCCCTGTGCGGGACTGTTCGTGTGTGTGCGGGGCTGTTCGGGTGTGTGCGGGACTGTTCGGGTGTGTGTGGGGCTGTGCAGGGGGTCTTTTGGTGTGTGTGTGCAGGCATCATCCGATGGGACTACAAGTACGCAGCATCCAATCTGCAGCTCATTCGGATGTAATTCGGACAGTGGACACACACCCTACACTATCCATACATCTATCAATAGATATATATATCCAGACACATCTACAGATAGATATATGAATAGATAGATGTATGCATCTATAGATCTATATATATGTAGATCTGTCTATCCATTTCATCTATCATCTATCTGTCTAACTGTGTGTTTAATGGAGTGTGGGTTGGACAAATGTAAAAGAGGAGGTTGGACAATAATGACATCACAAATCTTTTTTTTTTGTTCAATAATACATCTTTATTTAGCTTTCAAAAACGCACCAAAACGCCTAAAAACCGCGCAAAAACCGCACCAACAGCGAATTTAAAAATGCATCACAACCGTGCAAAAAACTGCATAAAAAACGCATTAAAACTGAAAAAAACGTATCAAAACCGCACCAAAATTGCATCAACACTGCACCAAAACCGCACCAAAACTGCAAAACTGCACCAGGTTTTGATGCAGTTTTTGGTGCAGTTTTGATGCAGTTTTTGGTGCAGTCTTGATGCAGTTTTTGGTGCGGTTTATGCGCGGTTTTAATGCCATTTTTGGAAATAAGTAAATAAACGGAAAATGTGCATGATTTGAATGGAAACATGCATGAAAAAACGGATTCCAAGGCCGGATTCATCATTTCACAGCTCAGTTTCATTCGTTTTTTTGCCAGATCCGTCGCTGTGCGTTTTTTCGCCGGACAGAAAAAACGTTCCTCTGTATGTGTTTTCCATCCGGCGGAAACAGCTTTTTTGCCGGATCCGGCAAAAAACGGATGAAACGTGTGGCCATCAGGCGCAGTCCGGTGCTAATACAACTCTATGAGAAAAAAACAGATCCGGCGGAAAAAAATGGTTCCGTTTTTTTCAAAACTCGCCGGATTGTGCCTCATGGCAAAAACCTGATGTGTGAAAGCAGCCAAATATATAGATAGATACATCTATGTATCTATAGATATATCTATCTATAAATATATCTATAGATAGATATATCCATGGATATATAATAGAAAGGCTGATGATTCTAAGGCCTCTTTCACACTAGCGTCGTGCACTGCACGTCGCAATGCGTCGTTGTGGAGAAAAAACGCGTCCTGCAAAGTTGTCTGCAGGATGCGTTTTTTCTCCATAGACTTTTATTAGCGACGCAGCGCGACGGCCCTTTACCGATGCTAGTGTGAAAGCAGCCTAAGGCTACTTTCACACTTGTGTTTTTAGCAATCTGTCTTTTTGGGAAAAAAACGGATCCTGCAAATGTGCTAGCAAGATGCGTTTTTTACCCATAGACTTGTATTCGTGACGGATTGCGACAGATGGCCACATGTCGCGTCCATTGTGCAACGGATGCGTCGTGTTTTGGCGGACCGTTGGCACGAAAAAGCATTCAAGTGAACGTTTTTTGTCCGTCGCGTCCGCCATTTTCTACCACGCATGCGCGGCCAAAACTCCGCCCCCTCCTCCCCGGACTTCAGAATGGGCAGCGGATGCGTTGAAAAACTGCATCCGCTGCCCACGATGTGCACAAATTTCACAACATGCGTCAGTACGTAGGCCCAACGCATAGCGATGGACCCGTACCGACGCAAGTGTGAAAGAGGCCTTAATGAGCGTTTAATTTAATAAAAAATGGAAAAAACGGTGTGGGCTCCCACGCAATTTTCTGCGCCAGAGGGGGAAAGCCGATGGCCGGGGGCCAATATTTGTAGCCTGCTATGAATATCAGCCCGCAGCTGTCTGCGTAGCCTTTACTGGCTATTAAAATAGGGGGACCAGTCCGCAGCCACCCCAGAAATGGCACATCAGTAAGATGCGCCAATTCCGGCACTTAGCCCCTCTCTTCCCACTCCCGTGTAGTGGTGGGATATGGGGTAATAAGGGGTTAATGTCACCTTGCTATTGTAAGGTGACATTAAGCCGGGTTAATAACGGAGAGGCGTCAATAAGACGCCTATCCGTTATTAATCCAATAGTAATAAAGGGTTAATAAAACACACACACATTAGGAAAAATGTATTTTAATATTCTTCATTTAACCATACTTACCATACTTCAGCGCCTGCAAAAAATGTAAAATAATAAACCGTATACTACCTGTCCGCCGTAGTCCAATTAATAACGAGTGTCCCACAACGATCTCCCCTATAGAACAGTGACATCGGGTGATGTCACTGCTTTATAGGACCCTCAGTGACACACTGACAGGAGACAATGGCCCCTGCAGTGCATCACTGAGGTTACTAAAGTTCAAAGTCTTACTTTATGGCAAAAAGCTGCGTGGGAAAATTTCTCATACAGCAACGCCATAAAGTGAGACTAGGAACTATTTTCTCACAGGGGCGTAGGAATACATTCTGAGGAATACATTGTGGAAGGATACTTTCCATCATTGTGTTCCTGGAGCCCCTGGAGAGCAGTCGCATCAGCAGATGCTCCTGCTCTCCACGGGAGATCGTCGAGGGACACTCATTTTAATTGGATTTCTGCGGATCAGGGAGTATATTGGTTGTTTATTATTTTAATATTTTTTACAGATGACAATGGCTTCGGGGATCAAGGTGACAAGTGATGGTGAGTATGTACTCTGTTACATGTACTGTATGTCTGTATGTATGTTGTATGTATGTACGTACGTACGTACGTACTGTATGTGGCATGCCGCATGTCACATGTTGCATGTCGTCACATGTTGCCGCATGGTGCATGTCGTCGCATGTCGTCGCATGGTGCATGTCATCGCATGCGTCGCATGGTGCATGCCGCATGGTGCATGTATGCCGCATGTCGCCGCATGGTGCATGTCACTGCATGGTGCATGTCGTCGCATGGTGCATGTCGCCGCATTGGAGCATGTCGCATGTCGTCGCATGGTGCATGTCGCATGTCATCGCATGGTGCATGTCGCATGGTGCATGTCGCAGCATGGTGCATGTCATCGCATGGTACATGTCGCATGTCGTCGCATGGTGCATGTTGCATGTCGTCGCATGGTGCATGTCATTGCATGGTACATGTCGCATGTCGTCGCATGGTGCATGTTGGATGTCGTCGCATGGTGCATGTCGTCGCATGGTGCATGTCGTCACATGTCGTCGCACGGTGCATGTCGTATGTTGCATGTTTTCGCATATCGCATGGTGCATGTTGTCACATGGTGTGTGTTGTATGTATGTATGTACTGTATATGGGTATTTATTTCATTTTTTTTTACATTCAACACATTAGCCGGATGATGGGACTACTACTGTCCCATCATTGGCTAATGTGTCACTCACTGTCACTGTAGCAGGCAGAGCCCGATGGGACTTGTAGTCCCATCGGACGATGCCTGCACACAGAGACACACACACACCCCAAAGACCACCCCCCAGCAGACCCCAGCACATACCGGCGCCGGCCCGCACAGCACCGGCGCCGGCCCGCACAGCACCGGCCCGCAGAGCACCGGCGCCGGTCCGCAGAGCACCGGCGCCCGCACAATCATCCCTGCCTAGCCCTGCCCGCACATCCCTGCATAGCCCCGCCTACCCCCAGCACAGGCCTGCAACCACCAGCCCCGCCCACAGCCCAGTCACTCTTGATGAGTGACTGCTGACTGTGAGACTGGCTCACGCCTGCTACTGACGTCATGTCAATTTCCAGAGTCTGGAAATTGATGTGACGTTGGCGGAAATAAGTGGCGGCTGCAGCCTGGGGGTCACGTGACCCGGACTCAGCCGCCAGAATAGCGCCACTCACAGGCGAAAATGGCAACAGAAGGTAATTACACAATTCATCAGGGGCCCCGGGGGGATACATTGGGGGGTTAATTGAAAGAAGTGGACAACCCCTTTTTTCTGTATTTTCATGACTATGAAAATTGTACATTCCCACTGAAGGCATCAAAACTATGAATAAACACATGTGGAATTATATACTTAACAAAAAAGTGTGAAAAAACTGAAATTATGTCTTATATTATAGGTTCTTCAAAGTAGCCACCTTTTGCTTTGATGACTGCTTTGCACACTCTCGGCATTCTCTTGATAAGCTTCAAGAGGTAGTCACCGGGAATGGTCTTTCAACAATCTTGAAGGAGTTGCTTAGCACTTCTAGGCCCTTTTGCCTTCACTCTGCGGTCCAGCTCACCATAAACCATCTCGATTGGGTTCAGGTCTGGTGACTGTGGAGGCCAGGTCATCTGATGGTCCAACTAAACGCAAACCGGGTGGAATAGCATGCCGCTACAAGATGCTGTGGTAGCCATGCTGGTTCAGTATGCCTTCGATTTTGAATAAATCCCCAACAGTGTCACCAGCAAAGCACCCCCACACCATCACACCTCCTCCATGCTTCATGGTGGGAACCAGGCATGTAGAGTCCATCGGTTCACCTTTTCTGCATCACACAAAGACACGGTGGTTGAAACCAAATATCTCAAATTTGGACTCATCAGACCAAAGCACAGATTTCCACTGGTCTAATATCCATTCCTTGTGTTCTTTAGCCCAAACAAGTCTCTTCTGCTTGTTGCCTGTCCTTAGCAGTGGTTTCCTAGCAGCTATTTTACCATGAAGGCCTGCTGCACAAAGTCTCCTCTTAACAGTTGTTGTAGAGATGTATCTGCTGCTAGAACTCTGTGTGGCATTGACCTGGTCTCTAATCTGAGCTGCCGTTAACCTGCGATTTCTGAGGCTGGTGACTCGGATAAACTTATCCTCAGAAGTAGAGGTGACTCTTGGTCTTCCTTTCCTGGGGCGGTCCTCATGTGAGCCAGTTTCTTTGTAGCGCTTGATGGTTTTTGCCACTGCACTTGGGGACACTTTCAAAGTTTTCCCAATTTTTCAGACTGACTGACTGACCTTCACTTCTTAAAGTAATGATGGCCACTCGTTTTTCTTTACTTAGCTGCTTTTTTCTTGCCATAATACAAATTCTAACAGTCTATTTAGTAGGACTCTCAGCTGTGTATCCACCAGACTTCTGCACAACACAACTGATGGTCCCAACCCCATTTATAAGGCAAGAAATCCCACTTATTAAACCTGATAGGGCACACCTGTGAAGTGAAAACCATTACCGGTATCTACCTCTTGAAGCTCATCAAGAGAATGCCAAGAGTGTGCAAAGCAGTCATCAAAGCAAAAGGTGGCTACTTTGAAGAACCTAGAATAAGACATATTTTCAGTTTTTTCACACTTTTTTGTTAAGTATATAATTCCACATGTGTTAATTCATAGTTTTGATGCCTTCAGTGTGAATGTACAATTTTCATAGTCATGAAAACACAGAAAAATCTTTAAATGAGAAGGTGTGTCCAAATTTTTGGTCTGTACTGTATGTGTGTGTGACATGCATTGCCTTGTGTGTATAAATGTGTGTGTGTGTATGTATGTAGCACCCACATTTATAAATCCCGGCAGTGCAGATGAGAGTGCATAAGTGGAAACATCAGCAATCGCCCAACAAAAGAGCAAAGTGCTTGCTTATTCATCAGATTATTGGATTGTTTATGTCGGAAGAAAAATAATTGTTTTTCAGCAGCACAACCCTGATGTAAACTGCAAATGTGCTGCTGATAACATGGTACTGTATGGGGACAGATGATCTAGTAGTGATCATTCTGTGCCCATCATTATTCATCAGACTGTGTAAAGAAGCCAGTGTCACGCTCACGCCCTGACTGGTAGGCGTGAGCTCGGGGGGTTTGTGGCCCCACTGTGCCACAAACCAGACTACCCTGGAAGGGGCGTGACTATGACAGCTGCCTGGGTTTTCACTGGAGCCTCTGATGGTGAGGTCAGGCTTGTGCAGCAGGCAGCTGCCAGGTGCTACTCCAGGGTGGTGTCTGGCTGTGGCTGCTGATCCCACTTGGGAGACAGGAATACCAGGATTGGTGCGGGCATCAGGCAGGACTGGCAGAAGAGCACGGCTGAAACTCAGACGAGTAGGCTGGCACGGCTGTGACAGGGCTGGCAGAGACACGGCAGAGAACACAGGGCACACAGGACTGGAAGGCACGGCAGGAACAGTAGGACTGGCAGGAACACGGGATTGGCAGGAACACGGGATTGGCAGGAACACGGGATTGGCAGGAACACGGGATTGGCAGGAACACAGGATTGGCAGGAACACGGGATTGGCAGGAACACGGGATTGGCAGGAACACGGGATTGGCAGGAACACGGGATTGGTTGATGTGGTGTATGAAGGAACAGGTAGGGACCTGTTCACACTAGAGATGCAGGTACGGATATGTAGTTAGGAGGAACAGGTAGGGGCCTGTTCACACAGGTGGTGCGGGAACGGATATGAAATATGAAGGAACAGGTATGAAGGAACAGGTGGGACCTGTTCACACAGGAGATGTAGGTATGGAGATAAACCAGAAGGAAGGGAGAATGAAGGAACAGGTTGAGACCTGTTCACACAGGAAGAGAACCGCAAGGCTGCGGATAGGAAAGGTAGAGCAGCAAGAGATAGCGCAGCAATAAAAGCAAAGCAGAGCAGAACCACAAGGAATGTGGAGAAGAGCTGCAGCAAGAGATTCTTACAGCAACGGGAGCGGAGCAGAGATGAATGGAGCAGAACCGCAAGGAATGCGGAGAGGAGCTGCAAAAAGAGATTCTTACAGCAACGGGAGCGGAGCAGAGATGAATGGAGCAGAACCGCAAGGAATGCGGAGAGGAGCTGCAGAAAGGGATTCTTACAGCAACGGGAGCGGAGCAGAGATGAACGGAGCAGAACCGCAAGGAATGCGGAGGGGAGCTGCAGAAAGAGATTCTTACAGCAACGGGAGCGGAGCAGAGAAGAACGGAGCGGAACCGCAGGAGTGCGGATCAGAGGTAAAAGCCACAAAGGTACAGAGCAGGCAGAGCTGCAAGAGTGCAGAGTGTAAGCAGACTGAGAACACAAGGAAAGACACAGCAGGGAAGGAAGCCAAAGACAAGGAGACAGAGATAAGACTAAGTACAGACAAGGCAATGGAACAAGACACAAGGACAAAGACACAGGGACCAGGATATTCTGCCTCCTGGAGGGTGGACAACAAGACCAAGGCAAAAATACAGAGAAAAGCCTCCAGAGAGAGAGTAACTCACAGCAAGGCCTGGCAAACTCAGAAGCTAAACACTAACTGAGCTAACACATTGCACAGGCCCAGAACACTGGGTGGAGCTGCACTATATACTGGAGGCCTCTTGGTAATTGGTCAGGAACAGATTAGACAGATGCACCTGATTGCTATAAGAACCAGAGAGTTCAGGCGCCGCCCCCCTATACACAAAGTCATGAAGCATGCAGAGAGCAGAGACACAGAACATGGAGCTGGCATAAAACAGAAACCACATCATGGCCTGGAGCAGTGGGTAAGATAGTGTGAGAGATGTGAGGCCATGCCGTGATGCCAGCAGAGTTGTTACAGCCAGTAAACAAGCGCCAACCGACTTGAAATTGTTGATCGCGCTCATTTAACGGCCTGAACTCAGCGCATGTAAATGCAACTGAAATGTTCTTTGTGATGGGTCAATGTGGCAGCATTTAGGGCCTCACTTTAAACTTTTTCCCAGGGCCCTACTTTGTCTAAAACTGGCCCTGCGTGCAACAAACACAGCTTGGAGCTGTACTTTTTCTATTTACAAACACGTTATGAGCTGCAGCTCTCACAGCTCTGCTGTATTATAACACTAGAACAGCTCATTTACATATAAGAAGAATGTGGATTTCTCTGTATACATATCCATATGGATGGCCTGCTGGGGTTTGATCCTACTAAAAGATTCCCTTTAATTCTATCCATTGATTTCCAGTTTTTGTTGGATTTTTTTCTGATGCCGCTACTGTAAAAGTGTTGTCCAGTGGGATTAACATTGGCCTGATGGGTAACAGTTCTACTGGATATTTGAATTGTGGCTTAACAGGGACATAGCAGGGGCGTAGCAATGGGGGTGAAGAGGTAGCTATTTCTCACAACCTTTTTGCCAAGTAAGACACAATATAAAGTATTAGAAATTGCTCCTGGTAAGTGGCCTGGTACGGGGCCTGGTACAGATTTTGCATGTGGACACTGCATCTTTAAGTTACTGCTGCTCCTATGCATGCTATTTTTAGGAAGATATGAATAGAGGGGCTTTTAACTTAGAGCTAGTTTTCAAAATGCAAAACTTATAAATTGTCGATTTAAAATTTGAAAAATGCTTCTATAAATTATTTTTGCAAAATTTGCATTCACCTCTTTCTCATTTTTATATGCCATCATATTTGATTATAGCAGTTAAACAACATATTCTTACCTGACAAAAGTCCCAAAAGAAGAAGGGAGCCCACTAGCTCCATTGACATTTCAAAGATTTTCTTTAAAAACAGAAAATAGCAAATTAGAAAATGTGAGGATCTATCTGTACAGGATGTGCAAAAATGGCCTTGAAAAATAACAAAAAGATAGCTATTTTTAAGTGTGTAATGGAGGAGTACCACTGCCCCAGGGGCCATAATCGGAGAGTCAGGCGTGTATAAAAATGCCCCTGTATTTTCCTTCCTACTATTAAAGTCAATAATAAAGTTTTATGGAGCAATATGCAGTGGTTCACAGCTATCAATTTACTTTGGAAGTAAAAAGTATATTAAAATAGAAAAGTATATTCATATAAACGTACATTGAAACAGACCCATACATGTCTATATACTCGCTATATCTACCAGCCTCAGTCCCTCCCATGCTGCAGATGAAAGATGACGCTACTGGCAGCCTGGGATAGCACTCAGGTCAGATCAGTGGAGTGACCGTGCCGCTAGCCCAAACTGTCAATCTTCAGGAGCACATCACCCTCGGAACAGGAGAAAGGTGGGGTCGGGAGCCGTGTGCTCCTCAAGATACAACTTGAGAAAGAAGATCTTGAGAAAACCCCTTTCATAGGTTACCTTAATTTTATGAAGCAATCAACCAAATATATGCTTACAATTAATTAAAAATACATAAAAATCCCTATCAGGCGATGTGACCAGGCATAGTTATTTCTTTTATACAATCACTAGTAATTACTATGTAACTTCTGACACTGAGTATGTAGTAGCTACGTACATTCCTGAATGCTGCGTACTCACCGTCTCGCAGGACAGTCTAGATGCATGCTCTGGTCCAGGATCCACTTGATGTTGTGCTTCTTTGTCATAGCATTTTGTCCAGAAGGTTCAGTAACAGAAATATCTTTTGGTGTATCTGGAAACTATTTGTCGTAATGTGTCACCATCACAGGATCATAAATAATAAATCTGTTCAAGTGCCTGCGAGAGATGACACCAGAAGGAAGCAGCAATCCCCCAGCTCATATTGACCATGAGAAAGAACAGGACAGGTTACTGGATTACACAAAGGATTATTACACTACAGTAGGAAATTCTGTCTTGTGGAACTTAGTTTCTGATGTAGGTTAATATTAATACTGGTGAAATTTTAAAATTATAAGAAAAAAAATGATAGTAATGATCAGTGTCGGACTTGAGCACCTTGGGCCCACCAGAGAAAATCATTCTTTCGGTCCACCATGGAACTGCATAGAAATAAATACCAGACCACCAATTATACGGTAAAACACGCTAATATCAGGGTATAATATAGGGTAGTACAAGTCTTAATGATATAACAGGGGTTAGGGTAGCCCTCCTCATAGAATATAATGCAGCCCCCTCATAGAATATAATGTAGCCGCCCTCATAGAGAATAATGCAGCCCCCCGCATAGAATGTAATGTAGCCTTCCCTCATAGAATATAATGTAGCCCCCTCGTAAAGAATAATGCAGCCCCCGCATAGAATGTAATGTAGCCTTCCCTCATAGAATATAATGTAGCCCCCTCATAAAATATAATGCAGCCCCCCATAGAATATAATGCAGTCCTACAGTATTATTGCCACCACGTAGTCACTCCCTCGCTGTTGTATACCTTATTTTTCAAACCATAAGACGCACCTAGGCTTTAGAGGAGGAAAATATAAACAAAATTGAAGTAAAAAATGTGGACAGTTCTGTACTAATATCCCCTATCCTGGTATATATGTATATATATACAGTGGGGCAAAAAAGTATTTAGTCAGTCAGCAATAGTGCAAGTTCCACCACTTAAAAAGATGAGAGGCGTCTGTAATTTACATCATAGGTAGACCTCAACTATGGGAGACAAACTGAGAAAAAAAAATCCAGAAAATCACATTGTCTGTTTTTTTAGCATTTTATTTGCATATTATGGTGGAAAATAAGTATTTGGTCAGAAACAAACAATCAAGATTTCTGGCTCTCACAGACCTGTAACTTCTTCTTTAAGAGTCTCCTCTTTCCTCCACTCATTACCTGTAGTAATGGCACCTGTTTAAACTTGTTATCAGTATAAAAAGACACCTGTGCACACCCTCAAACAGTCTGACTCCAAACTCCACTATGGTGAAGACCAAAGAGCTGTCAAAGGACACCAGAAACAAAATTGTAGCCCTGCACCAGGCTGGGAAGACTGAATCTGCAATAGCCAACCAGCTTGGAGTGAAGAAATCAACAGTGGGAGCAATAATTAGAAAATGGAAGACATTCAAGACCACTGATAATCTCCCTCGATCTGGGGCTCCACGCAAAATCCCACCCCGTGGGGTCAGAATGATCACAAGAACGGTGAGCAAAAATCCCAGAACCACGCGGGGGGACCTAGTGAATGAACTGCAGAGAGCTGGGACCAATGTAACAAGGCCTACCATAAGTAACACACTACGCCACCATGGACTCAGATCCTGCAGTGCCAGACGTGTCCCACTGCTTAAGCCAGTACATGTCCGGGCCCGTCTGAAGTTTGCTAGAGAGCATTTGGATGATCCAGAGGAGTTTTGGGAGAATGTCCTATGGTCTGATGAAACCAAACTGGAACTGTTTGGTAGAAACACAACTTGTCGTGTTTGGAGGAAAAAGAATACTGAGTTGCATCCATCAAACACCATACCTACTGTAAAGCATGGTGGTGGAAACATCATGCTTTGGGGCTGTTTCTCTGCAAAGGAGCCAGGACGACTGATCCGGGTACATGAAAGAATGAATGGGGCCATGTATCGTGAGATTTTGAGTGCAAACCTCCTTCCATCAGCAAGGGCATTGAAGATGAAACGTGGCTGGGTCTTTCAACATGACAATGATCCAAAGCACACCGCCAGGGCAACGAAGGAGTGGCTTCGTAAGAAGCATTTCAAGGTCCTGGAGTGGCCTAGCCAGTCTCCAGATCTCAACCCTATAGAAAACCTTTGGAGAGAGTTGAAAGTCCGTGTTGCCAAGCGAAAAGCCAAAAACATCACTGCTCTAGAGGAGATCTGCATGGAGGAATGGGCCAACATACCAACAACAGTGTGTGGCAACCTTGTGAAGACTTACAGAAAACGTTTGACCTCTGTCATTGCCAACGAAGGATATATTACAAAGTATTGAGATGAAATTTTGTTTCTGACCAAATACTTATTTTCCACCATAATATGCAAATAAAATGCTAAAAAAACAGACAATGTGATTTTCTGGATTTTTTTTTCTCAGTTTGTCTCCCATAGTTGAGGTCTACCTATGATGTAAATTACAGACGCCTCTCATCTTTTTAAGTGGTGGAACTTGCACTATTGCTGACTGACTAAATACTTTTTTGCCCCACTGTGTATATATATATATATATATATATATATATATATATATATATATATATATATTCCCAATCCAGGTATACATAGCCCCCTCATCACCATCCTGCTATGCATGGCCCCCATCCTGGTATATATTGTCCCCTCATCCCTATCCTGACATGCATGTCCCCCTCATCCCCAGGGCCAGCTCCAGGTTTTCGAGAGACCCGAGCAAAAGAGCCTCAGTGGGCCCTTTTAACACATATCACAATTTATGATGCACAGATATGGTATAGAAATATAGGGATAGCACAATACCAAATATTTCACTTCTTACATTACATGAGTGATAGCTATTGTAAATTCTACAATAGCTCAGAAACCGAAACAGTATAGTTCTCCATACAGTATTATGGGCACCACATAGTGCTCCATACAGAATAATGTGCCCCATATATTGCTCCATACAGTATTATGGGCACCACATAGTGCTCCATACAGAATAATGAGCCCCATATATTGCTCCATACAGAATAATGGACTCCATATAATGCTCCATACAGTATAATGAGCCTTATGTATTGCTCCATACAGTATAATGAGCCCCATATATTGCTCCATATAGTATATAATAGGCCCTATATATTGCTCCATACAGAACAATGAGCCCCATATATTGCTCCATACAGGATAATGGACCTCATATAATGCTCCATATAGTATAATGAGCCACATGTGTTGCTCCATACAGTATAATGAGCCCCATATGATGCTCCATACAGAATAATGAGCCCCATATATTGATCCATACAGTATATAATAGGCCCCAAATATTGCTCCATACAGAATGAGCCCCATATAATGTTCCATACAGTATAGCGAGTCACATATATTGATCCACACAGAATGATCCCCATATATTACTCCATACAGTATGAGCCCCATATAATGCTCCATACTGTATAATGGACCCCATATAATGCTCCATAAAGAATAATGAGTCCCATATAATGCTCCAAACAGTATAATGAGCCCTATATAATGCTCCATACAATATAATGAGCTCCATACAGTATAATGAGCTCCATACAGTATAATGAGCTCCATACATAATGGGTCCCATATTTATTTATTATGCATTGCTTATATAACGGTATCATATTCTGCAGCGCTTTACATACATTATCATATAATTATCATATAATGTTCCATACAGTATATGATGGGCTCCATATAATTCTCCAGTATATGATGGGTCCCATATATTGCTCCATATATAATGGGCCCCATATAATTATTATTATTATTAATTATTATTATTATATATAATGCTCCATATAGTACAGGATGGGCCCCATAGAGTATAATGAGCCCCGTATATTGCTCTATACAGTATAGTGAGTCCCATATAATGCTTCATACAGTATATGATAGGCCCCATATATTGCTCCATACAGAATGGGTCCCATATGATGCTTCATATATAAAGGGCCCAATATATAATGGGCCCCATATAATGCTCCATATATAATGGGCCCCATGTATGATGATCCAGTGTATGATGGGCCCATATATGATGCTTCAGTGTATGATGGGCCCCTATAATGCTCCAGTGCATAATGGGCCCCATATATGATGCTCCAGTGTATGATGGGCCAATATAATGCTCCATATATAATGGGCCCCATATATGATGATCCAGTGTATGATGGGCCCATGTATGATGCTCCAGTGTATGATGGTCCCTATATATTGCTCCAAGCATAAAAAAATGAAATACTCACCTCTCCTCGCTGGCCGCTGATCTGCTCTGGACTCAGCATCTTCCGGCTCTCTGCACTGTGCCTGATCAGGCAGAGGGCGCACACTAGTGATATCATTGCGTCCTCTGACCTGAACGTCAAGTCAGGAGATGCGGAAGACGCCACAGCAGTGGAGCGAGGAGAGGTAAGTATCACATGTGCAAGGGCCCTGAGCAAGCAGTCAGGGGTGCCCACTCGTATGCACCGACACTGGCACCGGGCCCCCATAACATGACGGTGTCCCCAACTGCAAGTGGATCCCCTGCCTGCTCAGGGCCCAACACTTGCCCGGGTGCTGTCGTCGGCCCTGCTGCCTGCTATTAAAGTGAAATGAATATTTACTGCTCTCCATGCCCATGGGAGTGGGGAGCAGTGAATATTAATTTCTCTTTAGCAGCGGGCACAGACTTTAGCTGCTGCAGCCAGCTCCTGCCTCCTGTCACCCACTGCTCCGCTGGCTCCGGGCAGGCCCCCTTGACTCACTGGCCCCGTAGCAGCTGTGTGGTGTGCCGCTATTAGTGACACACCACTGGCTGGGGGCCCCTGTGGAAGCGGGGGCCCTAGTCAGCTGCTGACCCTGTATGCCAGCAGATGTCAATGCATGGGCCCACCGGAGAATCCTCCGGTTCTTCGGTGGGCCAGTCCGACCCTGGTAATGATAGTAGCATTATTTGGAGGGCTGAGAAAAAAAAATACGGTCTTCTTAGATATTTGACTACAGATTTACCCTTTCCTACTATATACACTACTCAACATTGAAATTGCAACACAAAGAAGTAATAGTTGTGGAATAATGGAATTCACAGGATAGATAGACATGTTACTAATAGACAAATGATTGAAAAATTGATACAAAATTTTCAAAACATCTCAATTTATTCAGTATTGAGTATATGCTCCACAAGGAATGTTCTGCCCTGCTGAATGCACTTGGAGCGACCCCCAAACGCAGGGCAGCGGGGTACTCGGTCCGGGTCTCTCGGTTCTGGGGATGTCACGGTGGCCCGACCCGGTCCATGGCCCTGCTAAGGGGTGCCCAATAAGAGGTGTAGGTGACGGTGTAAGTCGCAGTAAATAATGAGGACACAGGGTTGCAGTCTCTTTACCTCTTTACTGAAGGCTTCGGCATCCGCAATCCAGAGCACTGCTAACAGGGCTGGCTGAGACCGGCTGGTCCGAAGGCACATCCAGAGTTCCCTTTGCAGGTGGAAATCAGTAGCCTCCCTACCAGCGCCTGTGTGTTGTAGTACCTCCCTGCTAAGCACCACGGGATAGTCCTCACAACTGTCGTGTTTGTTTCTGTTCTTTCTCTCCGTCCCCCAGATGATATGGATAGGACGCACCCGTATGACGGGGTAGGCCTGGAGTTATTTTATAGGGACCCTAGAGACGCCCCTCTCCCACAATTGCCTCCGTTGTCTTCATTAGGTGTAAAGGTGAGACAGCCAACCTAGAGTTAACTGCCCTGCTGTAGTTCAAAGTAGTGCGTAGAGCCTATTACTTCCTTGGTGCTCCGGCCACCGGCTACGCGCCTCAGAAGAATGTTGCCGATCTCGGGGTACGACTCCTTCTGGTTCTATCTCCTTTGTGCTGTGATCCCGTTTCTCACTTCTCAACAATATACTTCGCTTCGTGTCCTTTCTTAGGAGTCTGCCGCTATACGGTACAGGAACGGCTCCGTAACGACCTGTCTGTCTTAGGCCGCTGTCAGGATCCCACCCCTGACAGGTCCTCTCTCGAACTCTCCACAGCTACTTTCTTCCTAACTTCCTATTCAACCCCCAGTTTTACCCATGTGTGAGGAGTGACCTAGTAGATAGGACCTTTTGCTCCCCCTGGTGGCCGGAGTGTGAAGTGTAATGTGTGACTGTGATACCTGGTCAGGTGAACTCTTTTAGTGCCATCAGACGTACCATCACCCCCCTTAGCGGCAGAGCGACGTTACTGCAACGACCAGGACTCTGGGGCGCTGCACCATCCCCCCCCCCGTTAAATCCAGTACTCCCGGACTGGGAAAAGAAGAACAACAATACATGTTAGTAAAAGACATACAAAATTTTGAAATGCTATAAACAAGTAAATTCTATGAACAAGTAAATATAACAGTGCTTCCCTTTACGGGAGGTGAGGACACTTGAACGTTGCGAAAGTTTTGGTCATGCACAGTTCATGACTCTCAGTTCAGTGGGTGCAAACTTGAAACAGCAGGGATCCCGGGTAAACAAAGGGATCCCTTTTGAAAGCTTTGGAGCAATTCACTGTCCATTACTCCATTGTCCATTTTTAAACCTGTAACAAAGATATTTACACCAACAATTTCAACCAAATAGCAACTATCATTAATATTTCCAAGTTTTGTAGCGGAGTGGAGTTTGATTCTTGGTGCTACGTGTAGACCTCCGCAGTGCAGGGGTTGCTATTGGCCTAACAGGGCCCGCTGTGCTTGCTATCGCTGGTGTAGTGCACTGTCTTCTAGCTACACTTCTAGTGAGTCTGGGTAGCACTGGCACACTGGAGCTCTCAGGGCTGCTGCTACTAGTGGTGGGTATGGCAGATTCACCGATAGCAGAGGGAGGACTTGCCGGTTCAACAGTTGGCATGGCATCCTCTGGTGGGGTCTGCTGTGATTGCGGGTCCGGATGATCTGGCACCACATTTAGTTCTGGTGGTTTCAGTTGACGAAACGTTAACACAAGTACCACGATGCTGTGTTCAAATGCGTTAGTGGATTATTATCCGTGAAGACGGTGAATTTAGCTGAGGCCAGGAAGTGCTTGAACCTCTCCATCACTGCCCAAACAATGGCGAGGAACTCCAGCTTAAAGGAACTATAGTTGTCAGGGTTCCTTTCAGTGGGACGAAGCTTCCTGCTGGCATAAGCAATTACCCTCTCCTTGCCTTTCTGGACCTGGGACAACACGGCTCCCAACCCCACGTTGCTGGTGACCGTGTACAGAACAAACGGTTGGTCATACTCAGGGTAGGCCAGTACCTCTTCTCCCGTTAGCGCCGACAAGAGAAGGATCCCTCCAGTCCATCGTTCCAGTCAAATGGAGTATTCCTACACTTGGTCTTCTTGGACTGGCCCACCAACAGGTCTTGCAAGGGTGCGGCTTTCTTGGTGAAGTCCTTGATAAATCTCCTGTAGTAGCCTACCAACCCGAGGAACTGCCGGACTTCATGGAGGTTGCTGGGCTTCGGCCAGTCTTTGATCACAGTAACCTTGTCGGGGTCTGGGGCCACTCCTTCAGCACTCACCACATGGCCCAGGTACTGCACTTTGGGTTTTAGCAGATGGCATTTAGACGGTTTCACCTTTAAGCCAAAGTTGGACAGGGCTTCAAACACCTCGGCCAGGTGCTTCAGATGGTCTTCATAGGTCTTGGAGAAGACAATGACATCATCCAGATATAGCAGCACGGTTTCAAAGTTATTGTGTCCCAGACAGCACTCAATCATCCTCTGGAACGTTCCCGGGGCGTTGCACAGCCCGAAGGGCATGTAGTTGAACTCGCAGAGACCTATCGGCGTCGTGAAGGCCGTCTTTTCCTTGTCCGCCTCTGCCACGGGAACCTGCCAGTACCCACTGGTAAGATCCAAGGTAGAGAAGTAGTTAGCAGACTTTAAAGCAGCCAAGGACTCCTCTATCTTGGGCAGTGGGTATGCATCCTTATGTGTAATGCGATTTAGCTGCCTATAATCAACACACATACTCATGGTGCCATCTTTCTTCCTAACGAGGACTAATGGAGCTGCCCAGGGGCTACAACTGTCTCTCACTACCCCAGCCTCCTTCATCTCTCGCAACATGTCCTTGGCACACTGATAATGAGCTGGGGGCACAGGACGGTATCTCTCTTTTATGGGTGGATGATCTCCTGTGGGGATATGATGTCGAATCCCTTTTACCTGCCCAAAATCTAGGGGGTGCTTGCTGAATACCCGCTCATACTCATGAACCACCCTGTAGGCCCCCTGTTTCTGGTGAGGTGGGGTAGAGTCAGTGCCCACGTGCAATTCCCGACACCAATCTTTCAGTTGCCCTGCAGAACCGTTGTTCTCCGCCGGATTGGAGGGGACCAAGGGTCCTGGTGCCTGTATCACACTATTATTAACAGTAAACAGTTTGGCAAGTGTGGCATATTTGGTTAGGTGGACTTCTTCCTCCCCACAGTTGAGAACACGTACTGGCACCCTCCCCTTGCGGATGTCAACCACCCCTCGGGCTGTCAGGAGGGTAGGCCTCTTATCTGAATATACAGGTTCTACCAGGGCCTGATAGTCTTTACCCCTGAGGCCTATGGCTGCCCGACACCATATTAACATTTCACTCCTGGGGGGTATCGCAATGGGTTTGAATCACTCACAGTGACACGACCAATCTCACCACCAGTCAGCTCTACCTGCTGTCTCTGCATCAGAGCCCTGATTTCTTTCGGCAGGGCACGTTGTTTACTGTAACCAGCTGTTTCTGCTACCTGCTGTAACAAGACAATAACCTCTGCAAGACAATTTTCTATGACATTAGTACCAACGGTCATCATGGGATTACATTCACGTCGGTCAATATCAACAATTACAATCCTTTGGGCCTCCAATTCCACCCGCCCCACTTTAATGGTGACCTCTTTATACCCCACTTGTGGCAATGGCTGACCATTACTGGCTATTATGGTGAAATCATCATCGGGGCCACGAGTAATGTCGGTGTCCTCCCAATAACGTTTATAAAGGATGTAAGGCATAGTCGTCACCTGAGAACCGGTGTCCAACAAAGCGTTCATGGGGATACCGTCGATCACGATGGGAAGAACTGGTCGCCCTCCAATGTATTTGGTTCTCCAATTTTGCGGGCCTGATCGTCCTACTCCTGGGGGTTGGCCCTCTGCCCCAGGGGTTGCTCGTTTAAATGACAGTACCTTGCAAGGTGGCCCACCTGGTGGCAGCGGCGGCAGATAGCTTCCATCGGGACGGACGACCTATCATCGTCCCTGCCTCTGGTCGGCGGAATCCTCCTCTGTCGCTGCCAGGGGACATCCTCCGGTCTGGAAGCCAGCTGGATCTTCTCTTGGGGGCCCCCTGTAGGGACTGTACGGTCCGGGCTAGGGCAACAACGCTCTTGGTCAGCTCCTGCATCTGGAGGCGTAGTCCTGCAGGGGAATCGTCTTCCAGGATCTGGGCATCGGCCTCAGCGGAAACTGGAGCATCTGGCGCCACCTCCTGGTGGTACGTGAGAGCTTGACGCCTGGGAAGTACTGCACGGCTGGGCTGTCGCTCCTGTAGTGCCTGGATGGCTTTATCTTTGAATTGCGCGAAAGTCAGGTCTGGATTCTGCATGGCCAGGAAGTGCAGTTGGGCCCTTTGGTGACTGCACAGGAGCCCCTCGATGAACCGCTCCTTCAGGAGTTTATCCTCATCTTGCATGCTGTTTGGGTCATTCTGCTTGATGGCCCGCAGTGCCTCCTGGAGATTAAGGGCATAGTCCCATAAGCTATCCTGTGGCCCCTGCTTGCACCCATAGAACGCCAATTTAATTTCTGTAGCGGTGCGGGTGTCAAAGGTGGTTTTAAGCTTTGCAAAGACCTGCTGCGCAGTTCTCTTCTCCGCGGCGGTCCAGGACTTCACTTCTCTCAGAGCCGCTCCAAAGAGTTGGCCTGTTATCATATGAACTTTCTGAGGCTCTGTCAGGGGATAAAACTCAAGCAGGCTGCAGATCCCCTCTTTAAAGTCAGTTAATGTATGTGATTCTCCAGAATATTGCGGGAGCCAGGCTGCTCCAGGTAGGTACGGCATGGAGAAGGGCATTATGGCTGCTGTAGCTGCGGCAGTATCCAGCTGGCTGCTGGGGGGCGGCAAGCTCTGCAGAACCCGGCGGTGGTACAAGGCCTGCGGCTGCGCCTACTGCGGGGCTCGGAGGTGCCTCTGAGTCTGCGGCTGCGACCGCCACCTCCGCTCCTCCGGGATCAGACATGGCCGCTCCTCCCCTCTGCTAACCTGGTGGAAGTCGGGGTTCCTCTTCCGGAATCGGCACTTCACCGCATCTCCTTGCTCCGCGCTCTTTTCGTCCGGCTCCGCCCACGAAGCTATGGCTCCTCCCCTCACGGCACGGCGATGGCGGATTTTGGCGGCAAACAGCAATACACAGTCTTTGCAATAAATCACGATTCAAGCACAATTCAGTCACAGTTCCAAGACACACATGACCTGATTCCTCAGGCTTAAGTAGATCCTGTTTGTGACGCCAAGTTGGAGCGACCCTCTCGGTTCTGGGGATGTCACGGTGGCCCGACCCGGTCCGTGGCCCTGCTAAGGGGCGCCCAATAAGAGGTGTAGGTGACGGTGTAAGTCGCAGTAAATAACGAGGACACAGGTTTGCAGTCTCTTTACCTCTTTACTGAAGGCTTCGGCATCCGCAATCCAGGGCACTGCTAACAGGGCTGGTTGAGACCAGCTGGTCCGAAGGCACATCCAGAGTTCCCTTTGCAGGTGGAAATCAGTAGCCTCCCTACCAGCGCCTGTGTGTTGTAGTACCTCCCTGCTAAGCACCACGGGATAGTCCTCACAACTGTCGTGTTTGTTTCTGTTCTTTCTCTCAGTCCCCCAGATGATATGGATAGGACGCACCTGTATGACGGGGTAGGCCTGGAGTTATTTTATAGGGACCCTAGAGACGCCCCTCTCCCACAATTGCCTCCGTTGTCTTCATTAGGTGTAAAGGTGAGACAGCCAACCTAGAGTTAACTGCCCTGCCGTAGTTCAAAGTAGTGCGTAGAGCCTATTACTTCCTTGGTGCTCCGGCCACCGGCTATGCGCCTCAGAAGGATGTTGCCGATCTCGGGGCACGACTCCTTCTTGTTCTATCTCCTTTGTGCTGTGATCCCGTTTCTCACTTCTCAACAATATACTTCGCTTTGTGTCCTTTCTTAGGAGTCTTCTGCTATACGGTACAGGCATGGCTCCGTAACGATCTGTCTGTCTTAGGCTTCTTTCACACTAGCGTTGTACTCGGCCCTTCGCAGAGCGTCAGGCCGACGTACCGACGCGATCGTTGTTTGCGCCGCACAACGGGTGCAGCGGATGCTGTTTTTCCACGCATCCGCTGCCCCATTGTGAGGTGCGGGGAGGTGGGGGCGGAGTTCCGTCCGCGCATGCGCGGTCGGAAATGGCGGTCCGTCGGCCGCAAAAAACGTTACATGTAACGTTTTTTGCAGCCGACGGTCCGCCACAACACGGCGCAGCCGTCGCACGACGGTTGCAACGTGTGGCAAAGCATCGCAATGCGACGCTAGTGTGAAAGAAGCCTTAGGCCGCTGTCAGGATCCCACCCCTGACAGGTCCTCTCTTGAACTCTCCCCAGCTACTTTCTTCCTAACTTCCTATCCAACCCCCAGTTTTTACCCATGTGTGAGGAGTGGCCTAGTAGATAGGACCTTTTGCTCCCCCTGGTGGCCGGAGTGTGAAGTGTAATGTGTGACTGTGATACCTGGTCAGGTGAACTCTTTTAGTGCCATCAGACGTACCATCACCCCCCTTAGCGGCAGAGCGACATTACTGCAACGACCAGGACTCTGGGGCGCTGCACACCTGTGCAGGCAAATCACCAAAATCCACTGCTGGCAGCTCACTTTGCAATTGCCAACCAATAATATGCTTGATAGGAGACATATCCAGATATGCTACATGGTAGCACATTTAGGCCACGCAGACTGCTCACAATAGCACGAGCAACCTTTGGTCTTGCAGAGTCCTATTGAAAAATGGCACTTTGGAAAAATGCTCACAATAGCACGAGCAACCTTTGGTCTTGCAGGGTCCTATTGAAAAATGGCACTTTGGAAAAATGGCTGTATCACTGGTTCCATGACCAAATCAATCTAACATTTAGTTGTTAGTGTACTGGGAGTGAAGACTAGAGGAGTCTGGCTACCATACATTATAACACCTGTAGGGATCTGTACTCACTCGGCTGCAGTTGAAGTAGGCGCAGGAAGCGATATTACTGGAATGTCCAAGCAAGTTTATTCAAACGGCATAAAGTGCTCTGGTTAGGAAAAACAAATGAACAGCCTTTTATGGCATAAAGTAAAAAAAAGAAAAATGAACAGTCCATATAGTACAGCGGGTCCGCCCGCACAGGTCAGTGTCTTTAGCACACACACAATGGAGGTCTCCACACCTCCAGCCACCGACCCTGAATGAGGCAATTGCCCTCTATTTTATTAACCAAACCATGCCCCTGGGGTGGGGATATGTGAGCGGTCATTCCCACCCATCTCTTATGACGGCTTGTAAAACCCAACCCTGGAGCGGCCCAAACAATTCTCTCAGAACTATACGTGCTGGAGCATACTTCCGAGCTCACTTCATGGCAGCTAAAAGCCGCGATGACACATATCTCCCCTCAAGGACTTATCCGGCGGCCATCTTACACACCCCCAACCATAATCCCAGGAGTAGGACTAGTGTGACGCTCCCTCAAGAAGGACATTTTATAGTGTTACTCGCATGGTGTTCAGATGGAGACCGGAGGCTGGATTAGAGCAGTGGAAAGTGTATCTTCTTCTTCTTGCGAAGTGTCCTGTTTTTGAATTGAAATCAATGATAGCTGAAGATCAGTCTGAAGACCACATAGGCTATGCCACAATGAGGTCTTCATGAGGGAACATCACATATGCCCTACTCCCTCACTTCTACACATGACACTCGTATTAAATACTGAAGAAATCGAGATGTTTTAAAAAGACAAAACATTTTTTAATCATTTCCATATCATTAATATGTCTATTTATCCATGATTTCTATAGTTCTATAGCAATTTCAGTGTTGAGGAGTGTATGTTTTTAGAGAATGCATGCACTTTGAAAGGGTAGAGTGAAAAAGCCACTGCTTAACCCTTCCATGTTAAATATAATATTTTTATCGTAGGTACACTACAACTGTGAGAGACAGAATTATGAAAAAAGAACATAATTAATTTGCATTTTATTGCATGAAATAACCATTTTGATACAATAGAAAAACAGAACTTAATATTTGGTACAGAAATCTTTGTTTGCAATTACAGAGGTCAGACATTTCCCGTAGTTCTTTACCAAGTTTCACATACTGCAGCACTGATTTTGTCCCACTCCTCCATACAGATCTTCTCCAGATCTGTCAGGTTTCAGGGTTGTTGCTGGGCAATACAATGACCCCATTCATCCTCCCTTCAATACGATGCAGTCATCCTGTCCTCTTTGCCGAAAACATTCCCAAAGCATGATGTTTCCCCCACCATGCTGCACGGTTGGGTTGGTGTTCTTGGGGTTGTACTCATCCTTCTTCGTCCTCCAAACATGGTGAGTGGAGATGATACCAAAGATTTCTATTTTGGTCTCACCTGACCACATGACCTGTTCTCATGTCTGCTCTGGGTCATTCAGATAATCATTGGTGAACTTAAATCAGGCCTGGACATGTGCTGGTGTGAGAAGGGGGACCTTGCGTGCCCTGCAGAATTTTAATCTATGACGGTAATGTTTGAGACTGTGGTCAAAGCTCTCTGCAGGTCATTGACCAGGTCCTGCAGGGTAGTTCTGGACTGATTATTGACCTTTCTCAGAATCATCCTTACCCCACAAAGCGAGATCTTGCGTTTTTTTAATTTTCTTATACTTGTGGCTAGGGTTGAGCGACCTTAGCTTTTTTAGGATCGAGGTGGGTTTTGTGAAACCCGACCTTCTCGGATGTCGGATCGTATGGAATCGGCCGATTCTACTGTAAAGTCGGGTTCCGGACCCGGAACACGAAACCCAATGTATGTCAATGAAATTATTTTTTTTATTCTCTCTCTCTCTCTCTCTCTCTCTCTCTCTCTCTCTCTCTCCCCCTCCCTCCCTCTCTCTCCCTCCCTCCCTCTCTCTCTCTCTCTCTCCCTCTCTCTCTCTCTCTCCCCTCCGTGCAAGGCATATGTTATTTTTTGACTCCGGAAATTACTACGTCCGAAAACGTAACATAGCACTATGATGCCGCAGGAGCCGGAACCTATGTCATCACGCTGCCCACAATTAATTGGCTCAAAAAAATGGCGGGGAAGCCGTCATTCGAAACGCGACTTTGGCGCCAAGTTCGCGTTCCACGTGGCCGACCCACACTGGGATCGGATCGGGTTTCATGAGACGCCGACTTTGCCAAAAGTCGGCGACTTATGAAAATGAACGACCCGTTTCGCTCAACCCTAGTGGTGACCTCTCAGCAGCGTCAGTACTTTTATATTTGTTATGGTACTTCTGTCTTTCCCATTTT
Organism: Ranitomeya variabilis; assembly: GCF_051348905.1. Classification (NCBI taxonomy): domain Eukaryota; kingdom Metazoa; phylum Chordata; class Amphibia; order Anura; family Dendrobatidae; genus Ranitomeya; species Ranitomeya variabilis. The sequence continues at coordinate 123,347,011 of NC_135236.1, read as the reverse complement.
TGTGTTGGTATAGGGTTCACCGTGGCACTTAGGTGTTTTCTCTTTTCTTTTTGTATTGTATTTTTATATTAATGAGTAAAAGTTAAGTTTTATATATCCAATTGCTATTCTCTAATAGCTCCCCTGTCCCTGTCATTGTATGCAAGGCTCCTTATCCCCTATCCTTGTATGTATGGCTATTTATCCCCTATCCTTGTATGTATGATTTCTGTAAAAAAAAAACTCAAAACATCCTATTTACCTGCCTGAGCGCCCTCGGTGGCACTGCATCTCGTTCGTTCCAGCGCCAGCAGCTCTTCCGGCCGAGCGATCACGTGGCCCCACTCATTAAGGTAATGAATATGCACTCCACACCTATGGGAGTGGAGAGGCGTGCATATTCATTACCTTAATGAGCGGGCCACGTGATCACTCGGCCGGAAGAGCTGCTGGCCTGGAACGAACGAGATGCAGTGCCAGTGAGGGTGCGCCAGAAAGTGAGTAGGATGTGTGCTAGAAGCCGGTGGCTGCGGCTGGCACTGTGCACTATTACAGCAGCGACACAGGCTTTAGCCACAGCCGCTGGCTCCTGCCTCTGTGACCCTCTGCTTCGCCGCTTCTCCTCCTCCCCTGCCAGCCCTCTGGGACAATTGACTCATGTATAAGCCGAGGGGGCATTTTCAACACAAAAAAATGTGCTGAAAAACTCTCCTTATTCACGAATATATACGGTATATGAAAAACTGGAAGAAGTACACCAAAAGAGTACACAAAAGTTGATTTATTTATAAGCTCATTGATTAATAATCACCTTTTGTACACTCATTTGGTGTGCTGCCTCCAATTTTTATTTTTTTTCTGGGTGATTTCGTATGCACCCTCATGTCTTAAAGTTGCTGCTCTATTGAAGTAAACCAGCTCACTTGGCTGCACATAGAGATAAACACAGGAACGCTCTCTCTTTAAATCTTTAATCAGGTTTATTGAAGGTACTGGATAAATCAGTGCAGGTTAGCAAAACAAACACGGCCTTTCTGACCTAAGGGGAAAACAAAAACATAACACAGACCATGTTCCTGCTATAAACTAGCTCTCTGGCTATGCTTCTGAGGGAGTAGTTTCTTACTGGTACTGCCGCCGGATACTGTGTTGCATAGCCCATGACCACTAGGATATATTGGTGCCCTCTAGCGGACTTAACTAGGGCCCCAACAAGGTCCATGGCAATCCGGTCAAATGGAACCTCTATAGTGAATAACGACAATAGGGTACTGCATAAATGGGAGACGGGAGAAGTTAACTGACAGATAGCACAGGACCAGCAGTAATTAACAATCACTTGGTGACACCTGGGCCAGTAGAACCTTTGAAGTACTCACTCCTGGGTTTTGTCTATGCCAGGGACGTAGCTAGAGCTTTTGCCGCCCGGGGCTGTTCCCGAGTTTAGCGTTCCCCCCCCCCCCCGCTTCAATACACACAGAGGTTACCAAAAATAGTCAGGACAACAAACAAGTTCTGCTTACCTGACCGCACTCCTGCTCTCTCCACGCAGCTGAAGCGTGCACTCGCCGGCGACTGACAATGACATCAGACGCCGGCGACATGCACTCTGGGACTGACGTCAGCTGCCAGCCTCAGATTGGCTGGTGGCTGGTAACTATTGACGTGCGGGCGCGGGCCCGCACGTCAATAGCATTAAACAGCTGCAGCCTGCAGCGCCGGCCGCGGCCCGGTGACCCACCCCCGCATTGTGCCGCCCGCCCCCCCCTTCCTACGCCACTGGTCTATGCCCAGATGCTCACCCAAGACATGAGAATGGGCCAGGTCTCGAACCCTACGCCTATAGGGTTCCAGTACTAACAGCTGCTTTAATACTTCCCCTCTCAGTTTAGTGACCTCAGATAGCAAAGTATGGAAACCTTGTGTCGACCCCCGGCTCTTGGGTAACCCCATTGATCACATTAACACTGTCCCATGCCCCTTTTAAGGTAAGGTCCTCCATTTGAGCAGTCCCAAAATTCCCCCCAGAAACCCCCAACTCCGGAATCTCGGCCTCCCAGGTCACCATCTCATCCTCGTTTCCAGCAAGGACACACAGGGGAAACTCATAAGATTGCAATGAGGATTCTTCATGGCTAAGCCATATTCTATCGGAGTAAATTGGCGCCTCCTCCTTTCGCCATAAGTCCCAGAACTAGCTAAAGTCCCATCCTATTATAACAGGGCGTAGCAGGTTTTTAACTACTTTGTCCTCATGGGACTCAGTGCCACAATTCGTTTTTATAGGCACTCTAGCAATAGGGTAGTCCTGGTCCTCCCTGTGAATACAGCGGACAGCAACAATTTTCCTGGGGATTAACTAGTGGGTAATGTGGCCCTTACAAGGGTCAACAAACTCCCCAATTCCAAGAGCTCTGACACCAGTACCTCATTTATTGTCACAGTACATGCTTGTGGCCTCTCACCGAGCTGATAGTCTACACTGCAGTCTGGATAGGCATAATATGAATAGTGCCTCCCCATGCTGCAGTCCATTTGTTCAGTGGACATAGGACAATGGCTGGCTATGTGCCCTAGACTGACATCTCCAACAAATTAAGTCTTTAGCAGCTGCCTTTGACAACACCTCAGCGACCCCTTGAGGCCTCGGACTGCCCCTAATTTTGGCTCTATTACCCTTCTGAAAGTCAAGCTCCTTCTGGGTACCCCAGTAAGGGGATGCAACACCACCTGGTTTCCTTAAGGACTTCTCGACCACCTGTTTCCACTAGGCAAACCAGGTTGTTCGCATTCTGGGGGTCTCCCTGGGCAACCCAGGTCTGCACTGGCATTGGAAGGGAGTGAACGAATCTGCCCATAACAATTTGCTCAACCATCTGGACTGGGGTAGAGGACTCTGGTTGCAACCACTTTTGCGCAAGATTGAACACTTGGGAGTGAGGGGGCTTGTCTCTGCAATACGCCCAGTGGTGGACTCTTTGAGCTCTGACAGTTACTCCTGAGCGTGCCAATATCTAAATTTTTAATTGGGTATATGCAGGGCTGTATTTGCCACTAGGCACTTGAGGGCACGTGCCTAGGGCGGCGGGATGCGGGGGGCGCACTTGAGCTAGGCTTTTTTTTTTTTTAAAAAACTCCGGGGTCAAGTGCTCGCCCCCCCTCCTCCCTCCTTCCCGCCCCCCTCCTGAAGAAGTAATACTCACCTTCCTCCAGCGGTGGCTGCAACTGCGTCTCAGCGCCGGCAGTGTGTCCTGTCTTCAGCGGTCACATGGTACCGCTCATTAAGGTGATGAATATGCGCATATTCATCACCTTAATGAGCGGTATCACATGACCGCTCATACAGGAAGGAAGATGCTGCAGAGATGCCGGGAAGTTCTGCGCCGCCCGGTGAGAGGTGAGTATGACAGGGAAAAGGGATAGAGGAGCCATGCACGCAGGTGAGAAGGATGGGGGAGCCATGCACGCAGGGGAGAAGGATGGAGGAGCCATGCACGCAGGGGAGGATGGGGGAGCCATGCACGCAGGGGAGGATGGGGGAGCCATGCACGCAGGGGAGGATAGGGGAGCCATGCACGCAGGGGAGAAGGATAGGGGAGCCATGCACACAGGGTGGGAGGATAGGGGAGCCATGCACGCAGGGGAGGAGGATGGGGGAGCCATGCATGCAGGGGAGAAGGATGGGGGAGCCATGCACGCAGGGTGGGAGGATGGGGGAGCCATGCACGCAGGGTGGGAGGATGGGGGAGCCATGCACGCAGGGTGGGAGGATGGGGGAGCCATGCACGCAGGGTGGGAGGATGGGGGAGCCATGCACACAGGGTGAGAGGATAGAGGAGCCATGCACGCAGGGTGGGAAGATGGGGAGCCATGCACACAGGGGAGAAGGATGGGGGAGCCATGCACGCAGGGTGGAAGGATAGGGGAGCCATACACGCAGGGGAGGATGGGGGAGCCATGCACACAGGGTGAGAGGATAGAGCCATGCACGCAGGGGAGGATGGGGGAGCCATGCACGCAGGGTGGGAGGATGGGGGAGCCATGCACACAGGGTGAGAGGATAGAGGAGCCATGCACGCAGGGTGGGAAGATGGGGGAGCCATGCACACAGGGTGGGAAGATGGGGGAGCCATGCACACAGGGTGGGAAGATGGGGGAGCCATGCACACAGGGTGGGAGGATGGGGGAGCCATGCACACAGGGTGGGAGGATGGAGTATAAATATGGTGGAGTATAAATACTAAAAAATGCAGGATATCTGCGCTGGAATCACAAAAATGAGAGAACCTTATAGAAGACAGTAATTGTGCTGTGATCAAATACTGTATAGCATAAAAACTAATAATAATAACCTCATGAAGAGGATGCAGATCTAGGACTAAGACCGTACAAAATGATGTTCCTCACCCTCTATGTCATATGATCCGTTGATCCGTCCGTATAGTCCAGGTGAGTGAGGTGGTCCGGTCTGAGCTTGTAGGATTCTTCCAGGGTATGCGATACAGTATCTGTCCCGGCCGGTGACAGAAACTCATGCGCCCTATACCCACGTGCAGGCTCTGTATGCTGCTCGGCTTTGATAGGTACTCTGCTGGCGGCAGGACCTGACGTGACGTCATGTCCACGTGATACCTCACGTGACAGCCTATGGATAGCAAGAAGGACCAATTCCTACGCGTTTCGGAGCTGAACATGCTCCTTCCTCAGGGATGGACCTCTTTAGCCTATGCGTACTATTTATAGCCTGCACTAAGAATTAAATGCGAAAAGTTCTATTTCGCTGTTCAGACCCCTTGGGACAAGAGTGTCAAACCTAAAAATCATTTTAGTTTCTTCCCTTGACATATATTGGATATAGTCCCCCCCTCTCAAGCCTTCACACACTATTTTGAGACCTGTGATGATGGTGCCACATGCTGATCCATTATGATGGGTCAAAAAGTGTTTTGAGAGCGGGTGCCCTTCAAATTTTTTATCGATGTTCCTCATATGTTCACTGATCCTAATATGAAGGGCCCGCTTTGTTCTTCCAATATATAATTTGTCGCAAGGGCACCTGATGGAATAAATGACCCCTTTGGTGTTACAGGTTATGAAGTCCTCAATTTTCCACTCAACCCTATCTTTCACCAAGAGAAATTGTTTCCTCGTTTTCAATAATTTGCAGGATTTACATTTTGTGCAGGGGAAAAAACCTTGATGTTGACGTCCAAATGAGTATTTTAGTACTAAAGAGGTTCATCCCTGAGGAAGGAGCACGTTCAGCTCCGAAACGCGTAGGCTAAAGATGTCCATCCCTGAGGAAGGAGCACGTTCAGCTCCGAAACGCGTAGGAATTGGTCCTTCTTGCTATCCATAGGCTGTCACGTGAGGTATCACGTGGACGTGACGTCACGTCAGGTCCTGCCGCCAGCAGAGTACCTATCAAAGCCGAGCAGCATACAGAGCCTGCACGTGGGTATAGGGCGCATGAGTTTCTGTCACCGGCCGGGACAGATACTGTATCGCATACCCTGGAAGAATCCTACAAGCTCAGACCGGACCACCTCACTCACCTGGACTATACGGACGGATCAACGGATCATATGACATAGAGGGTGAGGAACATCATTTTGTACGGTCTTAGTCCTAGATCTGCATCCTCTTCATGAGGTTATTATTATTAGTTTTTATGCTATACAGTATTTGATCACAGCACAATTACTGTCTTCTATAAGGTTCTCTCATTTTTGTGATTCCAGCGCAGATATCCTGCATTTTTTAATTTGATTTCTTATACTGCTACAGTTAGGTGATACTGTAGAAATATCAGCTGCAGGTTTAGAGGAGGGGCAGCGCTTTTGGTATAGACTTTTGAGAGTATAAATACTAGGCTCTATAGGGGGACACAGTATGACAGGACAGTGTGAAGAGGGGGCCGGTATAGAAAGGAGAGGTCAGTGTGAAGAGTATAACCCCATAAGAGGGACAGTGTGGGGGTTATATTTTGTGCAGACAATATAGTGAGGGGCAATTTTTTATTCAGGAGCATTATAATGACACTTCTATCTTTAAGGGCGTCATGTGGAGACTTTCTGCAAAAGACCGGAGAAGATGGAAGTCTGCAGAGACGGCCGTAGATGAGAAAACTCATCATGGGGTCTGGACAAGATGAAGAAAAGAAGAAGGCTCCAGAGACGACATCATCTATAAGGTACCTGGATGTACATGTTATTTGTGATACTAATTCTCATGTTTTTATTTATGTTAGGAACATTACAGGAAATGTCCAGGTGTGTAATGAGTCTGCAGTCATTCTTTGTGACTGCAGACTTCTCACAGTGCGCACTGCACGCTGTCAGAATTCTCTCGTGCTGGCGATTTACATACATGCGGTCACATGCTGACTAGACATGTGTGGCCTCCGTCAATGAAAATGAACTGAGTGAGGCCGGGCACGTCTAGTCAGAATGTGGTCAGAAGTATACAAATCGCATGCTTGTGCTGACATGACCGTCCACCGGCAAGGGAGAATCCTAAAAGTGTGCAGTGCATGAGTTGTGAGAATTCAGAAGCCTGCGATGTCAGGATTCAGCCCTGCAGGTTCCAGTACTCGTCAGATGGACACTTCACTCACATGCAACTTTTACATTTATGGTCCTGTGACATCGAGCTTCTCTTCTGCTTCTCTCAGTTTTTCACTGATCATTGAGAGCATTAGGGAGAGCAGCTTGTCGGTACATGACTAAGGGTACCGTCACACAGTGCAATTTTGATCGCTACGACGGTACGATTCGTGACGTTCTAGCGATATCGTTACGATATCGCAGTGTCTGACACGCAGCAGCGATCAGGGATCCTGCTGAGAATCGTACGTCGTAGCAGATCGTTTGGAACTTTCTTTCGTCGCTTGATCACCCGCTGACATCGCTGGATCGTTGTGTGTGACAGCGATCCAGCGATGCGTTCGCTGGTAACCAGGGTAAACATCGGGTAACTAAGCGCAGGGCCGCGCTTAGTAACCCGATGTTTACCGTGGTTACCAGCGTAAAAGTAAAAAAAAAAAAACCGTACATGCTCACCATCTGATGTCCGTCCGGTCCCTTGCCGTCCGCTTCCCGCTCTGACTGTCTGCCGGCCGGAAAGTGAGAGCAGATCACAGCGGTGACGTCACCGCTGCACTCTGCTCTCACTGTACGGCCGGATCTGTCAGAGCAGGAAGCGGACGGCAAGGGACCGGACGGACATCAGATGGTGAGCATGTACGGTTTTTTTTTTTTTACTTTTACGCTGGTAACCACGGTAAACATTACCCGATGTTTACCCTGGTTACCCGGGGACTTCGGCATCGCTCCAGCGCCGTGATTGCAACGTGTGACCGCAGTCTACGACGCTGGAGCGATAATCATACGATCGCTGCGACGTCACGGATTGTGCCGTCGTAGCGATCAAAATTGCACTGTGTGACGGTACCCTAAGTGTGCAAATCGCATGTCCTTGGCGGGGGAAGGGGGGGATGGGGCACCAAAATGAATTCTTGCCCCTGGTGTCAGAAACCCTAGATACACCTCTGCCGGTATGCTACTGCGAGTGGCGATTACCAGGTCCGGTGGAGGGAGGTCTGTGGACAGGCAGTGAGGCAGTACACGATTGGTATCGCCGCGTTCTAAGTCACCCGATCTTTCAATATATAAAAATAATTAATCCGATCGGTAAACGGCGTAGCAAGAAAAAAAAAAAAAAAAAAAAATCAGAGCTACGCTTTTTGGTCGCTGCAAAATTGTAATAAAATGCAATAGCAGGTAATGAAAAGATCGTATCTACACCAAAATAATATCAATAAAAATGTTATATCGACGTACAAAAAATAAGCTCTCACCTGGTCCCCAGATCCTGAAAAATGGAGATGCTACAGGTCTCGGAAAATGGCGACTTTATTTTTTTTTTTACAAGCTTTGGATTTTTTTTATTTCACCACTTAAACACAAAAGAACCTATACACGTTTGGTGTCTACAAAATCGGAATGACCTGAAGAATCACATTGGCAGGTCAGTTTTAGCATTTAGTGAACATGGTAAAAAAAAATCCAAAAAACGATTGTGGAATTGCACTTTTTTTGCAATAAATGGTGCTGTTCAAAAGTACAACTCGTCCCGCAAAAAGCAAGTCCTCACATGGCCATATTCACAGAAAAAATAACAAAGTTATGGCTCTTTGAAGAAGGGGAGCAAAAAATGGAAATACCCCTGGTCCTAAAGGGGTTAAGTCGAAGCGTGCATTGGTGATTTCCTCATCTCAGTTTATTGAAACAAAAGCCAACAGTGGTTGGTATACCACCCCAAAAAATGTCAATGTCTCAACAACTTGTCATGTGGGCTTGAGCATCAATTACAGCTTGACAACGACGTCTCATGCTGTTCACAAGTCGAATTATTGTCTGCTGAGGCATCCCACTCTTCCCAAAGGGTGGTCCTCAGGTCACTGATGTTCTGGGGTACAGAGTTATGAGCCTCTACACAGCGTCTCAGCTGATCCTATAAGCTTTCTATGGGATTCAGGTCTGGAGAACGTGCAGGCCACTCGATTTGGAGGTACAGGAACAGAAAAAAAAAAGAAAGAAACCAGCTCACCTACAGTGGCATGCGGCATGCTGAATCACGGAAATCGTGTGGTCACATGTGCAACGATTCATATGAAAGAGATGGAGTTCCAGCTTCTTAAAATTAAAAACATTGATTTGAAAGTCATTAAAAGTTGGTGGTAGAAAAAGGTTCACGTGGTAAGTATGAGGCAACGCGTTTCAATCGCTCAAGGCATTCCTTTCTCACAGCTAAACATGAAAGGTCCGAAAGATATTTTATACATTGTGTAACCAATAGGAATTCTAATCCCAAATCACATGACTGATAAGCAATTAAATTAAAAATTAAACACAAAAAGGAAAAAAAACAATGTACTAGTATACACAACTGTCTGAACATGATTTTTAGGCAAAATACTAATAATGAAACATTATTTCTTTGCAGGTTCCCAGGTAAACGATTCAGAAAGCCTCTCTGGTCATTGGCGGTCTCTTGAGATCTCCTCCCCTTCGTGAGTTCTCTCTCAATTCCAAATATCCTAAATGATGTTATGCGTCTTTGATGACAATTAATGAAATGCTTGGATGAAAATGAAATAGCCTGATTAGAACTAGAATGTTAGTTATATGTTCAGAGATTCTTACTTTTAAATTCCGTGTGATACAACCGCTGTAAACCGGATTGCATTCAATGCATTTAATCATATATACCACATACCTAGATTTGCAATTTATATACTGTTGAATTCTATAATGTTTACTTGGGGTGGACAAGCCCTTTAACGAACTGAGCGGTTACTCATCCTCCCCAGCTCCGGAAATAACTTGCATGTCTACAGTACTCATAATGGCTGCAACCAATTACAGGGTTCACTGGCTCTGTCAAAGTAGTGAACACTAGTGATCAGCTGCAGTATGAGTGCAGTAAATGTGATGAGCACAAGTGCTCATTACTCGAGTTTGCCTAGGGTGCACGAGTGATATGTTCGAGTCCCCGTGGCCGCATGTTTCGCACCTGTGAAACAGCCACAAACCATGCGGGGATTTCCCTTGTCAGACAATCCCCGCATGTTCTGTGCCTAACAGCCGCAGAACACGTGGCCGCGGGGACGCAAACATCTTACTCCAGCATCTGCGATGTTCGCTGCATAACCAATCACCCATGGCAAACTCTAGTAACCAGCGCTTGCGCTCGTCACTACTCATATGGTTACACAATAATGTTGTAGCAACAAGCGGCTTTATTGTGTGAGCAAAGCTCCAATTACAGACTAGGTGATTAGTGTTTAGGGAGAGCCGGTGAAGTGTAGCACACTAGTAATACAAGAACCAGAATCCTAAGTTAGTTTTCTCAAACATGTTTAATACAAGCAGTCACTTCTACTAATTACTACAGTATATGGTTTTGGGATGTAACTTTCAGGGTTATTTTACGATGACATTTTACCAATGAGTGTTGTAGATGCTGCCCGTAGAGCTTGACCAGTGTAGACGTTTTCTAGTTCTTGTAAGTAAAGCTAGCCACTGTATAATAAAATGTTACACAACTTTCTAGGTTTCAACTACTCACTATTTTAATATCCATTTCCCGTCAGTGAATAGAATCATTCTCGGTTACATCTAGAGGCAGAAACTATTCACAAACCTCTAAAAAGGTGGCCAATCCATACACCCAAGGACCACAACTCATCCATATCCCTCATACACTTGTCCAGGCATGCGTGTTCTCAATGGTGGTGGTGGGGTATTTGCCAAAGTCAGACATAGTTGGCATCAGCCTATCTCCCTTTAGGGCAAAGAAATGGGCATTCTGCTGTTAGATAGTTAGGACACCCATTCACAATAGACGGCCGGCCTTCCCTTATAAAAGTGTCAGGCTCAATCTCGTGTGAATTGGCACCTTAAGGCTACTTTCACACATCAGGCTTTTTGCATCAGGCACAATCCGGCGAATGTTGGAAAAAACGGATCCAGCGCAGATTGTGAAAAACTGATGCGAAAAATCCATTTTTTTCTACGGATCCGGCTAGCATATCCAGATAATTGGATAAAAAAAAAAATTGGAGCATGCTGCAGTTTAAAAAAAAACAGAATCCGGCACCGAAATCCGTCATTTTCCAGATCTGGCACCTTCCGGCTCCCATAAGCTCCCATTCTAGCAAACAGCATCCGTTTTTTTTCGCTGGAGACAAAAAACATTGCTATGGACATTTTTTCCAGAAACCGGAAATGGCAGATTTGCCAGATCCGGTGAAAACCAGACAAAACGCAAGGTCATCCGGCTATTTTGAACAGCTGACATGTGCCCGCAATAGCGGCGGGTGAAATCGCGATTCACCCGCCGCTATTAACTAGTTAAATGCCGCTGTCAAATGCTGACAGCGGCATTTAACCGGCACTTCCGGCCGGGTGGCCGGAAATGAGCGCATCGCTGACCCCCGTCACATGATCGGAGGTCGGCGATGCTTCTGAATAGTAACCATAGAGGTCCTTGAGACCTTTATGGTTACTGATCCCCGGCAGCTGTGAGCGCCACCCTGTGGTCGGCGCTCACAGCACACCTGCATTTCTGCTACATAGCAGCGAACATCAGATCGCTGCTATGTAGCAGAGGCGATCGTGCTGTGCCTGCTTCTAGCCTCCCATGGAGGCTATTGAAGCATGGCAAAAGTAAAAAAAAAAAAAGTACAAAAAAATGTGAAAAAAATAAAAAAAAAATATAAAAGTTTAAATCACCCCCCTTTCGCCCCATTCAAAATAAATCAATAAAAAAATAATCAAACCTACACATATTTGGTATAGCCGAGTTCAGAATCGCCCGATCTATCAATAAAAAAAACATTAACCCAATCGCTAAACGGCGTAACGAGAAAAAAAAATCGAAACGCCAGAATTACGTTTTTTTTGGTCGCCGCGATATTGCATTAAAATGCAATAACGGGCGATCAAAAGAACGTATCTGCACCGAATTGTATCATTAAAACCGACCCCAGATAATGAAAAATGGAGACACTACGAGTATCAGAAAATGCGCAAATTTTTTTTTTTTTTTTTTTTTTTTTTAGCAAAGTTTGGATTTTTTTTCACCACTTAGATAAAAAATAACCTAGACATGTTAGGTGTCTATGAACTCGTACTGACTTGGAGAATCATAATGGCAGGTCAGTTTTAGCATTTTGTGAACCTAGCAAAAAAGCCAAACAAAAAACAAGTGTGGGACTGCACTTTTTTTTGCAATTTCACCGCACTTGGAATTTGTTTCCCGTTTTCTAGTACACGACATGGTAAAACCAATGATGTCGTTCAAAAGTACAACTCGTCCCGCAAAAAATAAAAAATAAATAATAATAAAAATTTACAGGGTGATTCCATAATTTTTTCCTCAGAATTGAGCGATTCCATAATTTTTCCCCTATGCTTGGTTAAAAAAAAAGTAACCATTACTGACTACCACATTTTTTGTTCTTGATTTCTTTTAGTGTTTCTTAAAGCCAGAAAGTTGCCATTTGAAATGACTTTAGTTTTATGCCATGTCTGTGATCTGCTTCTTTTCTACAAAATTAAACAACTAAATGAACATCCTCCAAGGTCGGTGATTCTATAATTTTTGCCAGGGGTTGTACATTGGGATGTTACATGTGGGAGCTGGACAGATTTACCGATACCTGCCGATGTGGACGTGTGCCGAGTCAGAATACACCATTAACTTGATTGCAGTCCTTTGATCATTTAATACACCAGAATAAATATATTTTAATTGCAGTGTTTTATGCCCAACAGTTAGCCTATTAAGTCCACATATTGCATACGGCAGAATTGGGGGCTTTCATTAGGCCTCCAGAGTAACTTATCAGCACATATCCCTTTGTAAAACCATGCCTACACCATACAGAGGTTTGTGCCAAGGTGTTAAGAGCCCTGTGGATGGATCAGTTCATACATCCATTACAACTAGTCTGTCTTAAAGGGGTATCCTCAAGTTTGGAAAAATATGAGGGAAGGGGGAGGGTGAGTTTAACTTCGCTGAGGATCCAACCTCAGACCCCTGATCGATCCCCAGGACCAGAGAGCTGAACAGCTCTGCGTGGATGGAGCTGTGGCTGATCAGCCGAGCATGGTGATGAATCAGCGGCAGTGCGAATGGTCTTCAACACTCCTATCAGCCAATAATATTATGCAACGACATGTTATTTTTGCCACAAGGTATGTGCCTCTTTACCAGATCCAAAGGATCCCACAGAGATTCAAGTTCTTATAATTAACAGGTGTTCTGAGTGCATGTTAGAGCTTGCCGACATCAGATCTTGTTTATCCTTTATGTGTACTTTGGGAAAACGGACTTCTGCGCTAAATGTGTTCAAATAGCAGAGACCAGTAAGGCGTCTTTCTGGACTCCATCTGGTCAGAATACCACAACAGAATATTGTATATACACAGGTGCTTTCACAAAATTAGATTAAAAATAGGTATTAGACCTACCGGTAATTATGTTTCCAGGAGTCCATCCTGACAACATCATGGATGACGTCCTCCTCCTTACATGGACAGGAAAGGCATACAAGGTCCCGCCCCATCCCAAATCCCTCAGTGTTCTGACAAGTACCACACCATGGATAATGCAACATAATGTTTTTATTTGACAATATCATATTACACCATATGACATAACCTAATCAGGGAGGGAACTAACCGTGCTGTCAGGATGGACTCCTGGAAACATAATTACCGGTAGATCTAATACCTATTTTCCAGGACGTCCCTCCTGACAGCACCATGGAGAATACCAGAGTACCTCCTCAGGGTGGGATTACTGCCTGGAGAACTTTTCTCCCAAAAGCAGTCTGCTGGCCAGATAGTACGTCTAGTTTATAATGCCTGCAAAATGTGTCAAGCCTGGCCCAAGTTGCAGCCCTACAGATCCGTTCTAATGAGGTTCCCGCTCTCTCTGCCCAAGAAGTTGAAACTGCTCTAGTTGAGTGGGCTCTTAAACCTTCGGGGGGACTAACGCCTTCTGACTGGTAGGCTAAGGAAATAACAGAGGTAATCATCTGGCAATAGCTGCTTTAGAGGCTTTCTTCCCCTTATTTCTACCCCCAAAAAGGACAAATAAGTTAGGATCTTGTCTCCAGCTACGGGTGGCCTCCAGGTAATCAATAACCGCCCGTCTAACGTCCAATGAGTGGAGGGCCTGTTCCTTCTCATTTGAGGGGTTCTCGCAGAAAGAAGGCAAAACAATCTCCTGGTTTAGGTTCTGGTGGGATGCTACCTTAGGTAAAAAGGTGGGGTCCAATTTTAAGATTATACGATCCTCCCAGATTTGAAGACATGGGACCTGAGTAGACAGGGCCTGAATCTCCCCTACCCGTTTAGCCATGGTAATGGCCATAAGGTATGCCGTTTTTAAACGGACTGAGATGGGCATCTGTTCCTCTGGAGCGCAAGGTTCCTTGCATAGGGATCTCAGGACCAAATTTAGATCCCAGGGAGGGGATGACTGCCTGATGGTAGGGCGCAGTCTCTGCACTGCTGACAAACCTTATTATCCAAGGATGGGTGGCCAGGGAGTAATCAAAAATGAGCTCAGTGCCGATATTTGGACTTTTAGGCTGTGTGCCCACATTGCGTTTTTTATGCGTTTCCGCCGCGTTTTTTGCCACAGGGGAAACGCTTTAAAACACATTCCCATGCAATCCTATGGGATTCCGCAGTTGCTGTGCCCATGCCGCAGATTCTCCCGCTGCGAATACGCATAGCAGTAAAATCCGCAGCATGTTCATTATTTCTGCGGAAACGCGGCGATTCTGCCGCCATAGGATTGCATTGAAACGTTCACTTTACGCATGTGGTTATGCCCACCATGCGTAAAGTGAGCGCTTCATGTGCAGATGGTACCCAGGGTTTGGAGGAGAGGAGACTCTCCTCCAGGCCCTGGGTACAATATTTCTGTAAAAATAAAAATTAAAATAGGGATATACTTACCTTGTGATGGCCCCCGAAATCCTCCCGCCTCTCAGCGGTGCACGCGGCTGCTTCCGTTCCCAGGGATGCATTTCGCAAATCACCTGACATGATGTCGCGGTCACGCGACAGTGACGTCACAAAGGTCCTTCGCGCAAAGCATCCCTGGGAACGGAACGTACCGGGAGCGCTGCTGAGGAGATCGGGGGCCTTCGGAAAGTGAGAATAGCCATATTTTTTAATTCTTTTTTAACATTCTACTTTTACTATTGATGCAAAGTTGGTAACACTTGTAAAGCACTATGCGACCAACCTGTCAATGACTTTTCCAAGCCATGCTTCAAATCGCTTGTAAAAGCGCAAGCATTCTGCAAGCTAAAAATGCTTGCAAAACACTTGTGTTTTGCAGGAAAATGCATGCGAATTCTGCATGCGTTTTACCCGCGGCAGGGAGTTGCGGAAATGCTGCGGACATTTCCGCAGCATTTTTGCAACGTGGGAACAAAGCCTTAGGGTACTGGGTCTAAGTCCCTTATTAAAGCTTGTAGGAAATCTAGGACCCCTGGGATATCAGGAACCCCTGCCACAAGGTCGGATCTGCCACCCTCCAAGCAGAACCTCTTCTAAATTTTATAATACACTGCTCAAAAGAATAAAGGGAACAGTTAAACAACAGAACTTCAAGTAAATCAAACTTCTGTGAAATCAAACTGTCCTCTTAGGAAGCAACACAGTTTGCCAATAATTTCCACAACAGTATGTGAAATTAATTGTCAATCATCAAGACACACTCAAAGGAGTGGCTCTGCAGGTGGGGACCACAGACCACATCTCGGTACCAATGCTTTCTGGCTGATGTTTTGGTCACTTTTGAATGTTGGTTGTGCTTTCACACTCGTGATAGCATGAGATGGACTCTACAACCCACACAAGTAGCTCAGGTAGTGCAGCTCATCCAGGATGGCACATCAATGCGAGCTGTGGCAAGGTTTGCTGTCTGTCAGCGTAGTGTCCAGACTTAAAAGCAATGCAATACAGTATGGATCAAAGATAAAAGAAGCTATACACCCATGGGAATAGTGAAATATAACTTTTATTAATGGGATTAATAGTGATACCAAAATTTATGAAGAATATATATAAAAACATACATAAATGATGAAACAGCAGGATAAAAAATTACAGCTCAGTCCCCATAAAACATCAGGATTTTGCAAGTTATTGCTGCAAATTAACGCTGCACGTGAAAAATATGCACCATAAAGAGAAAAAAATAAATAAATAAATATGCACTGCACGTGAGGAATATACACCATATATTAAGAAAAGGGAAAAGGAAAAAATATAAATAGATATAAAAAGGTGTGATAAAGGTCACTTAATATATATAATAAAGTGACCATGTGCATTCAGATTAATATAAAGTAAGATTATATATCTCACTCAATAACAAATTATAAAAAACACATGAAAAATCATATAAGGTGCAAAAACAAAGTGCAAAGAGTGCAATGCCTCACGAGGATATTGGCTACTGTGTCAGCATCTGCTGATAGTGAATACCATGCCTGAATTAATGCAACAATGTGCCGAAAGTAAGTGACATAAAGTGCATAAGAATCACGTGCATATATACCTGGGGGGACCAATAGCTATTCCTGCGCACCCGACGCGCGTTTCGGAAATTTCTCTCCTTCGTCCTTTATTTATTTTTTTTCTCTTTATGGTGCATATTTTTCACGTGCAGCGTTAATTTGCAGCAATAACTTGCAAAATCCTGATGTTTTATGGGGACTGAGCTGTAATTTTTTATCCTGCTGTTTCATCATTTATGTATGTTTTTATATATATTCTTCATAAATTTTGGTATCACTATTAATCCCATTAATAAAAGTTATATTTCACTATTCCCATGGGTGTATAGCTTCTTTTATCTTTGATCCATACTGTATTGCATTGCTTTTAAGTTATCGTATGCAGTGGTTTCCACTGTAGGTTTGCACAGCGCACCCGATGGTCACTCTCCATTATTTCACGGTATATATAAAAGTTTTTTCTATATATCTATAATATGAGAATAGGGGATACAGGATCACCTGGGGATACACTGTGCTATTAATTAGCGTAGTGTCCAGAGGCTGAAGGCGCTACCAGGAGACATGGAGGGGGCCATAGGAGGGCAACAACCCAGCAGCAGGACCACTACCTCAGCCTTTGTGCAAGGAGGAACAGGATGAGCACTGCCAGAGCCCTGCAAAATGACCTCCAGCAGGCCACAAATGTGCATGTCTCTGCACAAATGCTTAAAAACTGACTCCATGAGGATGGTCCGAGTGCCCGACGTCCACAGATGGAGGATGTGCTCACAGCCCAAAACCGTGCAGGACGCTTGGCATTTGCCACAGAACACCAGAATTGGCAAATTCACCACTGGCACCCTGTGCTCTTCACAGATGAAAGGTTCACACTGAGCCCGTTACAGACATGACAGAGTCTGGAGATGCAGTGGAGAACAATCTGCTGCCTGCAACATCCTTCAGCATGACCGGTTTGGCAGGGGGGTCAATAATGGTGTGCGGTGGCATTTCTTTGGAGGGCCGCACAGCCCTCCATGTGCTCACCATAGGTAGCCTGACTGCCATTAGATGCTGAGATGAGATCCTCAGACCCCTTGTGAGACCATATGCTGGTGCGGTTGGCCCTGGGTTCCTCCTAATGCAGGACAATGCCAGACCTCATGTGGCTGGAGTGTGTCAGCAGTTCCTGCAAGATGAGGGCATTGAAGCTATGGACTGGCCCTCCCATTCCCCAGACCAGAATCCGATTGAACACATCTGGGAAATCATGTCTCGCAGCATCCAACGTCACATTGCACTAGACTGTCCAGGAGTTGGCCGATGCTTTAGTCCAGGTCTGGGAGGAGATCCCTCAGGAGACCATCCGACGCCTCATCAGAAGCATGCCCAGGCATTGTAGGGAGGTCATACAGGCACGTGTAGGCCACAAACACTACTGAGCATCATTTCCTTGTCTTGAGGCATTTCCACTGAAGTTGGATCAGCCTATAACTTCATTTTCCACTTTGATTTTGAGCATCATTCCAACTCCAGACCTCTGTGGGATATTAGTTGTGATTTACGTTGATCATTTTTAAGTTTTATTGTTCTCAACACATTCCACTATGTAATGAATAAAGATTTACAACTAGAATATTTCATTCAGTGATATCTAGGATGTGGGATTTTAGTGTTCCCTTTATTTTTTTGAGCAGTGTATAATAGTTATGACCTGGTCCGACAAGCCCCGAGCTCTCAGGATGTCCAACTCAGGATCCAGCTGACAGATGCAATCTTTCTGGACTGTGATGGAAGACTGGGCCCTGATCAATAATGTCTCCCCTCGGTGGAAGCCTGATCGGGTCTTCTAGAGCGATGGCCCCCAGCAGCGGGAACCAGCTTCTCTTTGGCCAGTATGGGGCAATCAGGATTACTTTAGCCTGGTCTTCTTGGATCTTCCTGAGGACGTTTAGCATAAGCGCCAGTGGTGGGAAGGCATGAGAGGATCTCGTCCCATTTCTGACTCAATGCATCAACTGCCTCCGGGGTGTCCGATGGGTTCAGAGAGTAGAATCTGGGCAACTTTGCATTTTTTTCTGGTCGCGAACAAGTCTATCCGAGGAGTTCCCCAGGGATGACACAGATACTGGAATACCTCCTGGTTTAGCTCCCATTCGGTTGGCCAGATCTCCCGTCAGCGCAAGTAATCTGCTACGACGTTCTGGGAACCTTCGAGATGTACTGCTGTTACCGATAGAACCATTTTCTCGGCCCAGGAAAATATTCTTTCCGCTAAATCCTGGAGTGCCCGATGTCTTAGGCCCCATGGGTGATGCAAGAAGGAAACCGTCGTTATGTTGTCGGATAGTATCTTGACGTGCTGATTCCTCAGCCTTGCTTGATTCTGCCTTAAAGTTTCCCATACTGCATAAAGCTCCCTGTAATTGGAAGACCTCTGGCTGATTTATTCCGGCCATCTGCCCTGAAGGATTCTTCCCTCTAGGTGAGCTCCCCATCCCCACTTGCTGGTGTCTGTGGTAATTACCACTCCTGGGGAGGCAGTCCACTGCACGCCCACTTGCAGGTTCCTGAGCCGAGTCCACCAACATAGAGATCTCCCCGCTGGGGATAGGGATATTGTTTTGTCGAGTGATGACTGCTGCCGATCCCAGACTGACAGGATGTGTCTCTACAAAGGTCTTGAATGGAACTGTGCCCACCGGACACATGGGACACAAGCTCTCATTACGCCCAGTACTTTCTTGGCTGATCTGATGAAGGCATGGTGTCCCCATAGCTCTCGGACCCTGCGCTGTACTGACTCCTAGGAAGACCTTTCTGGTCTCTGGTATTAGATCCGACTTTTGATGATTTATAGACCAGCTGAGAAATTCCATCACTGAAATGGTCCGATCTTTGTGTTGAGCTTCCGCCGATCTTGCCACCAGTATAAAGTTGTCGAGGTATGGTACTATTACTATTCCCTGATTGCTTAAATAGGCCACCACTTTTGATGTCAGCTTGGTGAAAACTCAGGGAGCTGAGGCCAGGCCAAAAGGGAGGCATTGAAACTGGAAGTGGCAGGTTCGGTGTGGCAGTCTTACGGCGAATCTCAGGAACCTCTGGGACGCTGGCTGTATAGGAACCTGATAGTAAGCACTCTTCAGATCTAGAGTGCAAATAACTGCATTCCTGTCTATAAGGTGGACTGTGGACCTCACTGACTCCATCTGAACCTTTTGTGTCTGACCCAAAGGATCAGTGGTTTTAAATTTATTATTGTGTGGGCCTCTCCTGAGTTTTATGATGGAGAATAGGGAGGAATAGTGACCCTTGCCCACCTCTGCCAGGGTAACCGGGACTATGACTGCTGAGCTGGCCAGTTCCTCCAGGTCTGCTAACATAGCTGAACCTGCTACCACAATAGTAGGGGCGATGTATCTTTCAGAGAGAGAATTCTATTCTGTACCCTTCTGATATGGTCCCGAGGACCCATTGGTTGTGGGTGAACAGACGCCAGTTTCCTGCTAAATGTTTGCGCCTCCCCCCAATTAAATTGGCGTCATTGTCTCCCGAGTCTGGAGCTTGACCTAAAACAGGAAGCCTCTGCTCTTTCCTCTTGTACTGTAGGAACTGCTGTAGGTTCCTTTATTGGCCTTCCCCTGACTTCTGTTTTCATGCTGCCTCTGGCTAGGGCTCCCTCTCCCTCCCTCACCTGTCATCTGGGAACCCCTTTTTGTCGCAAGCCAGCTCCAGATTATCTAATGCCAGCCTGTAAACTCTCAACCCGGAAGATGGGATGGAGCACAGCTTGGTCTTAGAGGCATTATCCCGACCAGGATTTTAGCCAGATAGCTCTACGGGCCACATTGGACAGTGAGCTATTCCGGGCCGCGAATCTAACAGATTTGGCTGAGGTATTGGCCAAGAAGGCAGTGGCGGATTTCATTATGGGAAGGGAGGCCAAGATGTCGTCTCTAGGGGTCTTATTGGACAGATATTCCTCTAATTGCCCCATCCATAGGAACATAGATCTAGCCACTGAAGTAGCCGCTATGTTTGCCCTGATCAGGGCTGCAGTGACTCCCAGGCCTGTTTCAGGAGAATATCCACCTTTCTGTCCATCGGATCACGTAAACTCGAAGAGTCCTCAAATAGGATGGACGTCTTCTTAGCCACTGCAACGTTGATCTTAAGGTCCTGGAAGAAATACCTAAGGTACTTCGGGTCAAAAGGTAGGCGATTCCTGAAGTCACGAGACAACACCAGCCGATGTTCCGCATCCTCCCATTCCTCTAACACCATGGTGCGAATATGATCACTTAACAGGAATACTCGCTGATTTTGCTCTCTAAGTCCCCTGAACATTAAAGGGAACCTGTCACCCCCAAAATCGAGGGTGAGCTAAGCCCACCAGCATCAGGGGCTTATCTACAGCATTCTGGAATGCTGTAGGATAAGCCCCCGATGTATCCTAAATGATAAGAAAAAGAGGTTAGATTATACTCACCCAGGGGCGGTCCCGGTCTGGTCCAATGGGTGTCGCGGTCCGGCACCTCCCATTTTAATCAGATGACGTCCTCTTCTCGTCTTCATGCTGCGGCTCCTGCGCAGGCGTACTTTGTCTGCCCTGTTGAGGGCAGAGCAAAGTACAGCAGTGCGCAGGTGCCGGGCCTCTCTGACCTTTCCCAGGGCCTGCGCACTGCAGTACTTTGCTCTGCCCTCAACAGGGCAAAGTACGCCTGCGCCAGAGCCGCAGCATGAAGACCCGAAGAGTACGTCATCCTATGAAGATGTGAGGCCCCGGACCGGACTGTGACACCCACCGGATCGGACTACCCGCCCAGGTGAGTATAAGCCAACCTCTTTTTCTCATCTTTTAGGATACATCGGGGGCTTATCTACAGCATTACAGAATGCTGTAGATAAGCCCCTGATGCCGGTGGGCTTAGCTCACCCTCGATTTTGAGGGTGACAGGTTCCCTTTAAGTCCTGTCTGGACAGCAGTTTAGGGATCTCCTCTACCTGCATCGTATTCCTCAGAGAATGAATGAGCTTGTCTGTATCCTCAGCTGAAAACAAATATTGTCTGCCCCGATCCTGATTTTCTGACAATATCTCGCCCCCTTCCTCCTGGTCTGATCCCAGGGGATGGGGTTCCTCATCTGAGCTCAGTTCCATCTCCCAGCTAGGCCGCTTATGGCACGGCCCCGGGCTGGGGAGCTGCTGACGGGAGAAGCTGGATATGGAGGTCTGTACTTCTTCCCGGATCATGGACCTCATCTCAGACAAGAGGGATGGCTGCTCTTCCCTTAAGACTTTGGTAGTGCAAGTGTCACAAAGCGTTGTGTTGTAGGTGTCAGGGAGCTTAACGGGACATACGAGGTATCACTTGGATTTTGCCGAGGCTTTGCCAGACCATTTGGACATAGGCAGGGGCATAGCTGGAGTTCTCTTATCCTGTACAGCACAAGAGAGGGAATAGTCAGGGCAAAGTGCTCGAGCACTGGCTTTGTGCGGAGGACTTATTAGGTGCTGGAATGGGTAGTTTGCTGAGGGCTGACTAGGTGCTGGGGATGTTCTGCAAGCTGAGGGTAATCTGTGCACAGCGCACTTACCCCATCATCCTGTTCCATTTTGCTGGAATCCTCCATAACACTGCCGCATTGATCACCCTACGAGCACCAGGAAGCCTGGAACGCATGCCGACCTTTGCCCCGACGTCACCGGAAGTGCGACGGCCACGGTTCCCGACTTCTGGAAGCGATGTCTAGCCGGCCGGCGTCCGAGCCAAGAACCTCCCACCGGGAGGAGCAGCTCAACCCAGGAGCATATCCGGTGCCTTGTTTCTGGGGCAGAGGGACTCCCCACTGGGGAGTGGTGGCCCTGGGCCTCTTGAAAGGGGGAAGGATCTTGGACAAGCCGCACGATCTCCCTGAGCCCTCCGGTAAGCACCACTGCGCTCTGCTCTCGTGTGTCCCTCCATGCAGGGACAGGAAATACACTAAGGGATTTGGGGTGGGGTGAGACCTTTTAACCGCTCGTCTGCTTCTCCTGTCCCTGCAAGGAGGACATCCTCCATGGTGCTGTCAGGAGGGACGTCCTGGAAAACAGATCTCATGGTAAAATCCTTTTCTCTGAGCCACTCATTGGGGGGGGGGGGGGGGGGGGGACACACACAGGACCGTGAGTGTATGCTGCTGCCACTAAGTGAATACATAAAAAGATTAGCTCCTCCTCTGCAGTATATACCCACACACTGGCTCCAGCCAAATCAGTTCAGTGACAAAGCAGTAGGAGATCATAAACATCAAACAAGGGTACAACATGTCAAGCCAAAGAACATACTCAAGGCTTCAGGCAAATAGGGTGGGTGCTGTGTTCCCCAATGAGTGGCTCAGAGAAAAGGATTTTACAGTGAGTACACAAAAATCCCTGTTTCTCCTTCACCTCATTGGGGGACACAGGACCATGGGATGTCCCAAAGCAGTCACTGGGTGGGGAAAAATACAAACCAAACGAACCCCAAGCGCCAGCTGCCTAGAGGTGCCCTACAACTGCCTGCAAGATCCTTCTTCCTAGGCTTGTATCTGTGGAAGCCTGAGTGTGAAGGTTGTAGTGTTTCGAGAAGGTGTGCAGACTGGACCAGGTCGCAGCCCTGCAAACCTGTTCCGACGCCTGGTTCCGAACAGCCCAGGATGCGCCCACCGACCGAGTGGAGTGTGCCTTTATCCCCACTGGGATAGGCTTGCCTCTAACACGGTAGGACTTCTGAATAGCCGAGCATATCCACCTGGCTATTGCTGACTTTGAAACGGCCAAACCCTTCCTGAGACCCTCAGGAAGAACGAATAAAGCGTCGGTCTTTCAGAAGGATGCCGTCCAGGAGATGTACCTCCTAAGAGCCTTCACTAGACCCAGAGTGTTTCAAAACGATGCACCGGTGCCGAACAAAACGAGGGTAGGTCAATGTTCTTGTTATGGGGAAAGGGAGAGATCACCTTGGGCAAGAAGGATGGAGACGGACGGAGAACCACCTTGTCCTGGTGAAAGATTAGAAAAGAAACTCAGGAAAAGATTAGAAAAGAAACAGGAAAGGGAGGATAGCTCCGAAACCCGCCTGATCAACGTCACCGCAACCAGGAAGGTGACCTTCCATGAAGGGCGATCCCAAGAGCATCCTGCAGCAGCTCAGACGGAGCCTCCTGTCGGACCCCCAGGACTAAGTTAAGGTCCCAAGGGCCTTCTATAGGGGGAACCCTGTGGGAGACCCCCTGAAAGTCGTGGCTTAGAAACATTTTTGCACTGGAACAAAACTGATAAGGCAGACCTTTGAGAGAGCTAAGAGCTAGACCTGAGTCTCAGTCTGAAGAAACTCCAAATTGGTCGGGATAAAGAGCCGAGAGGGTAGCGGGCTCGTTCCGTGCACCATGTGAGGGAAAAAAAAAAAGCTTTCCAGGTGCGATGATAAATGTGCATTGATGCAGGTTTTCGAGCGCTAATCAAAGTGGAAACCACTTCTTAGGAGGACCCAGCTTGGGTTAGGATTCAACGGTCAGGCCATTAAACACAGGGCTTCTAAGTTCTGGTGGCAAATTGGCCTTGTGAAAGAAGATCTGGTCATTCCAGTAGTCACCAGGGAACGTCTGCGACGAACTGCACCAACTCCGCGTACCACACCCAGCGAGGCCAGCCCAGATCGACTAGAATGATCAGATCCCCCTTCCGTCTTGATCTTCTTGATAACCCTCAGAAGTAATCGAATTGAAGGGAACAGGTAAGGCAGACGAAAGGGACGCCACAAAAGGATTAGTGCTTTCACCCCGATGGCCTCGATCTCGGGACCGAGCTATGACCTCCGGCACCCTGGCATATAGCCCTGATGCCATGAGGTCCACGTCCAGAGTCTCCTGGTGATGACAATCTGTTGGAAGACCTCCTGATGAAGAGACACTTCCCCTAGGCGAGACCCTAACGGGTGAGATGTACCGCCCAGTTTTTTTACGCCTGGGATGTGAATCGCCGAGATCACCGGCTTATCTCAGCCCAGATGAGAATGTGTTCCACCTTGCGCATTGCCGCCCTGCTGCGGGTGCCCACCTGATGGTTGATGTACTGACTTCGGATAGGGCGACCTGCTAGACTGGATGAAACTGCCGCCAGGACAACTGGATGACCTGCATTTTCAGGACGTCGATCGGAAGAAGGGCCTCTAGGCGTTGTGATGATCAGAAGACTGCCTCCCAGCCGAGGAGACTGGGGTCGGTGGAGACCACCAGCACTTGCTGGGAGAAATGAATTCCCCTGAGGAAGAACTGAAGAGTCCACCACCTAAGCACCCGCTTGATCTGTGGAGACAGGCGGCACAGACGATCGAAAGAGAAGGGATTCCTGTTCCAGGAAGACAGAAGCAGAATCTGCAGAGGACAGAAGTGTAGCAGAACAAAGGGAACAGCTTCCATCGCTTGCACCATCCTGCCGAGGGCCCGCCTCCCAAACCAAAAAAAGGAAATGGGCAACAGTGCCCGGGCTCCTTGTTGAAGGGCTATCAACTTTCCCCCGAGGGCAAAGTACCAACCCTCATGAGGTATCCAAGTTCATTCCTAAAAGGGATATCTGCTGAGCCGGGGAAGACTTGAAGTTTATCAGCCAACCCAGATGATAAAGTGCATCCAAGGTTATACGGATGCTCTCTGCGCAGTCCAAAGAGGAAAGCCCTTTGATCAAAAAGGTAATCCAGGTATGGAAGGACGACCACGCCCCGAGAGTGCAGAATGCACATGACGGCCACCATGACCTTGTGAACACTCTGGGAGCAGTAGCGAGGCGGAAGGGCCGTAAAATTGTAAATATTCCTCACTAACAGTGAAACGCAGGAACCTTTGGAGTAACTTTAGGTCCAGGATGGGCCTACCGGTATCCGGAAGACACCAGGTCTCTGACCCATTCTTCGAGGACGGATAGTCAGTTATGACAAAATAGAAGTAGACGTCCACCTACCCTGCTGGAGTCGACGGGATAAGAATCATTTGGCTAAAAATCTGTGGGACTTGAGCCAAGATTGGTTGGTTTAAGCAAGACCTGGGTACTCCTGTCCCCACGAAGGGAGCGCCCCAAGCTGGATGAGATGCCTAGTTTTTCACTGGGGAAAG
Source organism: Ranitomeya variabilis (assembly GCF_051348905.1). NCBI lineage: Eukaryota > Metazoa > Chordata > Amphibia > Anura > Dendrobatidae > Ranitomeya > Ranitomeya variabilis. The sequence continues at coordinate 123,321,805 of NC_135236.1, read as the reverse complement.
AATTTACATTTTTCTCCTGTGGCGTCAGAGATAAGTTGATCCAGCTTCTCGCCAAATTTACACCCGTTCTGGTAGAGCAAAGACGTCAAGGACCTTTTGGACGCTCGCAGTTCCCTAAACCACAGTGCACATTGGGTAGTGATGGCATTTCCGGCTGCAAGCACAGCACAATTAGCCGAGTCTAGGGACGCATGCAACAAATATTCCCGGTCCAAGGAGATTCAATTGGCTAGTTTTGCTGCTTTCGGAGGAAGGTCACTGTCCCATATGGTCCTACTCAGGGTATCGGGATTCTATCCATTCCTTTCCTCAACACAGGGTAAAGGAGGGGTATCTCGCTTCTATAGTCTGCTGACCTGCGAGGCGTTTTTCCGGTCCCTCTCTGTGCTAATGAACTATGTCCTGGAACTCAGGGTAGTTGGAGGTAACCGTATGAGGCGTTTTGTCCTTTTAAAGAGCACTGCGTGATCCGAGACAGAACTAGGGTCCTCATCAACCTTTAATGTATGGTTAACGGCTTCAATGAGGCTGTCCACCGTCAGCTGTTCAAGCTTTCTAGTCCATAATCCAAGAGCTGAACCGCTCAGCCATTGGCCCAAATTATCCGGTGAGTCTAGGTCAAGGTGCATGTCAAATTCTGAAGCTGAATCGTGAACGCTAGAGTTCTGGGGTCAGAAGAGGGGAGAAGAACCGTCCGCCTTCCAGCCATCGCCGCTGTTCATCAGGGGCGACTGGGAGAGGGGCCGCACTGACACGGTAAATGCCCCTCTGGACATCCAAAGGGTTAATTTCCCGATTGGTCAGGGCTGTTGGTCCAGCGCAGGATAAAAAGGCTGGATGGGCCTGGTGTAAGCGACACTCCACGTTCTCGTCTGTTGCTGGTGTGGGGAGAGCGGTACCCTGAAGGGATCTTTCGCCCTGGAACATCACAGGCATGCCCATATCACAAAAACTGGTTCAGAAGGGGGTACGGGGAGGCAACACTCCGCGTTTGGATCCGTCGCCCCTGTGTAATCTGTGGATTTTACACGTGAGGTCGACCCCTTCTGACCATGAAATGGAGAAGTCCTTCAAGGCAGACTGGCGAAGACCCCGGCCGATAGAAGAGGTGACAATGCACCACAGTATGCCCCGACTCCTTATGCACCAATATCCACTGCTGGGAAGGGCCAATGGGGCTGATGTGTTTGCTGCAGGGTCAGAGCACTTACCCAGGTCCATTGTTTCCCCATTAAAGTGCCGCCGGAATCTGCACAGCGTTGCACCAGCATGTGAGAAGAGTGTCCTGGTGGATAAAGATGCCCCCCCCCCCCCTCAGTTGCAGAGTCGGCGTGCAGAAGTCTCGCAGTGAGTGAGAAGCGCCAAATCAGGAAGGAGGGGCTACAGGAGCAGCAGCATCCGGTGGGTAGAGCTCCGTGAATAGAGCGGTGCCCTGAAGGGACCAGTCGCCCCTAAAATAGTGCTCAGTCATACATTACAACGGTGCAGGAGGGGTACGATGGGGCAACAATCCACGTTCCCACCTGTTGGTTTGGGGAGATCGGAACCGTGAAGGGATCCGTCGCCCCTGTAATCCTTTAAAAAGACAGTAAAAAGTAAAAATAGAAAATAAAATAAAAAATTGTGGTCTAAAGACCAGACCCATATGCCTCCTACAGACACTAAGCATGAACAGGTTCGACTGGAGCCAGTGTGTGGGTGTATACTGCAGAGAAGGAGACAATTTTTTTTCTATTCACTTAGAGTCAGCCTCCTAGTGGCAGCAGCATACACCCATGGTCCTGTGTCACCCAATGAGGCGAAGGAGAAAGTTAATTTCAGTTCTTCAATACAAAAAGTGAAAATCATTATATAGAGTCATTACTAGGGATCAGCGAATAGCTTCAGATAACTCCTTATCCAAATAACTATAGCGCTTACCGAATAGCTGCATTGGTAACCTGGAGCGCTCCTGACAATCAGCTGTTTGGCACCGCAGCTGCATGTGTCCCGACTGACAGTCACAACAAACAGGTTCTCCATGCATGTGTTGTGACTGTCACACAGCCGTGACACATGCAGCTGCAGCGCCGAACAACTTATTATCGGGAGCCCTCCAAGTATCCAGGTTACCGATGCAGCTCTTCGGGAAGCGCTATAGCTAGTGGGATAAGGATATATACAGAAAAACAGCAGAACAACAAGCAAATAGAGTTCGGGTGCAAAAGGAGTTATCTGAAGCTATTTGCTGATCGCTAGTCATTACAGAGTGATCGGTTTCAAGTGTTTATTCCGTTAATGTTTATGGCTTACAGCAAATGAAAACCCAAAAGTCATTATCTCAGTAAATTAGAATAATTAGCAAAAAACACCTGCAAAGATTTCCTAAGCATTTTTTTAAAAAAGTCCCTTAGTCTGTTTCAATAGGTTCCACAATCATGGGGAAGACTGCTGACTTGACAGATGTCCAGAAGGCAGTCATTGACACACTGCACAAGGAGGGTAAGCCACAAAAAGTCATTGCTAAAGAAGCTGGCTATTCACGGAGTGCTGTATCCAAGCATATTAATGGAAAGTTGAGTGGAAGGAGAAAGTGTGGTAGAAAAAGGTGCACAAGCAACCGGGATAACCGCACCCTTGATAGGATTGTTAAGAAAAGGCCATTCAAACGTTTGGGGGGATTCACAATGAGTGGACTGCTGACATATCCAGGACATGGGCTACAAGTGTCGCATTTTTTGCATCAAGTCACTCATGACCAATAGACAATGCCAGAAGCGTCTTACCTGGGCCAAGAAAAAAAAAAAAAAAAGAACTGGACTGGACTCAGTGGTCCAAGGTGTTTTCAGATGAAAATAAATTTTGCATTTAATTTGGAAATCAAGGTCCCAGAGTCTGGAGGAAGAGTGGAGACTTCATGCTTCCCTCTGCCGACTAGATTTCTGAAGATGGAAATTTCTTTCTCCAGCAGGACTTGGCACCTGTCCACACTGCCAAAAGTACCAATACCTGGTTTAAAAACAACAGTATCAGGTGCTTGATTGGCCAGCAAACCCGCCTGACCTTAACCCCATAGAGAATCTATGGGGTATTGTGAAGAGGAAGAGGAGAGAGACCAGGCCCAACAATGCAGACAAGCTGGAGGCTGCTATCAAAGCAACCTGGGCTTCCATAACACCTCAGCAGTGCAACAGGCTGATTGCCTCCATGCCACGCCACAATGATGCAGTAATTGAAGCGAAAGGAGCCCTGACCAAGTATTGAGTGCATTTACTGAACATACATTTCAGTAGGCCAACATTTAGTTTTTTCAAAACAATTTTCAAGCTGGTGTTATAACGTATTCTAATTTACTGAAATAATGACTTTTGGGTTTTCATTGGCTGCAAGCCATAATCATCAACATTAACAGAAATAAACACTTGAGATACATCAGTTTTTATGACTGTATAATATATCAGTTTCACTTTTTGTATTGAAGAACTGAAATAAATTAACTTTTTGATTATATAATTTTGTGAGAAGCACCTGTATATTATGGCATACCAAGATACTAGACTATTCCACAGGACAAGTAAAAACAAATTAAATGTTTATTGCTTTAACCTCATCTTGATCAAGTGCAGTAAATTTACGGCTCAGGGTTAAAGCTGCTGCAATGTAGAGGTTGGGAAAGGTAGTCGGCTGTCAAGACACCATGGGAGAAAAAAGAACCGGTTTATTACCTCTCCCATATTTCGCTGCTTCCTAAACCAGTACTTTGCCTGTAGCCCCAGCTCCCCACACTTGCCTGGAAAGTAAACTGCACTGCAACCTTCCCCCACCACACTGCTCCCTACAGGGCTCCATCTTTACGCACCGCTTTTCATCACCATGCTTTTTAGGCACTTCTAGAAATATGATGGATGTACTGCCACCGCCATACTGCCCAGTTTACAGTCTTTAGACACTAGCCATCGCTGGGCACAAAGGCCTCATTTTTATATTTAATTTTTCTTTAGTCGCAATGCAACTTTTTAACAATGGCTTTCTATCAGTAGCAGTCATGACACCCTACTAGAGTCTGTTTTAGAACATCACATGGTTTTCTATGTCCCCCCCAATGGAACACATTGGAGGAAAACAACTAAACATTAAACAATGCTTGCCTTTGGTTATGTTTTGCTGTTCCTACCTTACCCCTTTGTCATAGGTTTAATACCCTTTTCCTAGTGTACAAACTGAATAGCTCAGTATCCATCAGCAGGGTAATGCCCGAGTAGGAAAAGCCACCTTATTCTTCTAAGTATCACATCTATTAAGTGGCAGCACACAAATCACAAGGTTTCCTGTATTCACCATTGAAGGCTACAAGGTAAAAAGAAAATTTGCCCACCGAATAAAAATTAAGCCACTCTTAGGACAAGGTGGTGCTGTTAGGGAAGCCCCAATCATGGCATTGGCACAAAAGTAGAAAACACACAGACAGTACGGAGTAAAAGAGCCACGCGGAAGAAAGGTTAAAATCTTCATTAATACACTGAAAATATGACAGAACTCATGCTTTTTCTTTAAAATCAAAAATACAAAAATTAAATGTTTTCCTAAAAACTTACTAAAAAAAACTCCTTACTTTAAGGAGTGACTTGAAAATGAACGCATGTGTAAATTTATACAATAAAATGGTATACAGTTAAAACAGGTAATATACATAGAAACAAAAAAAGAATGAACAGCCTCCACTGTAGAGTTTTAATTTCCAATACTGTACTCTCTGAACACGCTTACAAAATACAAACCTTTTTTTTTTTTTCTTAGAAAAGGAGGGGCAAAAAGGGAAAAAAAAAGAAAAAAAAAGTGCCTTCTCTTCTTTCTTTATGCATTAAGTGCACAACTGAAACAGTGCACACACCAGAAACAGCAAGCATCCTTGCACCCACATCTTCTGCACTTCTTCCTGCAGGACAGAGCACCTCATACAAAAATACCCACCAAATTAGCTGCATCAGTACCAGAGCTGTGGATGGAGACGTAAAGGAGGGAGAGGCTGCGTGGATACATGTGTGAACGTAAATATATATATATTTATATGTGAATGATGGGTGTTTGGCTCTGCATGTACAGACAGAGGGGAAAGAATGTGATAACAGAAACCTGGCCTAGTCGCAGGTCATATATCCCCTCAACCCTGTACTGTATGCAAGGTCCACACCTACTGTACAAGCCTCCATATTCCCACTCTCTACTTTGCCTTTTAAAAGCTTTTTTTTTTTTAAAAAAGGTACTAGAATGGATTACAGATAAAATATAAAATATATATGAATTTCTAAAATGGAGCTTACATGGATTGAACCTTAAGAATTTCATTATCTAAAAAAAAAAAAATGAAAAAAAAAAAAAATACATTATGCAAGCAGAGAATAGGAACAGCCAAACATATCATACAAAATAAAAAGTAAAATTTGGCTACTAGAACAGATTGAAGCGACTGAAATACAAGGAATGGATAATGAATAATCTACACTAATAAGGATCACTGTGTAGGAAGATTAATCCCCCAAAATTTGAGAAAAACCTATCTGTTCCTGCTGACACGAACAAACTATTCAACAGCGGATAGGATGCAATCTGCAGCTCACAGACAGCGGGGTTTCTCTCGGAGACATAATTCCTGGGAGGAGGCCAAGCTGCCCAGTGATGTGCCACCAAACCAGTCACAACACGTCACGGTGAAACCGTTCCTTTTTTTTTTATCCCATATAGAATTGTTTGTTTTTTTTTTTTTTTTAGACAGCAAAGTAAAGAAATGCCTTCAGCAGTTATGGCAAATGTTTGTGTACATGAACGCTCAGTCCTGTGGTTGTGCAGCTTTGCTCCCCTGCAGGTATCTGAAAGCTGCCCCCCTGTTGGGGGATCCTGCAGGTGTGTGATGTCCTCCTAATCTGGTGGCAAACAGTCATGTAAGCGAAATCTGTCTCTGATGTGAGGCCGCACATCCTCATTCTGCAAGAGTAGAAAAAAAAACAATAAATGTGTGCTGAAAGTGTAGAGAAGCCACCTTCTACAAAAATAAAACAAACCTGAATTTAATCAGATACACTGAAAGTCTTCATTTTCACTAAATTCAGCATGTCTGCCCTTCTCACATACTGATAGATTGAATGTGTACATTAAGAATGGACATTAGAACGATGCCTAGCTTTTAGAGAGAGTAGTAAATCTTGCCCATAACAATTCCATTGCATTTCCTAATTATCGCATATACTCGAGTATAAGTGGAGATTTTCAGCCCATTTTTTTTTTTTTTTTTTAGACTAAAAGTGCCCTTCTTGGCTTATACTCAAGTCATTGTCCCAGGGGTCAGCGGGGAGGGGGATTGGCGGCTGTCACATCATACTCACCTGCTCCCAGGGCAGTCTCTGCTTCTGTCTCCGGCGCCCACAGCTCTTCCAGTGTTCAGCGGCCATGTGGTACAGCTCATTAAAGTAATGAATATGGACGCGTCTCCACTCCCATAGGCGTGGAGCGCATATTCATTACTTTAATGAGCGGTACACATTAAATGAACACAGGAACAAGCTGCCAGTGCCAGAGACCATCAGAGAAGGACCGCGTCAGGAGGGGGTGAGCCATGCGATATTCACCTGTCCCCGTTCCACCACTGGGCTCTGTTTTCCGCGTCCTCTGGCTGTGACATTCAGGTTAGAGGGCGCGATGATGTGGTTAGTGCACGCCCGCTGCCTGAACAGTCACTGCAGAGAGTCGGAAAACACAGCTGCGCACGGTGGTGGAACGGGGACAGGTGACAATCGCAAGTGCCGGGGGCCTGAGCCAGCGGCCTCCCGCACCCCCACAGCGCGCCGGTGTCCTCGCCTGCTCAGGACACCGGCACCTCTCCCCCAGCGACGAGAGGAGAGTATGTTTTTTTTTTTTTTTTAATCGCAGCAGCAGCATATGGGGCATAATATTCTATGGAGCATCTTATTGGGCCATCAACCTTTGTGCAGCATTATGTGGAGCATAATATTCTATGGAGCATCTTATGGGGCCATCAACCATTGTGCAGCATTATATAGGGGTATAATATTCTATGGAGCATCTTATGGGGCCATCAACCTTTGTGCAGCATTATATGGGGCATAATATTCTATGGAGCATCTTATGGGGCTATCATTAACCTTTTATGCAGCATTATATAGGGCGTATTTTAATATGGAGCATCTTATGGGGCCCATCATGCACTTTATGGAGCATTCAACATGGATATTCAAAAACACTTAACCTACTGATATCTCAATTCATTTTACTTTTATTGGTATCTATTTTTATTTTTGAAATTTATCAGTAGCTGCTGCATTTCCTACTCTAGGCTTATAATTGAGTCAATAAGTTTTCCCAGTTTTTTGTGGCAAAATTAGGGGTCTCTGCTTATACTCGGGTCGGCTTATACTCAAGTATATAAGGTACATTACTTGGTTACCTGTTCACACTGAAAAAGACCTTTAAGATTCAAGAAACGTCAGTTTTACTATAATTGAAAACAAATATGCAGCATCTTTTAAGAATTTGCAAACTTGATACCAGTTGTCAATTTATTCACAACTTTAAAAAGGCATTGAGGAAACAAAATGCTTTAAAAATGGTATTCTTGGGGAATACAAGCATTTACTAAGAAAAAACATTACTTTTAGAGCAAACAGGTTCTCTTTAAAGGTTTGCTCCAATATTTAACCTTTTTCCAAGATATGACGTACTGTTACATCATATGCTGGGTCCCTGACTGAGATGAGGGGCTTGCAAGCCAAGCCTGCATCTTTCTTTTCTGTAATCAATTTTAATTAATAAAAGTTTCTTGATGAACAGGCAACACTGATGCACGAAAAACAATATTGAGAATAGCCGACTTTCTTTTCTCTTGCTCCAATTGAACCTGGAACAGAAGCAACAATTAGTCCTGCATAAAAACGTTGGTGAAGCTTACCAGTTCTACAAGCTTCTCCAGGAAAGGGACAAGCTTCAGCAGCTCCTTGTCATTTTTATCCATAAACCAACTCTCAATGGGGATACCGTTTGAAAGCTAAAAGAAGCAAATTATATATATTACTGCATACAGCATATTTGCTATAGGTAGAACACGTCAGCCTACACAATAATACATCATCAACGGGGCCACAGTCATGTCAACCAAAAAAGAGCTGAAACATGTCAAAACATGTTGAAAACCAAATACACAACCAATTCTACTGTACACTCGAATGTAAATGTTGTACCAAAAAGTATACAGCGGAAACAAAAGAAATTAAAACAACAAGGTTACTTACAGGTAGCCATTTTTTCCAGAACCCATGACGGCACACCTGAGAGAGGGAACCACCCAGCCAGGAAACCTACTGAAATAAAAGGGCGGTACCTCTCCCCGCCCCCTTCAGTTCGGTTACAGAGCATGAGAGGTCCGCCGATTAATTTACACGGATAACCAACGAGAGAGAGAGAGAGAGAGAGAGAGAGAGAGAGAGAGAGAGAGAGAGAGAGAGAGAGAGAGAGAGAAAATGAGAATATACCGGTGCTGTCATGGGTTCCAGAAACACCGGCTACCGGTAGGTAACCTTGGTGTTTCCCCTTCACCCATGATAGTACACCTGAGAGATTTTTGGAGAAACGAAAACACCTTAGGGAGAGACCACTGCTTGCAGCACCCTTTTACCAAAGGTTAGATCAGTCGAGGACAGATTTAGTATGTAGTGCTTAACCCCTTCATGACCGTGGGATTTTTTGTTTTTCCGTGTTCGTTTTTCACTCCCCTCCTTCCCAGAGCCATAACTTTTTTATTTTTCCGTCAATTTGGCCATGTGAGGGCTTATTTTTTGCGTGACGAGTTGTACTTTTGAACAACATCGTTGGTTTTACCATGTCGTGTACTAGAAAACGGGAAAAAAATTCCAAGTGCGGTGAAATTGCAAAAAAAGTGCAATCCCACACTTGTTTTTTGCTTGGGTTTTTTGCTAGGTTCACTAAATGCTAAAACTGACCTGCCATTATGATTCTCCAGGTCATTACGAGTTCATAGACACCCAACATGACTAGGTTATTTTTTACCCAAGTGGTGAAAAAAAATTCCAAACTTTGCTTTTAAAAAAAAAAATGCGCCATTTTCCGATACTCGTAGCGTCTCCAGTTTTCATGATCTGGGGTCGGTTGAGGGCTTATTTTTTGCGTGCCGAGTTGGCGTTTTTAATGATTCCAATTCGGTGCAGATACGTTCTTTTGATCGCCCGTTATTGCATTTTAATGCAATGTCGCGGCGACCAAAAAAACGTAATTCTGGCGTTTCATTTTTTTCTCGTTACGCCGTTTAGCGATCAGGTTAATGCTTTTTTTTATTGATAGATCGGGCGATTCTGAACGTGGCGCTACCAAATATGTGTAGATTTGATTTTTTTTAAATTAATTTATTTTGATTGGGGCGAAAGGGGGGTGATTTAAACTTTTATATTTTTTTTATTTTTTTCACATTTTTTTACTTTTGCCATGCTTCAATAGCCTCCATGGGAGGCTAGAAGCAGGCACAGCACGATCGCCTCTGCTACATAACAGCGATCATCAGATCGCTGCTATGCAGCAGAAATGCAGGTGTGCTGTGAACGCCGACCACAGGGTGGCGCTCACAGCTACTGGCGATCAGTAACCATAGAGGTCTCAAGGACCTCTATGGTTACAATACTGAAGCATCGCCGACCCCCGATCATGTGACGGGGGTCGGCGATGATGTCATTTCCGGCCGCCCGGCAGGATGCGGTAGTTAAATGCCGCTGTCTGCGTTTGACAGCGGCATTTAACTACTTAATAGCGGCGGATGAATCGCGATTTCACCCGCCGCTATTGCGGGCACATGTCAGCTGTTCAAAACAGCTGACATGTCCCGGCTTTGATGCGGGCTAACCGCGGAGCCCTGCGTCAAAGCATGGGAGCAGACATCGGACGGGATAGTACGTCCGATGTCGGTAAGGGGTTAAAGAAGGTAGATGGTGAGGACCAGGTAGCGGACTTATAGATCTGATCAATTGATACCTCCACCTTTTCTGGCCAGGAAGTAGCCACGGCTCTGGTGGAGTGAGCCTTGATGCCTTCAGGAACCGGAGCGCCACTCACAGAGTAAGATAAATTAATGGCCTCCCTGATCCATCTGGCAATGGTACCATTAGATACATACCCCGTAACGTTTCTGTTACACTGGAAGGCTATGAATAGGGACTGATCTTTCGTCCACTAACTAGTCTTGGACATGTACTCTAACATGGACCTCCTCACGTCCAAAGTATGGAATTCTTCCTCTCCTGGATTTTTAGAATTATCACAGAAGGAAGGTAAGGTGATCTCCTGGCTCCTATGGAATTTAAGAACTACCTAGGGAAGATAAGCCTGATCTGGTCTTAGAACAACCCTGTCCTCATACACTTGCGTGTAGGGGGGGCATATAGATAGAGCTTGTATGTCACTTACCCTACAGGCTACTGTTAAGGCCACTAGCAACACCGTTTTAAGCTTGAGGAATTTCGCAGACAACAACTCCTGTAAGGGCTCAAATGGTTGCCTAGTTAGCGCCTCTAAAACTAGGTTCAGGTCCCATGGAGGAATTTTTGAAACTAACCGGTCTAGATCTACTACAGGATTTAATAAATCAGGACACCCATCTATTGGATGCTAGGTTGCAATTATACAAGGCACCTAAGGCCGACACCTGTACCTTGAGAGTATTAGTTGCTAACCCTAGTTGCTATCCCGACTGTAGAAATTCTAGAATAGCCCCTACCGGAGCTTCATCCCCCAAGGGCTGTCCTAAGAACTCCAGGAATTTCTTCCATATTCTACCATAGATCCTTGATGTAATCGTTTTCCTACTTTTCAACAGTGTGGAGACTAGCCCTGGTGAGAATCCCTGCCGACTCAGTAACGCCCTTTCAAAATCCATGCTGCCAGATGGAAGTCCTTCACCTGAGAGTAGCACACTGGTCTCTGGGTAAGCAGGTTTGGGATCTCTGGTAGAATCCATGGATCAGTAACGGACATCCACCTTAGAAGGGAGAACCATGGTCTCCTCGACCAAAATGGAGCAATGAGAATTACTGTCGCCTGATCTTCTCTGATCTTTCCAGCAAAACCAGCAAAACAGATCTCTCTCGGACTGCCCACGACTGCACTATTTGCAGGAAAATTTGAGGATTTAGAGACCATTCTCCCTGTCTCAATTTCTTGCAACTCAGGAAGTCTGCTTTTCAATTTTCTATTCCCCTTATGTGAAGTGTCGTAAGAGATAGCAGGTGTTGCTCTGCTAGCTGGAGCAGGATGTTTGCTGCCTCCATAAGGGTATGGGACCTCGTTTTCCCTTGGTGGTTAATATAAGCGACGACCACGATTGTCCGACATGACCCAGGCATGGCGACACCGAAGGAAGGGGAGAAAGTGTCTTAAAGCTCTTTCCACAGCCCTTTTAAAGTTTGAACCCTGATCTCTCTTTAGAGGAGACCAGGTTCCCTGCACCAAGTAGGATCTCAGATGTGCTCCCCATGCGGTACTGCTCGCGTCCGTCATGATAACGTCCTCCACCGGCCTCAACCCTGATGCCAAAAGCTCTTACTGTCCACCAGGCTAGGGAGTCTCTTTACAGCTAAGGAAATATATACCTTTTCCTCTAAATGCCCTTTTAACGACCTCTGTGCTGACAGGACCTCCCACTGTAGCAGCCTCAGGTGAAACTGTGCCCATCTTTCTGCCGGTATAAAGGATGTTAGGGATCCTTGCAAGGACATCGCCTTCCTTAATGTCATTATAAACTGCTGTATTGCTGACAGAGCCAGGGCCATTATTTTGGCTATCTTGTTCTCTGGTAGGAGACCGACCAGGCACTTGGAGTCCAGAACCAACCCCAGGAAGGATTGTATATTTTCCGGTCTTGGCTTTGATTTGAGGGTATTTACCAACCAGCCTATCTCCTGTAGGGCCACAGTCACTTACTTCACCTGTTCTACACTGGTTATTCGACCTCCCGACTATAAGGAAGTCATCCAGGTACGGGATGATAATGATGTCCCCAGAACGAAGGTAGGCCATCACCTCCAATATTACCTTGGTAGACACCCTTTGAGCCACTGACAGACCAAATGGGACGGCCTGACCTGTCCCTGGACATAACAGAGCCACCCCCAGGAACTTTTGATGGTCCCGATGGATTGGGATGTTGCAGTAGGCATCTTTTAAGTCTATGACCGCCATGAAGCAATCCTGGAACAATAGCTTTATAGCCGTGTTCACTGACTCCATTTTGAAGGAATAATTCTCAACCCATCATTGGACAATTGTACTTAGAGAACTGACCGGCTTCTGTATCAAAAAGAGGGGGGGAATAAAATCCCCTTCCTATCTATTCCACCGGGACTTTGCGCAGAACTCACTTTTGTATCAGTCCCAAAATCTCTACCTCTAGGGCTAGCTAGTTCTCCTGGCGATTTCCTGCTGGGTGTTAATATAAACGTCTGGCGGGGTGGACGGACGAAGTCTATCTTCAGACTGTTCTTGATGACACTTAAGTTCCAGCGACTGGGGGAGATGTTCACCCAGGCAGTAGAGAGAGCCTCCCCCTACCTCTGACATGACGTCATTGGGGGGGCTTTTTTGATGATGCAGAGGGTTCTCGGAACATATATCCAGACCCTATTAAATTTTCTATTCCGAAAAGAAGGCCTCCTAGCTTCCACCGAGAAACCCCTTCTTCTTGTCCCCTGCCTTCTCTAAGATGTCCTCTACCTACTGACCAAAGAGAAACTGGCCATCACACAGGATGGAGCAGAGTATTTTTCGAAGGCGGGTCTCCCGGACACCATTTTAGCCGTAAGGCCCATCTAGCCGCTTTGGATAGGCTTGCCGACCTAGCCGCTAACCTCAGAGTCTAGAAAGACCGTTGATCCTTGCAACAGAGACATATTTGCCAAGGTTGCATCTCTTGAACCTTACTCTTCAGTTGTTCCTTCATTTGTTGCAGCCAGACCATGAGAAAGCAGGCAGTACATGTCCCAGCTATTGCCGGCTTCAGACCACCTGCGGCTGCCTCCCAGGTGTACCTCAGGAACCATCAACTTTCTTATCTAATGTGTCTCTAAGCATGCCGGAGTCCTCCAAGGGCAGGGATGATTTTTTAGAGGACTTTGCTACTGTCCTGTTGTTCTTAGGGATTTTATCCCAACCCTCTGAGTCCTTCTCAAAGAGGATCACTGTCCGAAAAGGAGAAGGTGGACGAGGATTCCGCATGATATTCCCCACCGGATTGCAAGGCCTCTGAATCCGTGACAAGCCCCCGAGCTCTCTTGCTTCTCGTCTTATTGGAACCTTTCACCTCTGCCCTGATTACGGTCCTAAGGCCCGTGGCAATGTTGCGGTCTCTTCCCGTATTGTTTTCTGCATGCAGTCAGCGCAGAGATCCTTCTGCCACTGAACTGCCACCGGGGTTTTACAAAGGGCACACTTTATTCTCTCTTGGCGCTAGCCTTCCTAGGCCCCTAGTGATTAAGCAGAAAATGGCCCCTATTAAACAACAAAGGTGACATTCTGGTAGATCACTCACCACCTGCTGTCAAATCAAGGGTACCGGATTTGGAGGCTGATCAGGGGTACGTACAACGTCCCTCCAGGATACTGAGGAGTCCCGCGATCTCTGGTCAGGACGGCTGCCACTCAAGCGGTCAAGTTAGTGACCAGGCATAGACACTGGTGAATGCTCCTGCTGTAAGGGGTGCTGCTGCTGTCCACTGGGACAGTGGATGTGGTAATTTCTAGTTGACACATCATTTGTCTACCTGTTTCTCTTGCTGAACGTGTAATCATTACTATTTTACTTATGTTTATTCACTATTGTATGTAATCAATTTAAAATTTTCATGCAATAAATTTATACCTTTTTAGTAATTTATGGACTTGGGCTCCACGTTTTCTTTTTTGGTTTAAGGATTCAGCCTTTGGAGTGTCCCTTTTTTCTGTTCTTCTGCTTTCCGCTTCCCCACTTGGTGTGGAGCATGTATGGCAGATTATTATTTACGTTTCCCTATTTGGGCCGTATTCATCTTGGCCCCGCCGCACACCCCCTGACTTCACGCGGGAACACCCATTGCCAGCGTGCCTTGCGCGCGCCCCCGGAAGCCGGGCTCACTATGGAGCGGCGGTCAGGAGGCAGAGCGGCGCGGCGGCTGCAGAAGAGGTTTCAGCACGAGGGTCCTCATCAGGACAGGAAACCCAACTAAAGTGGGAGGGAGAGGTACCGCCCTCTTATTTCAGTAGGTTTCCTGTCCTGGCTGGGCGGATCCCCCTCTCAGGTGTGCTGTAATGGGTGAAGGGAAAAATAATAGATTGTGCAATTTGTTTAACCCCTTCACGCCATACATGTACAGTGCATTTCTTGTCTCCTCCTCTGACGTGGGCTCCGGCGCTGAGCCCACATCTTTCCCAGCACATGTCAACGGTTTATACCTTATGGTAATAAAAGGGCAAGAAATATGAAAAACCCAATGTGGCTAAACAAAGAAGAGGGGCAATCAACAGTAAAAAGAAAGCATTTAAACTAAGAGCAGGATGGCACCGTTGAAGCTCTAAAAAAAAAAAAAAAACTATAGGGAGAAAAATACTTTAGCTAAAAAACTAATTAAAGCTGCAAAAAAGGAAACAGAGAAGCACATTGCTAAGGAGATTAAAACTAATCCCAAACTGTTCTTCAAATATATCAATAGTAAAAGAATCATAAGTGAATGTGTAGGCCCCTTAAAAAATTGTGAGGAAAGAATGGCTGTAGATGACGAGGAAAATGCTAAGATATTAACCCCTTTACCCACAAGGGTGGTTTGCACGTTAATGACCGGGCCAATTTTAACAATTCTGACTACTGTCCCTTTATGAGGTTATAACTCTGGAACGCTTCAACGGATCCCGGTGATCCTAACACTGTTTTCTCGTGACATTTTCCTAAATTTTTCCAACTTTGAATTTTCATGCCCTTAAATCACAGACATATGTCACACAAAATACTTAAGTAACATTTGCCCACATGTCTACTTTACATCAGCACAATTTTGGAACCAACGATTTCTCATTTTTACAACACCATTTTTTTTTTAGGGACCACATCACATTTGAAGTCACTTTGAGGGGTCTATATGATACAAAATACCAAAAAGTAACCAACAGTGACACCAATATAAAAACTGCACCCCTCAAGGTGCTCAAAACCAAATTTAAGAAGTTTATTAACCCTTCAGGTGCTTCACAGGAATTTTTGGAATGTTTAAAAAAAAATAATAATAAATGAACATTTAACTTTTTTTCACAAAAAAAATAATTCAGATCTAATTTGTTTTATTTTACCAAGGCTAACAGAAGAAATTGGACTGCAAAAGTTGTTGTCCAATTTGTCCTGAGTACGCTGATAACCCATATGTAGGGGTAAACCACTGTTTGGGCGCACGGCAGGGCTCGGAAGGGAAGGAGCACCCTTTTACTTTTTCGACGCAGAACTGGATGGAATTGAAATCGGACGTCATGTTGTGTTTGCAGAGCCCCTGATGTGCCTAAACAGTGGAAACCCCCCAATTCTAATCCCAACACACTCCTAACCCCAACACACCCCTAATCCTAACCATAACCCTAACCCTGACACACCCCTAACTCAACAGTAAACGTAATCCAAACCCTAACCCCAACTCTAGCCAAAACTCTAACCCTAACTTTAGCCCCAACCCTAACTTTATAGTTATAGAGTTTATACCATACCGCGTTTGGTAAAATTAATAAACCAGTTTTATTTTTTGGGTTAGTACGATTACAGCTATACCTCATTTATATAATTTTTATGTTTCAGCGCTTTTATACAATAAAAAGTATTTTATATAAAAAAAAATATTATTTTTGCATTTCTTTATTCTGAGGGATACAACTTATATTTTTTCGCTGACGATGCTGTATGGCGGCTCGTTTTTTTGAGGGACAATGACGTTTTCAGCGGTACCATGTTTATTTATATGTCTTTTTGATCGCGTGTTCCACTTTCTGTTAGGCGGTATGATAAAGCATTGTTTTTTGCCTCTATTTTTCTTATTTACTGTGTTCACTTAAGGGGTTAACTAGTGGGACAGTTTCATAGGTCAGGTCGTTACGGACGCAGCGATATTAAATATGTGTACTTTTATTATTTTTTATTTACATAAAGAAATTTATTAGAAAAATATTTTTTCTTTATTTAGGAATTTTTTTAAAAATATTTTTTACACAGTGTAATAATTTTTTTATTTTTTTAACTTTTTTACATTGTCCCAGGGTGGGACATCACTATATAAAGTCAGATCGCTGATCTGACACTTTGCAGAGCACTGTGTCAGATCAGCGATCTGACAGACAGTGCAGGAGGCTTGCCGGCGCCTGCTCTCAGCAGGCACTGAAAAGCCACCTCTCTGCAGGACCCCGCGGCAATCTTGGATCCGGGGGCCTGCACGGAGGAGACGCTTGGAACATGATCACATCGTGCTGTTCTGAGGGTCTCAGGGAAGAACGCAGGGAGCCCCCCCTCAATGTGTGCGATGCTTCCCTATGCCACCGGAATGCTGCGATCATGTTTGATCGCAGTGTTCCTGGGGTTTAAGTGCCGGGAATGGTCCGTGACAGCTCCTAGAACATGATAATCAGCTGACACCTGGCCACGATCAGCCGCGCTCCCCCAGTGAGTGCGGCTGATGGCATATGACGTACTATCCCGTCGATGGTCATACAGTCCAAGGTAACCTCGACGGGATAGTACGTCTAATGTCAGAAAGGGGTTAAACACCTTCTCCACGGTGGAAAATGAAATGCTAGGTGAAATGCCGAGAGACAAAGAAAATCCTATATTAAGGGTCACCAATCTAACCCAAGAAGAGGTGCAAAACCGGCTAAATAAGATTAAAATAGATAAATCTCCGGGTCTGGATGGCATACACCCACGCTTACTAAGAGGACCAAGTAATGTAATAGACGGGGCGTGTCCTGGACGGCCATGTGAGTGGACGCTGAGGAAAGAGCTCCTGTGGCCACAAGCATAATTATCCTGAACAGACATAGCTGGCTGCCATAAATCTAGCCTAATCTGGAAGCCGAGTCACCTGTGAAGGAGAGCTGTGGGGACACCCAGAGACGCTCGCAATGACACGGAGGAAGCACAGAGATGCGGGTACAGGAGAGGCTGGAGGAACCCAAGATGGAGCTGAGGCCAGAGCGTATGCTGAGAAGGAGAATGCTGCCTGTCAGAAGCGCATGGAAGCTGCAGCAAAACTTCAAAAGGTTTGCCCGGGTGGTCGGTGGGGAAGAGGCACAAGAGACTATGGAGGAGAGAGCTGAAGAAGAGGAAGAGGAGGAGAAAGCTGATGGAGCGAGGGGGGCACAGAAGGGGGAGGAAGAAAGTAGCATGGCTGCAGCATGAGAGGCTGAGAAGGAAGTGGAATTGAGAGGGGAGCCAACCCTAAAGGACGTTTTTATCCTCTAGTCCCTGAATGATTTAACCCTTCAGATGAAGGAGGTGAAAGGGGAGATTATACAAATAAAGGCGGCCATACAGAAAATGGATAAACGCATGGGGGAGGTGGAGGAGAGGATGAGTACTGCGGAGGATCATGAGGTTCAACTACAAAAGGCAAAGAGAAAGTTTGCCCAACAGATATCGGAATTGGCGGCAAAAAAATGAGGACCTAGAAAACAGATCCAGAAGAAAGAACATCAGGATAGTGGGTCTGCCGGAAAAAGGAGATTTTTGTGTACTCACCGTAAAATCTCTTTCTCTTAGCCTCTAATTGGGGGACACAGGACCATGGGTGTTATGCTGCTGTCCACTAGGAGGCGACACTATGCATAATCTGAAAAAGATTAACTGTGGCTCCTCCTGTGCAGTATACACCCCTGGACGGCATCAGCCTTCTCCAGTTTTGTGCCAAAGCAGTAGGAGGAACGTAACATGAATAACATAATTATGCCTGTAAGAAGGCAACTATGTACGAGCTCCAGAAACAATATGAGAACTCAACAGTTACAACAGCCCGGAAAGGGCAACAGGGTGGGAGCTGTGTCCCCCAATTAGAGGCTAAGAGAAAGAGATTTTACGGTGAGTACACAAAAATCTCCTTTACTCTGTCGCCTCATTGGGGGACACAGGACCATGGGACGTCCTAAAGCAGTCCCTGGGTGGGAAGCAATGGACGAATATTGTGCAGACAGGCCCGTACACTTAGGGCACCGCCGCCTGCAGGACACATCTACCCAGGCTCGCTGAGGACTGGGTATAAACCCTGTAGTGTTTAGTAAATGTGTGTAAGCTAGTCCAAGTGGCCGCCTTACACACTTGTTGTGCCGAAGCCTGGTGCCGAATGGCCCAGGAGGCCTCTACCGCCCGTGTAGAGTGTGCCGTAAAACCGGCTGGAAGAGGAGGATTCTTAAGGCGGTACGCCTCTTGTATGGTGGATTTGATCCACCTGGCAAGAGTAGCTTTTGGAAGCTGGCCTACCCTTGTGGCCGCCTTCCGGAAGGAGGAAAGGAGAATCAGACCTCCGGAAGGACGCAGTCCTAGACACGTATATACGCAAAGGCCTGACAAGGTCAAGCGTATGCAGAGCCTTCTCCACTATGAACCGGAACCGGACAAAGGGATGGTAGTGAAATTTCCTCATGGAGGTGGAAGTCTGACACAACCTTCGGAAGGAAGGATGGGACCGTACGAAGAACTACCTCGGCCTGGTGACAAGCCAGGAAAGGCCGTCTGCATGAGAGTGCTGTCGGTTCAGACACCTTGCGTAGCGAGGTGAGTGCCACCAGGAAAAAAACCACCTTCTGGGAAAGAAGGCGGAGCGGGACCTCCTTAAGGGGTTCGAAGGGTGGTTCCTGCAATGCTGTCAGGACCAGGATGAGGTCCCACGTTTCTAGTGGTCGTCTGTAGGGGGGAACCAATCGGGGAACCCCCTGAAGGAAAAGGCCTTACTTGCGGCTTGGTAGCAATGCGCTTTTGGAAAAAGCACTGAGAGGGCTGACACCTGGCTTTAGGCGAGCCCAATGACAGACTGGCCTCCAGACCCGCTTGGAGAAAACCAAGAGCTTTGGGTAGGGAATAAGGGAGTGGAACCTAGCCACGAGATTCGCACCAGGTAAAGAAAACTTTCCAGGTACGGTAATACATCTTGGCAGAGGCTGATTTCCGTGCTCTGATCATGGTTGCAATGACCTCTGTCGAGAACCCTGCCTGGGTTAGAACCCAGGTCTCAAGGGCCACGCCATCAAGTTGAGAGCCCTTGAGTTCTGGTGGTAGAACGGCCCTTGTGATAGAAGATCGTGGCGGTCGGGGAGACGCCAGGGGGCGTCTGCTGTGAGTTGTACGATGTCGGCGTACCATGTGCGTCTGGGCCAGTCCGGTGCAATGAGGATAGTTGAAACTCCCCCTTGTTTGATTTTCCTCACCCTCTGAATATCAGGGGGAGAGGTGGAAAAAATATACAGAAGCTGGAACTGAGTCCAGTCCTGAACCAGAGCGACTGCTCCAAGCGACCGCGGATCGTGAGTTCAGGCAATGAAGTTGGAGACCTTGGCATTGAAATGGGATGCCATTAGGTCCACATCCGGGGTCCCCCAGCGGAGACAGATCTGTTGAAAAATTTCGGGATGGAGAGACCACTCTCCCGAGTCTATTCCTTGTCGGCTGAGGAAGTCTGCTTCCCAGTTGTCCACACCCGAACGTGGACCGCCGAAGGACCGACCCTGTGTCCTCCGCCCAACGGAGGACATATGACACCTCCCGCGTCGCTTGGGTACTGCGGGTCCCCCCTTGATGAGTCACATATGCCACAGTCGTGGTATTGTCCGACTATCCTGATGCAAGAGGCTGCCAGTAAGTGATGGAAAGCCCTCAATGCCAGAAGGATGGCACGAATTTTCAGGATGTTGATGGGCATGGACGCTTCCGCTGAGGACCACTTGCCCAACAGGAGCCCACAGCTGAGCCGGGGTCCCTGGATGCAGGCGCAGTGTACTGGCCTATTGCTTGGAGGTGTAGGATGCTGCCTGTACAGGCCCTACCTGAGGTGTCTCAACCTATACCCCCAGAGAGGGATAGGGAAGGTGCTATTGTCACCTTCAGGGGCCTTTATCCTCGCCTCGACCTCAACCCAGAAACCAAAAGGAATTGGGGAAGGGAGTCTCGACTTCGAACCAGCACCCGAGGGACTGGGGAAGGAGCAGCATGGGGAATAGCCATCTCAACTTCAACTGGGCACCCCATAATAGGGGGCCGAGGAAGGAGCCATGCCGGGAGTCTCACAAGAGACCCTCTTTTCTTCATCTGCTAGTCGGAGGGCCAGTGCCTTGTCCTTGGGAAGGAGCACTAGACCCCTGGAAGTGTTGAATAACATTCCCAGGAAGGTCAGGGACTGACTCGGAGTTGGTGATGACTTTGTAGGTTGATTAACCAGCCCATACGACTGAGAGTATCGGTTGTGATTGAGACGCTGAGCTCACAGTCCTTGAAGGTGGGAGCCTTGATGAGTAGATCGTCCAGGTATGGAACGACTACTATGCCTCTGGAATGCAGGACGTCCATGGTTGCTGCCATGACTTTGGTGACACTCTGGGAGCCGTGGCGAGTCCAAAGGGGAGAGCCACGAATTGGTAGTGGTCCTGGCCTATTGCGAACCTGAGAAACCTCTGATGGGCAGGTGCAATGGGTATATGCAGGTATGCGTCTTGTATGTCTATGGAGGCGAGATATTCTCCCTTCTCCATGGACGCAGTGATGGACCGAAGGGACGCCATGCGGAAGTGACGGACCCGTACATATTTGTTGGGCTGTTTTAGGTCTAGTATGGGCCGTACGCTGCCTCCTTTCTTGGGAACTACGAACAGATTGGAGTAGAACCCTCGGAAGCGGTCGGTCGTGGGTACCGGTACTATGACTCCTGATTAATAAAGCGAGGAGACCGCTTGGTGGTAGGCTCGAGCCTTGGCTGGCGGTTTTGGGGGGACAGAGAGGAAGAACCTGTCCGGTGGGTTGGAGGTGAAGTCTATTTTGTATCCGGAAGACACTAGTTCCATGACCCACCTGTCTTCTGTAATAGGCAGCCAGACTTGATGAAAGAGCAAAAGTCGGCCGCCTACCGGTGTGGTGTCTTCCGGAGTCCGTGAGTCATGAGGAAGAGAAAGTCTGAGATTTTCCTCCTCTGGGCTTAGACTGGCCTGCTTTTGACTGCCAGGTCTTGTCCGACCTTTGCGTCGATCGTGAGTTGTCCCTGCGTGGGGAACGGTTACGATTTTGTACTGGACGTGAGACGGACCAGCCGGAGGAATTCCGAAAGGATCGGAATCGAGTTTGGTTACGCTTCTTGTAAGTGCGTTTAGGTTTCAGTTGGGGAAGAGAAGTACTCTTACCCCCTGTGGCGTTGGATATCATAGTATCCAACTGTTCACCGAAAAGTCTCCCACTGAGGTAGGGGAGGTGCGTGAGGGACTTCTTTGAGGCTGCGTCCGCTTTCCATTCCCGTAGCCAGAGGATACGCCAAATCGTGATGGGGTTTGATGCTATCCCCGCGACTCCCCTTGCTGAAACCAGAGCTGCATGGAGCATGTAATCTGCTACAACTGCAATTGAACCGCTTGGTCCGACAGTTGAGGAGCGGATGCTTGGAAGGCTTGTAGATTCACCAAGCTGAGGCGAACGCAAGGAGCCATGGATGCCCTTGCTGCCTTGAAAATTGAACGAGCCATGCGTTCTACCTGCCAGTCTGCTGCGTCCCTGAGGGTTGAGCTATCTGGCGGTGTAAGGAGGGTCTGTGCTGCCAGCCTAGAGACTGGGGGATCCACTTCAGGTGGATCTGTCCATTCCTTGGTGTCCTTCTGTGAGAAGGGGCACCTCGCCTCCAGATATTTGCGATTAGCGAATTTTTTCTCAGGCTGTGAGAGCTGTTTTTTTAAGGATCGCCTTAAACTCTGGTGGTTAGAGAAAACCTTAGGCGGCTTCAGAGGTCCTTCAAAGGAAGTCTGATGTTCCGGGGGCTCTGGTGGCGGATCAGAAATGTCCGGCACCCGATGGATGGACGATATTATGTCCTCAACTAGCGCTGTATTGCTAGGAGGGATTGGGATCAGGGACCCCTCTGTTTCTCTGTCTGAGTCAGAGTCGCAGATGCCTTCCGAATCCTGTGTATCACTGAGGCGTCCCCTGCTGGGTGAGCTGGGGAGGAGGCCTTCTCTGGTTGGGGATTGCGGAGATCTGCATTGTCTGTCCCTGGAATGGGACGGTCTAGATGACCTGGAGCAACGGTGTCTCTCCCTAGAGGGGGATGACCGTGTGCTATGGGATGACGCAGATGGACTTGATGTATGGATCCGCTTGCGTCGTGACCTAGACGTGGATGTGCCAGGGGCATCTTGTTCCTGAGTCAAGCTCTCCCTTGCTGGGTAACGGTCATAGCCGGGGCATGACCCTGCAGAGCCCGAAGCAATGTGGAAGTTAGGTTATCTATAGACTGCGTCATAGATTGCGATATCTGAGTAGCCCATTCCGGTGTGGCATTAGACACCGAGGCAATGGCAGGGGCTTCTTGAGGCTGTGACACAGTAGTTTGTATACAGTTCTGACAATGCGGGTATGTGCTACTACTGGGGAGAGCGGTCCCGCAGGCTGTGCAGTATGCATAATAGCAGTTCTGCCTGGTTCTCTTAGACCTTGAGCCCGGCATAGTGCACAGAGTGCAGAAGTGCTGCCAGCAGATGGACCTTACAGGTAATATGGATTCACAGCTGAGTAAAGATAACCCAGCTGTGATCTTACCCCACCAGTGTACCCCTAGGTCCAGCGCCGAAAATCCACAGTCCTGTGCCCCCCGGAGACTGGCTGCCTGGTCCTGGTCCTGCAGACCGGGAGATGCAGGGTTAATCTGCAGCCAAAAATGGCTGCAGAGACAGAGGAGAGAGGAGGAGAAGGGGGCGGAGAGCTGGAAAAAGGCGGCAAGGCTATAAAAAAACCCGCCCTTTCTGTCTCGATCCGCCCCTTGTATGACACTGTAGAGTGTCATATTTGTCATCCGGGGGGCGGGCCGGGGGGCGGAGAGGAGGCTGCTGCTTCAGCTAGGCCGAAGCCGGGGCCTAAATTAGATGCCTGAGGCCCAGAAGGGCTCCAGGCCGGCGCGAAAGTCCGGGAGGGGGTTGGATCTGAACCGGACCCCTCCGGATTTGAAGGCAGGATGGCGGTGGGGCCATAAGCGGAAGGGGGAGCCCGGCTGGGGTCCCCCTGAGGCAGTAGAGAGCTGGTGCTGCCGCAGAGACAGGGACGCTGGGAGCCCTGTGTCTGTATGTGCCATGCCTGCCTGCACTCCCCCCGGCCCCAACAGGAGCCCGCAGCTGGGCTGGGGTCCCTGGATGCAGGCGCAGTGTGCTGGCCCATTGCTGGGAGCTGTAGGATGCTGCCTGTACAGGCCCTACCTGAAGTGTCTCAACCTAATACCCCCAGAGGGGGATAGGGAGGGTGCCTTTGTCACACCTTCAGGGGCCTTTATCCTCGCCTCGACCTCAACCCAGAAACCAAAAGGAATTGGGGAAGGAGGGGGGTCTCGACTTCGAACCAACACCCGAGGGGTTGGGGAAGGAGCAGCATGGGGAATAGCCATCTCAACTTCAACTGGGCACCCCATAATAGGGGGCCGAGGAAGGAGCCATGCCGGGGGTCTCACAGGAGACCCTCTTTTCTTCATCTGTAATCCCGTCGGAAAACGGGAAACGGAGTAAAAACGGAGTAAAAATCTTTAGGTGTGCCTCCTTTGCGACACTAAGCAAAAACTGGAGAAGGCTGATGCCGTCCAGGGGTGTATACTGCACAGGAGGAGCCACAGTTAATCTTTTTCAGATTATGCATAGTGTCGCCTCCTAGTGGACAGCAGCATAACACCCATGGTCCTGTGTCCCCCAATGAGGCGACAGAGTAAACAGAGGGGAGAAATCCTACTGAGCTTATTGAAAACTGGTTGAAGGAGAAGGTTGTAGCCGAGGTTCTGACAAGGGTCTTTGCCGTGGGAAGAGCTCACAGAGTTCCGCCGCAGCCCCCTCCCCCTGGAGCCAATCCTCGTACCATGTTGGCTAAGATATTAAACTACAGAGACAGACATTGTTCTTAGGAAGGCCAGAGAAATGGAGGATCTCACTGTTGACGGACAGAGGATTGCCATCTACCCGGATTACTCTGCTGCGGTCCAGAAACAGAGAATACAATTTACTGGTGTCAAGAGGTGACAGAGAACAGGGGGTGAAATACTCCATGTTTTTCCCTGCGAGGTTGAGAGTGGTTGCCTTTAATAAAGCTCATTTCTTCACGACACCAGAGGACGCTACCCAATGGATCAACATCAATGCCAAGAAACTACAAGCGGCGGGAGACTGACTTTCAGCTGAGGCGTGAGCTGTTGTTGTTGCCTAGATGTTTGGGATAAGAGAACTGGGTTGCTACTTGTACCCATTTAATATTTGTGTCTCTTTCACTTTTGGAGGAGTGGAATATGGCTGGGTTTAACTATTACGCCAGTCAGAGTTGTGCTGGAAAATGAGGGGTGGGGTGGGGATTGTTAATAGGGTGCACTGCAAACGATGTGTTTTTTTTGTTGTTTTTTTTTTTTACTCTCTTTGCTTCACTGTTTGTTCTGTACTGTTAATAACTTCACTGTTTGTTCTGTACTGTTAATAATTAATGTAAAGAGATGTGGTTCTGAGGGTCGCGGGAGCCAGTTAGAGGAGGTTACCTAGATGAGAGTGCTTCAAACAGGCCAAGGAGCCCCACTTTCGATGGAGGAAAATGCTTTATCTTGGAGGGAGGTTGGGGGTGGGAGTTTAAAGGGTGGGAGAGAGGGGTTAGACAGCTCAGATTAAGGAGTAGGATTTTCTTGATGACTGTTCTGCATCATGATGGGGGACCGTATTAAAATACTGAGTTGGAACGTTAGAGGCCTGGCGGACAAAAGCAGCGGTGCAACAGTACGCACGAGACCAGAGGGCCTCACTGATATGTCTGCTGGAGACACACTCAGTTCGTGAGAGGGTGGACGTCTTACGTAGGCGGTGGCTGCAAATAACGTATCATTCCACCTTCTCTACATACTCAAGGGGGTATCGGTATTGGTCCCAGCAGGGGTGCGCTATGAAGAGCTGAAGGTGTATGCTGATGTGGATGGACAGTATGTGGTAGTGAAATGCAGAATGCCTGGTATTTTGATGTGTGTGGCGGCTATGTACATTCCTCCCCCTTATTCGAGTAAAAAACTTAGAGAAGTGTTGGAATTGATTGGACGGGGAGATTCGATGCCGCTTTTAATTATTGGAGATCTCAACAATATAGGTGATGATTTCTGGGATAAAAACAAAAATACACAAAACAGGTCGGGAAAGCCATATTATGCCGTTTGGAAAATATATTCTAGAGATTGGTATGACTGATTTGTGGAGAGTGTGACACGTGGGGGAGAGGGGATACTCTTGCTATTCACCAGCTCATGATACTTTATCCAGAATAGATATGGCGCTCGGAAACAATATGTTTGATGCTATGGTGGGAGAAGTGAGATACTTGCCACGGGCGATCTCCGATCATAATCCGATAGAGGTGGAGTTATGGCCAATGGGGACACAAGCACGGCATATGGGAGAGTGGAAATTTCACCCTAACTGGTTGAACAGTGTGAGTTTGGAGGCAATGCAGCAGGAGGTGGAGGAGTTTTTTGAGATTAACGAGGGCAGCTCGGACATACCAACTATATGGGAGACGATGAAGGCATATTTGAGAGGTTTTCTGTTCAGGGACATCAATAGATGTAAGCGGCGATCAAAACAGGCGGAGAATGCCGCAAGGGAAAGGCTGAGAATTGCTGAAGATGAGATGGCCACACTGGGTACCCCTGAGGCTGGGAAACGGTTAAGAGAAGCCCAGAATAATATGGATAAAATTATTTTGGAAAGGGCAGGGAGGAAGAGAGAGTTCCAACGACTAGCCTTTTACCAGGAGGGGGAGGTAGTGGGGCATATGCTCTCGCTGGTGGAGTCAGCCCAGAGGGGTACACCATTCGTACATTCACTAGAGTCTGTTAACGGTATAAAAGTGTCTGAGACCTCAGATCTTAAGGGTCTTTACGGACTTGTACGCGGATCTGTAAACTCTGGTGTGGACCCATCGGGGACTGACAACGCGCCATTTCTAGAAGGTATTGTCTTACCTAGACTGAGTGAGGAGGATAGGGAAAGTTTGGAGGGACCTATTGCGGACGAAGAACTAAGTCGTGCTTTAAGAGACATGACAAGAGGTAAGGCCCCAGGAGCAGATGGATTGCCAGCTGAAATTTATAAGGAGATACAAGTAGTTTTGGAGGAGGCTAGGAATGGGGGGATTCTTCCAGCCTCCATGAGGGAGGCCATAATAGTTGTAATCCCGAAGGAAGATAAAGATCTACGACTGCCTGAAGCTTATCGCCCGATTTCTTTGCTCACAACGGATGTTAAACGTCTGGCTGTGGTGTTGGCGGCCCGATTGTTGGGTGTTATTTCTAAGTTGATTAATCCAGATCAGTCTGGCTTTATGCCCGACAGGTCCATGGCAATCAATCTTAGAAGGCTTTTTTGAATTTACAATTGGGGGCTGATAACGGTGGGCATAGAGTTATTGCTTCTTTAGATGCCCATAAGGCATTCGACAGTGTGGAATGGGGATACTTGTGGCAGGTATTGCAATGCTTTGGCTTCGGCCCACAATTTGTGTCCTGGGTTCAGCTATTGTACGTGCAACCATCAGCTAGGGTGAGTGAAATAGGGATTTTTGTGTACTCACCGTAAAATCCTTTTCTCCGAGCCACTCATTGGGGGACACAGGACCATGGGTGTTATGCTGCTGTCACTAGGAGGCTGACACTAAGTTGAGACAAAAAAAAAGGTTAGCTCCTCCCCTGCAGTATACACCCTCGTGCTGGATTCCAGAGACCCAGTTCAGTGCAAAAGCAGTAGGAGATTAATATCAATATAATACATAACATTAGAGTATAACATGTCAGAAAAAAATCAAGAACCAAAAAGGTAACAAGCCGTAAGGCTAACAGGGTGGGTGCTGTGTCCCCCAATGAGTGGCTCGGAGAAAGGATTTTACGGTGAGTACACAAAAATCCCTATTTCTCCTTCGCCACATTGGGGGACACAGGACCATGGGACGTCCCAAAGCAGTCCCTGGGTGGGTAACAATACAACCAAATAACTCTGTGTACCATCTGACTTATAAATGCACAACGGCCGCCTGCAGAATACGTCTGCCAAGGGCCGCATCTGCGGAAGAATGAGTGTGGACGTTGTAGTGCTTTGTGAAAGTATGCAGGCTAGACCATGTTGCGGCCTTGCAAACCTGTTCCGCCGACGCCTGGTGCCGAATGGCCCAGGAAGCACCAACTGACCGAGTAGAGAGCTCTAACCCCCCGCCGGAATGGGCCTGCCCGACCCGATAAGCTTCTTGGATAGCTGATCGGATCCATCTGGCTATCGTAGCCTTAGACGCGGCTGAACCCTACCTGTGACCCTCATGGCGGATAAAGAGGGAATCCGATTTACGGAAAGAGGCAGTCCTAGAGACGTACCTCCTGAGAGCCCGTACCACGTCCAAAGTGTGAAGGGCCTTTTCGACCCTATGTTTTGGCTGTGGACAAAAGGAGGGAAGAATAATATCTTCATTGAGGTGAAAAGATGACACCACCTTAGGGAGAAAAGCGGGAGATGGGCGTAAGACTACTTTGTCCTGGTGGAAGGAAAGGAAGGGTGCCCGGCAGGAAAGAGTGGCCAACTCCGAGACGCGCCTGATAGACGTTATCACCACAAGGAAGACCACCTTCCAAGAGAGAATAGATAGTGGGACGTCTTGCAGAGGTTCAAACGCGAGTTCCTGAAGGACGCTCAGGACCAAGTTGAGATCCCAGGTCTCTAGTGGCATTCTGTAGGGGGGAACCACGTGGGAGACCCCTTGAATGAAGGTCCTGACTTGCGAGTTAGTAGCAATCTTACGCTGGAACAGCACCGACAGCGCTGAAATCTGGCCCTTGAGGGAACTGAGGGCCAGGCCGGAATCCAAGCCGGACTGGAGAAATTCCAGAATGAAGGGAATGGAGAAAGCGAGAGGGGGACGATCGCTGAGTCTGCACCAAGAGAAGGCGGCTTTCCAGGTGCGGTGGTAGATGCGAGCGGAAGACGTCTTGCGAGCTCTAATAATGGTGGAAATGACCTGCCAGGAGAAACCTGCTTGAGTTAGGATCCAGGTTTCAACAGCCACGCCGTTAAACGCAGGGCCCCTGAGCTCTGATGCTAGATCGGTCCTTTGCGGAGTAGATCTGGGCGGTCTGGCAACCGCCAGGGAACGTCGGATAGGAGATGCACCAGTTCCGCATACCATGTGCGACGCGGCCAATCTGGGGAGATAAGGACCACCGGAATCCCCTCTATCTTGATTTTCCGGATCACCTTCGGTAACAGAGGAAGTGGAGGGAACACGTACGGGAATCGGAACCTGTGCCAGGGGAATATCAGAGCATCCACCCCGACGGCCCGGGGGTCCCGAGAACACGGTACGAAGTTGGGGACTTTGGCGTTGAGCCTGGATGCCATCAGATCCACGTCCGGAGTCCCCCAGCGAAGGCAGATTTGACGAAAAACTTCTGGATGGAGCTCCCACTCTCCCGAGGCGAGACCCTGACGACTGAGAAAGTCCGCCGCCCAGTTCTCGACACCCGGAATGTGTACCGTGGAAATGGTGGAGTGGTTGACCTCGGCCCAACGGAGGATGTGTGACCTCCCGCATCGCTGCCCTGCTGCGAGTGCCCCCTTGATGGTTTATGTACGCAACAGCAGTGACGTTGTCCGACTGTATTCGGACTGGGTGACCCGCTAGCAGAGGGTGGAAATGTCTCAGGGCAAACCTGATAGCACGGATCTCCAGAATGTTTATGGGAAGTTTCGACTCCCTCTTCGACCAACGCCCCTGGGCAGTGTGGTGGAGAAACACCGCTCCCCAACCGAGGAGACTGGCGTCGGTGGTCACCACCAGCCAATGGATCGGAAGAAAAGACCTCCCATGGTGGAGAGTTGACTCCAAAGTCCACCACGTGAGCGCTTGCCTGGTCCGCGGGGACAGAGGGCATGGGCGGTCGAGGGTAAAGGGACTCCTGTCCCAGTTGTCCAGAAGAGCCTGTTGTAAAGGACGGAGATGCAGTTTGGCGAAGGGAATCGCTTCCATTGAGGCCACCATCATCCCCAGGATCTTCATGGCAAACCGAATGGACTGCGGGCGAGAAAGCGTCCTGGCCCCCTGTTGAAGCGCTTGGGCCTTGGAAGAAAGATCAGTCCCTTGGACGTGTCTAGGATCATGCCTAGGAAAGAGATCCTTCGAGCTGGAACAGGAGAGGATTTGTCCAGGTTGATTAACCAGCCAAGGCGCAAAAGCGAATCCAACGTAATGCGGACACTTGCTTCGCAGGCATGAAAAGATGGACCTTTGACCAGAAGGTCGTCTAAGTATGGCAACACGACCACTCCTCGGGAGTGCAGGATGGCCATGACCGCCGCCATGACCTTCGTGAATACCTTGGGTGCTGTGGCAAGACCGAAGGGCAAGGCCGTGAATTGAAAATGGTCCTCTCGAATGGCGAAGCGGAGGAACCTATGGTGTGGCGGAAAGATTGGGATGTGAAGATAAGCATCTCTGATGTCTATTGATGCTAGGAACTCGTCTCGCTCCAATGAGGAAATGACCGACCGAAGAGACTCCATCCGGAAGTGTCGTACTTTTACGTGCTTGTTTAGGAGTTTCAAGTCCAAGATGGGGCGCACGGACCAGTCCTTCTTTGGTACGACGAAGAGGTTTGAGTAGAATCCTTTGAATCTCTCGTGTTCCGGAACCGGAACGATGACCCCGTTTTGGCGGAGGGAATCGATGGCGCAATGGAGAGCGCGCGACTGAGCTCTTGAAATTGGGAGATGCGAGGGAAAAAAACCGAGCTGGGGGTGAGACGGAAAATTCTATTTTGTAACCAGACGACACCAGGTCTCTGACCCATTCGTCGGGGATGACGGAAAGCCAGACCTGACGAAAAAGAAGTAGGCGTCCGCCTACCTTGGTGGTGTCGACTGGAATACTCCCCGAGTCATTGTGAAGGAAATCTGGCAGGTCTAGAACCTCTGGTTCTGGGTTGTCTAGGTCTTCCTCTCCAGGACGGATTTGGTTTGTAAGAAGGTCGAGAGTCCCTGTCTGTGCGTGTAGATCGTTCTGATCTAGACGATGCAGCAGAGTTGGACCAGAAAGGGCCACCTCGAAAGGGGCGAAAGCGAAAATACTGTTGGCGCTGAAAAGCAGCCTTTGGTCTGTGTTGAGGGAGGAACTTGCTTTTTCCCCCTGTAGCATCGGAAATAAGTTGGTCCAATTTCTCACCAAATAGGCGTCCGCCCTGAAAGGGGAGAGAAACTAAACTAGAGACTTTTTTTTTTAGGAGGAATCCGCCCGCCACTCTCTAAGCCAGATAGCTCTCCTGATGGTGACGGCGTTTGAAGCCGCTGTTGCCGCACAGTCTGCTGCGTCTAAGGATGCGTACACAACGTAATCTGCTGCCATAGCAATCTGTTTGGCGAGGTCCGCCGCTTCAGCCGGAAGAGCGTGGTCCTGAAAGGAATGTGCCAGAGTATCTGCCCAGGAAACCATAGTTTTAGCGACCCAGGCCGCAGCGAAGGAAGGGGATAGGGAGGAACCTGAGGCTTCATACACTGATCGCGCCAGGGAATCCAACTGGCGCTCTGTGGGACTCTTAATTGATGCCCCGTCAGGTACTGATAAAAGCGTTTTGGTAGCCAAACGCGACACCGGAGGATCCACCAGCGGTGGCTCCGTCCAATCTTTAACCAGCTCTGGGGAAAAGGGATATTTAGACTCTAGAGCCTTTTTGCCCGTAAAGCGTTTATCCGGTCGCTCCCTATGCCTCTTAACTATCTCTAGAAAATCCGGATGGGAGGCGAAGACCTTATGGGATCGCTTGTTTCTTGTGAAGGAAACTGCGTGATCCGGAGTTGAATAAGGGTCATCATTAACCTTTAGCGCATGATTGACAGCCTCAATGAGGGAGTCAACGGTTGAACGGAACTCCGGAGAATCCGGGTCCATGGACGCCTCAGACTCATACTCAGAGTCGTGATCGCTTCTAGCCCCTGGAGAGGGTGAGCGAGAAGTGGAGTTAATGGAGGCTGAATGGCGCGGCGAATGATCGGGAGAGGTAGTGCGGATCCGTTTTGTGGATGTCCGAATCTCCTGTGGGTGAGAGCGGCCCCTGCTGGCCGACGATTCCCCTGTAATAGAGGGGTCTCTTAACCCAGGTAAACGAATGCCCCGCTCCCCAGAGGGGTCATGAAGGGATTCAATCGCCTTAGCTAGCGAGGCCACGGTTTGTGACAGGGACGTGGCCCACTCAGGGGGGCTAGGAGCACTGGGGTCGGTAGCGGCGGAGGGCTCCTGGGCACATTGGGCATCACAGGATGGGCAGAACGGGGAGCTCTGAGGCCTGGGAAGAGGAGCCTGGCAGGTGGTACAAGCAGAGAAAAAGGTGGTATGCCCCTTGACTGGGACCTGTTGTACCCCAATGTGATGCACCGAGCTGCTATGAGGAAGCAGAGGGGTAGCGCTGCAGGGAAGCAGCTAAAGCTGTCTCCTTACCCGGTCCTGTGCCCCGCAATCGAGTGGAGAAGAAAGATCCTCCGTGGGAGAAAAGACCGGCCGGCGCTGCGTGCTGCAGGGGGAAGATGGCTGCCGAGACCCTGAAGTGAAGTCTCGCAGGGAGCGAGAAGCGCCAGAAGCGTGGGCGGGGCCATAGAAGTGATGCGTGGAGTGGGCGGAGCCTACCGGAGTGCGGCCTAGCAAGGGGCCGAAGCCGGGGACTAAATTTCTGGCCTCGGCCGGCGCGCACCCGCGGGGAAAGGAATCGCGGCGCTCCGAAAAGGATGCTGCCGCTAAGGAGGAGGAGGAGGAAAGGTGACCCCCATAGAAAAAACCATCCCCTAAGGCCATAACCCAGTGGTAGGGGCGCACACCATCTGCACTTACCCCATAAAGGTGCCAGGGCTACATAGGACGGTGCAGGGTTGGGGGAGCCTCTATCCACCATCCCCAAGAAAAGGGGGGTGGAGCGGAACCGTCCGCCTCCTTCCATCAACCGCTTTTTTACAGTGGTGATGCAGTGGGGGCTGCACGGACGCCACAGTGGTATAGTGCCTCTGTACAGCCGAGGGTGAAACCTGGTGGGCAGGGCAGATGTCCAGCAATAAAAGGCCTGGCTGCAGAAGAGGATACTGGAGCTAAAACACCAGTGCTCGTCTGTTACTCGGGGGGAGATCGGTGCCCGTGAAAGGGTCCCGTCGCCCAAAAAAAAAAAAAAGTGGTCAGCTCAGGCAGTGGCATCCCACGTCGCAGGAGAGGATACGGAGAGGTGAAACTCCCGTGCTCGCCTGTTGTTGGTTCGGGGGAGATCGGAACATGAAAGAATCCGTCGCCCCCTTCGTCCGGGATAGAAAGGTTTAAATCCAGTGAGCCTCCTACGGACACTAAGCTTGAACTGGGTCTCTGGAAGCCAGCACGAGGGTGTATACTGCAGGGGAGGAGCTAACCTTTTTTTTTGTCTCAACTTAGTGTCAGCCTCCTAGTGACAGCAGCATAACACCCATGGTCCTGTGTCCCCCAATGTGGCGAAGGAAAAAGGGGAGCTTTCTCATACGATTAGACTACATAGAGGGACGAGACAGGGGTGTCCGCTCTCCACTCTTTTGTTTGCTTTAGCCGTGGAGCTGCTGGCCGCCAGTCCGCTGAGGTCTCTGGGTTTAAATATGGATTGATAGAGAAAAAGATAGCGCTTTTATGCGGATGATATACTGCTGTTCTTGAGTGATCCACATGATTCACTGAGTAATGCAATTCGGCTAATCGAGGGATTTGGTGCTTTGTCGGGGCTTAAAATAAATTGGAATAAGTCAACTCTGTTTATGGTGGATGATGCAGGGGGTGATCTTGGAGATTCTATGGAAGGGGGTAGACTTAAAGTAGCAGATCAATTCAAATATTTGGGGATACTAATCTCTTTGCCGATCACGAATTACTTGCATACGAATCTTACACCGGTTCTGGGAACTCTTAAGGCAAAGGTAGGGGCTTGGTCTAAGTTGCATTTATCTGTTGTAGGCCGAATTAATCTCATTAAGATGATTTTGATGCCTAAGATACTGTATGTTCGCCATAACTTACCTATCTGGATAGCACGTGTAAAATTCAAATTGATTAACTCTTTATTTAGAGGCCTGGTGTGGGGGAGGCAACACCCGCGAATTAGATTGGAGACGCTTCAACGCCCTAAGGACGCGGGAGGCTTGGCTTTACCTAACCCTGAAATATATTTCTTGGGGGCCCAATGTCAGCATTTAAAGGGCTGGGAACATGAGTCGTCTTCCAATGTAGCACAACTTTTGATAGAAAGGGTGGTGAAGAGAAGTCTGGCGGTACAGTGTCTGGAAGATGGATCCCTAGGGATACCTAGGGATACTGGGGAAGAAATACCCAACATTATTTCTGATATATAAAGTATGGGGGAGAATTAGTCTTGGTTGGAACTAGGCTAGGGGAGGCTACGAGAAGTTAGGCCTGAGGAGGGTTCGCCTATATATTTATGGTGTATTCGTTTACAAATAAAAGTTATTGTATATGGTTAACGTATATAATACCACAGGATATGTTAAGAGGAAAGCGTGAGCTGTCTAAAAAGGAAGGAGGGGGCGGGCTGGGTAAGGGGGGGGGGGGGGGGTTAACAGTGGGGGAAAATAGAAATGTATGTCTTAATGTGAAATGTTTTATTGGACTCATATTTAATAAAAAACATTTGAGTAAAAAAGCCGGATCACTCACCGGTAATGCTCTTTTAGTGAGTCCACGACAGCACCCTACTGGAGAGAGGGATCCGCCCTGCAGGAACAGGAAACCTATTGAGAAACAAAAGGGGGCGGTCCGCCTTTCCTCCTCAGTTTTGATTTCAGAGTACCCGGAGGACCGCCAGTATTAGGCAAATATCATTTATTTCATTGTTTAAACTTATTTGCTTATGATTAAAAGGATTTTACTCAAATAATATGTATTATATTAATCTAGGGAGGGATGTAAGAGGGTGCTGTCGTGGACTCACTAAAAGAGCATTACCGGTGAGTAATCCGGCTTTTTACTCTTCGCCACGACAGCACCCTACTGGAGATCTTTCAGAGACCATCACCTAGGGAGGGGACCACCGTGCTGAAGACAGTCCTGCCAAAGTCTAGGTCAGAAGTTGACGATAGGTCTAGCCTATAGTGGTTATAGAATGTAGAAGGATTTGACCAAGTTGCCGCCTTACATATAGTTTCAATCGGGACGTCTCCCCTCTCTGCCCAGGAGGATGCCATCGCTCTGGTAGAGTGTGCCGTTATGCCTTCCGGAGGGTTTTCTTTCCTCGCGGAGTAAGCCAGTCTGATAGACTCTCTGATCCACCGGGATAAGGTGCTTTTTGTTACTCCATGACCCTTCTTGACACCCTGGAAGGAAATAAACAGAGCCCTACTCTGTCGCCAGCTGCTGGTCTTCTCAATGTATTTTAACACTACTCTTTTAACGTCTAGAGTGTGATATTTTTGTTCTTCAGGAGTGGATGGATTACTGAAGAAAGTGGGCAAGATTATTTCTTGTGACCTGTGGAATTTTTTCGCTACTTTGGGTAGGTAGGAAGGGTCTGGTTTAAGAATTAATTTATCCTGAAAGGTTAACAAAAAAGGTGGATCTATAGAGAGTGCTTGGATGTCACTGATTCTCCTAGCTGAAGTCAGTGCTACCAAGAGGGCCGTTTTTAGTGATAGACATTTAATTGGTATTGAGTCTATTGGCTCGAATGGAGAGTCTGTTAGGGCTTGTAAGACTAAATTTAAATCCCAGGGTGGAATCCTAGGTATGTTAACTGGATTCATTCTTTCGCAGGCCGTAATAAATCTGGATACCCATCTATCCCCCGCGATGTTATGGCCATAGAGGGCTCCTAGTGCTGAAACATGAACCTTTAAGGTGTTTACAGTTAGACCTAGTTCTCTCCCTTTTTGAAGAAACTCCAGGATAGAATGTATCGGAATCTCTGATGTGTTGGTAGATGTATGGAATTGAAAAAATTTTCTCCATACTCTTGTATAGATTTTTGTGGTGGAGGGTTTTCTACTATGGAGAAGCGTATCAATTAAACCCCCCGAGAATCCTCTCGATCTTAGCATCTGCCTCTCAAGTTCCAGGCCGTCAGGTGGAGATTGTCCACCTGAGGGTGGAAAAACGGACCCTGGAAGAGAAGGTTGGGCGTTGAGGGGAGGACCCAAGGATCTGAGACCGACATGGTCTGTAGCCATGAGAACCATGGTCTCTTGGGCCAGAATGGAGCTATCAGTACAACTCTCGCCCCTTCTTCTCTGATTTTGCGTATAACTTGAGGTAGCAATATGATCGGAGGAAACGCGTACGCCAGACTGAACTGCCAAGGGGCTTGGAGAGCGTCCAGAATGTCCGGATGATCCGCTGGAGATAGAGAAGCAAATCTCCGGACTTTTCTGTTTTTCCTTGTGGCGAAGAGATCTATCTGAGGACGGCCCCAAAGAGATATTATTTCCAGAAATATTTGCTGGTTTAGACACCACTCTCCTTGTCTCAGGGTGTGTCGGCTTAAAAAGTCCGCCTGCTGATTGCTTGCTCCTCTTATGTGCAGCGCAGTAAGGGATGTTAGGTGACTTTCTGCTAGATTTAAGATTTCTGTAGCAGAAGACATCAGAGTCTCTGATCGCGTACCTCCTTGCCGATTTAGATACGCCACTGTGGTGGTGTTGTCGGATAGGACTCTGACGTCTTTCCCCCGAAGCTGTGGGAGGAAATGATATAAGGCGTATTTTACAGCATTCAGTTCTTTAAAGTTAGAGGAGCTGCCGCTTTCCTCCATGCTCCATGACCCCTGGCAATAATCATTTCCCATATGAGCGCCCCATCCATGAGGACTGGCGTCAGTGGTTATGGTATGAGATGGCGTTATTACCCATGGAACCCCACTCATCAAATGGTTTGAGTCTAGCCACCACTCTAAGGAAGTTAAAACCTCCTGAGATAAGGTTATTTTTGCATTTAGGCGCCCAAATAACCGTCTATCCTCTTGTAATACTTGATGTTGTAGTGTTCGAGTATGGTGTTGAGCCCATCTCACTGCTGGTATACAAGAGATAAGAGACCCTAATAACGACATAGCTTGTCTTAGGGATATACGCGGATTATTTATTGCAGCTAGGACTTTGTGTCTGATCAGTAGAACCTTTACCTGCGGCAGAAGACACTTTTGAGATATGGAGTCTAACTGGAACCCCAAGAACGCCTGACGGGAAAGCGGAGTGAGTCTGGATTTGTCGGTATTGATTATCCAGCCCAGGTCCTGTAGAGAGGAAATTGCGTGAGCTAAACGATCAGTACATTGAGTAACTGAATTTCCTATTACCAGAAAGTCATCCAGATAGGGCACAATCAAAGTCTCCTTCTGGCGTAGGTATGCCATCACCTCTAGCATTATCTTGGTGAAGATCCTCGGCGCTGTTGAGAGGCCGAAGGGTAAGGCCGCATACTGGAAGTGACGAACCTCGTTGTTGATTTTTACCGCCACTCTGAGAAATTTTTGGTATCTGTCATGAATGGGGAGATGATAGTAAGCATCCTTTAGATCAATGCCCCCCATCATACAGTTTGGGAATAGGAGCTTTATGGTGGACCTAATGGATTCCATTTTAAATGTATAGTTTTCAATGAATGAATTGAGTTTTTTAAGGTTTATGATTGTCCTGAAAGAACCGTCGGGCTTAGAAATTAGGAATAGGGGAGAGTAGAATCCCTTACCCTCCTGTCCCACCGGCACTTGGACTAGGACCCGTTTTGATATTAGGGTTTGAATTTCAAGCTCTAGAGCCTGTTGCTGTATAGGCGAGCTGAGAGATGTTATAATATAAGACTCGTGGGGAACACGAGAGAATTTTAGTTTAATTCCATCTCGGATGATATTTAAAGCCCACGAGCTAGATGTTATTTTCTCCCATTGAGTGGTAAAAAATTTAAGTCTGCCCCCAACTGGTATATCCTCAGTATTTGTTGTCTTTTGGGGGGTTGGGTCTTCTAAACATGGTACCTCTCTGCTTGTCGTCCTTAGGGGTCCATGTTGTAGACCTATCCATTTGTCTCCTCTTGCCAAACGGCCTCCTCTTAAAGGCTCTCCTGTAAAAGGGAATAGAGGATTCAGGAAAAGCTTTCTTCCTGTCCTTTGCTTTCTTGAGTATCTCGTCTAAGGTTTTACCAAAGAGGTACTCACCCTCACATGGGATTGCGCATATTTTGGATTTAGATTGCGCGTCCCCTTTCCAACTCTTCATCCATAGAGCTCTTCTTGCGTTATTCACAAGGCCCGCAGATCTTGCTGCTAAACGGAGTGAGTCGGCGGAGGCGTCTGCCATAAAGGCCGCTGCTCCTCGTATTAAAGGGATGGCTGCTCGTAGTTTTTCTCTCGAGCTTTTGTTTTCAATTTGCTGGTCTAATTGATCAATCCAGATGATCATTGACCGGGCCGCACAAGTGCTGGCTACTGCAGGTTTGAATATTCCTGTAGCCGCTTCCCAAGAACGTTTAAGGGATGATTCAGCCTTACGATCCAAAGGATCGACTAGTAATCCTGCATCCTCCACAGGTAGAGTGGATTGCTTAGAGGTAGAAGCTACAGCAGCGTCGACCTTAGGGACTTTGGTCCATGTAAGAAGCTCCTCGTCACTGAACGGATATTTACGTTTTGACGCTGAGGGTAGAAAGCTTCTCTGATCCTGCTTCTCCCACTCTCTTTTAATTAATGTTTTCACTGCTGGTATAACTGGAAAACATCTCCTCTTTCTGTCTGCCAAACCCGCGAACATTATGTCCTGCGCGGTTTGCGCACCCTTAGACTCTTCACACCCCATGGTATTTCGGATTGACTTTACCAAGTTGTCCACACTGTCTAAGGGAAAACATGAGCGTCCCTCGATCTCTGATGAGGATGACGATGCTGAACATGATGACAGGGAGGCGTCTGACAGTACAGGTTGGTCACTGTCGGAGTCTGACACAAGTGTCGGTGTTTTAGACTTAGCACTACGCGGTTTGTCCTGGGTCATATTTTTTAGCTCCTCTCTAATAATGGCCCGTAGGTCCGTAATGGACACTGCTGCGCCCTGTGTTGTTTCCTTAAAGCAGTCCTTGCAAAGCTTTTTGGGGTATGAGTCAGGAAGGGGCTGGTTACACAAGGCACATTCCCTGTGCTTCGTTTTTTGTCGTTTTTTGCTCTAAGCGTATAAGTAGAGAGAGAAAGGGAAAAGAGAGAGAAATAGGGAGACAGCGTCAGCTTAATAGGCAGAGTTCACAACTCACCCAGTGAAGCAAATAATACCGGATCAGAAGGCCGAGATCCTGTTCTGGAACCGTCACTTTTACGAGCGGTGTCCGAGGATCCTCTGGCGTGATCTTTGGCGGGGGGTACTGGATCTCCAGCTGTGGGGTCCATGGCACCTGGGGATGACATCTCTGCATCGCCGTTCTAATGTTTGTGAGCGATTTAAATAGTTTTTTTTTTTTTTTTCCCTTTGCGCATGCGCAGATCGGCACCGGCTTCCCCCGCCTTGGATCCGGCCTGGGCGCCCCGGAAGTCCATGATTCACTTCCGGGGTAGCCTGTATTGCGGCGGTCGGCGCATGTGCGGCCCGGGATTCAGCGCCGGGCCGCAATGGAGGATCACCTTACCCGGCTCCTGGTCATGCTGCCACACCGCACGCTGGGAAGGACGCCGGTCGGCCCTCCCCGGACCCGGCCGTCTGCCCGCTCCATCAGACGAGGAGGGAGCCGTCTAACGGAACTCCCCCGACGCTGCTTCTGAGCCGCAGCCCCTGCCGTTCTCTCGGACACCGCGCAGGCGGCATGCTAGCCCAGGTATGTTTCCCATAACGAAGTCCTGTCGTTCCCGCAGGAACAGGAAACCTAAACTGAGGAGGAAAGGCGGACCGCCCCCTTTTGTTTCTCAATAGGTTTCCTGTTCCTGCAGGGCGGATCCCTCTCTCCAGTAGGGTGCTGTCGTGGCGAAGAGTAAAAAGTAATGTAATGTACAAGCCATTATTTCTTATATTTAGGGACTCTACTGCGATGGGGGTTTGTTCCACAGGACTGGTGCATAGCAAATGTGGTACCAATACGAAAAAGGGCTCTAAAAGTGAACCTGAAAATTACAGGCCAGTAAGTCTAATCTCTATTATTGGTAAAATATTTGAAGGGTTTCTTTTTTTGAAACATAAATTTTTAATTTTTTACAAATTGTGTCGAGCATTACATCATTTGAAGGGTTTCTGAGGGATGTTACTCTGGATTATCTCAATGAGAATAATTGTGTAACTCCATATCAGCATGGGTTTATGAGGAATCGCTCCTGTCTAACCAATCTCATCAGTTTTTATGAAGAGGTAAGCTATAGACTGGACCAAGGTGAGTCATTGGATGTGGTATATCTTGATTTTTCCAAAGCGTTTGATACCGTGATACCGTGCCACACAAGAGGTTGGTACACAAAATGAGAATGCTGGGTCTGGGGGAAAATGTGTGTATATGGGTAAGTAACTGGCTTAGTGATAGAAAGCAGAGGGTGGTTATAAATGGTATATTCTCTAACTGGGTCGCTGTGACCAGTGTGGTACCGCAGGGGCCGGTGTTGGGACCTGTTCTCTTCAACATATTTATTAACAATCTGGTAGAAGGTTTACACAGTAAAAGATCGGTATTTCCCGATGATACAAAACTATGTAAAGCCGTCAATACAAGGGAAGATAGTATTCTGGTACAGATGGATCTGGATAAGTTGGAAACTTGGGCTGAAAGGTGGCAGATGGGGTTTAACTATGGTAAATGTAAGGTTATACACATGGGAAGAAGGAATCAATATCACACTGAATGGTTAACCACTGGGTAAATCTGACATGGAGAAGGACTTGGGGATCCTAGTTAATGATAAACTTACCTGGAGCAGCCAGTGCCAAATAGCGGCTGCCAGGGCTAACAGGATCATGGGCTGCATTAAAAGGCCTGAATACACAATGAGAACATTATACTGCCTCTGTACAAATCCCTGGTTAGACCGCATATGGAGTACTGTGCACAGTTTTGGGCACCGATGCTCAGGAAAGATATAATGGAACTAGAGCGAGTACAAAGGAGGGCAACAAAATTAATAAAGGGGATGGGGGAACTACAATACCCGGAGATTAGCAAAATTAGGATTATTTATTCTAGAAAAAAAAAAGACGACTGATGGGCGATGTAATAACCATGTATAAGTATATAAGGGGACAATACAAATATCTCTCTGGGAATCTGTTTATACCAAGGAAGATGACAGTCACAAGGACGCATTTTCTGCATCTGGAGAAGATTTTTCCCACCAACATAGAAGAGGATTCTTTACTGTCGGGGCAGTGAGAATCTGGAATTCCTTGCCTGATGAGGTGGTGATG
The DNA here is from genome assembly GCF_051348905.1 of Ranitomeya variabilis. Taxonomy (NCBI): domain Eukaryota; kingdom Metazoa; phylum Chordata; class Amphibia; order Anura; family Dendrobatidae; genus Ranitomeya; species Ranitomeya variabilis. The sequence continues at coordinate 123,281,131 of NC_135236.1, read as the reverse complement.
GCGAACTCAGTCGAGGTGTTCAAGAGAGCCCTGGATGTCTTCCTGGAGCGTAACAATATTGCATCTTACAGTTATTAGGTCCTTTAGAAGGATGTACATCTGGTGATTTATTCTGACGGAATTTGGCTGAACTGGATGGACAAATGTATTTTTTCACTTTGCTAACTATGTTACTATGTTACATGTGCCTTTAACAGCCTCGGGTGGTATCAAGATCCACCTGTGGCTGTTAACCCGTTAAATGCCGCTGTCAATCTCTAACAGCGGCATTTAACTCACACTTCTGTGAATAATGCCAGAAATCCCACCCATCTGTGACCCAGTCACATGATGGTGGGTGAATGATGGGTTGGCATGACAACCAGAGGTCTCCAGCAGACCTCTATGGTTGTCAGAGCCGCGTTGCTAAGAGCGCCGCACGGTGGTCGGTGCTCATAGCAAGTAAGCATTTTTGCTACACACAGGTGATCTGCATGTAGCAGAGCCGATCGGGTTATCGCAGCTTTTAATCTCCCATAAAAGTTCAAATCACCACCCTTTCGCCCCATTTAAAATAAAAAAAATAAAAATCAAACATACACATATTTGTTATCACAGCGTTCAGAATTGCCCGATCTACCAAGCTATAAAAAGAACTAATCCGATCGGTAAACGGCGTAGAGACAAAGTAATATCCCCAAAATTTTGGGTTTATTTTGGGTCGCTGCACTGCAACATTGCATTAAAATGCAATAACGGGTGATCAAATGATCGTATACACACCAACATGGTATTATTAAAAATGTCAGCTCGCCGCAAAAAGTAATCCTTCAGCCGGCCCCAGAATCTGAAAAATGGAGGCGCTACGAGGCTCGGAAAATTACGCAATTTAAGAAAATAAAAAACAAAACAAACTTTGGATTTTTTTTCACCACTTAAATAAAAAATAACCTAGACATGTTTGGTGTCTATGAACTCGTAATGACCTGGAGAATCATAATGGCAGGTCAGTTTTAGCATTTGGTGAAAATGGTAAAAAAATTTTTTTAAAAAAAACAGTTGTGGAATCACACTTTTTTGCAATTTCATTGCATTTGGAATTGTTTTCCAGTAGACGATATGTTACAACTAACCATGTCGCTCAAAAGGAAAAACTCGTTCCGCAAAAAACAAGCCCTCACATGGCCATATTGATCGAAAAATAAAAAAAAGTTATGGCTCTGGGAAGAAGGGGGGCGCAAAACATAAGCATAAACAAAAAAGGGTTCCATCATGAAGGGGTTAAATAGACAGTTCGGATTAACAGGCCCAAAACCAATGACCATTCATTATGCAGGCTGCATGCACAGCTACGGTTTTGACATCTATTAAAATCTCAAATATAACCACAAAATTAACTTACCTGGTATGCAAAGGCTTGTGGTGAGTTATCAATGATGATTGTTTTAGAAAGATCCCTCCCCAGGATGTTCAGGTCTTTGATGTAGTTCCCTTGGACACAAACACAATGCTCCCGAAACAATCTGTGTCTGGGAAATTCAGATATACAAGTTGAAAAATAGTAAGGCTATTTAACTGGGAAAAACAGATCTATCTATATACATATTATAATATATAGTGTGTGTGTGTGTATGGCGACGATTATGTCTTAACGGGTAGCCATGGCGTCAATGTTGTCATAACGGGTTGCCATGGCGTCAATGTCGTCATAACGGGTTGCCATGGCGACAATGTCGTCATAACGGGTTGCCATGGCGACAATGTCGTCATAACGGGTTGCCATGGCGACAATGTCGTCATAACGGGTTGCCATGGCGACAATGTCGTCATAACGGGTTGCCATGGCGTCAATGTCGTCATAACGGTTGCCATGGCGACAATGTCATCATAATGGGTGCCATGGCGACAATAATGATGTCATAATGGGTGCCATGGCGACAATTATGTCATAATGGGTGCCATGGCGACAATGATGTCATAATGGGTGCCATGGAGACAATGATGATGTCATAATGGGTGCCATGGAGACAATGATGTCATAATAGGTGCCATGGCGACAATGATGTCATCATGGGTATATGGGCACGAGACTATGGGATGGAGGATAATCGTAATTTGTTATGACCAACCACAGTTAGTTACTATGCCTGGGCAATGCCGGGCTCTTCAGCTAGTTGATTAATAAAGCCCCTTTTCACCAGAAAAGTCAGACTAGTGGAAAGTCACTTTTTTATGCCAGGTTCCGGAGTCATGACAGGAGCATTTTCCTGACTCTGGTATGCAGGTGGATATATGACGTGCCAAATTACCAAAGACTTGTGCAACGTAAAATAATTTGGTGCATCTTACTCTAGCAGATCTCGGGTAGAATGCCAGTCTGGATGAATGCCCCCTATATTTCTGAAGCTTGGTGTGAACTTACCTGACCAGTCGCTTTTTGGGATCCAAAATATTCAGTAATTTGTCTGCATAGACTTTCTTTGAGGCCGTAAAAAGGATTATCTGTGGAATACAAGAAGGTGGTGTGAAAGAGGAAAAAAAAATTAATCATAATAATAATAATAAATAGAGAGATCTATATATATATATATATATATATATATATATATATATATATATATATATATATATATATATATATATATATATCTGAATGTGTATATCCGGGATTGGCACCTGCACCGTCGCAGCTACAGCCACAAAATTTAGCACAGTCACACATCACGGACCCCGAGAGCGTCATAGGCTATGTTGTGAGGCGAAATTTTAACCCCGTGCGTTGCAATTCACCAAACAATTTTGACCTTATCTACATAATGGGGAAATGTGAAAGGAAAAGTGTTGGAGGCAAATTGACAGCTGCCAGATGTGAACAAGGGGGACTTAAAGAACAAGAGCGATGGCGCCAAAGAGTATATACCGTACAGTTGCTAAGGTGGGGCCCCGACATGGGATACTCACCACACACGGGGATATGAACACACACAAAATGCGCCACACACTACCACGTGCCTGAACACATATCACCCTCAGCACACATTTCACCACACATAAACCAACCTCGCCACATAAAAGTCGCCACTCAAAACTCGCCACGAGCAAAATTCGCCACATGCAAAACTCACCACATACAAAACTAGGCTCACGCAAAACTCGCCACACGTGCAAAACTCACCTCATGGAAAACTTGCCACACGCAAAACTTACACACAGAAAAATTGCCACATGCACAAAAGTTGCAACACATGCAAAAGTTGCCTCACACAAAACTTGCACGTACTCAAAACGCACCACACATAAAACTCGCCATGTGCAAAACTTGCTGCACACAACTTGCTACACTAACCTGTCACATGCAACTCGACACACAAAAAGTTGCTACACGCATGTCGCCACACAAAACTCATCTCATAAAAGTCGCTACATGCATGTCGCCACACGCAACTCAATACAAACAAATTGACACATGAAACTCGCCCTAAAACACACACAAGTCTGGTATTATCCTTCAAAAATAAAAATCTGATTAATAAACAGACAAACTACAAGAGCAACAAGTGTACCATATAGGAAATACGGCAGCTGTCAGTCACATGACCTGTCTATTATGTGTATGTGTGAGCTAATATATACTGCCAGGGGGGAGGGCTTCCTGTTGGCTGGGATTTATCAGTCTGCCAATAGCAACCAATCACAGCTCAGTTTCTACTTTGCTACAGTTAATTAATCTGAGCTCTGATTGGTTAATATAGGCAGGACGTTCTCAGTGTAACAAAGCTTGTGTGAGGTAATAGCATGTCAGTTAGGGTGTGTTAGTGGAAAGGCTGATGTCAGTCACATTACCTCTATGTGAGAGGATATAGGAACTGCCAGTTACAGACTATTTTTACCACAATAATGCCTCATAAGAAAAGGAATTCCATGGCACGAAAGTCAGCTGATGCGAAAAAAAAAAAAGCTGAATTACGGGCCAATGAAAAATGTGAAGACCGAGAAACAAGGCTGACACACGAGAACAGCAGCTGCTTCCTCAAGAGCCAATGAACTTTCTGAGGAGAGGGAAGCGAGGCTTGCAGACAAGAGAACAAGAGCTGCTTCCTCAAGAGCCAATGAACTTTCTGAGGAGAGGGAAGCGAGGCTTGCAGACATGAAAACAAGAGCTGCTTTCTCAAGAGCCAATGAACTTTCTGAGGAGAGGGAAGCGAGGCTTGCAGATAAGAGAAGAGGAGCTGCTTCCTCAAGGGCCAATGAGTCATCTCAGCAGAGAGAAGGCCGACTTGCCGCTAAGAGAATTGCTATTTCTTCCACCAGGGTACAGGAAATGGTTGGAGATTTGAAACATGCTGCCTTTTGTTACCAGTCAGACATAAACTATCAGGATAATCCTAAAGTTCAGATAGGAAAAATGGATGTGGTCTGCATGTACTGCAGTGCCCTAAAATGGAAAGATGAACCGCCAGGTTTATGCTGTGCAAATGGCAAGATAAAACTTCCACCTCTCCTGTCACCACCAGATCCCCTAAAGTCTCTGATGACAAGTACCAGTACAATATCACAGCATTTCTTGGACAACATCAGGAAGTACAACTCCTGCTTCCAAATGACATCATTTGGTGCAACAAAAGAAATGTTTACAATAGGATTTATGCCGACATTTAAAGTTCAAGGACAGGTTTACCACTCAATTGGCTCACTGCTTCCATTACAAGGAGAAGAACCTCAATTTCTTCAACTCTTCTTCATGGGAAATGCAGAAGCAGAGGCTCAGCGGAGATGCTCTTTAATTCCTAACACTCGCCTTGATATTGTCACTATTTTGCAGCAGTTCCTTCACTCCAACAATCCATATGTTCAACTTTTCAAGACTGCACTTGAATGCATGCCAAATGACAATTACAAGGTCGTCATTCGAGCTGACAAAACACCACAAGGTGAGTATCGGCAACGTTTCAATGCTCCCACATTTGATGAGGTAGCCATGTTGATTGTAGGTAATGATTTTCAAAGCCGTGACATTGTGCTTCAGAAAAGGAACAATAGTTTGCAACGAGTAGCAGAAACTCACAGGTCCTATGATGCACTGCAATATCCAATCATCTTTTGGCAGGGACAGGATGGCTATCACTTTGGAATACCTCAGACAGATCCTACAACAGGCAACCCATCAGGAAAAAAAGTGTCTGCCATGGACGTGTATGCATATAGGATCATGACAAGATTTGCAGAGGAAAATCACATCTTGAAATGCAAACACCTCTTCCACCAATTTATTGTTGAAATGTATGCAAAGATTGAGAGTGAACGTCTTTTATATATCCGACTAAATCAAAAGACGCTCAGGGCAGAGGAATATATTCACCTTAGAGATGCTGTTGCAAATGATGCTGATCCAAAAGAGTTGGGGAAAATGGTTATTCTTCCATCAACTGTCACTGGAAGCCCATGACACATGCATGAATACACACAGGATGCAATGACTTATGTGAGAAAGTATGGCCGTCCAGATCTTTTCATCACCTTTACTTGCAATCCTGCCTGGGAGGAAATTAGAAGGCACCTGTTGCCGGGCCAAAAAACAGTGAATCGCCATGACCTTATTGCTCGGGTTTTCAAACAGAAACTTTCAAAAATGACTAATCTCATCACAAAAAGGAGATTTTTGTTTACTTACCGTAAAATCTTTTTCTCCGAGCCACTCATTGGGGGACACAGGACCATGGGTGTTATGCTGCTGCCACTAGGAGGACACTAAGTAGACAGAAAGATTAACTCCTCCTCTGCAGCATACACCCCTTCACTGGATACAATTTGAACCAGTTCGGTAGTAAAGCAGTAGGAGCATGAACAAAGACAACTATGTCAAAACCAAAGAAGTAACAACAAGCCAAAACAGGCTAACAGGGTGGGTGCTGTGTCCCCCAATGAGTGGCTCGGAGAAAAAGATTTTACGGTAAGTAAACAAAAATCTCCTTTTCTCCTACGCCTCATTGGGGGACACAGGACCATGGGACGTACAAAAGCAGTCCCTGGGTGGGGAGCAATATGCTAAAACCCCATGTACCAACTGGCTTACGGCTTAAGGAACTGCCGCTTGCAGAATGCGCCTGCCAAGGGCAGCGTCAGCAGAAGAGATGGAATGAATGTGGTAATGCTTGGTAAAAGTGTGCAAACTGGACCACGTCGCAGCCTTGCAGACCTGCTGTGCTGACGCCTGGTGCCGAATGGCCCACGAGGCGCCCACCGACCGAGTAGAATGAGCCTTGATCCCAGCTGGAATGGGAACACCTTTGACACGATAGGCTTCTTGAATGGCTGACCGAATCCATTTTGCCAGAGTGGCCTTTGAAGCAGGAGAACCCCTCCTGGGCCCCTCTGGAAGTACGAACAGGACGTCTGACGTGCGGAAGGGAGCCGTTCTTGAGACGTACCGACGAAGAGCCCTCACCACATCAAGAGTGTGTAGAGCCTTTTCGATGCGATGAACAGGAGCCGGGCAGAACGAAGGTAGAACAATCTCCTCATTGAGGTGGAAAGAGGAGACGACCTTGGGCAAAAAGGTGGGAGAGGTCCTCAATACCGCCTTGTCCGGATGAAAAATGAGAAAAGGAGGGCGGCAGGAGAGCGCAGCCAACTCCGAAACCCTTCTGATGGACGTGACGGCTACTAGGAAGACTACCTTCCAAGAAAGGACGGTCAAGGAAACGTCCTGTAGCGGTTCGAAGGGATTCTCCTGAAGGGCTCCGAGAACCAAGTTGAGATCCCACGGATCCAAAGGTGACTTGTAGGGAGGCGCCACACGGGAAACTCCCTGGAAGAAGGTTTTCACCGGCAACCTATTGGCAATCTTCCGCTGGAAAAGGACTGACAATGCCGAAACCTGGCCCTTTAGGGAGCTAAGGGCAAGTCCCGACTCTAGTCCGGATTGAAGAAACTCCAGTATGGAAGGAATAGAAAATACTAGAGGAGATCGTCCCTGTGCATCGCACCATGAGAAAAAAAGTCGCCAGGTACGGTGGTAACTACGCATGGAAACAGGTTTCCTAGCTCTGATCATGGTGGAGGACACCGTGGGAGAAAACCCCGCTTGACCTAGAATCCAGGACTCAACGGCCAGGCCGTCAAAGACAGGGCCCTTGAGTTCTGGTGGTAAATTGGGCCCTGTGAAAGGAGATCCACGCGATCTGGAAGACGCCAGGGGACGTCGGCCACCAACTGAACCAGTTCGGCGTACCATGCCCGACGCGGCCAGTCTGGCGCGACGAGAATCACCGGTACCCCCTCCGCCCTGATTTTTTTGATGACCCTCGGTAGCAGGGGAAGAGGGGGAAAAATGTACGGGAGACGGAATTGACGCCAAGGTAGGACCAGGGCGTCTACCCCGAGGGCCCGTGGGTCGAGGGACCGAGCAAGGAACTGAGGGACCTTGTTGTTCATCCTGGAAGCCATGAGGTCCACATCCGGGGTCCCCCAGCGATGGCAAATCTGCTGGAAGACCTCCGGGTGGAGGGACCACTCTCCGGAAGCGATGCCCTGGCGGCTGAGGAAGTCCGCCGCCCAATTTTCCACACCTGGAATGTGGATCGCCGAAATGGGCGAATGGTTCGACTCCGCCCAATGGAGGATGTGAGACACCTCGAGCATGGCCGTTTTGCTGCGAGTTCCGCCCTGACGGTTGATATATGCCACGGCCGTGGCATTGTCGGACTGTATTCTGACTGGATGACCTGCCAGAAGTCGGTGAAAGTGAAACAATGCCAGCCTGATAGCTCGAATCTCGAGGATATTGATGGCGAGACGAGACTCCTGAATGGACCACCGCCCCTGGGCTGTGTGCTGGTTGAAAACCGCTCCCCAGCCTATGAGACTGGCATCGGTGGTCACCACCAGCCACCGTACTGGGAGAAAGGACCTTCCCTGGGTTAGGGAGGACTTCAGCGTCCACCACCTGAGAGCCTTCCTGACCCGAGGGGACAGGATGAATCGCCGGTCGAGAGAGGACGGGTTGCCGTCCCAAGCCGACAGTAGCGCATGCTGCAGGAGACGGAGGTGAAACTGCGCAAATGGGACCGCTTCCATGGTCGCTACCATCTGCCCGAGAACTCGCATGCTGGCGCGAATGGAGTGGGATACTGGACGAGAAAGACGCTGGGCTCCCTGCTGCAAGGCCAAAACCTTGTCTTGAGGGAGTATGACCAGACCGCGGAAAGTGTCCAGTATCATCCCCAGGAAGGAGATTTGTTGAGCTGGAATTGGAGAAGATTTTTTGAAATTTATCTTCCACCCCAGGCGACAAAGAGTATCCACCGTAAGAGCGACGGACTCTTCGCACGCTGGGTAGGAAGGACCTTTTATCAATAGGTCGTCCAAGTACGGAATTACCACCACTCCCCTGGAATGAAGAATGGCCATGGCAGCCGCCATGACCTTCGTGAAAACTCTGGGAGCGGTGGCGAGACCGAAGGGCAAGGCCACGAATTGAAAGTGCTCCCCGCAAAAAGCGAAACGAAGGAACTGCTGATGCGGAGGGAAGATCGGTATGTGCAGGTAGGCGTCCCTGATGTCTATGGATGCCAGGAATTCTCCCTTTTCCATAGACGCGACCACAGAACGGAGGGACTCCATCCTGAAGTGTCGGATTTTTATAAATCTGTTTAGTAGTTTCAGGTCTAGGATCGGACGTAGTGATCCGTCCTTCTTTGGGACCACGAACAGATTTGAATAGAAACCCTTGAATCTTTGTTCTAGGGGGACCGGAATGATGACTCCGTCCCTTAGTAGTGCCCGTATTGCCTGGTGAAACGCTGTGGCCTTTGACCTTTGAGGGCAAGACTGGAAGAAACGTGTAGTGGGGAGGGAGGAAAATTCTATTTTGTATCCGGTGGACACCAGTTCTCTGACCCACTCGTCGGAAACGACTGAGAGCCAGGCCTGACGGAACAAGAGTAGGCGTCCGCCTACTTTGTTGGAGTCCACCGGATAATGCAAGGAGTCATTGGGCGGAGGATCCATGGGATGCGGATCCCTTAGGCCCGGGAGGTTTAGGTCTGGGTCTCCAGTTACGATTAGGTCTGTAAGAGACCTGGGTGCCTCGGCCACTGCGCGAACCTCTACCTGATGCGGGGGTAGAGGATGTAGAAGACCAGTTGGTATTGGACCGAAAAGGCCGAAATGGAGGTTGCTGCTGGTACCGAAAGGGCCGGGTAGGCTTTTGCTGGGGAAGAAATTTACTCTTCCCTCCGGTAGCATCCGAGATCATTTGATCCAATTTTTCTCCAAATAGCCGACCAGCCTGGTAAGGCAGGGCTGTTAGAGAACGTTTAGATGCCTGTGCAGCGCAATTGGCTGCGTCCATAGAGGCGTTGACTATGAAGTCTCCGGCCTGCGCTATCTGGTTAACCAGGATGCTGGCTTCTGGAGGTAAATCACTGGCTTGGATGTTAGAGGAAAGAGTCTCGGTCCAAGAGACCATAGCCTTAGCCACCCAAGAGGCGGCGAAAGATGGGAAGAGAGACGCTCCTGAGGCCTCGAAGGCGGAACGAGCCAGATAATCAATCTGGCGATCGGAGGGATTCTTAACGGAAGAACCGTCCGAAAGAGACAGGATGGTCTTGGACGCGAGGTGTGACACAGCAGGGTCCACCGAGGGAGACTGCAGCCAGTCCTTGACTAATTCCCGAGAAAAAGGGTATTTGGCCTCGATGGACTTTTGTCCAATGAAGCGTTTATCTGGGCGATCCCTATGTTTTTGTACAATCTCCTTAAAGTGAGGGTGAGTAACAAAAACATTTTTAACACGTTTAGTCTTTTTGAAAGACACCACATGTTCGGGCTCTGAAGCAGAGTCCTCAGTCACCTTCAGGGTCTTGTTTACCGCCTCAATGAGAGAGTCAAGGGACTCTTGGGAGGAGGGGGGGTCCTGAACGTAGGAGATGTCGGACTCATATTCAGAGTCATCCGAGTTTGGGGAAGGGGACCTGGAAGCAGCGCTTGCAGGTACTGAAGGGCCCGCTAGCTCTTGGTCAGGGGATGAAACGTGAACACGTTTTCTGGGACCCCGGGTAGAAAGTGAACGGGTACGCCCCCTACTGGTAGAAGAATCCATACCGTCGTCTGAATCCTCCACGGTCCGACCTGGAGGGGGGCCCCCGGAGGGAGTCAATTGCCCTGGCTAGGGAAGCCACAGATCGTGACAGAGAGGTTGCCCACTCAGGGGGGCTAGGCCCTACCGGGTCGACGGCTGCGGCATCGGTGACGGTACCGGCGTCGGCAAGGAGCGGCTGCACAGAGGGTGAGACGCAATCTGCACACAAAGGACTAGTGTGGGCTCGGGGCAGGGCCGCATTGCAGGTGGCACATACAGTGAAAAATACTGTGTGCTTCTTGTTACCCTTTTTTGTCTCCTTGGATTGAGACATAGTGCCTTAAGAACAGAGCGGGCAGTATTGCAGAGAAAGGGTTAAGCTTTCTTGGAGCAGCTTACCCACGGTCCTGTCTGTGTCCCCAGAGAGAGATATGGCGGTTCTTTCCAGGAGTTCTCCTTGGAGCGCTTGTAGAAGCGTGGGCTCCGTGCAGAGAGAGAGGAAATATGGCCCCCGAGATTAGGAGGGCGCCTCTCGTCCCAGACGAGAAGCGCCGATGAAGGGGGCGGAGCTACGGCCGTGGGAGTGGATTTGTCCCTTGCGGCCTACTCCGGCTGGAGAAGCCGGGGACTAAATTTATGAGGCCTGCCGACGATGTGCGGCGGCGGCCGCGACGGAGCGCCGCCGAGCACCACCGACCCCCGGTGCCTCTCCCTGGGGACCCGGACCGCATCGCTGCCGCTGAGGGGGAGCAGGGGGGAGCCCCCTGAAGGTACTTACGGCCGCTATTGTTCCCGGATCTCACAGGTCTGCAGGGCGCTGCTGTGAGGATGTCATCTCAATCCATGCACCCTGGATGGGGATGGAGAGGCCCCTGATGTGCTGCTGTAGCAGAGGGGGGCTGCGGCACAACATCCCCTCCGGACTGCATACCCAGATTACATCGCTGTAATGCAAGGTCCTGGAGGGGGTTGGGGGGAAATCGGAACCAAAAAAGGAACCGTTGCCCTGGCGCAAACCTTATTCGTGCGCCATACGTCGCAGGAGAGGGACGGGGAGGTATACTCGCCGTGCTCGCCTGTTGATGGTTCGGGGAGAGCGGACCTTATGAAAAAAAAAGGACCCGTCGCCCCCTTCACTCCGTTAAATAAAAAATTAAAAATTTACAGAAAATTAAAAATTAAAACAAAGTTGGGGTCTGGAAAAAAAGACCCAAGTGCCTCCTAAGACACTAAGCAAGAACTGGTTCAAATTGTATCCAGTGAAGGGGTGTATGCTGCAGAGGAGGAGTTAATCTTTCTGTCTACTTAGTGTCCTCCTAGTGGCAGCAGCATAACACCCATGGTCCTGTGTCCCCCAATGAGGCGTAGGAGAAATCACATATTTATGGTGAGACGCAGTGCTGGATGTATTCAGTTGAAGGGCAAAAAAACGGTAATTAGTTCTTACCGGTAATTGTATTTCCAGGAATCCACCTGACAGCACCATTGGAGGACGTCCTTCTTATCCGCAGTGGGACAGGAACCACAAGTTAAAAGGACCCTCCCCACTCCACCCACCAGTGATTTTCTAAGTACCACATCTGGATGGATGCAAAAAAGAGAGTTTATTTACAATTACACACCAATGTTACATCACATTAGTCAGTAGTAAAAGTTTGCAGTGGGAGGGAACTAGTAGTGCTGTCAGGTGGATTCCTGGAAATACAATTACCGGTAAGAACTAATTACCGTTTTCCAGTCCACCACCTGACAGCACCATTGGAGAATACCAAAGGATGTTAACTAGGGTGGGACTACTGCATGTAAGACTTTTCTACCAAAGGCTAATTGGTCTGATACGACATCTAATTTATAGTGTCTAGCAAAGGTAGAAAGACTAGTCCAAGTCGCCGCCCTACAGATTTGCTCAGCTGAGGCTCCCCCCTTCTCTGCCCATGATGTAGAAATGGCTCGTGTTGAGTGGGCCCTAAGAGTGTCCGGGGGATCTTTCCCTTGGTTTGTATATGCTAGGCTAATCATGTTTTTAATCCACCTAGCAATGGTTGATTTTGCTGCCTTGCAACCCCTATTTGGACCACCGTATTGAATAAATAAGTTAGTGTCCCGTCTCCAGCTTTTTGTCGCCCCCAGGTATTTTAGAACAGTCTCCCTAACGTCAAGGTTATGGTAGACCCCTTCTTTTGCGTTTTTAGGGTGTTGGCAGAAAGAAGGAAGGATTATCTCCTGATTGATATTGGTAGATGATACTACTTTGGGGAGGAAAGCTGGGTTATGTTTGAAGACTATTCTGTCGTCAAAGATTTGAAGATATGGGTTCTGGATAGAAAGAGCCTGCATCTCCCCTAGCCTTTTAGCCGATGTGATGGCAATCAGGAAGGCGGTTTTAAAGGAGAGATTGGCTATGTCCATATCTTCTGACAGTAAGTAAGGGGTTTTACACAAAGTGTTAAGGACCAAGTTTAGGTCCCAAGGAGGAGTTGATTTCCTCACAAGTGGCCTCATTCTCTGTGTGGCCCTGGAAAATCTGGCTATCCAGGGATGGGAGGCTAGTGATGTATCAAAAAATACACTAAGTGCTGCAATCTGTACTTTTAGAGTGCTAGGCCGAAGGCCCTTGTCAAATCCGAGTTGCAGGAAATCGAGGATTTTGGGGATATCTGGTTTTGAAGTATCCACATGACCTTCTCCCAGAAAGGAACAATACCGCTTCCAGATCTTGTTGTAAATCGCCGAAGTCACCGGCTTACTGCTTGCCTGGAGTGTGGTAATGACATCTTCTGACAGGCCTCTAGATCTTAGGGTTTGCCATTCAGGATCCAAGCAGATAGGTGAAAAGAGTCTGGATTCTTGTGGAATACTGGACCTTGAAGTAGAAGGTCCTGCCTGTTCGGTAGAAAGACTGGTTCTTCTGTTGACATCCTGGACAATAGAGAAAACCAGCTCCTTTTCGGCCAGAAAGGAACCACCAGGATTACGGTTGCTCTTTCGTCTCGTATCTTCCTGAGTGTCTTCGGTATCAGAGGAAGAGGCGGAAAAGCGTATAGGAGACCTTCTCCCCAATACTGAGACAAGGCGTCTACTCCTGTGGCTCCATCTAGAGGATTCAGAGAAAAAAATGCTCTGGCCTTTGTGTTTGACCTGGTGGCAAAGAGGTCCACCTGAGGCGTTCCCCATTTCTGGCACAGACTGCTGAATACTTCCGGGTTCAATTCCCATTCTCCGGGATGTACCGACTTTCGGCTCAGGAAATCTGCAACCTGATTCTTGGCACCTTCCAGGTGAACTGCCGAGATGGATTTGACAGATCTTTCTGCCCACCTGAAAATCTGGTCTGCTAAGTGTTGCAGTGGTGGATGTCTCGGACCTCCCTGGTGTCTCAGAAATGCCACTGCTGTGACATTGTCGGACAGTATTCTCACGTGTTTGTCTCGGACCAATGATTGGGCCTGGCACAACACTTTCCAGATCGCGTACAGCTCTCTGAAATTCGACGATCTTGCGGCAATTTGAGGAGTCCATTCTCCCTGGTAGTATGTTCTCCCTATATGACCGCCCCATCCGTATTGACTGGCGTCTGTGGTAACCGTAACACAGGGATCGAGTATCCATGGAACTCCCTCTCTCAGGTTCGCTGGTGTGGTCCACCAGGTTAGGGATTTCTTTACCGAAGGAGACACAAGCATCTTCCTGTCTAGGGAACTTTGTTTTCTGTTCCAAGATCCTAGGACTTCTCTTTGCAACTTCCGCGAGTGGAATTGGCTCCATCTCACACAGGGTATGCATGCTGTCATGAAACCGAGTATCCTCATTGCCTCTCTTATGGAGGGGGTACTTCTTCTGAAATGGTGGATGTGCCTGATCAAGGTCTCTTGTCTGTCTTCTGGTAAAAAAGATGTTCTTAGATTGGAATCTAAGATCACTCCCAAAAATTTTATTCTGGAATTTGGGACCAGGCAGGACTTTTTCCAGTTCACGATCCACCCCAGCTCCTGTAGGATGGAAAGAGTGAACGTGCAGTCTATCTTGAGGAGTTTCTGTGATTTCGCCATTATCAGGAAGTCGTCCAGGTATGGGACTATGGTCACATTCTGATTCCTTAGATAGGCCACAACTTCCGACATCAGCTTGGTAAAGATCCTGGGCGCTGAAGCAAGCCCGAAGGGGAGACATCTGAACTGGAAGTGATGTACAATCCCCCTGTTCATTATGGCGAACCTCAGGAACTTTTGGTAGGAGAGGTGTATCGGGACATGATAGTATGCGTTGCTTAGGTCTAGGGTACACATTACCATGTCTTTGTCTATTAGAGGCGTCGTGGATCTTATAGATTCCATCCGGAATGTTTTGTACCGGACCCATTTGTTTAATGGTTTTAAATTTATAATCGTCCGGGAGTCTCCGGATGGTTTCTTTATTGAAAACAAATGGGAATAATGGCCTCTGCCTCTTTCTGAGATGGGAACTGGCACAATCGCTTCTAATTCTAACAGCTCCTGAATGTTTGTCCACATGGAGGAGTCGGAGAGCGGGCAAGGTCGGGTCACTACAAATCTTTCTGGGGGACTGCTGGAGAACTCTAATTTGTATCCCTGTGCAACTACTTGTAGAATCCAAGGATTCTGGGATACCTTCTGCCAACCCCCTAGAAATTTCTGTAATCGACCTCCCACCTTTATGTCATTTATTTGACTTTGGTGTGCCTGCACTAGGGAAGATGGAGTCTCTACCCTTTCCACCCTTGGGATAAGACCACCTCCCGATTTTTTCCTTTCAGTTGTGGGGATGGGAGGCTCAGCCTAGGGTAAATAGACATACGTGGCACCGTAAGTAGGGAAGCGGGGGGGGGGGGGGGGGGGGGGGGGGGGTCCTGGTGGGCTTTGTGGTATGGCTTTACATAGCCTACTCACGTGCCCCTGAAGCTGGTCAGTCCCCTCAGGTCTGGTAGTGTCCTCCATGATGAGGATAATATTACAATACAGCCGTGTGCACCTTTTGTCAGGATAGCCGGCGGAACAACGACCCCCATTGTATGCTTATATAGGTTTTACCTGGTTGATCCTGCCTCCTTACCGCGCCCCGCGCGGTCGACCATGCTGAGAAAAGGCCTTCCTGAAGGCCGGCGCTGCCGCTGGCGTCCTCCGGTCCGATGCTTGCCGCGACCGGAAGTGACGCGGCCGCCGACCGGAAGTGACGCGACCGCGTGTCCTGGAGCCGGCAGCGGCTGCTGCACAGAGAGCCCCCGCCGAAACGGCTGCGGCCGCATGCGGGAACAGCCGCCGCTGCAGCAGACAGCGCCCGGGACGAGAGCCCCAGCAAGGAGAAACGGACCTTGGCCCCAGGAGCAGCGCTACACTGGGGGAGGCTGAGGGACCCCCCATCGCAGGTATCAGCCGCCGATATCTTGCGGCGGGGAAGGGAAAGGCTGGGCCCCCCGATCCCCACCATCTGCACAGCACCGTCGGAGGCTACGTCTTGCAGTTCCTATCCGCAGTGGGACAGGAAAAACACTGGTGGGTGGAGTGGGGAGGGTCCTTTTAACTTGTGGTTCCTGTCCCACTGCGGATAAGAAGGACGTCCTCCAATGGTGCTGTCAGGTGGTGGACTGGAAAGAGGCCTTCCTCACGCCCACATCTTGATCTGGCTGAAGCAAAAAATACAGCCTACGGAAATTGACAATATCATCAGTGCCGAATTGCCAGACCTTCAGACTGACCCATGGCTGTTTGACACCATCACAAAAAACATGATTCATGGTCCGTATGGGAGTCTCAACAAAAATTCTCCCTGTATGATTGATGGCAGGTGTTCAAAGCATTACCCACGATCCCTGGTCAAAGAAACCCAAACAGGACAAGATGGATATCCAGTCTACCGAAGAAGAAAGCCAGGGGATGGTGGTTTCACAGCAAAGCTCAAAATGCGTGTTGGTTCATCACTCCAAGAGATAGAAATTGACAACAGGTGGGTAGTGCCTTACAACCCTTTGCTCTCAAAAATCTTCCAGGCCCACATAAATGTCGAATCTTGCCACTCTGTGAAATCAATCAAGTATATCTGCAAATATGTCCACAAAGGAAGTGATCAAGCAGTTTTTGAACTCCAGAAAAATGGACCTATTACTGATGAAGTGGAGGCATTCCAGATGGGCAGGTACATAAGCAGCAATTAAGCTGTTTGGAGAATACTAGGATTCTCCATTCATGAGCGCTACCCACCAGTTGTGCATCTGAGTGTGCACTTGGAAAATGGACAGAGAATTTATTTTAACCAGGCAAACTTGCAGCAGCAGCTCCTAACACCACCTAAGACCACCCTCTTAGCATTTTTTGAGCTGTGTCAACAAGACCCTTTTGTAAAAACAATCATCTACTGTGATTTACCAAAGTACTACACTTGGAATGCCTCCAGAAAAAACACTGGAACAGAGGAAACGGGGGCTTGATATTGAAGGCTATCCAGGGGTGAAAGCAACTGATAAGGTACCGTCACACTCAGCAACGCTGCAGCGATATAGACAACGAGCCGATCGCTGCAGCGTCGCTGTTTAGGTCGCTGGGGAGCTGTCACACAGACAGCTCTCTCCAGCGACCAACGATCAGGGGAACGACTTCGGCATCGTTGAAACTGTCTTCAACGATGCCGAAGTCCCCCTGCAGCACCCGGGTAACCAGGGTAAACATCGGGTTACTAAGCGCAGGGCCGTGCTTAGTAACCCGATATTTACCCTGGTTACCATTGTAAAAGTAAAAAAAAAAACACACTACATACTCACCTTCTGATGTCTGTCACGTCCCCCGGCGTCCACAGGGTTAAACTGCTTTCGGCAGGAGCGCTTGCTAATGCTGCGCTGCTGCCGAGAGCTTCCCTGCACTTCCCTGCAGTGCCGGCACCCGGCAGTAACAGCGGTGACGTCACCGCTGTGCTCTGCTTTACGGCCGGCACTGACAGTCAGTGCATGGAAGCTCTCGGCAGCAGCGCAGCATTAGCAAGCGCTCCTGCCGAAAGCAGCTTAACCCTGTGGACGCCGGGGGACGTGACAGACATTAGAATGTGAGTATGTAGTGTTTTTTTTTTTTTTTACTTTTACAATGGTAACCAGGGTAAATATCGGGTTACTAAGCGTGGCCCTGCACTTAGTAACCCGATATTTACCCTGGTTACCATTGTAAAACATTGCAGGCATCATTGCTTTTGCTGTCAAACACAACGATACACACAGATCTGACGACCAAATAAAGTTCTGGACTTCTAGCTCCGACCAGCGATATCACAGCAGGATCCAGATCGCTGCTGCGTGTCAAACACAACGAGATCGCTATCCAGGACGCTGCAACGTCACGGATCGCTGTCGTTCTCGTTGTAAAGTCGCTCAGTGTGAAGGTACCTATACTCTTGGTCGCGTCTACACTGTTCATCCGTCAAATGCATAGTGCTTCTACCTGCGCATGTTACTTCATGTTGTCAAAGGCCCTACATCATTTTCTGACCTGAAGACCGTCGGAAGCCATGTGTGTAAAACATTTAGGGAAGCTTGCCAAAGAAAAGAACTTCTGGAAAATGATGGACACTGGGACATGACCCTCAGTGAAGCAGCAGCCACACAAACCCTAAAGCGACCACGACACCTTTTTGCTATTATTCTAACAACCTGTAGCATTTCAAATCCTTTTGAGATTTGGACAAAGTACAAAACTGATCTCAGTGAGGACATCCTCATGCAGATTAGAAGGGAAAATCCTCAGCAACTTATCAACTTGACTGAGGAAATGTTCAATGAAACTTTAATGCTCCTTGAAGATCAGTGCATGGCAATATCAGGAAAAGCCTTACAGTTGCTTGGTTTGCCTGCTCCAATAAGAAATCCTGAAGGCATCCAAATGTGTAGGGAGATTTTCATAGAAATAAACCACAATATTGATGAACTGACATCATTTGTGTCTCAGAACGAGCCAATATTGGTACCAGATGAAAGGGACGCCTATAACAACATTTTAGGTTTCAGTGAAACCAACAAAGGTGGGATTGTCTTCCTTGATGCTCCAGGTGGAACAGGAAAGACATTTGGAATTAACTTGCTCCGGCAAAATTTCCACAACAAAAAAAGATTGCACTTGCAGTGGCATCTTCTGGAATTGTAGCTACATTTTTAAAAGGTGGCAGGACAGCACATTCGACATTCAAACTACCACTTAACCTGTCTCATAGTGACAGCCCCGTGTGTAATATTGCCAAGGGATCAGGACTGGCCAAATTGCTTCAAAAATGCAGTGCCATCATTTGGGATGAATGCACCATGCCACACAAAAGGGCTCTAGAAGCAGTGGACAGACTGCTGCAAGACCTGCGTAGCAACAAATATATCATGGGAGGAGTAGTTGTTGTTTTGGCAGGTGACTTCCGCCAAACACTACCTGTTACCCCTGCAGACGAACTCAATGCCTGTCTCAAAGCATCGTACCTTTGGAGAAAAGTAAAGAAAATGTCACTGAACACAAACATGAGGGTCTACATGACAGGCGATGTTTCTGCTGGACCGTTTTCGAGCCAGCTGTTGACTATTGGAGATGGCAAGGCACCAGTAAACTCAACCACTGGACAGATCACCTTCCCAAGCAACTTTAGTTACATTGTGACTTCCATTGAGCAGTTGAAAGCAAAGGTTTTTCCAAACATTCAACTCCACTTCAAAAATTCTGGCTGGCTGTGTGAAAGGGCTATTCTAGCTCCCAAAAATGACAGCGTCAACAAGATCAATCTTCAAATTCTAAATCTCCTTCCAGGTGTGTGCACAACCTACAAGTCAGTAGATACAGTAATAGACCCTGCTCAAGCATTATTTTATCCAACTGAGTTCCTCAATTCCTTGGAGGACTTCCTCCTCACAACCTCTTTCTAAAACCTGGAGCACCTATTCTGCTTTTGAGAAATTTGGATCCACCAAAGCTGTGTAATGGAACAAGACTCTTGATTAAGAACCTGTTTCCACATGTAATTGAGGCAACTATTTTGACAGGATGTGCCACAGGAGAAGATGTTTTCATTCCAACAATTCCTCTCATTCCATCTGATTTGCCTTTTGATTTTAAACGCCTCCAGTTTCCTGTTCGACTGGCATTTGCTATGTCCATCAACAAGGCTCAGGGACAGTCCTTGAAAGTAGCTGGAATCGATTTACAATCTCCATGCTTCTCTCATGGTCAACTTTATGTGGCCTGTTCAAGAGTTGGAACAGCCAAAAATCTTTGCACCTGATGGAAAAACTAAGAATGTCGTTTATCAAAAGGCTCTCGAATAAGTAGTAGAAGATAACTTCACATTACTTTGCCAATTTAGTTAAATCTGTGTGGAATATCTCTGGTGTTGAAATATATGTTGTAAAATGCTTCTATTAGCTTAGTTTTTGCCTTTTAATAATTACATTTCTATCTATTTGTTTTGTGTTTTTTGTGTGCAGAATAAAATTTTGTTAACAGCAGTTATTAACCTGGGCGAAGCCGGGTAGTACAGCTAAAATATCTATATATCTATATATATATCTATATCTATATATATATCTATATCTATATATATATCTATATCTATATATATATATCTATATATATATCTATATATATCTATATATATCTATATATATATCTATATATCTATATATATATCTATATATCTATCTATATATATCTATATATCTCTATCTATCTATCTATCTATCTATCTATCTATCTATCTATCTATCTATCTATCTATCTATCTATCTATCTATATATATATATATATATATATATATATATATATATATATATATATATCACACATACGTACATATATACCGTATATACTCGAGTATAAGCTGACCCGAGTCTAAGCCGAGACCCCTAATTTTGCAACAAAAAAACTGGGAAAACTTAATGACAAGTATAAACCTAGGGTGGAAAGTGCAGCAGCTACCGGTAAACGTCAAAAATAAAAATAGATACCAATACCAATAAAAGTAAAATTAATTGAGACATCAGTAGGTTAAGTGTTTTTGAATATCCATATTGAATCAGGAGCCCCATATAATGCTCCATAAATTATATGATGGGCCATATAAGATGCTCCATATTAAAATACGCCCCATATAATGCTGCACAAATGTTGATTATGGCCCCCATAAGATACTCCATAGACTATTATGCCCCATATAATGCTGCACAAATGCCGATTATGGCCCCATAAGATGCTCCATATAAAAATATGCCACATGTAATGTTCCATACAGTTCTTTATGGCCCGATAGATGCTCCATATAACAATGTGCCACATATAATGCTACAAGCAGTTCATTATGGCCCCATAGATGCTCCATACAGTTCACTATGGCCCCATAAGATGCTCCATATAACAATGTGCCCCATATAATGCTCCATGCAGTTCTTTATGGCCCCATAAGATGCTCCATATAACAATGTGCCACATATAATGCTCCAAGCAGTTCATTATGGCCCCATAGATGCTCCATGCAGTTCATTATGGCCACATAAGATGCTCCATATAACAATGTGCCCCATATAATGCTCCATGCAGTTCTTTATGGCCCCATAAGATGCTCCATATAACAATGTGCCCCATAAAATGCTCCATGCAGTTCTTTATGGCCCCATAAGATGCTCCATGCAGTTCATTATGGCCCCATAAGATGCTCCATATAACAATGTGCTACATATAATGCTGCTGCAATAAAGAAATAAATAAAAATGACACTCACCTCTTGTCGCTGCCCGCTGCTCCTCAGCGTCCCGTCTCTCCACAATGACTGTTCAGGCAGAGGGCGGTGCGCACACTAATAAGTCATTGCGCCCTCTGACCTTAACAATCACTGCAGAGGACGCGGAAGACGGGGCGGCACCGACGCTGGAACGGGGAAAGGTGAATATGAAATACTCACCTGCTCCCGGCGCATCCCTGGCTTCTCCAGATGGTCTCCGTGAGCCGGCAGTTTTTTCCTCTGTTCAGCGGTCACGTGGTACCGCTCATTACAGGAATTAATATGCGGCTCCACCCCTATGGGAGTGGAGTCCATATTCATTACTTTAATGAGCGGTACCACATGACCGCTGAACAGGGGAAGAAGCTGCCGACGCCAGAGACCATGGGACACACAGGGACCGCGCCAGGAGCAGGTGAGTATGTTAATTAATGTTGGACAATTAGCATCGGCCTCATGGGGTTTCTTACAACTCTTACTTTGTGTAATTCCTCCTCCTTGCCATTTATATATAGACAACTGGGTGTTACTAGTATGGAGCGTGTAGCTGAACACACTGATTGCACTTAGTTGATAGTATCAGACGTAACACATCCTTTTGACAAGGTATCACACCCCAAGTTGTTAATTTATTCACACTGAGGCAAAACAACAGGAGCGGCAGTACACATACACAATTCTAAGGAAAGACGAAAAAAAAAAGTGAAAAATAAACATTTAAAAACTCACCTCATAAATCTGAGACATACGTTCTAAAAACTCGCGAAAGAAAGGTCTTAACCGTACATAAACCTACAAAAATAAGATAAATGGGAAAAAGTTACTCAAGAACAAGAGAATTTTGAGAACAGCAAGTCTGTGAGGAAGATGCACTGACAAGTGCAGGGAAGAGATCTGGTAATACCACACAAACATTTGTTAAAATGCAGATAGTGTGGACAAGTCAAGCTTCTAAAATGTTTTTTGGTCTTAACACATTGAAAAGCCAACAGAGTAATCCTCACAGTGACCATCTGGGTACAAGCAGCTACTGAATAATTACAAGTGAGTGAGCCTCACCTGGTAAATGACATCTTGGAACAGCACTGGAAATGTCAGCGCAGCATCATCCAGCTCATTGAGGCTGCAGTGAACCAGAGTCTCATCCTGTTAAAGAGAAATAAAAAAGTTATACCAACAACAAAAACAAAGACTCATGTTTGAAAGTCCATAAAAGTGACACCTTACCAAGTCCAGGACAAGAGAAAACTCAGGTGTACTTCTAGTCTTTAAAGGGAGAGCCGGCTTCCTGTTGAGTTGCTCTTCAGTCAGGGGTGGTACATGTTTAATGAAATAGTATCTACAGTGGAGAGAGCAGCCATTAGCTCATAATGGGAAATCACTTCTCATATGCGCTACACGTTTTTCCAAGCACATGAAAAACTGCCTTAACGCAAACCAGTCACCAATTTTCACAATATAAGCCGCATAGATCTTAGACCTGATGAGGCTGGTGCATTTACTTGAGAACAGATGCGAGAATGTTACTTTTTCACAAATGAGAATACAGCCAATCTCTGTCCACCTAGACAGATTCGATTATAAAGAAATCTAGAAAGTTAAAGAGCGCAATACGGTCTTATCCGGGTTAAAAAAAAGTTTAAATGTAGAGGAAATGCTCACCTGGCGGGGTTGTGAAAGTCACAACCCGTGTGTCAGTTTGGAAAGGTATCGGTCGCTGCAGATCCACAATGGTATATCATGCAGAAGCTGGAGAAAAGGTGGGGATAAATAAGAACTGCCAAACGCATCAAATGCAGAGAGGGAACATAGAAATTTAAATGCGTTTTTTTACTTACCGCGTTTTGAAGCACAGCTGCTTCTTCCTCAGGACGAAGCACAGATAAGTTATCTCTATGGTTTGTCCTGAGGAAGAAGCAGGCGTGCTTCAAAACAAGGTAAATATAAACCTCACTTTAATTTATACTACTTTCTTTTTCTGCATTTGATACCCCAACTTTTTCTCCAGTTTCTATATCTAAATTAGAAACGCACAGAACACCCAAAACTATCCAACAGACAGAGGGAGATATATTTTATATATTATATATCTATATATCTATCTTATTTATTATGTGTATAGATAAAAAAAAAAAGGATTGGGGGGGGGGGGGGGATGTCAAGGTGTACTGTGAAGGTTTAGTGGGATCCACTATAGAAATACGAGTTTAACCGACGCAATTACAGAGCATGAAAACCACCAAGAAGCGTACAGGCTGGAATACGATTAAAAAAATGTCTTTATTCTATAAAAGTGGCAAATGGTTACACAATATTACAATATATATACTAAAGTGCGCAAGACAGGACTACAAAAGAAAGCATAAATCGTATAATTGTAATCATTATCAGCAACCTCAGAAGAATCAGTACAAAAATGCCTATATACTATATTATCCAGCTATGCATACCAACTGTGCAAAGTAGCAAAAAATAAATAATAAAGTGAAAATGTGTATACAGAGTTTAAACAACATACAGTAGAAAATTGCCAAATAAGGTGCAACACAGTGCTTTGTGTAAAATATCATCAGCCAAGGCCAACCAATGACCAAAACATATATAAAAAGTTTTTCACACAGGTAAGCATAAAGTGCAAAAGATATCACACTTTCACTTTATTATTTATTTTTTGCTACTTTGCACAGTTGGTATGCATAGCTGGATAATATAGTATATAGAGGGATTTTTGGTACTCACCGTAAAATCTCTTTCTTGGAGCCTTCATTGGGGGGGACACAGGTAAGTGGGGTGTATGCTGCTGCTGCTGCTAGGAGGCTGACACTATGCAAAAAAGGAAAAGAACAATAGCCCCTCCCCGACAGTATACACCCACCGACAGGCACTGAGCACCTCAGTTGGTGAAAAAAGCAGTAGGAGAAACAACCATAACTGAGATCACATGAGTACCAACTCAATCAGGACTTGTAGGCCCAAACACGGTACCAAGAACAAATAACCAGGGAGGGTGCTGTGTCCCCCAATGAAGGCTCCAAGAAAGATTTTACGGTGAGTACCAAAAATCCTTCTTTCTTTATCGCTTCATTGGGGGACACAGATAACTGTGGGACGTCCAAAAGCAGTCCCGGAAAAGGGTGGGTAGAAAGGAAGCGAGAAAAGGGCTCAGGTCGGCCGGTGTGCGACTGCTGCCTGCAGTACCTTCCTACCAAAACCTGCATCTGACGAGGTCTGGGTATGAACCCTGTAGAACCTCGTGAACGTATGTAAAGACGACCAAGTGGCAGCCTTGCAAACCTGCAGAGCAGAGGCCTGGTGACGAACAGCCCAGGAAGCACCGACAGCTCTGGTGGAGTGGGCTCATACCCCAGGAGGGGGCTGTCTCTCTCGAGCACGGTAGGATTCCGTTATAGCAGAACGAATCCAGCGAGAAATAGTGGATTTGGACGCTTGAAAGCCTTTCCGGCAACCCTCAGCAATGACAAACAGAGTCGGATTTGCGAAAATGGGCAGTTCTAGAAAGATAGATCCGAACGGCCCTGACAACGTCAAGCTTGTGAAGAGACTTCTCCAAGGGGTGAACAGGAGAAGGGCAAAAAGAAGGAAGAATGATATCCTCATTGATGTGGAAAGTGGAAACCACCTTGGGAAGAAATTCGGGGACAGGTCTTAGAACGACCTTGTCCTGATGAAGAATCAGGAAGGAGGAGCGGCAGGATAATGCTGCTTCTAATTGAAGTGATGGCAATGAGGAAGGCCACCTTCCAGGAAAGAAAGGAAAAAGACGTCCTGAAGCGGTTCAAAAGGAAAGGTCTGAAGGGCACTGAGAACCAAATTGAGGTCCCAAGGTTCCAGCGGAGGACGAAAAGGAGGAGCAAGATGAGCAACTCCTTGCAGAAAAGTCTTCACTTGAGAGACGGAAGCCAAGTCCCTTTGGAAAAGAATGGACAAGGCAGAAACTTGACCCTTTAGGGAACTGAGGGAAAAACCCGAGTCGAGACCCGACTGCAGGAAGCCCAGAAAGTCCGGAAGGGAAAAAGTCATCGGAAAGACGTCACGTGTCTCGCACCACCGGAAGAAAGCCTTCCAGTACCTGTGGTAAATGAGAGAAGATGCTTCCTGGCTCTGATCATGGTCTGTATGACCTGATGAGAAAAACCAGACTCCCTCAGAACCGCGGCCTCAACAGCCATGCCGTTAAATGCAGGGATTGAGAACTCTGGTGGAAGAGTGGGCCCTGTGAGAGCAGATGAGCGGTCTGGGAGTCTCCAAGGGGTATCCACGAGCATGTTGACCAGCTCCGCGTACCAGGGGCGCTTTGGCCAGTCTGGAGCTATGAGTATGACCGGAATCCCCTCTATATCTTTTTTACTACCCTTGGGATCAAGGGAAGTGGGGGAAACAGGTAAGGAAACAAACTGCGACCATTGGATTACCAGGGCGTCGTGGCTGATGGCCAGAGGGTCCCGGGATCTGGCGACAAACTGAGGAACCTTGTGGTTCATCCCAGATGCCATGAGGTCGACGTCTGGGGTGCCCCAACGAAGACAAATCTGGTCGAATACTGAGGGATGGAGAGACAACTCGCCCGCCGCCAGGCCCTCGCAGCTGAGGAAGTCGGCTGCCCAATTTTCGACACCCGGAATGTGGACAGCTGAAATGACCGGAACGTAACGTTCCGCAAAATGAAGTACCCTTGCTGCCTCTGCCATTACCTGACTGCTGCGCGTCCCGCCCTGGTGGTTTAAGTATGCCACTGGATGCGGACGGGACAACCGGCCAGGAGTGATTGCCAGTGGAGTAGGGCAAGGAAGATTGCTCTGATCTCCAGTAAGTTGATAGGAAGAAGAGCCTCCTGGTGGGTCCAGCGACCCTGCGCTGTAAGATGTCGGAAGACCGTTCCCCAACCGAGCAGGCTGGCATCTGTGGTGATGACCTGCCACTGAAGCGGAAGGAAAGACCTCCCTCTGAGGAGCGATGAAGACAGGGTCCACCAGGTCAGTGACTGCCGAACCTGCCGAGGCAGACAAACGGGGCGGTCCAGTGAGGTCATGGATCTGTTCCAAGTGAAGAGAAGAAACAGTTGGAGGGGATGTGTGTGGAATTGGGTAAAGGGAACGGCCTCCATGGAGGCAACCATCTTTCCCAGGACTGCCATGCAGAACCGAAGCGAGCGAGGAGCTGGGTGTTTGAGAGATCGGGCTGCCTTGGGGAGACCGGAGAACTTGTCCAGTGGGAGGAAAACCCGAGCCAAGTTCGTGTCGAATTCCATGCCCAGGAAGGAAAGACGCTGGCAGGGAATCAGCGAGGACTTGTCCCGATTGATGATCCACCCGAGGCGAGTCAGAGTGTCCAGAGAGATCTGGAGGCTTCGCGCACAGTCTCGATGAGAAGAACCCCTGATCAAAAGATTGTCCAGGTAGGGGATGATGAGTATCCCCCTGGAACGAAGGATGGCCATGACCGCCGCCATGATCTTGGTGAAGACCCTGGGGGCCGACGCCAGGCCGAACGGGAGGGCCATGAATTGGTAGTGCTCTTCCTGGATAGCAAACCGAAGGTACCTCTGGTGCCGTACACAGATAGGAACATGAAGGTACGCATCCTGAATGTCCACCGAACACAGGAACTCCCCGGGCTCCATGGTGGCAGTCACAGACCGCAAGGACTCCATCCTGAAGTGTCGGAGTCGAACATGGCGGTTCAAAAACTTGAGATCCAGAATTGGCGAAGGGAACCGTACTTTTTGGGGACTACAAGAGGTTCGAGTAGAACCCAGAAAAGCGCTCGTTTGAAGGGACAGGAACGACTACGCCAGTTGTGACCAGGGAAGAGACGGCCTGAAGAAACCCGGGCAGTTGAGAGGGTTACATAGTTACATAGTTATTAAGGTTGAAGGAAGACTAAGTCCATCTAGTTCAACCCATAGCCTAACCTAACATGCCCTAACATGTTGATCCAGAGGAAGGCAAAAAAAAACCCATGTGGCAAAGAGTAACTCCACCATGGGGAAAAAAATTCCTTCCCGACTCCACATACGGCAATCAGACTAGTTCCCTGGATCAACGCCTTATCAAGGAATCTAGTGTATATACCCTGTAACATTATACTTTTCCAGAAAGGTATCCAGTCCCCTCTTAAATTTAATTAATGAATCACTCATTACAACATCATACGGCAGAGAGTTCCATAGTCTCACTGCTCTTACAGTAAAGAATCCGCGTCTGTTATTATGCTTAAACCTTCTTTCCTCCAGACGTAGAGGATGCCCCCTTGTCCCTGTCTCAGGTCTATGATTAAAAAGATCATCAGAAAGGTCTTTGTACTGTCCCCTCATATATTTATACATTAAAATAAGATCACCCCTTAGTCTTCGTTTTTCCAAACTAAACAGCCCCAAGTGTAATAAACCTATCTTGGTATTGCAGACCCCCCAGTCCTCTAATAACCTTGGTCGCTCTTCTCTGCACCCGCTCTAGTCCAGCTATGTCTTTCTTATACACCGGAGACCAGAACTGTGCACAGTATTCTAAGTGTGGTCGAACTAGTGACTTGTATAGAGGTAAAATTATGTTCCTTGGTGGACGAGAGAGGAAGAAACGATTTTCCGGAAGGGAAGAAAATTCGATCTTGTAACCGGGAGGTAACTACCTCTCTGACCCAGGCGTCGCTGACTACAGACAGCCAGGCGTCCCGGAAGGAAAGAAGTCTGCCTCCCACCCTGGAAGTCATTCCAGGTGGGGGCGACCCGTCACTTGGAACGAAATCTATCGGAATGGGAGCCAGAGGACCTGAAAGGTTGGCTCTTAGTTCTCCATCTGGGGGCAGGCTTGTAAGAGGGTCTCCTCCGCTCTCCTGAAGCGGAAGGTTGCACCTGCTGGGAAGAGGAGTCAGAGTTCTGAAATTGACGAAAGTGCCTAAAAGGCCTAGGGCCCTTTTTATTGAAGAAACGTTTTGGTCTAGACTGAGGGAGGGAAGTACTTTTTCCTCCCGTGGCATCAGAAATGATCTGGTCTAAGCGAGAGCCAAAGAGTCTGGAACCCTGAAAGGCTAGGTTGGTGAGAGACTTCTTAGAAGTTGTATCTGCGCTCCATGCTTTGAGCCAAAGAATGTGGCGTATCGCAATGATGTTGCTACTTGCCCTTGCGGAACAGGCCGCTGCACCAAGGAGGCAGCCAAAACGTATTTGTCTGCGTGGCCAATCTGGTCCGCCAAATCAGCCAGTTCCTGTGGGGAAGCCGAAGCCAAAATGCCTCGTCGAAGAATCTCGGCCCAGGCGGAAATGGCCTTTGCCACCCAGGTGGAGGCGAAACTGGGGCAGAGGGAAGCTCCTGATGCCTCGAAAGCTGATTTGGCTAGAGTCTCAATCTGTCTGTCCGTAGCGTCTTTAAGCGACGCACCGTCAGGTAAGGACAGGACCGTCTTGGATGAAAGACGGGAAACCGGCGGGTCCACCTTTGGAGATTCTGCCCATTTGGCAAGAAGGTCAGCACTAAACAGGTATAATACGTCCAGGTGTTTTCTACCTGGGAAGCGCTTCTCAGGATGTTCCCAGTGCTAAGACAGGGTAGACTCAAATTCGTCGTGATCGGGAAAGGAGCGAGAAGGACGCTTGACCCGTTTGAAGGAGACAGAAGGATCCGTGAGGGAACCTTGTCCTGTTTCAGCTTAAAGGTACCTTCACACGAAGCGACGCTGCAGCGATAGCGACAACGATGCCGATCGCTGCAGCGTCGCTGTTTGATCGCTGGAGAGCTGTCACACAGACCGCTCTCCAGCGACCAACGATGCTGAGGTCCCCGGGTAACCAGGGTAAACATCGGGTTGCTAAGCGCAGGGCCACGCTTAGTAACCCGATGTTTACCCTGGTTACCAGCGTAAAAGTAAAAAAAACAAACAGTACATACTCACCTGCGCGTCCCCCAGCGTCTGCTTCCTGACACTGACTGAGCTCCGGCCCTAACAGCACAGCGGTGACGTCACCGCTGTGCTTTCACTTTCACTTTAGGGCCGGCGCTCAGTAAGTGTCAGGAAGCAGACGCTGGGGGACGCGCAGGTGAGCATGTACTGTTTTTTTTTTTTTACTTTTACGCTGGTAACCAGGGTAAACATCGGGTTACTAAGCGCGGCCCTGCGCTTGGTAACCCGATGTTTACCCTGGTTACCAGTGTAAAACATCGCTGGTATCGTTGCTTTTGCTTTCAAACACAACGATACACAGCGATCGGACGACCAAATAAAGTTCTGGACTTTATTCAGCGACATCACAGCAGGATCCTGATCGCTGCTGCGTGTCAAACGAAACGATATCGCTAGCCAGGACGCTGCAACGTCACGGATCGCTAGCGATGTCGTTTCGTGTGAAGGTACCTTAAGAGTTTGGGAGATAGCCAAGATGAGACTATCCACAATAGCCTGTATGCCAGACGTCTGGTCTGAGTCAGACCCGGACTGGGAATCTATGTCCGACCCAAGGTCCTCCTCTGAAGAGGGGAATTGAGAAGAGAGGAGCAGCTTGGGAACTGCTGAGGGACCCGGAGAGCTGGAGGAGGAGCCAGACAGGGACCTCTTTCTAGAACAGCCGGCCGGAGCGTTCTTCTGAGGGTCGACAACAGGTGCGTGCGACTCGTCATGAGAGACGGTCGGAGCACTGGTGGCTGTAGCTAGATGCGGAAGTCGTTCAAGCGCCTGGACCCGAGATTGGGATACTTTAGTCAAGTCAGAGACTGACTAAAACATAGCAACTGCCCACTCTGGGGGAGTGCACTCATCCCGAGATACGGAAGCTTCCTGCGGTGCAGACATGGTAGGCGGACTGCAGGATTGGCAGAAGGGTGACGACTGACCTGCTGACCACTTTCTTGCAGCGTGAGCAAGAGAAATGAATGATGGTGAGTTTGGAAACAGAAGCCCCAATAGAGTTGGACATATGTAGGCTGTGAGCTTATAGTAAGAAAAAAAGGGTTGGAAAGCTCTGCCTGTGTAAGTCTAAACTACTGCAGCGCTGCCTCCGGAGTATGATATACTGCAGGGGAGGGTTGCTAGGGTACGGATGAAAGCCTACCGTACAGGAAGAAAAGAGCTGCAGCTGCGCCGGTATCTGTGCTCCCGGAGTGGAGTAGCGTCCGGATAGGAAGCAGAATCCAAGATGGAGGAGGAATAGAGGCCTCGTGGGGAAGGAGGGGAGTGGTTAAGCGCACAGCAAATGACCGAGAAGAGAGGATCGCCTGATAGGTCCAGCGGCAGAAGGGGCGCCAAGAAAGTGCGGGCGATTAGGAGGCGCGGCCGACTGGCCGAACTGAGGGAAAGTGAAAGTAAAAAAGGGGAGCCGCGGCGCTGAATGGACAATGCATGGAATAGACGGCAGGGCAGCGCTGACAGGTCCAGGGGAGGGAAGGGAGCCAGCGTGTAATACAAACAAAAATCCCCCCCCCCCCCCCCCCGATATATCTTCATTACCTTGATCTTCAGCGCTGTATGAGGGCCGTCCAG
This sequence comes from Ranitomeya variabilis, assembly GCF_051348905.1. Classification (NCBI taxonomy): domain Eukaryota; kingdom Metazoa; phylum Chordata; class Amphibia; order Anura; family Dendrobatidae; genus Ranitomeya; species Ranitomeya variabilis. The sequence continues at coordinate 123,250,838 of NC_135236.1, read as the reverse complement.
GGGCCCAAGGGAAGGCAGGGACGCTGGAGAGAAGAACCCTCTTCCAGGAGACTGCATCAACCCCCTTAGAGAAATAGCGGGGGGTTTGGGGAGGTCAGTGCTGGTGACTACCATCTCCCTCTCAGCCCTGTCCGAGGAGAGGGGTGAGGAGGAAATTCGGCAAGGACCGGCCACCAAACTCACCCTGAGGCACCAATGAAGGCACAGGGGAGAAATGTCCTGCCAGCAGGCCTGAGTGTTGCGATGTGTGTGACAACACACTGCTCGCTCAGCCGCTAATAATGGGAAGGCAGAATGAATTAACACCCTGATTCCCTAGAAGTTGAATCTGAAAAACAAAATAAATAATTAGTAAAACACGACAAACCTGCGAAAGCAAAAAATGATTAGCTGCGGATCTGGGAGATCCAGGTCCGCCTCCTACAGAGATTAAGCACAAACTGAGGTGCTCAGTGCCTGTCGGTGGGTGTATACTGTCGGGGAGGGGCTATTGTTCTTTTCCTTTTTTGCATAGTGTTAGCCTCCTAGCAGCAGCAGCATACACCCCACGGTTATCTGTGTCCCCCAATGAAGCGATAAAGAAAGGCATTTTTGTACTGATTCTTCTGAGGTTGCTGCTAATGATTACAATTATACGATTTATGCTTTCTTTTGTAGTCCTGTCTTACGCACTTTAGTATATATATTTTAATTTTGTGTAACCATTTGCTACTTTTATAGAATAAAGGCATTTTTTTAAATCTATTCTAGCCTGTACGCTTTTTGGTGGTTTTCATGATCTGTATTTCCTTCGGTTAAACTCGAGTTTCTATAGCTAGACTGACATTTCCTCAGTGTTCCTCCTGCCTGTAGAGATCTCACACTGCTCAATACAAGCTGCAGCTACCAGTCAGGTTGGGTAAGTGGAAAATAACTACGCTTGGACTCAATACTCTTCTTAAAAATTAAGATTATAAAGCTATACTGACATGGGTTTTCAAAGTAATTACAAGTCTCACCAGGTCTAAAATCTAGTCTATTTAAAAGGGAGTTTGTTACCCTCAAGAATGCATTTTAAATTGGCTATACACAGTGTTGTAAGAGACTTAGCCCCTTACAACAATCAATCCAACACTTATTGGTACAGTGCCTGGGAAAATAACGACTGTACACTATAACAACTATAAGGGTATGTGCACACGCTGCGGATTTTGCTGCGGATCCACAGCGGATTTGACGTTGCGGATCCACAGCAGTTTTCCCAAAGTTTACAGTACCATATAAACCTATGGGAAAAAAAAACCCGCTGTGCACATGCTGGGGAAAAATCAGCACGGAAACGCAGAGGATTATTTTCCACAGCATGTCTATTCTTTGTGCGGATTCCGCAGCGGTTTTCAACCAGCACCAATAGGAAAGTGCAGTTGAAAACCCGCAGAGGAATCCGCAGAAGAAACCGCGAGAAAATCCGCAGTGAAAACCGCAGTGGTTTTGCACTGCGGATTTTCCAAATCCGCTGCGGAAAAATCCGCAGCGTGTGCACATACCCTTGGTACACTTCAACTATAAGACGCACTCCCCTCCCCCATTTTCCACCAAAATCTGAGGGGAAAAAAATTCATCTTATAATCCGAGAAACACAGTACTACAATCTGTATCAAGAAATCGGTTAACAGATCCGCTATAAGAAATAGCGAACTAAATATAGATTATTCAGAAAACGAGGACAAAAAGTGTTTTGAATATGTATTTCTATCGAGTGCAAAAACAGCAACAACAACAAAAAAGCTGGAAATGAAAAATGAAAGATGCTGGAACTCACGGATCAAACACCTCCCAGTCTTCCTCATATGCTGCTTCAGCATGGGCAGATGAGTAACCACTGTCTGGGGACACTGGGGCTAAAAACAAGCAAAAATAAATAAAACCACACATCAGGATCAACAGGTTAAATTGACTAAACAAGTTAGAAGAGTATGCGTGTGAGGAAGTGAATGATTTTTTGTAAGGTGGTTGTCTGAACAATTAAATCGTAAATGTATTCTGGGAAAGCCATGATGCAGTGTTCAAACAATTAGAACAAGCTAAAAACTGTCCGATCAAGAGTGCAGTATCAAAGTTATTGTTTTATAGAAGAAAAAAAAAATATGATAAAATGGAACCTGGGTGAAACCAGCCAGGAGTTGGGTTGAAGATGTAAGAGGGGTGGGTAGTATAAAGAAAGCAGATATGAGATTTTATAACTTTGTTGTATCTAAAATTGATAATTGTGCAAAAGGAAAGTTAAAATAATTAATTATATCAATGGTGGTTGTGGAAAGTGAACTAAAACCTACAGCAAATACGTAAACAAATAAGGAGTAGACATTTATCAGAACATTACAGGTTGCAAGTAAAGCAGCTTTGTACTCAACATTACACTACATTACAAAAACTAAACTAAGTGCAGACCAACCTGTTAATGTTGGGATTTCCCGCTCAGGGGCATTCTCACCAGCATCCAGCCAGCTAGTGGCTGCTGAACGGACAGGTGGCCCCTGACTGGGGTAGGATGTTCCATTAGTGGAGGTGGTGGTGCTGGTGCTGATCTCGTCCACCTGCTCCATTTCCAATTGTTTTACTATTTCCTCAGCTTCCACTGCTTGACCGGGAGAGTCTGATCCTGACGTGCCTGAGATAAAGATGGATTTATTTTGGGGTTCAAATGAATGAGGTCTGTGACAGTGAACTGTATACAAAACCAACAATACGTAGAAGACATAATATAGTTTACATAAACACTCACCATTTTTATTTGCTGGTGAGAAAAAGTTGAAGACGGGGGAGAAAATGGTCCCCAGCAGTGTGGTCCTGGGTGGGCTGGATGCAACCGATGCATCGTCCAGCTTTCCATTTTGTTTTAGATGTTGAGGGGTCACCTCGTAACTTGCAGCCTCTACAATAAGAAGAGTCTGTCAGAATGCTAAACAAGCCAAAAGCTATAGATAATATTCCATCAAACAGATTATCAGAGCCCTGGAACACTGGGGTACTGCTATAATGTAGAAGAGGGTTCCAACATTTGACATTCTCCCAGGAGTCTCTGCATGGGTGGAGTTGTAGTTTTACAACAGCTGGAGCGTTGCAGGCCGCTGACCGCTGTGGTAAAATGCGTCTCCACCGATGTAGGGGTCAGAAATCTGCACTCTAGAACACATTAGTTTGTACCATATGTTTGGCTTCTGAATCACAGGATGAACTGGTTGTAATTTTGTGACTGACACAGTAAGTGAACACGTTCTCAGTAAAGCTGAAGGATAAAGCATTATGTCTACCTCCATTTACTTGACTTTTCCGCCGGACGCGTGCAATGGGCTTGCTTGATTTGTCACCGGTACGTGGAGTTGAGGTGATGAGGTTGTTATCGAGGTCTCGCTCCAACCTGCTCCTCTTTGCGGGGTTCTCTCGATCCTCCTAGTAATAGAAAGTTGTGCTATTATCTCTTTAGTGTATGGCTGCACTCTGGGTTAAGTCGGCCATACACATTAGAAGGCTTTCAGTCAATAGTGCGATGGCTGACGGCCATCTCAGCTGACCAACACATACATAAGAGCAATCGTTCGGCCAACGCTCCTGTTATCTCTGTGACTCTGGCTAACACATTGGCTCATCCCCCAGGAGAACAATGATCAGCAGTCCAAAAATCAGACATTGCGATCAACATCTCACCCAACCATTAGTTGGTCAGCACCCACATGTACATTAGATTTTTATCTGAACCTGTTGATATAGATTGATACGGCCGACATTAGTCTTGTGTGTATGGGGACCCTTCGGGTTTGTTCTCAAAGAGCGGCAAAATTATTTCTGATTAGCCAGTAGGAACATTCAGCTGCACATTTACAGAACTGGCGCTATATCAATTGCTGCCCCCTGTTTTAATAGCCAGGATTAGAAGCTGGGGTCAATGGGGAATTGAGGCGGACAAGCAGTTAGGTTAGTGGAATTAAGCCGATTAAGGAGAGAACCGACGATATTCAGAGCACCACATGAAGACTCCGACCTGACACTGTCTGTAGGTTACTGAGCACAATCCTGCTGACAGGTTCCCTTTAAGTAGTTAAAAGGAGTACTGTTAGTAAAGACTTATGGCATATCGACTAGACATAAGCCACCATCGCACCATTACAAATAATCTTCACATTTTTCTAAGACTTCTCAAACAAGACGCCCATACTGACACAGGCCTCAGACTTACCTTTGCTGTGCTGCCTTTGATGAAATTTTTGATGGTGGACAGCAGACCAGTGTCTGGTTTAGACAACTTTTCTGCAAGAGGTGAGCTCTCCTCCTCCTCCTCTTCTTCCGAGTGCTTCCTCTTAGTACGTGCAGTGCGCCCGGCAGGACCGTGACTGCTGCGCGGAGACCCCTTCCGCGTCCTTAGCCTCATCTTTATGATTGCCACATAAAAGCTACAAAAGAATAAAAAAAATTAAAAGGCAATAGAAGGCTCACATATCTTTGCATTAATTACTGAGTAACAATACTAGCACAAAAAGAGGATTCAGAGATTGTCTTGTAAACTGTGGTGTCTGTTCACATGGGATGCATCTTAATAGCGCTGGGCAGGCCCGCCTGAGCTAATAGAAGGGCGTCACTACTAGGCTGTTAGCCTGGATGCTGTGCATTCCCATTGTGTGAACAGCGCCACATACAAGTCTCTTATGTGCAGTCATATGCCAAGCAGCCACCTCCTCCATTAGTTTGGTAGGCTGTGAGTGGCTGCCTCATGGGTATTTCCGCACCTGTGTTGCCGCCATCTTAACCACATGGGTCCACTGCATCCTGATAGTGCATTTGTTTGGAGGCCTAGGCAGGAAAGCATCTCTGCCTTTTTGCTATTTTTATTAATTACTGAATAATAAAGGTATCTGCCCTCAATTGTGCAAAAAAGTGATGCATTAGAAAATTGCAGCATACACCCCCCCATGGTTTCCTGTGTCCCCCAGTGAAGCGATAGAGAAACACCACTGTCCCACTTCACACCCTCCCAGTGCACGCCACCGATTATCAGCAGCATTTATGGTTATCCTCAATATCTCCCCCAGCATCTCTAATGCATGTTCTTGGGACAGCTGGAGGACAACTAATATGACCACACCTGAACGCTCATACTTGCTTACTCATGAACGGCAAAATTATTATTACGGTGTTTAGATATCCTATACATACATACGTGAACAAAATTGGTGTGTGTGTGTGTGTGTGTGTGTGTGTGTGTGTGTGTGTGTGTGTGTGTGTGTGTGTGTGTGTGTGTGTGTGTGTGTGTGTGTGTGTGTGTGTGTATATATATATATATATATATATATATATATATATATATATATATATATATATACACACATATACACACACACACACACCCCACAGCAGTGACTGTCATTTTACACTGTGTGCAGAATTATTAGGCAAGTTGTATTTTAGAGGATTATTTTTATTATTGATCAACAACTCTGGGCAAAACCGTCAATGAAAAAGACCTGGGTGTATGGGTGGATGACAAACTCATTCAGTGGCCAGTGTCAGGCAGCTGCTACAAAGGCAAATAAAATAATGGGATGCATTAAAAGAGGCATAGATGCTCATGAGGAGAACATAATTTTACCTCTATACAAGTCACTAGTGCGACCACACTTAGAATACTGTGCACAGTTCTGGTCTCCGGTGTATAAGAAAGACATAGCTGAACTGGAGCGGGTGCAGAGAAGAGCGACCAAGGTTATTAGAGGACTGGGGGGTCTGCAATACCAAGATAGGTTATTACACTTGGGGCTATTTAGTTTGGAAAAACGAAGGCTAAGGGGTGATCTTATGTTAATGTATAAATATATGAGGGGACAGTACAAAGACCTTTCTGATGATCTTTTTAATCATAGACCGGTGACAGGGACAAGGGGGCATCCTCTACGTCTGGAGGAAAAAAGGTTTAAGCATAATAACAGACGCAGATTCTTTACTGTAAGAGCAGTGAGACTATGGAACTCTCTGCCGTATGATGTTGTAATGAGTGACTCATTGCTTCAATTTAAGAGGGGACTGGATACCTTTCTGGAAAAGTATAATATTACAGGGTATATATATTAGATTCCTTGATAAGGCGTTGATCCAGGGAACTAGTCTGATTGCCGTATGTGGGGTCGGGAAGGAATTTTTTTCCCCATGATGGAGCTTAGGGTACTGTCACACAGTGCCATTTTCATCGCTACGACGGTACGATTCGTGACGTTCTAGCGATATCATAACGATATCGCAGTGTCTGACGCGCAGCAGCGATCAGGGACCCTGCTGAGAATCGTACGTCGTAGCAGATCGTTTGGAACTTTCTTTCGTCGCTTGATCACCCGCTGACATCGCTGGATCGTTGTGTGTGACACCGATCCAGCGATGTGTTCGCTTGTAACCAGGGTAAACATCGGGTTACTAAGCGCAGGGCCGCGCTTAGTAACCCGATGTTTACCCTGGTTACCAGCGTAAACGTAAAAAAAAACAAACAGTACATACTCACATTCCGGTGTCTGTCCTCCGGTGTCTCAGCTTCTCTGCACTGTGAGCGCCTGCCGGCCGGAAAGCGAGCACAGCGGTGACGTCACCGCTCTGCTTTCCGGCTATGGTGCTTACACAGTGCAGAGAAGCAGAACGCCGGGGGACAGACACCGGAATGTGAGTATGTACTGTTTGTTTTTTTACGTTTACGCTGGTAACCAGGGTAAACATCGGGTTACTAAGCGCGGCCCTGCGCTTAGTAACCCGATGTTTACCCTGGTTACCCGGGGACTTCGGCATCGCTCCAGCGCCGTGATTGCAAAGTGTGACCGCAGTCTACGACGCTGGAGCGATAATCATACGACGCTGCGACGTCACGGATCGTGCCGTCGTAGCGATCAAAATTGCACTGTGTGACAGTACCCTTACTCTTACCACATGGGTTTTTTTTGCCTTCCCCTGGATCAACATGTTAGGGCATGTTAGGTTAGGCTATGGGTTGAACTAGATGGACTTAAAGTCTTCCTTCAACCTTAATAACTATGTAACTATGTTCTCAATCAACACTAAAGACTCATAAATATCAAAGCTTAATATTTTTGGAAGTTGGAGTGTTTTTTTTTTTTTAGATTTGGCTATCTTAGGAGGATATCTGTTTGTGCAGGTAACTATTACTGTGCAGAATTATTAGGCAACTTAATAAAAACCAAATATATTCCCATCTCACTTGTTTATTTTCACCAGCTAAACCAACATAACTGCACAAAATTTAGATATAAACAGATATTAGATATTTTTTTGGCGCAAGCGTCAGGGCGCAAAGGACGCAGCATGTTGCATTTTTTTTTGCGCTATAAAAATGAACGCATGCGTCACAAAACGCTGCCTTTTGCATGCGTTTTTGCGTGCGTTGCGTCGCCGACGCAGCACACAACAAGGCAAATGTGAACGTAGCCTAAATGATGACACTCAGCAGCCTTTCCTTAATAGATTCTGTCAGTTGCTTGATCTGTTTATGATCAACATTGCGTGCAGCAGCCACCACAGCCTCCCAGACACTGTTCCAAGAGGTGGACTGTTTTCCCTCCCTGTAGATCTCACATTTTATGAGGTACCATAGGTTCTCTATGGGGTTCAGATCAGGTGAACAAGGGGGCCTTGTCATTATTTTTTCTTCTTTGAGACCTTTACTGGCCAGCCACGCTGTGGAGTAGTTGGAGGCATGTGATGGAGCATTGTCCTGCATGAAAATCATGCTTTTCTTGAACGATACCGACTTCTTCTTGTACCACTGCTTGAAGAAGTTGTCTTCCAGAAACTGGTAGTAGGTCTGGGAGTTGATCTTCACTCCATCCTCAACCCGAAAAGGTCCCACAAGTTCATCTTTGATAATACCAGCCCATACCAGTACCCCACCTCCACCTTGCTGGCGTCTGAGTCAGAGTGGAGCTCTCTGCCCTTCACTGATCCAGACTCTGGCCCATCAAGAGTCACTCTCATTTCATCAGTCCATAAAACCTTTGAAAAGTCAGTGTTAAGATATTTCTTGGCCCAGTCTTGATGTTTTATCTTATGTTTCTTGTTCAAAGGTGGTCGTTTTTCAGCCTTCCTTACCTTGGCCATGTCCCTGAGTATCGCACACCTTGTGCTTTTTGTTACTGCAGTAACGTTGCAGCTCTGAAATATGGCAAAACTGGTGGCAAATGGCATCTTGGCAGCTTCACGCTTGATTTTCCTCAATTCGTGGGCAGATATTTTGCGCCTTTTTTGCCCAGCGCTTCCTGCGACCCTGTTGGCTATTTGCCATGAAACGCTTGATTGTTTGGTGATCACGCTTCAAAAGTTTGGCAATTTCAAGACTGCTGCATCCCTCTGCAAGACATCTCACAATTTTGGACTTTTCAGAGCCCGTCAAATCTCTCTTCTGACCCATTTTGCCAAAGGAAAGGAAGTTGCCTAATAGTGTTGAGCATTCCGATACTGCAAGTATCGGGCATCGGCCGATACTTGCTGTATCGGAATTCCGATACCGAGATCCGATATTTTTGTGATATCGGGTATCGGTTTCGAAACAACATTAATGTAAAAATGTGTAAAAGAGAGAATTAAAATAAAAAATATTGCTATACTCACCTCTCCGACGCAGCCTGCACCTTACCGAGGGAAGCGGCAGCGTTCTTTGTTTAAAATTCGCGCTTTTCTTTCCTTTACGTGAGTCCCGGCTTGTGATTGGTTGCGTGCCGCCCATGTGACCGGGACGCAACCAATCACAGCAAGCCGTGACGTAATTTCAGGTCCTTCAGGATTTTAAAATTACGTTCCGGCGTTGTGATTGGTTGCGTCGCAGTCACATGGGCGACGCAACCAATCACAGCAAGCCGTGACGTAATTTCAGGTCCTTAAGGATTTTAAAATTACGTCCCGGCTTTGTGATTGGTTGCGTCGCAGTCACATGGGAGACGCAACCAATCACAAGCCGTGACGTCACGGGAGGCTGGACACGCGCGCATTTTAAAGTTTTAAAATGCGCGCGTGTCCAGCCTCCCGGCTTGTGATTGGTTGCGCCGCGGTCAACCAATCACAAGCCGGGACGTCACGGGAGGCTGGACACGCGCCCATTTTAAAAAGCGCGCGTGTCCAGCCTCCCGTGACGTCACGGCTTGTGATTGGTTAATGGCGGCCATGTTGCCGGGACGCGGACCAATCACAGCAAGCCGTGACGTAATTTCGTCACGGCTTGCTGTGATTGGTCCGCGTCCCGGCAACATGGCCGCCCTGACCAATCACAAGCCGGGACTTCACGTAACCAAGTAAAAGCGCGAATTTTAAACAAACAACGCTGCCGGTTCCCTCGCTGAGGTCCAGGCTGCGTCGGAGGGTGAGTATAGCGATATTTTTTATTTTAATTCTTTCTTTTACACATTTATATGGATCCCAGGGCCTGAAGGAGAGTTTCCTCTCCTTCAGACCCTGGGAACCATCAGGAATACCGTCCGATACTTGAGTCCCATTGACTTGTATTGGTATCGGTATCGGATTGGATCCGATACTTTGCCGGTATCGGCCGATACTTTCCGATACCGATACTTTCAAGTATCGGACGGTATCGCTCAACACTATTGCCTAATAATTAAGCACACCTTATATAGGGTGTTGATGTCATTAGACAACACCCCTCCTCCTTACAGAGATGCAAATCACCTGATTTACTTATTTGGTAGTTGGCTCTCAAGCCTGAACAGCTTGGAGTAGGACAACATGTATAAAAAGTATCATGTGATCAAAATACAACTTGCCTAATAATTCTGCACGCAGTGTATTTAAATTTACAGATTATCAGCTAGACAAAACTAAACATTGCTTTTGAATCAAGAGAAAAACGAATAATGAAAAATCACATGGAAAAACCATGATGGTATCCCTAGAAAAGATTGAAATTAATTTGATCAGAGGAACATGTTAAACTAAGGTGTGTCCAGTAATTAGCATCACAGGTGTCTACTTGTAATCTGTCAGTCTGGCCATTTAGAGGGTGAAAAGTAGTCACTGTTCTGTTTGGTACCGCACTGAACATGGAGAAAAGACAAGCAAGAGCATTGTTGTCTCAGGAGATTAGAAAGAAAATTATAGACAAACAAGGTAAAAGCTATAAGACATCTCCAAACAGCTTCATATTCTTGTTATTACAGTTGTTCATATTATTCAGAAGTTTAAGGTTTATTGGACTGTAGCAAACCTCCCTGGACATGGCTTCAAGAGGAATATTGATGATAAATTGAAGAGATGCATATCACGAATAGTACCAAAGAGCCCAGAACAACATCCAAAAAGATTAGAGGTGAACTCCAAGGTCAAGGAACATCAGTGTAAGATCGCACAATCCATCAATGTCTTGGACAAAGGACTTCAAGGACGATGACAGAGGAAGAAACCACTCTTGAAAGTAAATCATGAAGCAAATCTGGAATTTGCCAAATTGTATATTAATAATAATAATAATAATTTTTATTTATATAGTGCCAACATATTCCGCAGCACTTTACAAATTATAGAGGGGACTTGTACAGACAATAGACATTACAGCATAACAGAAATCACAGTTCAAAATAGATACCAGGAGGAATGAGGGCCCTGCTCGCAAGCTTACAAACTATGAGGAAAAGGGGAGACACGAGAGGTGGATGGTATATTGGACAAGACACAAAGCTTCTGGGAGAATGTCCTCTGGACAGATGAGAAACCTGGAGCTTCTGCCAAGGCACATCAGCTAAAGAACATTGTACCTACTGTGAAACACAGAGGAGGCTCGGTTATGTTTTGGGGCTACTTTGATGTATCTATATAATAAATTGGGACCAGTAGTTCAATGAAGTATGTGCTGTAAACTTTTTCTTAATTTGGGAAAATTAGGAAATGTCCTATAAATGTTTTGCTCCTGATCTAAGTTTTTAGTTGAGATGAATCTGTGCTGCACTTTATGTACATGCACAGTAGTGAGGCAGTGCTGTGGAGTCTGAGTCAGGGAAATTTATGAGTCAGAGGTTAGACGTAACGACTCCAGAGCCCTGCTAACAGTCCCTTTTAGGCTATGTGCACACGTTGCAGATTCGTGTGGGGATTTTTCCGCACCGTTTTTGAAAAATCTGCAGGTAAAACGCACAGCATTTTACCTGCGGTTTTCGTGCGTTTTTTGCATGGATTTCACCTGCGGTTTTACACCTGCGGATTCCTATTGAGGAGCAGGTGTAAAACACTGCAGAATTCGCATAAAGAATTGACATGCCGCGGAAAATACAACGCAGCGCTTCTGCGCTGTATTTTCTGCACCATGGGCACAGCGGATTTGGTTTTCCATAGGTTTACATGGTACTGTAAACCTGATGGAAAACAGCTGCGAATCTGCAGCGGCCAATCCGCTGCGGATCCGCAGGCAAATCCGCAATGTGTGCAGATACCCTTATTATTCCCAGCAAAGAGGATCACCTTGTCGTTGGCTGTTGGGCATACATGAATTGGAAAATTTATGAGCTAAGTATCTTTATTTTAACCTATTTTCTAGAGCAGTAATGAGATTCATATTTCATACATATGTTTGCATGTTGTAGCGTTAGAGTGCAGCTTTGTTAGTTATAGATGGAGGTGGCTACTCTTAGCTTGCACCTGTTCACACCTGTTTTCTGTTTGGAAATGACAGGCAGTCTTTGACCTTTATTATGTTTGACACAAACAAATCATTAGAAAAAAGTACTGCTAAAGTATGTTTATCAAATGCAAATTAACCCTTTAACTACTCAATGGGGCATGTTTCCCCAGTTTAGCCGTCCAACTCAGCATGTTTCCAGGCCCCTGTGGGCATGAACACAGTTTGAAAGAGACTCATCGCCAACTCTCTGTATATCATACGCATGCGCGCAGCTTTATTTCATACAAGTCATTGTGCCTGTGAAGCCTGGTGTATGCTTCCCAGCTTCAGGGGCGCACTGCGCATATCTGGAAGAGGAGAATCTTCATCTTCAGCTTCTCCATTGACATCAGGATTCTTTTCTACCTCCAGACATGTGCAGTGCGCCTCTGAAGCTGGGAAGCGCACACCCTTCAGAGGCACAATGAAATTGGTGAAGAAAGCCACATTCAAGGGAATAACTTGCTGAGTGAAGACTAATCTGGGGAAATGCCCCATCAACTAATCAAAGGGTTAATTTGCATATGATGGTCCCTTCACTGAAAGTCTATCACTTTTGTCCAAGCAGCCTTCATTAGTTTTTCTTTATTTTTTTCTATTGAACCACAATTCAAAAGCAATGTCTGATTTCCATTAGCTGATATTTAGTAAACTTAAATTGAATATTACTTTTGCCAGCTTCAAGTTATTTCAGTGAACATTCTGTGTTTTTCTTACTTTAACAGAAGGGTACCAACAAGTTTTTTCATGGGACTATCATTAAATGGAATATGTCAGCAGTTTTATGCTATGTAATCTGATGTCAGCATAGGGTAGGAGCTGAGAGACAGATTTCATGATATAAAGTGAATGTTTTATCACTAGGCGATTATCGCTACCCAGATTAGCTGCATCCTGCAAAGTTGTCCAACTCTGCCCACAATCCTGATAAGCAGCTCACTGTCAATAGACAATGTACATAGAGAGCCTGGTGTGGTTTATTATGAGCTTTCCTACATCTAAAAACTCAGTAAGGGTACCGTCACACAGTGGCACTTTTGTCGCTACGACGGTACGATCCGTGACGTTCCAGCGATATCCATACGATATCGCTGTGTCTGACACGCAGCAGCGATCAGGGACCCTGCTGAGAATCGTACGTCGTAGCAGATCGTTTAGAACTGTCTTTCGTCGCTGGATCTCCCGCTGTCATCGCTGGATCGTTGTGTGTGACAGCGATGCGTTCGCTTGTAACCAGGGTAAACATCGGGTTACTAAGCGCAGGGCCGCGCTTAGTAACCCGATGTTTACCGTGGTTACCAGCGTAAAAGTAAAAAAAAAAAAAAAAAAACAGTACATACTTACATTCCGGTGTCTGTCCCCCGGCGTTCTGCTTCTCTGCACTGTGAGCGCCGGCCGGAAAGCGAGCACAGCGATGACGTCACCGCTGTGCTTTCCGGCTGGCACAGACACAGTGGAGAGAAGCAGAACGCCGGGGGACAGACACCGGAATGTGAGTATGTACCGTTTGTTTTTTTTTTTACTTTTACGCTGGTAACCACGGTAAACATCGGGTTACTAAGTGCGGCCCTGTGCTTAGTAACCCGATGTTTACCCTGGTTACCCGGGGACTTCGGCATCGTTGGTCGCTGGAGAGCTGACTGTGTGACAGCTCCCCAGCGACCACACAACCACTTACCAACGATCACGGCCAGGTCGTATCGCTGGTCGTGATCGTTGGTAAATCGTTATGTGAGACGGTACCCTAAGAGTGAATAAACTCCGGCACACTAGATAATTGTAACAATTTTTATCAATAATTTTTATCAAGATAGTGGGACTCGCCCCTCCAAAATTTTTAGTTCACTCTTTTCAATTCTTTACAGACATATATTCATATTTTCAACGTTTCGGCTTGCTGGCCTTTCTCAAGAAAAAGTCTTTATCTTTGTATACGAGATGAATAGCAGATGTAGGTCCCACTGTAAAAGTAGTCGATAGTGAAAGCCGCACTATATCATCCGGTGGAATTCCGGGACGGAGCTTGTGTATCTGAGCGGTGCTGTGACTCAGTGTCACAACTGCTGCACACAGTAAACTAAGTGTTACACCAGGGTCTCTTTTCCTACATCATGCTGCTCTCGGATGGGGTAGCAAAACCTGGTGACAGGTTGCCTTTAATAAGATATGCAATACAATAGCCAGAAAATTAGAGAACATTACTTGTGGTAGTTATAGTGTCAAAAATGCTGGTTTTCACCAAGGTTTACTAAAAATGGATGTAACTAAAATTTCAGAGCAGAAGTTATAAGAAGCCACATAATCCAATAATGCCAGAAAAGAAAAAACTATCTGATGATGTTTTCTTGAATAGCACTCAGACCGATGTTATACTATGGAGCAGTGCTGATCAGCTGTTTTTTTGGGGGGGTTTGTTTTTTTTCATACAGATTCGGCATGAGGAAAAACAGGAAACAAGGAAGAAAAGAAAAAAAATTGGATCAGCGGATCACTCAGCCATTCAAGTCTATGGGTGCAGTCTGATTTCCGCAGCCTCACAGAATGGAGAAGATAGAGAAATCTTGTTCTCCATCTTCTCCTCACCTGTGCTACGATTCTCTGAGCGAGAATTGGATCACACTAAGCCGACACTGTGATCAAACACAGATCAGAGTTTGATTGGAGTGTCATTACCATAAATCGATCCAACTTTCTCAGAGAGAATCTTCCCTGGTGTGACCCTGATCTAATTAATGGTCTTGTACATGGTAAAAAAATAGATGAGTAGTGCTATAAACTACAGCCATAAGGCAAGATAAATAGGACCACTGTCAAGAGACACAGTCTGACACCTCAATCAGTGCTGCCAGCATCAGACTGCAGGCACACACCCCATCAACAATGGCAATGTTAACACCCCGTGGTCACTTATTTACACATTGCAAGGAGTAATAATATTGGAAGGGCACAACATAGATCTAAGAAATTCATCCAAAAAGGTTTAGTTTATTAATTAATTGCATTAACAAAAAGTCAGAAGAGCTGATATGTTATCACAAAATGATTTATTTAAATCGTGATTTTGCTTCTTTTTGCCAAGTTGTTTTTCATATCACAATCTGTATTAAAAATAAAAATCTTGCAATTTTCACACTGGTCCCTGGAGCCATTTTAGCCCGCCTGTATCAGGAAACATGTACATTAGCAGCAATAAACAGACTCTGACCCTATGTTTTGTATTGAATCATCTAATGGTAAAAAGGTAAAGGGAGTGGGGACAGCTTCAGATTGGTGGATCCTATGTTATCAGCTGTGTATGGAGGTGTTACCAATCATTGTAATCCTGCCTCTAATAAGGACATCCCTGACAGGCACATGGCACAGATAGCATGGCAGTGCTTGCCTATGTGACACGTACAAAGATCAGCCAGGTTTCCCTATTGCAGTATGGACCCAATGGCTTCTATTGATCTCAGGCCCTTGGACAACATCTTTTCCTGGTTTGTTTACATTTTTCATATCTGTCAACAAGAAAGCAGAAAAAGCACAATATATAGAAGTGCCTTCATTTAATTCTGTCAGCTTGCATAAAAAGGTGACTGTTGAGAGTAATCCATAGCTATCAGTACTGGGAAATACTATTATGCAAAGGCACCTATGGATTTAGCAGTCGTAATAGTATGTTGCAGTGATAGAGGTGTGGCTGCTCCACCAGCTGCAAGTGCAGACTGTTATACAGCTGACACCCCATTTTAGCGGCCAGGATTGAGGAGAACGTTGATCTCACTCAGTCTTTTTTTTCCCTTTAAGGCTACGTTCTCACAATGCGCTTTTGGTGCATTTTTGCTGCGTCAAAAATGCAGCATCTCACAGTTCCAGGAAAGTGAATGGGATTTCTACAAATGTCCGGCCCACTGTGCTTTTTAAACAGAGTAACAGAGTAAACTGACCTGCGGTGCGTACGTTTCAAAGCCACATGTCAATTTCTCTTGCGCGTACGATGAGGAAACGCATCAAAAACACATGTAATATGCACCTAAGTATATCGATAAAGTTATGTCAAAGACAAGTACTAGGAAGTATCGAAAACAAAGCAGCTTTATTTAAAGCATGACAACAACAAAAGGCAAAAACATGTAAAAAAGGCAAAAAGTTTCACAAAAGTGCAATGAAAAAAAAAAGCACAAGTAATTTAAATAACAGGAGCAGAAAAGGAGCAGAAAAGGTGCAGAAACCATATTCGACAATTCAAGTCTTATTCATGGTATATACCATGAATGAGACCTGACTGGTCGAAATGCGTCAGTTTGGACCACCAGAGACCCCATTTCCATATAGCCTAATTATGGTCTTAAATATGTTTCCAATAAAATTGATGTTTTATTTCTATGAAAATCCATGCTGGAGATCGTTCTCTCTTCACTATTGGCTTAATACTATACACAGGCACACAATATCTCAACTAAAGACAAAAAAAACCAAAAAGACACAGGAAGTAATGTTTTAGAGTACAACGAATCCAAAGTATTGCATGAGTAATGAAATGATAGCTATTGATCAATGAAGCAGTTGTTTTATTAAAGAATACTCACACTTGAATACTTTAGAATAAAGAGTTCCTTATTTGGTACTTTAGGAATCATAACTTGAAGAAAATGGGTTACACTCAGGGCTGTGGAGTTGGGAGTCAGTGTCCATTTTGGTTGAGTCGGTATAAAATGGACCAACGCTGACTCCTAAAACATATATGGACAAAAGAAAAGACAAAAAAAGCCAGCTCACCGATAAATGAAAGAAACCCGGAACTCCGTCCTGATAAGACGTACTGAGACTCCACAAAGGAAAAAAAATAAAAAATGGTTCCAGATTCTTGTAAAATGTAAAACTTTAATCCAACATGGTAAAATCAGAGTAACTCCTGGGACAACACCATAGCACTGTATGAGGCAAGCGACGCGGTTCCACCGACACAGCGGTCTTTGTCACAGAATGAAAAGTATGTATGTATGTATGTATGTATGTATGTATGTATGTATGTATGTATGTATGTATGTATGTATGTATGTATGTATGTATGTATGTATGTATGTATGTATGTATGTATATATATATATATATATATATATATATATATATATATATATATATATATATATATATATATGTGTATGTATGTATGTATGTATATATATATATATATACACACACATATACACACACTCCAGGCTGCCCATGCATGTGCTGTCACAGAGCCGTGACGCCGATAAGCCGGCGCGATCCAGGAAGCCGGGTTCCCTCTGCAGCTTATTCGGTAAGCGCTATAGCTTGCTGAATAAGAGGGAACCCGAACAAATTCGCTGAACCCTACTTACAATCAGCTAACTAACGTGGAAGTGCTTAGAGTAATGGGTCTGTCCAAATTGGGGAACACAGCGGTGTAGGTCATTATTGGAATGTGCCCCTACAGAAGTGGGGAATATCTTGTACCATAGCAGAGCACTGGAAAGAGGAAAAAAATATCGGAGATAACACTAAAGACTGAGCACACAACAGTACCCAACATACCATGCAATGACTGGCAGCCTGTGCTCAGCAGGTGGATGGCAGAAACCACTCTGTAGTCTGCACAGTAAGATCGGATTGCACCAGCCCATTGAAAGGACAATCCCAATTACACACATCTCCTCAAATTTTTTCAAAAAGTGGAAACCTTTGTAATGTGCCTTCTGCACACCTCACCTTCAATGACAAGTGTAATGGCCCCAGGAAACAATATTTTCAGCTTGCAATGGACTTTCCTGAGACATTGTAACGACACACTACAGTACAATGTCAGAGAGAGACTCGATCTACGGCACATGTGAATGACAGGAGGATGCAGCCAATCACCACGGTCACTATAAACACCTTAGTGATGTGCATGCACTGATAAGTCTATCAGCGCCTCCTGCAGCACAGTGCAGTACTACACGTTCTGTATAACTGTTTACCAGCGTCAGGAGGAGCTGCTGTGGCTCCATGTTATTCTGGTACCCTGCGTACTGTACTGGGCCCTCAAGACGCTCCTGTCCTCTACAAAGTGATGTCCAGCACCCATTTCTCTGTGTGTAAAGTTGCTAAATACTTTTTTTTCTTTCCTTAAGTCACCATCAGTCCTGTAGAGTGACTACAGCAGAGGTGCGCATGCCGGCCATCACTTCATTCAGACTGGGGTTATTTCAGATAAACATTTTTGGTTTGGGACCCAGCAGTCGGATCCCCATCATCAGGTGTTAACGTCTAAAGATGGGAGTGAGCCTGTAATATTGCACACGTAAGGATGCATGATGCAAGTGTATGGATGGGAGCGTCACTTCAGGCCCTGCCAATATTCACTACGCCCTGGTGTAACGGCCCAGGTGGAGGGTGGACATTATAGGATGGATATACACTATAGGATGGATATACACTATAGGATGGATATACACATGTGGAGGAAATCCCCAAAGGCACATTTACAGGGGCGTAAAGCCCAGCAGGCTGAATACAGTAAAATATATATAGTATACATACATATATACACACACGCTAACATTATAAAATGGGTGCCCACATCCCCCATACACAAACATTATATAATACAGACCCCTGGTCCATACATATTTGTATTTCATACCCCGGACACTGTATAACACATACACAGTATATACATGCCCTGTAGATAAACACTGTATAATCCACCTATACGCACAGCCCAATACATAGATTACACACATACATGATATATATGCCCCCATGCACACAGTGGGGCCAGCGGCGTCACCTGCCCGCACACCGCCATGTCCGGGTTATTGCAGGCCCCGCACTGTACACGGCCGTGTCCGCACCGGAGGAGGCGGGATACCTGTACACACACCGACCATTCCCGGGCCTCTCTTCCCCGAAGGCCTCTCCCCATCCGCAGCCTCTATTACCCCATACCTGGAGTGTCCCGGCGTCCTCCGGGTGATAAGCGGTGAAACCACAGGGTGCTACGATATTGTTCTCGGCCTCCCCCGGGGCCGGTGTCCTCCGTATCCACGGACCGCGGCTGCTAAATCCTGGGCGCCATTTCCCGCCGACCAAGGGAACGCAGGACCCGGATACAAGGCAGTGCGCCTGCGCGAAAAGACAGTGAGTAGGGAGGGGGAGGAGGGAATGTGGAGAGGGGGGGTGAGGGTCAGTAGTGAGGAGGCGGCCGGGGATACAATGGGCAGGTTGTGTGCGCGGCGCTGAGGGACCCCCTCTATGGCTGGTACATAGTGCACGACCACCAGTGCCGCGGCCGGGGCGACCCCAATACCGCAGTCTGGCACCATTCCCTCCACAGCGGTTTCTCTCACAACAGGTCACGTAATAATTCTAGTGCTGTGCGATCCACTAGTGACGTGTGGAAAATGCCACAGGCAAATTGTGTCTCACCTGTGCCCTCCCCGAGGTGCTGGCACCAGTCGCCGGCCAATACGGCGGGGTTCACACCTGGTGCAGAGGTTACAGCGCGTAGTGGGTAAATCCGCATGTAGCGCCTGAGCCGGCCGTCATTACACGCAGGGTTTTCTGATGTGGCATCCTGTACTTTTGCACCAAGTATTTTTTTGCGGCGGAGAAATCCGTGTTTTTTTTTTACTTTGATTTTCAGTTGTTGAACCGCGCGTCAATCGTAGGACTACGTTTCGGGGAGTCGGACCGCGCGTCAGAGTTGTAGGACCGCGCGTCAGAGTTGTAGGACCGCGCGTCAGAGTTGTAGGACCGCGCGTCAGAGTTGTAGGACCGCGCGTCACAGTTGTAAAACCCCGTGGCGGGGAGTCAGACTGCGCGTCGGGGAGTCAGACTGCGCGTCGGGGAGTCGGACCGCGCGTCACAGAGTTGTAGGAGCCCGTGTCGGGGAGTCGGACCGCGTGTCAGAGTTGTAGGACCGCGTGTCGGGGAGTCGGACCGCGCGTCACAGTTGTAAAACCCCGTGTCGGGAAGTCGGACCGCGCGTCGGGGAGTCGGACCGCGCGTCGGGGAGTCGGACCGTGCGTCACGGAGTCGGACCGTGCGTCACGGAGTCGGACCGTGCGTCACGGAGTCGGACCGTGCGTCACAGAGTTGTAGGACCCCGTGTCGGGGAGTCGGACCGCGCGTCACAGAGTTGTAGGAGCCCGTGTCGGGGAGTCGGACCGCGCGTCAGAGTTGTAGGACCGCGTGTCGGGGAGTCGGACCGCGAGTCACAGAGTTGTAGAACCATGTGTCAGGGAGTCGGACCGCGCCACAAAGTTGTAGGACCGTGTGTCACAGAGTTGTAGAACCGCGTGTCGGGGAGTTGGACCGCGCCACAAAGTTGTAGGACCGTGTGTCACAGAGTTGTAGAACCACATGTCGGGGAGTAGGACCGCGCGTCACAGAGTTGTAGAACCACGTGTCGAGGAGTCGTGGGACCGCGCGTTATGGAGTTTTCCACTTCAAGGAAAAATGTAGTGCTGTAGATTTTAAGGCTACTTTCACACTAGCGTCGTGCACTGCACGTCGCTATGCGTCGTTTTGTAGAAAAAACGCATCATGCAAAAGTGCTTGCAGGATGCGTTTTTTCTCCATAGACTTGCATTAGCGACGCATTGCCACACTTCGCAACCGTCGTGCGACGGTTGCGTCGGTCCGTCGCCACCAAAAAACATTGCATGTAACGTTTTTTGGTGCGTTGAGACCGTCTTTTCTGACTGCGCATGCGGGGCCGGAACTCCGCCCCCGCCTCCCCGCACATCACAATGGGGCAGCGGATGCGTTGAAAAACAGCATCCGCTGTCCCCACTGTGCGGCGCTTTCACTGCTTGCGTCGGTACGTCGCAACGACGCAATTCGTCATGCGTCGTACGACGCTAGTGTGAAAGTAGCCTCACATTCACAGTCCAGAAAAACCCTCCACAATTCACTCACGTGAAGACTTGGCCTGAGGCTGCATCCACACATCTACATAATATATCCATGTGCGGCCTTGGTTTGTTTGTTTTTTAATCCGTCACTCACAGACTCATTGGGGCCGATGGACCAGGACTGGTGTAGGCTCGCTCACGCTAGGCCAGTGTTCATGGA
This sequence comes from Ranitomeya variabilis, assembly GCF_051348905.1. Taxonomy (NCBI): domain Eukaryota; kingdom Metazoa; phylum Chordata; class Amphibia; order Anura; family Dendrobatidae; genus Ranitomeya; species Ranitomeya variabilis. Next base: position 123,230,086 of record NC_135236.1, on the reverse strand, counting down.
GAAGAGGCACCGAATTCATTAAGAGGCACACACCAATACTTTATGGATGAGGCATCTCTTCTGAATTAGTGATAAATTTGAATAAGGCCGGTTTAGTCTCTCATCCAATAAAATTTATCAAACTCTGATCAGTGTCAGCACAATGTGATCAGAGCGTCAGCACAGTGTGATCAGATTTTCTCAGATGAGAAGATGGAGAAAATGTCTCAGTCTTCTGCATTGCTTCAGTGCACGCAAACTGAACTGCACTCAGATGTCATCCAAGTTAACTCCGATGGTTTCCCACACACTCATTGACTTGCATGGCTGAGTGTGATCAAACTCAGGCATGCTATGATTTTTTTTTTTTTCCCCGCATCAGTGCTGTCCAAGGAAAAAAATTGGACATGTGCCCCACCCCATAGTATAACATTCATCCGAGTGTGATACAATGTTTTGTCGGATCGCACTCGGACCAATAATACGTTCATCTGCATGAGCCCCAAAACACTATCTTACGAGGGTCTTTTTAGTTTCTTGGAAACAAGCACACTTCTTCATTGCATTAAAAAAAACCAGGACTAACTAGGATGCCACTTGGAGGGGAAATTGGTCCGTTTCCCTCAGATGGTAACACTCAATTAGACGTGCGTTACCATCCGAGAAATGTTTTTTTATCAATGTGCTGGGATCCAAATCTCATTCATTTTTGGTCCAAGTGTCCGTTTTCACCATCAGTGTGACATCCATTTTTCTTGTATGCAGGAAAACAAATTTCAAGCTTCTCAATCAAAAATGGGAAAAAAAACAAAAACGTGCAGATACCATCTATGCTTTTTTTTTCTAACGGACCATTGACTTGCATGGGTGCATTTGATCTGCAAAACAGATCAAACATGGACATGTCCATTTTTGTGAGGAGACTCTGTCCTGAGTGGAACACGCATGTGAACGAGGCCTAACTATAATGATCATGGTGAGATCAGTTATAATTAATGGTCATGGGTGCAGAACACACAACAAACACCAGAATACTTTTGCATGTACTGTAAACGGGCCACACACCGGTGTGGACATCACGTCACCAGGACAAATGTTTTTCTACTGGAAGGAAACGATGAAGGTTCCTGGTGAATTACAGCAAGCAGGGGTCTTTAAGACCACGAGAAAAAAAAAATGCATAACTAGTGCTATATAAACAACGCACTTTATTTGGGGAACCTCTAATACTACTTTAGGCCTCAATTTCACGTTCTTGTTTTTTATTTTTTTCCACGGATAGAACAGGTACGCATTATAATCTATGGTGCTATTCACATGTGGTTTTTGAAGTCTATAGGTCTGTGAAAGACACGTACGGCACATGCATGGCGTCCTTGTCCTGTTCATACTTAAGATTGCAAAGTATATGAGAAGCTTTATCATTTATTTATCCAGTGAAAAACACTGATGACACACTGATGGTTAAAGCGGATGCCCGCATCGTGCACTGATGGTTAAAGCAGACGCCCGGACCGTGCACTGATGACACATTGATCCAACACACTGATGACACAGGTGCCATTTTGTTTTCACATACATGAGTAAAGGTACCTTCACACGAAGCGACGCTGCAGCGATAGCGACTGGAGAGCTGTCACACAGACCGCTCTCCAGCGACCAACGATGCCGAGGTCCCCGGGTAACCAGGGTAAACATCGGGTTACTAAGCGCAGGGCCGCGCTTAGTAACCCGATGTTTACCCTGGTTACCAGCGTAAAAGTAAAAAAAACAAACAGTACATGCTCACCTGCGCGTCCCCCAGCGTCTGCTTCCTGACACTGACTGAGCTCCGGCCCTAACAGCAGAGCGGTGACGTCACCGCTGTGCTTTCATTTTCACTTTAGGGCCGGCGCTCAGTAAGTGTCAGGAAGCAGACGCTGGGGGACGCGCAGGTGAGCATGTACTGTTTGTTTTTTTTACTTTTACGCTGGTAACCAGGGTAAACATCGGGTTACTAAGCGCGGCCCTGCGCTTGGTAACCCGATGTTTACCCTGGTTACCAGTGTAAAACATCGCTGGTATCGTTGCTTTTGCTTTCAAACACAACGATACACAGCGATCGGACGACCAAATAAAGTTCTGGACTTTATTCAGCGACCAGCGACATCACAGCAGGATCCTGATCGCTGCTGCGTGTCAAACGAAACGATATCGCTAGCCAGGACGCTGCAACGTCACGGATCGCTAGCGATGTCGTTTCGTGTGAAGGTACCTTAAGGCCTCAAATTGATGTAAAAAAAAAAGTTCAGTAAGTTTTAAGTACCGTAGTTTCTCTCTTCGGTTAATCATTCACTACAAGTTGGATGCATATAAATACAAGGATGTAGGACTAGGTTTATAGCAGTGAACAGAAGCCATACTTTCAACATTATTTTGTATGTTGCATATATTTTGGTTAAGGCCACAATGAGCATTTTGCAAGTTTTTGATGTTGCAGCGACAACTAGAATGATCATGGAAGCGTGAAAACGAAACAACAGATACTTTTAGACTTGCTTTTGCAGTACCTTGCTGTCACCATGTAGTCCCAACTTAAAATTGTCCCCTATAACCAGGCCTGTGGAGCCGGAGTCAGTGTCCATGGTGGTGTAGGTCAGGGGTGTCAAACTGCATTCCTCAAGGGCTGCAAACAGGTCATGTTTTCAGGATTTCCTTGTATTGCACAGGTGATCATTTAATCACCTGCACAGAATGATTCCAGCACCTTGTGCAATGAGAAGGAAATCTTGAAAACACGCATGGTTTGAGGCCCTCGAGGAATGCAGTTTGACACCCCTGGTGTAGGCGATATAAAATGGACCGACTCAGACCTCTAAAATATATAATACATTGGGCACAGTAGTACAATGCAGTATACGCTGTAAAGGTCTTCATAAGAATTTGGGAAACTCATCAAATGTCCTATAAATGTATTTTCTGTTCCTGATCTAAGGATTTCGGCTTTTAGTTGAGATGAATCTATGGTGCACTTTATGTACAAGCCCAGTAGTGATGAGTGAGTGTACTTGTTGCTCAGGTGACCTGAGTATTTGTGACAGCTCGGAGATTTAGTCTTCATCGCCCCAGCTGAATGATTTACAGCTACTAGCCAGGCTGAGTACATGTGGGGGTTGCCTGGTTGCTACGGAATCCCCACATGTAATCAAGCTGGCTAATAGCTGTAAATCATTCAGCTGGGGCGATGAAAACTAAATCTCCGAGCTGTCACAAATACTCAGAGGACACCCGAGTGTGCTCGGGAAAACCCAAGCAACGAGTACACTCACTCATCACTACTAGTGACTAGTGATGAGCGAGTATACTCGTTGTTCGGGTGACCTCCAAGTATTTGTTATTGCTCGGAGATAAAGTTTTCATCGCCTCAGTTGCATGATTTACGGCTTCCAGATACGCTGAATACATGTGGGAATTCCCTAACAAACAGGCATTCCTCCATGTATTCAACGTATCTGGAAGCCGTAAATCATGCAACTGAGACGATGAAAACTAAATCTCTGAGCAATAACAAATACTCGGAGGTCATCCGAGCGTGCACGGGAAAACCCGAGCAACGAGTATACTCGCTCATCACTAATAGTGACCAGTGCTATGGAGTCGGAGGTGAAAGTCAGGGAAATTGAGGAGTCTGACTGAGTCAGTGGTTTGGCTCACCGACTCCACATCCCTGCCTATAACAATGATGGAAAGAATTTAAAAAAAAAACACACTACTTTTCAAAATGGACGACCAACACAACCATGGCAGTATACAGACACATAATGCATTATTACAACGGGAGGCTCTTGTCTTGAAGCTCGTTCATTAAAATAAATGACCGCCTTTTCATTTCAGTGCAGGACATATTTACTGCACCTGAAACATTCAATTATTCTCCAAATATAGTAAGGTGGATATTAGATTTATGGTCTTTTTAAAGGGGTTATTCCAAAATCAAGACTCGCATGTATCCACAGAATAGGGGATATGTGTGTGATCTCTGAGAACTCCAATAATCAGCTCCATTTAAAGACAATAGGACTTGAGTTGATAGCTAAGAGCTGCACTCCTCCTCAGCTTGCATGACTAACAATATCTATTCAAATAAGGGACACAGAAGTCCCTTTCAAATGACCCCCAGCAATCAAACACTTACCACCTATACTGTTGATAGGCAATACACTTTGGCACCGATTCATAAAGATTGGCGTTGTTCACACTGGTCTTGACGGGGTGGTGTGCTGGAGTCGGACGTGTGGCGTACATCTGTGTGCTCCTTGCCACAAATTCTACTCCAGTAACCTGCTGAAGTAAGATTTATGGCGTAGTGAACACCGCCGCTTGTCATGAATTTGCTGAGCGATAAGCGCCACGCCTCTGTCGGAGGTGGGGGAAAATGGCTTAAGAATGCTATAAGTGGTAACATTTCAGGGAAGGCTTCAATTGAGCCAAATTTTTGCAACTTTTCAAAGCTTTTTATGCCAGAATACTGCCATCAAAACTTTGATGAATAGGGGCCTTTGTTTCGGGTAAAACACTTAACTTGATAAATTCCACTTTATATATTAAAAAAAAGAAAAACTTTAGGAGACTGCACTCATTTTGCACGTGTTATGGTGTATATTAAAAAAAAAAAAATCAAAGTTTGCAGCACAAACATCATGTTTGTGACTTTTTACTCATTGCCAATTTTGAAAACTGCAAAAGTGGGCAGCAGCCATTGTAAAATACTGCCGAGACGGGTGCCAAGTGCAGCACACATCCATGCCCTCTCATGGCAGACATAGTATTACATTTGTGCCCCAAACTTTATGCATTTGGGACATTTTACACCAGCACTAGATTAATATTGGCCTATGAGATGCCAGACTTATCAATCTTCGATTCCTCATTTTCCAGATCTTTAGTTTGCCTTTAGTGGATTTCCGTATACATCCATAGGACATCCATGGTAATGGAAACACAAAGTATAGAATGGCTGCACTATCACGAAAATATTTTAGATGTCGTGCAGTGAGTGCGAAGAATCAGGGCCAATTCATTTAATCATATTTTTCATCCATATTGGGGCCACATGTTCCAGCCATATGTGTAGCGGGGGCAGAGGGGTCTAGATCTCTATCCTTTTCTGACCCTTTGGTCAAACCCAACTCAGTCTACATGAATGGAAAGTAAATGAATATATCCAGTAAGAGCACTGGAATAAGGCACACACGGGAAAGAAAAACCTTTTTACTACCTTTATTAAGAACGTCCCTCACAGGTTGCTCTCCCACACTGCGGGACAAGGACACAGGTTTCAGGGCAAGTTGTAGTGCACCAAGCGTGGGCCAGATCATACACAAAAACATACAAATGTTAACACAACCAATACCAAATCTTCTTGAATTGTAAGGTTAATAGAAGAAATCTGATTTCAGACGGGTATTGCAAGGGACAATAGGAATATAAACAGGTCTTGTCTGTTTGGCCACATAAAGTCTTATTGTTAAGATCGACCTTAGGAAACGAAAAAGCTTCGACTTTGGCTGCTACCCAGTTTTTCTGCCATGTTATGCAGTAATAATTTGCCACTGAACCAGGTGGCATTCCTTGCATTATTTATAATGGCAGCCATGTTTCTTGTCACTTACCTAGCCTAGAAAAAACAATGATTGCATATGACAGACAGTCTTACAAGTAAGATAAGGGGTCTGGGAAACAAGGCAGATGATGCCTTCAGTTCTTCTTCAATATTTGCGTAAATGAAGGTGTCAGGAAACATAACTTGATGTGGGACATGGTTGTCGTACCAGTACGTTACACGTCCATTAGTGGTGAACCAATTAATCAATTGGGACAACGAATATTCAAAAGGCCTAAAATAACACTGAGCGTTCAGCCTAGGCGATGGCTCCAGTGAGCGCCGATGCCAGATCCAAAGAAAACTAATAAATACGCATAATGTTTGGCCTTTCCTTAGTGTTTACATAAGAAAAAGAAAAGCTTTCCTAAATGACAAGGTCCTCATTTACCCCACCTCCGGGATCCAGTGCAGAATATGGAGAAAATAACCACAGAAAAGAAAATACCGCTCAGATGAAGTCTGTGTACGGGCAGCTAGCGTCGGTCAAGTTTACAGATGCGAAAAGCATGGGCACAGGGGCTCCAGAACCAAAAGTCTATGTCTACTAAGAGGTGCAGAACGGTGTCAGCAGGTTGATCCCTTTCTCAGTGTTCAGTTTCTAAATCTTTTCCTATTCATTCACTGGAGATAATTAAGGCTGTATGTGATGTCCTGCAAAAAAAAAGTTACCAAACTGCTTGTGCCATCCAGTCTCTAGGGTGAATACAAATAATGCCCAGTTTACTGTACGAGAACATTGATCTATGCAGAGAAGGCCCATAGAAGAACACGGCAGTCCGTACGTGGGCATTTGCTGTGAATCGGCCATCAGCAATACTCTCGGACCCCTAATGACATCTAATGATAGGTAGAACGTGAGGATCGATCTGAGCTAGTCTTGAAGGTGCAGGATCTGCTTGATCAGACGTGTTACATGGTACAGTGCATGAGTCTATTTACACATATTACATACAAAATACAAATATTATATAAATATATTTGCAGAGAATCTAGTACTTGGCTGCACTGCTTACACGAGTAAGATTGGACACGGCTTCAGAAAATTTCCTAAGATGCGGCCCTTCAATTCACACAGAACCGGTCATAGATATCCCATAACGTGGGGGATTGTATCAGAAAGTCAGAATCCATAAGACAGGATTTATCAGACGTACTGGGAGAGTAAAAATTCTAACGTGTCCGACGACATGATCATGTGCGCAGCGGATCCTCTACAGGGGAAGATGATATGTACATGACAGTCTTCAGCGTCCAGGGATTTTCATTTAAGAACTCACTCGTACTCAATCCAGAATAAAATTTCCAGCAAAAAGATCATATTTACAACCCAAAGGGAGGAAAAAAAGAATATTAAAAGTCAAATCAAAGAGGAAGCTCAACTTCTACAGCCACGAGTGGACTGTGATGGCCTTTGTAGGAGTAGACCCAACTACAACCGCGTAATGCCCCATCCAACAAAGAAAGAGGCAAGTAACTATAGAACAAGTCTGATCCTCCCGGCACCAGTATGAACGTCATCAGCTCCTGGGATTTGAGCCTCCTCTTACAGTACAAATCATAGACTAGAGAAAGACCCCCAGCACTTGGCACGTTTCATTCCATTCTTCTGTCTATCCAGGCCACAGGTTACAGGGTCTCACCAAAATGATCTTTTCTGTATTCGGCTGCATCCACTTGTCCATCGTTTTCATCATCTACATAAAGCATAAAAATATGTTAATTTCCTCCAAAATAACTGACAAGTGTTAAGATGCTAAAAATGCAAAAGTCACATGCAAAAACTAAATGAAAGCTAACACTATTTTATCTGAACTATAGTAGACTAATAAAGGGCGATCTGTGGGATCAGCGAGGCAGCATGCAAATGTTTGGGCTACTTACAAGGTGAGGTTTTTGGAGTAGAAACCCTTTAAGGCTTTGTCAACACAACGTCACCCAAAAGCTGGCTGAAAAGTGACCCATAAAATGAACATACACCGCAATATCAACATGGCAGTGCTGTGTCTTGAAGTGCTTTTTTTTTTTTTTTTTTTTTACTGCTTGAGGGTTTGTTAGAACAAATGATCAGACAGTTGCTTTGTATATAGTGTAAAAGCGGACATTGTGGCAGAGCCACCATTAGAATGACAACACGGCCGCCGAAGCCGCCTCAGGAAAGCAATGATTGGAACTGCAGCAAAATGCTGCTGTGCATGTGCCTCAAATCTATAATCAAAACTCGTGTTTTTTCAACGCCTTGTTTTTTGGGAGAGTTTTTGCTCCAAAACCTCATGGAAAAAAAAAAAATAAATCAGCATGAAAGCATAAGGAAGCGAGCAACGGTACTGGATCTCCATGCTCCTATAGTCACTAGAATATCTTATACACCAATGGTCCATAGTAACAAAGATTGACTAGATCCCTGCAGATCAGAACGGTCAATGGGATAAGAAATTCCCATGAGACAAAGTGGAAAAGCCTTTTAGCTCTAGAGACACCAATCTCCGGTCCATCTTGGGCATCAGTTGTCGTAGGAGGACATGTATTGTACATTTGCCCAGTTAGCCAGAGCAAGTGACCAGCATGAATGCTACCACTAAGTGCAGATGGCCGCATTTAACAGTAATGCCCAGACCGAACCACGATCAGTCTTAGATGCCATTATAAACAGATGCTCATGTTTTAAGAAAAGGGCTTGTATTCATTGAACAAATATGGGTTATTCAGCATCTCTGAACACAGATCTTTCTCCTCGGTTGCGGTACAGAACGATGTATGCGCTCACTGAGACAATATTGCTCTACCCTTTTTCTGATTGGATGAAGGGGATTCTTATATATCCAGACTACATAAGACAAGATAGCTCATGTTATTGTTCACTTCCAATACTTTAAACCTGAGTCTCCACACACCCCTCAGTCTTTCAGTCGTTGGATAAAAAAAATTGTACGTGACAGGAATGCCCATGTTCACTACCCATTTTATTTTTACGTCCCAGCCCCCAAGTTTCCCCAACATGTGGCTGCATCAATATTCTTTACACATGCAGCTGAGACTTGGCCCACCTTGATGGCCAATAGCCCCAAATATTGGTTTCACAATTGTGTGCCCATTATCTAGCCACAGGTGAGCAAAGCTTCTTCCATGCTGTGACCTCACTTTCTTGCCTTACACTTAAAGGGAATTGTCAGTACCATCAACCCTCCTAAGCAGTCTATAAGGGCATGCAGGTCATAGGAAAATTAATAAAATGCTACCTTTAGATCTACAATCTGATATCTTAAGCCAGAGAAATCCAGGATTTTCTTATATGTAAATGAGCTGTTAAGATCTATGGGTCAGACACTGATCTGCATGAGAAACTGCCTGCAGAGATTATTTTAAATAAAAGGGGATCGTTACCAGTGTGAGACAAGTGACTAACACAGAACAGGAGAACCGAACTTTGTCTCCTTACAAACTCATTTGCTGCAGCTCTCACAGCTCTGCCGTATTACAGCACTGTCTACCTGCAAGCTGGAAGCGGAGAGGAACCTGCAGATGTGTCAGGTATAATCACACAGGTCTGCAGTGAGATCAGGAGAGGAGAGCGGCCATTACACATCACACTGGTAACTCCGCTTCATGTAAAATAATCTCTGGAGGTAGATTCTCATGGAGAATGATCTACTGTATGTCCAGCCCATAGCCTGAAACAGCTCATTTACATACAAGAAAATGTGGATTTCTCTGTAATAAGACATTGGATCACAGATATCAAGGTATCATTTTATTCAGTTTCCTATGTAGTGCATGCCCATACAGCCTGCTCAAGAGCATTGATCTTACAGACAGATTACCTTTAATATTATGAGAAAATCAGGAATTGTCACTTTGGAATTGTCCTATGCAATTTCCTCACGAGCTGTTGGTTATACTTGAAGCATGAAGTAAACTAACCCCAACTTTTGCCAATTTTACACATGGAATATGATGGACTAAACACCCAGCCCATATTAGCCTACAACACCAAACAGAACTTCTTCTCCCTAGGAGCAGCTGTATCATGCCTTCCGTTACCTGAATGTATTCCTAACCCACCAGACACCAGCCTGTTGCAGAATATGCTTCACACGGGTTAGTCTGCAATCAGATGAGAATATGGTAGCACTTTATGGGGGACCTAGCCCTCAACTCCTTAAAACTATATTGATTCATTCTTAAGGTACCGTCACACTCAGCAACGAGAACAACAATCCGTGACGTTGCAGCGTCCTGGATAGCGATCTCGTTGTGTTTGACACGCAGCAGCGATCTGGATCCTGCTGTGCCATCGCCGGTTGGAGCTAGAAGTCCAGAACTTTATTTGGTCGTCAGATCGGCGTGTATCGTCATGTTTGACATCAAAAGCAACGACGCCAGCAATGTTTGACATGGAGCTAACAACCAGCGAGAACGAGAAGTGAGTCGCCGTTACGTCACTGGATCGCTCCTGCATCGTTCTGGAGTTGCTGTGTTTGACGTCTCTACAGCGACCTAAACAGCGACGCTCCAGCGATCTAGTTTAGGTTGGCTCGTTGTCTATATCGCCGCAGCGTCGCTGAGTGTGACGGTACCTTTAAGCTGCTTTTATATTCCACAGACCTTTGACCATTGTATGTAAAAGGCTAAAAGTATGCACAATAAAAAAAGAAAAGGTTTACTGGATACATAAACCTGTCATCAGATTCACGCTCCTCGGGGGAGACGACAGACTAGTCTCAGATTTAAAGTATATTTTCCCTGAAATGCCAGTGTCTCCAAGTAAATCGTGCAGCCAGGATTTGATCCATGGTTTAGGCCACATGAATCAGATGACAGGTTCCCTTTAAATGCCACGACGTTCTCAGGTTTAGGCTACTCCTGTCATCTGTGAAACTACCCCCCCTCCATTATGGCCAGGACCACATTAAAGCATGTAATTTTATTTTTTTACACCTTCAGAGCTGGACAAATACCGGGAATTATAAACAGACCCCTTTCCAATTGGAAAAATCTGGAACACTCGGCCAAGCATGCAGGTTTTTGGTGGAGTCGGGAGAAACAACAGACGGGAAAATGCAGATGGCCAACACCTATCTTACAGGAGTTTCCGTGCAATAAGCGTCTTCAGCCTATCAGCTTGCGCTAGGTGAAATAAATAAACAGCGGTTATTCACCCTTCTCTGCTCCAGTGCGGCTTCTTCGCTGCTGCTCTGGTCTTTGTCGACAGGCTGCAGCGGTGATGTCATGACTATAGCGCAGTCTATCACTGAGCACTGTCACTCTGACAATAATAAAAGCTGTTGAGCTCAGTGATTGGCTGCAGCGGTGATGTGCTAGGCAGATGTAACTTTACTGCTGCAGCCTGTCAACAAAGACCAGAGGAGAGGTGGAGAGGGAGAGGTGGAGAGGCGGATAGGGAACTCTGGAGAGGGAGAGGTGAAGGGAGCGCTGGAGAGGGAGAAATGGAGCAGAGGAGGGCAAATCTCAACTTTTTATTATTTCAACCAAGCACAAGCAAACAGGATGATGAAACTTATTCTTGTCCTGTAAAACCCCTTTCACAGTTTACGGCTACCTTTTCAGGATTTCTAAACAAAAAAAAAAAAAAAAAAGGCCCCCCAAAAAAGGCCCCAAATGGCTACAAAGGTGAATATAACGTTTGGCTCTTTATTGCCCCTATTTAAAAGGACTTGTCCAAACCCATATCCTACGCAAAAAGTAATAATTGGTGACACGTTAGGAAAATCCTTCTTATTAATTATTGTGCACAATCTCTTTGTAACACTATGGCGAACTGCTATCACAGCAAGCACGCGCAACGCGATTAGCTCCGACGGCAGATACTTCATGCGGTTTCTAATGAATGCAGAGAAAGATGGAATGGCTCTACCACCACAAACCAGACGAGCCCTTTACACACGACGGATGCCGGGAGTAAAATACAACATATGGAGATTAGCAGTAATACAGAAAGAGAGAAGAAACATGCAGCCTAATACTAAAAGTGCAGAGTATCACACCTTACAAGGTACACCTAGGCAGCCGGTAGTGGAGAATTCATGCACAGAGATCGGGCATGCAGAACGAAGCACAACACGCCACAGTCATCCAATGTCTCCAGCAATAAATGTATTGAAAGCCATAGCTGTGAAAAGGTTATAAATAGCAGACGCTCTTGTGCCAGGAGCCACGTGACGTGGATAATCCGGAGCTGGATTGTATAGAACATGGGGATAATTTGACGCAGGCAGAGCCCACGCTCACCTTGTACGTCTTCTTCTCCCCCATCACCATCCTCTTCCTCATTGTAGGCCAGCTCTGCCTGCTTGTCTGCCTCGTACTCACCCACGTTACCATCATCCCCGTTATAGTCTGCCACTTTAGAACCATGTTGAGCATCTACGGGGGATTCATTCTCATCAAAAAACCGACCTGGGAAGTCGGGAGTGGGAAGGAGCAAAAAAAAGGGAAAGAAGGGCAGGAGAGAAGAAAGGAAAATGTGAGAAAATTAGGAAACATCAGCAAAGACAGGACAGGACTTTATCCCAAAGAGTCATGTGAAGATCACTGCGCTTGTCAAAGCAATGCCGAGACTAAAAAGGAGCAGTAAAGTCTCATCCCACGGCTTCAGCTAAGAAAACTCCATGGTCTGATAAGGAGAAGGGATAATGTCACTGGGTCAGCAAGCAGCAGCACTCAAGTTGTTGCGAAGCTACAACTCGCATCATAATAATAATCTTTATTTTTATATAGCGCTAACATTCCGCAGCGCTTTACAGTTTGCACACATTATCATCGTTGTCCCCAATGGGGCTCACAATCTAAATTATCATGTCCTAACAGCCTGCTGGGAGTAGCAATTTTATAAAAACTGGGGTGTCGCTAGTTGCCAGCCCCCCAAGTTTAGCATAAAATAGCATTCTGAAACTAATTCATTACTTACATGAAATAGGACAAGCACAGAATACTACAATAGTGTAAATTACACACAAAAAAGTGATCATTCAGTTCCAGAAAAAAAAAAAAAAAAAAAAGTAAAGAAAAAAATTATATTGAAATCAACTGAAACAGCAAAGAGGTTAGTTGTAGATAGAGGGGACTCTCGATGGGGTGCATGCCCAAACCCAGAAAAAAAAAAAAAAGACATGCATGGTAAATTAACATGTGGATCATGCATTAAGAGTAGGCTGTGCTGCCACAGACTGCTTAAAGGGGTTGTATCGCAAGAGGCATGGTATAACCGACCACCGGTGAGTGGGGGCTGGTGGAGCATGGGATAGCTCTCCGTTCATTGCTGTGGGCATCCTCCTGAATCCAGCAACTCCTATAATAATGAACGGAGACCGAGACTGAACGTGCGCTGTCACCCTCCACTCAATCCTGGGACGGAGGACCGGGAGACCCCTATTCTGGAAATAGGTGTGAATAACAGATGGAACCAGCAGATATCCGACATTTATGGCAGATCAATTGGATATGCAATAATTGTCTATTGGGAGATAATCCCTTTTAATATACAGTATAAAAAGTACTATTCTAAAATAGCAGTGTCTAAATGATGAATGTCAGGCAGCAAGCGCTAAGGATCTGTCGGCACTCCTAACATGTTTGTTTTAGTAGATACTTGTATTCTCCATAACAAGATCTATGGAGCATCTTTTCTTCGATCTGGATTGTGGGGTTCCTCTGTTTATTCACGCCGTGTGTGTCTCCTTGGGGGAGTGTCCCTTACCCATCTATTGCTGTCCAATCAACACTGTGGGAATGGACACGCCCCTTTGATAAAAAGAATGATAACACCCAGTTGTCAATGTGTTCATATACTTCTAAGAAGAATAACTGAAGAAAGGCACAACACAGATCTAAGAAAAGATGCTGCAGAATGGTTATAATATGAGGAGTACAAGTAGTTATGGAAGGAAACCGGTCAGGAAAGGGGACGTGTCTTTTTAGGCAGTATAGCAGCAGGATTGTGAGCTAGGAAACGTTATGCACAGATAGTCATGCAGGGGGTAATGAGAAGAATCATAGGATGAACGTTACAATTGGTTAATTTATATCAAGAGTAAACAATGGCGAGTATGTACAATACTGGGAAAAGGTGAGAAGAAACCAGCACGTCCTTCATCCCAGATCTCCACTATTACTACGTAATGCAAGGATTACACTGACCAGAGCCTACACTGTGGTAGAGAATCATCAGGATCTGAGCTCTGCATGAACAGAAATATTGTGCTGGGGGCGAGCCTCCTGGTAAAATGCTGGTCTCCACTGCCAATCCCACACTGCTGGATGCACCATAGTGTTAATAATAAATCTTGCCGTTTTACACCTGGGAACCTGTTGGACGACATTCTCATGGAGAGCGGAGGTCCCGCAGTGATATCCGCCCCAGTAATGGCCGCTGTGTAGATCATTGCGAAGAGGATGCAGGAGAGCCGCACACTTCACTCTTTGCATTGCAAGGGGGGGAGGTTGCAATGACCTCCGCAGCTTAAATTCACATGGTGCAAATCTCAATCTCCCATCTCTTGTCAATTTACAGCTTTTTTGCAGAGAGTGCATCAGGTGACCCAGCAGATTTCCCGCAAGTGAGTACAAAGTAGAAAAATAGCTGGGAACGCAGCCTGAAGGTGGGTTTACACCTGACTACGGGCATTAAACAGCCACTGATCGGGCTACATGTTAAAAGCCAACCACATGTGTATACAGAACCATCAGTAACAGATCGATCCATGCGCATAGGCTGCCAGGAGTCGGTCAGCATAAATGACTCTGCAAACCAAGCACAGGCACTCGGTGCACTCTTGGCAGGGCCAAACATTAAAGTGCGCCTTCCCACCTTCTTGTTTTCCATCTCTCTGCCCTTTTCTGGCTCTGTAAAAGCAATCAAAGCTGTCAATCAAAGAAGAGAGGTTAAAGGTGGGAGAGAGGGCCATGGCACAGAGCACCTGTGCTTGGTGTGTACAGTCATTCTGTGCTGATAGTGACTATACAGATCTCAGTAATATAACCCCATTATCTTAGAGCAGCCTCACCTATCAGCTTCTTTCTGGTTTCTCAAACCCTCCTCAGATCAAAAAATGGAGTTAATACTTGTCAGCATTCTGCTAGGTGTGAATACTGACCGAGGCCACCACTGCCGGCATTAGTGAATGCACGCTGCCTACATCAACTATATGGAGACCTAGCTTCATTACAATCAAACAGCTTATTCATTTTTCTCTTTTTTACGAAGTGGGAAAAAGGATCTGAGGGGGTGGAGGAACTGTATAATTAACAAAAAAAATAGTAGTGAAGAGACGTGGCATAATAAAAGGGCTCATGGATTTATGTTGTGTCTGATCTGGTGAGGACTTTTTCTCATGACAGAAGGTCTCCTCACCAGCGACATCCGGAAAAGTCACCTTTTGATTCTGTAGTAAACATGGCATCAGTTTCCATTAATCTGCCAGGCTGATAACTGCAGCGTGCCAGCGTAACTCCACACTCCATATATTATTTCTACACACCTAAATTATTAATGAAGAGAGGCCAAAAGTTTAATTAACCACCTCAAGGCATGTGTTATATAAGTAGCTATCGTCAGGATGTGATGAAAATGAAACAGAGGCGAGGAGCTATGGACTGCATAACAATATACACCCGCAGCCATAACATTACAACCACAGTGTAGGATCCTCCAGGCACAGACCCCTGGAGGTTTTCTGTGCAATGTGACACCATGATCTTAGCTGCAGGGTTTCCTCAACTTCTTAAATGGGTAAAATTGCAAAGTGCTTGTAAAAACAAACATCAGTGCAATTTAACTCTTATTAAAAATCCTGTCCTTGGTAAAGGTACCTTCACACGAAACGACTTTACAACGAGAACGACAACGATCCGTGACGTTGCAGCGTCCTGGATAGCGATATCGTTGTGTTTGACAGGCAGCAGCGATCTGGATCCTGCTGTGATGTCGCTGGTCGTTGAATAAAGTTCAGAACTTTATTTGGTCGTCAGATCGGCGTGTATCGTCAGGTTTGACACCAAAAGCAACGATACCAGCGATGTTTTACGCTGGTAACCAGGGTAAATATCGGGTTACTAAACGCAGGGCTGCGCTTAGTAACCCGATGTTTACCCTGGTTACCAGCGTAAAAGTAAAAATAACAAACAGTACATACTCACCTTCGTGTCCCCCGCCGTCCGCTTCCTGCTCTGACTGAGCGCCGGCCCTAAAGTGAAAGTAAAAGCACAGCGGTGACGTCACCGCTCTGCTGTTAGGGCCGGTGCTCACAGTACAGGAAGCGGACGCCGGGGGACGCGCAGGTGAGCATGTACTGTTTGTTATTTTTACTTTTACGATGGTAACCAGGGTAAACATCGGGTTACTAAGCGCGGCCCTGCGCTTAGCAACCCGATGTTTACCCTGGTTACCCGGGGACCTCGGCATCGTTGGTCGCTGGAGAGCGGTCTGTGTGACAGCTCTCCAGCGACCAAACAGCGACCCTGCAGCGATCGGCATCGTTGTCGCTATCGCTGCAGCGTCGCTTCGTGTGAAGGTACCTTAAGAACAGAGGGACTTTACATTAAAGAGTTTAGTGCTCGTTGCCCAGATTCGGCCACGGCTGCAGCCTACCAGTGGTGGGTAGTTGCTTAGGCAAGGGTGCTGCAGTGATGCTGGAGCTTCAGAGTCCCTGCACTTCTCCCAGGCCACAGAAGCAAAGCTGCCTCTCTGCTTGCAGCGTACAAGAGTTCACAGTTCAGACCAGTGACAGGACCATCCTGCTGGCCCCAAATATCAAGCTTCAGGAGCATGCTATCCCCCAGCAAGCAGGTGGTCGGGAGGAAGACTAGGAGTGTGTTCTGGAAGATACAAGAGGAGAACAACCCCATTGATCCATGTAGGCCGCCTCTCAACTTACAGGGCTTAGACCTTTTTTTTTGTTTGTTGTTTTCCAGTAGATCATACACATGCTCGATTGAAGACTTGGACTACAAATTCTGTCTGACTTTCATGACTTATGATACTAAAAAGAATCATCAATGCCAGCAGAACACTGCCCAGAGCGGCACACTGCCTCTGCCGGCTGGTCTTCTCCAGGTGACCAATGTATACACAACCAATATATAAAAGAACACATGACTTATTGGTCTAGGTCTCCTTGTTCCACTGCCCCATGATGGAGTTCTGATACGCACGTGCCTATGTCGGCACCTTTGGCAGTCTTCAGGACACAGCATGGGTACTGATGGGTCTGCAGCTAAGATTCTCATATTGACATAGTTGTGTGTTCGGACACCTATCATAGCCGGCCTTAAAAGCGTATTGCCAACATGGCCATTTACAACATATTCACAGGATATGCCACAAATGTCTGAAAGGTCAAGGTCCCCCCCTCCACGTACCCAGTTATGTAGGCATCGCAATGTCACCCTTGCGAGTACCTCAGGTCCTTACACTTGACTATTTGCATTAAACATTGATCCCAACTCATCAAGACCGGTGTTGTTCATGCCGCTCTTGAGGAGTTGTGCCGGAGTCAGGAGCATCTGACAAGTGGCACGCGCCTCTGTCATGCACTGGAGTAATATTCGTCATGAATTGGATGAGCAGGGTCGCCATGCCCCATATGCGCTCACTTTGTCAGCACTGAGCGAAAATGGTTTGACAACGCCAAAAGTCTCGATATTTAGTGCAACCTTGTGTTGTGCCTAAATTTTGCAACTTTTCAAAAACAGAATTCTGGAGTAAAACCTTTGATGAATTGGCTCATTTTACTTCCTGCTACCATGCATACAGGGCCTGCATACAAGATGGGACTGGGGGGGACAGAGCCATACATACAGGATGGGACTGGGGGGGGACAGAGCCATACATACAGGATGGGACTGGGGGGGAACAGAGCCATGCATACAAGATGGGACTGGGGGGGGGGGGGGGGTACAGAGCCATGCATACAAGATGGGACTGGGGGGAACAGAGCCATGTATACAAGATGGGAGGGGGGGGGAGCCGAGCCATGCATACAAGATGGGACAGGGAGGGGGGCAGAGCCATGCACACAACAGGAGGAGCCACACAGAGCAGGACAGGACGGAGGGAACCACACATACTGGGATAGGAATGAGGGGAGAATGCATACCCGGCTTATACTCGAGGCAAAAAGCTTACCCAGTTTTCCGTGGCAAAATTAGGTGCCCCGGCTTATACTCGGGTCGGCTTATACTCGAGCATATACGGTATGTAATATATACAAATGTATGTATGTATGTGTGTATATATATATATATATATATATATATATATATATATATATATATATATATATATATATATATATATATATATATATATATATATATATATATATATATATACACACACACACACACACACATAGATAGATAGATAGATAGATGCATACATACATATATAGCTTTGTCGCCATAAAAGGAGGGGGGCCCAGGCACAGTTCTTGCACAGGGGCCCCAGGCTGTCAGTGTCCACCCCTGCCCAGGGATCAATTGTACTTGCATCTTTCAGAAGTGAGTACAATTGAGGCTCTGACTGCCAGGTCAGAGCGACATGAGCAGCGTGATCAGATCATGCTGCTGATGTCGCTCACTTGCGCTGCAGAGGCCAACACTGGTGATAAGTGCTCCAGTGGAACAAAAGACACCGAAGATTAAAGGCTGAGTCACACATAACGATATCATTAACGATATCGTTGCAACGTCACACTTTTGGTGACGTAAGCAACGATCCCGCTAACGATCTCATTATGTGTGACAGCGACCAACGATCAGGCCCCTGCTGGGAGATCGTTGGTCGATGGGAATGATCAGGACCTTTTTTTGGTCACTGATCACCCGCTGTCATCGCTGGATTGGCGTGTGTGACGCCGATCCAGCAATGTGTTCACTTGTAACCAGGGTAAACATTGGGTTACTAAGTGCAGGGCCGCGCTTAGTAACCCAATATTTACCCTGGTTACCATTGTAAAAGTAAAAAAAAAAAAAAAAAAAACACACACACTACATACTCACATTCTGATGTCTGTCATGTCCCCCGGCGTCCACAGGGTTGACTGTCAGCGCCGGCCATAAAGCAGAGCACAGCGGTGACGTCACCGCTGTGCTCTGCTTTACGGCCGGCGCTGAGACATTCAGTGCAGGGAAGCTCTCGGCCGGAGTGCGTGCATTACCAGCGCTCATGCCGAAAGCAGTTTTAACCCTGTGGACACCGGGGGACGTGACAGACATCAGAATGTGAGTATGTAGTGTTTTTTTGTTTTTTTTTTTACTTTTACAATGGTAACAAGGGTAAATATCGGGTTACTAAGCGCGGCCCTGCACTTAGTAACCCCGATGTTTACCCTGGTTACCCGGGTGCTGCAGGGGGACTTCGGCATCGTTGAAAACAGTTTCAACGATGCCGAAGTCGTTCCCCTGATCGTTGGTCGCTGGAGAGAGCTGTCTGTGTGACAGCTCCCCAGCGACCACACAACGACTTACCAACGATCACGGCCAGGTCGTATCGCTGGTCGTGATCGTTGGTAAGTCGTTTAGTGTAAAGGTACCTTAAGTGCACAGGGAAGGGGGGAGATTGGAGTGGGGATGGGGAGATTTATTGTGTGGGGAATTTGAGTGGGGATGGGGAGATTTATTGTGTGGGGAATTTGAGTGGGGATGGGGGGGGATTTAATGTGTGTGGGAGTTTTGAGGACACGAAATGAAGAGCAAAGGGGGAGGTGTGGAAACAGTACAGGGGAATGGGGGGCATGTATGAGGAAACAGTATGGGGGCATATACGAGAAAACAGTATGGGAGAATGGGGGGGATGTATGAGGAAACAGTACTGGGGAATGGGGGGCATGTCTGAGGAAACAGTATGGGGATGGGTGCAGACAGTATGGGGAGCGAACGGGGGAATGTATGTGGACACAGTATGAGTACTGATGTAAAAAATGTATGTGTACAGAGTACGGTGAGTGAGGGTGATGGGATGTGTGCAGACACAGTATGGGGAGTCAGGTGAGCAGGCAGTATAGAAAGTGAGGGGGGAAATATATGAGGAGACAGTATGGTGAACAGGAGGGATGTGAGCGGAGACAGTATGAGGAAGGAGGGGAATAGTGTGAGGAGACAGTATGAGGGGAGAAAAGTGAGTGGGTACAGAATAGAAACAGTCGTGGCGGCGTGGCATGGGGGGACAGTGTAAGGGCACAGCCAGGAGGGGACAGTGTATCAAGGAGGGGGAGTGTGATGATATAGGGCCCAGTATTTATACTGTACTCTAGGGGGGACACAGTGTGAGAGGACAGTGTGAAGAGGGGACTGGTATGGAAAAGAGAGGTCAGTGTGAAGAGCATGTACCATAAAAGGGACAGTGTGGGGGTCATATTTTGTGCAGACAGTATAGCTAGGGGCAATTTTTTATTCAGGAGCATTATAATGACACTTGTATCTTTAAGGGCATCATGTGGAGATTTTCTGCAAAAGAACGGAGAAGATGGAAGTCTGCAGAGACGAGCTGTGGATGAGAAAACTCATCATGGGGTCTGGGCAAGATGAAGAAAAGAAGGAGAACAGCTGTAGAGACGACGTCATCTATAAGGTACCTGGATGTAAATGTTATTTGTGATACTGACTAACTCATGTTTTTATTTATGTTGGGAGCATTAAAGGGGATGTCCAGGTTTGTGATGAGTCTGCAGTCATTCTTTGTGACTGCAGACTTCTGACTTCTCACAGTGCGCACTGCACGCTGTCAGGATTCTCTCGTGCTGGCGATTTACATACATGCGGTCACGTGCTGACTAGACATGTGTGGCCTCACTCAATGAAAATGAACTGACGACGCCGGGCACGTCTAGTCAGAATGTGGTCAGAAGTATACAAATCACATGCTTGTGCTGACATGACCGTCCACTGGCCAGGGAGAATCCTAAAAGTGTGCAGTGAATTAGTTGTGAGAAATCAGAAGCTGCGATGTCAGGATTCAGCTCTGCAGGTTCCAGTAGTCGTCACATGGACACTTCACTCATATGTGACTTTCATACTTGTGGTCCTGTGACAGCGAGCTTCTCTTCTGCTTCTCTGTTTTTCAATGAATATTGAGAGCATTAGGGAGAGGAGCTCATGGGTACACGTCTAAGTGTGAAAATCCGGCTCCGGCGTGCTTTGTCTGTCCTGTTGAGGGCAGAGCAAAGTACTGCACTGCTCAGCCGCCGAGAAAGGTCAGCGAGGCCCGGCCCCTGTGCACTGCAGTACTTGGCTCTGCCCTCAACAGGACAGACAAAGTACGCCGGAGCCGCAGCGTGAAGACCAGAAGAGGACGTCATGGAATGAAGATGGGAGGCCCCGGAGCGGACCGAGACGCCCATCCGATCGAATCGCCCCTGGGTGAGTATAATCTAACCTCTTTTTCTCATCTTTCAGGATACATCGGGGGCTTATCTACAGCATTCCAGAATGCTGGAGATAAGCCCCTGATGCCGGTGGGCTTCGCTCCCCTTTGATTTTGGGGGTGACAGGTTCCCGTTAAACAGCCGCCGTCCACGGAAGGCATCCACCTCTCCCCGCTGTATCCATTTTAACCCCTTCCCGACCCATGACGCCACGTAGGCGTCATGAAAACCCGTGCCAATCCGACCCATGACGCCTATGTGGCGTCATGGAATGATCGCGTCCCTGCAGATCGGGTGAAAGGGTTAACTCCAATTTCACCCGATCTGCAGACACAGGGGGAGTGGTGCTTCAGCCCAGGGGGGGTGGCTTCACCCCCCCGTGGCTACAATCGCTCTGATTGGCTGTTGAAAGTGAAACTGCCAATCAGAGCGATTTGTAATATTTCACCTAAAAAACTGGTGAAATATTACAATCCAGCCATGGCCGATGCTGCAATATCATCGGCCATGGCTGGAAAACCTGATCTGCCCCCCCCCCCCCACACACACCCACCGATCGCCCCCCCAGTCCTCCGTTATGGGGTCCGGTCCCCTCCGTCCGCCTGCCCGCTCCCCCGTCCTCCTGTCCGCTCCCTCCTTGCTCAGATCCACCCCCCGTGCTCCGATCACCCCCCCTGTGCTCCGATCCACCCCCCCACCACCCCTTCATACTTACCGATCCTCCTGGTGTCCGTACGTCTCCTCGCTGGGCTCCGCCATCTTCCAAAATGGCGGGCGCATGCTCAGTGCGCCCGCCGAATCTGCCAGCCGGCAGATTCGTTACAAGTACATTTTGATCACTGTGATAAAACCTCACAGTGATCAAAATAAAAAAAATAGTAAATGACCCCCCCCCCCCCCCTTTATCACCCCCATAGGTAGGGACAATAATAAAAAAAGAAAATATATTTTTTTTCTTTTTCCACTAGGGTTAGGGTTAGAACTAGGGTTAGAACTAGGGTTAGAACTAGGGTTAGAACTAGGGTTAGAACTAGGGTTAGAACTAGGGTTAGAACTAGGGTTAGAACTAGGGTTAGAACTAGGGTTAGAACTAGGGTTAGAACTAGGGTTAGAACTAGGGTTAGAACTAGGGTTAGAACTAGGGGTAGGGCATGTGCACACAGTGCGGATTTGGCTGCGGATCCGCAGCGGATTGGCCGCGGATCCGCAGCGGATTGGCTGCTGCGAATTCGTAGCAGTTTTCCATCAGGTTTACAGTACCATGTACACCTATGGAAAACCAAATCCGCTGTGTCCATGGTGCGGAAAATTCCGTGCGGAAACGCTGCGTTGTATTTTCCGCAGCATGTCAATTCTTTGTGTGGTTTCCGCAGCGTTT
Organism: Ranitomeya variabilis; assembly: GCF_051348905.1. Taxonomy (NCBI): domain Eukaryota; kingdom Metazoa; phylum Chordata; class Amphibia; order Anura; family Dendrobatidae; genus Ranitomeya; species Ranitomeya variabilis. The sequence continues at coordinate 123,207,708 of NC_135236.1, read as the reverse complement.
TACACCGGTTCCTCAATAGGAATCCGCAGGTGAAATTCGCACAAAAAAAACACTGGAAATCCGCTGTAAATCTGCAGGTAAAACGCAGTGCCTTTTACCTGCAGATTTTTCAAAAATCGTGCGGAAAAATCTCACACGAATCCGCAACGTGGGCACATAGCCTTAGGGTTAGGGTTGGAATTAGAGTTAGGGTTGGAATTAAGGCTAGGGTTGGAATTAGGGTTAAGATTAGGCTTGTGGTTAGGGTTACGGATAGGGTTAGGAGTGTGTTGGGGTTACAGTTGTGGTTAGGGTTGGGATTTGGGTGTGTTGGGGTTAGGGTTGTGATTAGGGTTAGGGCTACAGTTGGGATTAGGGTTAGGGGTGTGTTGGGGTTAGTGTTGAAGTTAGAATTGAGGGGTTTCCACTGTTTGGGCACATCAGGGGTCTCCAAACGCAACATGGCACCGCCATTGATTCCAGCCAATCTTGCTTTCAAAAAGTCAAATGGTGCTCCCTCCCTTCCAAGCCCCGACGTGCGCCCAAACAGTGGTTTACCCCTGTGCTCACCACACATCTAGATAAGTTCCTTGGGGGGGTATAGTTTCCAAAATGGGGTCACTTGTGGGGTGTTTCTACTGTTTAGGCACATCAGGGGCTCTGCAAATGCAACGTGACACCCGCAGACCATTCCATCAAAGTCTGCATTTCAAATGTCACTACTTCCCTTCCGAGCCCTGACGTGCGCCCAAACAGTGGTTTACCCCCACATATGGGGTACCAGCGTACTCACAACAAACTGGGCAACAAATATTGGGGTCCAATTTCTCCTGCTACCTTTGTGAAAATAAAAAATTGCTTGCTAAAACATCTTTTTTGAGGACAGAAAAATGATTTTTTATTTTCACGGCTCTGCGTTGTAAACTTCTGTGAAGCACTTGGGGGTTGAACGTGCTCACCACACATCTAGATAAGTTCCTTGGGGGGTCTAGTTTCCAAAGTGGGGTCACTTGTGGGGAGTTCCTACTGTTTAGGCACATCAGGGGCTCTGCAAATGCAACGTGACGCCCGCAGAGCATTCCATCAAAGTCTGCATTTCAAAACGTCACTACTTCCCTTCCAAACTCCGACGTGTGCCAAAACAGTGGTTTACCCCCACATATGGGGTATCAGCGTACTCAGGAGAAACTGGACAACAACTTTTGGGGTCCAATTTCTCCTGTTACCCTTGGGAAAATAAAAAATTGTGGGCTAAAAAATATTTTTTGAGAAAAGAAAAATTATTTTTTATTTTCACGGCTCTGCGTTATAAACTTCTGTGAAGCACTTGGGGGTTCAAAGTGCTCACTATGAATCTAGATTAGTTCCTTGGGAGGTCTAGTTTCCAAAATGGGGTCACTTGTGCGGGAGCTCCAATGTTTAGGCACACAGGGGCTCTCCAAACACGACATGGTGTCCGCTAATGATTGAAGCTAATTTCCCATTCAAAAAGCCAAATGGCGTGCCTTCCCTTCCGAGCCTTGCCGTGCACCCAAACAGTGGTTTACCCCCAACATATGAGGTATCGGCGTACTCAGGAGAAATTGCCCAACAAATTTTAGGATCCATTTTTTCCTGTTGCCCATGTGAAAATGAAAAAATTGAGGCTAAAATAAATTTTGTGTGAAAAAAAAGTACTTTTTCATTTTTACGGATCAATTTGTGAAGCACCTGAGGGTTTAAAGTGCTCACTATGCTTCTAGATAAGTTCCTTGGGGGGTCTAGTTTCCAAAATGGGGTCACTTGTGGGGGAGCTCCAATGTTTAGGCACACAGGGGCTCTCCAAACCTGACATGGTGTCCGCTAGCGATGGAGCTAATTTTCCATTCAAAAAGTCAAATGGCGCTCCTTCCCTTCCGAGCCTTACCATGTGCCCAAACAGTGGTTTACCCCCACATGTGAGGTATCGGCGTACTCAGGACAAATTGGACAACAACGTTCTTGGTCCAGTTTCTCCTTTTACCCTTGGGAAAATAAAAAAATTGTTGCGAAAAGATCATTTTTGTGACTAAAAAGTTAAATGTTAATTTATTCCTTCCATGTTGCTTCTGCTGCTGTGAAACACCTGAAGGGTTAATAAACTTCTTGAATGTGGTTTTGAGCACCTTGAGGGGTGCAGTTTTTAGAATGGTGTCACTTTTGGGTATTTTCAGCCATATAGAACCCTCAAACTGACTTCAAATGTGAGGTGGTCCCTAAAAAAAATGGTTTTGTAAATTTTGTTGTAAAAATGAAAAATCACTGGTCAAATTTTAACCCTTATAACTTCCTAGCAAAAAAAAAATTTGTTTCCAAAATTATGCTGATGTAAAGTAGATATGTGGGAAATGTTATTAACTATTTTGTGTCACATAACTCTCTGGTTTAACAGAATAAAAATTCAAAATGTAAAAATTGCAAAATTTTCAAAATTTTCGCCAAATTTCCGTTTTTTTCACAAATAAACTCAGAAATTATCGACCTAAATTTACCACTAACATGAAGCCCAATATGTCACGAAAAAACAATCTCAGAATCGCTAGGATCCGTTGAAGCGTTCCTGAGTTATTACCTCATAAAGGGACACTGGTCAGAATTGCAAAAAATGGCCAGGTCATTAAGGTAAAAATAGGCTGGGTCATGAAGGGGTTAATGGATTGAATAAAGGAGTGTTTTAATTTGGATGGTGAGTGTCACCTTTTTTCTTCTTTTTTGGACATTATTTGATTGATTATCCCTGTTTGGTGTGCAACCATATCCCTATAGTTGTCCGATGTTCAGCAATACAGGTAGAAGTTGAATTACAGAGGGAGGTGCCAGCAATACATTCTCCTTTACAAAGGTGCAGACATGTCACTGCTGCATCTGCAATACTCAGTGCTATATAAGTGAGAAAAATAAAGAAATCTCTGTTCCGGACTGGACCAAGGGAACCCAGTGGACGTAGTGTATATGGACTTTTCCAAAGCTTTTGATACGGTGCCACACAAAAGGTTGTTACATAAAATGAGAGTAATGGGGATAGGAGAAAATATGTGTAAGTGGGTTGAGAGCTGGCTCAGGGATAGGAAACAAAGGGTGGTTATTAATGGAGCACACTCGGACTGGGTTGCGGTTAGCAGTGGGGTACCACAGGGGTCAGTATTGGGCCCTCTTCTTTTTAACATATTTATTAATGACCTTGTAGGGGGCATTCAGAGTAGAATTTCAATATTTGCAGATGACACTAAACTCTGCAGGGTAATCAATACAGGGGAGGACAATTTTATATTACAGGATGATTTATGTAAACTAGAAGCTTGGGCTGATAAATGGCAAATGAGCTTTAATGGGGATAAATGTAAGGTCATGCACTTGGGTAGAAGTAATAAGATGTATAACTATGTGCTTAATTCTAAAACTCTGGGCAAAACCGTCAATGAAAAAGACCTGGGTATATGGGTGGATGACAAACTCATATTCAGTGGCCAGTGTCAGGCAGCTGCTACAAAGGCAAATAAAATAATGGGATGTATTAAAAGAGGCATAGATGCTCATGAGGAGAACATAATTTTACCTCTATACAAGTCACTAGTTCGACCACACTTAGAATACTGTGCACAGTTCTGGTCTCCGGTGTATAAGAAAGACATAGCTGAACTGGAGCGGGTGCAGAGAAGAGCGACCAAGGTTATTAGAGGACTGGGGGGCCTGCAATACCAAGATAGGTTATTACACTTGGGGCTATTTAGTTTGGAAAAACGAAGACTAAGGGGTGATCTTATTTTAATGTATAAATATATGAGGGGACAGTACAAAGACCTTTCTGATGATCTTTTTAATCATAGACCTGAGACAGGGACAAGGGGGCATCCTCTACGTCTGGAGGGAAGAAGGTTTAACCCCTTAGTGACAGAGCCAATTTGGTACTTAATGACCGAGCCAATTTTTACAATTCTGACCAGTGTCACTTTATGAGGTTATAACTCTGGAACGCTTTATCGGATCCCGCTGATTCTGAGATTGTTTTTTCGTGACATGTTGTACTTCAAGTTAGTGGTAAAATTTCTTCGATATTACTTGCGATTATTTATGAAAAAAATGGAAATATGGCGAAAATTTTTAAAATTTTGCAATTTTCAAACTTTGTATTTTTATGCCCTTAAATCAGAGAGATATGTCACAAAAAATAGTTAATAAATAACATTTCTCACATGTCTACTTTACATCAGCACAATTTTGGAAACAATTTTTTTTTTTGTTAGGGAGTTATAAGGGTTAAAAGTTGACCAGCAATTTCTCATTTTTACAACACCATGTTTTTTTTAGGGACCACATCACCTTTGAAGTGATTTTGAGGGGTCTATATGATAGAAAATAACCAAGTGTGACACCATTCTAAAAACTGCACCCCTCAAGCTGCTCAAAACCACATTCAAGAAGTTTATTAACCCTTTACGTACTTCACAGGAACTAAAACAATGTGGAAGAAAAAAATTAACATTTTACTTTTTTTTGCAAACATTTTACTTCAGAACCATTTTTTTTAATTTTCACAAGTGTAAAAACAGAAATTTAACCACAAATTTTGTTGTGCAATTTTTCCTGAGTACGCCGATACCCCATATGTGGAGGTAAACCACTGTTTGGGCGCACCGCAGAGCTTGGAAGTGAAGGAGCACCGTTTGACTTTTTCAATGCAGAATTGGCTGGAATTGAGATCGGATGCCATGTCGCGTTTGGAGAGTCCCTGATGTGCCTAAACAGTGGAAACCCCCCACAAGTGATACCATTTTGGAAACTAGACCCCCCAAGGAACTTATCTAGATGTGTGGTGAGCACTTTGAACCCCCAAGTGCTTCACAGAAGTTTATAACGTAGAGCCGTGAAAATAAAAAATCTCATTTTTTCTACAAAAATGATCTTTTTGCCCCCAAATTTTTATTTTCACAAGGGTAACAGGAGAAATTAGACCACAAAAGTTGTTGTGCAATTTCTCCTGAGTACGTCGATACCCCATATGTGGAGGTAAACCACTGTTTGGGCGCACCGCAGAGCTTGGAAGTGAAGGAGCACCGTTTGACTTTTTCAATGCAGAATTGGCTGGAATTGAGATCGGATGCCATGTCGCGTTTGGAGAGTCCCTGATGTGCCTAAACAGTGGAAACCCCCCACAAGTGATACCATTTTGGAAACTAGACCCCCCAAGGAACTTATCTAGATGTGTGGTGAGCACTTTGAACCCCCAAGTGCTTCACAGAAGTTTATAACGTAGAGCCGTGAAAATAAAAAAATCTCATTTTTTCTACAAAAATGATCTTTTTGCCCCCAAATTTTTATTTTCACAAGGGTAACAGGAGAAATTAGACCACAAAAGTTGTTGTGCAATTTCTCCTGAGTACGTCGATACCCCATATATGGGGGTAAACCACTGTTTGGGCGCACCGCAGAGCTTGGAAGAGAAGGAGTGTCGTTTTACTTTTTCAATGTAGAATTGGCTGGAATTGAGATCGGACGCCATGTCACGTTTGGAGAGCCGCTGATGTGCCTAAACAGTAGAGACCCCCCACATATGACACCATTTTGGAAACTAGACCCCTTAAGGAACTTATCTAGATGTGTGGTGAGCACTTTAAACCCCCAGGTGCTTCACAGAAGTTTATAACGTAGAGCCGTGAAAATAAAAAAATCGCATTTTTTCTACAAAAATGATCTTTTTGCCTCCAAATTTTTATTTTCACAAGGGTAACAAGAGAAATTGGACCCCAAAAGTTGTTGTCCAATTTGTCCTGAGTATGCTGGTACCCCATATGTGGGGGTAAACCACTGTTTGGGCGCACGGCAGAGCTCGGAAGGGAAGGAGCGCCATTTTGCAATGCAGACTTTGATAGAATTGTCTGCGGGCGTTATGTTGCGTTTGCAGACCCCTAATGTACCTAAACAGTAGAAACCCCCACAAGTGACCAAATTTTGGAAACTAGACCCCCTAAGGAACTTATCTAGATATGTGGTGAGAACTTTGAAAGCTCAAGTGCTTCACAGAAATTTATAATGCAGAGTAGTGAAAATAAAAAAATATATTTTTTTCCAACAAAAAAGATTTTTAGCCCCCAAGTTTTTATTTTCACAAGGGTAACAGGAGAAATTGGACCCCAAAAGTTGTTGTCCAATTTATCCCGAGTACGCTGATGCCCCATATGTGGGGGTAAACCACTGTTTGGGCGCACGGCAGAGCTCAGAAGGGAGGGAGTACCATTTGACTTTTTTAGCGCAAAATTGGCTGTCGTGTTTGGAGACCCCCTGATGTACCTAAACAGTGGAAACCCCCCAATTCTAACTCCAACCCTAACCCCAACACAGCCCTAACCCTAATCTCAACCCGATCCATAATCCTAATCACAACCCTAACGATAATCACAACCCTAACCCCAAAACAGCCCTAATCTCAACCCTAACCATAACCCTAATCAAAACCCTAAATCCAACACACCCCTAACCCTAATCCCAACCCTAACCCTAATCCCAACCCTAATCCCAAACGTAACACTAATCCCAACCCTAATCCAAACCCTAACCCTAATCCCAACTCTAACCCTAACTTTAGCCCCAACCCTAACTTTAGCCCCAACCCTAACCATAACTTTAGCCCCCGTCGTCACAAAAAAAGTTCAATGTAACCTTTTTTTGTACGTCGCGTCCGCCATTTCCGCGGATGCGTGGCCGTAACTCTGCCCCCTCCTCCCCAGGACATAGACTGGGCAGCGGATGCGTTGAAAAACTGCATCCGCTGCCCACGTTGTGCACAATTTTCACAACGTGCGTCGGTACATCGGGCCGACGCATTGCGACCGCCCCGTACCGACGCAAGTGTGAAAGAAGCCTTAGGCTACTTTCAGACATAGCGCATTTTTGAGCGCTATTTTGCGGGCGCTTTTCAAAAATGCGCAATGTCATTTTCGTCTGCCGGCAAAGTGAATGAGAAATTCACTTTGCCGTTCAGACACACCGCAAAAAAACGCGGCGCTTTTGTCTGCAAACACGCCGGCGTAAAAAGAATTGACATGTCAATTCTTTACGCAGCGGCGTGTCTGCGTATCCCCCTAGGGCCCCATATTACCTTCCACACACAGCGCCTTTGTCCTGGGTGTCGGCGTCTTTGTACGGAGGGGTTGACACCCAGGACCGGACGTGACGTCGGACAGGAAGAGGGAAGCCCCCGCCCCCCAGTGAAGCAGCATGGAGTCCTTCTGTGTGTGTGTGAGTGTGTGTGTGCGTGTGTGTGCGTGTGTGTGCGTGTGTGTGCGTGTGTGTGTGTGTGTGTGTCCCCATGCGACGCTAGTGCCACCATTGTGCTAAGTCGCCGTATGGGACTACTACTCCCATCCGGTATTAGGATGGGAGAGTTGTCCCTGTGTCCGGCGACTTAGCACAATTGTAAAGTTACACAAAACACCTACACACAATACACATACATGACACACAGTACATACAACATATAACACAGAGTATATACTCACCAACAGCACACTTGTAGGCGAAGCCCTCGATCCTCCAGGAAAAAATCCAAAAATAATAAACCAAATTCATACTCCCTGTCCGCAGAATCCATAAAACGAGTGTCCCACGCTGATCGGCTGCTCTCCGGCGATACACTGCCAGGAGCGAAGCTCCTAGCAGTGTATCGCGTACTGTTCCGGAGTTCAATGACTCCGGCGTCTCGGTTAACAGCAGTACAGCTGCGTTGAACTTTCCCACGCAGCACTGCCGTTAAGCGAGAGTGCCGGGGTCAATGACCGCCGGTAAACTCGCTCGCGCATGCGCAGTGACACACCGACAGGAACTATGGCTCCTGTCAGTGTGTTGCTGCAGCCGTGGAGAGCAGACATATCTCTGGATGTGTCTGTTCTCCATGGAAAATCTTGATACGTGGCACTTAAATATGTGGCAATTAAATACGTGACACGTGGCACTTATAAGTGATACGTGTCACTTAAATACGTGGCACTGAAATACGTGATATGTGGCACTTTGATACGTGGCACGTGTCACTTAAATACGTGGCACGTGGCACTGAAATATGTGGCACGTGGCACTTTGATACGTGGCACGTGTCTCTTAAATACGTGGCACGTGGCACTGAAAGATGTGGCACGTGGCACTTTGATACGTGGCACGTGGCACTTTGATACGTGGCACGTGGCACTTTGATACGTGGCACTGAAATATGTGGCACGTGGCACTTTGATACGTGGCACGTGTCACTTAAATACGTGGCACGTGGCACTGAAATATGTGGCACGTGTCTCTTAAATACGTGGCACGTGGCACTGAAAGATGTGGCACGTGGCACTTTGATACGTGGCACGTGTCACTTAAATACGTGGCACTGAAATATGTGGGACACGTCGCACAAAAAAGTTACATGTAGTTTTTTTTGTGTCGACGGTCCGCCGAAGCACGACGCATCCGTCGCACGACGGATGCGACATGTGGCAATCCGTCGCAATGCGTCGCTAATGCAAGCCAATGGAGAAAAAACGCATCCTGCAAGCACTTTTGCAGGATGCGTTTTTTCTCCAACTACGCATTGCGACGGAAGCCAAAAAACGCTAGTGTGAAAGTAGCCTAACCCTAACCCTAAATTTAGCCCCAACCCTAACCCTAACTCTAACCCTAACCCTAACCCTAATTTTAGCCCCAACTTGTCTTCTCCTGCCGGCCGGCAGATGGCAGCAGATGGCGGGCGCACTGCGCATGCGCCCGCCATGATGAAAAAGCCGGCTGGCAGGAGAAGACAGAAGAGGACCCAGGGACCCCAGGTGAGTATGATAGGGTCCCCGAATCCCCCTATTTCTCTGTCCTCTGATGTGCGATCACATCAGAGGACAGAGAAATAACTGATCGCTTTTTTTTTTTTTTTTTTTTTGCGGTCGCCGGTAAACTGTTAATTACCGGCGATCGCAAAGCAGGGGTCGGTGCAAATCGACCCCGATCATGTTCTTTGGGGTCTCGGCTACCCCCGGCAGCCGAGACCCCAAAGAACATCCGGGTGCCGGGCGGCGGGCGCACTGCGCGTGCGCCCGCCATTTTTTCCCGGAAAAAAGATGGCGGCGCCCATGGGGAGACACGAGGAGCACCGGGGGAGGTAGGTAAGTATTGGGGGGCTATTGGGGGCCATCGGGGACCACATTTCTCTGTCCTCCGATGTGCGATCACATCGGAGGACAGAGAAATTAAACGGCAAATCGCGTTTTTTTTTTTTTTTGTTGCGACCGCCGGTAAACGGTTAATTACCGGCGATCGCAACTCGGGGGTCGGTAAAAACCCCCCGAATCATGTTCTCTGGGGTCTCGGCTACCCTCGGCAACCGAGACCCCAGAGAAAATCCGACTCTGGGGGGCGCTATTCACTTTTTCCACAGCGCCGTTAATTAACGGCGCTGTGGTTTAAGTACCCTTAGCGGCCGCCGTTAAAAGGCGTATCGGCGGTCGTTAAGGGGTTAAGCATAATAACAGACGCGGATTCTTTACTGTAAGAGCAGTGAGACTATGGAACTCTCTGCCGTATGATGTTGTAATGAGTGATTCATTAATTAAATTTAAGAGGGGACTGGATGCCTTTCTGGAAAAGTATAATGTTACAGGGTATATACACTAGATTCCTTGATAAGGCGTTGATCCAGGGAACTAGTCTGATTGCCGTATGTGGAGTCGGGAAGGAATTTTTTTCCCCATGGTGGAGTTACTCTTTGCCACATGGGTTTTTTTTGCCTTCCTCTGGATCAACATGTTAGGGCATGTTAGGTTAGGCTATGGGTTGAACTAGATGGACTTAAAGTCTTCCTTCAACCTTAATAACTATGTAAGGCTACTTTCAGACATAGCGCATTTTTGAGCGCTATTTTGCGGGCGCTTTTCAAAAATGCGCAATGTCATTTTCGTCTGCCGGCAAAGTGAATGAGAAATTCACTTTGCCGTTCAGACACACCGCAAAAAAACGCGGCGCTTTTGTCTGCAAACACGTCGGCGTAAAAAGAATTGACATGTCAATTCTTTACGCAGCGGCGTGTGTGGGTATCCCCATAGAGCCCCATATTACCGTCCACACACAGCGCCTTTGTCCTGGGTGTCGGCGTCTTTGTACTGAGGGGTTGACACCCAGGACCGGACGTGACGTTGGACAGGAAGAGGGAAGCCCCCGCCCCCCAGTGAAGCAGCATAAACGTGGGGCTGCTGATCGAGACGGTAAGTATCCCCCGTGTGTGTGCCCCCCGTGCGTGTGCCGTGTGTGTCCCCCGTGCACTGTATGTAGTGGCAGCATGTCTGCACTACATACAGAAAGCAAAAAAAATGGATGCTCACCTATCCCATGGATGGATGAGGCGTCCGGTCCCCTCCGCGGCTTCCAGCGTCTGGCAGATCAGCTGATTGTCTCACTGACACAATGCTGAAAAAAACGCAGCTGCAAAAAACACAGCAAAAAACGCAGTGTGTGAAAGCAGCTGCGTTTTTTCCCTTTTTAAAAAAACGCAGGTAAAGCAGCAGCAAAATACGCGCGCTTAAAAATACGCAGCAAATATGCTGTGTGTGAAAGTAGCCTAACTATGTATAAACATTCGTTGTAATACCAGCACAGACCACAGGATGGCAGCACATCCCTCTGCCACAACTTGTTAGGTCTCCCTCTGTCTGATGAAGCCGATATTTTACATTTCTACTATAGGAGATGACAATGCTGAAGAATAACAAATAAAAACACAATGAATAGCATACATTACAGATGACAGTGATCGCAATTATCATCATTTATTTTTTACGTTTCATTAAACACTATTGCTGTCCTTTGTTATAGATGGCTGGATTGTAGTGATCACATGAGGATTTCCTACGGAAGTCATGATATACTCACTCTGCTTAATATTGGGGAATATCATGGACTTCGGCTCTTTGAGGATTGGCTTCGGAGGTTGCTGGACCAAGTGCACAGCGTTGTCTTCGATGGGGGACACAGAATCCTTATTGGCGCCAGGAGGAAGATACTTAGCTATGGCAGAAGTGAAAACACCAATTACAACCATGCCCCTTGTGCCCCAGATAGGTGTGCCATAGGAAACCTGCAGTGATTTCACAAGGAGCGGACAGTTCTCTGGACTTGATATAAATAATTAGTTACAATTCTGCATCAGCTTGCTTTAGGATATGTGCACACTTTACGGTGTGCTCTGCGGGTTCTCCCGCAGCGGATTTGATAAATCTTCAGGGCAAAACCGCTGCGGTTATCCCTGCAGATTTATCGCGGTTTGTCTTCCAGTTTCCGCTGCGGGTTTACTCCTATACTATTGATGCTGCATATGCAGCATCAATAGTAATGTTAAAAATAATAAAAAATGGTTTATACTCACCCTCTGACGTCGCGATCTCCTCGGTGCTGCACGCGGCGATCTGGTTCCAAAGATGCTGTGCCGAGAAGGACATTTGTGACGTCACGGTCATGTGACCGCGGCGTCATCACGGTCATGTGACCGCGACGTCACCGCAGGTCCTGTTCGCACAGCAACTGAGACCGGGGACGGCCGGGTGCAGCGCTGAGAGGTGAGTATAGCATCATTTTTTATTTTAATTCTTTTTTTTTTTTTTAAACTAATATGGTTCCCAGGGCCTGGAGGAGAGTCTCCTCTCCTCCACCCCGGGTACCACCCGCACATTATCCGCTTACTTCCCGCATCGTGGGCACAGCCCCATGCGGGAAGTTAGCGGATCAATGCTTTCCTATGTGTGCAGAATCGCAGCGATTTTGCACAAAGAAGTGACATACTGCGGGTTGTAAACCGCTGCGTTTCTGCGCGGTTTTTCCCGCAGCATGTGCACAGCGGATTCCATAGGATTTACATGTAAATGTAAATGCAATGGAAACTGCTGCGGACCCGCAGCTGCAGAAACGCTGCGGTTCAGCGGTAAAACCCGCAAAGTGTGAACATGGCCTTAGATTTCCGAGTATGTCTACTCCCTTATTCCTCCTGGAAATGTAGAGAGACTGGTTGTTACAATATCCCCTTACAATGAGAATAGTTACACCAAGCTGTCAATGTATTCTCACATTTTCAGGAGGAATAACGGGAATGGCACAATAATAACAGATAGATGTGAGGATCCAGAATAATGATTGTATGGGAAATACACGTTTCTACTAGAGCAGACTTGTCAGAAGAGTGGCCAGGTCTTTCAGCAGTCCTGCAATAAGAATACAGAGCTGAGAGACATTACCAGATTATTGGATTTCTCCCCCTCGGGAATTACTTACAAGTTCTCGTCTTCCTCCACACAAAGCCTAAAATCTGAAATCAACTACGCTTTCACCCCAATTATCCCAGTTTTTCTACAAACGCCATTTAATTTAAAAAAAAAACAAAAAAAAAAAAAAAAAAAAAAAGGTAATTGCAGATAAGATATAGGTACGACCATGTAACGTATGAACGACTATGGGGTTTTCGATGTGAAACGTGGCCACACATGTCACGGGTGTCATGGCCCACGCAAATCCCTACCTTGGTCTTTTGCAATAGCGTCCGGTTGCAATGAAGGTTGTCTGTCAGACTCCCCAATTTGATTTGCCAGCACACCAAACTCTACTTTCTTCTCTGCTACATAAAGGACATGAATGAATAAGTGACTGCAAAGAGGAGAACAGATGGAAACATCAACCCCCATTTTGTTCTCCTTAGACTCACCGGTGGGGACTGCGTCTGGTTTCGCTGGCTCACTGTCTTCTATTTCTGGCATTCCTGCATCCCCTCCTGCTTTGGCAGCATCTACGGTACAACATTCATAGTCAAAATTAAAGGTGGGCGGATACCTGGATGTTCGGGTTCAGCCGAACAGTTACAAAAAGTTTGGGTTCGGGTACCAGAAAAACTCTCATGGTGCCAGAGGGGATCTCACCGAGGTCACGGCAGTTCAGCCCAGCTGGGAACTCAGCCTCAGTGACCAGAGGTAATCTCCATGACGTCACCGCCGGTCACTGAGGCTGCACTAGCAGCAGCTCATTCACCAGTGGTTCTCAGCCTGGACAGTTGCATCTTGGCACCGTACAGGTTGAAAACTATTTCTCCCCCAGACATGAATTACAGCATGGACAGAACGAACGAAAAGGTGAGGGATATTGTTGTTTTTTATTTTCGTTTTATTACAGGAGATGAGGGATTCAGTGGAATCAGGCGTTAGGTGAGTATAACTGTGTCTGTTATTTTAAAATAAAAAAGTAAAACTGTGTTTTGTTTATATTTCAAATAAAGGACTGTATTCTGGCTGAGTCTTTATATACCATACAACTATAGGATTAGTAATGGATAGGTGTCTTACAGACAATACACCTATTGTATTGTCTATAAGACACCTATCCACAATTAACAATACAAAGGTGACATCAACCCCACAAATATGAACCCCACTTGCCACCGCTACAGGGCAAGTTGAAACAGCTAGGCAAAGTGCCTGAATTGGCGCATCTGATAACTGCTATTTTTATGTTGGGGGGGGGGGGCAATATCCATGGCCCCTTACCAGCCTGAGAATACCAGCCCCCAGCTGACTGTTTTAGGAGGACTGGTTGTTAAAAATGGGGGGGACCCCACATCGTTTTTTTATTTATTTAAACAATAAAAAAAAAAAAAAAAAACAGCCTGGGGACCCCTCTATTTTTTTTATAACCAGCCTTGCTGAAGCTGACAGCTGAGGGTTGCAGCCCCCAGCTGTGAGTTTTGCCTGGCTGGTTATCAAAAATACAGGGGAACACATGCCGGGCTTTTTTTTTTTTTTTTTTAACCCCTTCACGACCCCAGGTTTTTTTGGTTTTGCGTTTTCGTTTTTCGATCCCCTTCTTCCCAGAGCCATAACTTTTTAATTTTTCCATCAATATGGCCATGTGAGGGCTTATTTTTGGCGGAATGAGTTGTACTTTTGAACAACATCATTAGTTTTAGCATGTCCTGTACTAGAAAATGGGAAAAAAAAATCCAAGTGCGGTGAAATTGCAAAAAAGTGCAATCCCACACTTGATTTTTGTTTGCCTCTTTTTTGCTAGGTTCACTAAATACTAAAACGGTCCTGCCATTATGATTCTCCAGGTCATTACGAGTTCATAGACACCAAACATGTCTAGGTTCTTTTTTTATCTAAGTGCTGAAAAAAAATTCCAAAGTTTGCGAAAAAAAAAAAAAAAATTGAACAATCTTCTGATACACGTAGCATCATTTTTCATGATCTGGGGTTAGGTGAGGGCTTATTTTTTGCGCGCTGAGCTGACGTTTTTAATTATACCAATTCGGTGCAGATACGATCTTTTGAGAGCCTGTTATTGCATTTTAATGCAATGTCGCGGTGACCAAAAAAAAAAAAAAACATCATTCTGCCGTTTTGACTTTTTTTTTTTTTAAATCACTACTCTGTTTAGCGATCAGGTTAATCCTTTTTTTTTTTATTGATAGATCGGGCGATTCTGAAAGCGGCGATACCAAATATGTGTAGGTTTGATTTTTATTTTTTTTTTCATATTTTTAAAAACTTTTTTATTTTTTTTTATTTTGGCATGCTTCAATAGTCTCCATGGGAGGCTAGAAGCTGGCACAACTTGATCGGCTCTGCTACATAGAGGCGATGCTCAGATCGCCCCCCCCTATGTAGCAGAATTACTCCACTGCTATGAGCACCAACCACTGGGTGGCGCTCATAGCAATCCGGCCTCAACAACCATAGAGGTCCCGAGCAGACCTCTGGTTGTTATGCTGCCGTGCCGATGACCCCCGATCACGTGACAGGGGTCACCGTTGCGTGCATTTCCGGCCACATGGCCGGAAGCGCTTGTTAAATGCCACTGTCAGAGTTTGACAGGGGCATCTAACTAGTTAATAGGTGCGGGCAGATCGCGATTCCACCCGCGCCTATTGCGGGCACATGTCAGCTGTTCAAAACAGCTGACATGTCCCAGCTTTGATGCGGGCTCACCACCGGAGCCCACACCAAAGCGGGGGTTCTGCCCTCGGATGTTTGATTCCATCCGAGGGCAGAAAGGGGTTAATTATTTATTTACAGCGCAGGCGACTGCTAATGAATGCTCCCATCTGCCGCTCCTGCTCTCACTATTGTTAGCGGCAGCAGGTGTCGGATGATGGGAGCAGCAGTCCCATCGGCTGACACCAGTGACCAGAGATAAACTTTATACTTCCGATCACAGCTGAGCGCTCATGCGGTCTTCTGACAGCGTGGGAACCGCAGCTCTGACTGGCGGGGAGGATTTCACCGTTGATCAGAAGCGGTGTTTGCAGCTACTTCCTGATGAAGTCTGTGTTCAGTGTCCGTGTCCGAACAGTAGGTGTTCGGTACGGACGACGAACTTTACTGTTCGGGTTCGCCAATGACAAGTTTTTGCTACCTTATTAGATAATTTCTTAAATTGATTGTCCAGGTTTGGGATCAAAGAGTGATTTGCAGACTTCTGAGTCCTCACAGTGTGTGCATTGGACACTGTCAGGATTCTCTGGTGCGGACGGCGAGAGCAGAAGGACATGTGACCGCAAGTATGTGAACGTCATATATGCGTTCATGCGCTGACTAGAAGTGCTCGGTCTCACTTCATTCACTTGTACTGAGCGAGGCTGAACACGTATAGTCAGAATGTAGAAGGAAGTTTGCCGGCTATCGTCATGGCCACCAGAGAATCCCAACAGCATGGTATGTGCACACTGAGTATTCCTAAGTCTGCAGTCATCCGAAACATGGACAATCCCTTTAATGCATGGTGTATATTGAGAGATAGTTTAACTAGAGCATCTACAAAGACTCACAAGGACCTAGCACACTGAAATGAGCGGAACTGTGTAATGGTGGTGCTGTGCAAGCTCCTATATATTTGGGATATCTTACAAACTGTGTAGAAACTCTTTAAACACTCACAGGCGGTTTTCTCAAAACATGACATCTGCTAGGGTTCCTGGCAGAACACTGGGATTACTTTATTGATGGGGGACCATTCTAACAGGAGAAGATTGTCCTTTAAATGGGAAACTCAGCAATGAAGGGTATAGCTTATATTCTCCATGCAAAGTAATTGGCTGAATAAATTTGTCCGCAGCAAGGTCAGCAAACTACTCAGTGTTCTAGCCCTTACTATTCAGAGTGTACCCCCAATGAATCTCTCCCACTGCTGACATCAGCCATGCAGATGCCCCTGTATTCTGGATGGCACAGATGCCACGCGAGTACCGTGGCCATGTCCTTTTCACCTTCTCAGACCAGATGGAAGAGACTATGTGGGCATACACTTTACAATTACATATCAGGGAGCCTAGAAATTCTACCTAGAAATGTTGTGGAGAAAGTATAAAAGTAGCGACCAAAGCAAAGAATGATTCCTGCCCACATGGAGGTGTGATAAACCCTCATATATAAGCAAATCAGGAACTATGCAGGTTATTTTACCTCTGTCAAAGTGTAGGCGGTTACTAGAAGGGTCCTCCATACGATCTTCTTTGGCTACGCTGGCTATTGTGTGCGCCTTATTCTCAGCCGGGGTGTCACCTGCTGCCGCCTTGTTGGACGACTTCTCTGCCTCCTCCTACAGGGAAGGATACAAGGTTTAGTCTACACCATGGGGCTGACGTATGATCGGTTCACGTTCACAAGTTTTCAGAAAATATTCCATCTAATCTCCAAGTGATTATGAACCGACAAGGAAAATAAATGGGGAGAACACCTTTTTTTATTTTTATCTATCGCTTTTTGGAAAGTGGTCACTTAATAAAATACATTTATTGCTCACTTTATTCTCTCTAGTGATTGTGTTTTATTCAGTTTCAAAAGAGGAAAAAATATAATGAAGAGGTTTTTCATTTAAAAATTATCTGATTTAAAAAACAAAACAAAAACAAAAAAACATAGAAATTATGCAGAAAAGTTAATAGATGCCGCAGATGTATGAACTAGCCCTTCCTGGGGATCCGCACCAGACATTTCCAACATTTGTACAGAACCTGACCTGCAATGTGAGTTTTTAAAGGGAGTCTGTCACCCCTAAAATCGTATATGAGCTGCGGCCACCGGCATCAGGGGCTTATCTACAGCATTCTGTAATGCATTCTAATAATAATGCAGGTGTACTTTATCTGCCCTGTTGAGGGCAGAGCAAAGTACTGCAGTGCGCAGGCGCTGGGCCTCTCTGACCTTTCCCGGTGCCTGCACGCTGCAGTACTTTGCTCTGCCCTCAACAGGGTAGACAAAGTACGCCTGCGCCAGAGCCGCAGCGTGAAGACAAGAAGAGGATGTCATCTGATGAAGATAGTAGGCGCTGGACCGGACCGCAACACCCATCGGATCGGACCGCCCCTGGGTGAGTAGAATATAACCTTTATTTCTCATCTTTCAGGATACATCGGGGCTTATCTACAGCATTACAGAATGCAATACAGAATGCTGTAGATAAGCCCCTGATGCCGGTGGCCGCAGCTCATATACGATTTTGGGGTGACAGATTCCCTTTAAATCTATGTGTCTACTAGTGATGAGTGAACATGCTGGGGTAAGGCGTTATCAGGCCATGCTCGTGTGCCTTCGATGTGCTCGAATATGTTCTGGTCCCCGCGGCTGCATGTCTCGCAGCTAATTTCACATGTGTACAAAAAAAAAAATTATCAGTTCCATTCAGAAAACTTGGATCATTTTTTTTCTCATTTGTCATCTGTGTGCAATAAGATTTTTCAGCAGCAGTCAATATTTTATAAGACCATTTACAGCTTCCCATGTGAAAGAATTGCAATGTATCTGTAAAATTAGTGATGAGTGAGTGTGCTCGTTACTCGGGTTTTCCTCGGGGAGATTATGTTGTGTCCCCGCAGCTGCATGATCTGCATGATTTGCGGCTGCTAGACAGCTTGAATACATGTGGGGATTCCCTAACAAACAGGCAACCGCTGCATGTGTTCAGGCTGTCTAGCAGCTGTGGGGACACAAACAATCTACGAGCACGCCCAAGATACTCGGAGAATAACACCTGAGCATGCTCGGAAAACCCGAGTAACGAGCACACTCGCTCATCACTAGTTATAACCAATTTAGTTTTGGTGCACACAGACTTCAATGGGTGAGTCTCATTCAACACATGGCAGAAAGTCGTGCATGGTGATTTTTTTTTTTTTTTTTTTTGCACACACAGATTTGGGCAGTGATAAAAATTGCTCATCTGCACTGCCCAATTGAATAAAATCGGTCTGAGTTTCTTCATGGTCAGCACTTAGACCAAAAATGTGGTTCTGTGAACCTGCCCTTACAGAGGAGAGCACCACGTCTTATGACATCCATATCATGTAATCGATATAAAGAACAGGGGTGGTCTTCATTGGAAACCTTTCTTAAAGAGGGGTCCACTACTTTTACATTGGTGACCTATGCTAAGGGATAGGTCATCAATGTCTGATCGCCTGGGGTCCGACACCCAGCACTCCTGCTGCTCAGCCGTGCTCGGTGTCGGCGGCCACCAGTCGGAAGTACTTACTTGTCGAGCTGCAAGGTCATCAATGTCATAGTAGTGGATAACCTCTTTAATAATAGCTGCAATGGAAAACATTTAGCTACTAATATTTCAGCCACTAAAAGAATGCTCTAACATTTTATCCAAAGTTAGTGTATGTAAAGATGACGTCTTTTTTTCAAGCAAATTGTGCCTGGAATCCATCTTAAAGCACCGTGAACATAATGCACAGCAATGCAAAAGTCATATTGCTGTACACATGCGCAGTCTTCTCTGTTCACACCTTCAGGGTTCAGAAGCAGTTAAAGGGACTGACAGCACAGAATGACTGTTCACACCAAGTACAGGCAGAGCCAGTCATTTATACACACCTTCCCACCTGCTTGTTTTCTGCCTCTGTGATTGACAGCTACGGCTTCACAGAGCCCTAGAAGGGTGGAAATAGATGGAATCCAAGCAGGTGAGGAGGTGTATGGAAATGATCGGCCCCGCCGTGAAGCATCGAGCGCCTGGACTTGGTTTGAACAGTCATTTTGTCCTTTTAAAAGAAGTAACATGTTCATTCTTCACTAGTTATAGTTGAAGTACAGAGAAAAAAAAAAAAAAAAGTGTGACAGCAGCGGAGAAGTCTCAGAAAAAAAAGGCTGTCAGCTTGTTCCTGGCGCAGAATCACATAGGAAAACCAGATCAGGTTAACGATGTTTTGTGCACAAAGC
Source organism: Ranitomeya variabilis (assembly GCF_051348905.1). NCBI lineage: Eukaryota > Metazoa > Chordata > Amphibia > Anura > Dendrobatidae > Ranitomeya > Ranitomeya variabilis. The sequence goes on along the minus strand of NC_135236.1, from coordinate 123,188,500 downwards.
CCAAGTAGAATTTGTTTAAAGGGAAGCCATCATCATAAAATTACCTATTATTTATATCAGGGGTTATATTTTTACATATCACAATTTGTATGAAAGAAAAAAAATGTAGCAGTTTTCACATTGGCCAATGGGGCTTTTTTTTTAACTTTTTTGTTTCAGAAAATAACACTTGCCAAAATGGTTGGAGCGCGACCATGTTTTGTACTCAATTGTCTAAATAGACTGTGAAAAGGAGACTGAACGTGCGGGAGCGGGGTCAGCCGGGACATCGCCGATTGAGGATCCCGTGTCATCATCAGCTGTATATAGAGGGGCTACTTGTCATTGTGGAACGGATTGACCCCTTAGGTAACAGGAATACATGGGTCTACATGGAGTTATCCCCCCGTCCGCCCACCTTGTCTGTGTCCGTCTGCTGCAGTCTCTGGACGCTCTCTTCGTGTTTGCGCTTCTGATCCGCCAGCTGCTTTGCGCACTGTTGACTAATATGAACATCACAGAATGAGTGGATCAGCTAATGCCCAGGACCACCAGCTAACTGCGACCGCTGCAGAAAAAGCCGCGTGCCAACCTCTCGTCCTTCAGCGCCTTCTGCAGCTGGGTGATATTGTTCTTGTACTCGTGCAGCTGATCCTCCTGTCGTAGAAACTCTTGACGATGCTCATGTAACTGTTCTGTAAGAGCAGGACCACATTACAGCGGGGAGTGGTAGAAAGACACAATATTCCTATTACAGCAGTTAGCAGGACGGGTCATTAATTTTGGCAGTGTGGACAGGTGCCAAGTCCTGCTGGAGAATGAAATTTCCATCTCCAAAAAGCTTGTCGGCAGAGGGAAGCATGAAGCGCTCTAAAAATTTTCTGGTAGACGGCTGCGCTGACTTTGGTCTTGATAAAACACAGTGGACCTACACCAGCTGATGACATGGCTCCCCAAACCATCACTGATTGTGGAAACTTCACACTAGACCTCAAGCAGCTTGGATTGTGGCCTCTCCACTCTTCCTCCAGACTCTGGGACCTTGATTTTCAAAGTCTAGTGTGAGGTATCCACAATCAGTGATGGTTTGGGGAGCCATGTCATCTGCTGGTGTAGGTCCACTGTTTTATCAAGACCAAAGTCAGCGCAGCCGTCTGCCAGGACATTTTAGAGCACTTCATGCTTCCCTCTGCCTACAAGCTTTTTGGAGATGGAAATTTCATTCTCCAGCAGGACTCGGCACCTGTCCACACTGCCAAAAGCACCAATACCTGGTTTAAAAACAACAGTATCACTGTGCTTGATTGGCCAGCAAACACACCTGACCTTAATCCCATAGAGAATCTGAGGTATTATCAACAGGAAGATGAGAGACACCAGACCCAACAATGCAGACGAGCTGAAGGCTGCTATCAAAGCATCCTGGGCTTCCATAACTCCTCAGCAGTGCCACAGGCTGATCACCTCCATAAGTCAATATTGACCCTTTAACGAGCCTTGCCACATGACATAAGACTTTTATGGTTGCTACATCTAGTAGGTAGCACTAGAGTTCTAGTCCTCTTCCTCTCTAAAGAGGCTATTTGGATATGTAATTTACCAGAGGAGAATGCATGGCCTACAAGTCTCCTTACACCGGCTTGGCACGCTCTGTAATGACCATCATGTAATGCGTCACTTTCTCCTGTGGGGGAGCTGTTGGGTAATGGAGCCTATGCTGCTCCGATCAGTGCAGATTACAGCTGATCCCAGGTAGGATACGTTGCCCAGTTTCTAGAGGTCTAACAAATACTTTGTCGGAAATGTCAGCCTTACTTTAGCTTTATTTCAGCTGATATGAATTAGTGACAAAATATACAATTGGTGGACAAAGTTGAACTTGATGGACCTAGGACTTTTCTCAACCTATATAACTATGTAATATGTCCTAAGAGTCCCTGCTGACACCTACTGAACCTTTCCGCGTGATTCTGAGACTAGGCAGGTGGTGAACATTCGATGATGGCATAGTGAAATAGTGTCTGTCCTGTAAACCCACACTAAACTGACAGACATTCATATGGCAGTGCCAGGGCATACAAGCATCTCTTACCCTTCAGACGAGTGATGTCTGCCATCTGGAGCGACACGTTGGCCAGCAGCTTCTCCTAGAAAACACACAGATAATATTTACACAATGCAGCGGGTGCTGCGCCGTGATTAATCGGCTGCTGGGGGATTCTCCGCGCTGCAGCTCACAAATTAATGCGCTTGTTAAATGTGCGGCAACATGGGAACATACAAAATCTGATTACTGACAATGGCGTACATCCAGTTGCGGCACATTAAGCACGGCACACGGCCATGACTGCGCAGATTACGGCTGTAAACACACCACAATCGTGCTCCGTCAGTAGCGTAACGTTATCTGCTCTGGAAACTGACCAAGGGTTACCGCTTACAGAAACAAGTAGCCGAGTGACCCCAGCGATACAGAGATTGCACCCCGTCTTGAATGGAGCGGAGGAGGCGCACATACTCAACCACTTCTCCATTCATTGCCAATGGGACTGATGGAAAAAGCACAGTGCTTTCTCTGACAATCCTATAGTCAGTGAATGGAGCAAAAGTGTGTGCACATTGACGAAACAAGGAGATGCATAGAGGCTCCAGAGCCCCAATCATGCGGAAAGAAAAAAAAAAAAAAAAAAAAAAGAAATCAGCCCTAACCCATATTTTGGAGCAAAAAATATTATAAGACCGTCTTATTGTTGGAGGAACATTGAATATACATACACACATTTTATTATATACATTTTACACATATGTACACTGTGCAGAATTATTGTGCAAGTTGTATTTTGATCACATGATGCTTTTTATACATGTTGTCCTACTCCAAGCTGTTCAGGCTTGAGAGCCAACTACCAAATAAGTAAATCAGGTGATTTGCATCTCTGTAAGGAGGAGGGGTGTTGTCTAATGACATCAAAACTCTATATAAGGTGTGCTTAATTATTAGGCAACTTTCTTTCCTTTGGCAAAATGGGTCAGAAGAGAGATTTGACGGGCTCTGAAAAGTCCAAAATTGTGAGATGTCTTGCAGAGGGATGCAGCAGTCTTGAAATTGCCAAACTTTTGAAGCGTGATCACCGAACAATCAAACGTTTCATGGCAAATAGCCAACAGGGTCGCAGGAAGCGCTGGGCAAAAAAGGCGCAAAATATCTGCCCACGAATTGAGGAAAATCAAGCGTGAAGCTGCCAAGATGCCATTTGCCACCAGTTTTGCCATATTTCAGAGCTGCAACGTTACTGGAGTAACAAAAAGCACAAGGTGTGCGATACTCAGGGACATGGCCAAGGTAAGGACGGCTGAAAAACGACCACCTCTGAACAAGAAACATAAGATAAAACATCAAGACTGGGCCAAGAAATATCTTAAGACTGACTTTTCAAAGGTTTTATGGACTGATGAAATGAGAGTGACTCTTGATGGGCCAGAGGCTGGATCAGTAAAGGGCAGAGAGCTCCACTCCGACTCAGACGCCAGCAAGGTGGAGGTGGGGTACTGGTATGGGCTGGTATTATCAAAGATGAACTTGTGGGACCTTTTCGGGTTGAGGACTGTATTCAGCTGATCGTGCCTCCTCATACAGTATACAGTACAGTGTACAGTACAATACAGTATACAGACGCTGTAAGGCGGGGGACCTGGGTGACAGGCTGACACACGCAGTGCGCATGCCCAGGAATCCTAGCCCCGCACTGTGCATAATGCATAACACACTGCAGGGCTGGGATTCCCAAGGTGGGTGGCCGCAATGCCCGCACAGGCGCAGTCTGCAAGCCTGGCTGGGACGTCACACGGCCAGAGCTTACACACAGCGCAGGCTTTAAAGAGAAAAAAGCGCGGAGGGGGCGGCGCCGAAAGCCACTGAAGATTTGAGTGACGGCAGAGTAGCGGTTGAAGCTGGGGAGTGAGGACCCGCCTCCCTGGCTAAAGACAGGTATTTTGGCTTAAGGTACCTTCACACGAAACGACTTTGTAACGATATCGCTAGCGATCCGTGACGTTGCAGCGTCCTCGCTAGCGATATCGTTTAGTTTGACACGCAGCAGCGATCAGGATCCTGCTGTGATGTCGCTGGTCGCTGAATAAAGTCCAGAACTTTATTTGGTCGTCCGATCGCCGTGTTTGAAAGCAAAAGCAACGATACCAGCGATGTTTTACACTGGTAACCAGGGTAAACATCGGGTTACCAAGCGCAGGGCCGCGCTTAGTAACCCGATGTTTACCCTGGTTACCAGCGTAAAAGTAAAAAAAACAAACAGTACATGCTCACCTGCGCGTCCCCCGGCGTCTGCTTCCTGACACTTACTGAGCGCCGGCCCTAAAGTGAAAGTGAAAGCACAGCGGTGACGTCACTGCCGTGCTGTTAGGGCCGGAGCTCAGTCAGCGTCAGGAAGCAGACGCTGGAGGACGAGCAGGTGAGCATGTACTGTTTGTTTTTTTTTACTTTTACGCTGGTAACCAGGGTAAACATCGGGTTACTAAGCGCGGCCCTGCGCTTAGCAACCCGATGTTTACCCTGGTTACCCGGGGACCTCGGCATCGTTGGTCGCTGGAGAGCGGTCTGTGTGACAGCTCCCCAGCGATCAAACAGCGACGCTGCAGCGATCGGCATCGTTGTCGCTATCGCTGCAGCGTCGCTTCGTGTGAAGGTACCTTAAGTTTCAAAGCGCTTTATTTTGGGAATACTTGAACCAAAAACTAAAAGAGCCACCTTGTTAGAATGCAGCATTACTGCTGCACAAGGTGGCTCTTTTAGTTTATAACGGCTGGAGGGGGTGACAGTGGCCCTTTAAGTGATTGGCAGCCTATTTATAATGCCCGATCAAGATAATTGTGCAGTGCAAATGCACCTCAAGACAGTGATTAGCTGGGTTTACACCACCCGACAACGCAGCACTCCATGACCGCCGATCGGCTACTTGTTTGCTGTCATTAGTTTGATAGCCCGATTACACAGGCACATCACCTTTACCATGCACACAGAACGATCAGTAATAGATCATGCTTTCAGCATAAGTCGTCTTTGTTCTCGGCAGCGCATAGTCCTGGTCACACAGGATTACTGTATATCATACTATTATACAACGTGTTGATTGGCAAGGTATATATATATATATATATATATAATTGTCTGAGGGGTACTTCCGTCTGTCTGTCCTGGAAATCCCACGTCTGATTGGTCGAGGCCACCAGGCCTCGACCAATCAGCGACGGGCACAGTCCGGCCGAGAATTAGTCCCTCCCTACTTCCGTCCAGTCAGTGCCCGGCGCCCGCTCCATACTCCCCTCCAGTCAGCGCTCACACAGGGTTAATGGCAGCGTTAACGGACCGCGTTATGCCGCGGGTAACGCACTCCGTTAACGCTGCTATTAACCGTGTGTGACCAACTTTTTACTATTGATGCTGCCTATGCTGCATCAATAGTAAAAAAATCTAATGTTAAAAATAAAAAAACAAAAAACCTGCTATTCTCACTTTCCGTTGTCCTCCGATGCGTGCGCGGCTGCCGCCAGCTTCCATTCCCAGAGATGCATTGCGAAATTACCCAGAAGACTTAGATGTCTCGCGAGACCGCTAAGTCATCTGGGTAATTTCGCAATGCATCTCTGGAAACGGAAGCTGGCGGCAGCCGCTCGCGCATCGAGAGCTTCGCTGGTCGACGGAGAGTGAGTATATAACTATTTTTTATTTTTATTATTTTTTTTTAACAGGGATATGGTACCCACACTGCTATATACTACGTGGGCTGTGTTATATACTGTGTGGCTGCTATATACTACGTGGGCAGTGTTATATACTGCGTGGCCTGTGTTATTGGGCTGTGCTATATATTACGTGGGCTGTGCTATATACTGCGTGGGCTGTGCTATATACTGCGTGGGCTGTGCTATACATTACGAGGGCTGTGTTATAAAGTACGTGGCTGTGTTATATACTGCGTGGCTGCTATATACTACGTGGCTCCTATATACTATGTAGCCTGTGCTATATACTATGTGGCTCCTATATACTACGTGGCCTGTGCTATATACTATGTGGCTGCTATATACATACATACAAATTCTAGAATACCCGATGCGTTAGAATCGGGCCACCATCCAGTGAAATATACAAATATCTATCTATATCCATCATCCCAATGCTAATTTTACTGCAAATGCAAGACTATAGAATAATGCAGAACCAATGAACTTCTGAAAGTCCCCGGGTCAGATCTCCATGGAGTGTAGGTTCTTGGGGGCGTCCGTATATTACTGCCAACTGGTACTGATTCTGATTTTGAATACAGTCATGGGGATCAGGGCTGTGGAGTTGGGAGCCCATTTTGGTGGAGTCGCAGTCATGGAAATTGAGGAGTCGGAGGTTCGGCTTACCGACTCCACAGCCCTGATGAGAATGGGAGCTTGAAGGGGTTATACACGACTGACATAGGAAATTAGTTGATGCTCTATATCACTGAATCTTTGTCTGAAGAAGGGTAGTTTGCAGCCCAAAACGTTGCACTTTTTTACATTGATGGTAAAATACTTTTGACTGATAATTGAAAAACACCCAAAGCAGAGGAGAGGGGTTAATAAGGTACAAGGCACCATAAGGTATACACACCACCCAGATGACCTCTGGGACCCTTGACAATCAGCCCATGTAAAAGGGGAACAGCATATGTAAAAATAAATCAAACTGTTCCATATCAGGGTGTATGTTTTTTGGAAACAGTAACAGGTTAATAAGATATGGAATATCTTAAGTTACACAATAAGCAATAAGCAGAAATACTGCTTGGAAAAGCAAATCTACAAACCCCCCAATCTTCTTACTGAGCGGCTGGGAGAAGGGAGATTACGGATGAGAAGATGCAGGATCAGCTCCAAGTCATGAACTATTGATGTGAGCATTAACATCAGAAGCAAGGAGACGGCTCCGGGTGGAGTGTGAGCACTGGATGAGGTTACTTAGTGGGTGTAGCAATCTCCGCTACATCCACTGCTAGGATGTGCACAAACCTTATAAAATCCGACTCCTAAGGGTCCATTCACTGAAAGATTATCGTGCACAAGCCTTCTGGTGTCACAATAATCAGGCTGCTGTAATGAGCAGAAGTTCTGCATGGTTTTCCCCATGAGAAAATCATTGATGGTAAAAACAGACACTGACCAAACACTGATGAAAATCTGATACAAATCAAAGATTAACCTTTGTCCGCTCTTTTGCATATCAGAAAAATCACTGATGTCAGAATGAGGCCTAAAGGATAGTAGAACATTTAATGCATTATTCCCCCCCCAAAATAAATTATATTGCACCTATAGGATACTAAATTACTGTCCGCTGAGTGTCCAACCACTGGGACCCCGAGCAATCCTGAGAGAGGGGCTCTGTAACCCCATCTTGAATGCATGGAGGTGCACATACTCCGCTTCCAATCCATTCATTGTCAATGTTACTGCCAGAGAAAGCAGCGTGCTCTACCCGACTTCCAGCAGTCCAACTGACCATGAATGGAGCAGAAGTCAAGGATGTCCATTCTTGTTGGAGCTGTAACACCCCCTTTCAGGGTTGGACCCCCAGCAATCACCTTTTTTTTATTGGAAATAACCCTTTAAAAAGACCCAAACAGGAGGCCACCATCTTGAAGTCTCCGATGACCTCCCCATTGCACTCTGTTCCGTTTCCCCTTGTTATTTTTTCAGTGAATTGATGTGAATGAAAAGATGGAAAAAAAAAAAAAAAAAAAAAAAAAAAAAAAAAAAAAAAAAAAATCGCTTCCAACGCCGGCCTTGGAAAACAATAAATGCAGCTTCGTATTTGCCTTATCCAGCATTTGTCAAAGCTGCAAGAACGGCATTAGTCATTGTGATGTATTGACCTTTATTGTATGAAAATACAAATTGCCTTTACCTTTTATGAAGCAGCATAAATACTGCTACACGACTGGAAAGTAAATGATCTGTCAACATTTCTGGCACACAAACAAATTTAAATTCCAAAAAGTGGATTTTGCAAGTTAAGTTTACCTTAAATTCATATTCAGAATTTTTTTTTGGGCAGTTTCCCCTTTCGTTTCTCTAGATCTATTAGTTTTCCCTTCAACTCCATGGTAAGCAAACACTAGCTATGACATTATACACAGCACCCATAGAAAAATGAAGATGCTATTCCCCCAATCACTCTGTAGTTTACTCTCAGAAGTAACAGTATCATAGAGGACAGTGGGCAGAAGTACAGAGCAGTGTAACTGTGAATCCAGCTGTGAGGAGATAAAACACCAGAAAGCAGCAGAACTCTCTCTGTCTGTCTCAAGGTGGCGCTATAAATAAATAAAGCTGGGGAGGCAGGGGCTTGGGAAGTGCTCCAAACACACCCAGAGCATTTCAACCTTATGAATATGGAATAAAACGTGGATTTTCAGTTATGGCTCAGAGGATTAAAGCTACAGATTTGCTTTACCTTTAAAAGGCTACAAGACCATTCAAGTGGTGTGAGGTGGTTGATTCAGGATAACTAGGATTGATGACAAATATATTGTCAGTTTTCAGTGCCAGGCTGGAGGGTCGCATTAAGCAAACGGATAGGGATGTCCAGGTGAGACGCTGTTACCATATACTACACAATATGAGTATAATTATGGTGCAGGGATAAAGAAAAATACTTTAGCAAGTGAATAAAAGCTTCTTTGTGCTGCTTGAATGGTAGGAAAAAAAAAAAGATAATTGTGAAGCATTATGGCGCTGTACAAAAGGAATTTAATATTTATTCATGAAGTCCTGAGTCCTGTTGTAACCCGGATTACACCAGTGTATACCTGCCGGATAGACACGTTTATCTAGGTACAATCTGAGAGCGCTTTTCCCAGGGCTGTAAATGGCTAAATACTGGTTAGAAAACCTGTTATGTTGACCCAGCCACGTCCAACGCATTAGAAAACAGGATATGAATCATATTATGGAGCTTTTATAGAAGTTTTTGCATGTATATATAGATATTTAACATTTTTTTATTTCATTCTTATCACTTCATATTAATCTATACATGCGAAACGCGCGTCGGGGCAGTTCAGGTGGGTACATTCTGTCTCTCCTAGCTTCGGGTAAGCCTTACATATCTAGCAGCTACACGGCACTTTTGTAAGCACTGTCACTTTATTAACTTTACTAATTCTGCTACCTTTTGACACTGTCTTCAACTCTCATATATAAATACGAGGACCTGGCTGTAAAGGTGGGTGTCAGTATGTGCAACTATATGTATTCTATTACGGTCTCATGCTTTTTCTCCCCTTGTTAGAACTAATTTACATCCTTATTTGCTGTGGAACTTTTTAATTATTTCTCCAATAAATTTGATTTTATTCTACTCCATTGTATAGTGGTAATTGATCTTTCCACTTTTTCCTGTTTCTGGTTCATTAATGTTATGAGGAGTACACCACTAGTTATTTGGTTTACTTAGGGGGGGAACTGTACATCAATTATCCCCAACCTACATCTATAATGTGTTTTTTTTTAACAACTTCGTACTGATCTCAGAATGGACATGTGTCCGTCAGTCATAGTTAAATACATCTTCGAGCACTCGGATATAATTCCGCATGGCTGACAACCACAGAATAACGTAGGGATTATTATTAGGCTGTGTTAGTAGTCAGTATGGCCACAAGCCTTAATGACCCTTGTAGGACATTACAAGAAATTTCCAGTCTTAAAGTATTTCTGACAACCTTCTGCTCCTCCAGACCAGACAATTGTAGCAGATCTATCATCTGAATGTAGGGCACCGCCAAATCTTTCTATAGCGCCTAGTAACCGATAACCATGTCCGAGTCCCCGCGGCTGTTTGATAGCCGCAGCTCATGCAGGGACTTCCTGTGTTTGGCAATCCCTGCATTAGAGCGCGCTGAAGATACCGAGGAACATGGTGGCGCCATACAAGTATAAATACATCTAATTGCTAGGAGATAACTTAGGATTTGGGAAAGGGAACAACATTCATTGCCTATACACAGGACAGGAGATAAATGTCTAAAGGCCGAGACCCCAAAGATCAGGAGGGTCCAGTCCCTGCTCCTCCTTACGGTGGTCGGGATTGACTAGACCATGACCCCTGCTCCTCCAGTTACAGAATACAACAGTCAGCCATCAGTCAGTCCCACGGATACTGATGGGCGGCAGCAGTCCGGCACAACCTCCACGTCAATCACTGCCAACCACAATGAAGAGAACCGGGAGATCAGACCCAAATGATTGTGGGGGCTCGGTGATCATCCATTAACCATCCTGTGGAGAGGTGATCAGGTCCCTGAATTAATGCCTCCTCCAAGTACACAGAATTGTTGGCCATCCGCCATATATCGCAGACCTCACACCAGTATGGCTCCGTCCCACTTACTGAAGGCCCAGTTACCGCGGCTCTTATGTATTCCTAAGGTGTGTCCAGGATCCTGATCATTAAAAGTGACTAATGCCAAAATAATGGTCACTTATTTCTGCAATAAATCCACCGGTGAGATTGTTTTATGATGTAATCTGCTTTGTACCGTACTTTGATTTACTCACCCTATACTCATCACAAGGGGCAGCTTGTGTTACAGCCCAGAGCTGCATTCATAATTCTGCTCTTTGCTACAGCCAAGCTGCTATATTATAATTCTTTCTGCTGTACTTCAGTCTGGAAAACGGTGTTGGGTTGAGCGACTTCTCCAGATAACATATGACCAGCTGTGAAATATGTGCTCCGCAGCTTTAAGAGAATTCTGTTTTCAGCAAATAAATGTTATTCTCTGAAAACGAAGAGGATTTCCAATATACCGTAGTTCTTTTTTAATTTCTCAAGATCTCTGCCCCATGGCTGTTTGACAGCTGCAACACATGCACAACAAACAGACGATCCCTGCATATGTAGAACAGCCATGAGACATGCAACCGCGGGGACTCGGACATATTTTTCGAGCATGAGGAAGACACTCTGTTACCACCCGAGCATGCTCAGATAACACCTTACCCTAGCTCGGTTGCTCATCACTAATCAGCAGCATAAACTGACAATTTCTGAGCAGATTCTGTAACATGCGGTGGATTCTCAAAATGGAAAATCGCTCCTCCGTCACGTGGGATCACAGAGGTGCACAACCATGACTAGGATAGGGAATTATACAATAAATCACATTTACTGCAACTTCCCCGTTACAGAATTGTGAATCCAGCTCTGGGGCAAGAGCCAATGGAAATCGAGATGAGCCACTCTGTAATAATGTATAGAGGTTACAAAAGGCCTCATTCAGATGACGCTTTCTCATGCACGTATGCTACCCAGGGTTTTCACAGACAGAACACGAATCCTTCTGTCATCTATGAGGCAGCTCACATGTTACAGGCCGTGTGTAAATAAAATCACAGACATGTACGGTTAGGATCAGAGATTATCCATATAAGTCTATGGGGCCGAGAAACCGTCATGAGAAGTCTGGTGCAGACACTATATGCAAATCAGGCTGGAAGTGCTCTGGAGGCGTGTCAGTGCACTTGGGAGAAGCAGTCTGAGTGCAGTGACACTCCCCCAGTGCACTTTCAGCCTGATCCGCATATATGGTAACTTCTACACTAGATGTCTTTTGCCTGGCACATCAGATTTTTTCTTTTTTCTTTAAAGGGGGTGGGGGTGGTTTAGACTCCTATACAGCCATACATCTACTTCTATTGGTAAAGGAGTACCCACGAGTTCCATTCCAATACAATAAGGATTTATTACTACTCTGGTAATAAATCACAACAGATTTACTATTATTCTGGCAATCTGGCCGACAGCCATCAATCCCACCCTCCTTATGAGCATATATGATCAATGCGATTGTGATCATTTTAGGAGAGGAAAAAAAAAAAAAATACAATGTCAGAGACACCTCTGGACTTCTCTCCCTGGAAAGAAAAACGAAAATGTGCATTTAGCCCCAAAATGCCTTATTCTTTTTAGATGGCTGGGGAGAATCAAGAGGCCCAAAAACAAATTAGATAGTTGTTGGCTGAATTTGCTGATTTTGGTGGAACCCGAATTTAGATAAACGTTGGCTGAATCCTCTGATTTTGGCTGATCACCTGACAATATATGGGGTCCTCCCGATTCTGCCCTTAAGCCGGGGTCACACAAGCGGGAAAATCAGGACGATTATGTAAATGGCACTCTGATCACAGTCTGTCAGTGTGATCGGAGGATCAGCTTAGTGTGATCTGATTCTCGGGGAGAAAATTGTATCATAGGTAGATGCAGAACAAGATTTCTCCATTCTGTGAGTCCGCAGAAGTGAGACTGCACTCGGATGTCATCTGAGAGCAGGCCGATGTTTTCCACGCACCCATGGACTTGAATGGGTGAGTGCGATCTGATTTGCACAGCAACTCGAAGCATGCTGCGATTTATGCTGAGTCAGAATTGTTGAATTTCAATGGCTGATGCTTTTGTTCTCCATGAAATAAGCGGCTTTCTCATAGAGAACACTGGAGCGATCAGCCGAGCCAAGTCTTCCCATGTCTGGGGGACTCAGGAGATATAGCGGTCATCTGCACGATCGTCAGGTCAGGAGCCATCTACTAAGGAGACCAACTTCAGACATTTTGGGGTGAGCTATCGGTAGGATTCTTCAATGTGATGACTCACAGGACGGAGTCTTCCCCCCCTGGACCACTTCTGTAGCTCCTGTCTCTATTCTGAGAACCTGCAGACACATTTATGTTTATCTGAGTGACACAAGCATCGGGGTTTACACTGCAGCATTTTACTATCACATATGTCAGATTTAATGGCCCTTTCAAGCGGATCTGTCACCAGGTTTCACAATGCAAGCTGCAGACAATAAGTGAACGGCTCTAGGTGGACTGATTAAATGCTCATCTCTATATCCGGCAGCAAAACTTACATATAGGAGGACACAGCTATTGCGACATATTTTCACAGTAAGTATACCCAGGGATGTGGAGTCGGTATAAAATGGACCGACTCCTAAAATATATAATAAATTGGGTACAGTATTTCTATGCAGTTTGTGGGGAATATTTTTTTTCATAAGAATTTGGGAAAGTTATGAAATGTCCTATAAATGTCTGTACTATTCCTGATCTAAGGTCTAGACTTTTAGCTGAGATTAATCTGTGCTGCAGTTTATGTTCATGATAAGTAGTGAGGATCCTCCTCTACAGATAAGGGGTAAAAATTAACACAAAGGGAAGGAAAGCCTACATTCATCTCAGAACTTCTGCAGTGAACAGGAACAGGAAAGCCCCCTACCTTCTGTCTCTTCCCCACTATCCCATAGAATGTAAGTCCGCAAGGACAGGGTCCTCTCCCCTCTGTACCAGTCTGTCACTGTAAACGTGTTTACTGTAAACTATATCTGTAACTCTGTATGTAACCCCTTTCTCATGTACAGCACCATGGAATTAATGGTGCTATATAAATAAATAATAATAATAATAAGGATTAAAGAAGGCAAGTACCTCCTAAAGCATATCTAAACTTTCAATAACCTGTACATAGTCCAGCTTATGTTTTCTAAGATCTCAAATTCGGAAATACAGCAACAGGATTGATGTGTGTGTGTGTGTGTGCGTGCGTGCGTGCGTGCGTGCGCTGGAATGTGATTCAGCACAAACATGCTCCCTCCCTCATAGACTGAAGAAATATTATGTGAAGCATTTAGTGAGCTGTACCCTGCTGAGACAAGGCTTGACATTGAAAGTTCCGAGTGAAGCTATTTAACACATTTTACAAACTTTATACTTATCCGTCCTATTGATTTATGCAAAGCTTGTTTTATTTATATCCCAAATTATACAGTCCATGATTCCCTATTCTTGCAAGAATTACAATATTTTTTTATTTATTTATTTGTTTTTTTTACAGGACAAAATTATTTTGAGAGCGAATTTACATAATTACAAAATGTCCAAGAAGCATCTTATGAAGTCAGCTGTATTTGAGCATTTCACAGTGACTCAAGATGAAAAACACTGTGTGTCAGTGTATAAGTGAATCAGATAAAAACAAATGCTGTGATGCCAAGACCAGTGCATACTCAGGCAGTGATAAAAATGCTCCTTCAAGAGCTACCAATCTAAAAAGACATTTACAACACTGCCACCCAGAAGTTTACAAAACTGTGACTGAAAAAGATCACAGCAGCACCAAGAAACCAGAGACCAGCACTTCCCGCCAGGCAAAGGAGGAGGAAAGCGTCTCAAACGTCAGTTACAAGATATTTTGTAAGTGACAAAGTTACTGTAACAATGACATAAGATGTGTTTAAAAGACAGCTCATCGAGCTTGTTGTGAAGAACTGTGTCCCATTATCATTATTTGCCTGACCAGCTTTTACAGCTCTTAATGGAGAAACAGCTCGCAAACTTGGTGTTTCTCTGGAAAGAGAAAGTATTAGAAAATTAGTGATTGAAGAAGCCCGTAACCAAAGGGAACATCTTAAAAAGACTCAGACGCTTCGTAATGCTTAAAATGGATGCCTGCACACGTCACAGAGTGAACTATTTTGCTATCATTGTTCGATATGTTTGTAACAACAAAAAAATTGTTACTAAGACACTGGCAGTAAAAGATACTAAAGCTCATCACAGCAGCCAGTTTCTCCAGACCTTAGTGGAAAAAGTTCTGCAAGATTATGAACTCAAAAAAAAACAAAAAAAAAAAAAAAACAAGTTCTTGCTATTGTAACTGATAATGCTTCAAACATGATCAGTACAATTAAACTGATGAATGAGAATAATGAAGGTGAACAGCAGCTAGAAGAACATTTCACATTCAGTATGTTGGAGATGGAAGGCCACAGTCCTGTTCCCATAATGGAGAAACAAACAGAAATTACTACAGAAGAACAGCAAAATGATTCTTTGCAATTAGATGATCTTGTTGAAGCTGCTTCACACCTCTTTCCTATTCATCACATGCGCTGTGCTGTGCACACGCTGCAGCTGGCAATAAGAGATAGTCTGCAAGAGGGACATGCTGGAACTCTGATTAGCAGAGTGAAGAAATTGGCTATTGCTGCCAGAACTCCTAAAATTGATTCCATCTTGAAGAGACGTGCTGGAAAAGGTGCAATTGTGGATCAAGCCACTCGGTGGGGCAGCACCTATTTAATGATTGATTGCTTGCGCTGAAACCCTTCCTTGTAGATATGGCCAACCCTCAGGTAACACTACATGAAGGTCAATGGACACAGGTGGCTGAATTGAAGGAATTTCTTCATCACCCATTTAGGCTATGTGCACACGTCAGGACTTCTTGCAGAAATTTCCTGAGCAAAACCGGAGATTTTCTGCAAGAAATCCGCATGCGTTTTTTTCACTTTTTTTCCGGAGATTTCCCAATGCAATAAAATAGTGGGAAATCCGCAAAAAAAATCAGCAAAATTAATGAACATGCTGCATTTTTTACCGCGGAAAAAAAACGCATCATGTGCACAAAAATTGCGGAATGCATTCTAAATGATGGGATGCATATGTATGCGTTTTTTATGCGTTTTTATAGCGAAAAATCCGCAATGTGTGCACACAGCCTTACAGTGACTAAAAAGTTACAAGCTGAGGATTTACCTCCTGGCATTTTTATAAAAGAGTGGAAGAACTTGATGTTTTGCCTGTCCCAAAGAGGAGGTTTAATCGCAGATGGCATTGCTGCTTCAATGAAAAGGAGACACTGCAATTAGAAAATAAAATTCTTATGACAGCTGTTTATGTGGACCCGAGTCATATATTGCTGGTGATCAACAGCTTACTAAAGGAAAAGAAGCTCTAATTAAGGTAGCAGTTAGGATGAGTGGGCTACAGGACGGCCAAGAGCACTCAGGTGCTGCCACTGCCATTCCTTCATCCTCATCAGATGAGGAGTTTGATTTTGACAAGTATTTGGACGAAATGGAGCAGGCAAAGCGTTGCTGCAGGGATAAAGATTCCACTCCCATAGAAAACAGATTGACCATATTTCAGCAACATTTTTCACTTGCTCGCAAAGTAGAAGAGTTCAATAGTTCATCAAAACTGACTGTGCACGAGGCAATTCCTTTATACCCTGAAATTGTTAGAGATGTCACCCATGTGGTTACTGTTTACCACCAACCCAAGTTAGTGTAGAGAGGTTGTTCTCTAGCCTTAAAAGAATTAGGTCAGACGTGAGGTCATCTATAAAGGAGGATCTGATGGAAGCGATACTATTTCTCAGAACAAATTCATAGACTGCACAAATGCTATGCAGTACGTTTTTGATTATTTTATTTTTTTTCCACACACTTACTGCAGTGTATAATCAATTGTAAATATGCAAATTTTTTTTGTTCTAAAGTTGTATTCCAATAGATATATTTTATGTTTTATCTAAATGGTTTGATTATTGTATAATTAAGTCTAATGTTACCATTTTTCTACAGTAAATTTCTCTCTTAAAGGGAACCTGTCACCCCCAAAATCGAAGATGAGCTAAGCCCACTGGCATCAGGGGCTTATCTACAGCATTCTGTAATGCTGTAGATAAGCCCCCGATGTATCCTGAAAGATGAGAAAAAGAGGTTAGATTATACTCACCTGGGCATTGCGGTCCGGCGCCTCCCATCTTCTTACGATAACGTCCTCTTCTTGTCTTCACGCTGCGGCTTTGGCGTAGGCGTACTTTGTCTGCAAAGTACTGCAGTGCGCAGGCACCGGGAAATGTCAGACAGGCCCAGAGCCTGCGCACTGCAGTAATTTGCTCTGCCCTCAACAGGGATGACAAAGTACGCCTGCACCGGAGCCGCAGCGTGAAAACAAGAAGAGGATGTGATCGTAAGAAGATGGGAGGCCCCGGACCGGACAGCCCCTGGGTGAGTATAATCTAACCTCTTTTTCTCATCTTTCAGGATACATGAGGGGCTTATCTACAGCATTACAGAATGCTATAGATAAGCCCCTGATGCTGGTGGGCTTAGCTCACCTTCGATTTTTTTTTAAACATGAGCTATGTATGAGGGAGTCGGAGTCAGAGTCGGAGTCAGAGGTTTGGCTTATCGACTCCACAATATACCAACCTCATCAGGTCCGGGAGATATACGGAACCCAATATTTACTTTTTATTCACTAGATAGGCGACAAAAGTTAGATTAGTCGTGAGGGTGGTCCTGACCACTCGGACCCCCCACTGCAGATCTATTTAAATATTCTGCCAGGGTCGTGTGGCTGCGGTGAACCAGACTCCCACAATCACCCCCATTTCTAGGAATTGGTGAAGTCCTAGTCCAACGTTTCACCTATGTAGGGGGTAGATAATAAATGCTTAAGGCTGGAAAATCCCTTTATTATTGTATACAGTTTGTACTGTGAAATATCACATTCGTTTATAGAGGCCTGCTGCTACTAAAGGGGGGCTTCACCTAAAATGTCTCACCCAATTACACATGAAATAACAGAACAATGGGGCCTGACGCTGGCACCGCCAGTAATCACAGGACCGGAGCAATCATCTCCTTATGGCTGATCACTACAGAACGCTCTCTGATCTTACTAATCGGTGACTTATTGCACATTGCTCATTATGGGATGTCAACGTGATAAAATGTCTATGACTGCGTCGCTCTATAAGGCTCATAAATCTGTTGGCAGTCGTCATCGCCTTTAATAAGTGTGCTTTCACGTGGACACATTTTTGTTTCATGTATTTCTTGGCATTTACTTCTATTTGTTCAGGAATAATATAAATTACACTACAATAGAAGGAAAGGAATCAACAACCGTTAAAAAGGCCAGAGGAAATAATGGCAGCCTACATATATATTATTTTTTATATAGCACCATTAATTCCATGGTGCTGTACATTAGACGGGATTACAAAACTAACAATGACAGACTGATTCAGAGGGAAGAGGACCCTGCCCTTGTGGGCTTACATTCTACAGGATTATGGAGAAGGAGACAGTAGGTCGGGGGATGCAGTAGCTCCGATGGTGTTGAGGTGGCTGTGTGGTCATTACAGGTTGTAAGCTTCTTTGAAGAGATGGGTTTTCAGGTTTCTTTTGAAGGATCTAAATGTGGTGGATAACTGGACGTGCTGCGGCTCAGAATTCCAGAGGATGGGGGATATTCGGGAGAAGTCTTGGAGGTGATTGTGTGAGGAGCGAATAAGCGTGGAGGAGAGAATGAGGTCTTGGGAGGACCAGAGATTACGTGAGGGAAGATATTGAAAGATTAGTTCGGAAATGTACAGAGGAGAAGGTTATGGGTGGCTTTGTAGGTCAGTGTTAGTAGTTTAAACTGGATACGCTGGGAAATTGGGAGCCAGTGAAGGGATTTGCAAAGAGGGGAAGCAGGAGTGTAGCGAGGAGACAGATTAATTAGACGGGCAGCAGAATTAATGACGGACTGGAGGGGTGTGAGTGTTAGAAGGTAGGCCACAGAGGAGGATGTTACAGTAGTCGAGGCGGGAGATGATTAGGGCATGTACAAGCATTTTGTTAGAGTGAGGGATGAGGAAAGGACGGATTTTGGAAATATTTTTGGAGCTGGAGGCGACAGAAGGTGGCGAGTTTGAAGGACAGGGCAGAGTCCAGGGTTACTCCGAGGTAGCGGATTTTTGGGACAGGTGAAAATGTGATTTCATTTATTTAGATAGATTAGGTAGGGAAGATATGCAAGATGGAGGAAAGATAATTATTTCAGACTTGTCCACATTGAGCTTGAGGAAGCGATAGGAGAAGAAGTAGGAAGTAGGATATGGCTGATAGACACTCTGGGATTCTGGAGAGCAGAGGGGTGACATCTGGGCCACAGAGGTAGATCTGAGTGTCATCAGCATATAGATGGTACTGGAAGCCATAGGACCTTATGAGTAGTCCCAGGCCGAGTGTATAGATTGAGAAGAGTAAGGGTCCTAGGACAGAGCCTTGGGGGACTCCAACAGAGAGGGGGCGAGATGAAGAGGTAGTATCGGAGTAGGAAACGCTAAATGTGCGGTTGGCAAGGTATGAGGAGATCCAAGATAGGGCGAGGTCTTTGACCGCAAAGGAAGAGAGGATCTGTAGTAGGAGGCAGTGGTCAACTGTGTCGAAGGCAGAGGACAGGTCTAGGAGGAGGAGTATAGAGAACTGTCTGTTAGCTTTGGCTGTATGTAAGTCATTAGTAATTTTGGTCAGGGCAGTCTCAGTGGAATGGTGGGGACGGAAGCCAGATTGTAGGTTGTCGAAGAGAGAGTTAGATGCAAAGTGAGAGGAAAGTTCAGCATGGACGTGCTGCTCAAGGAGTTTGGATGCAAATGGGAGCAAAGATATGGGGCGATAGCTGGACATAGCGCTTGGGTCAAGGGATGGCTTTTTGAGGATAGGTGTGATTGTGCCATGTTTGAAAGCAGTGGGGAAGGTACCAGAAGTTAGTGATAGGTTGAAGAGATGGGTTAGGGATGGGATTAGTGTGGTGGTGAGGTTGGGGAGGAGGTGGGATGGGGTCAAGTGCACAAGTGGTGAGGTGTGATTTGGAGAGAAGATGAGCAAGCTCCCCTTCAGTGATTTTGGAGAGGGAAGTTATGGGGTTAGGGCATTGGTCTGGTATACAAAAGGGGTTGTGGTGGTTTGACAACAAAAATTTGCCTTGTTTGGTCGATTTTTATTTTTTATTTTTGAAGTGCTTGGCAAAGTCCTCGGCAATGATTAGGGAACTTGGAGGGGGCAGTGGTGGGCGGAGGAGGGAGTTAAAAGTGTTGAACAACGGTTTTGGGTTATAGGATAAGGAAGATACGAGGGTTGTGAAGTAGGCCTGTTTAGCAGAGGTGAGAGCTGATTTATTACATATAGAACAAGGCTCCTAATACACAGGAAATAATGGCGGACTACATGTAGAACAAGGCTCCTAGGACACAGGAAATAACGGCAGCCTACATATAGAACAAGGCTCCTAGGACACAGGAAATAACGGCAGCCTACATATAGAACAAGGCTCCTAGGACACAGGAAATAACGGCAGCCTACATATAGAACAAGGCTCCTAGGACACAGGAAATAACGGCAGCCTACATATAGAACAAGGCTCCTAGGACACAGGAAATAACGGCGGACTACATGTAGAACAAGGCTCCTAATACACAGGAAATAATGGCAGCCTACATACAGAACAAGGCTCCTAATACACAGGAAATAATGGCAGCCTACATATAGAACAAGGAAAACAAGTAACACAACTATGTGAAAATCACCCGTCACTAGGAGGAAAAAACTAACACAAGTCTCTCTTCATTGTGTATTCAGTGTAAGTGCCCGGTAAGCTCCCAGTGCGAACGTGGGTGTCCAGTTAAAACAAATGATCACCCATCCCAGCATAGGCAACAACTTGTGAATTGGTGGGGGTCCGACTGCTGGGACCTGCACTGATCGGCAGAACTGTCCCCTTTTATCCCTACTAGAATGGAGCAGCAGTGCTCATTGCGGCCATTCATTCTCTATGGGGTTGCTCAGCTTTTTCCGCAGCCCCATAGAAAATGAATGGAGCGGGCATCCGACCTGCTGCATCATTTCGCAACGGTGATAAACATTATCAGTCAGAGAAAAAAGTTCCCCGATCTGTCCATCAGTGCAGATTTCAGTGGCTTGACACCCACACGTCAGCAAGTTATAACCCGCCCTCTGGATAGGTGAGATTTATGCTCAGCATTGTGGTTTGGATAACCAGATCTTTTATCCTAAGGCTACTTTCACACTAGCGTCGGTACGGGGGCGTCGCGCTGCGTCGGCCCGACGCATACTGTGCAAGCGCCGGACAATGGGGGCAGCGGATGCTGTTTTTCCACGCATCCGCTGCCCCATTGTGAGGTGCGGGGAGGTGGGGGCGGAGTTCCGGCAGCGCATGCGCGGTCGGAAATGGTGGACCGTCGGCACAAAAAAACATTACATGTAACGTTTTTTGCTGCCGGCGGTCCACCACAACACGACGCAACCATCGCACGACGGTTGCGACGTGTGTCAATACGTCGCAATGCGTCACTAATGTTAGTCTATGGGGAAAAAACGCATCCTGCAGACGACTTTGCAGGATGCGTTTTTTCGCCAAAACGACGCATTGCGACGTATGCAAAAAAACGCTAGTGTGAAAGTAGCCTAATTCATCATATGTAAATTTTCGAAATGCTAAAGAACAGAACAACAGACTCCATACAGAGAAATCCAGCAAAAAAATAACGGTTCACCCACACTGTCACAGGTACAAGAAGAACGATTGGCATCTGATTAGCGCCAGCAGTTACAGCAGACCGATCAGGAAGCACACTGATCTACTGGCCCCTAATAATGCCTTTAACCCCTTCCTGACAGGATGTAATAATTTTACCCATAACCAACTGGACCTGGCTCCAATTGCTGCCATTTAACCATTTCTATGCCACAATTAATCAAAAAAGTCTCCTCTGCCGATGGACTGGCTCCCATTGGCCCCAACGCGATCATGGAACGCCAAAAGCACATTACAAAAAAACATAAAATGTTTGAATGACGTCCTTCCCCTGATTAAAAATAAAATGAAATTAATAAACCCTTGTGATACTCCGTATAAAGTGAAAAAAAAAATACAAAACACTGAAATGCAAGAATTGTTACTTTTGAATTGCCGACCCACCATAGAAAAACTCTATAAAAAGCGATCAAAACACAGAGATACCGAGGCTTACTCATCAGTATTTCTACACCAAAACCAGGAGAGTCTCCGCAACACGGGAGCGGTGTCAGACTGTCTACTAGGCGGGGGTCACACTTGTGTGTGCGCAATGGGAGAGACTCGCGCATCAATACCCGGCACTCGGGACCGGAGCGTTCAGCTGTATAGAAATACATGAGTGCCGGCGGCATATAACACTGAAATAAAATACTGACATGTGAATAAGCCCTAAAAATGGTACTAATTACAAAAAAATAAATAAAGGTAAAAAAAAAAAAAAAAAAGTTACAAATCAGAAACAACGCACTGCCTCCCACATCCTCGGACTGCCCGGCTGCTGCCCTCCACAATCACCATTCTCAGGACTGCCACCCCCTACATCTTCCGGACTGCCCAGCTGCTGCCCCCCCACACACGTCCCCCGGCGGCTGCTGCTGCCCCCCCACACACGTCCCCCGGCGGCTGCTGCTGCCACACACACACACACACACACACACACACACATCCCCTGCTGCCCCCCCCACACACACACACACATCCCCTGCTGCCACACACACACACACATCCCCTGCTGCCACACACACACACACACACACACACACACATCCCCTGCTGCCACACACACACACACACACACACACACACACATCCCCTGCTGCCCCCCACACACACACACACACACACATCCCCTGCTGCCCCCCCCACACACACACACATCCCCTGCTGCCCCCCACACACACACACACATCCCCTGCTGCCCCCCACACACACACACACACACACATCCCCTGCTGCCCCCCACACACACACACACACATCCCCTGCCCGCCCCCCCCACACACACACACATCCCCTGCCCGCCCCCCCCACACACACACACCCCCTGCCCCCCCCACACACACACACACACACATCCCCTGCCCCCCCCCCCCACACACACACACACACATCCCCTGCCCCCCCCCCACACACACACACACACACACACACACATCCCCTGCCCCCCCCCACACACACACACCCCCTGCCCCCCCCACACACACACACACACACATCCCCTGCCCCCCACACACACACACACACACACACACACACACATCCCCTGCCCCCCCCCCACACACACACACACACACATCCCCTGCCCCCCCCCCCCACACACACACATCCCCTGCCCCCCCCACACACACACACACATCCCCTGCCCCCCCCACACACACACACACATCCCCTGCCCCCCCCACACACACACATCCCCTGCCCCCCCCACACACACACATCCCCTGCCCCCCCCACACACACACATCCCCTGCCCCCCCCACACACACATCCCCTGCCCCCCCCCACACACACACACACATCCCCTGCCCCCCACACACACACACACACACACATCCCCTGCCCCCCCCACACACACACACACACACACACACACATCCCCTGCCCCCCACACACACACACACACACACACACACACACATCCCCTGCCCCCCACACACACACACATCCCCTGCCCCCCACACACACACACACACACATCCCCTGCCCCACACACACACACATCCCCTGCCCCCCACACACACACATCCCCTGCCCCCCACACACACACATCCCCTGCCCCCCACACACACACACACATCCCCTGCCCCCCACACACACACACACATCCCCTGCCCCCCACACACACACACACATCCCCTGCCCCACACACACACACACATCCCCTGCCCCACACACACACACACATCCCCTGCCCCCCACACACACACACATCCCCTGCCCCCCACACACACACACACATCCCCTGCCCCCCACACACACACACATCCCCTGCCCCCCACACACACATCCCCTGCCCCCCACACACACACACACACATCCCCTGCCCCCCACACACACACACACACATCCCCTGCCCCCCACACACACACACACACACACACACATCCCCTGCCCCCCACACACACACATCCCCTGCCCCCCACACACACACATCCCCTGCCCCCCACACACACACATCCCCTGCCCCCCACACACACACACACACACACACACATCCCCTGCCCCCCACACACACACACACATCCCCTGCCCCCCACACACACACATCCCCTGCCCCCCACACACACACACACATCCCCTGCCCCCCACACACACACACACACATCCCCTGCCCCCCACACACACACACACATCCCCTGCCCCACACACACACACACATCCCCTGCCCCACACACACACACACATCCCCTGCCCCACACACACACACACATCCCCTGCCCCACACACACACACATCCCCTGCCCCCCACACACACATCCCCTGCCCCCCACACACACACACACACATCCCCTGCCCCCCACACACACACACACACATCCCCTGCCCCCCACACACACACACACACATCCCCTGCCCCCCACACACACACACACACATCCCCTGCCCCCCACACACACACACACATCCCCTGCCCCACACACACACACACACACATCCCCTGCCCCACACACACACACACATCCCCTGCCCCCCACACACACACACATCCCCTGCCCCCCACACACACACACACACACATCCCCTGCCCCCCACACACACACACATCCCCTGCCCCCCACACACACACACATCCCCTGCCCCCCACACACACACACATCCCCTGCCCCCCACACACACACACATCCCCTGCCCCCCACACACACACATCCCCTGCCCCCCACACACACACACACACATCCCCTGCCCCCCACACACACACACACACACACACACATCCCCTGCCCCCCACACACACACATCCCCTGCCCCCCACACACACACATCCCCTGCCCCCCACACACACACACACATCCCCTGCCCCCCACACACACACACACATCCCCTGCCCCCCACACACACACACACATCCCCTGCCCCCCACACACACACACACACACATCCCCTGCCCCACACACACACACACACATCCCCTGCCCCACACACACACACATCCCCTGCCCCACACACACACACACATCCCCTGCCCCCCACACACACACATCCCCTGCCCCCCACACACACACACACACACACACATCCCCTGCCCCCCACACACACACACACACATCCCCTGCCCCCCACACACACACACACACACACATCCCCTGCCCCCCACACACACACACACACACATCCCCTGCCCCCCACACACACACACACACATCCCCTGCCCCCCACACACACACACACACACATCCCCTGCCCCCCCCCCCCACACACACACACACACACACACACACACACATCCCCTGCCCCCCACACACACACACATCCCCTGCCCCCCACACACACACACACACACACACACACACACATCCCCTGCCCCCCACACACACACACATCCCCTGCCCCCCACACACACACACACACACACACATCCCCTGCCCCCCACACACACACACACACACACACACACATCCCCTGCCCCCCCCACACACACACACACATCCCCTGCCCCCCACACACACACACACATCCCCTGCCCCCCACACACACACATCCCCCGGCTGCAGCCCCCCACACTCACCCTGTCCGCCTCGCAGCGCTGGGCCTCCACGTCCCGGGCCTGCAGTCGGTCGCCCACGTTCTGGTACTCGCCCAGCCGTTGCTCCAGCTGCCGCCGGTTGCTCTCCGCCTGCACCATCAGCTCGGAGTGCCGCTTCTCCAGCCGGCTGCGGGCCACCTCCGTGCGCTGGACCTGCTCCTGCAGAGCCGCGATGTCCTCCTGCAGGGCCGCCTGCCGGCCGGACACGCTCCAGTAGTTGAAGGCCAGGAGGGCGATCACCACTAACAACGCCACCAACACGAAGGGGGGCAGCCGCCCCGTGCGCCGCGGGGCTCCGAATCCCACCATGGTCGCCCCCTCGGCCTAGCCCTGTCCGCTTCACACCGTCTTTCTCTCTTCTCCGCCGCTGCCAAACCTGCTGCGCTGTGACAGCTAATGCATAACCCGAGACCATGCTCCAATAGGAAGAAGGCCGTCCGGAGGCCGGAGAGCGGCGATTGGGTGACGAGATGCGGTGACCCCGCCCACACTGTTGGGTTGAACTGAAATGGAAGAGCTAAGTAGTGAGAAAAAAAAGAGTCATCGGTGTACGCATGCGCAACTCAGTTCCGCATTCGTTGTCATGGCCGCGTTGCCTGTCTCCGGGAGGCGTGGTTCACACATCCGGTTACCATGGGGATGTGACAGCTCAGTCAAGTTTTTCTGCCTGTATTGTCAATGCTCCGAAGTGTTGGTGAGCTCTCCTGTCACTGCCGTCCCAGTTACTGCAGTCAGCGCTGGGCACACTCAGGGCTCACCTTCATGTTGGAACATTTCTGTTTTATAACAATTATCAATTTTATCAGGAAAATAAAAAATGTACCTGCCTGATGTCCCCACCCCCCTTCTCTGTTATCGGGGGAAAGTCAGGGGCCCTCGTTATAGAGATGAATGACAGCTTTTAGGTACCGCCTGCCCCTGTAATGTGCGTGTGCGTCCTTAGCCAACAGCTAATATGGAGGAAAGACAGATTGGACATGTTAAACGCCAACATGCCTGATCTTTCGATTTCAGGAGAGATGAGCCACCTCCAGAGCAGTCTGGCAGCTCAGTCTCCAGCTATGGCGACTTAATGGATGAGCGCTCTGTAGGAAGATCCATCTTGTGTCAGTCCAGATAGGTCCGCCAGGGTCTTCTCCGGTTTCTCCATAGTAGCAAGCCATTGGATTGCTGGTCATCCTCTTCGTCTTGGTCCTCATATCCTTCCCACCATCATGCCCTTCTCCAGTGATTGCTCTCTTCTTATGAAGTGTCCAAAGTCGTAGCTTGGTGATCCTTGCTTAGTAACATTTCGGCTTGATTTGTTTGTTCTTGCGATCCATCCATATGTTACCACAGAAAAGACCTCACTATGTACGAGCCATGTCTTCATCGCCAGTGAAACGTTCCTTGATTTGAAGACCTTGTCCAGAGACTTCATTGTTGAATTGCCCACAGCTATTCTCCTATGGACTTCTGGTGCCGTCCTCATCTTGGGTAATCATCGATCCGGGGAGGTCGATGTCCTTCACAACTTTCAGTTCGTAGCCGTCCATCTCAAATGTGTCCCAGTTGTACCTGGCAGTAGGCAATGTCTTTTTTGCGTTGAGTAGGAGTCCCAGGTTCGAGCTTTCCATCTTATCCTTCATTTCGTCTATGGATGTTCCTATCAATGTTGTATCGTCTGTGTATTTACGATTGTTGATGATTCCTCCAGCAATTTTGATTCCTTCTTGTTCGGTAAGTCCAGACTTCCTGAAAACAGCTGCTGCATATAAACTGAAGAGAAATGGTGACAGGATGCAGCCTTGTCTGATGCCTCCTCTACTTTGTACCATGCCGTGTCTCCGTGTTCTGTTCGGACTGTTGATCTTGGTCAATGTTAAGGTTCCTAGTGATGCTGATGAGATGGTTCGGCACATCCATATCCTTCATGGTATTCCAACGTTTCTGATGATCAACACAATCGAAGTCTTTTCTGTAGTAGATGAAACAAAAATGAATCTCTTTGTTGTTCTTTGGCCTTTTCCATTATCTATCTAATCACATCTCTCATTCCTCTGTCTTTTCTGATCCTGCTGGTTACTCTGGCAGCTCTGTGAAAGTAAAGCTGTAACCGTCTTTGTAAGATCTTTAGTAGTATTTTGATGGCGAGGGAATAACGACCTCGGTCGCAGGGGTTGCGACCTGACTCTTTTGGGTGAGGACCTCCAACACAGCACAATTTTCAACTGGATGTGTGTCCTCATCCAGGGACTTGAGCTATTGTTCATATGAGCCTGAACATTGACTCTTGATGTAGATTGAATTAATGTTTGTTGATTTGTTGAATGAATGCTGATTACATATTGTATCAGCCCCCTACAGCTTATTGTTCTGCTATCCTTGAGGGACAAAGGAGCGGGTTAATTGAACAATCGATTTGTTAATTTGGTGAATTCCTGCTGACTACCTATTGTATCAGTCCATGCAGTTTGTTGTTCTTCAAACATTGAAGGACTAAATATGCAGGTTAATTGAACACTCAATGAAAGATGACCTCCCCTCACCTCACCCCAATACTGCAGAAGAATGCTTGGAATAAGAACTGTAGATGGACTATAAAAGAAGGATCTGCCTTTGTTTTCCAAAGAGACTCTAGAGGGCTGCAGCCAAGGCACCGTGGCTCTAAAGTCTCCATTCTTTGGAATCTGGGGCTGAGTGAGGGCTTTTTATTTTGTCTGCTGAGCTGATGTTTTTATCAATACAATTGTCACGGGGTTACTGCGACAGTGTGGAGTCAGAAGACCGCAGTGTCTGATTGCTCCTACTCCGACGCTGAGAAAAAGCACTTCTCCTTCATTTTAAATGTGTTTATTTTTTTCTGGCAAAACGGGTGAATCGGCCATGTTGGAAATCTCTCTGCTCGCAGCTGAGCTTGGCTAGTCACTCTCTTCCCCTTTATAATCTGGGCTCTCTTGCAAATCCTTGTCAGAGCTAGCATTTGCTGCATGGCTAATGGAGGGAGAGGAGTACATATGTGAGGGAGAGTTGGAGGAGTTACCTGTGAATGTTGTTTGGTTTGTGTGTTTGGTAATTCCTTATCCTTCGCTGTTGTGGTTTATTCCCATACCTTCACACCCCAGTGTATTCCTCTGTTATATGTGAGTGAATATTTTGTATGTCTGGAGTTTTGTGTCAATCCTTGTCCATGTTGCCTTGTTTGTCAGGTTGGTGTACTACAGTGCACAGTAGCGCCCCTCTTCCCTGGGTGGGAGAAGAGAACAGACGGAGGGCTAACTCAGGAGAAAAGGCAAGGGCGGAGGCCCTGGCATCTTTGCCATCTGAAGTATTCCGGGGTGCAGGGCGAGCTAGGGCGCCCCCTAGTGTTAGGGACAGGGAAGGAGCCCCTGGTCCCGGGTCACCTGACAGCTGTGTCGTGACAACAATTTTGGGGTTGATACGATTTTTTGAACACCTGTTATTGCATTTTATTGCAATGTTGAGGCATCCAAGAAAACGTAATTCTGGCATTTTGATTCTTTTTCTCATTACATCTCATTTTCTCATTACACCATTAACCTATCTAATTAATTCTTTTTATATTTTTATAGATCAGACATTTCTGAACTTGGCGATACCAAATATGTGTATTTTTTCTTTTTATTATTGTTTTATTTTGAATGGGGCAAAAGGGGGTGATTTAAACTTTTAAATTTATTTTTAAAAATATATATATTTTTTTACTTTTTCACTTGCTTCAATAGTTTCCTTAGGAGACTTGAAGCTGAGATCTTCTGATTGCTTCTGCTACAATAGCAGGGTTTCAGAGGCGGCGCTCATAGCAGATCTGCAATGACAAGCATGGGGGTTTTTTGCAGATCCTCGGTTATCGTGCTAACGAGTCTCGCAATCATTTGACAGGGGCGCAGATGGGTGGGGTTTGTGACGCGCTTCCAGCACGCATGTTAAATGCCACTGTCAGAGATTGACAGCGGCACTCAACATGTTAACAGCTGCGGGTGGATCGCGATTCCATCCGCGGCTGTTAGGGGCACATGACAGTCATGTGCCGGAAAAGATGCAACAAAGAGGGGGAGTGACCTATTACGTACCTATACGTCATAAGTCGTAAAGGGGTTAAACTCTACAAGACTGCCAAAAAAGTAAAGAACAGCAATCTGCAGCCTCAACAGAATGAGTGGAGCTCAGTTCATACATGTTCACTGCCGCTCCATTCTAACTGGAATAAAATTACTCCTTTTTTCTGATCAGTGAGGATTACCAATGGTCAGACACCCATCGAGCAACAAGTTATCACATATCCCGAGGATAGGCAACATTGTGGGTGAGACCCTGCCCTTGGATGAAAGACAATTGCTGTATTTTCATGCTGGGTGTTTGAACCTTGTGTGTTATGATCTGGTGGCCTAAGAGAAGCATGAGACGTACTCTGGAGAAGGTGGTACCTGTACTGACCGCAGACCCTGAACTTAACACCGCAACTAGAAGTAGCCGTGGAATGTACCTAGCACTTCCTAGACATCTCGACACAGCCGGAGGACTAATTACCCCTAGAGATAGAAAAGGGAAAACTATCTTGCCTCAGAGAAAATCCCCAAAGGATAGACAGCCCCCCACAAATATTGACCGTGAGAGGAGAGGGAAAAAACATACACAGACTGAAATGAGAATTTAGCAAAGGAGGCCACTTCTAGCTAAATAGAAAGGATAAGACAGAGTACTATGCGGTCAGTATTAAAACACTAGAAAATATCCACCACAGAAAATACAAAATCTCCACAGCTAACTTAAGATATGGAGGGTATATCTGCATCTCCAGAGATACCAGCTTGGCTAAACAAATCCTTATACAGACCAAGCTGGACAAGACAAAAACATGGAAAAGAACTGAACAATAAGGCCACAGCATGTGGACAGCAAAAATCAAGGCCAGAACTTATCTTTGTTGAAATGAACTGCAAAGCAGAAGAGACCAGGCAGGGATGTGAATACTCCAGGAACAATGGACAACTGGCACTGACTAAAGGGTGAAGCAAGACTAAATAGCCCAGTCAAAATTGCAAAAAGTGAACACACCTGATAAATGCTGCGATTCAGAGACAGCAGCGCTACCACTGACAACCACCGGAGGGAGCCCAAGAGCAGAATTCACAACACTTGTGTCAGAGTGTTTGGCTTCTTACACATATATAACATTTGTTACCTCTAGTGTCATTGCACCTGATGAAAAGACTGGTTCGCTCTTCAATCGTATAGTTCAATTAAATATAAAGGGGGCACCACAGACCAATCACAAAACGGGATCCAACCCCAACCTATGTAAGAATGGACATCACATGACAAAAAGAAAAGAATAGGCCATAAACATAAAGAGAGGATCACCAGACGCAAGGATCTAGCATAAATAGAATATTCTTTATTAAATTAACAACATGAGACAACATGCACAAACATTAAAAACACTAAAATTAGTCATACTTGTGACTAAATAGCTGTAAACCAAGGGCTCATAATAGGGCCAACCGCCAAAGGCTGCAATATTAGATAACCAATACTCAAAAAATTTCTTAATGCCTATATAGACAGCATATCTGTGGTCCTTATGCTAAATGGTTGTTAATAAGCACAAAAACTAACCACTACTAACAGTGCTAGCTACAAATGCCCTCCTGGAACTTAGAGACAGAGACAATATTAGTGACACAAAGGACACAAAACAATAGACCAGTATAAATGGACAGAATAAAGTGCAATATGCAAGTCATGTAATATGGCGCCGTTATAGGCTGCCTACCTCCGTGTGAAAAAGTTGTTGGGTAGATTCACACATGGAAGACTGTCACTGGTACAAATAAAGGGTTCTATCAACAAAGCTTAGGACTTATAAGATAAATGCATCATAAGCCCAACCCAGGACGAGCATATGAGGGTTAAGGGCTAGCACAGGGTAAACCACCCAAGCCTGGGTGAGTATAATCTATCCTCTTTTTCTCATCTTTCAGGTTAAGGTACCTTCACACGAAACGACGCTGCAGCGATAGCGACAACGATGCCGATCGCTGCAGCGTCGCTGTTTGATCGCTGGAGAGCTGTCACACAGACCGCTCTCCAGCGACCAACGATGCCGAGGTCCCCGGGTAACCAGGGTAAACATCGGGTTGCTAAGCGCAGGGCCGCGCTTAGTAACCCGATGTTTACCCTGGTTACCAGCGTAAAATGTAAAAAAAACAAACAGTACATACTTACATTCGCGTCCCCCGGCGTCCGCTTCCTGCACTGACTGAGCGCCGGCAGTAGCAGGGCACATCGGTGACGTCACCGCTGTGCTGTGCTTTCACTTTCACTTTGCGGCGCTCAGTCAGTGTGGGAAGCAGACGGCGGGGGATGCGAATGTAAGTATGTACTGTTTGGTTTTTTTACATTTTACACTGGTAACCAGGGTAAACATCGGGTTACTAAGCGCGGCCCTGCGCTTAGTAACCCGATGTTTACCCTGGTTACCAGTGTAAAACATCGCTGGTATCGTTGCTTTTGCTGTCAAACACAACGATACACGGCGATCGGACGACCAAATAAAGTTCTGAACTTTATTCAGCGACCGCCGACATCACAGCAGGATCCTGATCGCTGCTGCGTGTCAAACTAAACGATATCGCTATCCAGGACGCTGCAACGTCACGGATTGCTAGCGATATCGTTACAAAGTCGTTTCGTGTGAAGGTACCTTTACATCGGGGGCTTATCTACAGCATTCCAGAATGCTGTAGATAAGCCCCTGATGCTGGTGGGCTTAGCTCACCTTCGATTTTGGGGGTGACACAGACACAAGAACTGGACACAGATATAGGTCTGGGTATTGCAGCCCCCAGAGGCAGAGACAGGACATTACCTGGCAGCTCAGTAGCAAGATACTGAGGGAAATAGTTTGCCTAGAAGCCTTAAGTATCAGAGGCTTCTAGGCAATTGGCCGGGGACACCTTAGGGAGGTGCACACAGTCTCAATAAGAATCTGGATTTGCCAGGGCCGCCCCCCTATGCCCACAGCAAAGAAGCGTGCACAGAGCAAGCAGACATGAGCATGGCCCGGAGTAAGTAAGTTGATGTGTCAGACAGGTGGGGGATGGGAGGCCATGCAGTGATGCCGGCAGGGTTGTTACACTGCTGCTCCCACTGGCTCTGGCACTCTACAGACAACACATGTCCCTGTCCCGGGGTGCATCACTCTTACTTCTGGCCCGCATGCCTCCACTGGCTCCAGGTTTTCCTCTTCTGAAACCTTGGCAGCAAACAATCCAGGGGACACAGGTTTCGTAAAAACAATCAAACTTTTACTTCACAACTGGAAATTTTTACAAACAGGAATAAAGTATAAGGCCCAACGGGTTGTCGTCTTTTCCACAGGTACCGGACACAACGTCAGACCTGGTTCTCGGTATGGATAGAGCATCCCTCTTGCTAACTTCTCTAGAACTATGAATTCTTCTCCATCTCTAGCAGTGCATCCGGATTGCATCACCTCTCGCCTCTTAGAGCTTGAGTTCATCTTTCCCTGTAGCTTCACAGGCTGTGTGCGCCTAAGGGACCACACGTCCTTTTCGAGGGTCCCAGGCCGGCAGATGGATTCACACCAGGCTCGGACTAGCTCACAGAGTAACAGGGGAATCCCCCAGTGGGCCCCTGTATAGATCTGGGCCCCCAACCTCACTGTATGGGCAGTACTTGGCATAATTCACTTGATTCACTCTGTACAGAAAACAGCAGCATCTCATCATTCATTAACTACGCTACCCAGTTTATTATTATATAGAGATATACGTAAATT
This sequence comes from Ranitomeya variabilis, assembly GCF_051348905.1. Classification (NCBI taxonomy): domain Eukaryota; kingdom Metazoa; phylum Chordata; class Amphibia; order Anura; family Dendrobatidae; genus Ranitomeya; species Ranitomeya variabilis. The sequence continues at coordinate 123,155,423 of NC_135236.1, read as the reverse complement.
TGTGAACGGAGATAGTATAATATTTGCATGCAGGTGAAAAGTGGGCCCCTCCAAAGTCAATGTTATTGGTGGGCCCTTGTCACCCCAGTCCGTCACTGGTTGTAGTGCTTGCACAAGTGCTGTGACTCATTCTAGCAGCACTTGTGCTGATTTTTGCGGGCTGTGAAGAGTCCCACTGATCTGATAATCCTGGCCTATTCGAAGTATCAATAATCTAAACCTCAAGGCACTGAGTCAGAAATTACTGCTGGCAGATTACTGCTATTTATTCTGTAAAATTGTGAATGCAGCTGTTGGCTATTAACAGCCAGTAATCGATGAGGAGTATAAGATAGAGTAAAGAAATATTAGATCATTTTCACTCATCTAATATTCTCATAGTGTTCTATCCATTATAAACAAGTACTCATTATAGTCTATGGGCATGCTCACATGTCCAGCTTTTTTACAGATAAATTGACGCTATCCGTGTGGCATCATAATGCTGTCCACTTTTCACTGTCAAATAGGTAGAAGTTGGAAAATGTTGACCTTTTTCAATCCTTTCAAACAAAGACCACACTTATGATAAAAATGTACATTGTGACCAAAAAAATGACAAAAATCGTTAAAAAATCATTGACCAAAATGTATCCATATAAAGGGATAGATATGATTTCTCATTGCAGTTCTTGAAGAGAAACATCTTATGAGCCCAGTTTCCTACAGGAACCAGACACCTAAATAAACTCTAGAGGAAAAGGTATAATATCTGACGGAATCACAAAATGTGTCAACTGAAGGAAGTTTAATATATTGCAATCATCATATTATACGGCACTGTGTACTTACAATTGCTCATTTTTCCCTTCTGCCCTTCATTTTTCCCTTCTTCCCAGTTAATTATTTTCTTTTCTATTAGGTCTATGACATCACGTGAGTAAAAACAGACGAGCTGAATCCTTCTAAGCTCTATGTAGAAACAGGAAGCCTCGCTTCCCTGCATGAGTCATCATTAGAACTAGAATTCTCCATCACGTGATATAGAGCTAATGGAAAAGAGAGGAATTAGCTGGGTAGAAAAGCAAAATGAGCAATTGTAAGTACACAGTGATATACAATATGATGATTGCAATATACTGTATTGAGAGGAAAAAAACTTTCAAAAAAGTGTTCTGAATAAATAAGATTCCATGCTGTCAGCATAGCATTTTTCAGGACACTATGTAGGTCTGTTATTGTTTTACAAATTGCATTACTTGCATCAATGAAGTCTCTCCAGATTATGTACCTGATTTAAATGCATGGAGTAATTCAATTCCCCTGTGTTACACCCTTCCCAATTTGCTGTCCAGGAAGGAGGCGCTGATGCCTCTTGCCCACAACCTGCAGTTGCACAGACACAACAGTCAGAAACCACGGCCAGTCCAGCGTTCGGTTGTCCCTTGTCAGCATATATGTCTGTTCACAAATTGTTAGTTAGATAGGGCATATATATTCGTTAGCACTTTACATTGTCCAGTGCTGGACAAAGACCATTGCTGGCTTTTAGAGGCTCCTAAAGGTAGCTTGTGTCTCTTTATTCAACTGTCGCTTCCCTTAAATTTTCTAAATTTTGGTAAAAAAAAAAATGGTGATGGGGTGTTGGCCAGTTTCTGTACATTTTAAGCAGCTCTAAGAGTCTGGGTTAGCCACTAGAGGGGGCATTATAGCACACTGAGATTAGAGATAGGAACTCAGGAACAGTAACAGTTAACTTAGGAGAAGCCAACTGTGAGTAAGACAGGAGGATTTCCTGCTTTTGGGTCAGTCAGACTAGGGAGCCCAGGCAGGTCAGCTGGGCCTGGGGGCCCCCAGCTAAGCAGTGGGCCACGTAACGTTAAGTGTGAAGCCCAGTCGTCCAGGACAGCAGAAGTGAGAGCAGCAGGACAGCAGAAGTGAGAGCAGCAGGACAGCAGAAGTGAGAGCAGCAGGACAGCAGAAGTGAGAGCAGCAGGACAGCAGAAGTGAGAGCAGCAGAAACAGCAGAAGCGAGAGCAGCAGGACAGCAGAAGTGAGAGCAGCAAGACAGAAGAAGTGAGAGCAGCAGGACAGCAGAAGTGAGAGCAGCAGGACAGCAGAAGTGAGAGCAGCAGGACAGCAGAAGTGAGAGCAGCAGAAACAGCAGAAGTGAGAGCAGAGGTGATAGCAGAAGTCACCACAGAACAGAAACGCAGGTCGCTACAAAATGTGTCAGCTTTCTACTTGGTCAGATGCCCTTATGTCTTGTGTGAAACAGACAAGGGAACTCCTGAACGTAGCGAAGCTGAACAGGGAGGACTCTGCAGTACCAGTCGAGATGGAACAAACTGGGTACAACCTAAAGGACATTGGGAAGAGCACAGGGAAAGCGAAGGATGTGAACTGTGCAGAACTCTGTGTTGATGCTGTAACTGATGTGGATGTGCTGCGATTGGAAACAAGCAAAGTTCTACGTTTTAAGTTGGAATTGGACTCTGTCTCTTTATGTGAAGAAGTGTCCCTGCATCTAAGGGAGGCCTCTGAGAACCAGGCAAGTTTGACAGTGGGACTGTATATATGTGATGTGGGTGGTCAGGGCACGCTAAATCAGACACCTATGTGGGCCATGACCACGGCCCTGGCTGCTGCTCACAATACAGCGCTTATTCATATCCGTGGATTGTCATTTACTGCAGGGTATAACAGCCGTCCGGAGGCAAAAGTTCATGTACATGTTCTCTGTAACCACACTGACCACGAGGATTACGGACAAAGGACACCCCTATATTCCTTAGTATTCTTCAAGATAGCATATCAAAATGTTTTGTTTTGGTTTTTTTGTGCACTTTTCTCTTAGCTGGACAATCTCATAATTTAATCCACAAATTCTCTCCCACTAACAGCAGACTTGTCTCTCATTTCCTGTCTCACAATCAGTGAAATTACCCTCTAAGGCTATGTTTCTAGATGAGTATTTGGTGAGATTTTGACACTGTAGATTTCTTGCAGAATTTAATTCTTCATCTTTCCAGATTAGGTTATTTGTGTTTCTTGCATTTTCAGTGTTTTTTTTACATATTTTTATTGCTTTTTTTTCAGTTTCGCTCTTGCTTCTTTTTGAATATATTTTTGTAATTAAAATTACTTTGTTTTGTAAACTTCCTGTTTGCTGTGAGCTTTAATAATGCTTTATTGATAATGTTACGTGTGCATGTGGGTTACTTCCATTTTTTTGCTGCTGAAATGTAATAAAAACCCATATGAATTTTTTCTATGCGAATATTCGGCATTTAATTAAAGTGTATGGGGAAATCCCACAAATAAAACACATATAATTCACAAGATTTCAAAAATTTAACATACCTCAATCTTTGTAGTAAAGAAGTCCAAGAATGGTAAAGGATCCAGCTTCCAGAATATGATTTTTTAATTTAATCCAATAAAAAAGTGAAAAAATATACAAACTTTGCAACAGGTTGAAGTGAACACTTTCTATAACAACTAACGAGTTTCAAAACGTTATAACGTTCTTAGTCCTGGTTCGAAATGCGTCGGTTTTTATGAAGGGTTTTCAGAAAGTGAAATCTCTGTTCCCCTGTACTTTACACCCTCTCCCCTGCTCCAGGGCTGAATCTCTGGTGCCACCCATGGTATCTGTTATTGTCTGCAGCGCTGACTTCACATCGACAGCGCTGCAGACAATTAGTGAGCTCAACAGCTTATGATGTCAACTCAAGCAGAGTCACTGAGCTAAGTTACTGACTGCAGCGCTGTCATTGATGTAATGATGAGGTCAGTAAGGATTTACAGCACTTTTACATGGCCATATTTTGCATCAGTATTTGTTAACAGACTCCAGGAGTGGATCCAAAACACTGAAGAGGTGAAAGTCATTCAGTTATTATTTTTCTCAGTGTCTGCTCCTGTCTGCTTTTTTAGCTGACAAATACTGATGTAAAATACTGGCCAAAATACTCACTGTGTGAATGAGGCGAGGAAGCTGCTTGTAATCCTGCTGTAATATAAGTACTTATTCCAATGATGAGTGCACACTTGCTTGTCTTCTCTGCTCCATGATATTCAGCAGAGCAGGAGCAACACCTGGGGCAAAACTGTGGCCGGCAGATGTCCGGCCCTATGACACAGTGACATGTGATGGACCCCGACTCCCAAACAAAATGAATCACACAGACACAAAATAAAAACACAAAGCATTGTAATTAGGTGTCAAACGTTCTCAATTTTATTTACATTCACATGACACCAAAAATGGCACAACCCCCGACTCACGAAGAGTCACCCTCCAGCACTCAGGAGAGGAAAAACCCCATGGTGGAAACCTCTAGGGAACGATGGCTGGAGGATCGCCCTTCCCTTGGGCTTAGGGAGTTAGTGCCGATATATAACAGATGTAGCAAGTTTTAACATTTGTACATTTTACCAGATTTTCAGAGAACAACATAACAAATATATACTATAAATGTGATAAACCGGATGTGGGAGAGATCTGGCTGCGATATCGGTCACCACATTGGTTGTTAGTCCCAATTTAGTTGATCTGATTGCCCAGATGGATGAACCATTTCTTCCTTACAGATCCAGGCCCACCTCTCATAAATTTAGACTTTTGGTTACAGGGATTAATCATAATGGATAACCCCTAATAGGAGAAATACCCCCTCCCCATTCTCCCATCCCAATTTATCACCCATTAAAGTCATAGGTGCTTCTATTAACTCCCAAAGGAGAGCAGCTCTTTGTAGAGTGTAACAGAAGGGGATCCTGTGCTGGGGACCCCCCTCGGTTACCTTCCCATGCCCTGGGGGTGTCTAAAGCAGACAACCCCATTTCCCTGCTAGAACCTCCAAATTTCACCAAGGTCGGCACATTACGTGGGGTGGTCAAGCTCAACGTCCTCAGGCGCATCAGTAATGGCGCTGATCGTGGCAGCGCGCCCTTCTATTATGGAATCTTCTTTATCCCATTTGTTTATGACCTCATAACAGTTGTCATGGTTACTGCAGGGGCTATTACTGATGCAGGACCCCAGTATTAACCCTTTCATCATTGGTAATTCACTTCATTATAGAGGAAAATAACTGCACTTGTTACCAAGCAGGCGCCTATCATTATGGCTTCTCTTAGGCACCATAAGAAATACAGATTAAATGTGCAAGTGTTTCAGGAGTGTTTTGCACTTTTTTTAAATCCAGAGATGGGATTTATAGCTAGAACTTTACACAGAAAAAAATAAGGGGAAATTACTTGTAAAATAATATTATAGGGAATTACATTTCAAGCATTTTCCTAATGTACAGTTCACATAATTACTTAGGTTGGAAAAAGACCTAGGACCATCAAGTTCAACTTATCTTCAAAGTTATATATTGTATATTGCTAGATTATTTATAACTCACAATGTCATGTTTTGTTAAAAAAAGCATCCGGACCTTTTTTAAATGTTGTTATAGTAACTGCCAATACTAGCTCTTGTGGTCGGCATTCCAGTCTGATTGCTCTTACTGTATAGAACCCTTTCCTATTTAGCTGCCATAATTGTCTTTCCTCTACGTATAATAAACAGGCTCGGACTGGCCCACAGTGTAACTGGGTAATCCCCCGGTGGGCCCCTGTGTAGATCTGGGCCCCCAACCCCACTCTATGGGCAGTATTTGGCATAATTCACTTGATTCACTCTGTACAGAAAAAAAAGCAGCATTTCATCATTCATTAACCAAACTACCCAGTTTATTATTATATAGTGATATAGTTAAATTTGTGAACGAAGGTAGTATAATATTTGCATGCAGGTGAAAAGTGGGTCCCCCCAAAGTCAATGTTACTGGTGGGCCCTTGTCACCCCAATCCGACAGTGATTCACACGGAAGAGTTCTTCAATCCACTGTTCTGAGTATTGGGCCCACATTTCCCTAGCAGCCTATTGCCTGCGACTGCTGCTATCACTTCTCACTACTTCTCTCAACTGCAGACTACTTCATGTTCCACACACTAACCCGAGATTAGGGAACATGGCAGCTTGTCCATCTCCTTACACCAGTACCACTCTAACAATGTCACCGCTGGGTCTTTCAGGGCTTGCAGGACATTATTATGTCACTTGAGCCCAGTGACATCAGGAAGAAATGAAAACTTCTGCTGCACTTTGACTTCCACCGAATGTTAGTTATGTGTGAAGGAAATGAGTATGAAGCAACTGCAGCACTCAAATGACAGAATGTCACGGGAGCCTCGGTGCCAACATTGCTGGAATGGTGTCGGCACTGGAGGCTATTATTTTAGATGGGAAAGTATAACAATTGAGAAGAGGTTGTCCAATTAGCGGACAGCCTCTTTAATGTTTTGCAGTGTACTGAATAAGGGATCGAGAGACCACAGGTCCAAGTCCCCTAAGGGGACCAATTAAAGATGATGAGTAGTGATGAGCGAGCATACTCGTTGCTTGGGTTTTCCCGACCACGCTCGGGTGATCTCCGAGTATTTGTTAGTATTCGGAGATTTAGTTTTCATCGCCGCAGCTGAATGTTTTACAGCTACTAGCCAGCCTGAGTACATGTGGGGGTTGCCTGGTTGCTAGGGAATCCCCACATATAATCAAGCTGACTAATAGCTGTAAATCATTCAGCTCAGCTGCGGCGATGAAAACTAAATCTCCGAACACTAACAAATACTTGGAGACCACCCGAGCGTGCTCGGGAAAACTCGATCAACGAGTACACTCGCTCATCACTAATGATGAGTCATCAAAAAATTACATTTATTTTTTATTATCACAATCTGCATTAAAATAATAGACTTTTAACTTTCACACTTGAATTTTAGATTCATATGGTATATCTATACTAAAAACCTATTTTAAATAGTAGATCAATTTCTGATTACGCATTTCCTTAGAGATGTAAAAAAAATGCAAAAAATATACAAAAAAATCCCAAATTTAAATATTTTTTAAAAAATCCCACCCACTTCCTTTTTTTCTCAACTGTAAATAGCAAAATGTAAAAAACATTAGCTCAACTTGCAAAAAAACAAGCTCACAATCCTGGCCAGCTCAATTCTGCATAGGAAAAGTGCCTACTGTGGCCCAGACAGACAGCGCACAGTTTGGACCAGCTGTGCAACCATGCCCCTGGCCTGAACTGTCAGTCAATGTGGAGCACATTGCACCCCAGCAAGCAGGAAGCTGGGAGGCTGGGAAGCGGTGCGCTCCAGAAGACAAATAATGAGAACAACCCTTTCTAGGATACAGCAATGATTTCATAGCTAAATGTTCTCATTTAAAAGTGTTCTTGTAATTTCATATAATTTAATAATGTACATGTGTTAGACAAGATCCACAAATGTCCACCAATGTCCATGTTTCACCGTCATACCTCTACTGGACCGTGCATGACACGTAGGAAATGACCGCTAAGCTAATCACAGGCTGAGGTGGTTCATTTCTGCATCCAGTGATTGGCTGAGCAGTCATTTCTAATGTCTCAAAAAGAGACGAAGAAGAAGAAACCCGTGAGGACCTAGAAAGCAATGTAATGGGGAGATGAGTATCACTTAGGAATCGCAAAATAGGATGTTACCTTCAAAATGTATTAAAGGGCTTGTCTAGGACTAACATATTGATGACCAGTGATATGAGGTCGGTGGGGGTCTGACACCCAGCACCCCACCGATCAGGTGCTCTGGCAGCAGCTCAATGAAATTGATGCTGTACTGGGCGAAACATAGGAGCTCCATACCTTGTTTAGTGGCTGCTGCTGAGTATTGTAGTTTATCTCCCATTCACTTGAATGTTGAACCTGTTAGATTGCCCTGGTGAGATGCATCCACTAAGCTGAAGGTCTGGGTGAACACATGGACCAGTGGTGATGACACAGCAGCAAAGATGTGAACAACAGGTAATGATGGATGGCAAGTAAACAGGTAGAGCAGAACATAGTATGAGCCAGGAAGGACAATCACAGGAAAGCCAATGTCAATGGCATGTCTGAATGAAATTATTGATGCAGATTATTGAAACCATAGGAGATGACTAAAGTGATGCTGGCCAAGTAATTTGACCAGTTTCTAAGCAGCAGTTCAGCAGACAATGGGTAAATCAACAGGCAGCAGTGAGTGGGTGAACCAGCAGGTCTGAAAATCAATCTGTCAATCAATCAAAGGAGTGAATTTATCAAATCAATCAAAGAATCAATCAAAGGAGTTTACAAATATGAATGCAGAAAAATGTAAGCACTAAGCAGTCAAACAGAAGCAATTCATGATGCTTACAGCAATGTGTAGTGCAGCAGGGCTGTAGGAGCATTAGGTGCAAATAGTAGAAATCACAAGAGTCTGAGAAGATGATGACAACAGAAGACACTGAATGCTGGTAAAGAAACAGCAACTGAACACATCACAGTCTCAATACTCAGACACAGGGGTGTCTCTAAGGGGCCCATGAAAGGCTCTGGGAGATGAGAAACTCTGGGTTGCTTGTAAGGCCCAACCTGGAGTACAGCTAATGACGGCAGCCATAGGGGAAGGGAGTCCGGCCTAGAAGATGAGACAGGTGTGTGACTGTACCTCAGAGGTAAGCCATTGACACTGCGTATATCTATCATGTGCATGGCAAAACTGTCACAGGGAAATTCTTAATTGAAAGTGGGTTAGTGTAACATTTTTGCAGGTCAATTTTACAGAAGAACAACTTTGCTATGACAGAGAGGGCAATGGGAGTAACGGTGCTGAATAGTGTAGGCCCATTCATTTCAATAGGACAGCGCTATAATGATGACACAATACATTGGCCTATTCAGAGGGTGATGTGCAGATTGGTGCACGTTTTACAGCTGTTTCAAGGGACCATGGTACTTGAGAAAGTGCTGCAGAGTCTTTGGTGTCACATTGCTCCATGATACATGGTTCCTTGAAAACAGCTGTCAAGAGTTAGGCTCCATCGATCTGCACATAATCTACTGAATACAACTGATTCTCTCACAAAGACTGATGTCTCTCTCTCCCTTTTCTGCTTTTGCATTGCCAGGGATTTAGAAGAATTAAGGGTCAGTACTACTTTGTCTGCTACTGCAGTAAAGGGACAGTTTTCCAGCCAGCACCACTGACACTTACTTCTGCTTATTGGCATGGGTCTTAGGATTGGGGCCCAAACAATCACTGATTGATGGCCTATCAAATCGAAAGACTATTAATGCAATATCTTGTAAAATCACTTTTAAGAACTATTTTTTTCTATTAGTCTTAATGATGTATAAGATTCTGGAAATGCTCTTAATGGCTTTACCATTGCGATTGCTATAAAAAATACTTCAAGATCTGTTCCAGTAATTGACGTTCTGCTATGAACAAACTGAACAAGCTTGCAGCAGGAAATCAGAGACTCTCACAGTAATAAGATTAGAATAATTTCATGCTAAATTATTCCTGCTGTTTTAACCCAGCCCAGATTTTACATCTCCTAATCCTAGTCACATAATTCACTCCCTTTTCACCCTAGATTACGTCTTTATGGAAACAACAGCGATCTGGCTTTAACTTGTAATATGCATTGCATAGTTATCATCAATCTCGAATTTGCCAAAACTAGGCTTGGACTGGCACACGGGGGAGCAGGTGAATCCCCGGGTGGACCCCCATCTCCCTATATGAGGGGCAGTTACACAATACACTTGATTTACAATGTACAGACAATGGAGGATCTCATCATTCTTTTTACAAACTACCCAGTATATTATGTTATACATTTGTGAAAGAGTGTAATATAATATTTGCATGCAGATGACCAGAGGGCTCCAAGATTCATTGTTAATGGTCGGCCCTTGGCACCCTAATCCCACACTGGCCCGATTATCCCTATCTTTTAGAATCAGTGCCGGCAGATGCTTTTCCTGGGCACTGTCCCTTATAGGCAAGCTCAGCAGTTCTTTTTTATACAGTAAATTGGCCGTTACTTATTGGATTAGTCTAATACAGTGTTTCACAAACTCCAGTCCTTACGGCCCCCAACATTGTCTCATTTTCAGGATTTCCATAGTATTGCACAGGTGAGATAATTCCTGATGCCTTGATGATACTTCCACCACCTGTGCAATACTAAGGCAATCCTGAAAACCTGACCTGTTGGGAGCGTGAGGACTAGAGCTTGGGAAACACTGGTGTAATAGGTAAAGCCAAGGCTGATATTAATTACTCAGTTCTAATAGCTCTTGACTACTCTGCAGGCACAGCTCCTTTTCTTCTTTGGCCTGATGCAGGTCATAGTCAGAAGGCCATGTGTAGCAGCACTAGGATCTAAAGACTTTGAATTATGGGGTGAACATTATGTTCTGATGGGGAGTATGGCCTCAGGTCTGAATATTGATTGGGGTCTGCCCTGGAGTCTGAATTTTTAGGTCTGGGGTCTTAATTATGGGGTCTGAATAATTATGGGATCTTGAATAATTTTAGGTCTGGTTTTAACAGAAAATGGCATCTAAGGTCTTTGTACTGTCCAAATTACTGTATTGTCTGCACTCTAAGGTTCTTATTGCGGGGACAATATAAAAGCATTATTTGAAAAACAAATTTGATTTTCTGGTAGACCCCCCTCGTTCACACTCTACGGACACTCATTTGAGGCCTGTGTTGGTGGCATCAGTGTACTGTGCATTATGTTATTTTTGGTGACATCAGATTCTGTAATTTGTGTAATGAGCAGTGTAGCTGTAAATCGTTACGTTTGGAGGAAAAAGGGAGAAACTTGAAAGCTTAAGAACACCATCACAACTGCTAAACATGGTGGTGGCAGCATCATGTTGTGGGGTTCTTTTGCTGCAGGAGGGACTGGTGCACTTCACAAACTAGATGGCATCATGAGAAAAGAAGATTATATGGCAATTGTGGTGATCCAGGTCGGGGTTTGCTTCTTGCTTTTCTTTCCCCGGCCTGGTTATGGTTGGATTAACCTTTCCTGCCTCTCTTTGGTTCGTGGGTGGCTATTTATTGGTGCCACTACTGGTAGCATTTGTCAGTGATAGTTCCAGTCTCTGGCTTGAGCAGCTGACCCGTATCCTTCTGCCTCTGATTACCCGTATTTGTGCCTGGCCCGTTCCCTACCCCTGACTTAGTGTGTGTTTGGTAGTTTCCTACAGTGTATGACTCAGCTTGAATTCTGAACCCTGCCTCCTGCTTTCCGTCTCTGTTACTACATTTCTCGTCTGGCTTTGACTCTTTGGCTTGTACCCCGACTACATGTTCTGTCTCAGGCTGGAGTCACACATGGCGTAAGACAATACGCCACGTATTATACGTCCGTACTACGGCCGTAATACGGAGAAATGTTCCCAAAATAGTGATCCGTAGGCAGGGTGTGTCAGCGTATTTTGCGCATGGCATCCTCCGTATGTAATCCGTATGGCATCCGTACTGCGAGATTTTCGCGCAGGCTTGCAAAACCGACATCTAATGGATTTATGTGCTCAAATGTTAGGGAAAACATATATACAGTATATATATATATATATGTCATTGAGACACATATATATATTCTGTATTTAGATTTTATTCAGCGCGATATCTGTGAACAGCCGGTAATTCAATTGCCGGCTTCTCATTTCTCCTGCACAAACCCGACAGGATATGAGACATGATTACATACAGTAAACCATCTCATATCCCCTTTTTTTTGCATATTCCACACTACTAATGATAGTAGTGTGTATGTGCAAAATTTCAGCGCTGTAGCTGCTGAAATAAAGGGTTAAATGGCGGAAAAAATTGGCGTGGGCTCCCGCGCAATTTTCTCCGCCAGAGCGGTAAAGCCAGTGACTGAGGGCAGATATTAATAGCCAGGAGAGGGTCCATGGTTATTGGCCCCCCCTGGCTACAAACATCTGCCCCCAGCCACCCCAGAAAAGGCACATCTGGAAGATGCGCCTATTCTGGCACTTGGCCACTCTCTTCCCACTCCCTGTAGCGGTGGGATATGGGGTAATGAAGGGTTAATGCCACCTTGCTATTGGAAGGTGACATTAAGCCAGATTAATAATGGAGAGGCGTCAATTATGACACCTATCCATTATTAATCCAATTGTTGGAAAGTGTTAAAAAACACACACACACATGATTAAAAAGGATTTTAATGAAATAAACACAGCGGTTGTTGTAATAATTTATTGTTCTCGCAATCCATTTCCAGGCCCTCACTTGGCAAAATAATAAACACACAAGATACATACCTTCTGATGTCAGATCACGTCCCACGAAGTAATCCATCTGAAGGGGTTAACTAATATTACAGGCAGAGCTGTGATAAACCACTCGCTCGTGCCTGTAATCCCCGGGTGCTGAAAGGAAAGCAGAGTGATCTGTACTTACATAGAGTCGCGGTGAGGCGCCCTCTGGTGGATGTTCTCATGAACTGCAGCCTGGGAACTTTTTCCCACGCTCCAGGTCATATGAGGACATCCACCAGGGGGCGCATCACCGCGACTGAAGGAAATGTAGGTCAATGACCTACATTTCATTCATTCGCCGGGGATTACAGGCACGGAGCACAGCTGCATTTAGCAGGGCTCCTGCCTGTAATATTAGTTAACCCCTTCAGATGGATTACTTCGTGGGACGAGACGGTTCACCAGAAGGTATGTATCTTGTGCGTTTATTATTTTTCCAAGCGAGGGTGTTCCTGATGGATTGCGAGAACAATAAATTATTACAACAACCGCTGTGTTTATTTCATTAAAATCCTTTTTAATCATGTGTGTGTGTGTTTTTTAACCCTTTCATACAATTGGATTAATAATGGATAGGTGTCATAATTGACGCCTCTCCATTATTAATCTGGCTTAATGTCACCTTACAATAGCAAGGTGGCATTAACCCTTCATTACCCCATATACCACTGCTACAGGGAGTGGGAAGAGAGTGGCCAAGTGCCAGAATAGGCGCATCTTCCAGATGTGCCTTTTCTGGGGTGGCTGGGGGCAGATGTTTGTAGCCACGGGGGGGCCAATAACCATGGACCCTCTCCTGGCTATTAATATCTGCCCTCAGTCACTGGCTTTACCGCTCTGGCGGAGAAAATTGCGCGGGAGCCCACGCCAATTTTTTCCGCCATTTAACCCTTTATTTCAGCAGCTACAGCGCTGAAATTTTGCACATACACACTACTAACATTAGTAGTGTGGAATATGCAAAAAAAAGGGGGATATGAGATGGTTTACTGTATGTAATCATGTCTCATATCCTGTCGGGTTTGTGAAGGAGAAATGAAAAGCCGGCAATTGAATTACCGACTTTTCACTAACAGCGCTGCGTATTTCTCGCAAGTCACACTGCTGGTCCGTGTGGAATCCGTATTTTTCTCGCCCCCATAGACTTTCATTGGCGTATTATTTGCGCAATACGCTGACAAACGCAGCATGCTGCGATTTTGTACGGCCGTAGAAAGCCGTATAATACTGAACCGTAATATACGGCTAATAGGAGCAGCCCCATTGAGAAGCATTGTGCCATATGTAATGCGAGTTTTACGTACGTAGTTTTTGCGCTCTTACGTACGTAAAACACGCATGTGTGACCCCAGCCTCACAGTTTGGATCACGCGCTCCCGTCTGGTTCCGATTTCTGGCTTGTCTCTGACCACGTGCATTGTGGTGACTTATGGTGCTTCGTCTACCTTTTTGTTGCTGACCGGCCTGTCTGACTACACTGCCGCCTCCTAGTGGCGCTCTTCGCTTTGCACTGTGGTGCTACAAGGTGACTGCTACCTTTTTCCCCTTACCTGCGCCCCCTGGTGAAGGTTGCGTGCTACTGCCATACAGTTGCATTACAGCAATACTGAAGCAACATCTCAAGACATCAGCCAGGAAGTTAAAGCTTGGGCAGAAATGTGTCTTCTAAATGGACAATGACCCGAAGCATACTGCAAAAATGGCAACAAAGTGGCTTGAGGATAACAAAGTCAAGGTTTTGGAGTGGCCATCACAAAGCCCTGATCTTAATCCTATTAAAAATTTATGGGCAAAGCTGAAAAGGCCGGTGTGGGCAAGGCGACCTACAAAACTGGATCAATTACACCAGTTTGGTCAGGAGGAATGGGCCCAAATTCCTACCAACTATTGTGAGAAGCTTGTGGAAGGATATCCCAAACGTTTGACCCAAGTCATTCACTTTAAGGGCAATGGTACCAAATACTAATGAAATGTATGTAAACCTTTGACTTTGCAGTAAGTAATAAAAATGTCTTAAAACATTCTCTCTCTTTCATTATTCTGACATTTGGCAAATATTAATAATTATGGTCATCCTAATCGACTTATAACGGGAAAGGTTGTTTATTCTGATTTCATGTCAGATATTGAGATAAACTTGCAGATGTGTCTTTTTATATGGTGTATGTAAACTTCTGGTCTGTATTATGGGGTTTAGGGTCTGCTCCGTGATATGAATTTCGGTCTGGAGACTAAATTTTAGGCACTGTTTTTGAGCCATAATTATGGGATCTGAATTTTAAGGTCAGGTTTGTGTCTGACTGTAGGAACCTTGAATAATTTTTATTTTGACCAAATTAAAGGGGTTATAAGACCTGCAACTTTAATAGCAGATGCCATTTGGGATCACTGGTGGGACATTCCCTTTCCTCTATAGTTTATGGTGTACTCACTGTAAGGCCTGTCCCACACGTCCAGATAATTCCGGTACCGGAAAAATCGGTACCGGAGTTATCCGTGTCCGTGTGTCCGTGTGCTCACGTGGCACATCAGTGTGGCACACGTGCGGCAGCCGTGTGCCGACTGGGTACCACACGGACCGTGCAGGAGACAGCGCTACAGTAAGCGCTGTCCCCTGCATCTGGTGCTGAAGCCGCCATTCATTTCTTCTCACCAGCAGCGTTCGCTGGAGAGAAGAAATGAAAAATCTTTTTTTTTTTTTTTTTTTGCGTTTGAAATAAAGATCTTTGTCTCCCCTATGGGAGGTGGAGCCGCATATTCATCACTGTAATGAGCGGCACCACGTGACAGCTCATACAGGAGAAGCTGCGGCGCGGAGAGGACGCTTCGAGGGAGCCGGGTGAGTATTTAATTTCCAGCGGGCGGGCGCACAGGGGGTGGGAAGGGGGGGGGGGGGTGACAAAGATCTTTATTTCAAACGCAAAAAAACCCCCAAAAAATGATTTTTAATTTCTTCTCTCCAGCGAACGCTGCTGGAGAGAAGAAATGAATGGCGGCTTCAGCACCACGTTGGGGGGACAGCGCTTACTGTAGCGCTGTCTCCTGCACGGCACACGGACTGCACACGGACCGCATCCGTGTGCGGTACGTGTTTTACACGGACCCATTGACTTTAATGGGTCCGTGTGATCCGTGTGCTCCCACGAACACTGACATGTCTCCGTGTTTTGCACACGGACACACGGTCCGTGAAAACACGCTGACATGTGTAGAGACACATTGATTTTAATGTGTCTATGTGTGTCAGTGTCTCCGGTACGTGAGAAAACTGACACCTCACGTACCGGAATCACTGACATGTGAAACCGGCCTAAGGGCTTTTATGAGAAATTTCAGTGACTTTTTTTTCCCTTAAACCTTCCTAATTATGTATGTGATGTAGTGAAAGTGTATTAAAGGGGCTGTCTACTACTTGGACAACTCCTTCTCAATCTCAATGTTTGCTCCCATTAAAATAAAAACAGCTACTGTATACTCACCTCTCGTGCCGTCACCGTACCCGGTTGACGCCAGAAAGGTGAAATGAGTTCATTGGCTGTGAACTCCCAGGACCTGTCTGACGGCACCGCGAGCAGGAGAACTTTCTCACAGTTCTCACGGTTCTTGGTGCTTCCATTGTCTTGAATAGACAAGTTTCGAACAAAATATGGAAGAGACAAGGATATGCTGCGATATTATTTTCACACGGACACTTGTTTTTTTGTGAAAAAAGTAATTTGAACAGCATATTCAATGACATTAAACAGTGAGCTAGATGATTTTATCTCGGACAACACAGATCCATATACAGTAATATGCTAGCCTGAACAAGCCATAAAACTAAAATAATACATTGCCAAATAGAAGTATTGTAATTCATCAGAAATACTTGTACATCTGTTCAAACCTCCTACTGGCATAAAAGAAAAATGTTGAAGAAAGGTTTTGTAAAATATTAAAAAGGAAAAAAAAAAAAAAATATATATATATATATATATATATATATATATATATATATATATATATATATATATATATATATATATATATATATATATACAAATAGCCTCTTCAGAGAGGAAGAGGACATGAACTGTAGTGCCACCTAGTGGAGGTAGCAATCTTAAAGGCTCGCTCACACTACCATATTAATCGGATGATTCAAGATGGACTGGATAGAGTCCATATTGAATAAAGAAAAATACACTGAATGGTTTTTCCTTACATGGTCTTCTTTTATTAATGCCCAGACATTATCTATACGCCAGGCGATTCATGGTTGCTTCCAATTCATAGACTGGTACATGAGAGAGCAAATTGACGGCAGAATTCCTGTTGGGCTTGATTGATGTTGTGCTATGAAAGTGTGGATGTGTGGATGTGTGCCCGGTCGGGGGAGGGGAAGTTGGTTATAGTTATAATACACTAATGTTCAAAGTACGGTGAAAATCTATTTGTCAAATCTTTTCTAATGCTGCTGAATAATCTATGTACCCTTTGTTTATTGTTTAATAAAGACGGTTTTATAAAAAAAAAACCTATCTATTCAAGTTTGTCATCGTGATAATCAGACTGACCTGGAGAATCGTGTTAGCAAATAATTTTTATCATGCAATAAACCCTGTTAAAATTAGCCCCCCTCAAAAAATAATGAAAGAATTTTGTTTATTCCTTTCAGGTCTATATTACCCTGTGGGGAGGGACGCCATTTACATTTTTTCCTCAGCACCCAGGGAAGCTGGAATAGGTGCTGCCAGCAATGCGTGGAGAGCACGTAAGGAGTAAGGAGACTATATCGCTGACACAACTGGAAGATACCCCCTTCACTTACATTCCCACAATGAGCTTTTGGTGTTTTTGATGCTGCAGAATTTCTGCAATTATTATTTAAAGGTTACTTACATTTTTTCATTTATTTTTTGCATGCGTTTTTTACATGAGTTTTTATCGCGTTTTTGTCTCTGCGTTTTTTTGTATGTGTTTGGTGTGTCATGCTTTAAAGGGCCACTGTCACCCCCTCCAGCCGTTATGAACTAAAAGAGCCACCTTGTGCAGCAGTAATGCTGCAGTCTAACAAGGTGGCTCTTTTAGTTTTTGATTAAGTTATTACCTCAATAAAGCGTTTTGAAAATTGTCCACAAAGACCAGATATTGTACCTGGAGGCGGTCCTAAGCGTCCTGTATGAATCCCCCAACGGCCGTCACTCTTCTCTTCAGGGGCGCTGGTTTCCGCCCCCTTCGCGGTGTTTCTTCTTAAATCCGGCGCCTGCGCTGTGCGTGCCTGCCTGGGGCCTGCGCAGTGTTCATTGTGAGTCACACTCAGACGCAGGGTGCCTGACTGCGCCTGTGCGGGCAGTGCGGCCACCCTGTTGCTGAATACAGCAAGCCTCTGCCGTCTGTTCTGCACCAGCTGCAGGAAAACTACATTTCCCAGCGTCCCCCGATAGACCTGGCAGTCAGGGCATGCTGGGAGTTGTAGTTTTCCAGCTGCTGGAGCGCAGTGACGTCCATGGAGCCTGTACAGCGCTGGATAACACCGTACAGCGCTGGATAACACCGCACCGCGCCCGGAGGAGCCTGAAGACAGCGGCCACCACTGGGGTAACAGCTCCGCCGCTGTCAGGAGCCCTGGATCTGCGCTATGACCGACAATGAAGACTGCGCCTGCCCCAGGCAGGCACGCTGTCATGATCTCTGCAGGCAGAGATCATAGCAAGCCTATAGAGGGACAAGCTCTCGGAAGATGGAACTATACTGACCATGAACTAAGCCTGCCGCGCAACTAGAAATAGCCAGGTAGCATTTCCTATTTATCGCTAGATGCCCAGCTCTGGCCTAAGACCTAAATAGCTAGCAGAGGGAAATATAAGACCTGGCTCACCTCTAGAGAAATATTCCAAAGAAGACAGTAGCCCCCCACATATAATGACGGTGAGTTCAGATGAAACAACAAACGCAGCAGGAAAATAGTCTTAGCAAATTTGAGGTCCGCTTACTAGATAGCAGAAGACAGATAGTATACTTTCATGGTCAGCAGAAAAACACTAACAAAACACCATCCAGAGATTACCTTAAACTCTGGCATTAACTCATAACGCCAGAGTAGCAATCCCTGATCAACGAGAGCTTTCCAGACACAGTAACAAAACTTCAGCTGTGAACTGGAACAAATAGGCAAAACGAAACATGGACAAAAGTCCAACTTATCTAGTAGTTGTCAGAAGCAGGAACAAGCACTGAGAGGCATCAGATAACATTGTTGACCGGCAAGAAACCACCAGAGAAATGAGCTTAAATAGCGACACCCACTACTGATGGAACCAGGTGAAACAGGAAAGAGGATGACAAGTCCAATTCCACAAGCGGCCACCGGGGGAGCCCAGAATCCAAATTCACAACAGTACCCCTCCCTCAAGGAGGGGGCACCGAACCCTCACCAGATCCACCAGGGCGACCAGGATGAGCCCTATGGAAGGCACGAACAAGATCAGAAGCATGAACATCAGATGCATTGACCCAAGAATTATCCTCCTGGCCGTAACCCTTCCAGTTGACCAGATACTGGAGTCTCCGTCTGGAAACACGAGAGTCCAAAATTTTCTCCACAACGTACTCCAACTCACCCTCAACCAACACCGGAGCAGGAGGCTCAACTGAAGGTACAACAGGTACCTCATACCTGCGCAATAACGACCGATGAAAAACGTTATGAATGGAAAAGGACGCAGGGAGGTCCAAACGGAAAGAAACAGGATTAAGAATCTCCAATATTCTATAAGGGCCGATGAAACGAGGTTTAAACTTAGGAGAAGAGACCCTCATAGGGACAAAACGAGAAGACAACCACACCAAATCTCCAACACAAAGCCGAGAACCAACACGACGATGACGGTTGGCAAAACGCTGAGTCTTCTCCTGGGACAACTTCAAATTGTCCATAACCTGCCCCCAGATGTGATGCAATCTCTCCACCACCGCATCCACTCCAGGACAATCCGAGGATTCCACCTGACCGGAGGAAAATCGAGGGTGAAACCCCGAATTACAGAAAAACGGGGACACCAAGGTGGAAGAGCTGGCCCGATTATTGAGGGCGAACTCTGCCAATGGCAAAAAAGCAACCCAATCATCCCGGTCAGCAGAGACAAAACACCTCAGATATGTCTCCAGGGTCTGATTAGTCCGCTCGGTCTGGCCATTAGTCTGAGGGTGAAAAGCAGATGAAAAAGACAAATCTATGCCCATCCTAGCACAGAATGCCCGCCAAAATCTAGACACAAATTGGGTACCTCTGTCAGAAACAATATTCTCAGGAATACCGTGCAATCGGACAACATTCTGAAAAAAACAGAGGAACCAACTCAGAAGAAGAAGGCAACTTGGGCAGAGGAACCAAATGGACCATTTTAGAGAAACGGTCACAGACCACCCAGATGACAGACATCTTCTGGGAAACAGGCAGATCTGAAATAAAATCCATCGAGATGTGTGTCCAAGGCCTCTTAGGAATAGGCAAGGGCAACAGCAGTCCGCTAGCCCGAGAACTACAAGACTTGGCCCGAGCACAAATGTCACATGACTGCACAAAGACTCGCACATCTCGTGACAGGGAAGGCCACCAGAAGGATCTTGCCACCAAATCCCTGGTACCAAAAATTCCGGGATGACCTGCCAATGCCGAAGAATGTACCTCAGAGATGACTCTACTGGTCCAATCATCCGGAACAAACAGTCTATCAGGCGGACAACGATCCGGTCTATCCGCCTGAAACTCTTGCAAGGACCGCCGCAGATCAGGAGAAACGGCCGACAAAATTACTCCCTCCCTAAGGATACCTGTGGGTTCAGCATTACCAGGAGAGTCCGGGTCAAAACTCCTAGAAAGGGCATCTGCCTTAACATTCTTAGAACCCGGTAGGTATGACACCACAAAATTAAAGCGAGAAAAAAATAAAGACCAGCGCGCCTGTCTAGGATTCAGGCGCCTGGCAGTCTCAAGATAAATCAAATTTTTGTGGTCAGTCAATACCACCACCTGATGCTTAGCCCCCTCCAGCCAATGGCGCCACTCCTCAAACGCCCACTTCATGGCCAAAAGCTCCCTATTCCCAACATCATAATTCCGCTCTGCGGGCGAAAATTTGCGAGAAAAGAAGGCACAAGGCCTAATGACGGAGCAGTCGGAACCTTTCTGCGACAACACTGCCCCAGCTCCGATCTCCGAAGCGTCAACCTCAACCTGAAAAGGCAGATTCACATCAGGCTGACGTAACACAGGGGCAGAGGCAAAACGGTGCTTAAGCTCCTGAAAGGCCTCTACAGCATGAGGGGACCAATTAGCAACATCAGCGCCATGTCTGGTCAAATCAGTCAGTGGTTTAACGACATCCGAAAAACCAGCAATAAATCGGCGGTAAAAGTTGGCAAAGCCCAAAAATCTCTGAAGACCCTTAAGAGAGGAGGGCTGAGTCCAGTCACAAATAGCTTGCACCTTGACGGGATCCATCTCAATGGAAGAGGGAGAAAAAATATACCCCAAAAAGGAAATTTTCTGGACCCCAAAAACGCACTTAGACCCCTTCACACATAAAGAATTAGACCGCAGAACCTGAAAAACTCTCCTGACCTGCTGGACATGAGAGTCCCAGTCATCAGAAAAAATCAGAATATCATCCAGATATATTATCATAAATTTATCCAAAAAATCGCGGAAAATATCATGCATAAAAGACTGGAAAACTGAAGGGGCATTAGAAAGACCAAAAGGCATGACCAAATACTCAAAGTGGCCCTCGGGCGTATTAAATGCGGTCTTCCACTCATCCCCCTGCCTGATCCGCACCAAATTATACGCCCCACGAAGATCAATTTTAGAGAACCACTTAGCACCCTCTATACGAGCAAACAAATCAGTAAGCAATGGCAACGGATATTGATACTTAACAGTGATCTTATTCAGAAGCCGATAATCAATACATGGTCTCAAAGAGCCGTCCTTTTTTGAGACAAAGAAAAACCCAGCTCCCAAGGGAGAAGAAGATGGACGAATATGTCCCTTTTCCAAAGACTCCTTTATATATTCCCGCATAGCAGCATGTTCCGGCACAGACAGATTAAACAAACGACCCTTTGGATATTTGCAACCCGGTATCAAATCTATGGCACAATCGCACTCACGGTGCGGAGGTAACGACCCAAGCTTGGGTTCGTCAAAGACGTCTTGATAATCAGAGAGGAACTCAGGGACTTCAGAGGGAATGGACGACGAAATAGAAACCAAAGGTAAGTCCCCATGAATACCCTTACATCCCCAGCTCAACACAGACATTGCTCTCCAGTCCAAGACTGGATTGTGAGACTGCAACCATGGCAATCCCAGTACCAAATCGTCATGTAAATTATACAGCACCAGGAAACGAATAATCTCCTGGTGATCCGGATTGATACGCATGGTTACTTGTGTCCAGTATTGTGGTTTATTATTAGCCAATGGGGTGGAGTCAATCCCCTTCAGAGGAATAAGAGTCTCCAAAGGCTCTAAATCAAAACCACAACGATTGGCAAAGGACCAATCCATAAGACTCAGAGCGGCGCCAGAGTCAACATAGGCGTCCGTGGCAATGGATGACAAAGAGCAAATCAGGGTTACAGACAAAATAAACTTAGACTGAATGGTGCCAATGGAAACAGACTTATCAAGCTTCTTTGTACGCCTAGAGCATGCTGATATAACATGAGTAGAATCCCCACAATAGAAGCACAATCCATTCTTCCGTCTAAAATTCTGTCGCTCGCTCCTGGACAGAATTCTATCACACTGCATACTTTCTGGCGTCTTTTCCATAGACACCGCCAGATGGTGCACCGGTTTGCGCTCCCGCAGACGCCTATCAATCTGAATAGCCATTGTCATGGACTCATTCAGACCTGCAGGCACAGGGAACCCCACCATAACATCCTTAACGGCATCAGAGAGACCTTCTCTGAAAGTTGCCGCCAAGGCGCACTCATTCCACTGAGTAAGCACAGACCATTTACGGAATTTTTGGCAGTAAACCTCAGCTTCGTCTTGCCCCTGAGATAGTGCCATCAAAGTTTTTTCTGCCTGAAGTTCCAAATGAGGTTCCTCATAAAGCAAGCCCAAGGCCAGAAAAAACGCATCCACATCGCGCAATGCAGGATCCCCTGCTGGCAATGAGAAGGCCCAATCTTGAGGGTCACCCCTGAGCAAGGAAATCACAATCCTAACCTGCTGAGCAGGGTCTCCAGCTGAACGAGACTTCAGGGACAAATAAAGCTTACAATTATTTCGGAAATTCTGGAAGCTAGCTCTATTCCCTGTGAAGAACTCCGGCAAAGGAATTCTCGGCTCAGATACTGGAGCATGTACCACAAAATCTTGTAAATTTTGTACTTTCGTGATGAGATTATTCAAACCCGCAGTTACACTCTGAAGATCCATTATTGTCAGGTGCACACAGAGCCATACAGAGATTAGGAGGAGAGAGAGAAAAAAGACTGCAGCAAGGCAAACTGGGAAAAAAAAAAAAAAAAAAAAAAAAAAATTCCAGCAGACTTCTTATAACTCTCCTTTCTCAACCTGGGTCTTTAACACTTTACTGGCCGGTCAAACTGTCATGATCTCTGCAGGCAGAGATCATAGCAAGCCTATAGAGGGACAAGCTCTCGGAAGATGGAACTATACTGACCATGAACTAAGCCTGCCGCGCAACTAGAAATAGCCAGGTAGCATTTCCTATTTATCGCTAGATGCCCAGCTCTGGCCTAAGACCTAAATAGCTAGCAGAGGGAAATATAAGACCTGGCTCACCTCTAGAGAAATATTCCAAAGAAGACAGTAGCCCCCCACATATAATGACGGTGAGTTCAGATGAAACAACAAACGCAGCAGGAAAATAGTCTTAGCAAATTTGAGGTCCGCTTACTAGATAGCAGAAGACAGATAGTATACTTTCATGGTCAGCAGAAAAACACTAACAAAACACCATCCAGAGATTACCTTAAACTCTGGCATTAACTCATAACGCCAGAGTAGCAATCCCTGATCAACGAGAGCTTTCCAGACACAGTAACAAAACTTCAGCTGTGAACTGGAACAAATAGGCAAAACGAAACATGGACAAAAGTCCAACTTATCTAGTAGTTGTCAGAAGCAGGAACAAGCACTGAGAGGCATCAGATAACATTGTTGACCGGCAAGAAACCACCAGAGAAATGAGCTTAAATAGCGACACCCACTACTGATGGAACCAGGTGAAACAGGAAAGAGGATGACAAGTCCAATTCCACAAGCGGCCACCGGGGGAGCCCAGAATCCAAATTCACAACAGCACGCACAGCGCAGGCGCCGGATTTAAGAAGAAAAAGCGCAAAGGGGGCGGCGACCATCGCCCCTGAAGAGAAGAGTGACGGCCGTTGGGGGATTCATACAGGACACTTAGGACCGCCTCCAGGTACAATATCTGGTCTTTGTGGACAATTTTCAAAACGCTTTATTGAGGTAATAACTTAATCAAAAACTAAAAGAGCCACCTTGTTAGACTGCAGCATTACTGCTGCTCAAGGTGGCTCTTTTAGTTCATAACGGCTGGGGGGGGGGGGTGACAGTGGCCCTTTAAATAAAATTGGCAGGGAAATGGATGTATTCTGCACTTACTGGAAGGATGACATCAACAATCAGATATGGTGGCGGTTTATTGTCGAGACGTTTCAGAGTCACACCAACTCCTTCTTCAGGACAACCATAGAGTCTTATCTATGGTTGTCCTGAAGAAGTAGTTGGTGTGACTCTGTCATCCCTCCAGTAAGCGCAGAATACTTCCATTTCCCTGGCAATCTTATCCATGACACTTTCATATGGAAGCTGCAGCATGCGGTTTTTAGACTTTTCAGTGGTTGCATCTCACTCAGTCCCGCAAGGTTAAGCGTATTTACTCATTTTCTTTCTTTCCCTGACTGGAAATTCTTCCACGCACGCTCAGTTTCAAAAGACGGAACCCGTCGCTGGATTCCTACTTTTGACAGTCAGGGACGGATCCTGCACCCATAGGCTTCCATTATAGCCAACGACGGGCAGCGCAGGATCCGATGAGCGATTTTCCAACGTGCAGAAAAAACGTTCTTCTGTACGTTTTCTCCACCCCTGTATGTTTTTTTCAAAAATCGACGGATTCGGACGGGAGCTCAAAGACGGAAGTGTGAAAGAGGCCTTATGTCAAAGTCAGACATAGCGTTCTCGTCGTGACCATTATACAGGAAAAACTGTGTAGCCATAAAGGTTGGCCACAGAGTTTTGCATGGGACACAGCTGTTCGCGATGCAAAATCAAATCATTCTTTGACCCCTTTACAATATCAGAAGATGGTATATGGAGCGGGCTCACGCAGCGAGCCCGACCCATACCTGGCAGGCGATGGCTGTGTATTACAGCCAGGACCTGTCGCTAACAATTGCAGGTAGACTGTTGTGAATTCTGCTCTTGGGCTCCCTCCGGTGGTTGTTGGTGGTAGTGCAGTTGTCTTGGGGTTGTAATCCGGGCAGGTGTTTCTGCTGATTGCAGCTCTATTAGGTATTTAGGTGTGCAGGATCCATGAGTCTGTGCCAGTTGTCCATTGTACTTGGAGGGATTGCATCTCTCTGGCTCCTCATGCCCTGCTGCCAATTCATCTAAGATAAGTGTCTGGTTTTTTGTCTCTGTGCACACATGCAGTGTGCTTTGCAATTCAGTGCAATTTATTGTGTTTTTGTCCAGCTTAGACTTTGTTTGGATTTTTCAGTCATGCTGGATTCTCAGGAGATGCAGATATACTTTCTATGTCTTTAGTTAGATGTGGAATATTTGTATTATCTGCTGTGGATATTTTTAGGGTTTTAATACTGACCGCTTAGAATTCTGTCCTATCCTTTTCTATTTAGCTAGACGTGCCTCTTTTGCTATAATCATGTTTTTCTGCCTGCGTGTGTCTTTCCTCTTATACTCACAGTCAATATTTGTGGGGGGCTGCCTATCCTTTGGGGTTCTGCTCTGAGGCAAGATAGAATTCCCATTTCCAACTATAGGGGTATTTAGTCCTCTGGCTGTGTCGAGATGTCTAGGACGTGTTAGGTACATCCCACGGCTACTTCTAGTTGCGGTGTTAGTTTAGGGTTTGCGGTCAGTACAGGTACCACCTTCTCCTGAGAAAGTCTCTCATGTGGCTCCAAGGTCACCAGATCATAACAGTAGACTGGTGCACCGCCTGCGAATGCTAGCCTGACAGCTGCATTAAACGCGCATCGGCATGCACGCGCGTGATTCTCTCCACCCATCGGAGCGTCCGAGACGTGATCGTGGGTCGCCGATGTCATTGTCATGATGGCTGGGGCTCAGCTAATGACCACCATGCCTGTCATTAACCCCTTCACCCCCAAGGGTGGTTTGCACGTTTTGGACCGGGCCAATTTTTACAATTCTGACCACTGTCCCTTTATGAGGTTATAACTCTGGAACGCTTCAACGGATCCCGGTGATTCTGACACTGTTTTCTCGTAACATATGGTACTTCATGATAGTGGTAAAATTTCTTTGATATTACCTGCGTTTATTTGTGAAAAAAACGGAAATTTGGTGAAATTTTTGAAAATTGTTCAATTTTCCAACTTTGAATTTTTATGCAATTAAATCACAGTGATATGTCACACAAAATACTTAATAAGTAACATTTCCCACATGTCTACTTTACATCAGCACAATTTTGGAACCAAAATTTGTTTTTGTTAGGGAGTTATAAGGGTTAAAATTTGACCAGCAATTTCTCATTTTCACAACACCATTTTTTTTAGGGACCACATCTCATTTGAAGTCATTTTGAGGGGTCTATATGATAGAAAATACCCAAGTGTGACACCATTCTAAAAACTGCACCCCTCAAGGTGCTCAAAACCACATTCAAGAAGTTTATTAACCCTTAAGGTGTTTCACAGGAATTTTTGGAATGTTTAAATAAAAATTAGCATTTACCTTTTTTTTCACACAAAATTTACTTAAGCTCCAATTTGTTTTATTTTACCAAGGGTAACAGGAGAAAATGGACCCCAAAAGATGTTGTACAATTTGTCCTGAGTACGCCGATACCCCATATGTGGGGGTAAACCACTGTTTGGGCGCATGACAGAGCTCGGAAGCGAAGGAGCGCCGTTTGACTTTTCAATGCAAAATTGACAGGAATTGAGGTGGGACGCCATGTTGCGTTTGGAGAGCCACTAATGTGCCTAAACATTGAAACCCCCCACAAGTGACACCATTTTGGAAAGTAGACCCCCTAAGGAACTTATCTAGAGGTGTGGTGAGCACTTTGACCCACCAAGTGCTTCACAGAAGTTTATAATGCAGAACCGTAAAAATAAAAAATCATATTTTTTCACAAAAATTATCTTTTCACCCCCAATTTTTTATTTTCCCAAGGGTAAGAGAAGAAATTGGACCGCAAAAGTTGTTGTAAAATTTGTCCTGAGTACGCTGATACCCCATATGTGGGGGTAAACCACTGTTTGGGCGCATGGGAGAGCTCGGAAGGGAAGGAGCGCCGTTTGACTTTTCACTGCAAAATTGACAGGAATTGAGATGGGATGCCATGTTGCGTTTGGAGAGCCACTGATGTGCCTAAACATTGAAACCCCCCCACAAGTGACACCATTTTGGAAAGTAGACCCCCTAAGGAACTTATCTAGAGGTGTAGTGAGCACTTTGATCCACCAACTGCTTCAAAGAAGTTTATAATGCAGAGCCGTAAAAATAAAACAAACATTTTTTTCCCACAAAAATTATTTTTTAGCCCCCAGTTTTGTATTTTCCCGAGGGTAACAGGAGAAATTGGACCCCAAAAGTTATTGTCCAATTTGTCCTGAGTACGCTGATACCCCATATGTGGAGGGGAACCACCGTTTGGGCGCATGGGAGGGCTCGGAAGGGAAGGAGCGCCATTTTGAATGCAGACTTAGATGGAATGGTCTGCAGGAGTCACATTGCGTTTGCAGAGGCCCTAATGTACCTAAACAGTAGAAACCCCCAACAAGTGACACCATTTTGGAAAGTAGACCCCCTAAGGAACTCATCTAGATGTGTTGTGAGAGCTTTGAACCCCCAATTGTTTCACTACAGTTTATAACGCAGAGCCATGCAAATAAAAAATATTTTTTTTTCCACAAAAATTATTTTTTAGCCCCCAGTTTTGTATTTTCCCAAGGGTAACAGGAGAAATTGGACCCCAAAAGTTGTTCTCCAATGTGTTCCGAGTACGCTGATACCCCATATGTTGGGGTAAACCCCTGTTTGGGCGCATGGGAGAGCTCGGAAGGGAAGGAGCACTGTTTTACTTTTTCAACGCAGAATTGGCTGAAATTGAGATCGGACGCCATGTCGCGTTTGGAGAGCCCCTGATGTGCCTAAACAGTGGAAACCCCCCAATTATAACTGAAACCCTAATCCAAACACACCCCTAACCCTAATCCCAACGGTAACCCTAACCACACCTCTAACTCAGACACACCCCTAACCCTAATCCCAACCCTATTCCCAACCGTAGATGTAATCCAAAACCTAACCCTAACTTTAGCCCCAACCCTAACCCTAACTTTAGCCCCAACCCTAACTGTAGACTTAACCCTAACCCTAGCCCCAACCCTAACCCTAGCCCCAACCTAACCCTAGCCCCAACCCTATCCCTAGCCCCAACCCTAGCCCTAACCCTAGCCCCAATGGTAACATGGAAATAAATACATTTTTTAAATTTTTTTATTTTTCCCTAACTAAGGGGGTGATGAAGGGGGGTTTGATTTACTTTTATAGCGGTTTTTTTAGCGGATTTTTATGATTGGCAGCTGTCACACACTGAAAGAAGCTTTTTATTGCAAAAAATATTTTTTGCGTTACCACATTTTGAGAGCTATAATTTTTCCATATTTGAGTCCACAGAGTCATGTGAGGTCTTGTTTTTTGCGGAGCGAGTTGACGTTTTTATTGGTAACATGCTCGGGCGCGGGAGATTTTTTGATCGCTTTTTATTCCGATTTTTGTGAGGCAGAATGACCAAAAACCAGCTATTCATGAATTTCTTTTGGGGGAGGCGTTTATACCGTTCCGCGTTTGGTAAAATTGATAAAGCAGTTTTATTCTTCGGGTCAGTACGATTACAGCGATACCTCATTTCTATCATTTTTTTAATGTTTTGGTGCTTTTATACGATAAAAACTATTTTATAGAAAAAATAATTATTTTGGCATCGCTTTATTCTGAGGACTATAACTTTTTTATTTTTTCGCTGTTGATGCTATATGGCGGCTCGTTTTTTTGCGGGACAAGATGACGTTTGCAGCGGTACCATGGTTATTTATATCTGTCTTTTTGATCGCGTGTTCTAATTTTTGTTTGGCGGTATGAGAATAAAGCGTTGTTTTTTGCCTCTTTTTTTTTTTTTTTTTTACGGTGTTCACTGAAGGGGTTAACTAGTGATATAGTTTTATAGGTGGGGTTGTTATGGACGCGGCGATACTAAATATGTGTACTTTTATTGTTTGATTTTTGTTATTTAGATAAAGGAATGTATTTATGGGAATAATATATTTTTTTTTTCTTTATTTAGGAAATTTTTTTTTTTTTTTTTTCACACATGTGGGATTTTTTTTTTTTACTTTTTTACTTTGTCCCAGGGGGGGGACATTACAGATCGGTGATCTGACAGTGTGCACAGCACTCTGTCAGATCACCGATCTCACTTACAGCCGTGCAGGCTTACAAGCACCTGCACGGCACCCGGAAGTAATCCCTGCAGGACCCGGATGCAGCCCCGCGGCCATTTTGGATCCGGGGCCTGCAGGGATAGGAGGTAGGAGACCCTCGCAGCAACGCAATCACATCGCGTTGCTCCGGAGGTCTTAGGGAAGCCCGCAGGGAGCCCCCTCCCTGCGCGGTGCTTCCCTGTACCGCCGGCACACCGCGATCATGTTTGATCGCGGTGTGCCGGGGGTTAATGTGCCGGGGGCGGTCCATGACCGCTCCTGGCACATAGTGCCGGATGTCAGCTGCGATAGGCAGCTGACACCCGGCCGCGATCGGCCGCGCTCCCCCCGTGAGCGCGGCCGATCGTGCTGGACGTACTATTCCGTCCTTGGGAATTAGGGCCCACCCCACATGGACGGAATAGTACGTCCAATGGCAGAAAGGGGTTAAGGAGTTCCTTTGAAACCCTGCCTGTGGCCGGTCTTCAAAGAAGACCATGATCACTGCATATAGCTATTGGATGATCGCATCTTCAATTTTCCTAAGGGAGCTAACAATAATAGTGGAAAGTAAAAAAAAATATGCAAAAACAAACTCTAAAAGTTCAAATCGCACCCTTTCCCCATTGAAAATAAAGATATTAACCCCTTAAGCCCCGAGGGTGGTTTGCACGTTAATGACCGGGCCAATTTTTACAATTCTGACCACTGTCCCTTTATGAGGTTATAACTCTGGAACGCTTCAACGGATCTTGGCGATTCTGACATTGTTTTCTCATGACATATTGTACTTCATGATAGTCGTAAAATTTATTCGATATAACTTGCGTTTATTTGTGAAAAAAATGGAAATTTGGCGACAATTTTGAAAATTTCGCAATTTTCCAACTTTGAATTTTTATGCCCTTAAATCACAGAGATATGTCAGGCAAAATACTTAATAAGTAACATTTCCCACATGTCTACTTTACATCAGCACAATTTTTTGGGAACCAAAATTTTTTTTTTTTTGTTAGGGAGTTATAAGGGTTAAAAGTTGACCAGAAATTTCTCATTTTTACAACACCATTTTTTTTTAGGGACCACATCTCATTTGAAGTCATTTTGAGGCATCTATATGATAGAAAATAACCAAGTGTGGCACCATTCTAAAAACTGCACCCCTCAAGGTGCTCAAAACCACATTCAAGAAGTTTATTAACCCTTCAGGTGTTTCACAGGAAATTTTGGAATGTTTAAATAAAAATTAACATTTAACTTTTTTTCACATAAAAATTATTTCAGCTCCAATTTGTTTTATTTTACCAAGGGTAACAGGAGAAAATGGACCCCAAAAGTTGTTGTACAATTTGTCCTGAGTACGCTGATACCTCATATGTGGGGGTAAACCACTTTTTGGGCGCATGGCAGAGCTCGGAAGGAAAGGAGCGCCATTTTACTTTTCAATGCAAAATTAACAGGAATTGAGATGGGACGCCATGTTGCGTTTGGAGAGCCCCTGATGTGCCTAAACATTAAAACCCCCCACAAGTGACACCATTTTGGAAAGTAAACTGTTATGGTCTGGTGGCCGAAGAGCAGCATGAGACGTACTCTGGAGAAGGTGGTACCTGTACTGACCGCAGACCCTGAACTTAACCCCGCAACTAGAAGTAGCCGTGGAATGTACCTAGCGCTCCCTAGACATCTCGACACAGCCGGAGGACTAATTACCCCTAGAGATAGAAAAGGGAAAACTATCTTGCCTCAGAGAAAATCCCCAAAGGATAGAGAGCCCCCCACAAATATTGACTGTGAGAGGAGAGGGAAAAAACATACACAGACTGAAATGAGAATTTAGCAAAGGAGGCCACTTCTAGCTAAATAGAAAGGATAGGACAGAGTACTATGCGGTCAGTATTAAAACTAGAAAATATCCACCACAGAAAATACAAAAACTCCACAGCTAACTAAAGATATGGAGGGTATATCTGCATCTCCAGAGATACCAGCTTGGCTAAACAAATCCTTATACAGACCAAGCTGGACAAGACAAAAACATGGAAAAGAACTGAACAATCAGGCCACAGCATGTGGACAGCAAAAATCAAGGCCAGAACTTATCTTTGTTGAAATTAACTGCAAAGCAGAAGAGACCAGGCAGGGATGTGAATCCTCCAGGAACAATGGACAACTGGCACTGACTAAAGGGTGAAGCAAGACTAAATAGCCCAGTCAAAATTGCAAAAAGTGAACACACCTGATAAATGCTGCGATTAAGAGACAGCAGCACTACCACTTACAACCACCGGAGGGAGCCCAAGAGCAGAATTCACAACAGTACCCCCCCCTTGAGGAGGGGTCACCGAACCCTCACCAGAGCCCCCAGGCCGTTCCGGACGAGCCAAATGAAAGGCACGAACCAAATCATCAGCATGAACATCGGAGGCAACAACCCAAGAATTATCCTCCTGGCCATAACCCTTCCATTTGACAAGATACTGAAGCTTCCGCCTCGAAAAACGAGAATCCAAAATCTTCTCAACCACATACTCCAACTCCCCATCAATCAACACCGGGGCAGGAGGATCAACAGAGGGAACAACGGGCACCACATATTTCCGCAACAAACATCTATGAAAAACATTATGGATGGAAAAAGAGGCTGGAAGGGCCAAACGAAAAGACACTGGATTGATAATCTCAGAAATCCTATAAGGACCAATAAACCGAGGCTTAAACTTAGGGGAAGAAACCTTCATAGGGACATGACGGGAAGACAACCAGACCAAATCCCCAACCCGAAGCCGGGAACCAACACACCGACGACGGTTAGCAAAACGCTGAGCCCCCTCCTGAGACAACACTAAATTGTCAACAACATGAGCCCAAATTTGTTGCAACCTGTCAACCACAGAGTCCACCCCAGGACAATCAGAAGGCTCAACCTCCCCCGAAGAAAAACGAGGATGAAAACCAGAGTTACAAAAGAAGGGTGAAACCAAGGTAGCAGAACTAGCCTGATTATTAAGGGCAAACTCGGCCAATGGCAAGAAAGCCACCCAATCATCCTGATCAGCAGACACAAAGCATCTCAAATAAGTTTCCAAAGTCTGATTAGTTCGCTCGGTTTGGCCATTTGTCTGAGGATGAAATGCGGAAGAAAAAGACAAATCAATGCCCAGCCTAGCACAAAAGGCCCTCCAAAACCTAGAAACAAACTGGGATCCTCTATCGGACACAATATTCTCCGGAATGCCATGCGAACGAACCACATGCTGAAAAAAACAACGGAACCAAATCAAAAGAGGAAGGCAACTTAGGCAAAGGTACCAAATGAACCATCTTAGAAAACCGGTCACAAACCACCCAGATAACTGACATCCTCTGAGAAACCAGAAGATCCGAAATAAAATCCATAGAAATATGCGTCCAAGGCCTCTCAGGGACCGGCAAAGGCAAAAGCAACCCACTAGCGCGGGAACAGCAAGGCTTGGCCCGCGCACAAGTCCCACAGGACTGCACAAAAGAACGCACATCCCGTGACAAAGAAGGCCACCAAAAGGACCTACCAACCAAATCTCTGGTACCAAAAATCCCAGGATGACCAGCTAACACAGAACAATGAACCTCCGAAATCACCTTACTAGTCCATCTGTCAGGAACAAACAATTTCCCCACTGGACAGCGGTCAGGTTTATCAGCCTGAAATTCCTGAAGAACCCGTCGTAAATCAGGGGAGATGGCAGAAAGAATCACCCCTTCCTTCAGAATACCGACCGGTTCAAGGACCCCAGGAGAATCAGGCAAAAAGCTCCTAGAGAGGGCATCAGCCTTAACATTCTTAGAACCCGGAAGATACGAGACCACAAAATCAAAACGGGAGAAAAACAGGGACCATCGGGCCTGTCTAGGATTCAGCCGTTTGGCAGACTCGAGATAAATCAGATTCTTATGATCGGTCAAGACCACAATACGGTGCTTGGCCCCCTCAAGCCAATGTCGCCACTCCTCAAATGCCCACTTCATAGCCAACAACTCACGATTGCCGACATCATAATTGCGTTTCGCAGGCGAAAACTTTCGAGAAAAGAAGGCACGGTTTCATCAAGGAACCATCAGAATTCCTCTGAGACAAAACAGCCCCTGCCCCATTCTCAGAAGCGTCAACCTCAACCTGAAAAGGAAGAGAAACATCCGGCTGACGCAACACAGGGGCAGAAGTAAATCGGCGTTTAAGCTCCTGAAAGGCAGAAACAGCCGCAGAGGACCAATTCGTCACATCAGCGCCTTTCTTCGTCAAATCGATCAGGGGTTTAACCACACTGGAGAAGTTGGCAATGAAACGGCGATAAAAATTAGCAAAGCCCAAACATTTCTGAAGGCTCTTCATGGATGTGGGCTGGATCCAATCATGAATGGCCTGAACATTAACCGGATCCATTTCTATAGATGAGGGAGAAAAAATGAAGCCCAAAAAAGAAATCTTCTGTACTCCAAAGAGGCACTTAGACCCCTTCACAAACAAGGCATTATCACGAAGGATCTGAAATACCATCCTGACTTGTTTCACATGAGACTCCCAATCATCTGAAAAAATCAAAATATCATCCAAATATACAATCATGAATTTATCAAGATAATTCCGAAACATATCATGCATAAAGGACTGAAACACAGATGGAGCATTAGAGAGTCCGAATGGCATCACAAGGTATTCAAAATGGCCTTCGGGCGTATTAAACGCAGTTTTCCATTCGTCACCCTGCTTAATACGAACAAGATTATATGCCCCTCAAAGGTCAATCTTAGTAAACCAACTAGCCCCCTTAATCCTAGCAAACAGATCAGAAAGCAAAGGCAAAGGGTATTGGAATTTGACCGTGATCTTATTCAAGAGGCGATAATCAATACAGGGTCTCAAGGAGCCATCTTTTTTGGCAACAAAAAAAAACCTGCTCCCAATGGTGAAGAAGATGGCCGAATATGCCCCTTCTCCAAGGACTCCTTAACATAGCTCCGCATGGCGGTATGTTCTGGCACAGACAGGTTGAAAAGTCGGCCCTTAGGGAACTTACAGCCTGGAATCAAGTCAATAGCACAATCACAGTCCCTATGCGGTGGAAGGGAACTGGACTTGGGCTCATTGAATACATCCTGGAAATCTGACAAAAACTCAGGAATTTCAGAAGAGGGGGAGGAGGCAATTGACATCAAAGGAACGTCACCATGAACCCCCTGACAACCCCAACTAGTCACAGACATAGATTTCCAATCTAATACCGGATTATGCACCTGTAACCATGGGAAACCCAGCACAATAGCATCATGCAAATTATGCAACACCAGAAAACGACAATCTTCCTGATGGGCTGGCGCCATGCACATGGTCAGCTGTGTCCAAAACTGAGGTTTATTTTTAGCCAACGGCGTAGCATCAATGCCCCTCAAAGGAATAGGACTCTGCAAAGGCTGCAAGGGGAAACCACAACGTCTGGCAAATTCTAAGTCCATTAAGTTTAGAGCGGCGCCTGAATCCACAAATGCCATGACAGAAAATGACGATAATGAGCAGATCAGGGTCACAGATAACAGAAATTTAGGTTGTACAGCACTAATGGTAACAGAACTAGCGATTTTCTTGGTACGCTTAGGGCAATCAGAAATAACATGAGCAGAATCGCCGCAGTAAAAACACAACCTATTCTGACGTCTGAATCCTTGTCGTTCAGCTCTAGACACAATCCTATCACACTGCATAGGCTCAGGACTCCGCTCGGAAGACAATGCCATAGTGTGCACAACTCTGCGCTCGCGCAAGCGCCGATCAATCTGAATGGCCAGAGACATAGAATCACTCAGACCAGCAGGCGTGGGGAACCCCACCATAACATCTTTAACGGATTCAGAAAGACCCTTTCTGAAGATTGCCGCCAAGGCATCCTCATTCCATTTAGTCAGTACAGACCATTTTCTAAACTTCTGGCAATATGATTCTGCCGCTTCTTGACCCTGAGACAGGGCCAACAAGGTCTTCTCAGCATGATCCACTGAATTAGGTTCGTCATACAATAACCGAAGCGCCTGAAAAAAGGTGTCTACATTAAGCAACGCCGGATTCCCAGGTTCCAGGGCAAATGCCCAATCCTGGGGGTCACCACGCAGCAGAGATATAACAATTTTAACCTGCTGGATGGGATCACCAGAGGAACGGGGTTTCAGAGCAAAAAACAGTTTACAGTTATTTTTAAAGCTCAGAAATTTGGACCTATCCCCAAAAAACAAATCAGGAGTTGGAATTCTAGGCTCTAAAACCGGAGTCTGAACGATATAATCGGAAATACCCTGTACTCTAGCAGTAAGTTGATCCACACGAGAAGCCAATCCCTGAACATCCATACCAGCTCCGAACTCCTGAGCCACCCAGAGGTAAAGAGGGAAGAAAAAAAAAAAAACACAACAGACTACAGAAAAAAAAATGGCTCAGCACTTTCTTTCCCTTCTTCTGAGATGCGGTTAACTCATTGTTGGCCAGTTGTACTGTTATGGTCTGGTGGCCTAAGAGCAGTATGAGACGTACTGTGGAGAAGGTGGTACCTGTACTGACCGCAGACCCTGAACTTAACCCCGCAACTAGAAGTAGCCGTGGAATGTACCTAGCGCTCCCTAGACATCTCGACACAGCCGGAGGACTAATTACCCCTAGAGATAGAAAAGGGAAAACTATCTTGCCTCAGAGAAAATCCCCAAAGGATAGACAGCCCCCCACAAATATTGACTGTGAGAGGAGAGGGAAAAAACAAACACAGACTGAAATGAGAATTTAGCAAAGGAGGCCACTTCTAGCTAAATAGAAAGGATAGGACAGAGTACTATGCGGTCAGTATTTAAACACTAGAAAATATCCACCACAGAAAATACAAAAACTCCACAGCTAACTAAAGATATGGAGGGTATATCTGCATCTCCAGAGATACCAGCTTGGCTAAGCAAATCCTTTTACAGACCAAGCTGGACAAGACAAAAACATGGAAAAGAACTGAACAATCAGGCCACAGCATGTGGACAGCAAAAATCAAGGCCAGAACTTATCTTTGTTGAAATGAACTGCAAAGCAGAAGAGACCAGGCAGGGATGTGAATCCTCCAGGAACAATGGACAACTGGCACTGACTAAAGGGTGAAGCAAGACTAAATAGCCCAGTCAAAATTGCAAAAAGTGAACACACCTGCTAAATGCTGCGATTCAGAGACAGCAGCGCTACCACTTACAACCACCGAAGGGAGCCTAAGAGCAGAATTCACAACAGTAAACCCCCTAAGGAACTTATCTAGATGTGTTTTGAGAGCTTTGAACCCCCAAGTGTTTCACTACAGTTTATAACGCAGAGCCGTGAAAATAAAAATTCTTTTTTTTCTCCCAAAAATGATTTTGTAGCCCCCAGTTTTGTATTTTCACAAGGGTAACAGGATAAATTGGCCCCTTATAGTTGTTGTCCAATTTGTCCTGAGTACGCTGATACCCAATATGTGGGGGGAACCACTGTTTGGGCGCATGGCAGAGCTCGGAAGGGAAGGAGCGCCATTTGGAATGCAGATTTAGATGGATTGGTCTACAGGCGTCACGTTGCATTTGTAGAGCCCCTGATGTACCCAAACAGTAGAAACCCCCCACACGTGACCCCATATTGGAAACTAGACCACCCAAGGAACTTATCTAGATGTGTTGTGAGAACTTTGAACCCCCAAGTGTTTCACTACAGTTTACAACGCAGAGCCGTGAAAATAAAAAATCCTTTTTTTCCCACAAAAATGATTTTTAGCCTCCCAAATTTTTATTTTCCCAAGGATAACAAGAGAACTTGGACCCCTAAAGTTGTTGTCCAATTTGTCCCGAGTACGCTGATACCCCATATGTTGGGGTAAACCCCTGTTTTGGCGCACGGGAGAGCTCGGAAGGGAACGAGCACTGTTTTACTTTTCAACGCAGAATTGGCTGGAATTGAGATCGGACGCCTTGTCGCGCTTGGAGAGCCATGATGTGCTTGAACAGTGGAAACTCCCCAATTCTACCTGAAACCCTAATCCAAACACACCCCTAACCCTAATCCCAACGGTAACCCTAACCACACCCCTAACCCTGACACACCCCTAACTCTAATCCCAACCCTAATCCCAACCGTAAATGTAATCCAAAACCTAACCCTAACTTTAGCCCCAACCCTAACTTTAGCCCCAACCCTAACCCTAACTTTAGCCCCAAACCTAATCCTAACTTTAGCCCCAACCCTAACCCTAACTTTAGCTCCAACCCTAGCCCCAACCCTAGCCCTAACTCTAGCCCTAACCCTAGCCCTAACCCTAGCCCTAACCCTAACCCTAGCCCTAATCCTAATGGGAAAATGGAAATAAATACATTTTTTTAATGTTATTATTTTTCCTTAGCTAAGGTGGTGATGAAGGGGGGTTTGATTTACTTTTATAGCATTTTTTATATCGGATTTTTATGATTGGCAGCTGTCACACACTAAAAGACGCTTTTTATAGCAAAAAAGTTTTTGCGTCTCCACATTTTGAGACGTATAATTTTTCCATAGTTTGGTCCACAGAGTCATGCGAGGTCTCTTTTTTTGCAGGACGAGTTGACATTTTTATTGGTAACATTTTCGGGCACATTACATTTTTTGATCGCTTTTTATTCCGATTTTTGTGAGGCAGAATGACCAAAAACCAGCTATTCATGAATTTCTTTTGGGGGAGGCGTTTATACTGTTCCACGTTTGGTAAAAGTGATAAAGCAGTTTTATTCGTCGGGTCAGTACGATTACAGCGATATCTCATTTATATCATTTTTTTATGTTTTGGCGCTTTTATACGATAAAAGCTATTTTATAGAAAAAATAATTATTTTGGTATCACTTTATTCTGAGGACTATAACTTTTTTATTTTTTTGCTTATGTTGCTGTATGGCAGCTCGGTTTTTGCGGGACAAGATGACGTTTTCAGCGGTACCATGGTTATTTTTATCCGTCTTTTTGATCGCGTGTTATTCCACTTTTTGTTCAGCAGTATGATAATAAAGTGCTGTTTTTTGGCTCGTTTTTTTTTTTTCTTACGGTGTTCACTGAAGGGGTTAACTAGTGGGACAGTTTTATAGGTTGGGTCGTTACGGACGCGGCGATACTAAATATGTGTACTTTTATTGTTTGTTTGTTTTTTTAATTTAGATAAAGAAATGTATTTATGGGAATAATATTTTTTTTTTCTTTATTTAGGATTTTTTTTTTTTTTTTTTTACACATGTGGATTTTTTTTTTTTTACTTTGTCCCAGGGGGGACATAACAGATCGCTGATCTGACAGTTTGCACAGCACTCTGTCAGATCAGCGATCTGACTTAGAGCGCTGCAGGCTTACCAGCGCCGGCTCTGGACCCGGAAGTAATCCCTGCAGGACCCGGATGCAGCCCCGCGGCCATTTTGGATCCGGGGCCTGCAGGGATAGGAGGCAAGAGACGCTCGGAGCAACGCGATCACATCGCGTTGCTCCGGGGGTCTCAGGGAAGCCGGCAGGGAGCCCCCTCCCTGCGCGATGCTTCCCTATACCGCCGGAACACTGCGATCATGTTTGATCGCAGTGTGCCGGGGGTTAATGTGCCGGGGGCGGTCCGTGACCGCTCCTGGCACATAGTGCCGGATGTCAGCTGACACCCGGCCGCGATCGGCCGCGCTCCCCCCGTGAGCAAGGCCGATCGCTATGATGTACTATCCCGTCGGTGGGAATTAAGGCCCACCCCACCTCGACAGGATAGTACGTCATATGGGATTAAGGGGTTAAAAAAAAAAAGAAACATTTGTGGTATTTCCGCATTCAGAAAAGTCCAATCTATAAAAATATGAAAACAATTAACCTGATCGGTAAACGCAGTAAACAAACAAAAAAAATCAAGAACGCCAAAAATCCTTTTTCTTTTAGTCGCTGAAATTCCACAAAAAATACTGTAACAAGCGGTTAAAAACTCACATCTATCCAAAAATGGTGTCAATAAAAGCATAATTTCACCCCCCAAAAAATAAGACATCACACAACTCCATTGGCGGAAAAATAAAATGTTACGTGTCTCCAAAATTAGTGACACAAGTGAAATTTTTTTTTCCGCAAACTTCTGATTTTTTTTTCCCCACTAAAACAATAATAAAACTGGACAGGTTTGGTATAGCCGTATTCATATTGATGAAAATAATAATATTGTAAGGTAGATTTTACCACAAAATGTATACGGTAAAAACAATTCCTAAAAAGCAATGTCAGAATTACGTATTTTTCCCAATTTCACTGTACTTGGAATTTTTTCCTATTTTCCAGTACACTATGTGGTAAAATGAATGGTGTCTCGCAAAAAAAAAAGTCATATGTCTATGTGGATGGAAAAATAAAAGCATTATGGCTTTGGGAAGAAGGGGAGGAAAAAAAAGAAATTGGCCAAGGTGTGAAAGGTTAATCGGCAACTTAAAAACTACAGCGACAGCTGACCACCAAGGTTCTCAGCCGCATCTTTTAAGTCTGGCCATACACTTAAAGGGGTTATCCACTGACTAGGTTGATAACTTGTTGATTGTGAGGGTCCGACCATTTGTACCTGCACCGATAGGCAGAACAGGGCACTTTAATCCCTGTTAGAATGTAGCGGCAGTAATCATGGATGGCCTGCGCTCCATTCATTCCCTATGGTGCTGCTGAGTGCTGCGCTCTGCTTTTTCCCTAGAGAAGGCATGGAACTATGGTCGGCTCTTCAACCTGCCGCACCTTGTGTAATGGGAATAAAAGTTTCCCGTCAGTGATAAAATTCCCAAATTCACCAATCGGTGAGGGCCCCAGTGGTGGGACATCCACAGATCATCAAGTTATCACCTAAACAGTGGATAGTTGATAATTTGTTTTAAATGCACAACACCTTTAAGTGTAAATGGTTCGTACACTTTAAGAGCTGTACATGTGTAAGAGGTGCGCGTCTCTGGTCTGAGTACTGTACAATGTATTCCCTTTGGGCAAGTTATAAGCCGAAGATTCCTTTTATATCACGCTGTCGACAGAAATGTTCTGTGCGCTCTGGCTGTCTATGGAGCAGGCTGTCCCTTCCCTGTGATGTGCAGACTCATTGATGTGACTGGTGGAGTTCTTGATGTCACCTTGTCCTTGAAGCATGTGCTGTCACACTGGATGTTACTGTGCAAATGTGAGGACATGTGGAAAGTAGGACAATAGCATTACAACATCGGCAGAATCATGGGGTGATGACTCTTGAAACCAAGCCTTTTCTAGTCTTTTTTTTTCTACTGTGATCATAGAATCATATTTAATCTTTCCATCAAAATGCCATACAAGGGCTTGTTCTTTATGCGTGAGGAGTAACATTATTTTTTTTTGTTGTTTCTTTGATTATGACATCTTCACTTCATTCCGTGGATCAGTACATATATAGTGATGCCAAAGTTCTATACATTTTTTTGTTTTGCTACTTTTACACAATAAAACCCCTTTAAAAGTAATTGTTTGTTTGGCCACGTTCTCAGAAACATAACTTTTATATTTTTCAATTAAGCTGTTTTTTTTTAATTAAACTTTGGGATACCTTTTTTTTTATTTTGAATACCCTTTTGAGAGGTGGATGAATAAAAACACAATTTTTATGGTGTTCACTGCATGGGTTAAAGGGAGTTTATCATGTAAAAAAAACACTAAGTGCTCTTTCAGACTTCAGTGTGAGTTTCCACATGTAACGGAGACACTTACACACGTAGACACATTAAACAAATGATGTGAGCTTGCCCTGTATTTTTGATAACCAGCCAGGCAAAGCTGACAGCTGCGGGACACAACCCCTAACTGCTTTAGCATGACTTGGTTATCAAGAACTAAGGGGTCCCCACATTGTATTTTTAAATTATTTATTTAAATAATTAAAAAATACGGCATGGGAACCCCTCTATTCTTGATAACCAACCTTGCTAAAGCTGACAGCTGAGGGTTTAAAGCTGACAGCAAAGGGTTGCAGCTCGCAGCTGTCAGTTTTGCCTGACTGGTTATCAAAAATACAGGGGAACCCCACGTCATTTTAAAAAAATATATAGCACAGGCGGGAGCTGATGAATACTCCCATCAGCCGCCACCTGCTTTTGCTGTTATCAGTTGAATACAACTTTCAACATTCTCCCCTGCTTGCACTTATCGCAGCACAATCAGGGGTGAATGATATGATCTGTCTTCAGCACCCGGCACCGGGGTATAGCGTGAACAGTACAGCTGATTCCAAGGCTCCAGTACATGTGATACTGATGCGGCACATGGCACTGATATCTCCGGTACTGGTTTTTCCTGTACCGGAAATATCAGGACATCTGAAAGAGCCCCTAACCTGCCAATTTGGCAGACCAGTGCTGAGCTGGCTGTCAGTCAGTGCTGGGGCGCGGTTACAACGCTGCTCACTGTGTACTGAGTGGTGACTAAAACCGTACTCATTTATTATTTTAAGCCCAAGGCTGCCTGGAGAAATAAAGTTAATTTCCTCCCTGTAGCGGGGCTCTCAGTGCGACTTTCAGTAACCGGGCTTTCAGAACACTATTTACCTGCAGTTTAACCACATATGTGCAGGTTATTAACGTTTGGGGACATAATATGTTCCCTTTAAATAAAATTATATTTTTAGAGACCATCCCACCACGACAAGGTGTACCGATTTAGGACAGACCCTAATTTTTGTAATTCACCTCATTATGCGTCAGCAGATGTCAAAACAAATGGGGGCAGAGCAGACCCAGACCTTACTGTTCAGACACCTACCTGTGCAAGCTGTATAAACAAGATGCACAGCCAAAAAAGTGGGAGCCTCACCCCTGTTTATACAAAGTACAAGTGTGGCACCCCAGGGTCCTGGTCGTCACAGTAGCATTGCTTTCCTTAAGGGGAGAGTGATGTTACGTTTGGAGGCAGGGAAGGATAACTGTCACCAGGTAAACACAAGCATGCAAAATGTTCACACTCCAGGCCACCAGGGGGAGCTTTTAATCCTATTTACTAGGTGACTCCCTATATATATGGTAGTTTGAAGGGAAAGTTAGACAGTTCGTGCCAGGAAGCAGACTGGAGCAGTCTGAGGAAGAAGGTGTACAGAGCTGTGTAGCCGCAGTGCTGCAGCTCCTGGGAAGAGATTATACGAAAGCCGAATATATTGCTGTGAGCGTGTAGGAGAGAGAAGCACAGGAGAGTAACACAAGTGGGAGACCAGCCACGAGAAGGCTGCCTCCTTCTGAGGCGCAGACACCGGTAGCCGGAACACCGAGATTGTAAGGGACTCCACCACTTACATCAGAGACCGGCAGGACAGCTGAACTGCAAGTTACCTGTCCTCAACACACACCTGAGACACAGTAACACATATTTCCGGGGTGTGCTAGAGTCATTGTAAAAAGGCTTGAGTTACCTGTCATGCAGGTATTGTCCTATCCTATATGGGGGACAGAGACGACTTGTGAGGACCTTATCTGAAGCCATAGGCAGTAAGGAACTACAACACCACCGCGCTAGAGGAAGGCTTTAATCTTCACCTGGATAAGGGACTCCCAACTTGCCTCCAAGCCAGCCGGACCTTGCCTGCCCTGTGATCTGGTGCCCTGGACTGTGGCTGTCTGAAGTCTTCAGTAAACAAGGTAAAGAGACTGCAAACCTGTGTCCTCGTTCTTTACTGCACCTTCCACCATCTTCCATCTACACACCGGGAGCCCTGGGGATATACTCACCTGTGGGAAGTTATACCATCTAGCTGCCATAACATCACCCCAGAGGACCCCTTAAAGCAGCGTCAGTCCCCACTGACCGAATACCACAGGTGGCGTCACAAACATAAACTCTATTCACCAAATCCCTTTAAATACTTTTCCCCTTTTACAAGGCCGCCCAGGGCCACGGACCGGGTCGCCACCTTGACATCCCCCTGTGAACACCAGACCTGGTACCGGGTACCCCACGGCCCTGGCAGGCGACTCACAAACAACTAAAGCAAAACCATAGAAATATGCCGGAATATATGTTGGTATAAGTGCAATGTAACCATTTAATAGACAAAACCTAGGAAAATAAATAAATAAACAAATACTGTGTAGTAAGTAAACAGCAATAGTACTGCTAAATAACAGAGGGTAGTTACTTAACACTAGAGAGAGAACAAGAGTTAGGTACCATCCCGATTGGGTACACCTTGTTGAGGTTGGATGGCTTTTATGCTTTTTGTACCCTATGTTATCTACAGGTACTATTACTATTTACTTACTACAGAGTATTTGCTCATTTTGTTATTATCCTAGGTTTTGTCTGTTAAATGGCCACGGTGTCCATGTGCACCTACATTGCACTTATACCAACATATATTCCTACTCATTTCTTTTGATTCCCTTTATTTTTTTTTTTGTTTATACAAATAGGGGTATGGCAGAGCAAAGTACTGTAATACGCATGAGGTGCCTTTACGTCCATGTCTTCGACGCTCTTTGGCCTCTCCTGGTGCACACCGATTAAGGGACTTTGTGTTGAGCTCAGCGGAGCAGAGTAAAGTACATCTGTGCAGGAGCACGATTGGGGGACACTGTGTGGATGATGTAGGACGCGTCATCCACATGAAGCAAGCATGAGGATGGCGACTGCAACGAGGGAGGAGGCGCCGAAGTAATACCAGAGATGCCCATAGGACAGGACAGCACCATATGGGGGTATAATAAAAGGTATTTTTTTGAATCTGCAGAGATTGGAGACTTAAATACTGTAAAGGAGGCCTTAAAGGTGGTGATCGTAGTTTATATTGGGAAAACCCGGTGGCAGGTTCCCTTTAATATTAATGTCCTTTACATCCTGTGATACCTGACTAGTTGCTGTATCTTGGTGGTGACTCCAGATGGCTGCAGTTACATGTATTTAACAGGTTTGACAACTTCAGTGATGTAATAATTTAAGATCCAGTCTTCATTTCAATAACTCAGCTTACATTTATATTTCATGATAGAATTATTACTTATTCATTATTTACTCAAACGGTCACTGTCAGGGCCGTATTTGCCACTAGGCACTCGAGGGCACGTGCCTAGGGCGGGGACAATGCAGGGGGCGGCACCTGAGCAAGTTTAAGAAAAAAAAAAAAAAAAATTTTTTTTTTTAAAGTCCGGGGTCGCCCCACCCAGGGGCGCCGCTATAATGAGGTGAGTTGAGCACTTCACCTCTAGCGGCATCCAGTCCCTCAAAACGCCGCTCCCTGCAGTCAGATCAGATGTGCCGGGTACTAGCAGTAGCCATAAGCATGCCCAGGCAGCCAGGGAGACGAGCTACTTGAACGAACTAAGCACAGCCTGTGGGCGGGGACTGTGGCTGCTTGCCTGCTACACAGTAGCGTAGCGACTGGAGGGGGCAGAGGGGGGCATCGCCCCGGGCCCTGTCACATGAAGGGGCCCACCGGGAGCCAGGGCCACTTCTGTGACATACAGAACACAGCATAGGAGCAGAGCAGTATGATGTCTGCTCTACTCCCATCTGACGGAGACTCTGCAGGCTGCTAGCACAGTGGCCGGCTGCAGTCTCCCTCCTGCAGTGAATGGTTTCGCCCCTTCTGACCTGATCATGAAGCTTTTCCCCGGCTGCAGTTCTTCCCTCTGTGCACGCTGGGATTGGCTCAGGCACGCTGG
This sequence comes from Ranitomeya variabilis, assembly GCF_051348905.1. NCBI lineage: Eukaryota > Metazoa > Chordata > Amphibia > Anura > Dendrobatidae > Ranitomeya > Ranitomeya variabilis. Next base: position 123,110,759 of record NC_135236.1, on the reverse strand, counting down.
GTCCTAGTGCCCACATGTTGCATTTCACCAAGACACTTCCTGGTCCTGTCTGCAAACTTTATCAGTAAGTGCTGGGGATGGAACATTATAGGTTTATTAAATTCAGGTATGTCACTATGATGTGAATGTGAGACCATTGAGGTATTGTGGGAGCTGAAAGTGGGTGAGGGGGGACAGGGTAATGAGGGGGTGGATGTGAGACCATGGGGGTATTGTGGGGGAGGGAGACAGGGCACTGGGGGGTGAATGTGAGACTATGGGGGTGTTGTGGGCGCTGAAAGTGGGTGAGGGGGACAGGGTACTGATGGGGTGAATGAAAGATGATGGGGGTATTGGGTACTGAAGTGGGGGAGGGGAGGCAGGGCACTGGGGGGTAAATGTGAGACCATGGGGGTGTTGTGGGGGCTGAAGGTGGGTGAAGTGGGACAGGGCACCGAGGGGTGGATGTGAGATGATGGGGGTATTGGGGCTGAATATTATAATGTTTTGTTCTGATATTATATGTGCTCCATCATGTGATATTTGCTGTGTGGGGAGGCTGGAGATGGGGTTAGGGGGCTTTGATACGTACCACCTGGGTCTTTATGAGTATTAGTATAAGGAGCCGCATACAGTAACCAGCAGCTGCATCACATTTACAGCACCACTCCGGCATTATTATTTATTTCATTGCTGGAGCGGTGCTGAAAATCCCCGTCCCCTGCCCCCTGCCTGATACTCACCTTCTGGCGTTTTCATCTGTTTTAGTCTCCGCTCGGCTCCGTCTCCTGCAGTTTGTGACCTGTCCGAGGCTCCAGTGTTTCATGAAGCGGCGCAGAGGTCACTAATCAGTGTGAGTCTGTGGGAGCCTCGTTCTGGCCTGTTCCTCACTCTCAGGCTATGTGCACATGGTGCGGATTTGGCTGCGGATTCGTAGCAGTTTTCCATGCGGTGTACAGTACCATGTAAACCTATGGAAAACCAAATCCGCAGTGCCCATGCTGCGGGAAAAAAACGAGCGGAAACGCTGCGTTGTTTATTCCGCAGCATGTCAATTCTTTGTGCGGATTCCGCAGCGCTTTACACCAGCTCCTGTATAGGAATCCGCAGGTGTAAAAACGCAGGCAAAATCCTCACAAAAAAGCAGGAAATCCGCGGTAAATACGCATGTAAAACGCAGCACATTTTACCTGTGGATTTTGCAAAAACTGTGCGGGAAAAATGTGCATACGAATCCGCAACGTGTGCACATAGCCTCATAGTCTTACATTGAGCGCTTGTGACATGGCTTCTCACTTCTGGCCAGTCAGAAGCTGCACTCACAAGTTTGAGCGTGCCACAAAATAGTGAATACACCGGAGGATGAGTAAATGACTGGGAATGGGGACCTGCGCTTAAAGCACCACTCCAGCGGTGGAAAAAAATCCTGCTAGAGTGGTGCTTTAATAATTTAATAATAAGCAATTTAATACTATAAAGTTGATAAAGGTTTGGAATAAATGTCTGCAGTCACTATGTGACTGCAGACTGCCAAATCATGACCGGGAGCTGCGGGCCCATCATACTGTGTATAAGGAAGCTGCGGGCCCATCATACTGTGGTAAGGGAGCTGTGAGCTCATCATACTGTGATAAGGGAGCTGTGAGCTCATCATACTGTGATAAGGGAGCTGTGAGCTCATCATACTGTGATAAGGGAGCTGCGGGCCCATCATACTGTGGTAAGGGAGCTGTGGGCTCATCATACTGTGATAAGGGAGCTGTGGGCTCATACTGTGTATAAGGGAGCTGTGGGCCCATCATACTGTGTATAGAGGAGCTGTGGGCCCATCATACTGTGTATAGGGGAGCTGTGGGGGCCTTATACAGTGTATATGGAAGCTTTGAGCTCACCATACTGTGTATAATGGAGCAGTACATGAGGGACTTAGGGGACATTATTAAATGTAAAGTGGGCACTTCAGCATTATTGTATTGTTATAGGGGCACTCAGAGTATTGCGACCACCAGAGTTGCATATTGTCACAATATGGCGGTAAAATCAGTGTTCGTTTTTGTGTATAGGTTTATTTTCAATAACAGCGAGGTCATATTCTGAGGTTCCCCCATATTCACAATTAGAGTGCGCAACCGTCACTGTAATTCTCTCGTGCCCCCCCCCTCTGTTCTCTCGTGCCCCCATCTATTCTCCTATGCCCCTGGTATTATGCACTTGTCACTGTCACCTGAAGATTCCCATTATGGAGCAGGTGTAATCCGCTGCAGAAACCGCACAAAGAATTGACACGCTGCGGAATGTAAACCGCAGCGTTTCCGCACGATTTTTCCGCAGCATGTGCACTGCGGATTCCGTTTTCCATAGGTTTACATTGTACTGTAAACGCATGGGAAACCGCTGCGGACCCACAGCGGCGGACCCGCAATGTGTGCACATAGCCTTAGACGCTTCTCTGAAGGGGGGCCTGTGCCAGTCACCTGACAGTTGTGGGCTTTAATTTTCTCTTATTTTGCCAAATTTTCAAAAGAGTAAGGGATGGTCTTAAAAAATAAAATTGAAAACCCCCTATTACATTATTTAGTGATTCTCATTCGTGTCGGTGTTCCCCTCTGGTACCAAAAGTGATGTCGACCTGTGCATTTTTTACATGACCGCTGCAGCCAATCACTGACCTCACAGTCATTTGCTGTACATAATAGTACGACCACTGCAGCCTGTGATTAGTGGGGGTCAAATGGTGAAGGCCCCTGCAATCATTATTATTTATCGTACATCTGGATACAGATCTACAGTAGGTAGCAATTAAAGGGGTGTTCAGGGCTGTAGACATATTTCTGCACTCTATGTGACTTCAAACTACTGAATGCATGTAAAGAGTAAATGTAATGTAAATTGAATGTAAGTAAAGAGTAAACCAGATTTATTTATACTGATTTTACTATGGGGGGGGCGCCATTTTGCAGTTCGCCTCAGGCAGCATAGAGGCTAGGTTCACCCCTGGCCCCACCCACCCACCTCAGTCTTGGCTGCTGCGGGGGGAGGGGGTCTCGGGCGCAGGGCCCCCATCAGGGCATTACAGCCCTGACTACTGTATGGGGCAGAAATGGGTGCTGTACCTTTAAGCAGCAGGCCCAAGTGTATCACGGTCCTGACGCGGGTCATGTGACACGCTGCGCGCTCTTATGTAGGAGCACTGGAGCAGACTGGAGGTGTGAGAGCCCTCAGGAATACTCCGCAGGTGACGGCACAGACAGTAAGGAGTTAACTGCTGTCAGCCCGAGGATTTCCTGTCTCCTCGGTAACAAGGAACCTTTCTGTGTCATCTGCGGGGGAAGTGTTTCAGTGCTGCACTTCTTGTGCTCTGCCAGTACTGTCCCCCATGTGGTGAGAAGGTGACTGGGGGGTTTGTACAGGGAGCATCAGGGGGGTCTGGGGATATTGGGGGTCTCACCTCTGTGCTTGTCTGCCCCCTCAGATGTTGCCTGTCAGAGGGGGGACCCTGCTAAGGTCCATGGCTGCTGTCTGCAGGTAAGAGCCCTTCTGTCCTGTCTCAGCTGCTGTAGCACTATAAGTCTCAGCATGCACATACAGGGGAGACACAGATTGTGGTGATTTACACGTTTCAAGCTGGAAGACATTTTGCTTTTTTGTAGAGAAGCAGGACGGACATGTTTGTGGGAGACGATACTGAAGTCGGCGGTGAGCAGGGAGAGGAGGCGGGCAGTGTGTGAGGACTCAGGAAGCTGCAGAGAGGAGTGAGGTGAGAGAGGAGACGGGAGTCTGCTGATGTGAGTGAGGAGAGGGGAGGCTGGTAAGGGGAGGAGATGAGAGGCTGGTAAGGAGAGATGAGAGGCTGGTGGGGGAGGCTGCTGAGGAGATGAGAGGCTGGAAAGGAGAGGAGATGAGAGGCTGGTGTGGGGAGGCTTCTGAGGGGAGGAGATGAGAGGCTGGAAAGGAGAGGAGATGAGAGGCTGGAAAGGAGAGGAGATGAGAGGCTGGAAAGGAGAGGAGATGAGAGGCTGGAAAGGAGAGGAGATGAGAGGCTGGAAAGGAGAGGAGATGAGAGGCTGGAAAGGAGAGGAGATGAGAGGCTGGAAAGGAGAGGAGATGAGAGGCTGGAAAGGAGAGGAGATGAGAGGCTGGAAAGGAGATGAGAGGCTGGAGAGGAGATGAGAGGCTGGAGAGGAGATGAGAGGCTGGAGAGGAGAGGAGAGGCTGGAGAGGAGAGGAGATGAGAGGCTGGAGAGGAGAGGAGATGAGAGGCTGGAGAGGAGATGAGAGGCTGGTGTTGGGAGGCTGCTAAGGAGAGGAGAGGCTGGTGAGGAGAGGCTGGTGTTGGGAGGCTGCTAAGGAGAGGAGAGGCTGGTGAGGAGAGGCTGGTAAGGAGAGGAGATGAGAGGCTGGAAAGGAGAGGAGATGAGAGGCTGGAAAGGAGAGGAGATGAGAGGCTGGAAAGGAGAGGAGATGAGAGGCTGGAAAGGAGAGGAGAGGCTGGTGAGGAGAGGCTGGTAAGGAGAGGAGATGAAAGGCTGGTAAGGAGAGGAGATGAGAGGCTGGAAAGGAGAGGAGATGAGAGGCTGGTGTGGGGAGGCTGCTGAGGAGAGGGGATGAGAGGCTGGTGAGGGGAGGCTGCTGAGGGGAGGAGATGAGAGGCTGGAGAGGGGAGGCTGCTGAGGAGATGAGAGGCTGGTCTCATGCTGTATATGGGGAGGTTATGTGGGTCTCATGCTGTATATGGGGAGGCTGTGTGGGGCTCATGCTGTATATAAGGGGCTGTGGGGGGTTTAAAGATATATAGCGGGTGTCAGCATACTTAATTCTCAATATTAAGTGATACAATTAATACTAATTAATATTGAGTAGAATTATTTTCATGCTATTTCATGCACCACAACAGTCATGGTCTTTCATCTGGCCCCTCGGGGAAATAAATTGCCCACCCCTGATCTAGAGACATGGAGTGAGAAGCCCACAGACGATAGCAACAGATTAGTCTGTTCTCTCACTAAATTACCCATCCAGCTCTTCACACTATTCTCTCTGAAACGTCCGAGCATTGCAGAGATAGACTTCCCTGCTTGCAGTCTGACTGATGCTGCCCGTGGTTTTGGTAGTATGAATCGACTGACAGGTTGCCCTTAAAAATCTGTCAGCCAAACCGTGCAACCGTGGCAGAATCAACTGACTATGTACTGTGTATGAGATCCACCAGATTCTCACATGACAACTAATGGAAAGGTTTGCTAAGGCTACTTTCACATCAGCGTTTTTCTCCGTTCGCGGCAGACACTGCAGTTTTTCCGCATCTGTCGCGTAACATATCACTTACGGGCCGGCAACTCTGCGTTCGGCCTCATTCATTCCCTATGGGACTTGTGGACATGTGCGGCACTTGAGGCGAGACAAAAAAAAACCACTGCTAGCATCATTTTTTTTTCCTGTTGCTGCAAGTACCGCATTTGCCGGATCGCAGCAAAACCGCAAGTGCCGCAAGTCCCATAGGGAATGAATGAGGCCGAACACAGTGTTGCCATAAGTGATCCGTTACGGATGCGGAAAAACTGCCGGATCTGCCGCAAATGTCAAAAATCGCTGATGTGAAAGTAGCCTAAGTCACTGCCGATAGTGTCTGCATTAGTCATACTCGCCAATGGGGGAGGCAGCACGAAAAGTGCCTAGGGCAGCAGAAACTCTAAATACGGCCCTGGTCACTGTCATTCCAACAAACTTTGCATGAATTAGTAGTACAAGCAAATATGAGAAACTTTGTAACCTCAATTATTAGACATATGCTTCTTTCTTTACTTTTGAATCACTTCTCCTTCTACTCCTGCCTCTTAAATTCATAATTTATTCTGGAAAATGGCTACAGTCCTTGCTCAAGACAGACCGCCAATTAACAGAGCGATCAGATTACAGCTGCCAATTGAAGTCTATGGAGAGGTGAGGAAGATGGAGAAGCAGAGTAAGGGAGAGATGCACACACATGTCACTGTTGCTTTCTAGTAAGTGTTTTATCTCACCCAGTGCTGGATTCACAGGTACACTCCTCTACTTTTGCTTCTTAGCATGTGCTACAGAGATACAGAAGAGTAGGAATCCATCATGTTTGTATGTCCTGTGTATCCCCTTAGTGACCACTAATATGTCTTTTTACTGACCTAAGGATATAGCATCCCCATACTGATGACAATCCAGCAGCTGTCAGCTGTACACTATGGCTGACAACAGCCACTATCAGTGTTGGCACTGACCATAGCGGTTTAACCCCTTAAATGATGCTGTCTATAGTGACTACAGCATATAAATGGTTACGAGAGCGTGGGGGTTCCTTCTTTAACCCCATCGGCACCCTAAGATCTTGATCGTGTGGTCCTGATGTTTGCCATGGCAGTTCATGGCCAAATAACAGCCTTACAGTCTCAGAGCTATAGGGGCTTGTTCAGACGTTATCAAAATTTAGGTGGTAAAAATACACTTTTTCATTCCTATCATGCCATTTTGCATTAATTCCTGAAAAGCACCTGAAGGGTTAATGAAATACCTTAAAGCAATTTGGAATATGTCGAGGGGTGCTGTTTTTCAAATGGTATCACATTTGGGAGTTTCCAATACGTAGGACCCCCAAAGTCACTTCAAAACTGAACAGGTTCCTAAAAAAAATAAGTTTTGTAAATTTCCTTGAAAAAATTAAAAGTTACTGTTTTAAACCTTCTAAAACGCTAACAAAATAAAATAACATTTTACAAATGGTGCTGATGTAAAGCAGACATGAGGGAAATGTTATTTGTGAATGTTTTTGGGTGGTGTGACTGTCTGGATTAATGGGATAATCATTCAAAATTTGAAAATTTATATTTTTTAAAATTTTTGTCACATTTCTGAAGTTTTTATAAATGAAAGCAAACATATCAACTTAAATTCACCATTATCATAAAGTATAAGTTGAAGCATTTCAAAGTTATTGCTACACAAAGTGACACTGGTCTGATTTAAAAGAAAAAATTAGTCACTAAGGGGTTAAAGGAGACATCATAACATCTAGTCTCCAGCCACAAGCTCCGAGACCACTGAAAATTAAAGATGGAGCAGGCGGAGGATGAACAATACAAGATGAAAAATGGCCTAAAAGCTAGGAATTGTGTTATTCCTCATGTGCAGATAAGAGACAGCTCATTCTGAACATTCACCTGAAATGACAGAAACATTTTATCAGTGACTCAACATTCTCAAACACGATCTGTACCGTATTGTTTGATTTCTGAAAAAAATGAGATGATGGTATTGTACAGCTTATATTTAGCCTCAAACTATGTTCACTGTTTTTTAAAGAGCTTGTCTCAGCTTCATAAAAGGGCAAAATTGTAAAGTGCTGGTAGACGCAAAAAGGATCAGAACAGGTTGGTGTCCTAGAGAAGGAGCGCAGTGCTTATGCAGCGCCCCAGAGTCCTGGTCGTTGCAGTAATGTCGCTCTGCCGCTAAGGGGAGTGATGTTACGTCTGACTGCACTAAAGGAGTTCACCTGATCAGGTAACACTCACACTACACTTCACACTCCGGCCACCAGGGGGAGTGGTTCTATCTAGTAGGCCACTCCTCACACTCTGGTAAAACTGGGGGTTGGACAGGAAGACAGCGAGAAGTAGCTGGGAAGAGCTAGAGAGAGGACCTGTCAGGGATGGGATCCTGACAGAATCCTAAGAAAGGAAAAGAAGCGAAGTTTATTGTGCCGAGTGAGAAAAGCAGGAATACAGCAAAGAGGCAATAGGACCAGAAGGAGTTGTGCTGAAAGACCGAGGCAACATCCTTCTGAGGCGCAAACAACCGGTGGCCGGAACGCCGAGAAAGTAAGAGACTTTAAGTATTACTTCAAACCACGGCAGGGCAGCTAATTATAGGTTGGCTGCCTCACTTAAACACCTAAGCAGACAACGGAGGCAGCTGTGGGAGAGGGGCGACTCTAGAGTCCCGGAAGAACTCCAGGCCTACCCCGTCATACAGGTGCGTCCTAGCCATATCATCTGGGGACGGAGAGAACGAGCATCAGAGACAGACAGAATAAGTTGTGAGGACTATCCCGGGTTGTTCAGCAGGGAAGGACTACAACACACAGGCGCTAGAAGGTAGACACTGATTCCCACCTGAAAAGGGAGCTCCGGATGTGCCGTTGGACCGGCCGGTCTCAGCCAGCCCTGTTAACAGTGCCCTGGATTGGGTACCTCCAAACCTTCAGTAAAGGAAAGGTAAAGAGACTGCAACCTGGTGTCCTCGTTAATTTGCTACGACCTGCACCGCACCATAACATCGTCACCATATCCACACCTATTATTTGGGCGCCCCTCAGCAGGGTCACGGACCGGGTCTAGCCACCGTGACAACCCCAGAACAGAGACTCAGAGGCCCGGTACCGGGTACCCCTCGGCCCTGTGACAGTGGGGGCGCTACACTTACAAGCACTTTTCTATACAGCTTGTAAGCGCTGCCTTGCATGTGCTCAGATCGCTGGATTCAACCAGCTACAGTGCCCCCTGCTACTCCCATGAGGCTGCAGAGGCAGAACTGGTTATATAGCAGTTTGGAGACCGCACAGCTAGGGCCAGCTGCGCAAACATACCGCCGATCTGAACTGTCAATCAATCAGGAGAGCACCATGTCGGGAGGATTAAGCAGAGAATTTGGGAACAATCCTTTAATGCATTTAGTAAGCCAATGAAAAGTTAAAGGTATTGTTGCTTTTTCTGGAACAAGGTCGATCTTGTTTTTTCTAACTTATACAGCCCTTTTAACACATATTCCTAATAAGATATTGAGCTGGTGTAGACTTCACATTCACAACGCATCCATTATGATGCAGTTTTTATAAGTAAAAACTGGGAATTGATCCAAAACAAGGAGACGTATACAGCTTTTAATTACTTATCCTCCACTATTGATTATGGCTTAAAAATAATGGAAAAATATTTAATGTGAGCTGTCTCCCATCGTCACTGCTTGAGTCGGGCCAGATTTACATGTATGGGCATTGTACCTGAGATATCTGTGCAATACAAGAAGCCACAAGTGCCACATCAGGGGTGAACATACCACTGGAGCAACCTATGCGGCTGCACAGGGGCCCAAGTGGTAAGCGGGCCCGCTTCTACCTCCATTGCAGGTGTAGATGTACATTAAGAGCTATAGGACTGCAAAGGGCCCATATATTGTTTTTGTACAATGGCCCTCTTAGTCCTGTGTCCATCCCTGGGCCACGTGTATTTTCATCCAAATCCACAAGGGATAGTGTGGGGATAAAAAGTTTGCATTTCTGAGGGTCCGTGTCAGACTGTCAGCGCTTCCTACCTGAAGCTGCCCCCCACCCTCCCGACATTTCTAAGCTGTAATTTGTAACGGCCGCTGGGGTTAGTCGTCCAGGTAATGGATGGACAGAGGTTTGATGGTTAAGGGGCTTGAGTGTATTGGGCTAAGATGCGTTTGGTAAGTTCTATGGTTATGGATTTATAGATGATTTAATTAAACTAATTTTATATTATGGTTGTATTTTTAATTTTATGAAAGGCCATGGCCGATATTTATCCACCAATTTAACGTGTCAGGTGATTTTTTATTTAGTGTGTTTAAGTTAATCATTTATATTGTGCTATGTAATGCCATGACTGGTGCAGCGGTCGGCATCTGATCTGCCCCAGCATTTTGTAACGGGGGTGAAATGTATCTGTCGGCAATACAAATTCAACTTTCTGCCAATTTTTCTGGGTCCAGCAGTTGGACCCCCACCAATCAGCAAGTTATCACCTATCCTATGAAAAGTGCTAAATTGTTTTTTTTCACTGGCCAACCCTTAAACTTTGTCCCAGACACGTCTATCCCCGACCACTGGAGGATGTACTCTGGGCAGAAGTGATCTGTAATAGATTACTACTAAAGCAAGAGATAAATGGCAGCTGTGCAGCACACTCAGTTCTGTACGATCTGCACAGGACACACTTATATTCTTCTATATACAATAGAGGTTGGAGATATTTGTATTGCGCTGCCTCACGCGTTCTATACCAGGCGGGTGCTGGCGGTTTTGTACAGCAGGCACCTACCTGTAACTGCTGAGAACGGAGCCTGCTCCGCTTGCGGAAGTTTAGTCCTTTAGGTGTCGTCCGGGTCGGATTTACACATTTCAAGGCCAAAGCAAGTAATTCTACACCCCCTCCCCAAGCCTCAAAAAATTGATTAAAAATGAATTGATTCAAAAGTTATCACACCCGCTGAAATTAACTTCACCATCACGTGTCTCATCAGAATGAACAATTTTTATCACGCTCACATATTTTCTTTTCAGAAATGTTCAGCACTTTTTCCTCATATAAATCAAACTGAACTTTCCTAGTGATTGGTGAACTTTGGCAACATCCAAAACATCAATACCCACATTTTGCAACATGTGCCATGAACAGGGCCGCCATCAGGGCATTATTGCCCTAACTGGCGTATAGGGCCCAGTGAGGCATCGGGCCCCCCTCTTCTGCTCACCGGGCCCCAGCTGCAGGGTTCTGCTGGTGCAGAAACTGAACCTGCGTCCAAGTTGCAGGTTCAATTAAAAGCCGCCAGCCAATCGGAGGCTGACGTCAGCACACACACGTCGCTGGACTATGACATCATTGTCATTTTCCGGCTACTCTGTGCTTGAAATGGATGGAGGGGACGTCGCCACTGGACCGCGGTTAGGTAAGGAGAAAGTGTTTTTTTTTTTTAATTGAAAGCAGCAAGCCACAATATGTTTCGACAGCAGGATGGAGACACATGGTGCAGGATCATGGGGCAGGATGGAGACAGATGGGACAGGATGGATATAGATGGATAGATGGGACAGGAACATGGGGCAGGATGATGGGACAGAAGGGGCAGGATGGGACATCACATGGGGGCGGAATAGATACTCATGGCAGGATAGGAGAACATATGGCTGGAGCCAGAAATTAGACACATGGGGGTCAGGATGGGGGGATATTATTACTGTAGGGGCTAATTTAGGGATATTATTACTGCAGTGATGTATTTTATTTTTTGAGGATACTGTTTTCAATGGGGGGGAACCTGTTACTATGCAGAGCGACATTATGTTGCATTTTTTTCTTCATCTGGTGTAGTGTAGAAGTCGGAAATAAATGAAGTAATGTGTTCTGCAAGCGGTGCTCTAGATAACTGTGTTATTTCCTGCAGCGACGAGCCCTGGTGTAATAATTATAGGGGATAACTCAGGAGACTCTTTGCGTGGAACAAGACAACTACAGGACACAGTTTTATAAGTGGTAAAGTCTATATTATCACACGGTGATTCAAACAGGTGCAGAGAGAAACTCAAGTCCACAACACTTGGTGCAAATAATAAACGCACCTTAGCAGTCTATAGGAAACTTCAGAGGAAAATGCAATCAAGCAGAAAGTCTATGAAGCACAGTTATTCTTGAGGATACTTGACACGAATAAATCCTTGTCTTAGTCCAGGCACAGATAGATATGCTTATTAGGCAGTTCAAATCATATCTTAGCTCAACCAGGGAGGCCTGGTTAATAGTCTCAGGTTATTGCAAAGCAGCAACAGCTTACATGACCAGCAAATGCAGATGGAAGGAAACACGAACAGCAGATGAAGGAGGATTACTGGAGACTTGTGTATGCAGCAGGAACTCAGAGCAGAGTAGCAGGATCACCACACAGGTTCACAGGAGCAGGTGTATAGCCAGGGAGTAATCAGAGGTCAGGAGCTGGATGCAAGGCAGAATACTCTAGCACAGACTGAAGGCTGGGGTGGAGTTTTATAGCAGGAGACACAGTGCACATGAGACCAAAGACGCCATCTTGAAAAAGGGCAGTAATGCACAAAAGGTAAAAAATGTTCAGAGTCCTGACATTACTCCCTCCTTAGAAGTGGCCTCAGGACGATCCTGGACCTGGTTTCTCAGGGAATCTCTGATGAAAAAGAGAAATCTTCTGTTGGGCATTGATGTTTTCCACAGGTTCCCAAGAGTCTTTCTCAGGGGGATATCCCTGCCATCTTATCAGATATTGGAGCCGATTCCTGCGAATCCTGGAATTAATAATTTCCTCCACCACTAATTGTTCTTGCCCATCAATCACCACAGGCTGCGGAGGTGGCACAACACATCCCTGGAAGGTATTAGGAGATACAGGCTTTAGTAAAGATACATGAAAAACTGGGTGTACCTTCATTGTCCTAGGCAGCTTCAGCCGGCAGGCCACAGAGCTCACAATACCGTTGATCTTGAAAGGGCCAATGAATTTCTGTCCAAGTTTTTGTGAAGGAACGTTTAACTTCAGATTCTTAGTTGCTAACCACACAGAATCTCCTACCTTGAACATGGGTGCAGGTTTACGGAATCTATCAGCCGATCTCTTATAACGTTCTTGAGCTGTGGTCAGGGATTCCTTCAGAACCTCCAGATTCTGTCTCATCGCAGTCAGCCTTTCCTCCACTGCCGGAACCGGAGAATTAATTGGAGACCTAGGTAAAATACACGGATGATAACCCAGATTGGCAAAGAAAGGTGTAAATTTAGTGGAGGCGCTCTGAGAATTATTATATGAAAATTCGGCTAACGGCAACAACTCCAACCAATCATCCTGGAGATGGCTGACATAGCATCTTAGATATTGTTCCACCGTCTGGTTGGTACGCTCAGTCTGACCATTTGTCTGGGGATGGTAAGCATAAGAGAGACAGACATTAATATTGAGTGCAGAGCAAAACCCCTTCCAGAATCTTGAAGTGAACTGTACTCCACGGTCAGAGATGATCTCATCCGGAACCCCGTGCAACCGAAAGACATTCTGTATAACCAAGTTCACTGTATCTTTAGCTGAGGGGAGGCCGGTGCACGGAACAAAATGAGCAGCTTTAGTCAGGCGATCAACTACCACCATGATTGTATTCATACCCCCCCCGATGTAGGCAGCTCCACAATAAAGTCCATTGATATAGACCCCCAAGGGCGGGACAGAACAGGTAATGGTTGTAGAAGACCCGTAGGTGCCACATGAGGAGTCTTGTAACGGGCACATACCTCGCAAGAGAGAACATAGTCCTTGGTATCCTTCAGGCAAGTTGGCCACCAGAAGAATCGGCTCAGGAACTCTTGTGTCTTCTGTACCCCCCTGTGACCAGCCAACTTGGAGTCATGTACCAACTTGAGGATCTGCAGACGGACGACCTCCGGGAAATAGATACGTCGATCTCTGAACCACATGCCACCCTTAAAGACAAGATTAATATCCACAGGTGGGTTGGCCAGAAATTCATCACCTTCATAGGCCTCCCTGCACTCCTTCCACAAGTCCTGATTGTGGATAACTCCGATGAAATTGGCATCAGATAGAATGGTCTTGGACGGGGCTCCAGGTATGGAATCCGCAGCATGGATTCGGGATAAAGCATCAGCCTTCCCATTACAAGAACCTGGACTGTACGAGATAACAAAGTTAAATTGATTTAAAAATAAGCTCCAACGAGCCTGACAAGGAGAAAGACATCTAGCGGATTTAAGGAACTCTAGATTGCGATGGTCAGTTAGCACTATGATCTGTTGTGCAGCTCCTTGCAGATGATGCCTCCATTCTTTGAAAGCCGCAATAATAGCCAGCAATTCCTTGTCTCCCACGTCGTAATTCTTCTCTGCTGAGGTTAGTCTACGGGAAAAGAAAGCACAAGGATGTAGCAGACCCTTCTCTCCAGTTCTTTGGGAGAGAATAGCCCCCAAAGCATTATCAGAAGCGTCCACCTCCACAATGAAAGGAAGTGTTGGATCTGGGTGTATCAACAGCGGTGCTGATGTGAAACAGACTTTAAGCCGATCAAAAGCTTCTTGAGCCTGTGATGACCACTTTTCCTTCTTTGTCAAGGAAGTAATGGGATGGACAATATCAGAAAAATTTCGAATGAAGCGTCTGTAGAAATTTGCAAAACCAATAAAACGTTGGACCTCCTTAACGTTCCTGGGTACCGGCCAGTCAAGGATAGCCTGAATCTTACCAGATTCCATGTTCAGCCCCTGGGGAGAGATGATATAACCTAAGAACTGTATCTCAGAAAGATGGAACTCGCATTTCTCCAGCTTAATATACAGATGGTTCTCTTTCAGACGTCTTAATACAGTTTTGATATGTTCTTCATGTTCCTGTGGAGAGTCAGAAAAGATTAGTATATCGTCCAAATAGATCACTACAAACTGGTCAAACAAATCTCTGAAAATGTCATTAGCAAGGTGTTGAAATGTTGCAGGGGCGTTACAAAGCCCGAAGGGCATCACAAGAGATTCAAAGTGTCCATACCGGCATCTGAATGCTGTCTTCCACTCATCCCCTGGACGAATACGCACCAAATTATAAGCCCCACGAAGATCCAGTTTAGAGAACACCTTAGCATGGCGGACTCTTTCCAGTAATTCGGGAATCAGAGGCAAAGGGTAACGGTTTTGTACGGTTACCTTATTGAGTGCTCGATAGTCAACACAGGGTCTCAGGGTCCCATCCTTCTTCTTTACAAAAAAGATAGGTGCCCCTGCTGGGGAGGAAGAAGGACGTATGAAGCCTTTGGCCAGATTTTCATCAATATACTTAAGGCTTGAAGCTCAGGTGCTGCCAAAGGGTATACGTTACCAAAAGGAATGGCTGCCCCGGGAAGCAGCTCAATGGGACAGTCATAATGCCTGTGTGGAGGAAGCTGATCTGCATTCTCCTTGTCACAGATGTCAGAGAACTCTTTATAAGCTGGAGGTAAAGAAAATACCTGTGCATGCGGTTCCGTAGCCGTGGACTCAGGGACAGCTTCTGTTAATGCTGAGTTTCTCCTTGTTGGGAAGATAATCTCCTTCGTCTCCCAGTTGATAATTGGGTTCTGAGAACGCAACCAAGGAATGCCTAAAATCACAGGAAAATGAGGAGAAGAAATTAGCAAGAAAGAAAGTTGCTCCTGATGATTAGGCTCCAACAAAATTTCAAGGGGTACGGTCTGCTGATCCACAGGCCCAGAGATTAAAGGTGACCCATCCACTGTTTCCATGGTAATTGGAGAGGCTCTTTGCTGAATTTTAATACCATGTTCCTTGGCAAATGCGATATCCATGAAATTGCCACCTGCACCAGAGTCAATCATAGCTGAACTGGAAATCCACTGTCCTGAAACACAGGATCTTAATAGGGAGAGAACAGTGAGAGTTCTTTTCCTTCAGCTCCTTGGGGGGTGAAGTCATAGAAAGTGAATGGGAAACAGCATTTAAAGGCAGGCTACATTCAGAGATGTCAGATTCATCATCACAGTTGTCATACTCCCCTATTGCTGCTAGCACCTTGTTAGGCCGTCTAGGACACTTAGGACAATTGATCAAGAAGTGGTCAGATTGGCCGCAGTACAAACATAGACTTTCACGCAGGCGATGCTCTCGGCGTTCATTGATCTCGCGCCTCTGAACGGAATCAATTTGCATGGGCACCTCCTCCACCTCCCGGGAGGTTTTACCTGCAGGCTCTTTGGAAGGAAGGGAAAAGTTAGAAATACGGTTATATGCAGCAAATTTCTCCTGCCTACGCTCAGTAAGGCGAATGTCTATGTGCACACAATGCTGTATAAATGTCTCTAGCTCTTGTGGTGACTCAGAGCGGGCTAGTTCATCTTTTACAATACTAGACAGACCCCTTTTAAAAATAGGCAATTGTGCATAACTGTCCCAATTGGTATCTACCGCTAATCTCCTGAATTCAGTGGCATACTCAATAACAGAACATTTAGCCTGGCGTAAAGACAACAAAGCAGATTCAGCGGTTGCACGGCGATTAGGGTCATCAAACATTAATGCCATAGCGGCCAAGAAATCATCCAAGTTATTCAACCGTGGGTCACGAGACTCAATCATCGGATTCGCCCAGGCGAGCGCTCGTGAGGTCAGTAGCATTATTACACACAATACTTTGGATCTATCAGTAGGAAAATGGTCAGCATGCACATCAAAATATAGCATACATTGATTCACAAAGCCACGAAATTTGTCGCGATCACCATTAAATCTGAATGGGGGCAACTTAGGTGGGCCAGCTGGTGGCGGTTGCCCAGAGGGTAAAGTCACTTGTGCAGCTATTTGCGTGCTTATGTCCTGAAAATCCCGTCCATACTGGGACTCTATGCCAGCAAGTTTGTTTTCCTGGGCTGCCAAGCGGTTGCTCAAGTCCTGCAAAGTTTGTCCAAACACTTGTTGATTGTGTTCAAAGCTTCCAAACTTCTTTTGCAGACCTTCCACATCTTTCTGCAGTGATCTAATTATGGAAAACACCTGCTCTAATTTGCTTTCTGCAGTCATTGTTCCAGCAGTCTCCTTTTTTTTTTTAGGCTAGAGTATCCCGTAATAATTATAGGGGATAACTCAGGAGACTCTTTGCGTGGAACAAGACAACTACAGGACACAGTTTTATAAGTGGTAAAGTCTATATTATCACACGGTGATTCAAACAGGTGCAGAGAGAAACTCAAGTCCACAACACTTGGTGCAAATAATAAACGCAGCTTAGCAGTCTATAGGAAACTTCAGAGGAAAATGCAATCAAGCAGAAAGTCTATGAAGCACAGTTATTCTTGAGGATACTTGACACGAATAAATCCTTGTCTTAGTCCAGGCACAGATAGATATGCTTATTAGGCAGTTCAAATCATATCTTAGCTCAACCAGGGAGGCCTGGTTAATAGTCTCAGGTTATTGCAAAGCAGCAACAGCTTACATGACCAGCAAATGCAGATGGAAGGAAACACAAACAGCAGATGAAGGAGGATTACTGGAGACTTGTGTATGCAGCAGGAACTCAGAGCAGAGTAGCAGGTTCACCACACAGGTTCACAGGAGCAGGTGTATAGCCAGGGAGTAATCAGAGGTCAGGAGCTGGATGCAAGGCAGAATACTCTAGCACAGACTGAAGGCTGGGGTGGAGTTTTATAGCAGGAGACACAGTGCACATGAGACCAAAGACGCCATCTTGAAAAAGGGCAGTAATGCACAAAAGGTAAAAAATGTTCAGAGTCCTGACACCTGGCTGGAAGAAGTCATGGTGATGTATGCTGGATGAAGATGAAAAGCGTAGATGAAGGACTTCACCAAGAGACGTCACTGGTCAGTCAGTGTGTTACATGTACACGCAAACTATACACTGTATATTATATACAGAGCTCCTGTGTATAATGTTATTGGTGATCACTGTATTACCTGTATACTATTAACTATATACAGAGCTCCTGTGTATAATGTCACCAGTGATGATCACTATATTACCTGTACACTGACACTATATACAGAGCTCCTATGTATAATGTCACTGGTGATCCCTGTATTACCTGTACACTGACACTATACACAGAGCTCCTGTGTATAATGTCACTGGTGATCCCTGTATTGCCTGTACACTGACACTATATACAGAGCTCCTGTGTATAATGTCACTGGTGATCCCTGTATTACCTGTACACTGACACTATACACAGAGCTCCTGTGTATAATGTCACTGGTGATCACTGTATTACCTGTACACTGACACTATATACAGAGATGCTGTGTATAATGTCACTAAGGCCGGGATCACACTACAGCGTAATACGGATGAGTGCTATGCGATAAAAAAAAAAATCGCATAGCACTCGGACCAATGTTAATCTATGGGGCAGCTCCCATCATCTGGTTTTTTTCTCGTCCGTATTATACTTACAAGTGAAATCGCAGTATGCTGCGATTGTCCGCGTATCTCAGCTGAGAAACGCCAATGCAAGTCTATGGGTGCGAGAAAAAATGGCACAGCTCACGGACCATGTGTGTGACTTGCGAGAAATTCTCAGGCATTGGGCAGGTGACAGGAAATTGGCTCAGCCATTATTTGCTCATTTTGCAAGTGTGTGAGAAAATCTCACCATACGGATACTTTTTTGAGAAAAAAAAAACGCATCCTGGCATTGCACACGGATGATACGGATCACCATATGGAGAACATTTGTGCGATTCTCAGCAGACAAAATCGGACAGATTTTTTTATGCATTGTGTGTGACCCCGGCCTTATGGTGATATCAGTGTTGTGTGTTTTTATTAATCATCAGTATTGTAGTATTCGGTCACTATGTGGTGGTAATATGTAGTCCGGCCATGGTGTGGTCATATTTGTCCCTTGTATGTGATATTATTGGTAATTTTAAAAATTGCAAAATAAATAATAATGTACCTAAAATTGTATTGGATATGTTAAGAAATATTTTATAAGTGACAGTATAGTAGGGCCCGGCCAAAAGAGGTTAACTTGTCGTGGTGGTGGATTAAAAAATCTTTTGGCCAAAACAAAAGCTGCTGGCTAGGTATGTGATCTTGTGATGGGAGCTGACAATGTGTGATTGGTGAGGATGTGGTGCAGAAGTGGAGTGAGGCTAGGGTGGAGCCTGGGCAGAGTCTCAAGCGGGCCCCGAAAATCTTGCCAGTATGGGGCCCCAAAATTCCTAGTGGCAGCCCTGGCAATGAACGCTGCTTCATGTCTTGGCAGCTTGATGCTTATACTTCTAGCTGCTGCTCGAGTTCCTGCTTTTGGCTTTCATCACTTTGGAGGTATTTTAGAGCATCTATTATGGCAGTAGATATGTAGAACGGAAGCTATATGAGCGCAATCAATCACTTGGAATCACTATTGTAACGCCAAGTCTGGAATTTTCCATTAACACGTGGTTTTTGCTGAGTGTGTGAAACAGATACAGCCCATGCTTTTTGCCTGTGACTGAGCAAGACAGCGCCGCTGTAGAGATGGGCGACGTAAATGTATCGCTCAGTTTATTTAATGTGCATGGATGTAAATATGAAAAAAAGCATTTTACTTGGACTTTTCAAAATAATACTGAAAAATTCGTAAATATTTGGTTGTTGTTTCGTCTGTACAGTATATATGTCCCCCTGACTGCTGCGCCCTAGGCTGTGGCCTAGTTTGGCTTCGTAGGAAATCCCACCCTGGGTGCCGTAGGGAACCTCAGGCCAGTGAGCCGATTCTCGGGGACCGCAGTACCGGCCCATTAATTTCTTCTAGCTCTGTGAGCACGTGCATGCAGTGTCCACTCCTGAGAGCAGAGGCGCATGCAATGGAATATTACGTCCTGACACCAGTGCCGGTGTCAGGACGTATTCTGTGGGCGGAGTTATTGCGCAATTAGGATGGTGTAAATATCCAAATGGCCCTTGGCAGAAAAAAGGTCTGCCCCCCCCCCCCAGGTTAGATGGTCGCCCCCATTGAGACCCTACGATGTGTGTACCCCATGGGCTGATGGCCGTCGGATTGTGTGGGCTATGGTGCCCCTGGTCTCCATGTCCTCCCCCGCCTCAGGCATGACTTATACAGGGGGACACGTTTCGGCAGGTACACCCTCCACCCCTGCTTCTCCCCTTCCCCAGTTTGGGGATGGGGGGGTGCACCATTTAAAGCCCGGCTGGTAGCTGTGAAGAAGGCCATGCGTGGGGCAGCATGGCAATAGGGCTGCCTTGGTGCAGGTCTCAATGCCAAAACGCAGACCCACATACATAGCGTTTTACTGTAATGCTGCAAACACAATGAGACGTGAGGTAACACGGGTGACTCCTGGTGTACAGACTGAACACGATGCATGGCCCGGCCTGGCCGCGCACCGCGCTCCACCAGCGGCTCCATCAGTGTCACCGTCCTCTCTGGGTACCAGCAATTATTGTAGTGATGATGGGGATGCTGAGACACGCCCCCTGACCGCCCCTTTCACCAATTAGCGGAGAGTGCTTCTTTCTTAGGAGATTCTCTACTCCTATTGGCTACTTAGCCATCATTCACTTATTCTGCGGTTATGATTGGTTGGCCAAATTATAGGGGGCGGGCTGTGTCTGCAGCACAGCCCGGCGGGCGCACTGTGACCCGGAGCGGGTGTGTGCCCGTTGTGTGCCCGGTTTCGGGATGATGTTAAGTCGCTTAATGAGCGGAAGCAACCGCAGTCTGGATCTCCCGTGTGTGTGCACCGTGAGGCTGCTGGACGACTCGGAGTATACGTGTAACGTGCAGGTGACAGGAGGGAGCAGGGGGACTGGATGGTGGCGAGGGGGACACGAAGGACAGGCAGGGCACGGGTGGGCCTGTGTGTGGCCGGCAGATGGCATGTCCGTGCAGTCCGGGCACACGATGCTGTGGGGCACACGATGCTGTGGGCACACATGTGCCTGTGCTGCCCATAATGTATTCCTGTCTGCTACACTCCATTGCCTGTAATGCTGTATCTGTGCACTTATTAGCAGGGGGCGCCCTCCAGAACTTCACCGTGCAGTACCCAGCCCTGACTGCTGGGCAGAGTGACACCAGGTCATGGGGGGGGGGGGGGCGCACTTCTTGTCTCCCCTCATGCTTCAAAATGACTTCTAAGTGTCGCTGCTGCTTTGTAATCACATAAACCTTGGGCGCAACTCCTGTCTGCAGCCGTCAGGGCCGGAGCCGCCATGACATTTACAGGTGGTGGTGCACAACACTGTACTTAGGGGCTCTAACCCCCGCAGCTTGTGTACCCTCTGTACCCCCGCAGCTTGTGTACCCTCTGTACCCCCCCAGCTTGTGTACCCTCTGTACCCCCGCAGCTTGTGTGCGCCCTGTACCCCCGCAGCTTGTGTACCCTCTGTACCCCCGCAGCTTGTGTACCCTCTGTACCCCCCCAGCTTGTGTACCCTCTGTACCCCCGCAGCTTGTGTGCGCCCTGTACCCCCGCAGCTTGTGTACCCTCTGTACCCCCACAGCTTGTGTACCCTCTGTACCCCCGCAGCTTGTGTACCCTCTGTACCCCCGCAGCTTGTGTACCCTCTGTACCCCCCCAGCTTGTGTACCCTCTGTACCCTCGCAGCTTGTGTACCCTCTGTACCCCCGCAGCTTGTGTACCCTCTGTACCCCCCCAGCTTGTGTACCCTCTGTACCCCCGCAGCTTGTGTGCGCCCTGTACCCCCGCAGCTTGTGTACCCTCTGTACCCCCGCAGCTTGTGTACCCTCTGTACCCCCGCAACTTGTGTGCGCTCTGTACCCCCGCAGCTTGTGTACCCTCGCAGCTTGTGTACCCTCTGTACCCCCGCAGCTTGTGTACGCTCTGTACCCCGGCAGCTTGTGTACGCTCTGTACCCCCCGCAGCTTGTGTACGCTCTGTACCCCCGCAGCTTGTGTACCCTCTGTACCCCCGCAGCTTGTGTACCATCTGTACCCCCGCAGCTTGTGCTCAGGGAGCCGTCTGCCCAAGACTCAGACTTGCCTGCGCTCTCACTGCAGACAGTGATGGACACTCTGGACAAGTCATTGCTGACAGACGCCAGTCAGGTAGGAGGGGTATGCAGAATCAGGGGACGGAGTGATAAACTGAGTCTCTTGGCCACTCCCAGTTCGCACCCTAATTAGCATGTTTGATTAAACTTCAATTTCTGCTGAACGGTTGCCGCGATGTGAACACTAAGGGATCACACTGGCGCATAACTCGACAAGCGCTAGCACATGTTTTATTGGGTCAGTGTTGTGCTATGGGGCAGTGCAGATCAGCGGTTATTTTCTCATGTCGGTTCGTTATGCTGCGAGTGGCTCTCATATTCGGCTCATGCACGGCATACAAGTCTGTAGGTGTGTGTGGAACATCGGACTGCACTCGGATGTCATTAGAGTGCAGTCCCAATGGAGAAATCAAGTTCTCCATCTTCTCCGCACCTGTGCTGCGAGAGAACTGGATCACACTCAGATGACACTCGGTACAAACTCTGACCGAGTGTCATTAGCATAATCGTCCCCATTGTCTCTCATGAGAGAACATACTCCAGTGTGACCGAGCCCTAGAGATGTGCTTTGTGTACCTGCTGTGTCCTCCCTACTGTACTGACAGATTCCCTTTACAAGTTGGATAATCAGCTTTACTCGCCCTACTCTGCTCCAGTGCTGGCTCTCTGCCGCTGCTCAGACTGCAGCCATGACATCATAACTACAGCGCACGGGAGCGCTGCAGCCAATCATTTGGCTTAGCAGCTTGTTGCATCTACATCGGTGTAGCTGAGTAACACGGTCACACGCGCTGTGGTCGGGATGTCACCAATGCAGTCTGTAGATAGTCACCGGGACCAATGGCGTAGAGCTAGCACTTGGGCTTGGGAGGGTAAGTAACAGTGATTTTATTATTTTTAGCTACCGCAAGCCAAGGGGTTAAATAAATTTATAAATGGAAAACCCCTTTAGTGGGTTATTCCAAAAATATTCATTGGATAGGGGTTAAACTTCTTATTGCTTGGTATCTGTCCACTGGAACCCCCAGCAATATTGAGATCAGGGCTCCTGTCTTGAATGAAGGAGAGGTTCGCATGCATGATCTTCCCTCCATTCATTGTCTATGAGACTGCTGGAAATAGACAAGTGATGAAATCAGCTTTATCCGGCAGTCCCATAGACAATGAAAGGAGGGAAAATTATGCATGTGCACGGCACCTCTGTTTCCTTCAATACAGGACTCTGCAGAGCCCTGATATCAGTATTGCTGGGGGTCCTAGCAGTCGGACCTACAGCAATCAGTAAGTTCTCCCCTATCTGGTGAAGTGAGGATACTTCAAAGGGAATCTGTCAGTAGGATCAACCCTCCTAAGCCGTCTATATTGCCATGTACAGTAGGTCCTAGAAAACTGAATAACATGATACCGTGATATCTGCAATTGGATCCTTATTCCAGAGAAATCCACATTTTCTTTATTATGTAAATTTTGCTGTTCAGGACTATGGGCCGGACCTAGATCTGTCTCTCTGAGACTCTGCCTGCAGAGATTATTTAAAATGAAAGGGGAGTTACCAGTGTGAGTCATGTAATGACTGACAGTCTGCTCTCATGATCTACATGTCTCATACTGGTAATGCCCAAAATTCTCTGGCAGCCGATTCTCTTGGAGATCTATGTCCGGCCCATAGATCTTAACAGCTCATTTACATATTCAGAAAAATGTGGATTTTTCTGGCATTAGACATCGGATTACAGATATCAAGGTATCAGCTACCTATGACCTACATCCCATATTGATAGTTTAGGGGGTAGATTCCCTTTAGGGCTCACTGGTGAGTAGCATCCGATGATGTCTCATGTGAGAGAATCGGATGCAATATGCAAATGACCCTCAGCTCTGCTGAGAGTGTAATCCAAGTGTCATTTTACTGTGATCCCATTGTTTTGCACGCACCCATAGACATGTATGGGTGCGCACTGTCCGATATATGCTGCCAATCACAGCATGGAGCGTTTTTTTTCTCGCATGCCGACTCGACATGGAAAAATAAACGCCAGTTGTCACTGCTCAATAGTGTAACACTGAAGCGAGTGCTATCCGAGGAAACATCTGATAGCACTCGTCTGACTTATACGCTGCCTACTCGCCAGTGTGAGCGAGCCCTGAAAGAAAACGCTGCCGTCACTCTATGTGCCTGCGGTCTGCTGAATCGTGACAGTGTGCGGTGCACATAGTATCAAGATTCCCCTTCTATTAGGTGACAATATGGATGCGATTTGCATTCTTGCAGTCACGTGCCGACAGTCTCATCAAGTGTCTCTCATTTTGGAAACAACCCTTTATTCATTTTATCAGTTTACACCTATAATGAAGACAATGCTGATTTACCCAATTGTATTTGTCAGTGGCGGTCCCTCACTGCATTCATAGTGGTGCCCCCTTTGTCTATGAATGAGCAATAGTCTGCTCCTTGTTCCAGGATCAGCTGGGTCTTCTCCTTATACACTGTACTTGTGGTTAGTTATCAGACAAAGGGCCTCTATTCCTGCGATCTGTATGGTCACGCACAGCCGAGTCCGTGATGCTCATTGTACATGAGCTGCGGCGCTGATTTAGCCCCCCGTCCCCTTTAGTCTTCCCGTGCACAGCAGCCCCTGGGCACCAGCTGTACAGGGGTCTTCAGCACCTTTCTATTCCAGTGAATGAGGCAGTGTGGCAGCTTCTTCCTTTACCACATGCTAATTTGATTGCTAGCGATCTAAGGTAGGGGGTAACTTTGAGTTGTGGGAATACCCCTTTTATTAAAGGGATGCTCCATGGGAAAACAGCAAATGTAAGAAAGCTGTCTCATATCAGCATGGATGAGAAATGATAAAATCACAACATTTTGCTGGCCCTATAATACACAGAGATATTCTTCCCCTTATTACCCTAATTCTAAGAAATGTATTTAGTGTGTGTATGGGCATCTGTCATAGGATATAACTATTAGATACTGATCTAATTTCTGGCAGAACACTTGATATTTTCCAAAACACTCATTCATTTCAGTTAGGAACTATTGTGCATGCATGGCCCGAGGTCCCCCGTTAGCCCAGGGCCCGATCAGTGTCCTATCCGAATGTCATAATACACTTTTGTGCTACTTCTCCTTCATTTGCCAGTGATTCACAAAGATATCTCCTCAGGGTCTTCATATCTTTATTGTCCAGCGACCGAGGATAATTCTGAGGATTGTCAGATCCATTTTCCGGTCAGCGTGATCTGATTTTCACAAGTTTTTGCACAATCCTTTATGAATCACATCTTATCTGCGCATTAAATGGCTGCCCGAATGTTGTCAGCTAGCTGAGGGTCAGGCAACTTAGTCTACACCGTGTTCCAAATTATTATGCAAATTGGATTTATGTGTCATAAAGATTTAATTGTTTTGTTTTTCAAATAAACTCGTGGATGGTATTGTGTCTCAGGGCTCAATGGATCACTGAAATCAATCTTAAACACATGTGATAATTAGTTTTCCAGGTGATTCTAATTAAAGGAAAACTGCTTAAAAATGATGTTCCACATTATTAAGCAGGCCACAGTTTTCAAGTAACATGGGAAAGAAAAAGGATCTCTCTGCTGCCGAAAAGCATCAAATAGTGCAATGCCTTGGTTAAGGGATGAAATCATTAGATATTTCCCGAAAAGCGTGATCATCGTCCTGTTAAGAGATTTGTGGCTGAATCTGAGCACAGACGTGTTCTTGCTGATAAAGGCATAATGAGGAAGGTTTCTGCCAGGCAAGTTCATCGGATTAAGAGAGCGGCTGCTAAAAAGCCATTACAAACCAGCAGACAGGTATTTGAAGCTGCTGGTGCTTCTGGAGTCCCTCGAACCTCAAGGTGTAGGATAATTCAAAGGCTTGCTTAGGTTCATAAACCTACTATTTGGCCACCCCTAAACAGTGTTCACAAGCCGAAACGGTTGCAGTGGGCCCAGACATACATGAAGACTAATTTTCAAGCAGTCTTGTTTACTGATGAGTGTCGAGCAACCCTGGATGGTCCAGATGGATGGAGTAGTGGATGGTTGGTGGATGGCCACGTCCCAACAAGGCTGCGACGTCAGCAAGGAAGTGGAGGAGTCATGTTTTGGGCCGGAATCATGGGGAAACAGCTGGTAGGGCCCTTTAAGGTTCCTGAAGGTGTGAAAATGACCTCTGCAAAGTACAGTGCCTTGCGAAAGTATTCGGCTCCCTGGAACTTTTCAGCCTTTTCCCACATATCATGCTTCAAACATAAAGAAACCAAATGTAAATTTTTGGTGAAGAATCAACAACAAGTGGAACACAGTTGTGAAATTGAATGAAATTTATTGGTTATTTTTAAATTTTTGTGGAAAATCAAAAACTGCAAAATGGGGCGTGCAATATTATTCGGCCCCTATACTTTCAGTGCAGCAAACTCACTCCAGAAGTTCATTGTGGATCTGTGAATGATACAATGGAGTCCTAAATGCCTAATGATGATAAATATAATCCACCTGTGTGTAATCAAGTCTCCGTATAAATCCACCTGCTCTTTGATAGTCTCAGGGTTCTGTTTGAAGCACAGAGAGCATCATGAAGACCAAGGAACACAACAGGCAGGTCCGTGATACTGTTGTGGAGAAGTTTAAAACCGGATTTGGATACAAAATGATTTCCAAAACTTTAAACATCCCAAGGAGCACAGTGCAAGCGATCATATTGAAATGGAAGGAGTATCATACCACTGCAAATCTAACAAGACCCGGCCGTCCCTCTAAACTTCTATCTTAAACAAGGAGAAGACTGATCAGAGATGCAGCCAAGAGGCCCATAATCACTCTGGATGAACTGCAGAGGTGGTGGGACAGTCTGTCCATAGGACACTGCACAAATCTGGCCTTTATGGAAGAGTGGCAAGAAGAAGGCCATTTCTCAAAGATATCCATAAAAAGTGTCGTTTAAAGTTTGCAACAAGCCACCTGGGAGACACACCAAACATGTGGAAGAAGGTACTCTGGTCAGATGAAACCAAAATCGAACTTTTTGGCAACAATGCCAAACGATATGTTTGGCCTAAAGGCAACACGGCTCATCACTCTGAACACACCATCCCCACTGTCAAACATGGTGGTAGCAACATCATGGTTTGGGCCTGCTTTTCTTCAGCAGGGACAGGGAAGATGGTTAAAATTGATGGGAAGATGGATGGAGCCAAATACAGGACCATTCTTGAAGAAAACCTGTTGGACTCTGCATAAGACCTGAGACTGGGATGGAGATTTGTCTTCCAACAAGACAATGATCCCAAACATAAAGCAAAATCTACAATGGAATGGTTCACAAATAAATGTATCCAGGTGTTAGAATGACCCAGTCAAAGTCCAGACCTCAATCTATTTGAGAATCTGTGGAAAGAGCTGAAAATTGCTGTTCACAAACGTTCTCCATCAAGCCTCACTGAGCTCGAGCTGTTTGCCAAGGAAGAATGGGCTAGAATTTTGTCTCTCAATGTACAAAACTGATAGAGACATACCCCAAGAGACTTGCAGCTGTAATCGCAGCAAAAGGTGGCGCAACAAAGTATTAGGTTAAAGGGGCAAAATAATATTGCACGCCCCACTTTTCAGTTTTTGATTTTCCACAAAAATTTAGAATAACCAATAAATTTCGTTCAACTTCACAATTGTGTTCCACTTGTTGATTCTTCACCAAAAATTTACATTTGGTATCTTTATGTTTGAAGCATGATATGTGGGAAAAGGTTGAAAAGTTTCAGGGGGCCGAATACTTTCGCTAGGCACTGTATATAGAGTTTCTGACTGACAACTTTCTTCCATGGTATAAAAAGCAGAAACGTGCCTTCAGGAACAAAATCATCTTCATGCATGACAATGCACCATCTCATGCTGCAAAGAATACCTCTGAGTCATTGGCTGCTATAGACATAAAAGGAGATAAACTCTTGGTGTGGCCACCATCTTCCCCTGACCTCAACCCTATAGAGAACCTTTGGAGTATTATCAAGCAAAAGATCTATGCGGGTGGGAGGCAGTTCACATTAAAAAAGCAGCTCTGGGAGGCTATTCTGACTTCATGCAAATAAATACAAGCAGAAACTCTCCAAAAACTCACAAGTTTAATGGATGCAAGAATTGTGAAGGTGATATCAAAGAAGGGTTCATATGTTAACATGTAACTTGGCCTGCTAGGATGTTTTGGAGTTAAATAGCTTTTTTGTACCGTGCCGCACAAGAGGTTGGTACACAAAATGAGAATGTTTGGTCTGGGGGAAAATGTGTGTAAATGGGTTAGTAACTGGCTTAGTGATAGAAAGCAGAGGGTGGTTATAAATGGTATATTCTCTAACTGGGTCGCTGTGACCAGTGGGGTACCGCAGGGGTCGGTATTGGGACCTGTTCTCTTCAACATATTCATTAATGATCTGGTAGAAGGTTTACACAGTAAAATATTGATATTTGCAGATGATACAGAACTATGTAAAGCAGTTAATACAAGAGAAGATAGTATTCTGCTACAGATGGATCTGGATAAGTTGGAAACTTGGGCTGAAAGGTGGCAGATGAGGTTTAACAATGATAAATGTAAGGTTATACACATGGGAAGAAGGAATCAATATCACCATTACACGCTGAATGGGAAACTACTGGGTAAATCTGACATGGAGAAGGACTTGGGGATCCTAGTTAATGATAAACTTACCCGGAGCAGCCAGTGCCAGGCAGCAGCTGCCAAGGCAAACAGGATCATGGGGTGCATTAAAAGAGGTCTGGATACACATGATAAGAGCATTATACTGCCTCTGTACCGCACATGGAGTACTGTGTCCAGTTTTGGGCACCGGTGCTCAGGAAGGATATAATGGAACTAGAGAGAGTACAAAGGAGGACAACAAAATTAATAAAGGGGATGGGAGAACTACAATACCCAGATAGATTAGCGAAATTAGGATTATTTAGTCTAGAAAAAAGACGACTGAGGGGCGATCTAATAACCATGTATAAGTATATAAGGGGACAATACAAATATCTCGCTGAGGATCTGTTTATACCCAGGAAGTTGACGGGCCCCAGGTGGGCATTCTTTGCGTTTGGAGGAGAGAAGGTTTTTCCACTAACATAGAAGAGGATTCTTTACTGTTAGGGCAGTGAGAATCTGGAATTGCTTGCCTGAGGAGGTGGTGATGGCGAACTCAGTCGAGGGGTTCAAGAGAGGCCTGGATGTCTTCCTGGAGCAGAACAATATTGTATCTTACAATTATTAGGTTCTGTAGAAGGACGTAGATCTGGGGATTTATTATGATGGAATATAGGCTGAACTGGATGGACAAATGTCTATTTTCGGCCTTACTAACTATGTTACTATGTTACTATGAATGTGGCCTCATGCTGCAAATTCAACAAATGAGCATTTTCAGTTCTTTAAGGCTTTGTGCCCACGTTGCAGAATTGCTGCAGAAATGTCCGCAGCATTTCTGCAACTCCCTGCCGCGGGTAAAACGCATGCGGAATTCGCATGTGTTTTCCCGCAAAACACAAGCATTTTGCAAGCGTTTTTAGCTTGCAGAATGCTTGCGTTTTCCAAACGATTTGAAGCATCGCTTGGAAAAGTGATTGACAGGTTGGTCACAGTTGTTAAGCATAGTGCTTGACAAGTGTGATCAACTTTTTACTATTGATGCCGCCTATGCAGCATCAATAGTAAAATATAGAATGTTAAAAAAAATAAAAAATATGGTTATTCTCACCTTCCAACGGCCCCCGATCTCCTCAGCGGCGTTCCCAGTATGTTCCGTTCCCAGGGATGCTATGCGCGAAGGACCTTTGTGACGTTACGGTTGCGTGACCGCGACGTCCTTCGCGCAATGCATCCCTGGGAACGGAAGCCGCCGTGTGCACCGCTGAGAGCCGGGAGGACTCCGGGGGCCATCAGAAGGTAAGTATATCCCTATTTTTTATTTTAATTCTTTTTTTTACAGAAATATGGTTCCCAAGGGCCTGAAGAAGAGTCTCCTCTCCTCCAGACCCGGGTACAATCCGCATATGAAGCGCTCACTTTACGCATGTGGGCATAGCCACATGCGTAAAGTGAGCGTTTCAATGCAATCCTATGGCTGCGGAATCGCCGCGATTCCGCAGAAATAATTAACATGCTGCGGATTTTACCGCTATGCGATTCCGCAATGGGAAAATCTGCAGCATGGGCACAGCAACTGCGGAATCCCATAGGATTGGATGGGAATGCAGATTTTAAGCTTTTTTTATGCCTTTCCGCTGCAGCCAAAAACGCGGCAGAAACGCATAAAAAACGCAACGTGGGCACCCAGCCCAACACATATCAAATGTTTAGAAATTCTACTGTGCCTAATAATTTGGGACAGCGCATTTTGAGTTTTTATTCATTTTGGAGATTATACTGTTATCATTGGGAGGTTGCTTTAATAAAATTCGATGTATACTCTAACGGGTGATGACTTTTATTAGACTGACTGTCATTTGCACCGACCATTTAGGAAAATCCAAGAAAAATATCATTTGCATAATAATTTGGAACATGGTGTAATCTTTAGGGTGGTGTAAGGGCTTCTACGCACTGGCGCGAGACTCGGATGAGTCTCGCACGGCAATACCTGGCACTGCACCTGGCACAGAGGAGCGGAGTGTGCGGCTGCATTTATTCCTATGCGGCCGCACGCTCCGATCTGAGTGCCGGGTGCAGAGCTGGGTTTTAAACATGCGAGACTCATCCAAGTTGCTCGCAAGTGAGAAGGAGCCCTTATGAGTAAAGGCATCCTTAGTATTAGAGGTGATGTGACGCAACACAGACTTCTACTTACGGTAGTTAATCTTTCTTAGGCCACATTCACACAATCAGGATTTGGTCAGTTTTTTACCTTATTGTACTGTCACACAGTGAAATTTTCATCGCTACGACGGCACGATTCGTGACGTTCTAGCGATGTCGTTACGATATCGCTGTGTCTGACACGCTACTGCGATCAGACATCACGCTGAGAATCGTACGTCGTAGCAGATCGTTTGGAACTTTCTTTCGTCGCTTGATCACCCGCTGACATCGCTGGATCGTTGTGTGTGACACCGATCCAGCGATGTGTTCGCTTGTAACCAGGGTAAACATCGGGTAACTAAGTGCAGGGCCGCGCTTAGTCACCCGATGTTTACCCTGGTTACCGGCGTAAACGTAAAAAAAACAAACAGTACATACTTACATTCCGGTGTCTGTCCTCCGGCGTCTCAGCTTCTCTGCACTGTGAGCGCCTGCTGGCCGGAAAGCGAGCACATCGGTGACGTCACCGCTCTGCTTTCCGGCTATGGTGCTTACACAGTGCAGAGAAGCAGAACGCCGGAGGACAGACACCGGAATGTAAGTATGTACTGTTTGTTTTTTTTATGTTCACGCTGGTAACCAGGGTAAACATCGGGTTACTAAGCGCGGCCCTGCGCTTAGTAACCCGATGTTTACCCTGGTTACCCGGGGACTTCGGCATCGCTCCAGCGCCGTGATTGCAACGTGTGACCGCAGTCTACGACGCTGGAGCGATAATCATACGACGCTGCGACGTCACGGATCGTGCCGTCGTAGCGATGAAAATGGCACTGTGTGACGGTACCCTTAGTATTTGTAAGCCAAAACCAGGAGTGGGACAATCAGAAGAAAAGTATAATAGAAACACGTCACCACTTCTGCATTTATCACCCACTCCTGGTTTTGGCTTACAAATACTGAGGTAAAAAACTCACCAAATAGTGAATTTGTGACCATGTCCTTAGTCTAGGATCGCGAGACTGTGTTTTCTCTCATCCGAAAAAATCGGTCAGATTATGTTAATCATACTCTGATCAGAGTATGATAACAGTGTGATCTGATTTTCTTCGATGTGGAGAAGGTGTAAAATCAAAATTTCTCCATCTTCTCCATTCTGTCAGTCCGTGAAAATTGGACTGCAATCAGATGTCATCCGAGTGCCTTGTGATTTTTTTGACGGGCTCATTGACTTGCATGGTCGAGTGCAACCTGATTTACAGATGCAAATCGAGCTTGCTGCAATTTTTTTTTCCACGGACAGACTCGGTTTGAGGAAAAAAACAGACATGTGCATGGCGCCATAAAATAACATTGGTTTGAGTGCGATCTTGTTTTGGTCGTCTGCACAAACTAAGAGTAA
The DNA here is from genome assembly GCF_051348905.1 of Ranitomeya variabilis. Lineage (NCBI taxonomy): Eukaryota > Metazoa > Chordata > Amphibia > Anura > Dendrobatidae > Ranitomeya > Ranitomeya variabilis. The sequence goes on along the minus strand of NC_135236.1, from coordinate 123,079,266 downwards.
GCACTTCAGGTCTAAGAACCTGCCTTTTATGAAGTTCTTGGCGACATTACACCTGTTTTCCAGCACTTCTCACTTCGGCATCTGACCCCATCGTGTCCTCCGGCTGCTTGCCTGCTCTTGTGCACAGCCAGCAAGTATTGTGCACCTGTCCTATATATAAGAATAGACGCGTGCTGTGTACGCTTGTTAAGCAGTGATGTTGGTTGTGGTTGCTGAAAATCACAGCACAAAATGATCACATTTATAAGTTTATAACATTTCTGTTTCCCCTTTGATTTTCAAAGCGCCTGCATACGCCACGTACATGGATTGTCGTTAGATAATAAAAACAACCCAAAAAACTGTAGCAGTAATGTTTTAGATGCGTTGATTACCTAACTTCTGTGATTTCTCACTCCTTGAATCGCTTACATCAGTTCGTATCCCCCATAGAGCTCACAATCTAATTTCACTGCTGTATGTTATGCTCATGTACACACTCAGGTTTTTTTGAGTGTTCATCCCTCACATGAAATAAAATTATGCATGGAAGAAATTTGACGATACTGTACGTCTGTCCCGCTGCTGAAAGAAACTGAAAAACCCCTCTAAATTGACTTCCTAAATGCCTCTACTAGGGCCGTTGACTACTTATGAGCGGCCAAGTGGAAGTTCGGGTTCATCGGGTTCGACCAAACTTTAGTTCAAAATTTGGTTTGGGTACTAGAATTGTACCCAAACTTGAACATGAACCCCATCCCTGAAATTTGGAGCTGGAAAATTCTCTCTCCTGACTGTAAAATGGACTTCCAGGAAAAGTCCATGCTCAGAGTGTCCGGTACGAACCCCGAACGTTGACCTGTGATCAGTGGAAGTAGTCAGTACTTTCCTCCTCTCTACAGTCTGGATGCTGCCAGATAGTGACATGAGACCATCTAACAAGCAGTTTTCCTGCCTCTTCCTGGCACTCATGTCTATAAGGGTATGTTCGCACAGTGCTTTTTTGTAGTGTTTTTTTTCATGCAGAATGTTGGCAGGAAAACCGCTGCGCATAATACGTGCATTTATTTTGTGGTTTATTTAGTTTTTCATGCTTTTTTTCCTCCACTTAGTTGAATGGGTCAAAAACGTGCAGCAAAAGTCCTAAGAGAATACGCACCAGAGCTAAAAAAAAAAATGCAAGTGCAGAAATTCACCATGTGAATTAGATTTTAGGCATCTCATATATTTTGCTGCTACTGTAAAATGCTGTGTCTTTTTTCTGCACTGAAAAAAAAAAAGCAGCAAAAATGCTGTGTGTAAATAAGCCTTAAGTGTTTTCATGGCTATTTTCTACCCTGATATGAGTCTTTTGCAAGAGAACCTCTTATGGTTGCCAACTCTAAGGCTACTTTCACACTAGCGTTAACTGCAATACGTCGCAAATGCGTCGTTTTGCCGAAACTACGCATCCAGCAAAAGTTCTTGCTGGATACGTTTTTTCGTCATAGACTAACATTAGCGACGCATTTGCGACGCATTGCCAAACGGTGCGTCCGTTTTGCGACGCTTGGGCGTGTGGTAGCGGACCGTCGGGAGAAAAAACGTTACATGTAACGTTTTTTGCTCCCGACGGTCCGCTTTTTCCGACCGCGCATGTGCGGCCGGAACTCCGCCCCCACCTCCCCGCACTTCCCCGCACCTCACAATGGGGCAGCGGATGCGTGGGAAAAATGCATCCGCTGCCCCCGTTGTGCGGCGGAGACCACGCTAGCGTCGGGAACGTCGGCCCGACGCACGGCGACGGGTTGTTCCCGACGCTAGTGTGAAAGTAGCCTTAGTTAGTTTTGTTCTTAACAAAATTTCCCACGTGTACGTGACTTTTTATTTGGTTTTATTATTTTTTTTTTTAGATTATTTTAACCCTCAGCTTGTCTAGTTGTTAGGTAAAGTTTTCACCATCAGATGCATCTTTTCTAGAAGTAGGGAAAAAAAGCGAAAGGCCACCTAAACCTCTGCTCTAAGACCCCTTACAACACGGGGACCAGAAAAGAAGGATCTTCACTCTTAATTATTGTCGTCTTTTAGCCTTGTTTTGGATTTAATTTCTTTACCTTTTAGTGAGTTCCTTATCTTTGTCCATGTCTATAATTCTATCAGAACTACCGCCATCTCTCGGCATTGACTTCTCGCGACTATGATCACTTTGTCTTCTGCACAAAACCCTTTTCTCCTTGTGGCGTCTCCAGTGACTGAATGGCGCTTTGTGACTGGTGAATGCTTGGTATTATATCCGCTATGACATGATAACGAGGACAATGAGCTCTATGAGAGGGTTTTTAGCAAAATTTGGCTCAACTTCAAAAATATATAACGTCTTGAGTGACTAGTCTGTGTGATCCACAGTTCATTCCACGTATGTATCCTTGATCTTCCTGAGCAGTAGGGTGGAAGTCCTGAGCCTGAGGGATACTCTTCCAGCAATGATTTTTCCAAAAATGCTGGAACATTGCTGTGTGATAGACAACAATTCACCACAAGAGCATTACTGGGGTTGGCGTTGGGATGGCGGCGGATGTGTTGTGTCTCACAACCAATTTCTAAGGTGCTTAATGGGTTGAGGAGAATGCTTTTTGTAGGACACTATTGTTCTTTCATACCAATCTAGATTTTTTTGCTTCAAGCTTTATATCAATAGTGTACTGTCAATTATCTCCATCCAGTGGATCTACCTCAACAACAAATACAAGGGAAAAGAAGGTTTAGACATGTTGGATTTCTTCATGTCCACTTTTTTTCTCTTAAAGAGGTTTTCCCACAAAGTTAATTTTATTCAACATTTTAATGAATTGATGTTATAATAATAATAATTTCCACAGTTGGATGTGTTTAAAAATATTGCGCCTGTGCCGAGATAATCTTATAAATGTGCCCCTGCTGTGTACTGTGTAATGGCTGTGTCTGACCGTACAGGAACATGGTCTAATAGTACCACAGTTCCTGGGCAGGGGGGAGAAAAAGAGGATACAAACAGGACAGCAAGGGATTACTGCTGATTCTTTCTGTGAGGTAAAACATTGCTTAAAAACAGGCAGTGAAATGTTTTACCTCACAAAAAGGATCAGCAGTGATCATATGCTGTAATATCTGCATGCTATTTTGTTTCCTCCCCCGCCCAGGAGCTGTGGTACTTTGTGGGAAAACCCCTTTAAGGCTATGTTCCCACTTAGCGTATGTACTACCGACCACCCGCAGCGTTGGATCCTCAGTGATATCCACAGTCATATTTACTGCTGTCAATATTATTGCTCAGATGTGGGGGAGCTGCGGCCTGTGCAATGCAAAGAGTGAAAGTCGCACTTGGTCGCTGCAGATCACAAACCTGCTGCTCTTGTCATTTTAAAATGCAGATACTTCTTTAAAGGCCGGGGTCACACTTGCGAGTACAATGCGAGAATCTCACATTAGTCTCGCCTCAATACCCGGGCACTGCCGCCAGCACTCAGGACCGGAGCGTTCAGCTGCATAGAAATACACACGTGCTCCGGTCCCGAATGCCGGCGGCAGTGCCGGGTATTGATGCGCATTGTACTTGCAAGTGTGACCCCGGCCTAAGTTTGTGTATGAGGTTACCTAGGCTATGTTCACCTGTGTTTTGGCTACTTTTATTTGCTGCTTATTTTATGCAAATTTTAATCTGTTTCAGTACCAGCAAAGTCTATGAGATTTCAGAAATCTCAGGCACAGACATTGCTTTATTTTCCTGACTGATTTGGAAAACTGCTGCATTTTTTGCAAACTGTAGTATGTCACTACTTTAAGCCTTTTTTCACCCATAGGAAACAATGGGTAATGGCAAAAACGCAGCAAAAAAATACAGGTATCAGTTTTTGTGCGCTTTTGGTGTTTTGATTGTAGAAAAAAAATGCAGTAAAAATTCAACATGTGAACATAGCCTTAAAATTTCATGCACTACCCTGGTAAAAATGTAGCAGATTTTCTGCAAGTGAATACTGGTGATAGAGACGGCAGTGGCTGCTGGCGGGGGAGGGCACTGAGCGGCCAGATGTTTCAGCCCTTTGGCTGTCTCGGTCTGCGGGCCGGAGTAGAACAGCCAGAGGGCCGGTGGTGGCAAAAAAGGTTCTTTTGGCCCATAAGAGAAGACCATTACTGTAAAAGAGCCATGATAATTGGGGGGTTCTGTTGGAGATGTTGCATTGGGGTAAACAAACTTCAAATGACGCCACTACATGGGCAGTGCATGTATGGAAGAAGTAATCAGTAGATGCTTTCATCCTCGTTTATTGGTGCCCACGGAGGCAAAGCTAGGAGAATTTGTACCACCCTCTGCTCTGAAGGCAATGACTACTGTACACTCCAGTGGGGGCTCTCGTAAGGTGTGGGGCTGCCTGATCCAGTAATACAATCAGACAGTGGGATCTATTAGAGGTGAGCGATTCTCCACTGATCCTCAATTTTTCAGCCAATCAGAACTGTACATAGAGCTTATAAAGATCCTGATTGGATGAGAGTTGGAGGACATGCAGGGATTCCCTCCCAGGGTGCTGCATAAAATGTGATTGTTAATGAGATCCAGTGCATATTTATAGTCTTGGCGAAGTGGGTCACAATGAGCTAACAATGCCGCACACAGCCCCAGGGATATCCTGAGCTTGTTTCTGGTACGTCTGATCAAAACACGTCCATGTAGTAAATCTGAGGATCCATTCACCTGGGACTGGTAAGACATCAAATACTCGTGAGCGACCGGTTACCTGAGCTAAGATAATAAATTCTGAATGAGGAACCGATGAATTTCTTATGACTTGCATCGCATAGCTCCTGCACAAGGGGCTCTTGTATCTAGTCATCATATTTAACATTTCAGGCTAACTTTTTCATAGATTCGGTCCCATGTGCAGTTGTGATCCCCATCACTCAGATCCTGGTAGCTATAGAGGCACCATACGGAAATGCAATGTTAAAATTCTTAAAAATGGATGGCCTTTCCTAAGGATAGGACCGTCTGTATTAAATTGGGGTCCCACTCTTGGCACCAGCTACATTGAAGAGGCTGCAGCTCCTAAGACCACCGTTCCATTTTCATTGTGTACGTTGGTCGGTACAGCACACTGCCATCATTTTATTAGCGCTATGCTTAGTTTCGCAGTTTTTTTCTATGCACTTAATGTAATATTGATGTCCCATGTTGAGGATAGGCTAGCATTTTTTAAGAACTGGGTGACTCTTTTATGAGTCTATTTATACTCAGAAGCTTCTGTGAATCCCATGCCACTGAATTTGACTTGCAGAAAACCATCTACGGTACTTCCTGCCAAAATAGCCCCATTCAGATGCAGAATCTTCTGCATTTTATGCAAGTAAATAAAAAAAAAGCTGTTATAAACCACAAAAAATGGCACCAAAACTTGCATTCCTCTGATGATGTATCCGGGACTTTACAGAAAGAAAAAAAAATTGCATATGCCCTAATAGGCAGGTCATTTCAACTTACCTGCCTGTTGTGCCTGGTGCCGTTCTTCCCCGCTACAGAGCGGTCACATATTCATCTGCTTGTTCAGAATGACCTTGGAAGTCCCACGCCATTGAGAGCAGAGAGGAAAAGAAGCTTCCTCTCCATAGATGTGACGTCAGCAGAGGCTTCTGAATCTGTGACCGCTCTGTGCCGGGGAAGAACGATGCCATGCACAACAGCCAGGTAAGTTGCAATGGCCTGCTTGTTAGTCAGCGGACATTACACAGCTGACATCAACTCCAAAACCATTATGCCGATTACCACCGCACCAGAGCACTCGGGAAGAGCCGAGGCTAAGTGCCAATATTGGTGCATCTGATGAGCCATTTCTGGGGTGGCTGAGGGCTGGTCTTATTAGCCTAAGAAGGGGCCAGTTTCAATGGCCCTTTCCAGTCTATTAGGCCAGGATCACACATATGCGAGATACGGCCGAGTCTCGCAGGCGAAATCCCTCCTCTGGCGCCAGCACTCCGGAGCGGAGCGTGCAGCCGCACAGCAATACATGGAGCTGCACGCTCCGCTCCGGAGTGCCGGCGCCAGAGCTGGGTTTTCACCTGCGAGACTCGGCCGTATCTCGCGTATGTGTGATCCCGGCCTTAGCATCAGCCCCCAGCTGTCTGCTTTCCCTTAGCTGATTATTATCATTTTTTGGGGTCCCCCTTCTAATAACCAATAAAGGCTAAGCAGACAGCTGTGAGCTGATATTAATAGGCTGTGAAGCTCCATGTTTATTGGCCCCTTCTCAGACTAATAAGACCAGCTGTCTGCTTTCCCTTAGCTAATTATTAAAAACAAGGGGAACATCCTGTTTCTTCTTCTTGTTTTGTATTTTGGTAATTGAAAATGACAATCTTTCAATAAAAATTTTAATTTTGAAAAAAATAAGGTGAGCCCCATGACATTTTTTTATTTTCATTATTTATTAGCTAAAAACACGTACACTAAATAGGACACGCAAAGCAATGATTAAATATTTCACTGACATCTTTCTATCTATTCAATTATGACTGTTTTGTCTGTGAATTTACTGCACTGGCCTGATATAATGTCTGGTTTCCTTTGAGATGTGTACATAAAAATCGGACTGCATACACATGGTCTGTGTGCCATGCGATATTTTTCTTGCACTCATTGACGAGTCTTGTCCGATTTACGCTGCTACTCAAAGCATGCTCTGATTTTTTTCTCATCCAGATTCCAGCTGAGAAAAAAAATTGCAGATGAACACTGCCTCATTAAATAACATTGGTACAGGTGCGATCCGATTTTTTTTATCGGATTGCACTCTTCCGATTTATACGCAGATGAGCGAGCTCTTATACATAAAATTCTCTTGGGCGGGAGGCCATAGCCTTTTATCTTGTGAATTTAGGGGTTGGCGGGTGTGAAGATAGAGAAGGTATTCTGTGATATTAGGAGCGCGGCGGGCATGTGCTTGTGCGTTATCACAGGAATTAGTCAGGGTGAATTCTATTACGAGCTGTGCGAGGGAAGGAGGGGAATCTGGAGCTGGAACAGGCCGAGAGAGACTCCAGTAAACCAGAGCTCAGGGAATACAGAAATTAAATGGCTTGATGAGAAATCTGCGTTCTTTCATCAGACACTTTCTTTTTGTGCAACGTCTCTGGGGGTATATGCTAAAGCAAATGCTATTTTAAAGGGTAAATATGCTCAAAAAATGAAGATATAGCCGGCTTACTTCTGCTGAGGCTCAGAGTCGCTGCGATCGCTATCATCTCATTACATGTATTAGCTAATATTATGCTGTGCATAATACGGCACAGAGATCTGGCACATAAGGAAATTAGTTACAGAGTTTAGACATTGTCCTATATCTAGGATGATGGTACTATGTGGATTTCTTCTTTGTATAGTGCTAGATACATTATAATAGATTGAGGGCTAACCCATATAGCTTTAGTTAAAATCTATGTTGTGCTGATCCATATAGTGCCCGTAGTGTTGTGCTGATTCATATGGTGCCCGTAGTGTTGTGCTGATCCATGCGGTGCCCGTAGTGTTGTGCTGATCCATATGGTGCCCGTAGTGTTGTGATGATCCATATAGTGCCCGTAGTGTTGTGATGATCCATATGGTGCCCGTAGTGTTGTGCTAATCCATACGGTGCCCATAGTGTTGTGATGATCCATACGGTGCCCATAGTGTTGTGCTGATCCATACGGTGCCCATAGTGTTGTGCTTATCCATATAGTGCCCTTAGTGTTGTGCTGATCCATGCAGTGCCCATAGTGTTGTGATGATCCATACGGAGCCCGTAGTGTTGTGCTGATCCATACGGTGCCCGTAGTGTTGTGCTGATCCATACGGTGCCCTTAGTGTTGTGCTGATCCATATAGTGCCCTTAGTGTTGTGATGATCCATACGGTGCCCATAGTGTTGTGATGATCCATATGGTGCCTGTAGTGTTGTGCTGATCCATATAGTGCCCTTAGTGTTGTGATGATCCATACGGTGCCCATAGTGTTGTGATGATCCATACGGTGCCCATAGTGTTGTGATGATCCATATGGTGCCCATAGTGTTGTGATGATCCATATGGTGCCTGTAGTGTTGTGTTGATCCATATGGTGCCCGTAGTGTTGTGCTGATCCATAAGGTGCCCGTAGTGTTGTGCTGATACATATAGTGCCCTTAGTGTTGTGCTGATCCATACTGCACCCGTAGTGTTGTGATGATCCATATGGTGCCCTTAGTGTTGTGCTGATCCTTACGGTGCCCATAGTCTGCTCCGGCCGCCACAGATTGTACCTCCATTAATGATTTTATATGTAAAAAACTTTAAAAAAACAACCACGTAAGTTCCCACGATGAGTTTTTAATACAGCATAATTTGGCTGCTTAACAAACTCAATGTATTACAGTTCCAGCCAATGGATGGGATTTATAGAGATCTTATGCCCACTCTGCTCTTTTTTTTACTCAGCGTAAACTGACCTGCGGTGCGTGTTTCGAATTCACAACATGTGACTTTGTCTCGCAAGTATGCTGAGTTTTATGTGCAGATTTTCCCAATAGAATTGCATAAGATGTGGAAAGTCCCCAGGCAAAAAATGCAGAAACACAGTAAAAACACATACAATATAATCTGTTTGTGACTTTATCAATAAAGTTTTTCAAAAACCAAATACCAGGAAGTATCAAAAACAATGCAACTTTATTTAAAACATGGCATACCAAAAAGAGACGAATACCGCAGTTTCACAAATGTGATAAAACTGCATGTAAAGAAAACCGCAGTCAAAAATCAATGAAAAACCCCAAGTTACCTAACAGATGCAGAAATGGTGCAGGAAATCTGCATCATCAAAAACTCTTCAAATACTCATCATAGGAAATAGAAATTAATTGAATTTTCTGATATTCCATAACTTTGGAACTGAAATCAGTATTCAAATTAATCACCCCCTGTTAGGCTAAAGTTGCCCCACTGTATTTTCTCTTATCCGAGAGAATCGGGCCAGGTATGCTAATTTCACTCTGATCAAAGTTTGATTGCAATGTGATCTGATTTTCTTAAATTGGGAGATGATGGAAAAAAAATGTTTCCATCGTCTCCATTCTGTCAGTCGGTGGAAATTGGCTCTATATAATAACATTGGTCGTATTACAATCCGACATTTTGTCGGATCACGCCCAGAGCGAAAATACTGTTCGAGTGCTTTCTGTTAAAACCCCCCTCAGATTGCACTGGGACCAATGTTATTCAATGGGGCAGTGCAGAGGGACCAATGTTATTCAATGGGGCAGTGCAGAGGGACCAATGTTATTCAATGGGGCAGTGCAGAGGGACCAATGTTATTCAATGGGGCAGTGCAGAGGGACCAATGTTATTGAATGGGGCAGTGCAGATGAACAATTTTTTTCACTGACTGAATCTGTATGTAAAAAAATCGCAACATGCACAACTTTCCTCCGAAAATCAAATGAGACCTCTGCAAATTTATGGGATGCTGTACAGAGCCATAGTATAACATCCACCTTTTACGGATTCAGTGCAGTTCTGAAAAATAGGGAACCTTGACTGGTCCTGTAATCGATTAATAGCTGATGGGTTAACAATCGGATTGCATATGGACTGCACACGACCCATGGGGTCTTGACACCTTCACTATCACCTTTGCCTCCAACACATTCAGAGAACACCCCCTTTGCCTTTGCTGTTGGTGAAAAGCATGAAGGAGGCTGTCTGTGAGGCTGAGGTTATTTGCTAAGCCAGCATCCTTCTTTGAGCAACAGCCATAAAGGAGAAGGAGCATGGCTTAAGGTACCTTCACACGAAACGACTTTACAACGAGAATGACAACGATCTGATCGCTGCAGCGTCGCTGTTTACATCGCTGGAGAGATGTCGAACACAGCAGCTCCAGAACGACGCAGGAGCGATCCTGTGACGTAGCGGTGACGCACTTATCGTTCTCACAGGTCGTTAGCTCCATGTTTAACATTGCTGGCATCGTTGCTTTTGCTGTCAAACACGACGATACACGCCGATCTGACGACCAAAGAAAGTTCTGAACTTTAATCAACGACCAGCGATATCACAGCAGGATCCAGATCGCTGCTGCGTGTCAAACACAACGATATCGCTATCCAGGACGCTGCAACGTCACGGATCGTTGTCGTTCTCGTTGTAAAGTCGTTTCGTGTGAAGGTACCTTTAGTTAAGAACTGAGCCAGCCAGCCATTATCTTCATCAGATGGTAACACACTGGGGGTTGGGAGAAGTGCCGGGACAAGGTATTTTGGTGCCCTAGGAAGCTGACAGCACCTTCCCCAATGAACCTTCAGCACCTAAGTAAAGGAATGGGTTAGAGACTAAAGTAAAAGGACCCCTATAGTGCCCCCCTTTTTTGTCAAAGAATACCAGCAAAAGTAAAAAAAAGTGGTGGACTTTAGGGGTGAGGCTCAACAGGGAGTGGGGCCGGTTGGTTTCAATTAAAGTGTCCATCATTTGGCAGATGCCCTAATGGAAAGTAAACAGATAAATTGATATGGATAAGTATGACTTTTTAAATAAGCAATCATCCTCCTCCCATCAAAATTTTTACTCTCTCTATATATTGCAATCATCAGTATATCATCATCATTCTATAGCACTGTGTGCTTACAATTGCTAATTTTGCCTTTCTACACATCTATTTCTTCCCTTTTCCATTAGGTCTATGATATCACAGGATTAATAAGTGACAAGCTGAATCCTTCTAAGTCAGGCCCATATACATTTGTATCTCATGAATCTATAACTCCCAGTATGTCCATAACAATGGTAAGGAGAAGCTGGGAGTTGTTGTTATCAGTCTTTATCAGACTGCGGAGCATACAGGAACCACAGTACTGATGAGACTAGTCAGTGTCAACAAGTAAACATTTACATCCAGGTACCTGGATTACGGTACATCTTCTCTGATGGAGTCTTTTCTTTCTTTTTGTCTCCATCTTGTCCAGACCCCGTGATGAATTTTCACATCCACAGTTCATCTCTCAAGATTTCATTCTTCTCTGTTCGTTTGCAGCACATCCTGACATTTTGCCCTTTAAAAATAAGAGTGTTATTTAAATTCCCTCTGCATTAACATATCTGTAAATATCATGACCTAAATGACCCGTCTGCTCTATGAACCACGGCCTATACCATGGCTGCCCCTCTCTAGTTTTCCCTTACACTCTCTATATCTCCACACTGTCCCCTCGTCATGCTAACCTCTCTCCATACTGTGCGCCCATTTCCCGCTGTCCCCTCTCCATATCCATTCTTTATCCCTTTTCACACTATGCCCTCATACTGTCCACCATGTTGTCCTCTCCAAACTATGATGCCCACCACAGCCCCCCTATATACAGTGTGATGTCCCCTACAACCCCTAATACAGTATAATTCCCCCCACAACCCCCTATACAATGATGCCCCACCACAAATTCTATATAGTATGATGTCCTCACAGCCCAGGTATAATGTCCCCCCCTTCCCAGTATAATGTTCCCCACAGTCTCTGCTATAATATGATGTCCCCCACTGCCCCTCTTGTGATAGCTCCCACAGCCAGCTCCTGTATGTCTCTGCAGCCAGACCGATGTATGTGCCCCCACAGTCAGCCCCTCTTATGTGCCCCACAGCCAGCCTCTTATGTGCCCCACAGCCAGCCCCTTATGTGCCCCAATGCCAGCCCCTCATATGTCCCCAACTGCCATCCCCTTATGTGCCCCACAGCCAGCCCCTCATATGTTCCCCACAGCCAGCCCCACATGTCCCCCAAAGCCAGCCCCTCATATATCCCCCACAACCAGCCCCCTATACCCCCCCACAGACAGCCCCTTATGTTGCCCATAGCCAGCCCCACATATGTTCCCCATGGTCCACCCTCTTATGTGGGGCTGGCTATGGGGGACATAAGAGGGGCTGGTAATGGGTGACATAAGAAGGGGATATATGCACAAGAAATAGCCGCAGGAAGGGTGAACTGTCTGTTGGGTGTACATAGACTCTATGCCACTTTCACATTATTATACCACGGCTGAAAAGCGCGTATCTCCCGCGGTTCTTCTGAGCCGGATTCAGATTATAAAAGGACTCTATATTGATCTAAGTCAGGAGGTCCTTTAACTACGGCCATAAACGGACACTAAAGTGCTTTTTACACTTGTGAAAAAGGAAAACGTTAATGTAAGAATTACATTAAATCAAACCCAAAAGTCTCTAATGACCATTGTGTAAAGAAAAAAAATGAAAATAAAACTCATAAAATTTTAAAAAATAATACAAAATGTTTAAAATTAACCAAAGAGATGACCATATATCTAAGTGACCACAGCTGAAAGGGGAATCCCTATAAAGCTTTACTTTAGTAAATATTTTTTTAACCTTTTTATCCCTTAAACACAAAAGAGAGAAAGACATGCATAAGAAAGTACAATAATAAAACTTTAGGCTTCATGAGAAAGACATAGCATCTAGGTTGTTTTCCGAACAAAAGTTAAATGTAAATTTATTCTCAGAGGATTCTGGTCACTAACAAGGGAAGATGTTCTTTTACTGAAGTGGTTAATCTAAATATATAACTTAGATTTTTATCTTCTTTAATGGTGAAAAATCCTCCAAATGTAATGTTGAGAGCTTGATGGTATTATGACGAGTATTCTAAAGTCACCGCGAAAAAAGCGATGAATGTCAGTTCCTTACCTTGTATATTTATCAGTGGCAGTAAATGACCTCAGAAGTGGGATCAGTACACAGCCCTAGTGTGTGGCCCCTATGGAGAGCCGGCCCCTGACCTAGGAGCCCTGGTAAGGAACGCTGTAGGTGAGGTGAATACTGCCGAGCCACCGACGGCACATCCGCTCTCTCCACGCTCCCATTTCCCCGCTAAGAGATTATAGTCCACTCAAGCACACAATAAGATCAGAGCCGCTCAATTAACCCGGGGCCTGCGAGCCCCATGCCTGGAAATGATAGGGAGAGCGAGGCAAGGCTGAGAAAGAAAGCAGTTTTCTATTCACCATTTTCCACAATCAAGTATTTTGTTTCTTAAAATTGACTCACCAGTATGTTGTGTAATCGGCTGTGAACGACCATTGCTTCATAGAGACGCTACATAGTAATGTGGCCTTACAGCCATCTGCTTTGAGATTGCAGTCTATGGGGGGATACACGAGTCTAGAACAAACCTTGCTTTATTGAAATGCGCCACGCTTTTAACAGATGCCTGCCTTTTTAAAGGAGTGTTGAGAAACAGAAAAAAGTCTCAAATAATTGTGCAAAAATAGCGTGCCCCAAAAGATGTGACTATACAGGGTGGGCCATTATATGGATATACCTGGGTGGGCCATTTATATGGATACACATAAATAAAATGGGAATGGTTGGTGATATCAACTTCCTGTTTGTGGCACATTAGTATATGGGAGGGGGAAAACTTTCCAAGATGGGTGGTGACCATGGCGGCCATTTTGAAGTTGGCCATTTTTTAATGCAACTTTATAAATGGCCCACCCAGGTGTATCCATATAAATGGCCCACTCTGTACAGTAAGTACAGATCCTATTAAATGTTCTCTTATAGGCTTTTAGGTTGAAGTTAGACAAACCTCTGAATCAGCAAAATCATTTCTCCATTCCCTCCATGTCTGAAATTGGGGGAGGCAATGACATGTTGGGTTTCACTATACCTGCTCCCGTGACCACAACCAAGGTTGTCCGGCAGCAACTTATTCCCCTCTTCTCAATAAAATATACATTGATCAGTGATAACTTTATGACTACATGGCTAATATTCTGTATATTTACATAATCTACATAATCAAAGAAAAGAGCCCAAAAGACCACCCTATGTGGCCTCAAGACATTACCAGCAGATCCTTTACTAACAATAGCGACGTGCAGCCTCCATGGATCACACTTGTTCCAGTACATCCCTAGATGCTCCATCCATTTGAGATTTGGGAAATGTGAAGGTCAAGTCATCACTGTGAACTTTGTCAAGTCCCTCAAACCATTTCTGATTGTGACGGGGCATTACTTGCTGATAAAGCCACTGCCATATTATTACAATGAAGAAAGGATGCACATGGTATGCGTAAATCTTTAGGTAAGCGGTATGTGTAAAAGTAGCATGCACATGTCAGGAGTCAGGGTTTCCCAGCAGAACATTGTCCAGAGCGTTACACCACCTCCGCTGAATGATCTTCTTTACATTGTGCATCCTTCATTATGCAAGAAATGCAGACACTCACATATATGGCCATCCACATGATAAAATAGAAAACTCAAGACCATGGCCGGCTTCTGTGGCTCCATGGTCCATTTCTAATGTTCAGGTGCCCATTGTAGGTGCTGTCTGTGGTGGACGGGGTTCAGTCTACAGCCACGTAGCCCCATCATTTTCATTCATCTGTGCTACAATAGTTATCATAAATTCACGGAATGATTATAAAGTAAATATCACCAAGAAATATCACCAGTAATTTTATCCATTTTAAAATTAAATATTAAAAGTTAGGTTTTATAATTCTACATTTGATTCCAATTGGATTAGACAGTGAATTATTTGTGCTACAATAGTACTTCTGTTGTTTCAGGCTAGACAGATCGCCCTTTGCTCCTCATGGCCATCAATGGACCTTATTACCAGGTCACAAGTTATCTTTCATTAGACCACTCTTGGTAAGTCCTAACCATTGAACACACAAGACCTGCCAGATGCTCTAGCCCAGTTGCTGAGCCATCACCTATTGGCCTTTGTCATAGTCACTCAGATCTTTGCTCTTTTTTTTTTCTGTTTCCAACACGAGGAATGACTGTTGTCTTCCTGCCGCATATTCCACCACTTCTCGGTTCCCATTGTCACATGATGTGTGTATGCGCCTGCTGCTGCTGATGATGGGTGCATACACCCACGCGCCCTGATCATGGACCACTGCTTACCACCAACGTATTTGTTATACTATTTATATACATTTTTCCTTTTTCTATGTGCGCAGTACGGCGCAAAGCATATTATGTGGGTCAATTGGGATAAATAAATGAGACTGGGCTTGATGGGGATAGTAATACATGCCTTACCGCATCAATGAAAAGCTTACTGGTAATCCTTATAGGACTGTAAGGTCGCCTATTAGTGGGATCTGGTGGCTCATTTAGGAGATCACTATGTATGTTCACACACACATATATATATATATATATATATATATATATATATATATATATATACACGGTATATAAAATTTCAGAGAGAAATGCTATTTAAGGATTATTTTAATGCTCAGTTATGGCCTTTGTAGCTGATAGGGGGCTCCACCGATGATTCTGGGGTCCCAGTTTTGTAATCCCGCTATTAGCCTGGTTGGTCCTGGGTTGTGTTTGCAGAGATACTTAGCTTTCTTGTATTTCTGGAAGCGATTCATTAGCTGCGGCTCCTGAGTATATATAAAGGCCGCAAGATGAATTAGAAGTCACAGTTTACACATAACAAGCAATAAATGAGGAGCTCCCCGGATGTGAGTGATCTCCAGTAATGGAGTCCTCTCCTGGGGTGAGATACTTGTGTCCTGCCTCATATTTTCCTCTTGCATTATTATTCATTACTGGCATAATCCTCCAGTGCTTTAGAAGACGTGTTTTAGCAGGAGCGTACTTAGTATTAGCCACAGTAGGGCTTTGCCTGGGGGAGATAAAGGCTTCCCCTGCACAGAACATTTGTCAGGGTGGATTTATCTTTTTTTTTCCCCAAAAACAAAAATATAAAGTGTGATAAAAATCAGCTAATGTGTACGGGATGAAGCCTATCATGATATAAAAAGACAGAAATGCACATATCTGTAGCATATACACATTCATACAAGTGACAGTGGTATATTCATAGACACACATACGTACATACTGTGAGGCAGTGACTGGTGTTACATGTGAGGGTCACTGTATGTTCCCCCCAGGATGCGCACGGAGGTGTATTGAGGCCATGAGAGTGCATTTCAGTCACAGGTGTAGCTGTTGTTGCAATGCAGTCTAAAGTGAGTATAGGTCTTGGACATGCTGGTTGTACAAAGCAGTTTAAGAAAACCTGCTCTGGGCGTTTGTGTTTTGAAACTGACTACAGGATGGTAATAATGCAGTCCGTTTAATTCCGGGCCGGGTTTTCCATGTAGCTGAAGGCCACAGATTCAAGTTAAAAACCCTGCAGTATAGGGTTTGGGTGTGTCAGGGTCAGAGTCAGTGGCAGTCTGGTGTATGCTAGAGGGCAGAGCAGTCAGCTTTGGAGAGCTACCGTGTGAGGCAACACAGACAAGCGGAGCCAAGCAGACAGTGGAGCTGAGACGCCTGGCACCCACAGCATGTACAGTGGTGCAGCCACCCACGGTAATTGGGTAATTGGTCAGAGGAGGACTGGCGTGTTTAGTGACTGTAAACTGGAGGATATGGTGCCCGGCTACGATCCGGAGGATACCGTGTACTGTGCAATGCTGTGAGTAGAACATTAACACGGTGGTGCAGTTGTCCACGGCAACTGGTCTCAAGAGGAGGACTGGCGTGTTTAGTGACTGTAAACTGAAGGATATTGTGTATTGTGTAAAGCTGTGAGTAGCACATTAACACAACGGTTAAGTCGCCCACGGCAACTGGTCAGAGGTGGACTGGTGTGTTTAGTGACTGTAATCCAGATGATATGTGCCCGGCTGCGATCTGGAGGTTATCGTGTGCTGTGTTTTGCTGAGTTGAATATTAAAGAGACGTTTTGCTTTGAACTTTGCTGGGTCACTGCCTCATCACTGCATAAGTGTGCTACCACTGCACTACAATACATACATTCCCGCATACTGTACATACACATAGTAGCAGTATAGACGTACACACATAACAGTATATACATTCACCCACATCACATAAATAGATGCATCTACACAAATACATATATGTACCAAGAGTATATACATGTGCATCTACATATACATGTAGCAGCATTATTAATTTCGTACACATAAGTATGCATTTATACATAACAGCAATATATGCATGTACAGCATACATGTAGCAGGAGTACTGTGTGTACAGTTAAGTCCATATATATTTGGACAGAGACAACATTTCTCTAATTTTGGTTATAGACATTACCACAATGAATTTTAAACAAAACAATTCAGATGCAGTTGAAGTTCAGACTTTCAGCTTTCATTTGAGGGTATCCACATTAAAATTGGATGAAGGGTTTAGGAGTTTCAGCTCCTTAACATGTGCCACCCTGTTTTTAAAGGGACCAAAAGTAATTGGACAATTGACTCCAAGGCTATTTCATGGACAGGTGTGGGCAATCCCTTCGTTATGTCATTCTCAATTAAGCAGATAAAAGGCCTGGAGTTGATTTGAGGTGTGGTGCTTGCATTTGGAAGGTTTTGCTGTGAAGTAAACATGCGGTCAAAGGAGCTCTCAGTGCAGGTGAAACAAGCCATCCTTAAGCTGCGAAAACAGAAAAAACCCATCCGAGAAATTGCTACAATATTAGGAGTGGCAAAATCTACAGTTTGGTACATCCTGAGAAGGAAAGAAAGCACTGGTGAACTCATCAATGCAAAAAGACCTGGGCGCCCACGGAAGACAACAGTGGTGGATCATCGCAGAATAATCTCCATGGTGAAGAGAAACCCCTTCACAACAGCCAACCAAGTGACCAACACTCTCCAGGAGGTCGGCGTATCAATATCCAAATCTACCATAAAGAGAAGACTGCATGAAAGTAAATACAGAGGGTTCACTGCACGGTGCAAACCACTCATAAGCATCAAGAATAAAAAGGCTAGACTGAACTTTGCTAAAAAAACATCTAAAAAAGCCAGCACAGTTCAGGAAGAACATTCTTTGGACAGATGAAACCAAGATCAACCTCTACCAGAATGATGGAAAAAGAAAAGTATGGCGAAGGCGTGGTACAGCTCATGATCCAAAGCATACCACATCATCTGTAAAACACGGCGGAGGCAGTGTGATGGCTTGGGCATGCATGGCTGCCAGTGGCACTGGGTCACTAGTGTTTATTGATGATGTGACACAGGACAGAAGCAGCCGAATGAATTCTGAGGTATTCAGAGCCACACTGTGTGCTCAGATCCAGCCAAATGCAGCAAAACTGATTGGTCGTCGTTTCATACTACAGATGGACAATGGCCCAAAACATAAAGCCAAAGCAACCCAGGAGTTTATTAAAGCAAAGAAGTGGAATATTCCTGAATGGCCAAGTCAGTCACCTGATCTCAACCCAATTGAGCATGCATTTCACTTGTTAAAGACTAAACTTCAGACAGAAAGGCCCATAAACAAACAGCATCTGAAAACCACCGCAGTGAAGGCCTGACAGAGCATCAAAAAGGAGGAAACACAGCGTCTGGTGATGTCAACGAGTTCAAGACTTCAGGCAGTCATTGCCAACAAAGGGTTTTCAACCAAGTACTAAAAATGAACATTTTATTTAAAACTATTTAATCTGTCCAATTACTTTTGGTCCCTTTAAAAACAGGGTGGCACATGTTAAGGAGCTGAAACTCCTAAACCCTTCATCCAATTTTAATGTGGATACCGTCAAATGAAAGCTGAAAGTCTGAACTTCAACTGCATCTGAATTGTTTTGTTTAAAATTCATTGTGGTAATGTCTATAACCAAAATTAAAAAATTATTGTCTCTGTCCAAATATATATGGACGTAACTGAACATACAAATACCAGCAGGATATAGATAGACAGACATATACAGATATAACCAATATATACATACACATATGTGTAGAGCTATATAAATATACACCTAGCTGCAATTTATACATACACTCAGTAACAGTATATATATACTGTATATATATCTATATATATCCGCAGTATATACATACATACATAAACAGTATATATACACACAGTAACAGTATGTGTACATATATATATATATATATATATATATATATATATATATGTTGTGAATTTGGATTCTGGGCTCCCCCGGTGGCCGCTTGTGGAATTGGACTTGTCATCCTTTTTCCTGTTTCACCTGGTTCCATCAGTAGTGGGTGTCGCTATTTAAGCTCATTTCTCTGGTGGTTTCTTGCCGGTCAACAATGTTATCTGATGCCTCTCAGTGCTTGTTCCTGCTTCTGACAACTACTAGATAAGTTGGACTTTTGTCCATGTTTTGTTTTGCCTATTTGTTCCAGTTCACAGCTGAAGTTTTGTTACTGTGTCTGGAAAGCTCTCGTTGATCAGGGATTGCTACTCTGGCGTTATGAGTTAATGCCAGAGTTTAAGGTAATCTCTGGATGGTGTTTTGTTAGTGTTTTTCTGCTGACCATGAAAGTATACTATCTGTCTTCTGCTATCTAGTAAGCGGACCTCAAATTTGCTAAGACTATTTTCCTGCTGCGTTTGTAGTTTCATCTGAACTCACCGTCATTATATGTGGGGGGCTACTGTCTTCTTTGGAATATTTCTCTAGAGGTGAGCCAGGTCTTATATTTCCCTCTGCTAGCTATTTAGGTCTTAGGCCAGAGCTGGGCATCTAGCGATAAATAGGAAATGCTACCTGGCTATTTCTAGTTGCGCGGCAGGCTTAGTTCATGGTCAGTATAGTTCCATCTTCCGAGAGCTTGTCCCTCTATAGGCTTGCTATGATCTCTGCCTGCAGAGATCATGACAGTTTGACCGGCCAATAAAGTGTTAAAGACCCAGGTTGAGAAAGGAGAGTTATAAGAAGTCTGCTGGAATTTTTTTTTTTTTTTTTTTTTTCTCCAGTCTGCCTTGCTGCAGTCTTTTTTCTCTCTCTCCTCCTAATCTCTGTATGCTCTGTGTGCACCTGACAATAATGGATCTCCAGAGTGTAACTGCGGGTTTGAATAATCTCATCACGAAAGTACAAAATTTACAAGATTTTGTGGTACATGCTCCGGTATCTGAGCCGAGAATTCCTTTGCCGGAGTTCTTCACAGGGAATAGAGCTAGCTTCCAGAATTTCCGAAATAATTGTAAGCTTTATTTGTCCCTGAAGTCTCGTTCAGCTGGAGACCCTGCTCAGCAGGTTAGGATTGTGATTTCCTTGCTCAGGGGTGACCCTCAAGATTGGGCCTTCTCATTGCCAGCAGGGGATCCTGCGTTACGCGATGTAGATGCGTTTTTTCTGGCCTTGGGCTTGCTTTATGAGGAACCTCATTTGGAACTTCAGGCAGAAAAAACTTTGATGGCACTATCTCAGGGGCAAGACGAAGCTGAAGTTTTCTGCCAAAAATTCCGTAAATGGTCTGTGCTTACTCAGTGGAATGAGTGCGCTTTGGCGGCAACTTTCAGAGAAGGTCTCTCTGATGCCGTTAAGGATGTTATGGTGGGGTTCCCTTTGCCTGCAGGTCTGAATGAGTCCATGACAATGGCTATTCAGATTGATAGGCGTCTGCGGGAGCGCAAACCGGTGCACCATCTGGCGGTGTCTATGGAAAAGACGCCAGAAAGTATGCAGTGTGATAGAATTCTGTCCAGGAGCGAGCGACAGAATTTTAGACGGAAGAATGGATTGTGTTTCTATTGTGGGGATTCTACTCATGTTATATCAGCATGCTCTAGGCGTACAAAGAAGCTTGATAAGTCTGTTTCCATTGGCACCATTCAGTCTAAGTTTATTTTGTCTGTAACCCTGATTTGCTCTTTGTCATCCATTGCCACGGACGCCTATGTTGACTCTGGCGCCGCTCTGAGTCTTATGGATTGGTCCTTTGCCAATCGTTGTGGTTTTAATTTAGAGCCTTTGGAGACTCTTATTCC
Source organism: Ranitomeya variabilis (assembly GCF_051348905.1). Taxonomy (NCBI): domain Eukaryota; kingdom Metazoa; phylum Chordata; class Amphibia; order Anura; family Dendrobatidae; genus Ranitomeya; species Ranitomeya variabilis. Next base: position 123,058,475 of record NC_135236.1, on the reverse strand, counting down.
TCTGAAGGGGATTGACTCCACCCCATTGGCTAATAATAAACCACAATACTGGACACAAGTAACCATGCGTATCAATCCGGATCACCAGGAGATTATTCGTTTCCTGGTGCTGTATAATTTACATGACGATTTGGTACTGGGATTGCCATGGTTGCAGTCTCACAACCCAGTCTTGGACTGGAGAGCAATGTCTGTGTTGAGCTGGGGATGTAAGGGTATTCATGGGGACGTACCTTTGGTTTCTATTTCGTCGTCCATTCCCTCTGAAGTCCCTGAGTTCCTCTCTGATTATCAAGACGTCTTTGACGAACCCAAGCTTGGGTCATTACCTCCGCACCGTGAGTGCGATTGTGCCATAGATTTGATACCGGGTTGTAAATATCCAAAGGGTCGTTTGTTTAATTTGTCTGTGCCGGAACATGCTGCTATGCGGGAATATATAAAGGAGTCTTTGGAAAAGGGACATATTCGTCCATCTTCTTCTCCCTTGGGAGCTGGGTTTTTCTTTGTCTCAAAAAAAGACGGCTCTTTGAGACCATGTATTGATTATCGGCTTCTGAATAAGATCACTGTTAAGTATCAATACCCATTGCCATTGCTTACTGATTTGTTTGCTTGTATAGAGGGTGCTAAGTGGTTCTCTAAAATTGATCTTCGTGGGGCGTATAATTTGGTGCGGATCAGGCAGGGGGATGAGTGGAAGACCGCATTTAATACGCCCGAGGGCCACTTTGAGTATTTGGTCATGCCTTTTGGTCTTTCTAATGCCCCTTCAGTTTTCCAGTCTTTTATGCATGATATTTTCCGCGATTTTCTGGATAAATTTATGATAATATATCTGGATGATATTCTGATTTTTTCTGATGACTGGGACTCTCATGTCCAGCAGGTCAGGAGAGTTTTTCAGGTTTTGCGGTCTAATTCTTTATGTGTGAAGGGGTCTAAGTGCGTTTTTGGGGTCCAGAAAATTTCCTTTTTGGGGTATATTTTTTCTCCCTCTTCCATTGAGATGGATCCCGTCAAGGTGCAAGCTATTTGTGACTGGACTCAGCCCTCCTCTCTTAAGGGTCTTCAGAGATTTTTGGGCTTTGCCAACTTTTACCGCCGATTTATTGCTGGTTTTTCGGATGTCGTTAAACCACTGACTGATTTGACCAGACAAGGCGCTGATGTTGCTAATTGGTCCCCTCATGCTGTAGAGGCCTTTCAGGAGCTTAAGCGCCGTTTTGCCTCTGCCCCTGTGTTGCGTCAGCCTGATGTGAATCTGCCTTTTCAGGTTGAGGTTGACGCTTCGGAGATCGGAGCTGGGGCAGTGTTGTCGCAGAAAGGTTCCGACTGCTCCGTCATTAGGCCTTGTGCCTTCTTTTCTCGCAAATTTTCGCCCGCAGAGCGGAATTATGATGTTGGGAATCGGGAGCTTTTGGCCATGAAGTGGGCGTTTGAGGAGTGGCGCCATTGGCTCGAGGGGGCTAGGCATCAGGTGGTGGTATTGACTGACCACAAAAATTTGATTTATCTTGAGACTGCCAGACGCCTGAATCCTAGACAGGCGCGCTGGTCTTTATTTTTTTCTCGCTTTAATTTTGTGGTGTCATACCTACCGGGTTCTAAGAATGTTAAGGCAGATGCCCTTTCTAGGAGTTTTGACCCGGACTCTCCTGGTAATTCTGAACCCACAGGTATCCTTAGGGAGGGAGTAATTTTGTCGGCCGTTTCTCCTGATCTGCGGCGGTCCTTGCAAGAGTTTCAGGCGGATAGACCGGATCGTTGTCCGCCTGATAGACTGTTTGTTCCGGATGATTGGACCAGCAGAGTCATCTCTGAGGTACATTCTTCTGCATTGGCAGGTCATCCCGGAATTTTTGGTACCAGGGATTTGGTGGCAAGATCCTTCTGGTGGCCTTCCCTGTCACGAGATGTGCGAGTCTTTGTGCAGTCATGTGACGTTTGTGCTCGGGCCAAGTCTTGTAGTTCTCGGGCTAGCGGACTGCTGTTGCCCTTGCCTATTCCTAAGAGGCCTTGGACACACATCTCGATGGATTTTATTTCAGATCTGCCTGTTTCCCAGAAGATGTCCGTCATCTGGGTGGTCTGTGACCGTTTCTCTAAAATGGTCCATTTGGTTCCTCTGCCCAAGTTGCCTTCTTCTTCTGAGTTGGTTCCTCTGTTTTTTCAGAATGTTGTCCGATTGCACGGTATTCCTGAGAATATTGTTTCTGACAGAGGTACCCAATTTGTGTCTAGATTTTGGCGGGCATTCTGTGCTAGGATGGGCATAGATTTGTCTTTTTCATCTGCTTTTCACCCTCAGACTAATGGCCAGACCGAGCGGACTAATCAGACCCTTGAGACATATCTGAGGTGTTTTGTCTCTGCTGACCAGGATGATTGGGTTGCTTTTTTGCCATTGGCAGAGTTCGCCCTCAATAATCGGGCCAGTTCTTCCACCTTGGTGTCCCCGTTTTTCTGTAATTCGGGGTTTCACCCTCGATTTTCCTCCGGTCAGGTGGAATCCTCGGATTGTCCTGGAGTGGATGCGGTGGTGGAGAGATTGCATCACATCTGGGGGCAGGTTATGGACAATTTGAAGTTGTCCCAGGAGAAGACTCAGCGTTTTGCCAACCGTCATCGTCGTGTTGGTTCTCGGCTTTGTGTTGGAGATTTGGTGTGGTTGTCTTCTCGTTTTGTCCCTATGAGGGTCTCTTCTCCTAAGTTTAAACCTCGGTTCATCGGCCCTTATAGAATATTGGAGATTCTTAATCCTGTTTCTTTCCGTTTGGACCTCCCTGCGTCCTTTTCCATTCATAACGTTTTTCATCGGTCGTTATTGCGCAGGTATGAGGTACCTGTTGTACCTTCAGTTGAGCCTCCTGCTCCGGTGTTGGTTGAGGGTGAGTTGGAGTACGTTGTGGAGAAAATTTTGGACTCTCGTGTTTCCAGACGGAAACTCCAGTATCTGGTCAACTGGAAGGGTTACGGCCAGGAGGATAATTCTTGGGTCAATGCATCTGATGTTCATGCTTCTGATCTTGTTCGTGCCTTCCATAGGGCTCATCCTGGTCGCCCTGGTGGATCTGGTGAGGGTTCGGTGCCCCCTCCTTGAGGGGGGGGTACTGTTGTGAATTTGGATTCTGGGCTCCCCCGGTGGCCGCTTGTGGAATTGGACTTGTCATCCTTTTTCCTGTTTCACCTGGTTCCATCAGTAGTGGGTGTCGCTATTTAAGCTCATTTCTCTGGTGGTTTCTTGCCGGTCAACAATGTTATCTGATGCCTCTCAGTGCTTGTTCCTGCTTCTGACAACTACTAGATAAGTTGGACTTTTGTCCATGTTTTGTTTTGCCTATTTGTTCCAGTTCACAGCTGAAGTTTTGTTACTGTGTCTGGAAAGCTCTCGTTGATCAGGGATTGCTACTCTGGCGTTATGAGTTAATGCCAGAGTTTAAGGTAATCTCTGGATGGTGTTTTGTTAGTGTTTTTCTGCTGACCATGAAAGTATACTATCTGTCTTCTGCTATCTAGTAAGCGGACCTCAAATTTGCTAAGACTATTTTCCTGCTGCGTTTGTAGTTTCATCTGAACTCACCGTCATTATATGTGGGGGGCTACTGTCTTCTTTGGAATATTTCTCTAGAGGTGAGCCAGGTCTTATATTTCCCTCTGCTAGCTATTTAGGTCTTAGGCCAGAGCTGGGCATCTAGCGATAAATAGGAAATGCTACCTGGCTATTTCTAGTTGCGCGGCAGGCTTAGTTCATGGTCAGTATAGTTCCATCTTCCGAGAGCTTGTCCCTCTATAGGCTTGCTATGATCTCTGCCTGCAGAGATCATGACATATATATATATATATATATATATATATATATATATATATATATAATATATGAATTACAGCAGTGTATACATACACACAGTAACACAATATACACTCACCGGCCACTTTATTAGGTACACCATGCTAGTAACGGGTTGGACCCCCTTTTGCCTTCAGAACTGCCTCAATTCTTCGTGGCATAGATTCAACAAGGTGCTGGAAGCATTCCTCAGAGATTTTGGTCCATATTGACATGATGGCATCACACAGTTGCCGCAGATTTGTCGGCTGCACATCCCAAAGATGCTCCATACAAGGCAGGATGGATCCATGCTTTCATGTTGTTTACGCCAAATTCTGACCCTACCATCCGAATGTCGCAGCAGAAATCGAGACTCATCAGACCAAGCAACGTTTTTCCAATCTTCTACTGTCCAATTTCGATGAGCTTGTACAAATTGTAGCCTCAGTTTCCTGTTCTTAGCTGAAAGGAGTGGTACCCGGTGTGGTCTTCTGCTGCTGTAGCCCATCTGCCTCAAAGTTCGACGCACTGTGCGTTCAGAGATGCTCTTAGGCCTACCTTGGTTGTAACGGGTGGCGATTTGAGTCACTGTTGCCTTTCTATCAGCTCGAACCAGTCTGCCCATTCTCCTCTGACCTCTGGCATCAACAAGGCATTTCCGCCCACAGAACTGCCGCTCACTGGATTTTTTTTCTTTTTCGGACCATTCTCTGTAAACCCTAGAGATGGTTGTGCGTGAAAATCCCAGTAGATCAGCAGTTTCTGAAATACTCAGACCAGCCCTTCTGGCACCAACAACCATGCCACGTTCAAAGGCACTCAAATCACCTTTCTTCCCCATACTGATGCTCGGTTTGAACTGCAGGAGATTGTCTTGACCATGTCTACATGCCTAAATGCACTGAGTTGCCGCCATGTGATTGGCTGATTAGAAATTAAGTGTTAACAAGAAGTTGGACAGGTGTACCTAATAAAGTGGCCAGTGAGTGTATATGATATATGCATTGCAGTAGGATATACATACATACACTATGTAAATTATATATAGTAAATGACGTATTCTGAAAACGGCTGTGCAATGATCCATGCACCTGGCAGAGCATGGTGACTGTGATGAATTCACGTCCCCCTTTCTCAGCTGTCCTTTTAGCACCGTCAGCAAAATACAGGTTTCCAGTGGCTGAGCCTGTCACTATTTGCAATAGCCGAGGTTGTAAATGCTACCAGAATGTAAAATAGGGGAATGGTAACTACTGACAATGTGAATTCTCTACTGCTGCAAAAATCTAAATCCCCCTTGACCATATCAGGGTTTAACTCTGCGGGACGTCTTGCTGCTGAGACCCCCAGAGAGAAGCTACAGTTTGTAGGGGAATTCAGTAACCAGTGCTTACTACTGTGGCGCCACCACAGGGGATAAAAAGCATTGCACAGCTCACATTGAAATGAAAGAGATGCTTTTTTGTAACCCTGCCTGGATGTATTGAGTTTGGGACCCCCTACAATTTTAATTCAAATTGCAGTATAAGGGTGTCTGAAAATATATATATATTATTTTTTTTTTACCCAGACTCCCATCTCTAGACAGATGTTGCGGTCTCTTGCCCCTCATGAGTGCAGACCAGGATACTGGTTTGCAGGAGATGACACAGCTCTGGTGGGGGGACCGCTTCTCATTGACGACATTTTTATCTCTTACTTAGTATTTTATCTTGTTTTACAGAGAGATGCAAAGGGCCAGCAGCTGTTCGATCTCCTCTGTCACCACCTGAATCTGCTGGAGAAAGACTACTTTGGAATCCGATATGTAGATCCCGACAAGCAGAGAGTAAGTGAAAGAACAGCTGAAAATGGTGAAAAAGAAACATTTATTATCAATAATCCAATTATTTCCAGGTAAATACGGTAGTGATCAGGCATAATTACAGAATATACCATTCACCTGACCTGTAGCTGATATCTTCTCTGACTGTAGTCTTCCATATCAACCACAATGCTCACCATGACAGCGACAGTTCCCCACCGTCACAGCCTGTTTACCCTTCTCTGTCATTAGTGCTCCCCATGATGGCCACAGTGCCCCCCATAGCAGCCACTATGCCCTTCATGCCAGCACAATGCCACTCTGGCTTGCCATAGTGTCCCCATGCCAGCCTTAGTCCCCTTTTTTCCCATTAGCCCAGTCCGTGCTTGCCTCTGCCAGGGGGAATTCTTTCCAGCGGACGACGCGCACGCTGCTTTCTAGTTTTCAATTATAGTCACATTTCAAGGACAAACTGAAAAGGTGAAAATCATCAGCCCAGAATATGGCACTGGGCAAAAGACCATACTCACATGCCCCTAGTGCTAAGGCCTAGCGATGCCATAACTCCAGAAAGAGGGGACACAACTATTGAAGAGAACCTGTCAGTCGATTCATGCTGCCCAAACCGCGAGCAGCATAAAGCAGAGCCTGACTGCACAATTGCCCCAAGGTATGTTTTTTCTGAAATGTGGGCACAACATTGTTTAGAGATCAGCATCGGTCCAGTTGATTGACAGGTCTCTCCTGTGTGTGTACATTGAGAGAGAAATATGTCAATCAACTAGAGCAGTGCGGGGAATAGCTGGATGGGAAGGCAGTGTGCTAGCGTCGTCTATTCCGATAGACCCAGGATGGATCTTCAAACTATGTTTCCTGTAAAAGGCCAGAGCATGTCAGAAATAAACATACTTGGTTGCCATTGCGCAGCCAGGCTCTGATTCATGCTGCCATGGCTTGGACAACATGAATCGACTGGTAGATTCCCTTTAAGCAAACAGTCCCTGGTTCCATAAGACTACGTTCCCACAATGAGTATTTGGTGAGCTCTTGATGTTACAGAGTTTCTGCTGCATTTCTAAGCTAGGTTACTTGGGTTTTAGTGCCTTTTTTACCTTTTTTATTTAATTCCATTTTTGACGCTGCGGTTCCTGTTGACATGTCATGCTTTAAATAAAGCTGCCTTGTTTTTGATACTTCCTGGTATTTGGCTTTGACCAAACTTTATTAATACAGTCATATTTGTATTACACGCATTTAGTGCGTTTCCGCGGTAGAAATGGACTAAAAATTTGCACGCCAAAAACAATATTTTGGAAGCTAAGAGTTATGTATAAAGGTTGTATACGCAGTGGACAGAAAACGCTGTGCGTGTCACACTAGCAGCTTTCTGCTTAAGATCTGTTGCCATTTTAAGCTCGGGTTTTGCTCTTTACAATGCAAAGGATAAAATATGCGGTTTTCCTCTACAAAATAGTCAGTGGTTAAATTCACAGCTCTGCGTGAAAATCTTATCTTCCCAGGGTCTTACTGCCCATACACTACAGAAAACTCTGCTGAAGCTTCTTTCTTACACGTAGGTGATGCCGCCTTGTTGTAGTTACAGTCCGGGATATTAAAGGATCATTAGATAGAGCTCTCTATTGACCTTTGGTATAGTTATACTGGTAAGCAGGTCACCCCTAATCCACCCTGTCTAAATCATTACAATTGCGCTAATCTTTCCTGCTGCTGACATCCGCACATTCCTTTAATTACTGCGGCCGTCTGCCTGTAAACCCTCTCTAGCTCTGCCATGTCCTCCTTACATAATAAAGACCAAAACTATGTGTAATATTCCATGTGTGGCCAGATGAGTGAAATCATAAGACGCTGTTCATATCATGTACATCCCGACCTCGGCTGTTGCATGGCATGAGCTGACTTCCTATGATTGGGCGGATGTGGCATAGCCTTGTGCCGCCCTGGGCATGAGCCACCTGCCATTACACCTAGCACTACGTATCTCGTCATCAAAACAGAAACAGGCGAGTGCCCGCTGCCATTCTTCCCATATAGATGTTGCTCTCAGTGACATTTTTGCCATTTTTTCTTTACAAAAACATTGTGGCAAGATATTTGCTGATAGTAGAGGAATATTCTAAAATGTGAATCAGGCAGAAATACAATGGCTGGGTGTTGTCACCAGCAGTGGTCCTTGGGGCAGATCAAAGCTTGTGCTTTTGGCATTGAGATGTCTGTGTTTCACCGATAGAGCATGGGCCCATTGTAGCCTAACGGGCTGGTCTCATGTCCTTGGACTTTTGCGTACCTGTTAACAAAAAAAGACATGTACTGTATGTTTGTGATCTGAGTCAGGAATCAAACTCGCCAATTCAGGTCAGTGAAAAAAAAACAGCACACAGATTAAATAGGATGAGTCATTTATGTGGAAGAAAAAAATGGTTGTCTGAATAAGGCCCTATTCATGGCCTGGTCCTAGGTATTTGCAAGCAGGTAAACTTCCTCATCATGTTTGTATTTGTCGACCAGGCCTCCTACTGATGTTTCCCAGTAGTTAAAAGGATTGATCACTACTAGTGATGAATGAGTATGCTCGTTACTCGAGCTTTCCGAGCATACTCGGGTGTTCTCCGAGTATTTTGGGCGTTCTCGTAGATTATGTTTGTGCATGATTGCTAGACAGTCTCAACACATGTGGGGATTCCCTAACAAACAGGCAATCCCTGCAAGTGTTCAGGTTGTCTAGTAGTCGCAAATCATTCAGCTGCGGTAACGCAAACATAATCTCCGAGCAAGCCCAAACTACTCGGAGAACACCCGAGCATGCTCAGAAATCTTGAGTAACAAATACACTCGCTCATCACTAATCACTATCCCCAAAATGTGCCTTAATTGACAATCAAGCTGCCCTCACACTTTAGATCATTGTTACAGATTTGGAGGTTTTGAACAGTTTTGTGCTGCAATGAGATCAGGCTTGGACTGGCCCACAGCAGAGCAGGAGAATCATCCGGTGGGCCGCAGCCTCTTATAAGAGCAGGACTTGGCACTATATACATGAATCACTGTGTACAGACAATGGTGGCATCTTACTCATTTACCAACCTACCAAGTTTACTTTGTGATTGAGAATAATGTCACTTTTGCATGTAGCTGAAAAGTGTGGCCCTTGAGCTGGTTACTGGGGGCACTTGGCCCCACAGTCCGACACTGAGTGAGACCTATGCTGTGCGTTATCCTGTGCGGACACCAAGCTCCAAATGTGGTCACTATGGTGGTGTCTAGACAGCCAGGGATATTATCATTAATCTCTGCCTTCCCTAGACGGCCATGGATACTATTTTTACCCATCAACCAACCTAAATCACCAGTGATATTAAAAGCAAACGCTAAAAACCACTCTTCACCAGCAGGACTATTATTTATCATACCCCTAAATTACCCATCAGGGATATTATGTGCTGACCTATTGATCGCCAGGAATACCACTGATATTAAAGTTACCTCCACACATCACCACACTTATTATAGGGACTGTTCAGTATTGAAGCCCCTGGCTGCAGAGCCACAGTAAGCATTGAGCCCCCCAGGGATGCAGAAAGCCGCTCTGTTACACAGAGTCATATTTTCTTAAAAATGTTCATGAGATTGTATGACGAATATCTTCACACTGGCTTCAGCTAAAGGGGATAAATGAAATAATGCTTTGTGTAATGGTGAAACTCATTTTATTAGGTAGTCAGGCAATTTGAAGAATGCCATGCTTTGGCCACTAGGGGGCACTGCAGCATTTGAGGTCATTCTGGATGCTGTGTGCAGCCGGTGGGGCATTTGCTGTGGCCGCGGCCATTCCTGGCCATCTTTGCTTACATTCCAGTGATTTCTGTGCTGCTTCTCCCATGTTACTGACAGCAGCACACAATAAATGGAATCACAGTGCCCTCATCCTCTCAATGAGAAGAATTTGTTAATTTTACAGGATATTAAAAAATATTTCTTTTTGGAAACACTGGGTTAGATCTCTACATTAAATATACTTTGTGCGAACCTACATTTTCACCTTGTCATAAGTTATCTTTTAAGGCTTAAAGGAGTTTGATATTGATGATCTACCCTAAGGGTACGTTCCCACGATCAGTGTTTGCGGAGTTTTTGGCGTACAGAAACGTCTGCAACTATTTCTCATGTTAGTTTACTTGCATTCTTTCCTTGCATTTTTGATGCGTTTTTGTTTCAATAAACTTGGTTGAAACACGGGCAGCAGAGCAAACAGGATGTTGCCCAAAACAAAGAGTTCAGCACTTAAATACACATACAGACATAAAACAGTATAAAGATATAGCAAGATAGATGATAGAAATATATTAGATAGGATAGAAAGATATCCTGCAGCTATCTAATTTCCCAACCTCCCTACATATTACAAACTTACACCCTTAAGGGTATGTGCACACGTTCAAGTTTTTTCGCGTTTTTTCCGCTATAAAAACGCTATAAAAACTAATTAAAACGCATACATTATGCATCCTATCATTTAGAATGCATTCTGCATGTTTTGTGCACATGGTGCGTTTTTTTCCGCGAAAAAATGCATCGCTGTAAAAAAAGCAGCATGTTCATTAATTTTGCGGATTTTCCACGTTTTTCCCGCAATTCTATGCATTTGGAAAAAAACGCACAAAAAACGCACAAAAAAACCGCGAAAAAAAATGCATGCGGATTTCTGGCAGAAATGTCCGGTTTTTGTCAGGAAAATTTCTGCAAGAAATACTGACGTGTGCACATACCTTTAGTGCCTTTTATGTGGCACTAAAGGGTTTTTAGCTTTGTTTAGCCTTCTAAGTAAATAAATAAAACACTGGTTCCCCCCTATTTTTGATAACCAGCCAAGGTAAAGCAGACAACTGCCGGCTTATATTAACAGGCTGGGAAGGTCCATAGATAGTGGGCCCTTCCCAGCCTAAAACTACAAGCCCGCAGCCAGTTCTGGCACTGTGCTTCTGCTCTTCTTGATCGCCCTTGTACCGTAGCAATTGGAGGAATGGTTTTTGGGGTTGATGTTACCTGTGAATTGTCCAAAAAATAGCTGTCATCATTCTTGGTGTTAGTAATGAAGAAGTGTCTATCAGAAATCCAAATTACTAACCCAGTAAGTATAAAGAATAAAAAAAAACACACACAAAAATATTTTATAAAAAAAAATAAAAATAATTCCCTGACTTTTTTCCCTGGTTCACCAATTTATTTTAATAAAAAGAAAAAAGCCATGCAGGTCCGCCGTAGTCCAAATACGCTGTGTCCAGAACACTAGTAACACTGATTGTGGGAACGTACCCTAAGGCCGGCCTCACACTAGCGAGTTTTACGGACGTATGAGCGCATAAACTACGTCCGTAAAATACGCATTACACACGGCCCAATGATTCTCTATGGCCCAGCTCCTATCTGCCGTATATTACGCATCCGTAATATACGGTCTTGTACGGCCATAGAAAATCGCAGCATGCTGCGTTTGTCACCGTATTGCGCAAAAAAATCGCCAATGAAAGTCTATGGGGGCGAGAAAAATACGGATTCCACACGGACCAGCAGTGTGACCTGCGAGAAATACGCAGCGGTGTTAGAGAGAAAAGCCGGTAATTCAATTTTTTCCGCCATTTAACCCTTTATTTTAGCAGCTACAGCGCCCACATTTTGCACATACACACTACTAACATTAGTAGTGTGGAATATGCAAAAAAAAAAGGGGATATGAGATGGTTTACTCTATGTAAACCATGTTTCATATCCTGTCGGGTTTGTGAAGGAGAAATGAAAAGCCGGCAATTGAATTACCGGCTGTTCACAGATATCGCGCTGAATTAAATATAAATACAGAATATATATATATGTGTCTCAATGACATATATATATATATATATATATATATATATATATATATACTGTATATATGTTTTAACAAACATTTGAGCACATAAATCCATTAGATGTCAGTTTTGCAAGCCTGCAAGAAAATATCGCAGTACGGATGCCATACGGATTACATACGGAGGATGCCATGCGCAAAATACGCTGACACACCCTGACTACGGATGACATACGGATCACTATTTTGGGGACTTTTCTGCGTATTACGGCTGTAAAAAACGGACCGTATTTACATACGCTGAGTGTGAGGCCGGCCTTAGGGCCACACGGCACTATAACAAGAAAAGATCCGATTTTCATCCAGAAAAATGGGATGATTTTTCTCACTTGTTATCCATGTGCCGTCTATATACAATCTGTTTTTTTTTTGCAGCAGCTATTAATCATTTACGGTTTCCTTTGTTACAGAATTGCAATGTATTTGTAAAAATCGAATGTTGTACTGTGGCTCCATACAGAGTCCAATTGAATTACATTGTTGCCAGTGCAATCCTTTTTTGTTTATGGATAGCAGTCAGACCGAAAATACGGTCGTGTTCGCGAACCCCTAGGATAAGTCATCAGTATAAGGTCTGATCCCTGTTTGCATCACATGGAGCTGCGACACTGTAGACATGGTTTATTCAGTTTTTGGGTACTGCAGATCTGCAATCATTCCAAGAACGGCCAGTACTGTGGTGCGGCAGTGACTGAATATTTGCACTTGCAATCATATAGTAGCATTCAAAATAATAGCAGTCCAATATGACACCAGATTAATCACGGTTTTTGGTATAAATTATATTACCACTTGTCAAGCAATTCACCAGTTGGTGCAGTAGAATGTAAGAAAACCACCAGACTCCGCATTCATGATCTGCAGGTTTTTTAGTCTGTGTATTAGAATAATTAATTGAAAGGAGGTGTGCACAATATAATAGCAGACTCGGGTACTGGAGAGACTCACTGGTCCAAGGACTGGAGGCAGGTAGTTTTAGAAAACTGGGACTGTCCTGCCCCACTCTGCCCCTGGTACACAAGGTGTGGGAGGAGATTAAAAGGATTAGGGGAATGGAGGCCCTGACTAATTACTCCCCTATATGGCAAAATGAAAAACTGCTGGAATTTGACAAACTGGGGAAATTTAAAAACTGGACAAGGGAAGGAATTCAATACATGGCCCAATTACAGAACTCGCGGGGACTAGTGACTTTTGAGAAACTACAGGAGGAATATGAGTTATCTGAGACCTGCAGATTCCCTGTAACTCTTAACAGTATGGTGTCTTGAGAACGCCAATTCTGTTAACAATGTAGCAGACAAGGCGGCCCACAACTAGACAGGCCCTTCTGGCATTTACCAGAATTGACAGATGACCAGTCCGGCCCTGATTAAGGCTAAAGAGAAGTGGGAAGACGAATTGGGACCGATAGAAGAGGATAAGTGGGAGGCGATTATGGAATACATACCCCAATTGTCACTGAGTGAGCCGGGAAGACTCGCACAAATATGTGTTCCATAGAGTATACAGGACCCCTGAAGGACTATATAGGGCAGGACTGAGACAGACCTCATTGTCAGGCTGATGGGGCCGGATATCTTATGGATATCTTACATATGTGGTGGCAGTGCTCCAGACTGGACCCATACTGGACAGTGGTTATTAACACTATAAGAGGGACTGTATGACTGTAGAATTGAGAGGGATCCTGTTGTTTGTATTTTAGGTTATGTGGAGGAGATTCAGATTCAAAATCAGTTCAAATTGGCAATAGCTAGGGTGTTATACATTGCACGTAAATTAATAGCTAGGCATTGGATAAATGAAGGACCGCCAACAATACAAGAATTTTTTAGACAATCAGACTTTATTGCAAATATGGAAAAAGGTATTTATGCCAAAAGGGATAAAATGTTCAATGCATTGTGGACACCATGGGTGGAGACACGATGATCCCGAAAGGAGGATGTACTTCTGAGTATTTGTTGCTGATGTTTCTATAAGGGGGAGGGGTTGTGCTGTAATTGAAAATCTGTGACCTTGTTGGACATTGTAATGTCTGGACTCTGTTTCTTTGTTTGAATTTCGTTAATAAGTCTATATGATTAAAAAAATATATAATAGCAGTGTTGAGCTCAATTATTGAGGTCAATCATTCTGTGAAGAAACAGGAGAGAATCAGTTGGCCCTTATTTAAGGGTGAAGCCAGGACATGTTGTACATGCATTTCGCCTTGAAAGACTGAGTCAATGTTCAGGAGAACAGCGCACTTTGATTAAAAAGCTGATTGGAGGGGGTAAAACGTATAAAGAAGTGCAGACAATGATATTGATCTCCAATGCTTTAAAATGGAAAGCCAAACCAGAGAGACATGGAAGAAAAAAAAAGACTAGCATTCTAATGGATGGAAGAATCGTCAGAATGGTGAAGGCTCAGCCAGTGATCGGCTCCAGGATGATCAAAGACTCAAGTTACCTATGACGGTTAAAAGACCCCTGTGTGACGCTAATCTCTTAGTAAGAAGCACCCACAAAGTCCCACTGTTAAAAGAAAAGACATGAAAGGAAGTGGATACAATCTGACAAAGAACACATCCCCTGGCCCAAAGAGAAATGGAGAAACATTTTTGTGGACTGATGAAAGTAAAATTGTTCTTTTTGGGTCCAAGGACCGCAGACAGTTCATCGGACGACCCCCAAACTCTGCATTCAGGCCACAGTACCATCTGCAGACAGTGAAGCATGGTGGTGCAAGCATCATGATATGGACATACCAGGGATCATGGATCAGTTTACATATATTAAAATATCGTATATATTCGAGTATAAGCCGACCCGAGTATAAGCCGAGGCACCTAATTTTGCCACGGAAAACTGGGTAAGCTTATTGACTCGAGTATAAGCTGGGTATGCATTGTCCCATCATTCTTATCCCGGTATGCGTGGTTCCCCTGTCCTGTCCTGCTCTGTGTGGCTCCCCCTGTTGTATGCATGGCTCCCCTGTCCCATCTTGTATGCATGGCTCCCCCCATCCCATCTTGTATACATGACTCCCCCGTCCCATCTTGTATGCATGGCTCAGCTCCCCCGTCCCCTCATTGTATGCCTGGCTCCCCCCGTCCCATCTTGTATGCATGGCTCCCCGTCTCATCTTGTATGCATGGCTGGGCTCCCCCGTCCTCCCCCTTGTATGCATGGCTCAGCGTCCTCCCCCGTCATACTCACCCTCCTCGCGCCGTCACTGAACGTCCCTGCATCTCCATTGTGCTGGCGAGGCAGCTTCCTGTGCTGAGCGGTCACGTGGTACCGCTCATTAAGGTAATGAATATGTGCTCCACGCCTATGGGAGTGGAGAAGTGTACATATTCATTACCTTAATGAGCGGTACCGCCTGACCGCTCAGCACAGGAACAGGAAAGAGCTGCCGGCGCCAGAACAGAGATGGAGGGACGGAGGGTGAGTTTTGATGTCTTTTGGAAGCCGGCTGCTGCAGTTGTCACTGTGCTACAGCCGCTGGCTCCCTGCTCCCCCTTTCTCGACGGCTTTCTGGGACTGTGAATCGTGTATAAGCCGAGGGGGGCGTTTTCAGCACAAAAAAATGTGCTAAAAATCTCAGCTTATATACAAGTATATACAGTACTTGAAGAGGTCATGTTTCCTTACGCTGAAGAGGATATGCCCTTGAAATGGGTGTTTCATCAAGACAGAGACCCTAAACACACCAGTAAATGAGCAAAATCTTAGTTCCAACCTAACAAAAAAATTGAGGTTATAGAGTGGCCAGGCCAATCCCCTGACCGTAATCCGATAGAACACTTGTGGGTTGACATCAAAAATGCTGTTTCTGAGGCAAAGCCAACAAATGCCCAAAAATTATCGGATGTAGTCCAAACATCCTGGGCTGGAATAACAGACAGGGAACAGAAGTTGGTGACTCTATGCAACATAGATGTGAAGCAGTTCTAAAAAACTGTAAAAACTAAATATTAGGTTAGTGACTCACAGGAATGTAAAATCCTCAAAAAGAGAAATGGTACATATTGTGAGTTTGTAAAGACAAATGCAGACACTGCTATTTTTTTGAACAGCCCAATGGTCATTTTTTGTTTTCTGTAAAGTAGTTAACTTATATACATTTCTCTTCATGTTTTGAATTAGAAAACAGCGTGCAATGTTCCCAGTGCTGGAAACAAACGCTAGCTAGTATAAAGATTCTGTGATTACCTCATGTTTTTGAACACACTGCTATTATTTTGAACACTACAGTACATGTTGGATCACATTGAGAATTCTTTGCTATAGTCGCGATCTAATCTTGGCCTGAATGTTGGCGAGTTGTTTCTGTGATTCGGCAGCATTGTGACCCTGGATGTTATGATGGAATCTTTAAGCTGAAAACAATACATGACTGTGTTCTCTCTTCTTTTTTAGCATTGGTTGGAGTTTTCTAAAGGACTTGCCAAACAAATGAGAGGTAAAGTAGTACGTGCTCAACAGTTCACATGAGTCTGTGTCCGGTGTATAAGGTGAGAATATAATATATTCAGTGCCGCCCAGAGGAAGGAGGCTACATAGGATGAATTGCCTTCCCCAGGTAGACAATCATGGAAGCAGCACCGTATGGCTACGTACACATGAATATATTCCACGGGTGGTGTATGGACCCCTGTGCCCAACCCGACTACAAGTCTCCTGACTCTAACAGCCTCGTAGATATAGAATAGGTATGTATGATGCTGTTAGTGGGATTCCGGAGACCAGTGCTCTTTCTTGTCAATGCGGTCCACAGTCGGAGCAGGTAATACATTAATATGGATGTAGCCTAACACTGAATTCCTGCCTAACTATAAAGAGCAGAAAAGCTGTTCCAGTTAGATTTCTCCATCAGCCAGTTCTGTATGTTTTTAGCAGGCAAACATTAAGACATTGTATATCCGTACATCCAGCATCACCAAGTACCGCCACAGACTGTTCAGGACCTCACTGATGTCCTGCTCCAAGTCTGAGAAGATTCCCCAAGATCACCTCCATCTCCTCATCAGGAGCATGGCCAGATGTTGTCAGGAGAGCATTCCGGGACATTGGGCCAAATACCAGACACATTATGAATTGAATGTTGGATTCGCCTGTGATTCTATTTTTTTTTTTTTTTTGGGGGGGGGGGGCAGATTGGAGTAATTTGTAATCCATCTCTAGGCTGGTTAATAACTTTGCTCTCCTTTCACTGTTGATACGTCATTTTGTTTTGCAATGAATAGCTGAGGTCAGATGTGTGATTTAAGTGTTCCCTTAATTTTTTACATTTTTTACCAATATATTCTGTTCTTGGAGAGATCTGAACCATGTGCTGCATCATTGGCAATGAATCACGGTAAATTCACATGTGGCAGATTCACCAGTAAGCATCATCATTTTTATTTCATAAATCAATAGTACACATAAGCAGCTTTGGAATCTATCTTACCAGAGAAATCTGCTTCTGTCTCCTTTTGGTCCAATCTTTCACTCTCAGTTTATAAGTAAGATCTGTATTCATTGAAGACAGATTTCACCATTACTGATAGGAGATGACGGTTAGTGTTTATAAGCTTCTATGGCGAGGGGAGCTAGAGGCCGACATGGACATTTTGCTGAAAATTCTCCTGAATTTGAAAATGTTCCCGTCATTTCCTGTGAACTTCCAGCTGAACGTCTGTCTGCCTTCCTCCATCCCCTCTCCGTAGAAATTTATAAACACCAAGCGGCATCTCCTGTCCAAGTCCTGGGAAAAAGGTCTCTTCACTAAATACAGATTGTACCAGTAAAATAAGAGTAAAGAGCAATGTACTATGAGAAATTAGCAGATTCCTCTGACAAGATATATTACAAAATTGATTATTTTCATGTGTACTATTGATTTATGAAATAAAAATTAAACAACAGTTACCGTACTTTTTTCCCTATATACTTTACCTGAGGATTTGTGAAGATAAAATGTGTGGCCAATTCAAGTGCCAGGAATATGGATGGGAATTTACTAATCTCCTCCACATGCTGCAGACATTTTCTGTTCAGAAAAAGCTGATGTTTGGATCTTCACATCCACGGCATGCTTGTCCTGTCGCAGTAAGGTTGGGGGACTCTGCCCTAGGGGATACTGATTTTTTTTTACATTAAAGGCCCCTAGGCACATTAGATAATTCATCCAATCTCAACTTATGCCTGGACCATCCATCTGTCTGATATGTATGGGGGCCTGACAGGTGATATCGGGGAGGAGAAGGATCCGGTCTGTAAAATTTCGAAGCCCGATATTTTTGTTACAGATGTCTCCTCTGTCAGTGGATCCCAGAGAGAGCACAGGAGCACCTGGCGACTTAAGCGTTCCTGTGTGGGGGAGAGATAGAGTAAAACACCCAAACTATTGTTTGTCTAATGTGCGTGAGGGCTTTAAAAGGAATGTGTTAGAAAATATCCTATTAGGTTTTTGTGTTACATGTATTTATTTTTGGCAATCTTTTTTTTTAGTATCACAATCTATTAAAAATAAAAACAACATTTTTAATCTTGTAATTTTCACACTTGCCACTAAGACTATTTTAGACTCAAAATTCCCGTTCTTTCAGGAAGAGTTTTCAGTAGTCTCTTTATCATCAGAGACAGGATAACACTTCCATACAAAGCTGATGACACAAAATCCACCAATCATAATAGGTGATGTCACTTCACAATGACCTCTGCACACGCTCATTAGATGCTTCAGTACAAAAGATTGCAGCTAATGTACATGTACATTTCCTCAAACAACAGGAAGTATAAGTGTAAAAAAGCCCCAATGCCAAATGGTAAAATCACAAGATTTCTATTTTTTGTTTTTATTACAGATTGTGATATGGAAAAAAAAACCCTTTGCCATTTTTTTTAATACATGTAGAACAAAAATCTGATTTAAACAATAGGTCATTTTCTGATGAGACATT
Organism: Ranitomeya variabilis; assembly: GCF_051348905.1. Lineage (NCBI taxonomy): Eukaryota > Metazoa > Chordata > Amphibia > Anura > Dendrobatidae > Ranitomeya > Ranitomeya variabilis. The sequence continues at coordinate 123,039,973 of NC_135236.1, read as the reverse complement.
CCTTTAAGAAGCCGTTTCCTTGTCTTCATATTTCTATGCACGTGTTGATGTTTTATCGTATGTATTGCTGCAGATGGTAAATCTATTTGTTGGAAGAGGCAGTCAGATTGCATTACTTCGCTCCCTATGTTTCCCCTCCAGCTCGTCCTCCCTTTATTCTCTGCTTTCGGGTGAAGTTCTATCCTCCAGATCCAGCAGCTCTGAAGGAAGAAATTACTAGGTTAGTGACATGTGTCTGTCTATCACACAGTTTGATGTTAGTGCAAATGTTTAAAGGGAATCTGTTTCCAGGTTTTTGCAACTTAATCTAAGAGCAGCATGATGTAAAGATAGAGACTGATTCCAGCGATGTGTCACGTACTGGGCTGCTTGCTATAGTTTTGATAAAATCACGGTTATTAGCAGGAGATTATCACTAGAGGACTAGTAAACCTGGTGCCAGGTAGTCCACATATTCATGAGCTCTGTTTAATCCCGCCCCCACCACTGATTGGCAGCTTTCTGGCTATGCACAGTTCACGGAAAGCTGCCAATCAGTGGTGTGGGCTCAGCATTCAGAGAACTGCTAGATCTGCAGGAGATAAACTAGTTACTGTCAGGACACTGCTGTGCGGTTTCACGCAACCTCCACCAGAGGGGTGCTGGTGGGGAAAAAGGTTGCACACTTAGCGTGACACAGCGGTGCCGTCAGCGCAGTTGCCACTAGGTGGCACAGGAGTAATCAGTCAAACTGGGTCGGCAGCAAACGGAGAACGCTGTACCAGAGGGAGAAGCAATACACGTGGTCAGACACAAGCCAAAGAAGTCAGAGCCAGTTGGGAGCAAGAACACCAGAGACGGAAGACAGTCAGACAGGTCAGAGGACAAGCCGGGTGAAATACCAAGGGGTCAAAGCACGAGGAGCAAACACTAAGATGAGCAGGGTAACGGGAGTGGGCAAACACGGGAGCAAGGCAATGGTCACAGGAAAATCAGGGTGTAAAGTGGTCAGCTGCTCAAGCTGGAGGCAGGAGCTATAACTGACAAAGCCTGCCGATGGCGGCCTCAGAAATAGCTGAACGGATCCCAAAGAGAGGCAGAAAACGTTAACCACTGCATGATCAGGCCGAGGAGAGGATAACAAGAGGCAAACCCCGACCTAGATCATGACAGTTATTTTATCAATACAGTACCAGCAGCCCAGTAAATGACACATAACTGGAATCAGGATCTCTGCCCCTACATTATGCTGCTCTCAGATGGAACAGCAATAACCTGCTGACAGATTCTCTTCAAGACTTTCCAGCTTATGATTGTCCTGTCTTACCAAACTGTTTTTTTCTGAATAGACGCTGTATACAGTGATGACTTAAAATTCCAGGAAAGAAATAGCGATGTCTGATTAAGTTTACTAAAATGATTCCTTCTCATTCACACCGCTGCATTAATAAAATTGTGCAGATTTTGAGGCTCAGCTCCACTTATGAGGAAAATGTGTTTTCCTTGTGTACTTGTGTCAGGAGATGGGCTCCTTCCAGTCTTAGCTTGCAGCTGCCAGAGAACAATATTCCTGCCTCTGTCAGCACTGATTTATGGCCACCACTATAGTGTCCTAATGAGACTCCTACTACTGTCCCGAAGTTTACTGGAAAGGGTAGCTGGACTTTAAATGACCTTTCTCCTTTACACAGGGCACTAAAACTAAAGTAGCCAGCTTATAATAGACAAGCTCTGACACTGGTCACACACATTTATAGAAATGTTCCTGGATGGTGTCACAACTGAACATACGTGAGATGTGCTAGTGATTATGGGGCAATTTCCAGTTAGTCATTCTATTAAAGAAGAATCTAAAACCCCCAAAATAAGCCAGAATATATGATGGTATAAGTTCACACTGTGGCCATTTAACAAGCAGAACCTGAGATAAAAGCAAAATGAGCAAATCCCCTGCAGTAAGTAAATAGATAGTAATAGTATATGTAAATAACATGGGGTACTTAGCACTATTTGGATGAAAAAAAGCATAAAAGTCATCCCACCACAACAAGGTGTACCCAATCGGGACAGTACCTGACTCTTGTAGTTCACCTGATTATGTGTCTGCAGTCGGGTCGGGGTCCTGCTCTGCCCTTATCTGTTTGGACGTCTGCTGACACATAGCGAGGTGAGATACAGGAGTTAGGTACTGTCCCAGTTGGGTACACCTTGTCGCGGTGGGATGGCTTTTACACTTTTTTTTATCAACATGTTAACTAAGTACCCCATGTTATTTACAGGTACTATTACTATGCACTTAATTATTACAGGGTGTGTGTCTAACCAGTGAAATACAAAAAGCTTATGTACTTGAAATAGGATACGAAAGATACCTATGAATAGGGGCGAGTCACTCTATCTTCAAATAATCCTAATATACATATACGGGGATCTGTTAATAGTTTCACTCCATACACCCTTTCTATCAAGGAGATGACCTCATTAGAAAATGGGCCTATCTGTCTACAATCCCACATCAAATACATCAGATGCACATCATCAATTCCACATACAGAGCATTTTGCATAATGGCAATATCCTATCTTGTGTAGAAGGCTTGGAGTTTTGTACGTACTCTCTATGAATTAAATATATTTTAGAGAGCCTTTGATCCTCACAGGGTGATAGTTTGGGAACTGTTTCTAAAATCTTTCTCCACTGCTTAACCGATATAGGACCAGCATCCACTTCCCATGTAGAATGAGCAGTCATGGAATGATTATCCAGTTAGGGTGACAATAGGCATCTCCTCCCTCTCCTTTCAGCTCAGCTGAAGACTTTGCCTCATTCTTCAGGCAGAAGATTGACAATATCAGGCAAAGCTTGGGCCTAAAATCCCCACAGCCCCTCCTCATAACTACTCAACCTTCTTCCTCCAAAACCAGCTTCTCCGCCGTTACAGAAAATCATCTTTTCTCTTTACTCTCCAAATCACATATCACCACCTGACTTGACTCAATCTTGTCCCACCTTATTCCAAACCTCACCACAGTCTTCATCCTAACCCATCTCCTAAACCTGTCACTAACAACTCATGCTTCAAACATGCCTCTATCACACCTCCCTTAACCAATCCTCTCTGTCCAGCTATCGCTCCATATCACTCCTTCCCTTTGTCTCATAACTACTGGATCAACACGTCCATTTTAAACTGTCCTACCATCTCTCCTCCTGCTCCTTCTTTGACTACTTACAATCTGCTTTCCGACTGAAACTGCCCTGACTAAAGTCACCAATGACCTTCTAACTGCCCAATCCAAGCAACGTTACTCTGTCCTCCTCCTAGACCTGTTATCTGCCTTCGACACAGTGGACCATTCACTCTTACTACAGATTCTCTCATCTCTTGGCATCACAGACTTGGCCCTATCCTGGATCTCTTCATACCTAACAGGCCTGACATTCAGCGTCTCGCACTCACACACCACCTCCTCATTTCACCCCCTATCTGTTGGTGTCTCCCAGTGTTCAATTCTGGGACCCCTGCTCTTCTCCATCTACACCTTCGACCTGGGACAACTCATAGAGTCTCACGGCTTTTAGTATCACCTCTATGCTGATGACACACAGATTTACCATTCTGGACCCGATAGCACCTCCCTACTAACCAGAGTCCCTTAATGTCTGTCCGCTATTTCATCTTCTCTGCTAGATTTCGAAAACTTTGCATGGATAAAACAGAATTCATCATCATTCCCCCCTGTCATTCAACCCCCTCAACAGACCTATCTATCAAAGTCAATGGCTGCCCACTCTCCCCAGTCCCACGAGCTCGCTGCCTCGGGGTAGCCCTTGACTCTGATCTCTCCTTCGAACCACATATCTCCCGGATTTGCACATTCCTAATCCAAGAATCTGCGAAAACACTAGTGCATGCCCTCATCATTTCCCACCTCAACTTTTGCAACCTCCTACTCTGTGGCCTCCCTTCTAACACTCTCACACCCCTGCAATCTATCGCCAACTCTGAATCCCTTCACTGGCTCTCCATTGCCCAGAGAATCCAGTCAAAACCCTAAGTTTGGCATACAAAGCCATCCAAAGCCATCTATAACCTGTCTCCTCCATACATCTGTGACCTTGTCTCCCGGTACTTACTTGCACGCAACCTCTGACCCTCACAAGATCTTTTTCTCTACTCCCCTCTTATCTCCTCTTCCAACAATCACATACAAGATTTCTCATGTGCATCCCCTCTATTCCTACTCTGGAACTTTCTGGCCCAACATATCAGACTCTTGACTACCGTGGAAACCTTCAAAAGGAACCTGAAGACCTACCTTTTCTGAAAAGCCTACAACCTATAGTAACCATTGCTTCACTATACCCCTGCATGACCAGCTCTGCCCTCACCAACTGTATCCTCACCCATCCCTTGTAGACTGTGAGCCCTCACAGGCAGGGTCCTCTCTCCTCTTGTTCCAGTCGGTGATTCATTTTGTTCAAGATTATTGTACTTGTTTTTTGTTATGGGGTATCCCTTTTCACATGTTAGTGCCATGGCATAAATGGCGCTATAATAATAAATAATAATATATGATAGAAATTTAGCCCTTTGTATGGCCTGTAGAAGCAATAGGTTGATGTTGTATGCTGAGGTCCATCAGACCTGATCTAATTTGAGCAGCGTCACTAAATCTCTGAAGCCAGGTGTATGCTTTCCGGCTTTAAAGGCGTGCACTGCACATGATCGGAAGCCATCTCTTAATCAGAATTCAGGTGTAAAGTGATGCTGTTGGAATGAGTGACATGCCTGCACCGATTTTCGTGAGTGTCGATGATGCCGCTTGTGCAAATTATGTTATCACGCCCACAGGGGTTTGATAACATGAAAAGAGGACTGGCTAGTCTGGGGAACAAACGCCGCATCGACTAGTCAAAGCCCTCATTAGCATAGGGAAAGCGGAGGTTATAAATGCTTTTCTAAAGCATTTATTTAATTGAATTATGTTATACAGGGCTGGTTACGGAGGCAGTTTAATCACACATAGCTGAATGCTGCTGGATTGGAGGGCATGGGAGACCTGACATGTTCCCTTTAATACTTCATACAAAAGCCTTTGTTGGTGATGACAGCTTCAAGACGTTCCTATATGGAGAAACTAGTTACACGCATTGCTCAGGTGTGATTTTTGGATCATTCTTCCACACAAACACTCTTCAAATCTTGAAGGTTCTGTGGGCTCCTTCTATGAACTCTGAGCTTTATTTCATTACATAAATTTTCTATTTCATTCAGGTCAGGTGATTGGTTGGGCCATTCTATAGATTTTCTTTCTCTGAATTGAGAGTTTCCTTGGCTGTGTGTTTGGGATCATTGTCTTGCTGAAACAGCCACCCTCGTTTGATTTTCATCATCCTGGTAGATGACAGCAGATTTTGTTCGAGAACATTTCAGTACATTTGTCCATTCATCCTTCCTTCCATGATATGAAGTTTGCCAGTGCCATATGCTGAAAAACAGCCCCACACCATGATATCAGTTCCCACCTCCAAACGTCACTGTTGGTATGGAGTTTTAGGCTGATATGTAGTGTTTTTTGGCCTCCAAACATGGTGTGTATTTTGTTATCCAAAGAGTTCAATTTTGGTCTAATCTGACCAGACTGTATTCTCACAGTTTTTCACAGGCTTGTCTAAATGTTGTTGAGCAAACTTTACACTCTCTTGAATATACTTTTTGTTCAACAATGGAGTCTGGCGTGGTGATTCATACAGGCCATAGAGGTTGAGTATGGCAATACTTATTGTTTTCTTTGAACCAATTGTATCTGCTGATTCCAGGTCTTTCTGGAACTCTCCACAGGTGGTGCTTGGCTCTTGGACAACTCTTCTGATAATTCTTTTACTCCTCTGCCTGAACACTTGCGGGGAGTACATGGTCATGGACTGTTTATGCTAAAATTATTTTGTTTCCATTTTTGGATTATGGCCCCAACAGTGCTCATTATAACCTTCAGTAGTTTAGAAATTCTTCTGCCATCATTATGTTTTGCAAAAATAATTATGCAAAGGTCTTGAGACAGCTCACTGGTTTTATCCATCATGAGATGTTTGAGAGTGCACCTTGGTAATGAGACACCTTTTTATGGAACATAAGGTGAACCAGATGATATTATTTTTCACTAAGTGGCAGGAGTGATTTCTAATTAAATCACTTTTTGCAACTCTCTTTCTTCATGTGTTGAATACTTTTCATTGTGTCATTTCTCATTATTACACATACGATAACTTAATTTATGGACATCTATAGTGTGATTTCTTTGCCTGTGTGCCTTGGATGGGTTGTTACCGAGATCTGGTGAGAATTTCATGTCAATAGCACCTTTAGAAATATATTTACTTAGCAAATTGGTGACACGTTCAATATTTATTTCACCTGCTGTATATGAAATCTGTTGGCATAGAATGACTGTTCAAACCAAGCACATGCGCTCAGTACACCCCTAGCATTGCGATACAGTTCAGTGAACCTTCCCATCTACTTGTTTTCTATCCGTCTCCTCCTCCCTCTTCCTTTGATTGACAGTTCAGGCTTTACAGGAGCTAGAGAAGAATGGAGATCGATGGAGAACAGCTAGGTGATGCCTGTACGTGGTTTGAACAGGCATTTTGTGCTAACAGACTCCCTTTAAGGCCGGGATCACACTTGCGAGAAACTCGCACGAGTCTTGCATCTCAATACCCTGCATTGCTGCCGGCACTCGGGACCATAGTGTGTGGCTGCATGTATTTCTATGCAGCTGAGCGTCTGAGTGTCGGCGGCAGTGCTGGGTATTGAGATGCGAGACTCGTGCGAGTTTCTCGCAAGTGTGATCCCGGCCTAAAGAGCACACTACTGGTTTTTTTAAATGGGAATATGTTTTATATAACTATCAGTACGGGGCAGTACATTGGTTGTACCATTTTGAAAACCATTTTTTGGGCTGAGGACCTCTTGGCAAAAGTCCAGCAGCAGAAATTCCATTAGTTATCTGTTATGATCAATTTAAAATACAAATGGCTGAACTTTTCTAGTTCAGTGGCCACATCCTGATGCTACATGGGTATAAGGCGACCAGTCTGTAGAAGCTGAAAAACAGTTTTTGTTGATGAATTATTTCATAGAATATTGGAGTTGGAAGGGACCTTCAGGGTCATAGTGTCCAACCCCCTTCTCAATGCAGGGCAAGATTCACTAAACCATCTCAGACAGATGTCTGTCACTACCTTTCATGGCAGCCTATTCCACTCATTGATCACCCTCAATGTCAAAAAGTTTTTTATAACATCTAATCTGTATCTTCTCCCTTTCAGTTTCATCCGATTGCTTCTCGTGTTTCCATGTGCAAATGATAATAAGGATGATCCCTCTACACTGTGACAACCCTTCAGATATTTGAGACCGCTATTAAGTTTCCTCTTTGCCTTCTTTTTTGCAAGCTAAATATTCCCAGATCCTTTACCCGTTCCTCGTCTTACTTACTTTGCAGTCCACTCACCATCCTGGTAGCTCTTCTCTGAACTTGCTCCAGTTTTTCAATCTCTTTTTTTTTTAAATATGGTGCCTAGAACTGGACACAGTATTCCAGATGAGGCCTGACCAAGGAGGAGTAGAGGGGATAATTACTTTACAGGATCTAGACTCTATGCTTCTCATATTACATCCTAGAGCTGTGTTTGCCTTTTTTGCTGCTGCATCACACTGTTGACTCCTGTGCAGTTTGTGATCTACTAGTATATCCAAGTCTTTTTCACATGTGCTGTTGCTTAGTTCTATTCCTCCTATTATGCAGATGTAATTTTCGTTTTTCTTGCCCAGATGTAGAATCTTGCATTTCTCCCTGTTAAATACCATTCTATTAGTCACTACCCATTGTTCAAGCTTATGTAGATCCTTTTGAATCCTGTCTTCTCTAGTGTTGGCTATCCCTCCTAGCTTTGCATCGGCTGCAAATTTGATTAGTTTACCTTGAGTTCCCTTATCTAGATTATTTATAAAAAAAAAGTTTAACAACACGAGGCCAGGACCCATTGGGGCTCAAAATCTACATTCTTTATCAGTATGCCTTTGGAGTGTGGGAAGAACCTGAGAACCCATGCAAACTCCTTGCACATGTTGTCTTTGGTGGGTTTTGAACTCGTGACCCCAGTACTGCAGAGCATAAGTGCTAACCACTGAGCCGCTAAGCTGCCCACAGATAGCTCAGTGATTCATAACGGATAGTAAAGAAAATGGAGGTACATAGGAAAAATAATAGGTCTCTCTTTTTGTAATCCAGTCCGGCTTTTGATTTAAAAGACTGCATGAAAACAGCACATGTGTATGCATCCCAACACTGCGGTACTGTGCGTTATTGTACCCCTCTCCTGTTAAGCTGCACAACAGGATCCTTCTCCTCTTCTGTGACTTCCTTAGACTCGTGTCGCTGCCACGTATCAGTTCACTTGTGTCTTAATCTTTCCATCTTGTATCTCACTACCCAACAAATCCTTTCCTCATTATGCCGGTGTCTCATTACCCTCTGGGATGTTTGTAGCTGGCTGCCAAACATGTGAAAGTGATGTAATCTCTAAAAGGTGTTCAATTCACGTAGACCGTGTCGCCGCCGCCTGGAATTGTTCTACAACTGTTACGTTATCCGCTGACTTCTGACAAGTGCCAGGAATCGCTCAGTGATGTAGAAGTTATAAATTAAGAATGAATCTGCACTTTGTGGATATGTTAGGAAACCGTATAACTGGCCAATCCCTAATATAATCTTATCGTTGGCATCATGCCCTTTGCAAGTGGGAACATCCCAATAATAATCCAGCGGGATTGCAGGGAAATCACTGGTCACATGAGCAAATCTCAGCAGCAGTAATGCACTGACTGGATACAGGCGGCCACAATGTGAAGAGCATTGATGCAGAATTGAAAGTCCAGTAGCCCGCCAGCCTTAGTATAAAGCCCCCCATACACATTAGAAAATATCTGATATCAATGGGACGGCCAACACTAATGTGTATGGGTGCACCAACCCACTGATTGTTGGGAGAGATGTCAGTCGGTTTTGTCCAGTTTCAGACTTCCGTTCACATTTTTCTCTTTGAGATAAGCCACTGACAGACATGTTTGTTGGCGGTTTTCTCTTAAGGAACACAGGTCCGCTGATCCGAATGAGGGCTCCTGTTTATGGGAGTGTCGGCCAAGGTGGTTATCTGCCAAACAATCTCCTGACAGCCATCTAATGTGTATAGTGGGCTTTATGCCTTTTTCAGATGGCCCTATTAAATATGCCTGTCACATCTACAAATCGTGGACTTCATGGGCTCCTTGTGCTCACCACAGTGTGGACAGGTGTCCCATGTGTGCCGTGCTGATCCCTGTGTGGATTTTCAGACAATTTCACCCTATGCACTGCATTGTTATCACCATATATCATAATCTGCATTTCACTCATGTGGATTCTGTTGCAGATTTTCTTCTCCTCCATGTAAACATTTCCAAATATTAAAAATAGAAGAAGAGAGGAACGCACTCACCGATCAGGTAAAATCCAATCCTTCATTGAAGCATGGATGATCGTAGCAGGGAGGGGAGGATGACGGACGACGGCCATTTCGCGCTTGTCAGCGCGAAACGGCCGTCGTCCGTCATCCTCCACTCCCCTCCCTGCTACGATCATCCATGCTTCAATAAAGGATTGCATTTTACCTGATCGGTGAGTGCGTTCCTCTCTTCTTCTATTTTGGATATTTATCGTCTTGTTTTCTCTGGATACTGCACCACCGAAGCTATTGGAACAGACTCTCAGCATTCCCTGGTAGTTGTGCACGGCGGTCTGAATGGTCGCAGCTGTGCGGAGTGCTTTTCTCTTCTATATATTGTAGATTTCCAAATATTCACAGAATTACAGTAGTGAATATTTCCTGAGCTCTCCTCTTGGTCAACCTGACAACCCGAGTCAATAGGTATCATATATCAGGAATCTCTCACAGTAAATATAAGGCTTGCAAAATAGAAGCGAGTATGTGATGGATCGGGATAGTATGTTGAGGATTGAGAATAGATTTTAGTCATGTATAGGTCGGGATGGACACAACATGATTTAGTCGCATATCGACAGGTAGATGGATGATCATTGCTGGTATTCTTCTTCTCCTTCTGTGAGGATGGAGTGGAGGATATAGAAGTAGATGGTCAGCAGTTCTGGAGACCGATGAATACCAGTAGACTGGTGCAGTTATGCCGGAGAGTCCATGTTGGTTAGGGTTACTTCTTTGTATTATTACTAGGCACCACCAATATAAACAACGCGCTTCAGAGATCCACAACTCCTTCTTCAAGTTCTCCGAAGCAGAGCTTCCCAGCACTAGTCGCCATCTTCTGTATCATAGTAAATATAGTGAGTATGCCCGGCAGGATATTATTTCTGCCAGGAAGGAGGTGGAACTTCCAGATTGATCTAAATGGAGGAGTACATGTGGTTAATGAAGCAACTGATGGGTTCACAACTCTTCAGAATTGGGAAGCACCAATTTTGGCGTTTGATCACTGGTAATCAGAGACTTTCATGGTCTCAGAAGTATCAACAACTCCTTTAAGGTTACGTTCACAAATTGAGAATTTGGTGATTTTTTTACCTCAGTATTTGTGAGCCAAAACCAGAAGTGGAACAGTCCAAGGAAAAGTAAAATAGAAACATGTCACCACTTCTGTATTTATCACCCAATCCTGGTTTTGACTTACAACAACTGAAGTAAAAAACTCCCCAAATACCCAACTTGTACACGTGGCTTAAACCAGCTACAAACTAGGACTGGAAACTAGTTGTACGCCTGTTATCTGTTAAAGGAGGTGTTTACCTTTGTGGACATTTTTTCTTCCCTTACGTAAATGGATGTATTTTGGGTGAATAATTCTATGTTGTACTGTTTATTGCTGACTGCAGAAAGTATTAACTGGGAATCCATCAGTGAGCTCATTCTGTTGGTCTAAGGCAGTGTTCACACATTCAGTATTTGGCCTGAATTTTACCTCAGTATTTATAAGCCAAAACCAGGAGAGGAACAATCAGAGGAAAAGTATAATAGAAACCTGTCACCACTTCTGTATTTATCACCCACACCTGGTTTTGGCTACAAATACTGAGGTAAAAAAACCTCACCAAATACTCAACCTGTGCACGTGGCCTAATGGGAGAGTTTCTCACGCTGTTATCTGTCTTTTTTTAGCTCCTCTCAGCTGATTTATTAAGATTGACCACTTCAAATTTTCATTCTGGAGGGAAACAAAAAGCCTGTACAAGCTAAACGGTGCAACATTATTAATGAGGCCAAATACAAAAAAATAAGAATAAAATGTCCCCAGAAGATATTTGTACCATCTTTGTGATGTGACTTTTGTGCACGCTAATGATGCAGGTGATTGATTCTTACAGGTATCTGGTTTTCCTACAAGTAAAGAGGGATTTGTACCATGGCCGACTCCTCTGTAAGACGTCGGATGCTGCTCTGCTGGCAGCGTACATATTGCAGGGTATGTTCTGTCTGCTGTTTCTGATAATGTTTCGGTGTTTGTATGGCTTTGATCCAAGAAGTATTGTTTCTCCTTGCAGAGAGTGACATGTTAAGGATGTCGAGATGAGGAGACTTAAAGCCGCAATGCTCCTCTGGGAAATATGCAAATTTTCTCTTCAGAGAGGAAGAGGACTAGAACTCTAGTGCCACCTATTGGAAGTAGCAATCCGAACAGTCAGTTAGGATTGCTTCTTCCAATAGGTGGCACTAGAGTTCTAGTCCTCCTCCTCTCTGAAGAGAAAATTTGTATGGCTTTGTTCACCCTGACTCCTTGATTTCCAGTTTTACTGGAACCATAACAGATATAATCGATTCATCATTATCTCCAAACCTGATAGATCCATTATGATTTGTGGGATGGATCTGTGTTTTTCTCTATGGATTTATAATTGATCGATCAGGTTTCTATTTTCTTTTCCTGGATACATTATTGGAGTTACACTACATATTACTACAGCCTGATGCTCTGCTTATGCAGCTTGTTAAGGCTGTGTTCACACTGCCATCATGTTTTCAGTTTTTGACCGACTTCAACAACTCCCAGCAAAACCCGCTGACTTATAATTGCGGTCTGTCATATTCGGCTGTTGTGTCCGACGCTATTATGTTTCCCGTCATATATGATCTCCTGAGAGGATTTTGAACAGAGCCTTTAAACATCATTGTCTTAGATTGTGACCTTTGGAAAGTGATTTTTCTTTCATTAATGTTCTGTCCCTCCACCAGCTGAAATTGGGGATTATGACCCTGGGAAGCATCCAGAGGGTTATAGCTCCAAGTTCCAATTCCTCCCCAAACACTCAGAAAAGCTGGAGAGACGGATCGCCGAGATTCACCGGCATGAACTCAGGTGAGGTTATAGAGCACAATGGTCTTGTTCACACAAAGCAGTTTTGTGAAATTGTAATGTTAATTACTCTCAGTAGAAGGAATCCCTATAGCAGGTTTCCTACAGAGGATATGGAAACCGTCAGAACATTTTTTTTCCTTAAATACATATATTTTGAGCTAAAAATAGTTTTTGCAGTTGGACTTAATTTAACATTTTGCACCAATTGACTTTGATAACCTCTTTGTTTCTGGCACATTGCTGGTAGCAGGATGAGTTAACTGTGAATCCATCAGTGTGCTAGTTCTTTCAGGAGAGTTTGTAACTCTTTTATCTGTCTTTGGCTGGTGTCACACTTGCAACTGCAATGCGAGAAACTCACGCCTCAATGCCCGGCACTGCCGCCGGCACTCGGGACTGGAGCGTGCGGCTGCATGTATTTCTATGCAGCGGAATTCTCTGGTCAGAACTGCCGGCGGCAGTGCTGGGTATTGAGGCGAGAGACTCGCGCAGGTTTCTTGCATTGCACTCGCAAGTGTGACCCTAGCCTTTTTCTGAGTTCCTGTCACCTAATTTTAAGACCGTGTCACAGTTCACCTCTCCTTTGATGTGGTCTGTGGTCAGAATTAGCTCACTGACAGATTCTCTGTTAACTGATTCTTCAGCCAGCAATGTGCCGGGAAACAAACAACCTTAATAGCCAAACATTGCAAACACTGATAGTGATTTCCATTAGCAAGATTCATTTTTAGCTCTAAATACATGCATTTAACTAAAAAAATTGGCCTCAGAGGTTTGCTTATTTTTTAAAGAAGTTGACTGGTTTAAATAAATAAAAAAATTAAAAAAATTCAAATACCCATTAAGTGAATACTGGGCATGAACTATTATCCCTAGCAGACAGCGACCTTGCAGGATCTGACGTGTCTGTGAGTTACATTGACTGTTGAGATATTTAAATTGCCACCTTGTAATGCCTCATGTTGCCTGTGGTGGCGCTGCAGGGAAATTGTGCTATTGATTCTTGATTCCTTCAAATTATAGCTGATCGTTTTACTTGGGACTGGCAATTGTAAAGAACTTGATGGAGATGCATATAATGCAGAGACTTTGTGGAGCGCTCACTGTGTCATCACTGTCTCTGCTCTCTCTTGTAGTGGCCTGTTACCTCCTCAAGCAGAGCTGTGTTTTCTGAGGAAAGCTCAGACTCTGGAGACATATGGCGTGGATCCTCATCCGTGTAAGGTACCTCATACCCCAGTTGTTGTCTTTGTGCCGCCTCCGCCTCCTTTTCTTTCTTCCACTTTTTCTTTCCCTGTCCTTTCTATTCTCTGTCTCCCTATCTTTCAGGATGTCTCTGGGAACTCTGCATTTTTGGCCTTTACTCCTTTCGGCTTTATCGTGTTGCAGGGAAATAAGAGGGTTCACTTTATAAAATGGTGAGTCTAGAAGAGCTCTATCGCCACATGTAGTTTTGCATTGTGGGACAAGTCATACTTTTAAATGACACCATTCATTTATCATGTGATGCACCGAAAACTGGGAACAAAAATCCAAGTATGTTGAAATTGCAAAAAGAATGCAATTTCCCAATTGTTTTTTGTTTAGTTTTTTATTTACCATATTAACTAGATGGTAAAACTGAACCTGGCAATATAATTCTCCAGGTCACTACGAGGACGCAGATACCCCCCCCAAAAAAAAAAAAGTTTCTTTTGTCGCCATTTTTTGAGACACATAACGCTTTCATTTTTGGGGATATGGGGCTGGGTTTTGCTACAATGTTGCAGCTTCCAAAAAAAACCATAATTCTGACGTTTCGATATTTTTTGTCGTTACTGCAATCGGATTAATTATTTTATATTTTGATAGATTGGACTTTTATGAACGCAGCAATACCAAAAATGTATATTCATTTATTTTTATTGTTTTATTTTTAATGGAGCAAAAGGGGGATGATTTGACATAACAAGCACAGGAATCTTTAGCAGGCCACCGGCTGTCATGGCAGCCCATCAGTGCCCCACGATCATATCACGAACGTGCTGATGGGCCGGTGGAATGACGCGCTCCGTCAGCACGTGTTAAATGCCGTTGTCAGATCAGCTCCACGCATAGCTGTTAAAGGCACATGATGGCTGATTTAATCATCTGATTAAAAAAAAATAAATATATATATATATATATATAGAAGAAAAGAAAAAGGAACAGCACAGAGAGATACTTATCTTCGGGTGCAAGGCCCCCAGACAACCAGTCCACCGATCATCCAAGTTTCATATATTTCAAAAAAAGAGGCAGCACTCCATTGTTTCAGTGAAAAATGTGCAGGGTTTAATCTACCCACATATTCAGGCAACGTTTCAGCTCACAATGAGCTTTTCTCAAGCAGTGAGTATGTTCATGTGCTTCCCTTTTATACATATCTACAACATCCTTAATTGTGTCCAATTATGCATTGTAAGGTGCTACTTAGATTTACGTTTTCATAAAGTGCATATGTGCTAAACATGTTTAACCGTAGCTGTGCCAATAAAAGTGTATAAAAATCTTCCTAATTCCCCTTATTATACAGTACAATATGCATAAAAGGTCTTTACTTTACCCGGCAGATGCATGTTAAGCGTGGAGGACGCCATTATATCCTTTCAGCGTCTTGTTAGGTCTACTGCGCATGTCTCACTGTGTCATCTCTATGCGATGAATAGCCAGCCAATCCACTGCCTTGTGTGGCATTCCCTATTAGCGCATGCGCGCGTCCTTTCAATATCGCCATCTTTGTTGTGGCTCCCTATTGGTACTTACGTATCGGGCACATTGTGTATTCAATTATTGCCATACGGACTTCTTTTTGGTGTTAGTTCCCACCCTGACGCACCGGACGGCACCTTATTCAGGTTGTCTCCGGGAGTCATGCGGTATTAGGTTACGGCAATTAACCTTTTCAGGTCAATATACCGCAACTGTAACCACAAAGGTAGTTCCACCTGAGTCCTGGTTCCACTTATATTGATTAATATGCCCATATACACGGTACCATAGATTTTTGAAGTTAATAAATAAATACAATACCCAATTTCATTATTCATTCATTTATTTAAAGAAATTCAAATTAATTTTAGTTTTGCGTAAATTTCATGCATTTTTTATTCGTCCTCCACACTTTCATGCTCCGCCCCAATGCATCTAAAAAAATGGGGAAGATATAAATAAAGAATAAAAATTAGAGATATTTCATTATACCTCTAATACATATACAAAGAGTCCTTACATTATCTGTCAAAGTGAATTACACATATATCTTCTAAGCAATAGCATGTATCTTAAAGTCAACATTTAGCCCTTTGGGTTTCAAGGTATTGAGCTCATAAATCACGTTCTTTTTTCTTTAGGATTTTCTCCCTATTCCCTCCTCTCCTCTGAATAGGCACTACATCTATAATTTTACACCTGAGATCTTTTTCTGAGTGGTTATTTTCTGTAAAATGTTTCGGTACCGGGAGGTCCATTCTTTTTTTCCTAATTGTGTATCTATGCTGATTCATTCTGACTTTAAATTCACACGTTGTCTCCCCAATGTACCACAAGTTGCATGGGCACATTAGTAGGTAGACAACGTGATCTGAACTGCAAGTCAGAAATTGTTTAATTTTGTATACTTTTTTGTTTCCGGATGCTGAAATGTGGGGCCTTTATCCATATATGCACAGTTGACACATCCTAGGCAGGGAAAACAGCCAGTTTTATTCCTACCTGTCAAGGTTGCTTGTGTACTCTTTTTGAAGGATCCTATATCTGATTTTACAAGATAGTCTTTAATATTTCTATTTTTTCTATATGAAAAAAGAGGTGGCAGTTTGAACTCCTTTACACCTGGGAGACACTTTCCCAGCATCCCCCAGTGTTTTTTTATAATTTTACTTATCTCACTACTCTCTTCCACATAGGTTGCTACAAGCGGTATACGGTCTAGGTGTTTTTTCTTAATATTCCTCGTTCTTTCATTTATTAATTCACTTCTTTCTAATTTTAAGACCTTCTGCTTAGCAACTATCAAAAGTTCTTTCGGGTATCCTCTATTTTTAAATTTCTTTATGAGTGAGTCCATTACCCAATCCACTTCTTCTTCGTCTTGTACTATACGGCGTACCCTAAGTAGCTGCCCCAATGGTATCGATTTCACCATGTTACGTGGATGGTGGCTGTCGTATGCTAGTAGGTTATTCTTATCCGTTACTTTTACAAATAGAGTAGTGTCTAATTTGCCCTCCTTTTGTTTAACCAACACGTCCAGAAATTGCAGTTCCCTTTTAGAGGAGACTAATGTGAATTTAATTGTCAGGTCTATGGTATTTAGAAAGCCCAGAAAGTCATCCAATTTTTCTTGAGTTCCAGTCCAGAGGAGGAACACGTCATCCACGTATCTCCACCATACCAGCACATGCTGGAAATGGTGGGACACGTAGATCCATTCCTCCTCAAGGACCTCCATCACCAGATTTGCGTAGGAGGGGGCCATATTGGCCCCCATAGCAGTTCCCCGTTTTTGGGTGTAAAAAACATCACCAAATAAAAAATAGTTTCTTTTCAGGATAGTTTCCAACAGTTTTAATATGAGAGTTTTTCCTTCACAAGTGTATTTAGCTAAATCCAATTTCTTCTCCACCGCTTTTAGTCCTCGTTCATGATCGATGGACGTGTATAGTGATACTACGTCAAAAGACGCAAGTATCACCTCCTGATTCAATTCTACCCCTTCAAGTTTTCTAAGAAAGTCTGTTGTATCTTTAATATATGCCTTGCCGTTTCTTACCATCGGATTAAATATTCTATCTAAAAAAATGCCTATTTTATTAAAGATTGATTTGACCCCTGATATAATCGGACGGCCAGGAGGGTTTTTTAAGGTTTTATGAATTTTAGGTGTTAGATACAATACTGGTGTCCGTGGGTGTTCAACTAGCAAATAATCATGCAATTCTTGATCTATGATGTAACCATCTACTGCTTCTTTCAAAATCGTTCTGATTTCCCTATCAATATTGTATTTGGGGTCACTGTCCATCTTACAGTACACATTTCCATCCTGCAGTTGTCTCATAACTTCACTGATATACATGGACTTGTCCATGACGACGACAGCACCCCCCTTATCCGCTGGTTTAATAATGATGCCGTCGTCATGGACAAGCCCCTGCAATGCCTCAAATTCTTCTTTCAACATATTGGGATGTCTATATTCTCTTACTGCATTACTCCTAAGAGTCTCAATGTCCATAAGTACAGCTTTTTCAAATGCTTCAACTTTAACATGCATCTGCCGGGTAAAGTAAAGACCTTTTATGCATATTGTACTGTATAATATGGGGAATTAGGAAGATTTTTATACACTTTTATTGGCACAGCTACGGTTAAACATGTTTAGCACATATGCACTTTATGAAAACGTAAATCTAAGTAGCACCTTACAATGCATAATTGGACACAATTAAGGATGTTGTAGATATGTATAAAAGGGAAGCACATGAACATACTCACTGCTTGAGAAAAGCTCATTGTGAGCTGAAACGTTGCCTGAATGTGGGTAGATTAAACCCTGCACATTTTTCACTGAAACAATGGAGTGCTGCCTCTTTTTTTGAAATATATATATATATATATATATATATATATATATATATATATTTATGTGTGTGTGTGGATATATAGGTATTGTACGGGTTTCACTCACTCAGGTGCGACGGCTGACACTTAGGAGGCAGGTTCCAACAAAAGTTCAAAGGTTTATTGCTTCATAAACCAGTTAGCATAAACAGAAAACAAATAGCCTTTAACTCAGGCAAAAGGAAAAAACAACTGTCCATTTCTTCAGGCTCAGACCTGGAGCCTTAACACCCTCTGGAGGCTAGCACCTCCACACATATCCACTGTGTTAAGTATTAGGCTTTCTTTTATAGGTCTAACCACACCCAGAACCCATCACATGATCAGGCATGTGGTTGTGACATCACCACAGGTCCTGACACACATATAGGTAGCTATGGTTACATCACAGCGGCAAGCCATCTATATGACACATATCTCCCGTCGATTAGCCGCCCTTTAGCCATGCTACATACCTCCCCCTCTGCCTAAAGCCGTGAGGCTTGGCACTTTCCCCCACTAGACAAGGGATTCTTGACAGGCATCCGCATTACCATGCAGCTTCCCGGCCCTATGTTCCACATGGAAACAGAAGTCCTGCAGGGCTAAGAACCAACGGGTGACCCTAGCATTTCTACCCTTCGTTTCCCTCATCCATCTAAGTGGGGCATGGTCGGATATCAGCCTAAATTTACGCCCCAGCAGATAGTACCATAATGTGTCCACGGCCCACTTTATGGCCAAGCACTCCTTCTCTACGACTGAGTAGTTCTTTTCAGACGAGGACAGCTTCCTACTCAGATAGAGAACAGGATGCTCCTCCCCATGTAGTTCTTGGGAAAGGACTGCTCCTACCCCAACATCTGAGGCATCTGTCTGAAGAATAAACTCTTTCTTGAAGTTTGGGGCCATCAGAACGGGTTGCTTACACAAAGCCTCTTTCATTTCTTGGAAGGCTGACTCTGTTTCTTCGGACCACTTAACCATTACTGATTTTGTCCCTTTTAGCACGTCAGTCAGAGGCGCAGCCATCGTGGCAAAGTTTGGGATAAACCTCCTGTAATATCCCACGATTCCCAGGAAGGCTTTAACTTGCTTCTTGGAAACTGGTTTTGGCCATGTTTGAATCGCCTCCACTTTACTGATTTGGGGTTTTATTTCTCCATGACCCACTATATATCCAAGGTACTTAGCTTCTTCTTTACCCAAGGCACACTTCTTCGGGTTTATTGTAAACCCGGCCTCTCTTATAGCATCAAACACCGCTTGGACCTTTTCCAGATGACTCTCCCAGTCCGGGCTAAAGATGACAATATCATCCAGGTACGCAGC
This sequence comes from Ranitomeya variabilis, assembly GCF_051348905.1. Classification (NCBI taxonomy): domain Eukaryota; kingdom Metazoa; phylum Chordata; class Amphibia; order Anura; family Dendrobatidae; genus Ranitomeya; species Ranitomeya variabilis. The sequence continues at coordinate 123,020,607 of NC_135236.1, read as the reverse complement.
AGCGTATGCCTTATGGGGTGCAAGGATTCTATCCATAGCCCTCTGGAAGGTCGCCGGAGCTCCCTGTAGGCCAAACGGCATCCGGACATACTGGAAACATCCATCTGGTGTAGAAAACGCCGTCTTCTCCTTGGCTTCCTGTGCCATGGGGATCTGCCAATACCCCTTCGTCAAATCCAAGGTGGTTATGTACCTGGCGGGCCCAAGCCTTTCGATGAGCTCATCAACGCGGGGCATGGGATATGCGTCGAACTTGGAGACCTCATTCAACTTCCTATAGTCGTTGCAAAATCTCCACTCCCCATCAGGTTTTGGGACGAGGACAATTGGGCTCGACCAACCGCTCTTGGATTCCTCAATAACTCCAAGCTTCAACATACGCTCCACTTCCTTGGAGATTACTTCTCGACGTGCCTCAGGAATTCGATAGGGCTTCACATTCACCCGCACATGAGGCTCTGTCAGGACCTCGTGCTCTATGACCTTCGTGTACCCAGGTAAGTCAGAAAACAGGTCCCTGTTCTTCTGGAGTAACTCCCGGCACTGCTGTTTCTGGGCCTTCGATAGCGTCTCCGCTATAGTAACCCCTCCAACCTCACCTTCTGGGTTGCTTAGCAAAGATGGAGTTACTGCCGGCTTTCTATCTTGCCATGGCTTGATGAGGTTGACATGGTAGACTTGGATTGGTTTCCGTCTACCTGGTTGGTGAATTTTATAGTTTACCTCACCAACCTTCTCTACGACCTCATATGGCCCTTGCCATTTGGCCAAGAACTTGCTCTCCACCGTCGGGACTAATACAAGAACTCGGTTTCCTGGTTTGAACTGCCTAACTCTTGCAGACCGGTTGTAGACCCTGGCCTGAGCTTCTTGTGCCTGGAGGAAGTGTTCTTTCACGATAGGCATCACCTTTGCAATCCTCTGCTGCATCAGGGCCACATGCTCAATGATGCTTCTGTGGGGCGTAACTTCGGCTTCCCAAGTTTCCTTGGCTATATCCAGGAGTCCTCTCGGATGTCGGCCATATAGAAGCTCAAACGGTGAGAACCCTGTGGAGGCCTGTGGAACTTCACGAATGGAAAACATCAGATATGGTAAGAGACAGTCCCAGTCTCTACCGTCTTTCTCTACAGCTTTTCTCAGCATGCTCTTCAGTGTTTTGTTAAATCTCTCAACAAGACCATCTGACTGGGGATGGTACACCGAGGTCCTCAACTGGGAGATTTTCAGGACTTTGCATAACTCCCTCATCACCTTGCTCATGAAAGGTGTCCCCTGGTCAGTCAGAATCTCCTTCGGCAGACCTGTCCAGGAAAACACATGGACCAACTCGCGGGCTATGCTCTTCGAGGAAGAATTTCTCAGAGGAATTGCCTCAGGATAGCGTGTGGCATAGTCCAGGATGACTAATATATACTGATGGCCCCGGGCTGATTTAACTAAGGGACCGACCAGGTCCATGGCAATTCTCTCGAATGGTACCTCAATAATGGGCAATGGCACAAGGGGGCTCCGGAAATGAGGACTGGGGGCAGTTAGCTGACATGTAGGGCAAGACCTGCAATAGTTCACTATTTCCCGGTGACACCCAGGCCAATAGAACCTCTGCACAACCCGTTCCTGCGTTTTTTCCACTCCTAGGTGTCCACCCAAGATGTGTGAATGGGCCATATCCAATACCTTCCGTCTATATGGACCCGGCACTACCAACTGCTCTATCAACTCCTCCCTCATTTTCGTGACTCGGTACAACAACTCCCCATTCATCAGAAAATGCGGAAAGCTTGTGTCTGCCCCCGGCTCCTGTGCAACCCCATTAATAACTGTGACATTATTAAAGGCTTCCCTCAGAGTGGGGTCCCTATGTTGGGCAGTCCCAAAATTTTCACCGGTTACCTCTAACTCCAGAATGTCAGATGCAGGGGACACTTCCTCCTCATCCCCAAGCAGGACACAAAAAGGAAACCTGTCTGTCTCTGGGTGTGGCGATAGCTTTTTAGGGTTCATTGGTTCCCTACTCTTGCTAGTGACCTCAGAACCCTTACCCCACAAATCCCAAAACAAACAGAAATCCCGACCAATAATTATAGGGTGCAACAAGTCCCGAACGACGCCAACTTCATGGGACTCAGTGCCACACGCCGTTTCAATATCCACCCTGGCCATAGGGTAGTCCTTGGCATCACCATGTATGCACCGCACACCGACCTTCTTTCCCGGGAGCAGGTGGAGAGGGAAAGTGGCCCTCACCAGGGTCACTAAGCTCCCTGAGTCTAACAGCGCCATTGCTGCTCGACCGTTCACCTTTACAGAACATGCTTGAGGCCCCTCGTTGGGCGGAGAGTTCACACTGCAGGCTGGATATGCATAGTATGAACTACGGCGTCCCATGCTGCAGTCCATCTGCTCAGTGGTCTGGGAACAACGGGCAGCTATATGTCCTGGCCCGTGGCACCTCCAGCAAATAATATCACCCGTAGGGACCTTGGGCACCACCTCCCCCGCCCTTTGTCACCTTGGACGCGCCACCCCTTTTTGGGACTCAGCAGCTTTCTGGGACCCCCAGTACGGCATGGGCTGCCTCCCAAAGGAGCCTTCCATCCCTTGGTATCTCTCGACCAGTCCGATCAGTTCGTCGGCATTCTGGGGATCACCCTGGGCAACCCAAGTCTGTATGGACCTCGGGAGGGAATGCACAAACCGATCCATTATCACCCGTTCTACCATCTGTGCAGGCGTAGAGGACTCTGGCTGCAGCCATTTCTGGACCAGGTGCAACAGGTCAAACATTTGTGAGCGAGGCGGTTTGTCCCGGTGATAGGCCCAGCAGTGAACTCGCTGTGCCCTAACAGTCAGTGTCACCCCCAAACGTGCGAGAACCTTGGCTTTCAATTTGTCATACTCTTTGGCATCCTGCAAGGTCAAATCATAGTATGCCTTCTGAGGTTCCCCCGTCAGGTAAGGTGCCAACACCTCTGCCCACTGCTCTGGCGGAAGTTTTTCCCTCTCAGCGACCCTCTCAAACACGGTCAGGAAGGCCTCAACATCATCCCCGGGAGTCATTTTCTGTAATGCGCGTCTTACCGTCTTCCGGACGTGGGTGTCATCAGCCAAACCTGGGGTTGGGGCGCTCGTCTTGCCCTGGATGGCGCTTGCCAGAAGCTGCATCTGCTGCCGTTGCTCCTGCTGGTTCTGTTGCATCTGCTGCCGTTGCTCCTGCCGGCTCTGCCGTTGCTCCTGCTGGCTCTGTTGTATCTGCTGCATCAACAGCTTGTTGGTCTCTTGCTGGTTCTGTTGCAACTGCTGCATAAACAGCCTGTTAGCCTCTTGCCACTGTGACTGCGACTGGACCAAGTGTTTCAGCAGGTCCTCCATTTTCCCCGGCAATGCTTGCTGGCTTACAGCCGACTTGACCCAAGACATTCAAAAATAGACTTACGTCTCCACTGGGAACGCTGCCCGCACGTCTACCACCAATTGTAGGGGTTTCACTCACTCAGGTGCGACGGCTGACACTTAGGAGGCAGGTTCCAACAAAAGTTCAAAGGTTTATTGCTTCATAAACCAGTTAGCATAAACAGAAAACAAATAGCCTTTAACTCAGGCAAAAGGAAAAAAACAACTGTCCATTCCTTCAGGCTCAGACCTGGAGCCTTAACACCCTCTGGAGGCTAGCACCTCCACACATATCCACTGTGTTCAGTATTAGGCTTTCTTTTATAGGTCTAACCACACCCAGAACCCATCACATGATCAGGCATGTGGTTGTGACATCACCACAGGTCCTGACACATATATAGGTAGCTATGGTTACATCACAGCGGCAAGCCATCTATATGACACATATCTCCCGTCGATTAGCCACCCTTTAGCCACGCTACAGTATATATACACCACATCAAAACCCATGCCACGTCGCATGAAAGCTGTGATCAAAAATCATGGTTATTCCACAAAATATTGATTTCTGAACTCTTCCTTAGTTAAAACATTAGTATTGTTGATTCTAAATGATTATGAACTTGTTTTCTTTGCATTTTTTGAGGTCTGAAAGCACTGGGTTTTTCGTTTAATTTTGACCATTTTTCTTTGTCAGAAAAAAAATACAAAATTTATTGCTTGGAAATTCGGTGACATGTTGTCAGAATTTTATAGACTAAAAGAACAATTTACACTTTACTCAAAAATACACCTGAGAAAAATCAGACAAACTGAACATTTTGCAGTGGTCTCTTAATTTTTCTCAGAGCTGTATACTGCTCAAAAAAATAAAGGGAACACTAAAATGCCACATCCTAGATATCTCTAAATGAAATATTCCAGTTGCAATTTTTTATTCATTACATAGTGGAATGCGTTCAGAACAATAATAAAATATAACAATTATCAATGTAAATGAAAATGAATATCCCAGGCAGGTCTGGATTTGGAATGATACTCAAAATCAAAGTGGAAAATCAAATTACAGGCTGATCCAACTTCAGTAGAAATGCCACATGACAAGGGAAAGATGCTCAGTATTGTGTGTGGCCTCCACGTGCCTGTATGACCTCCCTACTGTACAACACCTGGGCATGCTCCTGATGAGGTGACGGATGGTCTCCTGAGGGATCTCTTCCCAGACCTGGACTAAAGCATCCAACTCCAGGACAGTCTGTGATGCAACGTGACGTTGGTGGATGGAGCGAGACATGATGTCCCAGATGTTCTCAATCGGATTTAGGTCTGGGGAACAGACAGGCCAGTCCATAGCTTCAGTGCCTTCATCTTGCAGAAACTGCTGACACACTCCAGCCACATGAGGTTTGGCATTGTCTTGCATTAGGAGGAACCCAGGGCCAACCGCACGAGCATATGGTCTCACAAGGGGTCTGAGGATCTCATCTCGGTACCTAATGGCAGTCAGGCTACCTCTGGCGAGCATATGGAGGGCTGTGCGGCCCTCCAAAGAAATGCCACCCCACACCATTACTGACCCACTGCCAAAGCGGTCATGCTGAAGGATGTTGCAGGCAGCAGATCACTCTCCATGGCATCTCCAGACTCTGTCACATGTGCTCAGTGTGAACCTGCTTTAATCTGTGAAGAGCACAGGGCGCCAGTGGCGAATTTGCCAATCCTGGTGTTCTGTGGCAAATGCCAATCGTCTTCCATGGTGTCATGGTGTTGGGCTGTGAGCACAACCCTCATCTGTGGACGTCGGGCACTCAGACCATCCTCATGGAGTCGGTTTCCAACCGTTTGTGCAGACGCATGCGCATTTGTGGCCCGCTGGAGGTCATTTTGCAGGGCTCTAGCAGTGCTCCTCCTGCTGCTGGGTAGTTGCCCTCCTACGGCCCCCTCCACGTCTCCTGGTGTACTAGCCTGTCTCCTGGTAGCGCCTCCAGCCTCTGGACACTACGCTGACAAACACAGCAAACCTTATTGCCACATTGCCTCTCCTTGATGTGCCATCCTGGATGAGCTGCACTACCTGAGCCACTTGTGTGGGTTGTAGAGTGCGTCTCATGCTACCACGAGTGTGAAAGCACAACCAACATTCAAAAGTGACCAAAACATCAGCCAGAAAGCATTGGTACTGAGATGTGGTCTGTGGTCCCCATCTGCAGAACCACTCCTTTATTGAGGATGTCTTGATAATTGCCAATAATTTCCATCTGTTGTCTATTCCATTTGCACAACAGCATGTGAAGTGTTGCTTCCTAAGTGGGCAGTTTGATTTCACAGAGGTTCTATTTACTTGGAGCTATATTCTATTGTGTAAGTGTTCCCTTTATTTTTTTGAGCAGTGTGTCTGTATATGTGTATATATATATATATATATATATATATATATATATATATATATATATATATACACACTCCTCAACTTAGAAATTGCAACACAAAGGAGGGGGGGTGGTATTATGAACAAAATAAACATTTTCACAACATCTTAATTTAGTCAGCATCAAGTATGGGCGCACTGTGCAAAAATTCCTAAGGGCTCATACTCATCTATGAGAAAAACGGACGAGTGAAATCAGATAAAAAAAATCAGATTGCACTCGGACTAATGTTAATCTATGAGTCTCTGCTCATCTGCGATTTTTTTTTCTCAGCTGAAGTCGGACTGAGAAAAAAACGTAGCATGCTGCGATTGTCCTTGTATATTGGATGAGACCTGAGACCCCCAAGTCAATGGGTGTGATAAAAAAATTGCATGGCATTCGGACCATGCACGTGCCGTCTGATTTTTACACACCCATGTCTTTGAAAACCCGACATTTCATCTTCCACGTACAGCAAAATCACAGCGTATCCCCGACAGGATAGAATAGATATATACACATACAATAGATGGATATAAAGATGTTAGTGACATACATTACTAGTACAATGCTTGTGTAGCTTACTGTATTGTACTGTATTTTATTACTGAATTAATTATTTTCTGAAAAAAAATGACGTTGGTTCCCACAAAATTTTATTAACCAGCAGAGGGAAAGCAGAAAACAGACAGCTGGTTATTTAAATGGGGGCTCCCCAAAAAATTACGTGGAGTCCCCCTATAATTAATAACCAGCAAAGGCTAGGCAGACAGCTGCGGGCTGATATTAATAGGCTGGGATGTAACCATGGATATTGGCCCCCTCCTAGACTAAAAACATCAGCTCTCAGTCACCTCAGAAATGGCCCATCCAATAGACGTGCCAAATATGGAAATTAGTCTTTCTCTTCCAACTTGCTCTGGTGCGTTGGTAAGTGGAGTGATAGTATTGAGGTTGATGTCACCTTTGTATTGTCAGGTGAAATCAAGCCCAGGGGTTTGTAATGGAGAGGTGTCTATAAGACACTTCCATTACTAACCCCATAGTCAAATTGTGAAAAAAACACCCAGTATAAATCCTTCATTTGAACAAATGACACAAACTCCTTTATTGATTTTAAATAGGCTAAAATCAGTTATAATCACCTTACGCCCAATCAAATGAAGCCAATGTCCCCTGTAAAAGAATGAAAATAATAAACAACCATATTCCTCATCTGTCCACTGAGAAGATAATAATCCAGTTGTCCCGCGATGCGTCTAGCTCTGCTACACCTAATGACAGGCTGCATTGTTGCATGGTGCGACTATACAGCCTACCATCCAGCAGAGACACTGAGCTGTGCATGCTTGTTAAGCTCAGTGCCTCAAGGTGACATTCACATCTAATGAACTCCCTTCACCTCACTGACGTCACCACAAGCTTGAAACAATTCTCACGCTCGCAGTGCCGTCAGAAAGGTCAACGGAGTTTGATGCTCTCGTTGACGTCATTGAGTTGAACTGAGTTCATTGGCTCTCAGCGCCGATGACCTTTCTGACAGCACCGCGACTGTGAGAACTTTCTCATGCTCATGGTGACGTTAGTGAGGTGAAACGAGTTCATTGGATATGAACTCCGCTCAACTGTACCACATCACCGCGAGGCACCGAGCTTAGCAATCATGCGTGTTATTTTTTTTTTTTACAATTTGACTATGGGGTTAGTAATGGGGGATGTCTTATAGACGCCTCTCCATTACAAACCCCTTGCCTTGATGTCACCTGACAATACAAAGGTGACATCAACCTTAATACTATCACTACACTTGCCACCGCAAGTTCAAATAAAGGACTTTATTCTGGGTGTTATTTTTTTCACAAATTGACTATGGGGTTAGTAATGGGGGATGTCTTATAGACGCCTCTCCATTACAAACCCCTGGGCTTGATGTCACCTGACTATACAAAGGTGACATCAACCTCAATACTATCACCCCATTTGCCACCGCACCAGAGCAAGTGGGAAGAGCAAGACTAAGTGCCAGATTTAGCATATATTATTGATGCACCATTTCTGGGTGGCTGAGAGCTGATGTTTTTAGTCTGGGGTGGGGCCAATATCCATGGATCCTTCCTAAGCTATTAATATCAGCCCACATCTGTCTGCCTAGCCTTTGCTGGTTATTAATTATAGGGGGATTCTACATCATTTTTTGTGGGGTCACCCATTTTAATAACCAGGGAAGGCGTAGTATACAGCTGAGAGCTCATATTAATAGCCTGGGAAACTACATGGGTATTATCCCCTTTCCAGGCTATAAACATCTGCTCCCAGCTGTCCACTTTTTCTCTGCTGGTTAATAAAATTTCAGGGGACCCCCACATCATTTTTTCAGAAAATAATTGAGTCATTAATAAAATACATGTACAGTAAGCTAAACTGGCAAAGCACTGATTATATATCCCAATCACATATTTCTATATACCTATCGATCTAATTTATCTTTATATATACTTACCATGTAATGTCTTCACTGTTCCGTTCAGCTGTGTCTGAATCCCAGAATTCCAAGCGGTGGAAGTTCACTGACCTCCATACTGGGACACCCAAGTGATGGGTGTCTCAATATGGAAACTGCTGGTGGTACCAGCCTCTTGCGTGGTACCACCAGCGGAACACCGTCGCACCACACACACAAACACACACTGTATATGCCGTACGCACCACACAACTCCTGGGCAGGGGAGGAAGCAAAAGACAATACTGACATTACAGCAGGAGATTGCAGAGGATACATTTTGTGAGGTAAAATATTGTTTAAAAACAGTCAGTGAAATTTTTTACCTGACAAAAGAAATCCGCTGTGATCCCCTGCTGTAATGTCAATATATATTTGTATGATTGCATGCTAAAAACGTTAAAAAATGACAAAAATTTGAAGTGTATCCACAACTTTGGCCACTAGTGTGTGTGTATATATATATATATATATATATATTACAGTATATGGCAATATTGTAATATACACCCATTAGCTCTATTTTTTTTGCCCCTGCTGTGAACAGGACTTCTTTATAAGATCACAACAGCTTCCACCTCTTTCCAGAGCAGATTGTAGGGCACTTAATAATATTTGTTTATATTGCGCCAACATATTCCGCAGCGCTTTAATGATTGCACACATTATCATCGCTGTCCCCATTGGGGCTCACAATCTAGAATCCCTATCAGTATGTCTTTGAAGTGTGGGAGGAAACCGGAGAACCCCCACACAAACATGAGGAGAACATACAAACTTCTTGCAGATGTTGTCCTTGGTGGGATTTGAACCCAGAGCTCCAGCGCTGCAAGGCTGTAGTTCTAACAACTGAGCCACCGTGCTGCATCACTTACAGTGATGGCGCTGTGTCCCTCAGAGGCAGAGGATGTTACTTGCCGTCTCAGCAGACTCGCATACGGTCATCCTAGGAGTGATTTTTACTAAATGCTGCCACCTAATATACAAGTGCAGAATAAACAAAGGTCGGGAATTTTGTTTTGTTACTGATGAAAGACGACCACATCCTTCTATGTAGTAGGATCTGTATGTCGCTTCCAGTTCAGCAGCGTGTTTTCCTCATAGTACAGCCGCCGTGTTGTAAGTAGGCCAGATTCCCTTGTTGTGCCTGATATGGCTGAAAGCAGGGACTAGTGACTTTATCCAGAGGGCTCCCAGTTTGCGTCTCGTCCTGTGACCTGTTCTGCAGTGTCTCGTCATCATCCGTGTCTGTGTTCTCTGCTCGCTCTTAGTCCGGCTACAGGTTGTTCTGTTTCCAACTCAGCCCAAGTAGAGCTGAGTCTGCGCTCATTACATTCCTAGATTTCTTTTATATCTTATTACCAGCAATCACTACTGTAATTATGCTGATTTTTACATGTGATATGTTATACTAGAATATACATTGCTGTCATCTACTCAATCATCCATCACCACCAGCATTTCTAGCTGCACTCGGTGAAATAGAAATGATAGGTCATGGAATTTTTTAATGTAATAAGTGTTTTTCCAATGAGTAAATTGTTAATATGGGGAGCAGTTTGCTGCTCTTAGACTTCTAGTGAGAATTTTCTACAAAGTAAAGTCCCCCATACACAATAGATGAAAGTTGGCCGAATCTGCCGATTTTGAGGAGAATGGCCAATGATCTGATATGTACAAGAGTTCCTGACTCGCCTCCCTTGTTTCCTTCAACTGATGATGTTATGAATAAAGGATCATTATATTAGAATTTCGGTTTGGTGGGTGGAGAGGGGGTTAGACCACGGCCAGGGAAAATCTGTCTGCATCTGTCTCTTTTCTCTCCGTTGAACATGCATGCTCATCAGAGTTGAGTGCTCATGTGTATGGGAATGTTAGGAGAGACAGCTGCCTGGCAAACATTCGGCTAACGGCTATGTAATGTTTATAGCCAGCGTTATGTTCTGCGTGCCCGTGCATGTCAGTAATCACAGTGCACTTTATATTGCCACTCTTCTGCAGACATCTTGTTTTCTTGACATCTCTACTTTAGTTTTAGATTGACATCAGTTGTGTTAGTAATAATAATCTTTATTTTCATATAGCGCTAACATATTCCGCAGCGCTTTACAGTTTACAGATATTGTCATCGCTGTCCCCGATGGGGCTCACAATCTAAAATCAGTATGTCTTTGGAATGTGGGAGGAAACCGGAGAACCCGGAGGAAACACACGGAGAACATACAAACTCCTTACAGATGTTGTCCTTGATGGGATTTGAACCCAGTACTCCAGCGCTTCAAGGCTGCAGTGCTAACCACTGAGCCACCACAGTATTATTTAACATCTTTTGGCATCTACTCATCAGTGATATTTTATCCCCTCAGAATACTGATGTAAACCTTGAGTAAGGAAGGGCTCATTCAGACGTCCGTACAAATCGGTCCAAGATTTTACCACAATGCATGAACTGGCTACTAGTCCCCCAACCCGAGTGTGACAGCCCCATAGACATAAATGAAGCTGTCATGCTGGAGTCAGGGAAAGCCGCACCCAGTCTGTGTGTTGCGGTCCAGTCTTGGACCGATTTGTGAATGCGCCCTTATTGTGAGACGCACCCTCACCCTTTAGAGAGATCTAATAGATGCAACTACTTAGAGCACACATCTCTGCATTTTCACAATTTTGAATGATCAAGATTTTATATCAAGGTCTTATGTCTATGATAATGGGGAGAGCCTGACTCCTGGCTTCTTTTTATATTCTTCAGGAACAAAGGAGTGGGCTTTGGGTATGAGAAAAAAACAAAGCAAAAACATCTGCAGTCAGCAGGCCCCAACTTGTGAGATGTTGTGCTGATATGGAAGGGTTTTTTCTTCTGCATGGCCAGTTAGGGGCCCCATAAACAATAGCTAGCTGTCGGATAAACAGTGGCTTGGCAGATGATCTCTCCTGACTCCTCCATACACACGGGCACTTGCTCTGCCCTACACGCCTATGATCCTTATGAGAGAGCCACAGCTAGACTTTCCTTGCCGAGAACAATAAAGATGGGCAGTCCGATATTAATCTTGTCAGGTCCTTATCTCCCCGACATTATCTGTTGGGGAAGAGTCGTTAGGTGCTCATACACATTAGTCTCCCACTGATATTGGCTGCCTTAGATGACATTAGTCTAAGGTGTATGGCAGCCATTACTCTACAGAATCTCTTTGTAAACTTCATTACTTAATTTCTTTAACAGCAGATAGCTGTCGGACGATTCTCATTCAGTCCACAGCTATCTCTCCTGACTTCTCCATACAAAGGGACCTTGGGATCAGCCGAGCATTCGTGTGTTTTCAATGGGATGGTCTCTAACCTGATGGGGTAGCAAAAAGATCAGGTGTTTAAATTCACCACGTGTCTGGGGGTCTCTACATCAGATGGTCGGACAGTGTATCAGGGTCTTAGGCCAAAATGGGAACACTTGGGTTTAGGGCAGCAGAGGAGATGCAGAAATGAATTTCTCCGTCTCCTCCGCAGCTGTTCCGTGATTCTCTGACAAAGCAGAGCTGGAGCCGAGGGTCATTAGCATCTCGCATCTGATGCAATACGCTAGTGTGACTCCGGCCTTAGGGCTCATTTCCACATGCGAGAAAAACGTCCGTGTCTCGCATGTAGAAACCAAGCTCTGGCGCCGGCACTCCAGAGCGGAGTGAGCGGCCGCATAGGAACACATGGAACTGCACGCTCCGCTCCAAAGTGCGGGTGCCAGAGCTTGGTTTCCAAATGCGAGACACGGACGTGTTTCTCGCATGTGGAAATGAGCCCTTAGAGTAATGATTTCAGGAATTATTGTGGGGACCACAAGCGATATTTGCTTTTATATTAATAGGGCCCATATAGAGTGAATACAGATTTACCATCACCGATGAGGACACTATTATATAATGCCTAGACGTGCTGGTGTATTTTCATTGTGTAATCATATTTATTGAGTATTTGGACAAGTCTTTCTACCATCACAGTCCATCGACCTGATCATCTTCTGCGTGGTCTCGCATCATAAGCCCACCATCCTCCGCTGTCACGTAATGTCTTCCTCTTCGCAGCCTCATGCTAGCTTCTTGCACTTCTTCTTATCATATGTCCTGTCGTTCCGTTTTTCCTTGTGGAAGTCTTTGTGATTTTTATTTCTTTTTGTTTGTTTCAGGAGTGATGCCACAAAAATGAAATTTGAAGGAAAAACTTTTCATTTATATGTGAGAGAGAAGGAGGTAAAAATGTTAATATATACCCTGACAGACTGGTATATACATAAGGACTGGTATATATACTGGGTGACTAGATGATGTGAAAATCTACATATATATCTATATATATACACTAACTGACTGGAATGTTTATTACGCCTGATTATCACAAATTAGGGGCTGTGAGCAATATACGATATATACCTTTACTGAATGACTGATGTGTATACATACAGAGTGGGACAGGTATACACACCAACTCAAAATCCGGTATTGCATATGTCCAAAAATTTGGACATATATTATTTTTGGACTTACTCCAGTTAAGAATTGGATCTTTTCGTATGGGGTTTTTGATTGTTTCTTGCCTTTCCAAGCGTTCAAGATTGCAAAAGGAAATTATCTTTTATGTTGAAAATTTCCCATTTGATGGCGTCACCCTTTCGTTTTTTCACGAAAAACATACTTTCACCAACTCTGGATGGAAAGTACAAAAGGGTTGGGAGTCGCAATATATGCTGATCTTTTTTTTAAATATTATTGCCATAATTTATACAATGACTGAATGGGATCGGTTGCAGAATGTTGTCATTTTTCTGGTATTGTTTTTTTCCACACATTCATTTATTATTGTCTGTTATTTATAAATTACCAGCATTTTACTCATCTCTCTACTTTATAGAAGGGAGAGGATAAGCACCAAACCATACATGTGAAAATAAAGACGAGCCCCTATGACATTCAGTTCTCTGGGCTCCAGCCTTCATGTGTGCATTAATATTCATTTCTGAGTGTGTGTATTCATCAGTCATATAAGCCCTATATATACCAGTCAGTCAGGATATATATAATGTACATGGGCAACCAACCACCAGATAGCGAGGCTGTCAAATTTTAGGCCCTTCCCTTGTCAGGAGTGACACGATTTGACAGCACTTTATTTGTTCTTTTTGGATCTATTTCATTTAGCCTTAGATCTATATTTCCATGTCTGTCTCTGTAGGAAAAGCGCTTGGTGCTGACGTTCCTGGCCCCCACTCCAGAGGCCTGCAAACACCTGTGGAAATGTGGCGTGGAGAATCAGTCATTCTACAAGTCAGTCTTCTGCTTTTTAATCTATGCATTGTCCTGTACAATATGTCACAAGGATCCTCCTGTTTCCATATCTTCTCACCACTTTTTCTCTCTCTGCAGACTTGAAAACTCCAACCAGGTCCGCACGGTTTCTAGTAGTAACTTGTTCTTTAAAGGGAGCCGCTTTCGATACAGGTAAATAAAAGTTGAAAAATTATTTCTGATTTTTTTTCTAAAACTTTTTTTTTTGCAAGAATTAGGCTAGACCATGATACACATCACATGACCTAAGTTCATGCTACATAGCAGATCAAAACAAGTTAATGGAGTCGCATTGCAACCCCGAGGGTACTGCGACGACAATAAGCAAGTTGCAAAAAAAAACCAAAATAGTTGGACTTTTGGTGACAGGTTGCATCTGCAGTACCATTGGGGTCGAAGTATAAAAAAAAAAAGCAGCTTTAGTTACAACATGACACACTAAAAAGAGACACAAACGTCAATATCAAAGCCACGATTAAAACATAATAATAAAAAATGCAAGTAAACTAATTTAGGTAATAAGTGCAGAAAAGTTGAAGAAAATGTGCAACATCAAAAACTCAGTGATTCTAACTAATATTTCTACAATATTTTTCTCCCCCTCCCTGGTTTTATACAGCATTTTTATTTCCCACTTCCAAATTTTTATATATTTCCCTAGTGGTCGAGTTGCTAAAGAAGTAATGGAATCAAGTGCCAAAATCAAGAGGGAGCCTCCTGAAATTCACAGGTACATACTATTTACCAAAACTCTATTATTCCTCCTTAATTACTTAGTGTTCTTTAGAGGGGATGTCCAATATTACAAAAAGAAAATCGGTATCGTATCAAAAACAGCGACACGCCTGTCCATGGACTGTGCCTGTATTACTGCCCCACAAGGATAGGGCTAAACTGCCGTAAACTGTATAGTGGTGAAATGGACTCCGGCATCCTTCCACTTGGGGTCTCCGAACAATTACATGCCTTTAGTTAAGTCCTGCTTACTAAAAAAACCCCTATTGATAAATTATGTCTTGTTTGTGCTACAGAGCGGGAATGGTGCCAAGCCGTAGTTGTCCCACAATTAGCCATGGACTGAGGTTAAGTAGTGTTCCCCGGACACGAAGACGTGCTGTTCATATATCCATCATGGAGGGTAGGTATTGCTTTAAATGTTTGTCAGGCACAACTCTACTCATAATGCTTATTTTTTGTCATTTAGGTTAAAAGGTATCACTAAAAGGAGTTTCCAAAAAGTTACGGTAGAGCAGGAATTTACTTACAATTCTGTGCCCCTCTGATCCGATACTGCCACTTACCCCTTCTGTGCCCCTCTCCTCTGATAATGCCACTTACCGGTTCTGTACCCCTCTGCTCCGATACTGCCACTTACCCATTCTGTGCCCCTCTCCTCTGATAATGCCACTTACTTATTCTGTGCCCGTGCTCTGATAATGCCACTTGTGCTGTGCCCCTCTGTTCTGATAAGCCACTTACTGGTTCTGTGCCCCTGTACTCTGATAATGCCACTTACCGGTTCTGTGCCCCTCTGCTCCGATAATGCCAATTACCGGTGCTGTGCCCCTGTGCTCCGATAATGCCACTTACCGGTTCTGTGCCCCTGTGCTCCGATAATGCCACTTACCTGTTCTGTGCCCCTCTGTTCTGATAATGCCACTTACCGGTTCTGTACCCCTCTGCTCTGATAATGCCACTTACCGATTCTGTGCCCCTGTGCTCTGATAATGCCACTTACCTGTTCTGTGCCCTTCTATTCTGATAGTGCCACTTACCGGTTCTGTGCCCCTGTGCTCTGATAATGCCACTTACCGGTTTTGTGCCCCTGTACTCTGATAATGCCACTTGCTGCTTCTGTGCCCATCTGCTCTGATAATGCCACCCTATTCTGTGCCGCTGTGCTCTGATCAGAGCACAGGGGCACAGAACCGGTAAGTGGTATTATCGGAGCACTGGGGCACAGAACCGGTAAGTGGCATTATCAGAGTACAGGGGCACAGAGCAGGTAAGTGGCATTATCAGAACAGAGGGGCACACAACTGGTGGCATTATAATATACTCTGATAATGCCACTTACCTGTTCTGTGCCCCTGTACTCTGATAATGCCACTTACCGGTTCTGTGCCCCAGTGCTCCGATAATGCCACTTACCGATTCTGTGCCCCTCTGCTCCGATAATGCAACTTACCTATTCTGTGCCTCTGTGCTCTGATAATGCCACTTACCGGTTCGGTGCCCTTCTGTTCTGATAATGCCACATACCGGTTCTGTGCCCTTCTATTCTGATGCCACTTATCGGTTCTGTGCCCCGTGCTCTGATAATGCCACTTACCTATTCTGTGCCCCTGTGCTCTGATAATGCTACTTACCGGTTCTGTGCTCCTCTGCTCCAACAATGCCACTTACCGGTTCTGTGCCCCTCTGTTCTGATTATGCCCGACATTATAATGTCACTTACCAGTTCTGAGCCCCTGTACTCTGATAATGCAACTTACCGGTTATGTGCCCCTGTGCTCTAATAATGCCACTTACTGGTTCTGTGCCCCTGTACTCTGATAATGCCACTTACCAGTTATGTGCTCCTCTGCTCTGATAATTCCACTTACCTGTTCTGTGTCCCTCTGTTCTGATAATGCCACTTACCGGTTCTGTACCCCTCTGCTCTGATAATGGCACTTACCGGTTCTGTGCCCTTGTACTCTGATAATGCAACTTACCGGTTATGTGCCCCTTTTTTCTGATGCCACTTACCGGTTCTGTACCCCTCTGCTCTGATAATGCCACTTACCGGTTCTGTGCCCCTGTGCTCTGATAATTCCACTTACCTGTTCTGTGTCCCTCTGTTCTGATAATGCCACTTACCGGTTCTGTACCTCTCTGCTCTGATAATGGCACTTACCGGTTCTGTGCCCCTGTACTCTGATAATGCAACTTACCGGTTATGTGCCCCTGTGCTCTGATAATGCCACTTACCGGTTCTGTGCCCCTGTACTCTGATAATGCCACTTACCAGTCATGTGCTCCTCTGCTCTGATAATAATAATAATAATAATAATTTTATTTATATAGCGCCAACATATTCCGCAGCGCTTTACAACTTATAGAGGGGACTTATACAGACAACAGACATTACAGCATAACAGAAATCACAGTTCAAAACAGATACCAGGAGGAATGAGGGCCCTGCTGCTCGCAAGCTTACAATCTATGAGGAAAAGGGGAGACACGAGAGGTGGATGGTAACAATTGCTTTAGTTATTTGGACCAGCCATAGTGTAAGGCTCGGGTGTTCATGTAAAGCTGCATGAACCAGTTAACTGCCTAAGTATGTAACAGTACAGACACAGAGGCTATTAACTGCATAAAGTGTATGAGAACATGATGGAGGAACGTGATTATGTTGTTGTTTTTTATTAATAGGCCACACAGGGATAATTAGGTTAATGCGTTGAGGCGGTAGGCCAATCTGAACAAATGAGTTTTTAGTGCACGCTTAAAACTGTGGGGATTGGGGATTAATTGTATTAACCTAGGTAGTGCATTCCAAAGAATCGGCGCCGCACGTGTAAAGTCTTGGAGACGGGAGTGGGAGGTTCTGATTATTGAGGATGCTAACCTGAGGTCATTAGCAGAGCGGAGGGCACGGGTAGGTTGGTAGACTGAGACCAGAGAGGAGATGTAGGGTGGTGCTGAGCCATGGAGTGCTTTGTGGATGAGGGTAGTAGTTTTGTACTGGATTCTGGATTGGATGGGTAGCCAGTGTAATGACTGGCACAAGGTAGAGGCATCGGTGTAACGGTTGGCGAGGAATATGATCCTGGCAGCAGCATTCAGGACAGATTGGAGCGGGGAGAGTCTGGTAAAAGGTAGGCCAATTAGTAGAGAGTTACAATAGTCCAGACGAGAATGAATAAGTGAGACAGTAAGAGTTTTTGCAGAGTCGAAAGTAAGAAAAGGGCGAATTCTGGAAATGTTTTTGAGATGCAGATAAGAAGAGCGAGCCAGTGATCGGATGTGGGGGGTGAATGAAAGCTCGGAATCAAGGATGACCCCAAGGCAGCGGGCATGTTGCTTTGGAGTAATGGTGGAACCGCACACAGAGATGGCAATGTCGGGCAAAGGTAGGTTTGTAGAGGGAGAGAACACGAGGAGTTCAGTTTTTGACAGGTCCAGTTTCAGATAGAGGGAGAACATGATGTTAGAGACAGCGGTAAGACAATCACTGGTGTTTTCTAAAAAGGTCGGCGTGATAACAGGAGAAGAGGTATATAATTGGGTGTCGTCAGCATAGAGATGGTACTGGAAACCAAATCTACTGATTGTTTGTCCAATAGGGGCAGTATACAAAGAGAAGAGGAGGGGGCCTAGGACTGATCCTTGAGGAACCCCAACAGTAAGGGGAAGGTGAGAGGAGGAGGAACCAGCAAAACAAACAGTGAAGGATCGGCCAGAGAGATAGGAGGAGAACCAAGAGAGAACGGTGTCCTTGAGGCCGATGGAGCGGAGCATAGTGAGGAGGAGCTGATGATCCACAGTGTCGAATGCTGCGGAGAGATCCAAGAGAATTAGCATGGAATAGTGACCATTAGATTTAGCTGTTAGTAGGTCATTAGAGACTTTAGTGAGGGCAGTTTCAGTAGAGTGTAAAGAGCGGAAACCAGATTGAAGAGGGTCGAGAAGAGAATTATCTGAGAGATAGCGGGTAAGACGGGAGTGGACCAGGCGTTCCAGGAGTTTAGAGATGAAGGGAAGATTAGAGACAGGTCTATAATTAGCGGCACAATTTTGATCGAGGGAGGGCTTTTTAAGTAGTGGATGTATGATGGCATGCTTAAATGAGGAGGGAAAAATACCGGAAGTGAGGGAAAGGTTGAATATTTTTGTTAGGTGAGAGGTGACAGCCGGGGAAAGGGACTGGAGGAGATGCGACGGAATGGGGTCGCTGGTGCAAGTGGTCGGGCGAGAAGATGCAAGGAGCCTGCTTACTTCTTCTTCTGTAACTGGTTCAAAGTCAGAGAGTGAACTAGATGCAGTGGGGGAGGGAGGACAGTGCTTGGTATGAAGAGATTGGGAAATGATTTCCTGTCGAATGTGGTCAATTTTTTCTTTGAAGTAATTGGCCAGATCGTCAGCGTGGAGATCTGTGGTTGGGGCCTGCTCTCTTGGGTTGAGTAGGGACCGGAAAGTGTCAAAGAGACGTTTAGGGTTATTGGACAGCGAGGTGATGAGGGTGTTGAAATAGGTTTGTTTGGATAATGCCACTTACCGGTTCTGTACCCCTCTGCTCTGATAATGGCACTTACCGGTTCTGTGCCCCTGTGCTCTGATAATGCCACTTACCGGTTCTGTGCCCTTCTGTTCTGATAATGCCACTTAACGGTTCTGTACCCCTGTGCTCTGATGATGCCACTTACCTGTTCTGTGCCCCTCTGCTCTGATAATGCCACTTACTGGCTCTGTGCCCCTTTGGTCTGATAATGGCACTTACCGGTTCTGTACCCCTCTGCTCTGATAATGCCACTTACCGGTTCTGTGCCCCTGTGCTCTGATAATGCCACTTACTGGCTCTGTGCCCCTTTGGTCTGATAATGGCACTTACCGGTTCTGTACCCCTCTGCTCTGATAATGCCACTTACCGGTTCTGTGCCCCTGTGCTCTGATAATGCCACTTACCAGTTCTGTGCCCCTGTGCTCCGATAATGCCACTTACCTGTTCTGTGCCCCTCTGTTCTGATAATGCCACTTACCGGTTCTGTACCCCTCTGCTCTGATAATGCCACTTACCGATTCTGTGCCCCTGTGCTCTGATAATGCCACTTACCTGTTCTGTGCCCTTCTATTCTGATAGTGCCACTTACCGGTTCTGTGCCCCTGTGCTCTGATAATGCCACTTACCGGTTTTGTGCCCGTGTACTCTGATAATGCCACTTGCTGCTTCTGTGCCCATCTGCTCTGATAATGCCACCCTATTCTGTGCCGCTGTGCTCTGATCAGAGCACAGGGGCACAGAACCGGTAAGTGGTATTATCGGAGCACTGGGGCACAGAGCAGGTAAGTGGCATTATCAGAACAGAGGGACACACAACTGGTGGCATTATAATATACTCTGATAATGCCACTTACCTGTTCTGTGCCCCTGTACTCTGATAATGCCACTTACCGGTTCTGTGCCCCAGTGCTCCGATAATGCCACTTACCGGTTCTGTGCCCCTCTGCTCCGATAATGCAACTTACCGGTTCGGTGCCCTTCTGTTCTGATAATGCCACATACCGGTTCTGTGCCCTTCTATTCTGATAATGCCACTTATCGGTTCTGTGCCCCGTGCTCTGATAATGCCACTTACCTATTCTGTGCCCCTGTGCTCTGATAATGCTACTTACCGGTTCTGTGCTCCTCTGTTCTGATTATGCCCGACATTATAATGTCACTTACCAGTTCTGAGCCCCTGTACTCTGATAATGCCACTTACCAGTTCTGTGCCCCTGTGCTCTGATAATGCAACTTACCGGTTCTGTGCCCTTCTGTTCTGATAATGCCACTTAACGGTTCTGTACCCCTGTGCTCTGATGATGCCACTTACCTGTTCTGTGCCCCTCTGCTCTGATAATGCCACTTACTGGCTCTGTGCCCCTTTGGTCTGATAATGGCACTTACCGGTTCTGTACCCCTCTGCTCTGATAATGCCACTTACCGGTTCTGTGCCCCTGTGCTCTGATAATGCCACTTACTGGCTCTGTGCCCCTTTGGTCTGATAATGGCACTTACCGGTTCTGTACCCCTCTGCTCTGATAATGCCACTTACCGGTTCTGTGCCCCTGTGCTCTGATAATGCCACTTATCAGTTCTGTGCCCCTGTGCTCCGATAATGCCACTTACCGGTTCTGTGCCCCTCTGCTCTGATAATGCCACTTACCGGTTCTGTGCCCCTGTGCTCTGATAATGCCACTTACCGGTTCTGTGCCCCTGTGCTCTGGTAATGCCACTTACTGGTTCTGTGCCCCTCTGGTCTGATAATGCCTGACAGTTCTGTAGTGATGCTCTTTGGTCATATGACTCGGCAGTGACACTTTCATGTGCTGCACGTGACTGCCGAGACAAGTGTTTGGCTGCAGCCATCACGTGGCTGCTCGATGTTACATAGTTACATAGTTATTAAGGTTGAAGGAAGACTTTAAGTCCATCTAGTTCAACCATGTGGCACCATTGCTCCAGTGTTGGCAGGACCACTGCAGCCGAGGGTAATTGAACAGGTAAATAATGGTTTTTCTTTTACTTTAGATCAATTCTTTTTATTGGGCAAATTTTTGAAAATCCCAGACATTTTGCTGGACATCCGCTGATATTCCACTACAAGAGGCTTTATGTTTGAGATTTTAATTTTCACACAGAAAACCCACAGTAAACACAAGTGAGATTACACTAAGGATATGTTCACACTGTGAGCTTTGGGGGAGTTTTTTATGCTGCATATTTTCGGAAAAATGCAAGTACCGGGTGCAGAAAATCTGCAACATCAAAAGCTCATGGTGGGAACGTAGCCTAAGGGTTTGAGAACACAACATCTTTTTCGGACAGATTCTGCTTGGAAACTGCCACAAAAAAAAAACTAAAATAATGCTTTGCGATGTCACAGCGACATTACTGTTCACTTATTCAGTCTTTTGTTACTTCTTCTAATCGCTTGAGGGTTTGGAAACCGTAGATAAAAGGTGCAGTGCTCGTCCTTCAGTCGCCTGCTAGTTATAATTTACATTCAGCTGCAAAAATGACATGGAAACTGCCTTTGACTGCCGGCTTTTTCTGGAAGCGTCATCATCTAGGAAATCCTCAACGTCTTAAAGACGCCATGTGCACATACCCTACCACTGCATAAAATAAAAGCAGTTCGCATGGTGAATGAGGCAGATCCATACTAGCACCTGCACCCATCCTCCTTCCATCACTGGGGAGCAGGGGCACCTACACTGCAAAAAGCGCATCTGTCACTCATAATGCACAGTGTGCACCTAAGCAAGTTCTTTATTAGTGATTGATCTTCTGTTACCCTTGCATGAATGTCTTTGCACTTGGCGCTATTTCTTCAGTATATTCCACAATACTACTCAGTAGACCATTGGTTGCTATGTACGAGGACGCCCTGTTTGCATCCATTCCGTATTCTGCTTGGTGAGTTTCCAGGTCGGTGTACAGACCTATCATCAGCATAATAGGAACAGCAGCTTGCTAATGTTCGTACACTGCATTTCGGGAACCCTGTGCAGAATAACTCGCATATAAATCCTCTCCATGTGGATGAGGACATGAGTCTGGGAAGTGGGACAGTGTCTGTAAGCAGCAGCCCGCCATGGGGGAGTGGTAAATGACAGCTGTGGTAAGGGTTCTCCTGATTCTGCTCAGTAGAAGATATACTGGTTCCCAAAATAGCGTCCAGGAGCCAGAAGCTTCACCTTGTATGTCAGAGCATAGGGAGAGGGGAGGTGGGGAGACACAGTCTGGAGATGAGGAGAGCCAGACGCCCAGGAGGAAGAGAAGTGGAAGGTTATAGAAAGTGGCTAGAGAGAGGGACAGGCAAGTGTGGGTGATCAGGGCGAGACGTGTGGGTAGGAACATAGGTAAAAGTGCTACACAGAAAGTGTGACTAGAAATAAGGGCCGTCCCTCCATTCATCATGGTGAAGTGTCTCATCCGTATCAAAACCAAAGTGAACGTTCACCTGCGTATGATCAATCACTGCTACCGTGATGTGAAGATTCGGGTGCTGAGTCTGGGGCCTCGGCTTTTGGGTAGAGCATTGGGGGCATTGCCCCTCTTCCCAGCTCTTACTGCAGCGATCCCTGTGTTTACTACACCACCTGCACCATCGAGAGAAATGGGAATGTCAAAGGAAGCAGGAGGACTCCCTGCACCACGTGTACCAAAATCAGGACTCCCTGCACCACGTGTACCAGAGGAAGCAGGAGGACTCCCTGCACCACGTGTGCCAGCTACGAATGTAAGGGAAACTGGAATAAAAGGTAAATATCCCAGTATGGAGCATAGCTGTATGCCGATCCTTTATTGTGCTCGTTCATGTGTGATCTGTTGTGCATGTTTACATTACTTTCTTTCTCTTAAGTGTCGCTGTTCCCCCAGGTCTGGAGTCTCTACGTGACAGTGCCCACTCTACTCCGGTTCGTTCTTCTGACAGCCTTGATGCTTTATCTCCTTGCTCCTCCCGGGAGACGGTGATCAGCGATGAGGCATACACTCCGTGTTCCAGCATCCTTCCTACTCCCGTGTCGGATTCCAACCTGGAGTTATCGATTGGGCAGCAGGTGAATGGTACAACCTGTACAACCCAGGACGAGGAGAATGACCTGGCTGCTACCAGCATTCCTGACCTGGAGATACCCCCGCCGGCTCTGCCTGGCCCAGAGCGAGCAAGTCAAAGGGAACCGGAACAGGCAAATAAGTTTCTACAAAGTGTTCTGCGGCTGCTTGCAGTCACTCTGTGTCTTCTGTTGGCATTACTGTTGTTGCTGGTTATATTGGCAGAGTCTGACCTGGAATTAGCATTTTTGAGGGACATCAGGTTGACCCCTGAATTCCAGCAGTTTCATTATCAGTACTTCTGTCCTCTGCGTCGATGGGTATCATGCAAACTACATCCTCTCATCCGCCTCATTGACTCCTGATGTTACATGCAGTGGCCCTCATTGACTGTGTGATGTCTTCCAGTGTCCTCCCCTTCTCACCCCTGTCTTGTCTCAGACCCTTCATAATACAAAGGTTGTCAGAATAAACCTTTGCTTAGGGTTGTCCAGTGTGAATGGATGGACGACGATGAGAGAGGTGGAGGGTATCCCAAGACTTTGCATGGGGCTTCTGTAGCCACTTTCAGCTGTGTAATCTCACACCCATGGAGCCTATATATGGGTCAGGCAGGATTAAATTTCCTCTACACGATAAGCCAGACTAGGGTTTCCAGCCACATGCAGCCCCCGGACAGCGGCCAGGAATGGACACTTGATAGCAGATGTGTTGCAGGATGGCAATACCTCACTGCTGAATTACAGTTTGACCCAAGCGGTTACTGTAAAGTGGTCAAGAGTAGGAACATTGGGGGATAATTTATTAACAAAGCGCCCAAATCTGTCTAACATATCTTCAAGGTGAGCCACATTTATCACACATGATGCGCCATGGTGATACATTGGGTCCAGTCATTGCTTGTCTCATCTATTTTTTTTTTTTTTTTTTAAAGATGAGCATCTCCATTTAAGCTGCCCCATTTCACGGTCTGGTCCTCCTTGTCAGCTGGTCTTCACTTCTGTGCCCAACATCGTGGGCGTCTCCTATAGCGGGATGGACATCATGAGGTTGTGTGAGGCAACATCATGATGAAGCTGGTTCTGGTAAGCGCCAGAGGTGCCCTGGATGCCACGTCGATCAGGCTGCTCACATTAGTGAAGTCCAGCTGCCACTGAACGCCGGACCGGGGCAGGCTGAATCAAATTGCTCATCTTTATCTAGTTTCATGCTGTGACAACATTAATGTTTCAGCCCCACAGGTATTTGGGTCTCAGTAAAAATAGGACCCTACCTAAGGCCAGTGCAACAGTAAGGCCGGGGTCACACTTGCGAGTGCAATGCGAGAAACTCGCACATCAACACCCGGCACTGCCGCCGGCACTCAGACCAGAGTATGCGGCTGCATGTATTTCTATGCAGCTGAACGCTTGAGGTGGCAGTGCCGGGTATTGATGTGCGGGACTCGTGCGAGTTTCTCGCATTGCACTCGCAAGTGTGACCCAGCCTAAAGGTTATTTAGGGTTAGATTGGCTACATGACATTGTCATGGCCAATGGGCACAGGGACAACTTTCAGCGTCCAGCAGCTTCCCACAACGGATGCACCCATCAAGCACTGGTTTGCTATGCTTTTCTGTAAATTATTTCCCTTAGCCTTGATTCCAGCTCACACAGTATCAGCCTGCATTGTGCGGACCCAGGTACAATTAATGATAGGATAAACCTAACTAAATCTGCTGAACTGGCACTGTCTAGTGTAAGAGCAGGTGCCTGGTTAGTGGTAGGTCGCAGCACGTATTTACACCAAGTCTTACATGATCATGAGCTGCAGAGCTTCGTCAGCATTGTTAAAATCGAGGGTCCAATAAATGGCCATGAAATAGCATGCAGCTGTCACTGTTTCCATCACCTACTGCACATAGAATGTTCCCACTGGGATCAGGCTTCTTAGATTTGTTCTAATAGTGACATCTGGAGGATAAATTTGGGTACTGCACCCAAAATCAGACAAATTATGAACTGAGGTTCTATAAAATAGGTAACATTAGTTTTGATAATACCTTTCCTGTAAAAAAAAACCTTTGTTGCATTAGAATTAAACCCAGGATGATTGATAGTCATGTGTAGACTTAGGTTTTGCTTTAACATGTGTCCGATTTCTCCTAGGGTTTACTCACCCATCATGGTCCCGTTTAATTTTTTCCAGTGATTTTAGCAAAAATCATTTTGCCCCAGTTTACGGAAAAATTGCAGCCAAACCACAACATGACCTCAGAATATCCCAAGGATCAGTTTATAAAGCAATATATGTTCATGTGGTATAAAAATCGATCGCAGGATCCCTCAATAATAAAAACACACATCCATGTAGATTTTGTCCCAGATTCCACCAAATTTAATACAGTGGGCAAAATATCTTGTGATACGCCTATGAAATTGGTCATAGACCACGCACGCTGCAAATTTTTATTGGCCAGGTGTGAATGGGGCTTAGAAACACTTGGTCACTTCCATTTTTCCCTACATTATCCTGCAGTGTGTGATTATAACCTGGGGGTATGTGCACACAGTGGTTTTTTTTTTCTCCAAAAAACTATTTTTCAATCGAAAACTGGTTCAGAAAATGATCCTTTCTGGTGAGAGTTTTTGGAGGCAGAGTTTTTGAAGATTTTTTTTCAGCTTTATGCTTAGACTGTGCCTAATGTGGAGAAGTTTCCGTAAAGATTTTTTTTTTAAAAAAATGCCCACAAAACTCCCGATAAACAGCAATGTTGATTTCCCATAGAAAAAAAAAAAATTATATTATGTGTGAAGAGTTTTACATGCTTGTTAAGTAGTTTTTGGGAAATATTTTGGAGGATCTGATTTCAAAACCTGCTCCTTTGTGACAGTTCTCAACAAAAATAGGAACATTTCACAAAATAGATCATATAGTGGGAAAGGCGGTGTTATATTCGGATATAAGGATCACCCCAACAGGAATAGAAACCTTAATGTGCTCTCCCCCAGTGTTGTTGGCCATTATCCCACTACAGGAGATGTGATCCATCTCCACCCATTAATGTGACACATCCAGAGCCGCCATCACAGGCTGTGCCGTGTGTGCCTATGACTTTTGGCATTGATAGGACTGTAATATGCAGCCTCACTTTCCTGGTGATTACAGACTACACACTATACTGGCTTGCCCAGATGGCTTTGTAATAAAAACAAAGGAGAGACATGTCCCATATCGCTATCGCCCAGAATCCTGGTAGGAATACAGCCCCCTCTATTTTGTAAGTCTTACCTGCAGCTGAAGAATGGCACCACAGTACTGAGCGATACGACATCTGTACTAGTAGGCACATCGCAAAACAGAGCAGAAAGTCCTGGCAGAGAAGACTGCGAGTCCTCCACAATGATGGTGTTACCCTCTCCTAATACCCAATAACACTGGTTAAGAGATCTGTATTATATCTAGGAATTAGGAAATGAGAATTCTTTGACATCTGGATATGAGATTGATCTCTGCCTCCATGTCTGGTAGTAAAGCTCTATACCCGCATACATAATAGAGGTTAGACGCTTATGTTCTGATCTCTGTGTATTAGGGGAGGCGAGAGCTAAGGCTATGTGCACACTTTGCGGCGTCCTCTGCGGGTTCTCCCGCAGCGGAATTGATAAATCTGCAGGGCAAAACCGCTGCGGTTATCCCTGCAGATTTATCGCGGTTTGTTTTGCGGTTTCCGCTGCGGGATTACTCCTATGCTATTGATGCTGCATATGCAGCAATATGCAGCATCAATAGTAATGTTAAAAATAATAAAAATTGGTTATACTCACCCTCTGACGTCCGATCTCCTCGGCGCTGCACGCGGCGGTCTGGTTCCAAAGATGCTGTGCCGAGAAGGACCTTCGTGACGTCACGGTCATGTGACCACGACGTCATCTCAGGCCCTGCTCGCACAGCAACCCTGAGACCGGACGGCCGCGTGCAGCGCTGAGAGGTGAGTATATCATTATTTTTTATTTTAATTCTTTTTTTTAACACAAATATGGTTCCCAGGGCCTGGAGGAGAGTCTCCTCTCCTCCACCCCGGGTACCATCTGCACATGATCCGCTTACTTCCCTCATCGTGGGCACAGCCCCATGCGGGAAGTAAGCGGATCAATGCATTCCTATGTGTGCAGAATCGCAGCAATTCTGCACAAAAAAAGTGACATGCTGCGGAATGTAAACCGCTGCGTTTCTGCGCGGTTTTTCCCGCAGCATGTGCACAGCAGATTGCGGTTTCCATAGGTTTACAAGTAACTGTAAACGCTATGGAAACTGCTGCGGACCCGCAGCTGCAGAAACGCTGCGGTTCTGCGGTAAAAACCGCTATGTGTGCACATAGCCTAATGTTCTGAGCTCTATGTCCTAATGTTTGTGTATAAGGAGGCGAGAGCTCCATGTCCTGATGTCTGTGTATTAGGTTAGAGCTCTTTGTTCCGATGTCTGTGTACTAGGTGAGAGCCCGATGTCTGTGTATTAGGAAGAGGTGAGAGCTCTATGTCCTGATGTCTCTGTATTACGAGGAGGCGAGAGCTCTATGTCCTGATCTCTATATTAGGTGAGTGCTCTATGTCCTGATGTCTGTGTATTAGGAAGAGGCGAGTGCTCTATGTCCTGATGTCTGTGTATTAGGAGGTGAGAGCTCCATGTCCTGATCTCTATGTCCTGATGTCTGTGTATTAAGAAGAGGTGAGAGCTCTACGTCCTGATGTCTGTGTATTAGGAGGTGAGAGCTCTACATCCTGATCTCTACGTCCTGATGTCTGTGTATTAGGAGGAGGTGAGAGCTCTACGTCCTGATGTCTGTGTATTAGGAGGAGGCGAGAGCTCTATGTCCTGATGTCTGTGTATTAGGAGGAGGCGAGAGCTCTATTTTATGTCTATGCATTAGGAGGTGAGAACTTTATATCCTGAGTTCTATGTAGTAATAGAAGCCTCGTCTGTGTGGGAGAGAACAGCTCAGTTACCCAGTTTTAGGATATTAGAAGTTAAAAACTCTCCATACTGAACTGTTCTGAATATGATTGAGCTTATATATTGGTTAGTTATGTGGGAACGGGCAGAGCCATTAGTTTGGATTTTGCAGTATGGTTTATTTTTTCTATTTTTGGCAGTGAAGCAGACATATGCACTTGTGGAGTGATCGCTTCATATCAGAAGATTGCAGTATATGCCGTCTGTCCAAGTCATGTGTCTTATTTCCTTCCCTGGTCCAAGAAATGTGACGGAGGGCTCCAATCTAAGCTGAAATATAGGGCACCACGGACTATAGAAGAACTACTCTGTATAGATGCCTATAATTACCCATTGAGTGGCTGTTGAACAGGCGCAGAAGCCTGGGAGCTGTCCATAGTAGAATGACTGTGGTGTCGTTTTCTCCCCATAACCCTAGTTGTTATATGTTGTGCTTTGTAGCTAAATGCCGGTGTCATCATTAATGGACCTTCTACCCATTCCCTGCAAGTGTGGGGAACTATTTGCCTCCAAACATATTATTGTACCTTACTTTTGTATCGCAGAGACTGTTTCAAGGTTATATTTTAAGAAAATAGTATTATTTTGTTATCAAAGTTATCTTTACTTTTTTTAATTGCTTTTTAGAATTTGTTTTGTTGGCGTGCTATGTGTAAAAATAAAAAGTAGAATTCTAGTTAAGTTATAGTCACAGGGCAACTTCATGGCAAAAAAAAAAAAAAAAATAAGGCAGCGCGGAGAGGAAAGTGCTTACAAATGCACAAGGCAGGACGCAGCTTGTAGGATGGGTTGGTGTGAACATTAGGGGGGGTCCTTAAATTAATGCACAAAGGAGAAGTAGAGATCGTATCTTCTGAGAGTTTGTGAAAATTAAAGAAAATCTCCAGTTCATCACATAAGGAAAACTTATGTATAAGGGAAAATATGTGCCTAGATCTTTACAGGCAATAGCTGGGGGGTGGAGGCCCCTGCTCAGCACCGCTAATTGTATGATTTTATTGCCCCAGTATCACTGACTATTTATTAAGTCGTTATCAGTGGAAACATATTTCATGACTGGAGCTCTTCTTTTAGGTCACACTGCAGAACAAGACTCCCAATAATGTCTCTGGGGTAATAATGTTCATACAAATACACTTGTAGTGAACTAGACAATGTAAAGGTAGTGGCAGCCAAAAGTTACTCCTCCTCTACTTACATGGATGCTTTGCTGAGCATCGATGAGTCTGTGGAATAAGCTGCGGCCAGAGTTGTCCGCTCATCTCCCCTGAGAACAAAAGATGGGGTGTCAAGAAATGAGACATGCCCGCCTGTTCCCCAATATCAGCCACTTGGGGCTCAGACGCTCCGATACATTACATAGTTGGACGGTCCTACAAGAATCAGTGGCTTTGCTTTACATCCCTCTAAGGTGTAGATACCATCCTGAGCCATTTCCTCTAGCAGCTGGCATCTCTGCATGCTTTGCTTAGTAATGAATGCAGGCGCATGCAAAGCTGTGAAGGCTTCTGCCATCCACACTGAAGTGGCCAAGCTTGGACTATGCAAAACAAGTCAGGAGTTCAGGCAAAGTGCTCATGTCTTACCATTGTACAGAATTGTTTGCATATTAATGTGCCAATGTCTGATAAAATTGTGACGAGTGTTGTGTACATTGTGGTTTGGAATTGTTCCGTCGATGGAATCTGTCACGAAGACAAGCACCTTTTTAAAATGGCTTCACTCAGCACCCGCCCCTGCTCAAATAATGAAACTCAGCCGACTTTGGGACGTATGGTGCTTTGTGTAACTCTATTCCTGTCGAATCAATGGTTTTACGGGACAGCATCAGATAGAACATGACCAATGTTATGGTTAGTCTTACAGCAGAACCACCGCTCTGACATCTGAGGCATATGGAAGTGCAGCAGGGCGCCGGGAGGTGGTTTACAGTTCTGTAGATCTGGGAAGTCGCAGCACAGCCAGCGGCGTGAGGCCTAAGGCTGGTTACACATGGCTACAATATGGCCACATTTTAGGCTGCAGCACGCAGACCCCCGAAGTTTTAATAAACCAGATTAGATCAGGGTAGAAGCTTGTGGTTCTGGCTCTTGCACTGCAGACATTAGTGTGCAGCTAGGATACAACTCTGTGAAACCAGACGAAGCCGTCTAGTCCCTCACTGGCATTTTCGGGTGATATTTATTATCGTGCATAGTAGTTTAGCTCTAATTGGCAGATGCTATAATAGGTAGATGTCCAGATATGCTCCCTAACACATTTTGGGTTACTGTTACTCGAAAGAAGCCTTTAAGTGACTTAGGAAGTAAAGCCACAGATAAGAGGAGCCATTTTATATTCCATGTGCTTAGTGATCATTCCAGTTCGTTGTCTTTCTCTTCTTGCATAGCTGGTATCTATGCAGCAAACTGAGCAATCTCATCTGTGCCAATACAACACTGACGGATAGGCATGTAGTGGTAGAAAAGTCAGATCCATGGTCTGTTGAAATCCTTCTATGCAGTTTACTTTCTAGAAGAAGATCTAGAAACATTTGATTTGTATTCTGGTGCTGGGTTGCTTTGTGACTGTAGCGAGCATATTAAAAAGCTGCCATACAGAGCACTGCCCATGGCTGTCATTTTGGCATAGAGAAGTCATTCTGTGTTTTTCTCATATTTGCCCGTTTCCTGTTCTGTGCACATATAGTGTGGTCGAGCATGAGTCTGTAGACCGCATGATGTATTTGCCGGGGAAACATACTGCAACTGTGAATCTTAAGGCTTCATAGACAAAAAAGGACATCCTTGTGCCAATTCTAAGTCATGTTCTCCACAGCACCCTCCCGCATAGTACGGGGGAGACGCGCATAATAGTCCTGGTGGTGGACAGTATTTTTAAATAATAAAAACAACATTGTAAACTGCTCGGCCTTTGTGGTTTCTTAGTTCTCCCTGTTGGGCATCACCAGACAGCAGAGATAATGTGGTGACTAGTTGTGCAGAGAACACAATAGACTCCCACTGTGCATTCAGCGCTCCGGAGAAGTGACAGGTTGGTGATCACTTTATATCATTTTCTGGGATGTGCAGCATTTAGCTGCATATGTGTAATATTTTAGGCAACTGCTCTGTTCAGCTCATCCTGCAGTGTAACCCCAATATTGCTTAGACACTATTGTCTGGTATTATTCTCTGATCTTATTAGGCCACGATCCCTGGTGATTGTGCCTGCACCCTGGCAGGTAGCTGCTCATGCAATGTCACCAGTGCTGCACCCCCTGATGCAGAAGTAAGGGGCGCTGTACATACCATACAGACCAATATGTGAAGACTATTTGGATCGAAAGGGTAATTCCCATCTTTCTGGCTCGCACACAAGAGCATATATATCGGACTAATGAAATCTGGTGCTTTATTGGATAGCACTCAGACTAATGTTCTACTATGGAACAGTGCAGATCTGCACAAGAGAGGAAAAAAAAAAAATTGCAGCATGCTGCGAGTGGCTCAGCATATTGGACAATGCGCACTCATTCAAGTTTATAGATGCGTGTAAAACATTGGACTGCACTCAGATGCCATCTACCACTCTTGTCTTCCCTGGACGTCCAGACCTTGTTGAGTTCCCAAGCTCACTAAGAATATAACCAAATGTTGATTTGGCCACTCGTAACATTTCTGCTATCTCGCTGATGGATTTTTCAGCCCAATGATGGTCTGTGTCTCTCCCATTGAAAGCTCCTTTGACTGCATGTTGTGAGTACACATCAACCGCTGCCCAACGCAAATGCCACACCTGGAATCAGCTCAAGCCCTTGTACCTGCTTGACTAAAGAGGGAAAAGCCTATTTAGCCCATCAAAGAGCTTTTGAGATAATTGTCCAATTACTTTTGGTCCCTTGAAAAAGAGGCACCTACATATTAAGGAGCTGTAATTCCTAAACCGTTACTCCAATTAGGATGTTAATATGCTCAAATTAAATCTGAGAGTCTGCACTTTAACCCCTTTCCGACATGTGGCGTCAGACACCCCGTTTGGTGCGGGTGGGATCACGGTCCACCCGCGTCTGTTAACTAGTTACCGTAAATGCCGCTGTCAATCTCTGACAACGGCAATTAACATGCCCTTGCTGGAAGTGCATCAAAAGATCTGCCCATCAGCACCACCGTCACATCGAGGCATTGATGGGTTGGCAGGAAGCTCACCGCTAATACCGCCCATCAGTGACCCAGTCACATGATTGTGGGTCACCCATGGATTGGTATGAACCTGAGGTATGCAGCAGACTTCTATGGTTGTCATTGCCAGAATGCTTTGAGCGCTGCCCCGTGGTCAGTGCTCATAGAAAGTGAGCATTTCTGCTATACGCAGGTAGATCTGATCATCGCCTGTATGTAGCAGAGCCGATCAAAGTACACTGCTCAAAAAAATAAAGGGAACACTAAAATACCATATCCTAGATATCTCTAAATGAAATATTCCAGTTGCAAATTTTTATTCATTGCATAGTGGAATGTGTTCAGAACAATAAAACATAACAATTATCAATGTAAATCAAAATGAATATCCCATGGAGGTCTGCATTTGGAATGATACTCAAAATCAAATTGGAAAATCAAATTACAGGCTTCAGCTTGGAAATGTGGAAATGCCTCATGAAAGGAAAAGATGCCCAGTATTGTGTGTGGCCTCAACGTGCCTGTATGACCTACCTACTGTACAATGCCTGGGCATGCTCCTGATGGCGGATGGTCTCCTGAGGGATCTCCTCCCAGACCTGGACTAAAGCATCTGCCAACTCCTGGAAAGTCTGTGGTGCAACGTGGCATTGGTGGATGGAGTGAAACATGATGTCCCAGATGTGTTCAATCGAATTCAGGTCTGGGAACGGGTGAGCCAGTCCATAGCTTTAATGCCTTCATCTTGCAGGAACTGCTGACACACTTCAGCCACATGAGGTCTGGCATTGTCCTGCATTAGGAGGAACCCAGGGCCAACCGCACCAGCATATGGTCTCACAAGAGGACTCAGGATCTCATCTCGGTACCTAATGGCAGTTAGGCTACCTCTGGCAAGCACATGGAGGGCTGTGCAGCCCTCCAAAGAAATGCCACCCCACACCATTACTGACCCACTGCTAAACCAGTCATACTGAAGGATGTTGCAGTCAGCAGATCGCTCTCCACGGTATCTTCAGACCCTGTCATGTCACAGGTGCTCAGTGTGAACCTGCTTTCATCTGTGAAGAGCACAGGGCGCCAGTGGCGAATTTGCCAATTCTGGTGTTCTGTGGCAAATGCCAAGCGTCCTCCATGGTGTTGGGCTTATTTTTTGCGGGATGAGTTGTACTTTTGAATGACACCATTAGTTTTGCCATGTCATGTACTAGAAAACGGGAAAAAAATTCCAAGTGCAGTGAAATTGCAAAAAAGTGCAATCCCACACAGTTTTTTTGTTTGCCATTTTTGCTTGGTTCACTAAATGCTAAAACTGACCTGCTATTATGGTCCAGGTCATTACAAGTTCATAAACACCAAACATGTCTAGGTTCTCTTATCTAAGTGGTGAAAAAAAATTCCAAACTTTGCTAAAAAAACAAAAATTGGGGCAATTTTCCGATACCCGTAGCATCTATTTTTCGTGATCTGGGGTTGGGTGAGGGCTTACTTATTTATTGCGTGCCGAGCTAACATTTTTAATGATACCACTTTTGTGCAGATATGTTCTTTTGATTGCCCATTAATACACTTTAATGCAATGTCGCGGCAACAAAAAAAACGTAATTCTGGCGTTTCGATTTTTTTCTCGCTATGTCATTTAGCGATCAGGTTAATCATTTTTTTAACCCCTTAATGACAGCCAATACGTCTTTTAACTGACCTGAGATATAAGAGAATATCCTCCCCATACAGGTGACAATCCAGCAGCTGTCGGCTGTACACTATAGCTGACAACTTACTGCATCAGCCACGATCAGTGTTTGCACCATCCAAATCTGTTTAACCCCTTAGATGCTGCTGTCAATAGTGACTACATCATTATAAATGGTTAACAGAGTGTGGGGGCTTCCTCTTTATCCCAGTTGGTGCCCTCAGATCATGATTGTGTTGTCCTGATGTTTGCCATGGCAGTTCACGACCAAATAGCGGCCTTACAGTCTGACAGCTCTAGTAATCTGTTCAGAAGTTAGAGGCATTTAGGTGGTAAAAATACACATTTTCATTTCTGTCATGCCACTTTGCATTAATTCCTGAAAAGCACCTGAAGGGTTAATAAACTACCTGACAGCAGTTTTCAATATGTCAGGGGGCGCTGTTTTTAAAATGGTATAACTTTGGGGGGTTTGCCAATATATAGGACCCCTAAAGTCACTTCAAACATGGATAGGTCCCTAAAAAAAATATACTTTGTAAATTTCATTGAAAAAATGAAAAATTACTGCTGCATTATTAAACCTCCTAAAATGCAAACAAAATAAAATAACATTTTACAAATGGTGCTGATGTAAAGCAGACATGAGGGAAATGTTATTTATCAATGTTTTGCTGTGCTATGACTATCTGGATTAAAGGGATAATCATTCAAAGTTTGAAAATTGCTAATTTTTAAAAATTTTTCTCAAATTTCTGATATTTTTTATAAATAAACACAAAACATATCCACCTAAATTTACAATTATCATAAAGTATAATGTGTCACGAAAAAACAATCTCAAAATCACTGGGATTTGTTGAAGCATTCCAGAGTTATTACCACATAAAGTGACACTGGTCAGATTTCAAAAATTTGGCTCCGTCACTAAGGGGTTTAAATAATAGATCGGGCGATTCTGAACGCGGTGATACCAAATATGTGTATATTTGATTTTTTAATTTTATTTTGATTGGGGTGAAAGGGGGTGATTTAAACTTTTGTATTTTTTTTTCATATTTTTTAAAACATTGTTTTGTTTTTTTTTACTTTTGCCATGCTTCAATAGCCTCTATGGGAGGCTAGAATCTGGCACAACTTTATCGACCCTGCTACATAGGAGTGAAGCATAGATCGCTCCTATGTAGCTGAATTGCTGCATTGCTATGAGCGCCGACCACAGGGTGGCGTTCACAACAATCCGACATCAACAACCATAGAGGTCTCAAGGAGACCTCTGGTTGTCATGCCGACGCATCGCTGACCCCCGATCATGTGACAGGGGTCAGCGATGCGCGCATTTCCGGCCCGATGGGTGGAAGCGCTAGTTAAATGCCGCTGTCAGCATTTGACAGCCGCATCTAACTAGTTAATAGATGCGGGTGGATCGCAATTCCACTTGTGTCTATTGCGGACACATATCATCTGTTCAAAACAGCTGACATGTCCCGGCATTGATGCGGGCTCACTGCCGGAGCCAACATCAAAGCGGGGGTTCTGACCTCGGACGTACTATCCCGTCCGAGGTCAGAAAGGGGTTAAATGGCGTAACAAGAAAAAAATTAAAGCCGCCAGAATTATGTTTTTTTTTTGCTCACCACTACATTGCAATAAAATGCAGTAATGGGCAATCAAAATATTTTATCTACACTAAAATGATATCAATAAAAACATCTGCTCGGCATGCAAAAAATAAGCCCCAGATCACAAAAAATGGGAGATGCTACATGTCTAGACATGTTTGGTGTCTGTGAACTTGTAATGATCTAAAGAATCATAATGGCAGGTCAGATTTAGCATTTCGTGAACGAGGCTAACCCCCCCCCCCCCCCCAAAAAAAAAAAGAAAAGAAAAAAAAAAGTAATTTTTGTGTACTCACCGTAAAATCTTTTTCTCCGAGCCACTCATTGGGGGACACAGAACCATGGGTGTTATGCTGCTGTCACTAGGAGGCTGACACTAAGCTGAGACAAAAAAAGCTAGCTCCTCCCCTGTAGTATACACCCTCATGCTAGCTTCCAGAGGCCCAGTTCAGTGTAAAATCAGTAGATTATTAACAAGATATAACATAATATTAGAGTACAACATGACAGAGTAAGCAAAGAGCCAAAAAGAAACCAAGCCATAAGGCTAACAGGGTGGGAGCTGTGTCCCCCAAGGAGTGGCTCGGAGAAAAGGATTTTACGGTGAGTACACAAAAATCCCTATTTCTCCTTTGCCACATTGGGGGACACAGAACCATGGGACGTCCTAAAGCAGTCCCTGGGTGGGGAACAATATAACTCAATAACTCCGTGTACCAACTGACTATAAATGCACAACAGCCGCTTGCAGAACACGTCTGCCAAGGGCCGCATCCGCAGAAGATTGGGTGTGGACATTGTAGTGCTTCGTGAAGGTATGCAGGCTGGACCATGTTGCGGCCTTGTAAACCTCTGCCGACGCCTGGTGCCGACTGGTCCAGGTAAGACCCACCGACCGAGTTGAGTAAGCCCTAATCCCCGCCAGGATAGGTCTGCCCCTGACCCGATAAGATTCTTGAATAGCTGATCGGATCCATCTGGCTATCGTGGCTTTAGAAGCGGCTAAACCCTTTCTGTGACCCTCTGGGAGCACAAAGAGGGAGTCTGACTTGCGGAAGGGGGCAGTCCAAGAAACGTACCTCCTGACGGCCCGTACCACGTTCAAGGTGTGAAGGGCTTTTTCAACCCTATGTCTTGGCTGTGGGCAAAAGGAGGGAAGAAAGATATCTTCATTAAGGTGGAAGAATGAAACCACCTTAGGAAGAAAAGATGGAGATGGACGTAGGACTACTTTATCTTGGTGGAAGGAAAGGAAAGGCGCCCGGCAAGAAAGGGCGGCCAACTCTGAGACTCTCCTGATAGAGGTTACTGCCACGAGGAAGGCGACCTTCCAGGAGAGGACAATCAGCGAGACATCCTGCAGAGGTTCAAAAGGGGACTCCTGAAGAACACTCAGAACCAAATTGAGATCCCAAGTCTCTAACGGCATTCTATAGGGGGGTACCATGTGAGAGACCCACTGAACGAAAGTCCTGACCTGCAGTTAGCAGCAATCCTACGTTGGAACAACACGGATAATGCAGAAATCTGACCCTTGAGAGAAATGAGCGCCAGACCGGAATCCAAGCCGGACTGGAGAAATTCCGTAATGGAATAGAAAAGGCGAGAGGAGGACGTTCACGGAGCCTGCACCATGAGAAGAAGGCTTTCCAGGTGCGATGATAAATGCGAGTGGAAGACGTCTTGCGAGAGCTAATCATGGTGGCAATGACTGGCTGGGAGAAACCAGCTTGAGTTAGGATCCAGGTTTCAACAGCCACGCCGTTAAACATAGGGCACCTGAGTTCTGGTGGTAGATCGGCCCTTGGTGAAGCAGATCTGGGCGAACTGGTAGCCGCCAAGGAACGTCGGATACGAGTTGAACGAGCTCTGCATACCACGCGTGACGTGGCCAATCCGGGGCGACTAGTATCAAAGGAACCCCCTCTATCTTGATTTTCCTGATTACCTGCGGTAGTAAAGGAAGCGGAGGAAACACGTACGGGAGATGAAACTGATGCCATGGGAATATCAGTGCGTCTACCCCAATGGCTTGAGGATCCCGAGAACGCGCTATGAAGTTAGGAACCTTTGCGTTCAGTGTGGACGCCATCAGATCCACGTCCGGAGTCGCCGAGCGAAGACAAATCTGCTGGAACACCTCCGGATGGAGTTCCCACTCCCCCGAGGCGAGACCCTGATGGCTGAGAAAGTCCGCCGCCCAGTTCTCGACGCCTGGAATGTGCACTGCAGAAATGGTGGAGCGGTTGGGCTCGGCCCAGTGGAGAATGTGAGAGACTTCCCGCATCACCGCCCTGCTGCGGGTACCCCCCTAATGGTTTATGTACGCCACAGCTGTGACGCTGTCTGATTGCATTCGAATTGGGTGACCCGCAAGGAGGAAGTGGAAATGTCTCAGGGCAAATCTGATCGCTTGAATCTCCAAGATGTTTATCGGAAATCTCGACTCTCGAATCGTCCAACGTCCCTGGGCAGTGTGGTGGCGAAATACCGCTCCCCAACCGAGGAGACTGGCGTCGGTAGTTACCATCAACCAGTGAATAGGGAGAAAAGACCTTTCCTGGCTGAGAGATGACTCCAAAGTCCACCATTTAAGCGCTTGCCTGATCCGCGGGGGCAGAGGACATGGCTGATCGAGGGATAAGGGACTCCTGTCCCAACTGTCCAGTAGAGCCTGTTGTAAGGGACGGGGATGCAGTTAGTTGGGCGAAGGGAACCGCTTCCATTGCGGCCACAATTTTCCCCAGGATCCTCATGGCAAAACGAATGGAATGAGGAAAGGTACGACAAAGCATCCGGGTTCCCTGCTGAAGTGCTTGGGCCTTGGACCGAGGAAGCAGAACCAGCCCCTTGCACGTGTCCAGGATCATGCCTAGGAAGGAGATTCGTTGGTCTGGAACGGGGGAGGACTTGTCCAAGTTGATCAGCCAGCCCAGGCGTGAAAGGGTATCCAAGGTAATGCGGACACTTGCTTCACAGGCGTGATAGACGACCTCCTGATCAAAGGTCCGTCCTAAGTATGGCAATACGACCACTCCTCGGGAGTGAAGAATGGCTATGACCTTTGTGAATACTCTGGCCGCGGTGGCACGGATGAAGGGTAAGGCTGTTAATTGAAAATGGTCCTCTTGGATGGCAAAACGCAGGAACCTTTGATGTGGCAAGAAGACTGGGATATGGAGATAAGCATCTTTGATGTCTATTGATGCTAAAAATTCTCTCTCCATTGAGGAGATGACTGACCGGAGGGATTCCATCCTGAAATGCCAGACTTTTACATATTTGTTTAGGGGCTTTAGATCCAAAATAGGGCGCACCGTCCCATCCATTTTTGGAACGACAAAGAGGTTTGAGTAAAAACCTCTGAACTTCTCGTGTTCTGGAACCAGAACAATGACCCCGTTTTGGAGGAGAGATTCGATGACGCGGTGAAGCGCGCGAGACTGAGCTCCTGAACTTGGACAACGAGAGGGAAAAAACCGAGCTGCAGGGGAGGCGATGAATTCTATTTTGTAACCGGAAGACATCAGGTCTCTCACCCATTCGTCGTGAATGACGGAAAGCCAGACATGTTGAAAGAGAAGCAGGCATCTGCCTACTTTGGTGGTGTCGACCAGAAGACTCCCCGAGTCATTGTGAGGGAAATCTGGAGGGCCTGGATCCCCTAGTTCTGGGTTGCCTAGGCTTACCTCGCCAGGACTGATTTGGCCTGTATGAGGGCCGAGAGTCTCTGTCTGTACGTGGAGAACGTTCTGATCTGGACGAGGCTGTGGAGGACCAGAAAGGGCCGAAAGCGAAAATGTTGCTGACGATGAAAACAGTTTTAGGCCTGTGCTGTGGGAGGAATTTGCTTTTCCCTCCTGTAGCATCGGAAATAAGCTGGTCTTTTTCTCCAAACAGACGTCCGCTCTGAAAAGGCAGAGAAATCAGAGACTTTTTAGAAGATGAATCCACGCGTCACTCTCTAAGCCATAGTGCTCTTCTAATGGTGACGGCGTTTGAGGCAGCAATTGCCGCACAGTCTGCTGCGTCTAAAGACGCGTACATCACATAGTCTCTAGCCATAGCGATTTGTTTCGGCGAGATCCGCTGCCTCAGACGTAAGAGCCTGGTCTTGAATGGATTTTGCAAGGGCATCTGCCCAGAAAACCATTGCTTTTGCGACCCATGCCGCAGCGAAGGAAGGGAATAGCGAGGAACCTGAGGCCTCACACACTGAGCGAGCCATGGAATCTATTTGGCGTTCTGTGGGATTTTTAATTGAAGCACTATCAGGTACAGACAAAAGCGTTTTGGTAGCCAAACGTGATACCGGAGGATCTACTAGTGGAGGTGCCGTCGAATCTTTGAAAAGATCTGTGGAAAAGGGATACTTCGTTCCCAGGGTCTTTTTACCCGTAAAGCACTTATCCGGTCGCTCCCTGTGTTGCCTGACTATCTCCAAAAAGTCCGGATGAGAGGCGAACACCCTATGGGATCGCTTGGTTCTTGTAAAAGAAACCGCATGATCCGGAGCAGAATTAGGGTCATCATCAATCTTTAGCGCATGATTGACAGCTTCAATGAGGGAAGCCACAGTCGCTTGAAACTCCGGAGAATCCGGGTCCAAGGACACCTCAGACTCATACGAGTCATGATCGCTGAGAACCCCTGGAGAGGGAGAGCGAGAAGTGGAGCTACCAGAGGCTGAATGGCGTGGTGAATGCTCAGGAGAGGTAGTGCGGATCCGTTTTTTGGATGTCCGTACCTCCTTCAGGTGAGAACGGCCCCTGCTGGCCGTTGATTCCCCTGTATTGGAGGGGTCTCAACCCAGGTAGATGAGTGCCCCGCTCCCCGGAGGGGTCATGGAGGGATTCAATCGCTTTGGCCAGCGAAGCCATGGATTGCGACAGTGACGCGGCCCACTAAGGGGGGCTAGATACACTGGGGTCGGTAGCGGCGGAGGGCTCCTGGGCACATTGGGCATCACAGGCTGGGCAGAGAGGAGAGCTTTGTGGCCGAGGGAGAGGAGCCTGGCAGGTGGTACACGCAGTGAAAAAGGTAGGTATGTACCTTTTATTCTTTTTAGCCTTTGACTGCAACATGATGAACCACAAAATAAGTGAAAAACACTGCTAATGGAAGCAATGTGGGGTAAAGCTGCAGGGAAGCACCTAGTGCTGTCTCCTTACCCAGGTCCTGTGTCCCGCGATCTGAAGGTGATGGCGCTGAGTAAACCGGCATTCAGGGCGACACGTGCAGAGGGCGACAGAGCAGCTTGCAATGGGAAAAAGATGGTTGCTGAGAGGTAGTCTCGCAAGGAGCGAGAAGCGCCAGGAATGGGGGCGGAGCCGCCGGAAGATGCAAGCGGTGGGCAGAGCTTACTGGGATGCGGCCTACACAATGCCGAAGCCGGGGACTAAATTTATGGCTTCGGCCGGCGCACACCCGCGGACCGTCGGGAAATGTGCCGCGGAGCTCTGTGGGGACCCTGCCGCTATGGAGCCCTCGTATGCCGCTGAAAAAATGACCCCTCCCGGTGCACTTACCCCGATATGAGGGGGATGGTTCAGCAGGTCAGAGCTGTGCCCGGGGTAGTTAGAATGGTGCAGGGGTTGGGGAGGCTCCATCCACCATCCCCTGAAAGAGGAGCGGAGAGGAACCATCTGCCTCCTTCCATCATCAGCTTTACAGTGGTGATGCAGTGGGGGCTGCACGGATGCCACAATGGAAAGTGCCTCTGAACAGCCGAGGGTAAAACCTGGTGGGCAGGGCAAAATGTCCGGCAATATGGCCTGGCTGCAGAAGAGGATACTGGAGGTACCACTCCAGTGCTCATCTGATAGAGAGGGGGGGGGGGGAGATCGGTGCCCTTGAAGGGGCCCGTCGCCCCTAGAATCAGCTCAGGCAGTGGCATCCCACGTCGCAGGAAAGGATACGGAGAGGTAATACTCCCGTCCTCGCCTGTTGTTGGTTCGGGGAGATCGGAGCCTTGAAAGGTTCCGTCGTCCCTTCGATCCAAAAGGGATAAATAGTAGAAAATCTGAAAAGTTCTGGTCTGAATAGCAGACCCAGTGTGCCTCCTACGGACACTAAGCTTGAACTGGGTCTGTGGAAGCCAGCATGAGGGTGTATACTGCAGGGGAGGAGCTAACTTTTTTTTCTCTCAACTTGGTGTCAGCCTCCTAGTGACAGCAGCATAACACCCATGGTTCTGTGTCCCCCAATGTGGCGAAGGAGAAAAACAAACAGTGGAATTGCACTTTTTTTTGCAATTTTACCATACTTGGAATTTTTTTTCCAGTTTTCCACTGCACAATATGTTAAAACCAATGGTATTAGGCTGCTTTCACACTAGCGTCAGTACGGGGCCGTCGCGCTGCGTCGGCCCGACGCATACTGTGCAAAAAATGCCCGACGTGGGCAGCGGAAGCAGTCTTACGACGGTCTCGATGCACAAAAAAAGTTACATGTAAGTTTTTTTGTGGTGGTGGTGCGCCAAAACACGGCGCAACCGTCGCACAACGGTTGCGACGTGTGGCACTGCGTCGCTAATAAAAGTCTATGGAGAAAAACGCATCCTGTTGGCAACTTTGCAGTATGCGTTTTTTATCCATAACGACGCATTGCGACGTGCAGTGCACGACGCTAGTGTGAAAGTAGCCTTATTCAAAAATACAACTTGTCCTGCCAGAAACAAGCCCTCACATGGCTATATTGACAGAATAAAAAATTTATGGCTGGGGAGCAAAATAGGGATCTTTGTGTACTCACCGTAAAATCCTTTTCTCCGAGCCATTCATTGGGGGACACAGACCGTGGGTGTATGCTGCCGCCACTAGGAGGCTGACACTAAGTGATACAA
This sequence comes from Ranitomeya variabilis, assembly GCF_051348905.1. Lineage (NCBI taxonomy): Eukaryota > Metazoa > Chordata > Amphibia > Anura > Dendrobatidae > Ranitomeya > Ranitomeya variabilis. The sequence goes on along the minus strand of NC_135236.1, from coordinate 122,978,346 downwards.
AAAAAGTTAGCTCCTCCCCTGCTGTATACACCCTTCTGCTGGCTCTCAGCTAACCAGTTCAGTGCAAAAGCAGTAGGAGATCAATAACATATGAAAGTATAGTATGTCAAATTATATATGAGAGTGGAGTATATCAAAATATATAAGAGTATAGCATGTCAATTATAAAACAAGCACAAGCTAATAAAAAGGGTGGGAGCTGTGTCCCCCAATGAATGGCTCGGAGAAAAGGATTTTACGGTGAGTACACAAAAATCCCTATTTCTCCTCCGCCTCATTGGCGGACACAGACCGTGGGACGTCCCAAAGCAGTCCCTGGGTTGGTACAACATCAAATCAGGCCCTGTGTAACCACTACTTACAAGTGCGCTACCACAGCCTGCAGAGTCCGCCTGCCCAGACTCACATCTGTGGAAGTCTGGGAATTATAGTGCTTTAAGGATGCATGCAGACTGGCTGAACCCGCAAAGCAGACAGATGTACTTTGCTGACGTCTGGTGTGTAGAACCCAAGAAAACTCGATTGATTGAGTGGAGGGAAATAGCCGGATTACTTACGGTAATGCTCTTTTAATGAGTCCATGACAGCACCCACTGGAGAGAGATAGGGATCCGCCCCAAGGAACAGGAAACCTACAGAGACATAAAAGGGGGCGGTCCCCCTCTCCTCCTCAGTTTAATTTCAGAGTACCCGGAGGACCGCCAGTGTTAGTCAATCATCACAATGTATCATCAGAATATAAACTTCATAGAAGTAATTACATTGGCTTTTATTAGGGAGGGATGTGACTGGGTGCTGTCATGGACTCATTAAAAGAGCATTACCGTAAGTAATCCGGCTATTTACCCTTCGCCATGACAGCACCCACTGGAGAGATTTCCAGAGACCAACACCTAGGGGGGGACCACCGTGCTGAGGATAGTCCTGCCAAAGTGTAGGTCAGAGTCGGAAGACAGGTCGAGCCTGTAGTGATTATAGAAAGTGGAAGGAGCCAACCAAGTTGCAGCCTTACATATATCTTCGATTGGCACGTTCCCTTTTTCGGCCCAGGAAGAAGCCATGGCTCTGGTGGAGTGTGCTTTGATGCCCTCCGGAGGTTCTTCATTTTTCATGGAATAGGCCAACCGGATAGCGTCTCTTATCCACCTGGATAATGTTGCTCTTGTGACTCCATATCCTTTCTTTTTGCCCTGGAAGGATATGAACAGAGCCCTACTCTGCCTCCAACTACTAGTTTTCTCAATATATTGCAAAACTACTCTCCTGACGTCTAGAGTATGGAATTTTTGTTCTTCAGGAGTAGAGGGGTCTTTAAAGAAAGTAGGAAGATGTATCTCCTGTGACCTGTGGAACTTCCCTGCTACCTTAGGAAGGTATAGGGGGTCCGGTTTTAAGATTAGTCTGTCATGAAATGTGAGAAGGTAAGGTTGATCTATCGACAAGGCCTGAATGTCGCTGACTCTTCTAGCCGATGTTAAGGCTACTAAGAAGGCTGTTTTTAACGACAAGTGTTTTAAAGATGCTGTGTCTATAGGCTCAAACGGAGATTCTGTTAGAGAGTCTAAGACTAGGTTTAGATCCCACGGAGCTATTCTAGGTATGTGGATAGGAGTAACTCGTTCACAGGCCGTGATGAAGCGGGATACCCATTTATTACCAGCAATATTATGGCCATAGAGGGCACCCAGAGCGGACACCTGGACCTTTAGTGTGTTAACTGACAGACCTAACTCTTTCCCTTTCTGCAGAAATTCTAGTACAGATTTTATTGGGACTTCAGAGGGGTTTGAACTAGTATGGAACTGAAGAAACTTCTTCCATACTTTGGTGTAAATTTTTGTTGTAGATGGTTTCCTGCTAAGCAGGAGTGTATCAATTAGGCCCTTTGAAAACCCCCTGGAATTTAATATCTGCCTTTCAAATTCCAGGCCGTCAGGTGGAGGCTGTCCACCTGAGGGTGGAAGAAAGGTCCCTGGGAGAGAAGGTTTGGGATTGAGGGAAGGACCCAAGGATCCGTCACCGACATCGACCGCAGGCACGAGAACCATGGTCTCTTGGGCCAGAATGGCGCTATTAGTATTATCCTGGCCTGCTCTTCCCTGATTTTCCGTATTACTTGTGGAAGCAGAATTATCGGAGGGAAAGCATACGCCAGCTTGAATTGCCATGGTGTTTGAAGAGCATCTAGAATGTCCGGGTGATCTGCACGGGACCGAGATGCGAATTTGTGGACTTGTTTGTTTTGTTTTGTAGCGAACAGGTCTATTTGGGGTTGCCCCATAACAATGTTATCTTGTGGAAAATGTAAGGATTGAGACACCATTCTCCTTGATGAAGAGTGTGTCGACTTAGGAAGTCCGCTTGTTGATTGTCCTCTCCTTTGATGTGGACTGCCGAGAGGGACAACAGATGCTTTTCGGCCAGGATTAAGGTACTGTTTGCGGAAGACATTAGAGCGTCTGATCTTGTGCCGCCTTGTTTGTTTAAATACGCCACTGTCGTAGTGTTGTCTGAACAGATTCGGACGTGGCTTCCTCGTAGCTGTGGGAGAAATTGACGCAGTGCATAGTTTACCGCATTTAATTCTTTTAGGTTTGATGAATATAAATCTTCATTCTTATCCCAGGTTCCCTGGCAGAATCTATCTCCCATGTGTGCGCCCCACCCGTGGGGACTAGCGTCCGTAGTTATCGTGTGGGATGGTGATATTACCCAAGGGACACCCCCCGCTAGGTTGTCTTTATTTAGCCACCATTCTAAGGAGGATAAGACTTTCTCGGATAAAGTTATTTTCGATTCAAGGTGCCCCAGAAATTTTCTCTGTTCCCGAAGTATCTGATGTTGTAATGTTCGGGTATGAAGTTGTGCCCACTGAACGGCTGGAGTACAGGAGGAGAGGGATCCTAGCAAGGACATTCCTGCTCTCAGGGACATTTGAGGTTTGTGAATGGCCGCCTCAACTTTACCCTCTATAAGAGATATTTTTTCTTGGGGAAGTAGACATTTTTGCTTTATGGAATCTAGACTAAATCCCAAAAATGTCTGAAGGGAAAGTGGGGTGAGTCTGGATTTTTTATAGTTGACGATCCAGCCCAGGCTTTCTAAGGACGAGACAGTGTCAGCTAATCGTTCCGCACACTGAAGGGATGAATTTCCTACAACTAAAAAATCATCTAAGTAGGGAATGATTAATGTGTCTCTCTGGCGAAGGTAGGCCATTACTTCTAACATTACCTTCGTGAAGATCCTGGGTGCCGTGGAGAGACCGAAGGGCATGGCTGTATACTGGAAATGATGAATCTCCCCCTCAAGAGTTACTGCCACTCTTAAGTATTTTTGATACCTACTATGGATAGGGAGATGGTAGTAGGCATCTTTTAAATCAATGCCGCCCATTCTACAATTTGGAAAAAGGAGCTTAATGGCCGATCTAATAGACTCCATTTTAAACGTATAATTTTTAATAAACGTATTGAGTTTTTTAAGATTTATAATTGTTCGAAATGAACCATCGGGTTTAGGGATTAAAAATAACGGAGAGTAGAACCCTTTACCCTCTTGTCCCTTTGGCACCCTAACTAAAACATTTTTAACTATAAGACTTCTAATTTCTAGCTCAAGGGCCTTCTGTTGCACTGGTGAGGAAAGGGCTGTTAAAATAAAGGAATCATGGGGAATTTGGAGGAATTCTATTTTCATTCCTTCCTTAATAATATTTAGCACCCAAGAACTTGACGTGATTTTTCGCCATTGGGGAAAGAAAAATTTTAACCTGCCCCCTACTGGGGTGTCTGGTGTTTCAGAATTTGTTGTCTCTACGGAAGGGGGGGCCTTTGAACATAGTGCCACCCTGTTTTCCCTCTCTTGTGGCCCATCGTGACGATCTTTCATTTTGTGTTCTTTTCCCGAACGGCCTCTTCCTAAAGGTCTTCCTATAGAAAGGAATTGAGGGGTCAGGGAAGGCTTTTTTCCTCTCTTTTGCTTTTTTGAGGATCTCGTCTAATGCTTTCCCAAACAAAAACTCACCCTCACACGGAATAGCGCAGATCTTAGCCTTTGACTGCGTATCCCCCTTCCAGCTCTTCATCCATAACGCACGTCTGGCATTATTAATTAGACCGGCTGACCTTGCTGCAAGGCGAAGAGAGTCAGCTGAAGCATCGGCCATGAATGCTGCTGCACCTCTACATGAATGCTGCTGCACCTCTAATTAGTGGTATCGCATCCCGCAATTTTTGTCTGGAGACCCCCTGTTCGATTTGTTGATCCAGCTGATCAATCCACACAAGCATGGATCTAGCTGTGCACGTGCTGGCAATTGATGGCTTAAATATGCCCGTGGAAGCCTCCCATGATAGTTTCAGTGACGATTCTGCCTTCCGATCTAGAGGATCAGAAAGTAGGCCCGCATCCTCGACTGGTAGGGCTGACTGTTTTGAGGTGGAGGCGACTGCAGCGTCCACCTTAGGGATTTTAGTCCATGAAATTAACTCCTCATCATTAAAGGGGTACTTCCTTTTGGAGGCTGACGGGAGAAAACCTCTCTGGTCCTGTTTCTCCCACTCCCTCTTTATCAGAGCCTTAACCGCCGGAATTACTGGGAATGCTCTTCTCTTCCTCTCCGCCAACCCTGCAAACATGATGTCTTGTGCAGTTTGGTCGTCTTTTGTATCCTCACAACCTATAGTATTCCTGATGGACTTTACTAGGTTGTCCACCCCATCAAGAGGAAAACAAGCTCGACCCTCAATGTCGGAATGTGTTGAGGAAGAGGATGACGCCTGCGAGGAGTCTGAGTGGATAACGCCTTCCTCCTCGGACTCAGAGCTGGATATAGCCTTTTCTTTCCCGGATTTTTTAGGGGGGGTACTGGCTTGTGAGATGGCCTGTAACTCCTCTCTAATTATGGCCCGTATATCTGTGACCGACATAGATGGATTCTGCATTGTTTCCGCCATACACTGATTGCAGAGTTTTTTGGGGTGGGAATCTGGGAGAGGCTCGTCACATAACGCACATTGCTTGTGCTTAGATTTCTGTCTCTTTTTGGCCTGGGAGAAGAAGACATTTGTGGAAAAGGGTGTCAGCTTTATAGGCAGAGGGGAAATCACACTCACCCAGTGAAGCTGTACGGTACCGAAATAGGAGGCTGCGACTTTCTGGATCTTGAATCCTTGGTCTCACTCCTGTGGCTGGCATCTGAGGACCTTCTGCTGGCTGGCTCACCTGCTGGGTCCACAGTCTTGCCTGGGGACGACATGTTGCATCGCCTGTGCGTTTGCAACTTCCCCCTTTTTATAGGCCAAGATCCGGTCTCAATCAAATTTTTTTTTTTCTTCTTCTTCCCCACAGCGGTGTACTGCGCATGCGCGAAACCGCGCTTTCCCTCACCGCTGTGTGGGTGACCCGGAAGTGCTCACCGGCCCCGGGGCAGTATGGGGATGTTTTCCCCACCACCACGCACGCGCGGCCGCCATCTTTGTCCGGCCTGCGCTATGGAGCGGTGTGCCGGCTGCCGCTGCAGCTGTGCCTCAGAACTCGGACCTCATACCTGGCGGTCCGCGTTTGGAGCTCCTTTTAGGGCCGCACATCTGCCGCAATGCCTGTGGAATCGAGCAGCCTCCCGGACCATGCGTTCCATATGCCGGCCAGACGAGGGGGGAGCCGTCTAGCGGAATCTCCCCCGACGCTGCTTCTGGACTGCATCCCCTGCCGTTCTCGCGGACACCGCACAGGCGGATGCGTGTAGCCCAGGTATGCCTGTAGTTCGAAGAATCCAGAGATCCTGTCCCCTGGGAACAGGAAACCTAAACTGAGGAGGAGAGGGGGACCGCCTCCTTTTATGTCTCTGTAGGTTTCCTGTTCCTTGGGGCGGATCCCTATCTCTCTCCAGTGGGTGCTGTCATGGCGAAGGGTAAAATATAGGCTGACGTCTAACACGGAAGAATTTCTGGATGCGGAAAGAATCCACCAAGCTAACATGGCTGAAGACACCGCTAAGCCCTTCCTGAAACAAAAAACCATCAGGAAGCCCAAATGAGGTGTCCATCCTCTCGAAGGACGCCGTCCTTGACACGTACCTACTCAGGACACTCACATTGTCCAGGGAATAGGGTACCCATTCCATTTTGTGTACTGGAGCCGAAAGAGGAGAGGGAAGAACGATGCCCTCGTAACAGGGGAAGTACAATACCACCTTGGTAACAAGGGATGGGAAAGGCCGAGGACAACCTTGCCTTGATGGTAATAAGGAAAAAAGGTTTGAAGGACCAGAGTGGCCAGCTTCGAATGCTCATCTGAATTGACTAGGACAACGCGAATGTCCCAGGATCACTGGGGTCTTCCTGCTTCCTAAAGACCCTCAGAACCAGTGGAAGAGACGCGATGGAGTATACACTGCGATGGCTTTTGGATGCCGAGGCCGAACCATGAACTAGAGTAGATTGGCATTCAGGCTGGACGCCATTCGATCTACATCTGGAGTGCTCCAGTGAAGGTAGATATGTTGGAAGACTTCCGGATGAAAACTCCCACTCACTTGAGACCCTAGCGGCTAAGGAAAAAACTGTTGCTCAGAGTTGTACTCCTGGGATGAGTACTGCCGATCACCGAATGATAGATCTCGGCCCATCAGAGAGTGTGAGGTACGTAGGTCAAGATGCCTGACCGTGGGTACCTACTAGACGATAGACGTATAGGACAGCCGTGATAATATCCAACTGAATTTGGATGGGGAGACCTGCCAGAGGGCATTGGTCCTGCTGTAGGAGCAGAGGTACCGTTGGGATCCGCAGAAAAAAACCGGTCGGGAGACTGGATTCCCGAGATAACCAGAGGCCTTGAGCAGTGTGGTGATGCTCCGTAGTCACTAGCAACCATTGAACCGGGAGAAAGGATCTCCCCCGGATGAGAAAGGTGCTCAGAGATCACTCTCTGGAAACTTGTTTGACCTGTAGGAAAAAAACAAGCGGAGCGAAGGGAAATGCTTCCATTGCCATTATTCTACACAAGGATACTCATAGCCAATCGGATGGAATGAGGGCAGGTACGGACCGGGGCTGAAAATTCAGCCCTGTTTTGAGAACCCGCTACTTTTAATGACATAGCAGAAGAGATAGCCCAAGACCAGACAGGCCTTTCTGGCATTTGCCAGAACTGCCGGATGGCCATTCCGGCCCGGAATGAGTGACCAAGTGCGAGGGCTCCCTGTTGAAGGACCACGGCCTTGTTTCAAGGAAGGATTCCAACCATCTGGAGGTGTCCAGGATTATTCTTAAAAAGGATATCTGCTGGGCTGGAAATGAGGAAGACCTGTCTAAGTCTATCCGCCAGCCCAGGAGAGGAAGGGTATCGTAAGGTATATACAGACGGGCTCAGCGTAATCCTGGGAGGGCGGCTGGAAGTCGACCAGACAGGAGAGGACGGCCACGCCCCCTTAGTGCCAGAGGGATATGACCACCGTCATGATAATGGCGAACACTCTGGGAGCGTTAGCAAAGCCGAAGGGCAAGGTCGTGACTTGTGAAGGTAAGCATCCCGAAAGTCGATGGATGCCAGAAAAACCCTCCACCTTTCCCCATTGAAGTGATGGCCAAGTGGAGGAACTCCATCCAACGGAGGAGGACGTCTTTGAAGCTTGTTAGAGGTTAGAGTTCCAGGATCGGTCTTACTTTTCGGTTCTCTTTTTGGAACCAAGATCCCTTAGATCTAGACTGTCCTGGACAACGCTTCCACTGTTGGTTGGATCTATAGGACATCAGCGATCCTTTGTTCCTACGTGGGGAACACCTCAACTACTCCCGAATAAGCGACCACTCTGTAAGGGAGTGAAATCAGAGGGGATTTTTTTTTTTTTTTAAATTTGAATGCAGAGTATGTTTCCGTTCTCTGATCCGTAAAGCCCTTCTGAATGGAATGGCATGCGCTGTGCAGACAGCGCCGCGCAACTAGCTGCATTCCAAGAGGCGTGCACCACAAAGCCTCCCGCTCAAGAGATTTGATTGCCAGTTGCACTGTCTCCAGAAGGAGAGATAATAGATCTGAAAATAAACAAATATATACCAACACCGGAACCATCAGTAACGAAAAACTACGTAGACCAAACACCCAGTGGTGAGGTGTATAGCATATTTACATAGGACATTCGTATGTGTTGCGGACACCACTTCAATTGTTTTTTTCTGTTATTGTGAATCAAAAAAGCTAAGGTTTCCGGCCAGTAGACCATTGGTCTGGTAACCTATGCGGGCTAAGGAAGGGTAAAGCGCTGAACTCGATGCCGCAAGATGGAACGAGTCATTGTCTGACAGTCCATGGTATTTTCTTTTTTTAAAAGATGATCCATCGGGCAGGGATACTGATAGGTGCCAGGCAGCCGAGTGCGCGGTTGCATCCGCCAGGTGAGGAAAAAAAAAACATCTCTTGAGTTGCTGCCGTCATTGAACGTGCAAAGATAAAAGGATGAACTTTCAATCAACCATCCTCTTAACAGGGAGGAGGAGAGGAATCGTCCACCTCCTCGCATCATCCGTTACATAGAGGCGATGCAGAGGGGAACTGCTCGGACGTCAAAAGGAAGGCATCTGTACATCTACGGAGATCAAGTCCCATGGAGGGCCGGGATGACATCAGGCCCGGCTGTAGCAGAGTATAAATGGAGGTGACACTCCATGTGCTCATTTGATGATGGTGTGAGATCGGTGTCCTTTGAAGGACCGTCGCCCAGAGTACACATGGAGGCGACACTCCATGTGCTCTTTTGATAATGGTGTGAGGGGATAGGTGTCCTCTGAAGGACCCGCCGCCCAAAGTATACGTGGAAGCGACACTGCATGTGCCCATTTGGTGGTGTGAGGAGATCGGTGTCCCTTGAAGGACCAGTCGTCCAGAGTATACGTGGAGGGGACACTCCATGTGCTCATTGATGATGGTGTGAGGAGATCGGTGTCCTTCGAAGGACCCGTCGCCCAGAGAATACAAGGAGACACTCCATGTGCTCATTTGATGCTGGTGTGGGGAGATCGGTGTCCTTTGAAGGACCCGTCGCCCAGAGTATACGTGGAGGGGACACTCCATGTGCTCATTTGATGCTGGTGTGAGGAGATCGGTGACCTTTGAAGGACCCGTCGCCCTTAAAAAGGCAGTTATACCAGGCATGGCATCTGGTGTCGCTTGAAGAGGCGTCTGTTTCTAGAGCAAGTCCATTTGCGATTGTTCATAGAGTTTTACCACTGCGCTACCATGGTGCTCGCCAGTGAATCGCTTATCCGGATGCTCGCTGTGCAGGAAAATTGCAAATGCACTACTAAGGGCTTGTTCACACTTTGCTTTTTTTGCTGCGGATTTTTCACCTGCGGATTTGGAAAAACCGCAGTGCAAAACCGCTGCGGTTTTTCACTGCGGATTTTCCTGCGGTTTCTACTGCGGATTCCTCTGCGTTTTTTCAACAGCACTTTCCTATTGGTGCATGTTGAAAACCGCAGCGGAATCCGCAGAAAGAAGTGACATGCTCCTTTTTTTCCGCAGCAATTCCGCGCGTTTTTTTCCGGGATTTTCCGCAATGTGGGTACAGCGGTTTTTGTTTTCCATAGGGTAACATTGTACTGTATGGGAAACCCTGCATGGAAAACTGCTGCGGATGCGCAGCGTCAAAAATGCTGCGGATCCGCAGCAAAAACCGCAAAGTGTGAACATAGCCTAAGGGTTTCCGTTTTGAGGGACCCTGTGTGTCCTTGCCAATTTACAGAGATTGGTTGATGGCCTAACTAGGTGAATCGGTCTTGTTCTGAGGCTGTGGCGAATCCAGATCCGAGGCAACGTCTCTACATATGCGGAGTCTTGTTCCGTTTCTAGAATACGTGTGGCCCCTGCTAGTCTAAGGATCCCATGTAGGGGGAGATCCATATATATATTGGCCTTGCGAGCACTTCAAAACAGAGGGTTCAATCTCGTGCTCAGAGAAGCCATGGATTTCGCCAGTGGCGAAGCCCCTTTAAGGGAAACTAGGTTCTCTGGGAAGAGCTGCGATCGGCGGCGGAGGACTCCTGAGCTCATTTGAACTAGGTACTCTGGGAAAAAAAGTGACTGGCTTAGGCTGGTCATGAGTGTAAGACCAGTGAATGCTGGTCATGTGCCCTTTTAAAACTAGGGAACCTTTAAGACCAGGGAATGCTGGTCATGTGTCTTTAAAGGCCAGGGAATGCTGGACAAGTACCTATAAGCCCAGTGACTACTGGACATGTGCCTTTAAGACCAGGGAATGCGGTCATGTACCTTTAAGACTAGAGAGCTGGTCCCTTTTATGCTACCAGGGTGCGTGCAGGGAGGGGTGCGGGGGGAGGGATTATCTCCTTACCCGGATCCTGAGTCCCCCATCAGCAATGGAATAGCGCTGTCTTCAGCGCTGAATACCGCTGGTGCGATGCAGCAGCCGCTTCCGGGTATTTACAGCTCGTGTCCGGAAACGGCAGGAGGAAGAAGATGGCCGCCGAGAATAGCAGAGCTCTCGTCTTGAATGAGAAGCGCCTGAATAGGGGGCGGAGCCGCTGGAATGATGCGAGCAGTGGGCGGGGCTTCCCGGGATGCGGCCTACACAAGGCCGTAGCCGGGGACTAAATTTATGGCTTCGGCCGGCGCGCACCTGCAGACTGTCGGGAAATGTGCCGCGGAGCTCTCCTATGACCGCCGAAAAAACGACCCCTCACGGTGCACTTACCCCAATATGAAGGGGATGGCAGATGCTGCAGGTCAGAGCTGTGCCCAGGGTAGGACGGTGCAGGGTTGGGGAGCCTCCATCCCCGTAAAAGGAGGGTGGAGAGGAACCATCCGCCTCCTTCCATCATCCGCTTTTTCAGTGGTGATGCAGTGGGGGCTGCTCGGACGCCACGCTGGAGAGTGCCTCTGAACAGCCGAGGGTAAAACCTGGTGGGCAGAGCAGATGTCCGGCAATAGGCCTGGCTCAAGAAGAGGATACTGGAGGTGACACTCCAGTGCTCGTCTGATAAGGGAGGGGGGAGATCAGTGCCCTTGAAGGGGCCCGTCGCCCCTAAAATCAGCTCAGGCAGTGGCTTCCCACGTCACAGGAGAGGATACGGAGAGGTAAAACTCCTGTGCTCGCCTGTTGTTGGTTCGGGGAGATCGGAGCCGTGAAAGGTTTCGTCGCCCCATTCGTCTAGATAAAAGGGTTAAATCGTAGAAAATCCAAAAAGTTCTGGTCTGAATAGCAGACCTGTCCGTGTGCCTCCTACGGACACTAAGCAAGAACTGGTTAGCTGAGAGCCAGCAGGAGGGTGTATACTGCAGGGGAGGAGCTAACTTTTTTTGTATCACTTAGTGTCAGCAGCATTTTACCCACGGTCTGTGTCCCCCAGAGAGGCGGAGAAAAAACAAATTCAAAAACTGAAATACCTCTGGTCATTAAAGGGAACCTGTCACTCCCAAAATCGAAGGTGAGCTAAGCCCACCAGCATCAGGGGCTTAGCTACAGCATTCTGTAATGCTGTAGATAAGCCCCCGATGTAACTTGAAAGATGAGAAAAAGAAGTTAGATTATACTCACCCAGGGGCAGTCCCGGTCCAATGGGCGTCGCGGTCCGGGGCCTCCCATCTTCTTACGATGATGTCCTCTTCTTGTATTCACGCTGCGGCTCCAGCGCAGGCATACTTTGTCTGCCCTGTTAAGGGCAGAGCAAAGTACTGCAGTGCGCAGGCACCGGGAAAGGTCAGAGGCCCGGTGCCTGCGCACTGTAGTACTTTGTTCTGCCCTCAACAGGGCAGACAAAGTAGGCCTGCGCCGGAGCGTGAAGACAAGAAGAGGACGTCATCGTAAGAAGATGGGAGGCCCCGGACCACGACACCCATCGGACCGGACCGCAGCGGGACCCCCCCTGGGTGAGTATAAGCTAGCCTCTTGTTCTTATCTTTCAGGGTACATCGGGGGGGGGGGCTTATCTACAGCATTACAGAATGCTGTAGATAAGCCCCTGATGCCGGTGGGCTTAGCTCACCTTCGATTTTGGGGATGACAGGTTCCCATTGAGGTGTTAAGCCCATGCTGATTACATACCGTAACTGTCTTGATTATGTTTTGGTAAACAGCTAAAATGCCAGAACTTGTGTCACTATGTAAATATGTCTGGACCCAACTGTATAATCATACATTACCTGGCAATTCAGGATCTGCTCAGAGCTTGCTGTACTAATTTGTATTCTGGGTCATCTTCTTAACGAGCACTGCACAGTATTGCTATGCTGGAAAAACAATCTCTTTCAAAACACAGCATGTCGGAGTGCATGTATTTAAGTTGTTAATTTTTGAAGAAAAAAAGATAGGTGATACAATTAAAGGGCCAGAATAAGAAGTCAATATGAAAAAAAAAAAAATAGAAAGGTATAATTTGAAGTCATAATGTGCATGCATGTATTCTGCTTATCCATAAATTTTATCAAAAAAGAAAAAAAATGCACAAAAAACAGCAAAAATATGCATTAAAAATCTCTGCTCCAATAATTTCCAAGTACAAATTCATCAATACTTTCATAATTGGTAACTTGTCATTCAAGCGAATTACCATAAATGTTATCTGTATCCCAGGAAACAATTTTTTCTTTAAGCAGACGTGCCTCCAATCCTCTTCAGATTCCAAAACGCACCGCGTAATTGTACTTGGAAATTATCAAAGTAAACATTTTAATGGATATTTTTGTGCATTTTTTATTAAATAAGTCGCCATCAAAAGATCAGCAAGGAAGAGATCGTCCAGCAATGATCGGTAATAAATTTTTATTGCAATATATTAAAAGCAGAGAAATGCAGGCAATCCTGCATAATAACCTACACGTTTCAGCATGATGGCTTATTCATGGTACCATGAGGCATCACGCCGAAACATATGGGTTATACTTAAAGGGGTTGTCCAGTTCTTTCAATTAACCCCCCAATGTATCCCCCCGGGGCCCCCGATTAATTGTGTAATTACCTTGCGTTGCCGTTTTCGCCTGTGAGCGGCGCTATTCCGGCGGCTGAGTCCGGGTCACGTGACCCCCAGGCTGCAGCTGCCGCTTATTTCCGCCGACGTCACGTCAATTTCCAGACTCTGGAAATTGACGTGACGTCAGCAGCAGGCGTGAGCCAGCCTCACAGCCAGCAGTCAGTCATCAAGAGTGACTGGGCTGTGGGCGTGGCTGCCTGCGGGGCTGTGCTGGGGGCGGGGCTAGGCAGGGAATCCACGATGTGATGTGCGGGGCTCTGCGTGCCAGTATGTGCGGGCAGCGCAGGCCAGCACATGCAGGCACGCAGAGCCACGGCCCGCACATACCGGCGCCGCCCGCATATGCCGGCATGCAGAGCCCCGGCCCGCACGTACCGGCGCCGCCCGCACATACCGGGGCTCTGCATGCCAGCGCCGGTATGTGCTGGGGTCTGCTGCAGGGGTGGTCTTTGGGGTGTGTGCGCGTGTATGTGTGTCTCTGTGCAGGCATCATCCGATGGGAGTACAAGTCCCATCGGGCTGTACCTGCTACAGTGACAGTGAGTGACACATTAGCCAATGATGGGACAGTAGTAGTCCCATCATCCGGCTAATGTGTTGAATGTAAAAAACCCCCACATATACAGTACATACACACATACAGAACATGCGCCATGCGACGACATGCAGCATGCGACGACATGCAGCATGCGACGACATGGAGCATGCGACGACATGCAGCAAGAGACATGTGATGACATGCAGCATGCGACAACATGCGCCATGCGACGCCATGCGACAACATGCAGCAAGCGACAGCATGTGCCATGTGACGACATGCAGCATGCGACGACATGCAGCATGCGACGACATGCAGCAAGCGACGACATGCAGCAAGCGATGGCATGTGCCATGCGACGACATGCACCATGCGACGACATGCAGCATTCGACAACATGCGCCATGCGACGACATGCAGCATGCGACGTCATGCAACGACATGCGCCATCATGCAGCATATGATGGCATGCAACGACATGCAGCATGCGACGACATGCAGCATGCGACGACATGCAGCATGCGACGACATGCAGCATGCGACGACATGCAGCATGCGACGACATGCGCCATGCAGCATGCGACGACATGCGCCATCATGCAGCAAGCGATGGCATGTGCCATGTTACGACATGCAGCATGCGACGACATGCGCCATGCGGCAACATGCGCCATGCGACGGCATGCAGCAAGCGACGGCATGTGCCATGCGACGACATGCAACATGTGATGACATGCGACGACATGCAGCATGCAACAACATGCAGCATGCGCCATGCGACGACATGCGCCGACATGCAGCAAGCGACGACATGCGCCATTCGACGACATGCAGCATGTGATGACATGCGACGACAGGCAGCATGCAACAACATGCGCCAACATGCGATGACATGCAGCATGCGATGTCATGCAGCATGCGACGACATGCGTCATCATGTAGCATGTGATGACATGCAACGACATGCGGCATGCGACGACATGCATGTGATGCCATGCGCCATCATGCGGCATGCAGCATGCGACGACATGCGCCATCATGCGATGACATGCAGCATGCGACGACATGCAGCATGCGACAACATACAGCATGTGACAAAATGCGCCATGCGACGACATGCAGCATGCCACATACAGTACATACATACAACATACATACAGTACATATAACAGAGTACATACTCACCATCATTTGTCACTTTGATCCCCGAAGCCAGTGTCATCTGTAAAAAATATTAAAATAATAAACAAACAATATACTCCCTGATCCACAGAAATCCAATTAAAACGAGTGTCCCACACGATCTCCCGTGGAGAGCAGGAGCATCAGCTGATGCAACAACTCTCCAGGGGCTCCAGGAACACAATGAGGGGAGGAAGGTATCCTTCCACAATGTATAGTCCCAATGTATAGAAAATAGTCCCTAGTCTCACTTTATGGCATTGCTGTGTGAGGAAGTTCCCACGCAGCTTTTTGCCATAAAGTGAGACCAGTGAACTATAGTAACCTCAGTGATGCACTGCAGGAGCCATTGTCTCCTGTCAGTGTGTCACTGAGGGTCCTATAGAGCAGTGACATCACCCGATGTCACTGATCTATAAGGGAGATCGTCGTGGGACACTCGTTATTAATTGGAATACGGCGGACAGGTAGTATACGGTTTATTATTTTACGTTTTTTACAGGCGCTGAAGTATGGTGAAATGAAGAATATTAAAATACTTTTTCCTAATGTGTTCGTGTTTTATTAACCCTTTATTAGTATTGGATTAATAACGGATAGGCGTCTTCTTGACGCCTCTCCGTTATTAACCCGGCTTAATGTCACCTTACAATAGCAAGGTGACATTAACCCCTTATTAGCCCATATCCCACCGCTACACGGGAGTGGGAAGAGAGGGGCTAAGTGCCGGAATTGGCGCATCTTACAGATGCGCCATTTTTGGGGCGGCTGCGGACTGGTATTTGCAGCCGGGGGGTGGGGGGGACCAATATCCATGGCCCCTCTCTAGGCTATGAATATCAGCCCGCAGCTGTCTGCGTAGCCTTTCTGGCTATAAAATATAGGGGGACCCCCACATCATTTTTTTTGGGGGGGTCTCCCTATTTTAATAGCTAGGAAAGGCTACGCAGACAGCTGCGGGCTGATATTCATAGCAGGCTACAAATATTGGCCCCCGGCCGTCGGCTTTCCCCCTCTGGCGCAGAAAATTGCGCGGGAGCCCATGCCGGTTTTTTCCGTTTTTTTATTAGGCTTAATAAAGCCTTAGGCTGCTTTCACACTAGCATCGGTAAGGGGCCGTCGCGCTGCATCACTAATAAAAGTCTATGGAGAAAAAACGCATCCTGCAGACAACTTTGCAGGACGCGTTTTTTCTCCACAACGACGCATTGCGACGTGCAGTGCACGGCACTAGTGTGAAAGAGGCCTTAGAAACATCGGCCTTTCTATTATATATCTATGGATATATCTATCCATAGATACATTTATAGATACATAGATGTTTCTATCCATATATTTGGCTGCTTTCACACATCAGGTTTTTGCTGTGAGGCACAATCCAGCGAGTTTTGAAAAAAACGGATCCATTTTTTTCCGCCGGATCCGTTTTTTTCTCATAGAGTTGTATTAGCGCCGGATTGCGCACGTTTCATCCGTTTTTTACCGGATCCGTCAAAAAAGCTGTTTCCGCCGGATGGAAAACATATACAGAGGAACGTTTTTTCTGTCCGGCGAAAAAACGCACAGCGATGGATCCGGCAAAAAAACGTATGAAACTGAGCTGTGAAATGATGAATCCGGCCTTGGAATCAGTTTTTTCATGCATGTTTCCATTCAAATCATGCACATTTTCCATTTATTTACTTATTTCCAAAAACGGCATTAAAACCGCGCATAAACCGCACCAAAAAAGCATCAAAACTGCACCAAAAACTGCATCAAAACCTGGTGCAGTTTTGGTGCAGTTTGCAGTTTTGGTGCGGTTTTGATGCAGTTTTTGGTGCGGTTTTGATGCAGTTCTTGGTGCGGTTTTGATGCAGTTTTTGCGCAGTTTTGATGCGGTTTTTGCGCAGTTTTGATGCGGTTTTTGGTGCAGTGTTGATGTAATTATGGTGCGCTTTTGATGCGTTTTTTTCAGTTTTGATGCGTTTTTTATGCAGTTTTTCGCACGGTTTTGATGCATTTTTTAAATCGATTTTGTTGCGGTTTTTAGGCGTTTTGGTGCGTTTTTGAAAGGTAAATAAAGATGTATTATTGAACAAAAAAAAAAATTTGTGATGTCATTATTGTCCAACCTCCTCTTTTACATTTGTCCAACCCACACTCCATTAAACACACAGATAGACAGATAGATGAAATGGATAGACAGATCTACATATAGATGAAATGGATAGACAGATCTACATATAGATAGATCTATAGATGCATACATCTATCTATTCATATATCTATCTGTAGATGTGTCTGGATAGATATATCTCTTGATAGATGTATGGATAGTGTAGGGTGTGTGTCCACTGTCCGGATTACATCCGAATGAGCTGCAGATGGGACTACAAGTACGCAGCATCCAATCGGATGATGCCTGCACACACACCCCAAAAGACCCCCGCACACATCCGAACAGCCCACAGACCCCGCACACACCTGAACAGTCCCGCACAGCGCCGCACACATCCGAACAGCCCACAGACCCCGCCCGCCCACACATAGACGCACACCGTCACTGCCCACACACTTCCCTCCTCCCGAGCTGCAGCGTTTCTCGGACCCACATCTGCAGCAAAACTGCAGATCTTTTTTACATCTGCGGTTTTGCTGCGGATGTGCCCAAGTCAATGAAAGTCTAAAGGTGCAGAAACGCTGCAGTTCCGCACAAAAGAAGTGACATGCTGCGAGAAAAAAAAGCTGCATTTCGGTGCGGCTTTTTCCGCAGCATGTGCACAACAAGTCTGCGGCTCCCATAGACTTACATTGGTTGTGCACTACACTGCGGATTTGATGCAATTCAGTGCGGCAAAAAACGCTGCGGATCTGCAATCATATCCACAACGTGTGCACGTGGCCTTAGCATTTAGTGAACCTAGCCAAAAAGCCAAGCAAAAAACAAGTGTGGGATTGCACTTTTTTTGCCATTTCATTGCACTTTGAATTTTTTTCACATTTTCTGTTACACGACATGGTAAAACCAATGATGTCGTTCAAAAGTAGAACTTGTCCCGCAAAAGATATGCCCTCACATGGCCACATTGACGGAAAAATTATGGCTCAGGATAGAAGGGGAGCGATAAACGAAAACAAAAAAGCTCCAGGGGTGAAGGGGTTTAGAAACATGGATAGGGACATATCTATAGAAATAGACAGATATATCTGTATGTATCCCCTATCTATCTATCTGTGTGTAATGGATTGTGGGTTGAACAAATGTAAAAGAGGAGGTTGGACAGAAATGACATCACAAATCTTTTTGAGGATAGGGGGGAAAGGAGGGAGGGGTTGGGGTGTGTTTTCAGTGGGTGTGGTAAGTTCGGGCTTAGAGGACAGTGCAATGCATCATAGAACTTGTAGTATTAGAGCACAATAACTCAGAAGAAAGGAAGTTGTCGATTAACCCCATGAGAGCTGAATCCAGCACTAAAGATGTGCTGCTACAGCATGATAAAAGGTAATATAGCTAAAATAAACACAGTAGATGTTTTCAGTGGCACATAATATCAGGATTTATGGGAGAAAAAAAAAAAAGGTTATAGTAGTGGACAACTTCTTTAACTATCATCGCTGGAGGATCTCTTCCTTGTGTTCGGTTGATCAGCCCTGACCGTGGCGTCTCCGCGCGATGTCTCCCAGCCACAGTCGTGAACATTGCTATGATGAGGCAACTCATTCCCGGTTTGGCCATCAAAAGATGGGTGGAATATGTAAAAAGAACTTAATGCAAGTTGTCATAAGGATTCACAGTTTTAATACACAAAACAAATTACATTTACCATGGAATAAAACAGATAAAAGAATGACAAATAATTTAACCTCTTGCCTCCATGGCTATTTTCTTTCTTTGTGCTTTTGCTTTTCCCTCCCCTTGTTCCAAGAGTCATAACTTATTTGTCTATCGACATAGCTGAATAAGGGCTTGTATTTAACCGGATGAGTAGCACTCTTGAATAAAACTATATCTTACCCATTTAAAACAATTTTAGGATCTAATGTAATGTGGTGGGAGAAAAAATTTATTTGTTTAGACTGCCTCTTATTGTGTCTTTTTTTAAAGTGTTGCCGAGGCCAACCAACCGCCCCCCCCCCCCGCAATTATGGTGCTCTTATAAGATTTACTGATCCGGTTAATTCATTTTATATTTTTATAGATTGTCGACTTTTTACGAAAGTAACAATACCACATGTGAATTCTTTTTACATTTCTTAATTTTAAATGAGAGTAAAGAGGGGTGATTTTAACTATTATATTTTTTACTTCAGATTTTTTAAAACTTTCTTTCTATTGTATCGTTAGCTCTCTTATGGGACTGGAACCTGCAACTGTCTGATCCCGTGTGTTTTATATTATTGTGTTTAATGCCAAAATAATGCTGTATAGTTACAAAAACGACATATGGTGCACTAGTAGTACGTCATAGGTCGGTAAGGGGTTAAAAGTAGTGATGAGTGAGTGTGCTCGGATAAAGTGTTATTAGAGCATACTCGATAGTTAATAGTGTGTCTTCCGCGTGTTTGAATACTATGTTCAACAGCAGCAACACATGCAGCCATGGCGACTCGAACAGATTATTTGAGCATGTCGATTATTAGCACACAAGCACGCTTGCTCATCACTACTTAGAAGGAATGTTCACCTTTGACTTTAGAATTTATTTTATTGCTGCACCACATAAAATCAAACAGCGCTGTGTAAACAGTTTTGATCTAGACCAAGCCATACAAAGAGTGATCCTCTTACTTTCTTCTGTCCCCTCCTCCGTAAACTGGCTGAAAGTTAGTCTAGCCTTCACAACAATAAACAAAGTGCAAAAACGTAATACAACACCTCTGTCCTTATTTTAATAGGTTACCTTTAGTCCCCAATAAAGTTACTCAAAAAATGTGCTTTCTTTACTGGCATCCGGTTTGTGTTTCATTTTTTCTCCCACACACATACTTGTCCAACCCCTGTCCCTGCAACCATCAGGTCTCTAGTGGGATGGAAGGCACAAGCTGTAGGCCGAGACGAAAGATGAGTACAGGAAAATGTGTGTAAAAGTTGTCCTGTCACGTGAAAAATATTTATTTTACGACTGATGTTGATGCCGTGTCCAAAGCAGTTTTCTTGTTTCGGGTCCCAGGCAGCAGAAAAGCGTATATTTGAAGCAACGGCCTTAAATCTGAGAAAGAGAAGTGTACATCAGGTCAGGTAACCTCCCAATTCTTAACTTTTTAATATTTGAGACAAGGAAGCAAAGAATCTATTATTATCCAACTATAATTAATGACACCAGTGGTGGCGTGGCCTGCAGGCGGCATTGCATGGACACAGAGAGCGCCACAACAAACTCAGTTTACTATCTATAATCCTGGTGTAATTGGGCTGTAACTGCACCCAAGGGTCCCTTTTGCCATAGAGAGTCTTATGAGCGAAACGATGAACAGGAAACAACAATCCATGGCAAAGCTGAGAATTTGCACAGTCTACCTCTTGTTGTTTTGAGACCCTGGAGCCATTTTGTAAGGCAGACGAGAGAGCGAAGGAAGCCAGAGTGGGGGAGAGACAACTGGAGGAACCCAAACTCATATTATAGCTCAAATACTATCAGCTATTCAAGCCTCCACGTTCTCGCTTACCGGCAAGATAGATAAGGTGAAAATAGATGATGGTTTGTGAAGGCCAGATCTACAAAATCTCCGGGAGTGGGCAAAGGAGTCAATTCAGGATATACACAGGGGAAGACACCTCTGCTCTGGTGACAGGTGAGCTATCAATTCTGGAAAAAGCTTTCTAATATGTGGACCCATAGAGTGGAGGACTTGGAAAATCGCATCTACCCCAATAACTTGCAGATCCTGAGATTCTCAGAACGCGCTGAGGGAAAAGATCTCTGTAAATTCAAGGAAAACTGGATTAAATCCACATTCCTAGATGCTAATCTGTCCACAGCATTTGCCATAGAATGGGCACACCAGGTTCTAGCCCACCTTGATCTGCCAGGAGCTCCCCAGACCTCTACTAGCACGCTTGTTGAGCAGTATAGACAGACGCTATATTCTAGGGGCCACACATCGTAAGGGCCCGATCACATACAACAATTAGTTCACTGCGATTTTCCCGGATTTTTCTGCGGCGCTATAGAAGACAAGTGCCACATTTATAAATGTAAAAAAAAAATGTTTGAAAGAGCTACAAATCCCTTACTCTATGGCTTTAGAAGTGCGATTACAGGTGATACATGAAGAAACTACATTATTTTTCTCATCCCCATCAGAAGCAGACAAGTGATTTAACTTGATTAAATGTCCAAGATGCCGTTAACACCTCGGAGCAGGATTGTTATCAAGTTCCTTCAATGGTTCCTATACCCATGCTGCATAGGAGAAGATTGTAGAGCAATTATTACTGCGCTATTGCATTTCTTCACCTTATATCTTGACTCTCCTTTCTCCCCCCATTTTTCCAAGGTAAAATCAAAGATGCTATTCAAAACTAAAACTTGTCCACAAAAAACAAGACCTCAAGAAGTCGACTGAAAAACAAAAGTAAAAAATGACAGCGCTTACAAAAAAGGAAAAATATGAAAGCTCAAATACAAAGATTAAAGTCACTTGGATCCTTACACTCGCCCATTTTTCCTGTCAACGAAAATGTACTATTTGTGCCCAATACATCCCACCCTTTTACATGTGATTCTCTTCACCTCTCAGTACGTTATTTGTAATAATGGACAATCAGCAGGTTAGGAAGGAGTAGAGGAAAGATGGGAAGGTATAACTGCAAAGCTGTCCACTTTTTCATTTCACACGCTCAAAAGCATTACAATGAAAAAAAAAAAATTTACCGGTAGTTTTCTTTTTTTTTTTTTTTTTACAGCCCTAATCCAAGGTCCAAAGTTGAAGCACTTTCTGCCCTCTTTAAAACACTCTTGCATATTAGTAGCCCCAAAATTCCGATGGCATCCAACAATCTTTGCGCATAATAAGGACTCATACATTACCCAATGGACTTGACAGGATAGGTGTTCTCCATGTCTTTAAGTCTAAAAATCCTAAAAGACACAATAAAAATCAAATTTTTGCATCGAAATTCATTATTACAATGAAGTACATTAAAGGGGTTGTCCACTACTGAACAACTCTTTCTCGCATACTAAAGTGCCACATACAAATTAAAAACCAAACATCCTCACCACCCATTGAAACAATGATGGCGCTGTGTCTCAAAAAGTTAGATGCCATTATGTTATGTAAGCGCTGCAGCTGATCAGTGGCAGATGATGGATTGCAGCCTTCGGAGTTTCATTAAATTAAAGTGTTAAGGCTGCAGCTGATTAGAGGGTGCTGATTATCTCCCAGCAGTCAGGTGGTATTGTTACATAAGCGCTGCAGCTGATCAGCAGCTACTGATCGGCTGCAGCCTTAACACTTCCGTCTAATGAAACTGAAGGCTGCAACCCATAGTCTGCCACTGATCATCTGCAGCGCTCATGTGACAATGCCACCTGACCGCTCTGATATAAAGCACGGACGATACCACTGGACCTGTGTAGATCCAGGCTGTGTTTTGTGTGTACGTGTTTGCTTTTTTGTCTGTGGCACTTAGTATTTAGGGTGTTGTCCGGTAGTGGACCACTATTGTTGGAAAAAAGCAACGTTAAGTGGAAATGCATGAAAAATGCACAGAGAGAAGACGTGACACAAACAAGAAAAAGAGGACTATGGTCAGAATCTGTCCACTAGAAAACTAATAGTCGTATACTCCAGAAATCTGGCCTTTTGTGCAAGAGTGGCAAGGAAAAAGCCATTTTTTAAAGCAAATCATTAGAAGTCCAGCTTGCAAAAAGCCATGTGGAAGAAGGTGGTCTGGTCAGAGGAGACTAATGTAGTGTTTTCCATTTAGCCCAAAAATTGTATGTGTGGCGGAAAACTAACATTGCACATAATCCTGAAAACCCCATCCCCACTGTCAAACATGGTGGTAGCATCATGCTGTGGGGATGTTTTTCTTTAGCAGGGACAGGGAGGTTGGTCATAGTTGATGGAGCTACATACATGGCAATTCTAGAGGAAATCCTGTTAAAGGCTGCAAAAGACTGGAGACTGGGGCGTCGATTCACCTTACAGCTGGACAATCCTAAACATAATGCCAGAGCTACAAAAGAATAGTTTAGATCAGACCTGGGTAAAGTGTGGCTCACAGGCTACTTCTGGCCCTCCGCCTGTTTCAGTCTAGACAGACAAAGCGCTGAAAACAGCGCCCAAAGGCTGCACACAAAGCGATCTGCTGCCCACATCCTAATATCACCACTATCTGCACCCACAGGATGCAGATAGCTGTGAATACATTAGTGGGGGTTGGAGCTGCAGGCTCCTGCTTTCACCAGTCAGTGTGCGACTGATACAGTGGATGCAATGACGTCACTATATCTTTTCTGCTGTGCAGAAAGTCAGTGCACCGGAGGCTGGAGCAGTGCGACCATGAGCAAGGTATGTGTTTGTTATCACTTTTTGTGCATCTGGTAAAATATATAAGTCACCCACAGGCTCTAATACGATTGGGAAATCGAAATATCCTGAGAAACTCAGGGCTGTTCAAACTTTTTATTCTGAAGCCTCACCAGATGGGCCAAAATAAAACTCTGGCGTAGATTCGCACGACAACCACCCTAAACATACTGCCAGAGCTACAATGGAAAGGTTTAGAGCAAAGCATATTCATGGGAAAGCCATTGAGAATCTGAGGCAAAACTTGAAAATTTCTGTTCATAGACTCACTGAGCGAGAGCTACTTTGTAGAGAAGTATGGGGAAAAAAATTCAGTCTAGATGTGAAAAGCTAGTAGAGACATACCTTAAAAGGCTTGCAGTAATTGCAGAGAAAGATGGTCCCACAAAGTATCAGACTACCGGAGGCTGAACACAAATGCATGTGACAAATTTCAGATTTGTATTTTTAAAATATTTAGAAAACCATGCATCATTTCCTTTATATTTCACAAATACTTGCTACTTTGTGTTGGTATATAACATAAAATCCACACAGAAAATTTTAGTATTTTAATTCTTTCCTTTCCTTTTTCAAATAGCCACGCTTTTTTATTTTACACAGACATATTAGATCTGGCTGTTTGCAGGACGAGTTCATTTTACCATACAAAAAGAAAATGGCAAAAAATTTGCAAGTGCAGTGAAATATAAGCATAATACAATTTTACAGTGTAAATTGTGCATTGAAAATGCCCTGACAACATCAAGTCAGTACAATTTCGAGGATACCACATGAAAAACAACACCCCACCCCCTGCAATTCTGCAGTTTAAATTTTGGTCCTTTTTACAGCGTTCAATCGGGTTTGCTAATTTTATACATTAGACTTTTATGCGCTAGCAGGGGACAATGGTGAGAGTTCTATTCAACTGTTAATAGAGAAGGCGGCGGTCCATCTTAGTATCCAGCTGCCGCCAGCACTGTAAATACATTTTTTTTTTAAATGACGTGGGGCTCCCCTGTATTTCTGATAACCAGCCAGGTAAAACTGACAGCTGTGGGCTGCAATCCTCAGCTATCAGCTTTGCAAGTCTGATTATAAACAATAGGGGTCCCCACGCCGCGACAGAAGCAAGGAAGAGGACATCATCGCATGAAGATGGGAGGCGCCGGATCCAGACTGCACCAGACCGCCAATGGGTGAGCAAAATCTAACTTCTTTTTCTCATCTTTCAGGTTACATCGGGGGCTTATCTACAGCATTATAGAATGCTGTCAATAAAGCCCCTAATGGCGGTGACAGCAGCTTATATGCGAAAAATGAGGTGACAGATTCCCTTTAATTATTTAAATAATAAAAAAAATGTTGTGAGGCCCGCCATTTTTGAGAACCAATCAAGCTAAAGTAGACAGCTGGGGGTGGTATTCTAAGGCTGGTAAGGGGCCATGGATATTGACCCCCATCCTAAAAATAGCAGCCCGCAGCCGCCCAGAAATGGCGCATCTATTAGATGCGCCAATTTTGGTGCTTTGCCCGACTGTTTCCACTTGCCCTGTGGCAGTGGCAAGTGGGGTTCATATCTGTGGGGTTGATGTCACCTTTATATTGTCTGGTGACATGAAGCCCACTGGTTAGTAGGAATGAAGAGGTGTCTATAAGACACCTATCCATTACTAATCCGATAGTTATATTGTAAATAAACACACAGTCAGAATAAAGTCCTTTATTTGAAATTTAAAAAAAAAAAAAACACTTAATTTTTTATTTAAAAACAGACAGTTATACTCACCTAAAGCCCATTCAACTGAAGTCCTCATCTCCTGTAATATAACAGAAATAAAAAAGAACCATAGCCCTCATCTGTCTGTCATTCTGTCCCACATCGTAATCCATGTCTAGGATAAACAGTTTTCCACCTGGACGGTGCCAAGATTCGATTGTCCTGGCTGAAAACCACTGGGGAACGAGCTGCTGCAAGCGCAGCATCAGTGACTAGCGGCGACATCAAGGTTACTCACTGAGCTTGAACTGAGGTAAACTCGCTGTCTTTTTCTCACAGTGCTGAGATCACCGCAGTTCAGGGGTCCAGCTGTGAACGCAGCCTCAGTGACCCACGGTGGATTGATTATTGCATGAGATTGAACGACAAACAGGTGAGGGATATATTTGATTTATTACAGGAGACGAGGACTTCAATGGAATGGTCCTCAGCTGAGTATAACTTATTTTTAAATGAAAAAGGAAAAGTGTGTTTTGCTTTTATTTCAAATAAAGGACTCAGGAAAAAATAAGCATGAAAAGCACTTGAGTGGATAAAGAACCTGATCTCCAATCCAACCTGAACCAGGTGAGGGAACTGGGCGGATAGCAGGCAACTCTGGATGCAAAATAAAAGTTACGCCCTAGCCACAATTAAAGCCAGGGTCTCGATTAATTAGGCTTCCAGTGAGGAAGTCATTGGTGGTGACTGGAAGGCTCCACCCTTAATTAAGTGAATGAGGAGGGGACTAGACAGACAACGGGGACCGCACAAAAACATCGTTTTCTACCTAGTGTCAGGGTGTATACCTACTGTTTTGTGTTTCCCAGTGCTAATAACGAGAAAGATCAATCATTTTGTGATGACACATTCCCTTTACATTTTGGGTCAAGTCTGGTGCTAATGTTCACATAAGAAGACACATTTATTAAAACTGATGCAAAGGAGAAAGAAGAGTGCCATTATTTCCCATGGCAACCGATCAGATAAGTTCTCTCAATTTCATAAACCTAAGCATGCTGAAATCTGCTTGGTTGTAATAGACGTCTGCTCCAATTTTCTTTTGTACCAGTTATTTTTTGGGATCAGTTATTTTACGACTTGGGAAAACAGACGTGTATGAAACGCAACACTTATAATCATGTACATGGGAAGTCTGACTTTTGGTCTATTTTCTATTGAAGTCTGATTGTTCTCAATGCCAGGTTTTTAAAGAGGTTGTCCACTTCATTCTATAAGGCCACCACTGATTTAAGCCATGCAAAGAAGTATATTTGTAAATATCTGTTGTTGCCATCTGCGCCTGTGGCAGCGCTATTGTTGACCACTCAATCAGCATCACGTGACCCCGGCTGTGGCTGCAGCTGATGTCACGTTGAGTACCATGATGCCTTGCATTACCTGGGCGTGACCCTGTTGCACACCCCCTCTTGATTGACTGGGCTGTGGGCGGAGTTTCACCGCTCGTCACAACCCAGTATCCAGTGCGTGTTTTCCCTCTCTCTCCTGCCTTCATTAGCCACAAGCATGCACAGGATACTGGGCCGTGACGTGCGGTGAAACTCCGCCCACAGCCCAATCAATCAGGTGGGGTGCTCACGACTGGGTCATGTCCAGATGATGCAAGGCATTCTGGTACTTGACGTTACATCAGCGCAAGTCAGAGGTGGCTGCACTCGGGGGTCACATGATGCCAAGTGAGCGGTCAGCAATAGCGCCGCTCACAGGCACAGATGGCAACAAGAGGTATTTACAAAAATACTTCTTTACAAGGTTTAAATCGGTGGTGGCATTATAGAATGTGGTGCACAACCTCTTTAAAGAAGCACTCCTCCTAATATCAAATATTTTAGGCACTTACTGTATTACAGTTATATGATATGGCACTGTGTACTCACAAATTATCATTTTGCCCACCTACCAAATGAATTCTTCTTTTTTCCATTAAGTCCATGACATCACATGATTAAAGACGAAACTAGGAGCAAAAAGTGCAAATAGGGTCTTCGAGTAAAAAGAAATACAGTAATAAAAAGGTTATGCTAGCCTGATGAGGTTGTGAATACACAACCATGTAAAAGCAGAGGCAGCCAGCTGCTGCAGATCAACGGGTCTTCTGACTAGTAAAGCAGGAAAAAGAGGCAATAGTTAAATCCAGATCGTGGGAGAATAGTGCTTGATCAGTGTGGACAAAATCCACAACCTTGTCCCATTTTCCTGTGATTAAAAACAGACTAGGTAAATCCTTCTAAGTTCTATATAGAAACAGTATCTTTTCCTTGCATGAGTCATCATTAGAACTACAATTGTACAACACTGCAAAATCCCTGCAGCCCAGCTCCACCTCCCGACCCAGCTGCTTCGTTCCTTACTCCTCCTGCAAGGGACTTTGCTGTGAGTACAATTGTAGTTCTAATGATGACTCATGCATGGAAAATAGATTTCTACATAGAGAATAGAAGGATTCAGCTAATATGTTGTCACGATATGGTATGAAATATCATAAGTTTAGTTCTCTTGCTAGCATGCTGTGGGCTAAGCCCCCTCCTTGGAGTGATTCAGCAACAGCTCGTGGCTGCAAATTCCTGACTTTCCTTCTCAGAGAGTGTGGGGGTTTTATGAGAGCCAAGGTATTTACGACCGGCATTTCCTGCCGTGTAAGCTCTTGTCCAGCTATAACTGTACTAGAAACTTCTAGAATCATGAAAGTCCTTTGTTCTGTTTTTGTAAGATATTAGGCAAACGATTTAAAATACGAACACAAAAAATATATCGTCATAATCACACTCGGAGGATCTACGCATCACTCTAAACACGGGCGTCTAATTCCATCTGGTGAAGAAGTAGGGATTGCTCTGTAAATAATAGGACATATTTGATCTCCCTAGAATGCTAGCGATAATACGAGATGAATGCTGGGTGTGGTATGATTATTACATGCTCTGTAGCGAAGTTACGGGCATCAGATATATTTAATGCACACAGTCAGATGGAAAAGGTAGGAGGGTCTGGGATAGCCAGCCCTTTTTGGTGATGTCACCAAGCTAAGCTATAACTGTTTTGGCCAGACCCCAGGAGTGAGTCTGTCTGCTGGAGCCCATGTGAGCCTGATCTGAGGAGCTGTACCTCATGCATTGGGATTTTTGGGAGCTCCGCCCACCAGCATGGTGTTTGCCTGAACTGATATGAACTAAGACCATGTGAGTTATCTTTTCTTCTTTAATCCTCTTTATGTTATAATTACCTTGTACATATTTGCAATTGTCTCATTTGTAACATCTTTATAAAATATTTTTGATAAAGCACTGCCTAATTTTTACGGGGTATAATATTACCACCAGTTCATTCTCCATGCTCTAAAAACGTACCCTAAGTCTTCTGGAGGGAATTTACGCTACTGTTTTGGGTTAGCTTCGGACCCGTTTGATGGGAGCTGGTGGCAGCGATAGTGTGCAGACTTTTGGGTGTTTCAGCGACTGCGGCTTGATAATTATTGTTCCTGCCTGAGCGGGAGAAGTTCCTCGCGTCGCTGCAGCGGGCCCAATAGCCAGTACATAGCAGGCAGCCTTTCTGGCGACTAATTACTCTAGGTGCAGTACCTAATCTGACCTGACAGAAAGGGGGGCGCCAGAGAGCTGCAAGTGTTAAGTGGAACTGTAAGCAGGATATACACAAATCCCTGCAGTTCATGGTATATTGAAGAGCAGTGGGATACCTAAAATAAGTCCCTGCTGTAAACTAAGAGGTCCATAGCCTTGTGTGTATTTTTTCATCACATTGTGGCAGTGGAGGGATAACCAAGATAAGCCCCTCTGCACATGTGATAGCCGTCTGTTGGTCTAAAGTCACCCCAATCCGTGACCTAATGGTGGCAGTGGTCAGGAATCCCTGTGGATTTCGTGACAAACTGCTGGCCGCGGCTAAGGGATCGTGACATATGTATTTAATCATGTGATGTCATAGACCTAATGGAAAAGAGAAGAATTAACTGGGAAGAAAGGCAAAAATGAGCAATTGTAAGTACACAGTGCTGTATAATATGATGACTGCAAAATATTAAGAAGCTAAAAACTATGATGGGAAGAGGAGGAGTGCTTCTTTAAGGAATCACCAATTATGAAAGTGTGTTCAGGATTTCATACCCTCCTTACCGTATGACTTGTTCCGTATCATAGGTAATAACATGATTGCCTGTGCTTGGAGAGAAGGAAGCACTATAGACATCTTTTGTGTGCCCAAATAAGCGCATCACTGGCTGGGTGCTGCTGGCACTGAGCTTCCGCACATCATAGATAAGGGCACTTCTGTAAGAAATTCATATATAAAAAAAAATATAAAAATCTAAACCCAGGTAGCAGAGTACTCAGGAAACTGACAAACATTATGGACTCATTAAAGGGAACCTGTCAGCAGGATTGTGCACAGTAATCTACAGTGTCAGGTCAGCGCCATTATACTGAATACAATGATACCTTGGGTGATGAAATCCATTTTGTAGTGATTATATAATTTTTTTTTCAGTTTTGTGTTAATGAGATTCTCATGCCCTAAGGCGGGGTCGGTGTATGTGGCGCTCTGATTAGATATTCATAATGCGGACTGCTGACATATCACTGATCCCTCACTGACCGGCCCCCTAGTTTCATAATGAATGTATGTACAATGTGGAAGAAAATAAAAAGCTTCTTCAGGCAGGTGCCAGCCGTGACTCCTGTGATGCAGCGTTATCGCATGTGTACTTTGCACTAGCAGCTATCGGCGATCTCCGAGAGCCGCTACTGCGCAGGCGTGGGCAGCGCCATCTTGGAGGAGGACATTTTTTTTTCTTCTTCGAAGCACCACATACATGAACCCTGCCTTAGGGCACGAGCATATCATTAAATCAAAAATTAAAAAGATTAAAGAACCACAAGACGGATTTCATCACCCAGATATCATTGTAATCAGTATAACGGCGCCGACCTGACACTGTCTGTAGGTTACTGAGCACAATCCTGCTGACAGGTTCACTTTACACAAACTATAGAAAGAGAATATCAAATGTTATTCTTTTACCTTTTGTAACACAAGCTTGGCTAAAACTAAGTGTACGAAGCTGTGGGCACAGATGACGAGGCCCCTCGCCAGCCCCTGTATGAAGCAGCAACAGTGGCGGAACTCAAGGCATGTCAATCAATCCTGCAGAGCTCCAAAAACTCCATTCAGGGGACTCAAATGTCATTTTAAGGAGGTCTGATATTTTAGGTTTGGTGCTGGGTCATTCTTTTTTCCAGTAGAAACAAGAAGCAAAATGGGCTGTGGATTTCCTTTTGTGAAGCAATTGTAATAACCAAAATAAAGGTAATAGTCAGGAAAGATTCTCAATTGACACAATAGGAGGAGAGATTTTTGGCACAATTTGCAACCCAAATCTGACAAGTGGGCGCGACTTTGTTTAAAAGGGTCTGGTTTACAGAAAATGAGAGTGGGCTAATATGCAGCACTGTGCCAAAATAGTGGTGCACACCTAGGCAAGACAGTCTAAAAACACAGCAGATTTATCAAGCAACATTAGCCACGGAGACAAATCTGGCACATTTACGTAACAATTAGACTGTATTGATAATTGTGTCCCACTTTCTTCTTTAACCAGGCTGCATACTAACATTACATACCTTACATGTCTCTATTTTCATTGTTGACTACACAAGGATGAAGCAGTGAATAATGTATGGTTGAATACAGAAAACTCATTTAGGGTACGTTCACACAGGACTTTTTTGCTGCTTTTTTTTGCTGCTTTTTTTTATGCTAATTTTCAGCTGCTTTTTACAGTACCAGTAAAGCCTATGAGATTTCAGAAATCTCATGCACACACGTTGGTTTTTTGTTTGATCAGTTTTTTCTGCTTTGCTGCTTTTTTTGGACATAGGGCATGTCACTTCTTTCAGCGTTTTTGCAGCGTTTTTGCAGCGTTTTTTCACCCATTGACTTGAATGGGTGATGAAAAAAACGCTGCAAAAACGCTGAAAAAACGCATGTAGCATTATTTGCTGCTTTTTTTGTGCAGAAAATCATGGCCAGCAGGAAGGGATCTCACAGCCAAGAGCTTAGGGGTGTGGTTAGTGAGGTGTGAAGAGCCATTGTGAGCCATTGTGAGGTGTGAAGAGCCATTGTGAGGTGTCCTGATTGTGATCTATTGTGAGGGAGTTCCTGGTAGTGAGGTGTGAAGAGCCATTGTGAGCCATTGTCAGGTGTGAAGAGCCATTGTGAGGTGTCCTGATTGTGATCTATTGTGAGGGAGTTCCTGGTAGTGAGGTGTGAAGAGCCATTGTGAGCCATTGTGAGGTGTGAAGAGCCATTGTGAGGTGTCCTGATTGTGATCTATTGTGAGGGAGTTCCTGGTAGTAAGGTGTAAAGAGCCATTATGAGGTGTCCTAGCAGCTGAAAATTGGCATAAAAAAAAGCAGCAAAAATCTGCAGCAAAAATCTGCAGCAAAAAAGTCCTGTGTGAACATACCCAAAAAACGCACCAAAAACGCACCAAAAAAACGCACCTAAATTAGCATAAAAAAAAGCAGCAAAAAAAAGCAGCAAAAAAGTCCTGTGTGAACGTACCCTTAGGCTGAATGTACATAATAATAATCTTTATTTTTATATAGCGCTAACATATTCCGCAGCGCTTTACAGGTTGCACACATTATCATCGCTGTCCCCGATGGGGCTCACAATCTCAATTCCCCATCAGTATGTCTTTGGGTTTTTTTGTGGGGCAAGTTGAACTTTTAAAAGACATCCACACTTTTTTTTTTTTAAATTTTGAAAAAAATTATATTTTTTGGCTTGTGTCACCATATTCCAAGACCTTTGTGTGAGCTTATTTTTTCTGACGTGTATGAGTGGAAGGGAGAGTCAGTTCGCCATTCAAAGTCTCGTCTCTGAAGTAAGATCCACGCACGGAGACCAGAAGTCACTTTTACAATATAAGTCTATGGAGCAATGCTCTGCCTACAGCTGTTAACCTGTTAAATCCCGCTATCAATCTGACGGTGGCATTTAACAGGCGCCGGCAGGGAGAACACGTCACGACAGTCGGGGGTCTGCTGAATACCCACATGCCTGTCATTACAATCCTCCTATGAAAGCCAGCGCTTAACTGGCGTTCATAAGAGATCGAGATTTTAGCAATACCTAGCAGTAGAGCACAAACAATCGGATGGTCGCAGCTTCAAGAGCCCCAAAGAGAATATTGAATACAGTAAAAAAAAATAAATAAATAAAATTAAAAAAAATAATAATAATAAAAAATATATATATATATATATATATATATATATATATATATATATATATATATATATATATATATAAAAAATATGTTTTTGTTTTTTTAAAATATGAAAACCTCCCCCCAACAAAACCAGCCCTTTTTTGCCCCATACAAAAAAAACCCAAACATTTGGTATCGCTTTGTCTGATGTATCAAAATGTATTAATCCGATCGGTAACAGCGTAACGAGAAAAACAATTGAAATGCCAGAAATAGCTTGACCGCCGCAACGTTGCAGTAAAAGACAATAAGATGCGATCAAAACATCATATCTACCCCAAAATAGTATCATTACAAATGTTTTCTCAGTGCACAAAAAAATAAGCCCTCGCAAAGCACTTTATCCCAAAAAATGAAAACGTTACAGGCCTTGGAAAAAGACGACTAGATTTTTTTTTTTTTTTTAAAGAATTTCCAATTTTTTTCACCACTTAAATAAAGAAAAAATAAATGCATGTTTGCATATTCATACTAACCTGGAAAATCATTGGCAGGTCACATTTACCATAAAGTGAACATGGTAAATAAAAAAAATTCTCAAAATGAGTGTGAAAATGCACTTTTTTTTGCACTTTTAACACACTTGCATTTTTTTCCCCTGCTTTCCAGTACAACACATGATGAAATGAATGGTGTCATTCAAAAATACAACTTTTCCCGTAAAAAAACAAGCCATCACACGGCTATATTGATGGACAAATTAAAAAAGTTATGGTTCTTGGAAAAAGGGGAGGAAAAATAAAAACCAGAAATGCCCATGGAGTGAAGGTGTTAACACAACTACACTACACACATATATAGAAAGGTTTAGAGATAAGGGGTTTAGTTGGGACTTTAAAGTGCTGTTCTCAAGTTTGATGTTATCACTTAACCAAAGGATAGGGGATAATGTTCTGATCACTGGGGATCTGACCATTGTGGCCCTCATCAACCTCAAGAACTGAGGCTCTGAAGAGCCCTGGCTGAATGGAGCAGTGGTGGATTATGCGCACTGCCTCTCCATTCATTCCAATAGGAATGCTGATGATCAGACAAGCACTGTGCTCAGCAATCTCCAGCCCTCCCATTAAGCATGAAGTGGTAGTGTGCATGATCGACCTTCACTCCATTCAAAGCCCTAGTACTTGAGATTGGTGGAGGCCACAGCGATCGGACTCCCAGAGATTGGAAAGTTGTACCCTATCCCGCAGATAGTCAACTTTTAAACTTGAGAACACCTCTTTTACATACAAAATAGCCCAAATACCTGAATTATCTACCAAAGATTATGAGTAAAAAGAAATCACAATGAGACAAGCTTACCCATCTCCTGCAACCAGACAGAAATCTCTTGCGAGAGGGTGCACATTAACAGTGCGGACGTAGTCCAAGTGCAGAAAACCACGAACATCGTGTGTATTTGGTGGAGTCCTGCAGTCCACCACTGATAGTTTTGAATCAAAGTGACTAACTATGAGGACAGAACCGTCCGCCGATAGGAAGTCAAACGAGGAAAGCCTTTCTTCCCCACGATAAATCTATATTGGAACATAAAACAAGTACGTTAAGCAGTATGGACATGAGGACATTCACCTCTGGTGAGAAGATGGACCTTCACTACTACACTTTATTCTGCTGTTTTTTAGACATCTTTGATAACACTGTTTAATGGGAAGTTCTGGGTCTGCATGTGCAGTCTTGAAAGGCAGCATAAAGCGAGGAAGAACAGACAGACAACAATCTACTTTTAGCGAATGCGGAATTAACCCTTTACGAGCATCTCACAGACCGGTATTAATGGTTTGTTGCGTCAGTTGGATCTTGGTATCATGAGCCAAAAATGATCAGACTGATCGGTAGATGTGCAAGGCTTGTAAGACTAGGATCTAAGAGGTAAGGTTTCTCCTTGTGGAGAGTGACAAGCCAGTCCTGAGAAATTGCTGTGTGGATTCAAAGTGGTTTTCTTTGCCCTGCTTTCACTTATGGTATTTTATGTATATGAGTGAGCGAACTCACCTCATCAAAAACAGAGCGGGATACGTCTCCGCAGCGTATTGTCCCTTCCCGACCGGCCGACAGCAGGCGCTCAGCATTTGATGGTGAGAAAGCAATAGAACAGACTCTGGAATGGAGTGGAAATTGATATATGCCACCAGATTGCTGTTTCCATATATGAAAAAAAACAAACCATGAGGCAATATAAGGAGAGGGAGAGCATTGAAATATTCATTATATGCACACATATGGAATTCATTATATACATACATATGGATTGCAGGGCACTATGCATGTAAAAAGCCATGCTGTGGGACAAGCCACATGACAACTAGAGCACGGCTAGATCACATTACCTGCTGGGTACTACATGCAATATGTCATTACTTATATACAATGCAGGTAAGGGTCAAATTCGAGCTATATGAACTCCTGTGCATGCAGAGACTTTGAGGGTCTTCGCAAAATAGCAAAGACACATCCGATTATGAATGGATTGTCTATGGTTGAGTGAAACAAAAAATTAATTGGGCAGCACTAGGATAAGAAACTTTTTTTTCCCCTCACGTACGAGAAAAACTGATCACACTGATTAAACTGATAAAATTCTGACCAAAATCACTGATGAAACTGTCAGCTTTGCATGTATGTGAACAAAAAAAATGGACGTCTGAATGAGGCCTTAGAAAGACAAAACATCGCTTTTACTTTTACTATAGGGGTTATCGGATCGAAATCGATAAGTCTGCAGTCACTATGTAACTGCAGACTTATGAATTTCCCCAGTGCACGCACTGTGCGCAGCGAGGATTCGCAGATTTCAGGGCCGGGACCCGAGGGTATGTATAGGTTATAGATACTCTTGGCCAGAGCCCGTCCAGTGGGCGCAGCCTCGCTCCATACACTTGTTTGGGGGGGGGGGGGAGATTCATGAGTCTGCAGTCACACAAAAAGACTACAAACTTATTGATTTCAACCGGACAACCCCTTGAAATATTCAGGTCTATTACGCCTTTTGGACTGACTGATAGCTCAGCAGTTGTTCAATAATGAAATCACTTCTTGTTGGAAAAGAATGGACATTCGTACATTTTCTGAAGTGATAGAGAAGCTTTATCTCCATAATTCATTACAATTAGAATAAAAAATGGGACTACTGGAACTCCATTTCCTAGACTCTGATATATCAACATTATATCTACCTAATTACTGTAATTATATCATCAGACCAGGATATATTCTTTCCTATTCTTCTATTCTCTCTTTAGGGTATGTGCACACGTCCGGATTTCTTGCAGAAATTTCCTGAAGAAAACCGGAAATTTTCTGCAAGAAATCCGCATTTTTTTTTTCGTTTTTTATGGCGTTTTTTTTAGCATTCTGCAAGCGTAATTAGCTTGCAGAATGCTAAGTTTTCCAAGCGATCTGTAGCATCGCTTGGAAAACTGACTGACAGGTTGGTCACACTTGTCAAACACAGCGTTTGACAAGTGTGACCAACTTTTTACTATAGATGCTGCTTTTGCAGCATCTATAGTAAAAGATAGAATGTTTAAAAATAATAAAAAAAATGCTTATACTCACCCGCAGACAGCTGATCTCCTCACCGGCGTCCGTTCCGTATAGATGGTGTGTGCGCGCAGGACCCTCCATGACGTCGCGGTCACATGACTGGTCTCGACCAATCACAGGACAGTGACGTCATCGGCAGGTCCTTCACCGCACACCAGCTACAGGAACCGAAGCGACAGCATGCACCCGAGAGGCGGGAAGACATCGAGGGTGAGTATAGGACTATTTTTTATTTTAATTCTTATTTTTTGACCAATTATATGGTGCCCAGTGCGTGGAGGAGAGTCTCCTCTCCTCCACCCTGGGTACCAACCGCACATAATCTGCTTACTTCCCGCATGGTGGGCACAGCCCCGTGCGGGAAGTAAGCAGATCAATGGACTCCTAGGTGTGCGGAATCCCCTGCAATTCCGCATTTTAATGAACATGTTGCTTTTTTTTCCGCGAGGCTACATTTGCACAAAAAATGCGGAATACACTGAAAATAATGGGAGGCATATGTTAGCGTTTTTTTCGCGTTTTTATCACGTTTTTATAGCGAAAAAACGCGAAAAAAACGCAAAAAATACTGAACGTGTGCACATGGCCTAACTCTTCCCCATCCTTCTCTTTTGTACTTTTTATCTCAAAGTTAAAACATTTAATCTCATTATTTAAAACAGGATATGCATGCTCTAAATGCAATTGAATAAGGCTTGGCTTATATGCAATGATTGTTCGAGTTCTCTAACTTTATTCCTTGTATTTCCCACATAATTTATACCTTTCCTTCCCCTTTTATTTTATTGTATTTCCTCACTTCTACCCCTAAAAATTTATTTCAATAAACATATTTGAAAACAATAAAATCAATCAAAAACACGTTGTCTAATTATTGTGCACACAGTATATATACCGTACGTCCTAGCTGAAAAATGTAGTAAGATTAAGATTATAGAGATTTTAAATAAAAAATGGGAAAATTCTTAACAAAAAAAAAAAATAGATATTGCTTGGTACGCCATTTTCCGAATGGTTACTATATTCTCACACACAGAAAACAATATAATGCGACTGATATATACCATATCCCACAAGCCAATGACACCTTGGATGTCTCCGCCTGCCACAAGTGTACATGTATTTGATGGATGAAGTGCTAAACAGAAAACATAGCCGGGGAAAACTCGAGCGATAGTCTGCTTCTCCGTCGTCAGTGACTTCAAGTCGTTTACGTAGCTGAAACAAAAGTTAGGAGACATAAAATTCCTCCAAGCTGAAGTACAGGACTAATTAATAACCAGGACCATTTAGAAGCAGTTATTGCTACACAAGGAGGTCACACCAGACACCGTGTGCAAAGTTCATATACTTTTACCACTCCAACACGATATTGGATTATTTTCCTTGTTTACATTTTTTTTTTTAATTACAAAGTCTAATATTTTTTGACTCAGTTACTTGAGTTGATTTTCTTTATTTTTAAAGGGAACCTGTCACCACGTTTTTGGAAGATGGGATAAAAATAGCGTTAAATAGGGGCAGAGGTGGGCGTTACATTAGTGTGTGTGTTATGCGTTTATT
This sequence comes from Ranitomeya variabilis, assembly GCF_051348905.1. Lineage (NCBI taxonomy): Eukaryota > Metazoa > Chordata > Amphibia > Anura > Dendrobatidae > Ranitomeya > Ranitomeya variabilis. Next base: position 122,940,958 of record NC_135236.1, on the reverse strand, counting down.
ACCCACCTAAGTTGCAGAAATAACTTTGCAAAGTCTCCGTTTTCGCCTGTCAATCAGGCTGGTCAGGTCGCATGGGCGTTGTCTTCCCCCAGATTTGGCGTAGTTTTCCGTTGGTGGCGTAGTGGTGTGCGCATGCCCAAAGTCCGGAATCCTCTTCCAGGGGATTTAAAATAGCGCGGTGTTCGTTATTGCATTGGTGATCGGTGGGCGCGGCCATCTTCCTTTGGCCGCGCGTGCGCAGAAGCGGCGCTCTGCTGGCCGCGGCTTCAGGAAAATGGCCGCCGCGATATCCATCTGCGCACGCGCGGCATCCCGCGGCCATTTTCCTGAAGCCGCGGCCAGCAGAGCGCCGCTTCTGCGCACGCGCGGCCAAAGGAAGATGGCCGCGCCCACCGATCACCAATGCAATAACGAACACCGCGCTATTTTAAATCCCCTGGAAGAGGATTCCGGACTTTGGGCATGCGCACACCACTACGCCACCAACGGAAAACTACGCCAAATCTGGGTGAAGACACCACGCCCATGTGACCTGACCAGCCTGATTGACAGGCGAAAACGGAGACTTTGCAAAGTTATTTCGGCAACTTAGGTGGGTAATAAACGCATAACACACACACTAATGTAATGCCCACCTCTGCCCCTATTTAACGCTATTTTTATCCCATCTTCCAAAAACGTGGTGACAGGTTCCCTTTAAGACTTTTGTGAATGTCTTACGCAGTTTTAGGTCATATTTAAGCTGAAATATGAAAAACTAAAAAGGTTCACAAACTTTCAAGCATCACTATATGGGGCTTGTTAGAGAATGCTGGCTGGCGTAGACAGTCACTGGAGAACCAATGCACACTTTCCTCTGCACTAAAAAGATCATTGATTCAGCGAGACATCGAAGAATTACATGCATTATGTAAACTATTTGCTCCTACCTTGACAAGTTTCTGCATTCATAACTTGAGGGTTTGACAAACTGAATGAAGGAGGAGCGAAGAAAGGAATCCAGTTACATTTGTGATATGTACTTAAGATGTGCGAGATAAGGATAATTATATATTCTACATACCGCACCCTTGCTAATGGATTTCCACGTATCCTGGAAGGTGATCCAAGCGCCATGATCCACATCGGTTTTCATAAACATGTTGACTGAACTGGGGGGAATGCTGAACTACAGAAAACCATTAATCAAATTATCCAGATACTACTGCTGTCAGCTTGGGTTGTAACTTTAACCTATTTCTACACATCTGGATATTTTGGTGGCAATTTGTGATTTAATTGACGCATTAATCAAATTAAAGGTTTTCTCCAAAAGATGTGGTAACATAAAATCCTTTTAATTAAACCTTCTTCGTAATATTTAGCAACAAGGTATGCTATATATACTGCACCCAGTCAGGATTTTAAAGATGGGCAACTGCCACGAAGAAGTGTGCAACCATCATAGGATTCAGAGGACACGCAGTAGAATGGGCTGAGTGAAGAGATTCTGCGAGACAGACGTACTACTTGCACTGCACTGAAACGGTCAGGATGTCCATAATCAGTCAGCTAAACAAAGGTGTTCATCTTCTCCTTGAGTCCGGCTAAGTGTCAGGTTGACTGAACAGAGGAATGAGAGTTCATGATGCCCGACAGGACAACGCTCTGACCTGATGTTCTTCAAGCAGTCCGTCCGACTTCGTGTCCTCGGAAATCTAGGACAGGCTGCACACTTGATTTTTGGCAATTGCCATATTTGAAATCCTGACAGTCAGAAGATAAAGCATACCTTTTTGCTATGTGAAGGCATTTAAACATGTATATTTTATAACCATTATTGAAGAACTCCTTTATAATGTTTTGCACGATTATCAGGATGTGGATGCAAAAGGGAAAAGGTGTTAAAGCCCTTGGAGTTTAAGTCATTTTTACTCCACAGTCCACGATCCATTAACATTTGTCACTATATTCTGAGATCCACTATTTCTTCCTGTTGAGAAAGCCGTGTGAGAACATGTTTTTCTGTGGTGCCAGATGAAAGTTTTACTGTAAACAGTTTGGGGTACATATGACTTTTCGATCACATTGTATTCCATTTTCTTTCGGTGGGAAAGTAACGATTCCAGCAATTCTTAGCAAATGTATATATATATATATTTTTTTTTAGTTTCATGACTTTCACTTTTCCATATAATTACATCATCTTTTAATAGTTCCTAACATACAGCAGTATCAAATATGTGCATCGTTTTATGTATTCAATTCCAAAAAGTTGGAAAAAGGAGAGATTAAAATACTTTTTTTTACCGGGTACAATGCACCAAAATAACAGGAGTACTATGATGAATGGCCTTGGAAGACTTCATTAAGGCTCGCTCTGTAATGAAAAACCATCTCCAGCCAGCGATCACACCTGGGCCCGGACTATACACTCCATCTTGAAATCAATCTCTTAAAGGGTCTTCGTCAGCACAGAATAAGTACTCAAACCAAGCACAGGGGCTCGGTGTATCACAGCATGGCCAAAGCTGAAATGCACCTTCACACCCGCTTGTTTTCCCACTACCTCCATTCTCCCCTCTTCTTTGATTGACATCCCTGGCTGTGTGTGTTTGTACATACACTATCAGGGTAAAAAAAAAAAAAAAAAAAAAAGGTTAAACTAAAATATCCTGTGAAACATTTAGGAATTGCAACCATTTTTATACAAATCCTCCTCATTTCAAGTTCTCAAAAGTAACTGGACAAATTAACTTTAAATCAGATTTTTATTTAATTTTTTTTTCAGTTTAGAAACAGCACAAAACAAGAGCATACCCTCACAAATCCCCAATCCCTCCCACCCCTACAAAGTACAGAAAGATATAAAGTGCAAAAAGAACAGTAAAATCACAGTTCGGTGAACAAAATGATGGATTATTTGGTTAATAGTATTCAGCCTGTCACAAAGTATAACGAGTTTTAACCAATTAGTGATGAGCGAGTGTACTTATTGCTCGGGTTGTCTCTAAGTATTTGTAAGCGCTCGGAAAATTAGTTTTTGTCCAGACAGCTGCATGATTTACATCTGTTACCAGCTTGAATACATGTGGGGATTCCCTAGCAACCAGGCAACCCCCACACATGTACTCAGGCTGGCTAGCAGCCGTAAATCATGCAGCTGCGTCAACAAAAACAAAATCTCTGAGCACTTACAAATACTCATAGACCACCCGAGCAACGAGTATATTCGCGCATCACTATTGCCGATATAATATGAAGGATATTGTCATTACATACTGTATGTGACCACAAGGATTCTTATATTCCAGAATTCAGGAGTTTAAAATAGACCCTGGAGGTATCTTTGCAGATCCCGCAATGCCAAACTGGATCAGTCAAACCAAGAGGTACAAAGTTTTTCAAACTTTGTAACTTTTTTCCAAATTCAAAGGCCAGTTAATCTTCTTTATGAATTTTGGGTTGTGGGGGAGTCTGTTGATTTATCCCATTATTGAGCTAATAATTTCCTAGTCATATAGAACATTTGAGATACAGCAGTTTCACCATATTCATCAGTAGCCAAGTCTTCAATGTACCCCAATATGTATACAAATGGTGGGTTAGTCTATTTCTACTAAGTAAGATGTATGTATAATGTCTATAGGTAAGGTGATTTTGTATTCTCTAGGGCCTTTCCAGGATATCAATAAGACAACCTCACTGGTTTTCGCTATTTTGGACTTAGTCAATTGCATTTTTCATCCATAAATTTCTTCTCTTTTGTCCACTGTTAGCACACATAGGGGTTGTTTTGCTATATACAGTTATTGACATAGTTCAATTGCACCATTATATGTGGGGATTTGTGGACAGCCATTATTATGAGTGAAGGGCCTCTGTGCGCCACAGATTAGAGGGTAATTGAAGGGTTAAACCTGAACGATATTGAGCACTGATGAGCTCCAGGTTGGAGCGCATATAGTACAGACGGGAAGCAGTTGCTTGTGCGCTCCAAGGTAAGATGCACATGACGGTGCATGACCTGATATGACCGCGCCTCCGATCTCACCTACCTACCAGAGTAATGTGACGCAGCCACATTGCGCTGATGCGTTCCAAGGAGGGAGATTTTAGCACAGATTGGGGCGCACAGGCAGTAACATCACACGCCTAATGTGCACTCCTGGTTTAGCATCGGCAAACATTCATCTAGGACTTGGCAAAGGTGATATGACAAGTTTGAACAACTGTCCACTCTTTAGGAGGTAAGATAGTAATAATTTAATTTCTATAGCGCAAACATATTCCACAGCATTTTACACTTTAGAGGGGACTTGTACAGACAATAAAAGACATTACAGAACAACAATAAACACATAGATCAACAGATACCAGGAGGAATGAGGGCCCTGCTCGCAAGCTTACAATCTATGAAGAAATAGGGGAGACACAAAAGGTGGATGGTAACAATTGCTTTCATTGTTTGGAACAGCCATAGTGTAAGAAATCGGGTGTTCATGTAATGCTACCTGATCTGTTTATTAGCCTAAGTATGTACCAGTACAGACACAGAGCTATTAAATGCATAAAGCGTATGAGAACATGATACGAGAAACCTGATTTTGAACGGTCAACACAGGGATAGCTAGATTGTGTTGAGGTGGTAGGCCAGTCTGAAGAAATACGTTTTTAGGGCACACTTAAAACTGTGGATATTTGAGATCAATCGAATTAATCTGGGTAGTACATCCCCAAAAATTGGGGCAGCACGTGAAAAGTCTTCGAAACGGGAGTGGGAGGTTCTGATTATTGAGGATGTTAACCTCAGGTCATTAGCAGAACGAAGGGCACGGGTAGGTTGGTAGACTGAGACGAGGTAGTAGATGTAGGGTGGTGCTGAGCCATGGAGTGCTTTGTGGGTGAGGGTAATAAGTTTATACTGAATTCTGGAGTGGATGGGTAAACATTATAATGACTGGCATAAGGTAGAGGCATCAGTGCAACGGTTGGTGAGGAATATGATCCAAGCTGCAGAATTCAAGAAAGATTGGAAAGGGGAGAGCTTGGTAAGAGGGAGACCAATTAGTAGAGCCTTACAATAGTTCAGACAAGGATGAATAAGAGAAACAGTAAAAGTTTTTGCAGAGTCAAAAGAAAGAAAAGGTCAACTTCTAGAAATGTTTTTGAGGTGCAGATAAGAACGAGCCAGTGATAAGAGCGAGGAAGATGACGTTTGCACCTTAATTATTATCCCTGTGGGCGAAGACACACCTATTGGTATTTAAGGAATAATAGTTACTATGGTCTCATTTGGAGGACATCACTCTAGATCAGGGGTGGGGAACCTCAGGTCCCAGGGTCATTTATGGCCCTTGATGACCTTTTAGCAGGCCCCCGAGCAGATTCTTAGGGACCACATTCTTGGGCAGGGAGGTGAATTTTGATTATAACCAGCTCATTAATTCCTTCTTCCTCTGTTAACACACATATGCAGTGTTGACTACTGAACACTGAAGGGCAAGCAATGAAAGATTACGTCCTGAAACCAGTGCCAGAGTCAGGATGCACTTTGTTGGCAGAGTTTGTACGGCCCCCAAAGGATGGTATAAATATCCAAATGGCCCTTAGCAGAAAACAAAATTCCCTACCCCTGCTCTAGATGGTTATACTGAGCAGCCTGTGTCATGGCATGGGTTCAATTACCCTACAGACTTTGAGTCTAATAGCAGTTCCCAGAGGAAATAGACAGGTCCAAAAGTGATACAGAGTCAGCTGTTGACTGCCCTTGTAAGGGCGGGAGTCTTTGGGGACGTAGAGCTTTTTAGGCGACAGTACTTAGGGTCATCTTTTTTTATTCTCCCTACATAATGATGACATCCCTAGCTAACCCTCCTGTCTTGACACCAACCATAGAGGTAAGATAGCTCCACTTTCATCTTTCACCACTGTGTTTTTGAAGAGTTGGGAACATTTATATTTATTAATAAACATTGCTGCTTCATTTTATAGAGCACCACTGTGATTTAATTGTATGGGAACATCGTTTAATTAGTCAGTTTATGAACAAGTCTCATAGGGGTTACGACTGATCATTCAAAACTTACCGTATATACTCGAGTATAAGCTGACCCGAGTATAAGCCAACCCGAGTATAAGCAATTTTGCCACAAAAAAACTGGGAAAACTTATTGACTCGAGTATAAGCCTAGGGTGGGAAATGCAGCAGCTACTAGTAAGTTTCAAAAATAAAAATAGATACCAATAAAAGTAAAATTGATTGAGACATCAGTAGGTTAAGTGTTTTTGAATATCCATATTGAATTATAATGCTCCGTGCAGTTCATGATGGGCCCCATAAGATGCTCCATATTAAAATATGCCCCATATAAAGCAGCACAAAGGTTAATGGTGGCCCCTTAAGATGCTCTATAGAATATTATGCTACATATAATGCTGCACAATGGTTGATGGCCCCATAAGATGCTCCATAGATTATGCCCCATATAATGATGCACAAAGGTTGATGGCCCCATAAGATGCTCCATAGATTATGCCGCATATGCTGTTGCGATGAAGAAAAAAAAAAAAAAAAAAAAAAGACATACTCACTTCTCGTCTTTCAGGCCCTGGCACTTGCGATATTCACCTGTCCCCGTTCCACCGCCGAGCGCCGCTCCGTCTTCCGGCTCTCTGACTGTTCAGGCAGAGGGCGGCGCGCACACTAACTACGTTATCGCACCCTCTGACCTGAACAGTCACAGCCAGAGGACGCGGAAGACGGAGCCTGGTGGTGGAACGGGTACAGGTGAATATTGCAATGCTCACCCTCTCACCCTTCCCCATTATACTCACCCTCTCGGCACGGTCCCTGCTTCTGTCGACCCGGGCCAGCAGCTTGTTCTGGCGTTCAGCGGTCACTGGTACCGCTCATTAAAGTAATGAATATGCGGCTCCACCCCATGGGAGTGGAGTCGCATCCATTATTCATTACTGAACACAGGAAGAGCTGCAGGCGCAGGAGAAGCAGGGACATGCAGAGGCGCGCCGGGAGGAGGTGAGTATGATTTGACAGCTGCCGCTCCCCCCTCCCCCACCGACCCCCTGGGACAATGACTCGAGTATAACCCGAGAGGGGGGAGGGGGGGCACTTTCAGCCTAAAAAAATGGGCTGAAAATCTCGGCTTATACTCGAGTATATACAGTATATCCAACCACTGGAGGTCTTTTTGTGACCTTAGTTTTAATTATATGAGAACATCTGTTGTTTGTTTTTGAACACATTTTATAGGGATAGTGAATGTAATTAAGTATTTGTGCACAACCAATATTGGCCTATTTAACCCTATGTTCAATTCGGTTTCCTGAAATTGTGGTTTAATTCCAATTGTGGATTATATATTTCCTGAGGTCTGATACTCAGGATTTTGTACTTAGGATAGATACACTGGTTCACCCATAATTGGAATCAACACGTCACAATTCTTTTGAGAATGTCAATAGGACTGTTTTTATGTCTACTTATTGATATTAGCAAACTTGTTAGGACTACTTTATTGTCCAACATTTTATAACAATCTAGGATAGGGCTTATCATAACGTAAAACACATACCAGCCAAGGTCTATCTTACTATGATGACCTTTTTTTTTTTTTTTTTTATTATTGATTGGTTTCAATTTTAGATGTATCTAATAAATTATTTTTTAATGCAATTCTCACATATTTGGAGGGAAAAAGTAACTACCATAAATAAAATGTTCATTTTTAGCACTTTGTAGAGAATCTCTTGCAGGCAATGACTGGCTGAAGTCTGGAAACCATGGACATCACCAAACGCTGGGTTTCCTCCTTTATGATGCTTTTTCAGGCCTTCACTGTGGCTGACTTCAGTTGTTGCTTGTTTGTGGCTCTTTCTGCCTTAAGCTTCGTCTTAAACGTTTGTGCACCTTTGGCATGGAATAAAAAGGTTTTCACGTTTTTTGCCATGTTTGCAGTGTGACTTTTTCTCCTATACAATATTATTAATTTGCCAGTGGATTTGGAGGACTGTACCCACTTTCTTGTTCTATATGATACACACACTGCACATGCTGCACATCTTGTATCTTCACAGCATAGACAAGTGCCTTCAGATGACCCCAAAGCATCTGAAACAACGGATACTGAAAGCCAGTGTTAGCAACACCGCAGAAGAAATGCTATCAGTGTGTCAAGAGTGGGAGAAGAGGGTTGCATTGACAATCCAACACAATGGGCAGCACTTTGAATACATTTTATAAGTGGTCAAACTTGTATATAACTCATGAAAGAATAAAGTTACGTTAAAACCAAGCACACCATTGTTTTTCTTGCAAAATTCTCAATAAGTTTGATGTGTCACATGTCCCTCTTCCAATTGAAAAAAAAATGGAAGGTTGGATCCAAAATGACCGCCAAGGTCACCCACCCATCTTGAAAAGTTTCCCCCTCCTATATACTAATGTGTCACAAACAGGAAGTTGATATCACCAACCATTCCCATTTTATTTAGGTGTATCCATATAAATGGCCCACCCAGTCTACATAGATAGTTACTGTGTGTTGGAAAACAACACAAGATAAATGCAATAAAAATTAATCAAAAAACGCCTTATGCACCTTAAAATGGTATCAATAAAAACATCAGTTTGCCACATTAAAACAAGTCCTCACACAGCTCAAAATCGACAAAGAAAAAGTTAGAGGTCTCAGAAACATTGATTTTTTTTTACCACCCACAAAAAAACAAAACCTATGCAACTTTGGTATTGTAATGTGAAAAATGAGCAATAGTAAGAGCACAGTGATAATATAATGATAACTTCTATATATTAAGAGGATAAAAACTTTGATGGGAGGAGGAGTGCTTCGTTAAATGGATACCCTACGCTGGCATCCATCACTCACAGATTAACAATGATTTTAAAATAAATCAAACATTTTTCATAGTTTTAGGGCGACGTATCAATTAAATGGATAGAATGAAAGCCATACACAATGGATGTCACTTTTTATGCCTCTGCTTAATAAAGAAGTCACCCACCGGCTCTAATGATGTCTGGGTAACCAAAATATCCTGAGAAACTCAGAAAGCAACCAGGGCTTCTCTTACTTTTCCTTCTGGGGCCTCACCAAATGTCAAAATGTTGCCTAGACCTCAAAAAGACGACAAACCTCACCATTAGTGGAGTAGGTCCATGACAAAATGAAAAATACTACTTAATTTAGATTTTATTTATTTCTGGGGATCTCAATAACATTAAAATATGTATGAATAATCGTTAGTAAATTATTTTGCTAAACACAAAATTGCAGCAGCCATAAAAAAGGACTGTGACGCTTAAATAGACTTCTGTAAATTTCACCTAATCAGTTGCAGCTTGCCAACAAGCGGGAGCCGCACTGGTGAGGCCAGCCTCAAAATCTGAGAAGCACTGCAGAGGCATTAATCACCAATGGGTTCCTAATAAAGCATATAGTGCCCTGAAAAAGTATTTATACTCCGAGAATTTTTACACGTTTTCAAGTGACACTCACAGTCTTCCATGTAATTTATGTGATATTCCAAGACACAGTAGCAAGTATTTGTGAAGTGGAAAGGAAATAATACCGTATGTGTTTCTAAATATTTAATAAATATAAATCTGAAAATTGTGATGTGCATTTGTTATCAGCCCCCCACCTCTTGTCAATACTTTGTAGGATCATCATTCGAGGCAAATACAGTCAATCTTTAGTTAGTAGCATGTCTCTTCCAGCTTTTCAAATATATATATATATATATATATATATATATATATATATATATATATATATATATATATATATATATATATATATATATATATATATATATATAGACTTGAGACTGGAGAGCAGGTTCACCTTCCAGAGGAGAATGACCCTAAACATAGTGCCAGAGCTAGAATGGAATGGTTTAGATAAAAGCAGAGTTGTGTGTGTGAATGGTCTAGTGTCACGCTGTGACTGTACGTGATTAGGAAAAGGGGCCCTGAACCATCTCGGACCCCAACTATCCCTGCTCTAAAAGGTACCTCTAAGGCTATGTGCACACGTTGCGGATTTCGATGTGGATCCGCAGCGTTTTTGGAAGGGCAATATTGCATCAAATCCGCAAGTGTAGTGCACTACCAATGTTATTCTAAATGAAGAATTGCTTTGCACTTGCTGCAGAAAAATCCATGCAGATTTGCAGCAGGTTTTTTTCCGCAGCATGTCAATTCTTTTTGCAGCTCTGCAGTGTTTCCGCACCCATTGACTTCCATTGAGTCAGACACATCCGCAGCAAAACCGCAGGTGTAAAAAAGATCTGCGGATGTGGGTGCGAGAAACGCTGCAGATCGGGAGGAGGGAAGTGTGTGGGTGGAGACTATGTGTGTGTCTGTGTGCAGGGATCTGCGTGTATGTGTGGGTCTGTGTGTGTCAGCAGCCATTGTCTGATGGGACTACTGCTCCCATCTGGCTATGAATGCTCACAGTGACAGCTAGCCGATGATGGAAAAGTAGTCCCATCAGACAATGCATGTGTTCAGTGATATAAAAAAAACAAAAAAAACATAGAACATACAGGACATACATTACAGACAGTACATACAACATATAACATATAACATACTCACCGATCACCTAGTCCCCAAAGCCCCCGATCACCAGTAATAAAAACAAGATAATAAACCAACCTATACTTACCTTTCAGCAATAGTCCAGTTAATAACGAGTGTCCAACAACGATCTCCCGTGTAGAACAGTGACATTGGGCCATGTCAGTGGTCTGCAGGGCCTCTGCGATGAACTGACAGGCGGAGGTAATCCTCCGTGATGTATCCCTCTGCCGCTGCCGGGAGGGAGGTCACCCGAGTTCATTCTCACTGGCAGCGCTGTGTGAGAAAATTCCCATGCAGCCTTGCCGTAAAGCGAGCCTGAACTCAGGTAACCTCTTCAGTGATGCACTGCAGGAGCCATTATCTCCTGTCAGTGCATCGTGGGAGGCCCTGTAGAGCAGTGACATCACCTGATGTCACTGTTCTATAGGGGAGATCGTCGTGGGACACTCATTAATTGGACTGCGTCGGAACAGGGAGTACTGTTGGTTTATTTATTTATTTATTTTTTTAGTTTTTGCAGGTGATCGATGGCTTTGGGGAATTAGGCGTGGTTGTAAGTATAGTGAAATTAAGAATATTAAAATACTTTTTTTTCTGACTGTCTTTATTTAACTCTTTTACTACCATAGGATTAGTAATGGATAGGTGTCTTATTGACGCCTCTCCATTACTAACCGGGCTTAATATCACCTTACAATCAAAGGTGACATAGACCCCTTATTACCCCATATGCCACCACTACAGGGCAGTGGAAAGAGAGAGGCTAAGTGCCGGAATTGGTGCCATTTCTGGGGCGGCTGGAGCTGGTATTTGTATATCCATGGCCTGGGTATTAACCCTTTCCCAGGCTACAACCCCCCCTCCCGTTGCTGGCTTTCCCTCTCTGGCGCAGAAAATTGCGTGGGAGCCCAAGGCAATTTTTTCTCTTTTTTTTTTTCTTTAAATTAAAGATATTGAGTGCAGATTTTGCATGTATGTCTTTAACTATTTGTGTACCATTTTACTAGGTTCATTACTAAACATTGACCTTGGTATTAACTACCTATTATCTATCTATTATCTATCTGTCTATGTAAACATTCTTCAATGGAGTATTTAACCCCTTCATGACCCAGCCTATTTTGACCTTAATGACCTTGCCGCTTTTTGCAATTCTGCCCAGTGTCCCTTTATGAGGTAATAACTCAGGAACGCTTCAACGGATCCTAGCGGTTCTGAGGTTGTTTTTTCGTAACATATTGGGCTTCATGTTATTGGTATATTTAGGTTGAGAATTTTTGCGTCTGTTTGTGAAAAAAATGGAAATTTGGCTAAAATTTTGAAAATTTCGCAATTTTCAAATTTTGAATTTTTATTCTGTTAAACAAGAGAGTTATGTGACACAAAATAGTTAATAAATAACATTACCCACATGTCTACTTTACATAAGCACAATTTTGGAAACAAAATTTTTTTTTGCTAGGAAGTTATAAAGGGGTCATTCCACATCAAGTGGACCAGTTTTAAAAATCATCCCCACTCGACCTTCTCCGATTTTGCTGAAAATTTATAAGGATGTACATGTATGTTTGAAAAGAGGTTCTGTAAATTTTTAGGGCCAGATCTCAAATACATTGGGCACTGTTGACCTTTCACTGGAGGTTCCACCAAGCCTCCGGCTTCAGCTAAGAGGATTTTGCAAACTTTGGCACATAGCCATTAGAGTTCTATACTGGCTATGATGCTGAAATTTGGCATACTAGCTCAACTTTTGCTGCTGAACACGATAAAATTATTATCGGCTATGACAAAACAATATTTCGGCCGCAATTTTGTGTCAAAGTAGCTTGAAAAACGCGTCACAAAATTTATGCCAAACTTTGCCCATATATAACTCAAGACCAAAAACCAATAGTAACTGGTGCTTTGCCCTGTACACCAAACATCTACATGACTTTGCATTGCTGCAATATCACGGTCAAAGCATATGTATTTGTGGAAATATTCACACCCACATATGATGAAAAACTTAAAAAAAAACAAATTTTACCTATTTTTAGGTCAAATTTCTCAAAAAGGGTACCCCTAAAATATATTAATTCTGATATCATTAGAAAGAGCACATTTTTCTCTACAAGGATCATTGGTTTTTTTTTGGAGTCTCTCCGCTTAAGAAATAAAAAATGCCACTGAACATGGTGTTATTTATTAATACGCAATGAATGGTAACTGCACTATTCAAACCCTTGCGTTGGTCCATGGTGGTTTTACCACAACCAATTCCCTAAGAATTGGTATTATAATCCTATTAAGAATTGTAATAACGCTGTCTTTCGAGAATTGGCAGCCCCATCGCCTAGGAGCCATGGCCGATAGCCGTGCAAGGCGAGCCTCAGGCGGTCTCTTTATCGCAGGTTCCGAAGCCTGAGGGTGGGTGTCTTTGCCTAGGATCCCAAGCCATAATGTTCAGTCTAAGTGGTCTGGAATTGTTGCTGAATTTGCAACATAATCGGTTCAGAGAAGGTGTATTGTCGGCCCATTGCTGTTGCAGCTGGTGCTGGAATTATTGCAATGATTGACTGCTCGGGAATCCAGCATGTATCATTTCTCACAGGCCAGTGAAAGAAGCTAGCTGGTCCATGAGGATGCATAAAATTTATTAATGCATCATGCTCGTCGACTGAAATTTCAGAAATATTTCCAATCCACTAGTTCCTATTGTAAATGCAGGCAATGTATTGCCCTGGCTGGAGGTTTGCAATTGGCACAAAAGGCATTTCTGATCTGACAGATCTATCTACATGGGCAATGAAAGATGATGGGTCATTTGACACCCTTGAAATGCGAATCTTTTGGTCATCAATTGGCACAAACTGGTGATTTTCTCTTGTTCCAGCAATTGTATGTCCATCTTTGAACCTTTCCTCTTGAACTACCCGTATTTCATCAATTTTTTCTTTTGGAACAAAAAACTTGATTCCATGCAGTTGCTCGTTGCAAAAGTTGAATAAATCCTCCGGGGTCAGTATTTGGTTTTCAGTTGGGCGTTGAAGACTGGCACGAGCTGCCAACCTCTTTGCTGTCCCTCCAATCCCATCACAGGGCGACTTTCCATGACTGGTACCAAAAAAATTCCATTCAGCGCTGATATTGAAATCAGCATTGTGGTGGCACAAGTTGAGAAAAATTTTGAAATTTTTGTACTGGGCTGCAGATCCATCGCTGAAGTAGTGGATATGACGAATCCCATAGATGAGAGTCTTGAGATACTCCACAATTACTGTCAAGAAAGTGTGGACTGCAACTGTGTCATGTGGTGAGCAATCACTGATTATGCACAAGCTGATGTTCTGCTCAGCTTCACCATTTAACTCCTTGAAGTAAATTACAAATGGGTGTACTGTAGCTTGACTATTTTCCCAGTGGAAACATTGAATGACATCTTGAACAATAAATGAGTAATTTTCAGCAAAGTCCATAAGGATCACAAGCTCTCCAGGTCTCAGATTTTCGTTCAACGATTTCAGATAGAAACTTTGATGCTTGGCGATGTAGTGATGGCTACAAAGTTTAGAAACTTTCAAAACCAATTATTCAATGAAATCTTCTATAGTCAGTTGTTTGGTATCAAGCGTGTCTCGATCAGTGCGAATCCATTGTTTGAACTCAATAATATCTTCAGGGTCACTGTTGACAGACACATTGACTAGAAATTCTTTTAAAACTTCAAGACCCGGGCATTTATCACAACGGCCAAGCATACAGTCCTTGGAGTCAATTCCACAGACCATTTTGCATATGAGCTCTTTGTAGTCATCATTGATTGGGCATGCTGCAAGCATTAGTTTGACATTTTGGTGAATGGTACACACACAAACGGAATGTGTTCCAGCAGTTCCATCGGTTACGCACCACTTTGGCCGAAGCTCACAAAACTTGGAAAATCCAATTTCAGGGCCATTCCGATCCCGATAGGCAACAAACATTTTCCTCATATTGCTCAGTAATAGTCACTTTTGCATCTGCTTTTTTCCCCCTGCTATTCGCACTGATAGTCTTTTTTACCAGGGCACATTCGACTGAATTCATCATCCTCAAAAAATGCCTGCACCTTTTTCTTCACTTCCTCAGAAAGTTTCTTGCCACACTTGATTCTAGGTAAGGATAAGATCCCATGTTCACTTTTAAGCTTTCGAGCTTGTTTGACCATTCGTTCAGAGACACCGAAAGTCGTCTGATATAGCCTTAGCGACTATTAGTCGCTATTATTAAAAGCGACTATTACTGAGCAATATGAGGGAAATGTTTGTTGCCTATCGGGATCGGAATGGCCCTGAAATTGGATTTTCCAAGTTTTGTGAGCTTCGGCCAAAGTGGTGCGTAACCGTTGGATCTGCTGGAAAACATTCTGTTTGTGTGTGTGTACCATTCACCAAAATGTCAAACTAATGCTTGCAGCATGCCCAATCAATGATGACTACAAAGAGCTCATATGCAAAATGGTCTGTGGAATTGAATCCAAGGACTGTATGCTTGGCCGTTGTGATAAATGCCCGGGTCCTGAAGTTTTAAAAGAATTTCTAGTCAATGTGTCTGTCAACAGTGACCCTGAAGATATTATTGAGTTGAAACAATGGATTCGCACTGATCGAGACACGCTTTCATACCAAACAACTGACTATAGAAGATTTCATTGAAGAATTGGTTTTGAAAATTTCTAAACTTTGTAGCCATCACTACATCGCCAAGCATCAAAGTTGCTATCTGAAATCGTTGAAGGAAAATCTGAGACCTGGAGAGCTTGTGATCCTTATGGACTTTGCTGAAAATTACTCATTTATTGTTCAAGATGTCATGCAAGGTTTCCACTGGGAAAATAGTCAAGCTACAGTACACCCATTTGTAATTTACTTCAAGGAGTTAAATGGTGAAGCTGAGCAGAACATCAGCTTGTGCATAATCAGTGATTGCTCACAACATGACAGTTGCAGTCCACACTTTATTAACAGTAATTGTGGAGTATCTCAAGACTCTCATCTATGGGATTCGTCATATCCACTACTTCAGCGATGGATCTGCAGCCCAGTACAAATATTTCAAAATTTTTCTCAACTTGTGCCACCACAATGCTGATTTCAATATCAGCGCTGAATGGAATTTTTTTTGGTACCAGTCATGGAAAGTCGCCCTGTGGTGGGATTGGAGGGACAGCAAAGAGGTTGGCAGCTCGTGCCAGTCTTCAACGCCCAACTAAAAACCAAATACTGACCCCGGTGGATTTATTCAACTTTTGCAACGAGCAACTGCATGGAATCAAGTTTTTTTTTTTTGTTCCAAAATAAAAAATTGACGAAATACGGGTAGTTCAAGAGGAAAGGTTCAAAGATGGACATACAATTGCTGGAACAAGAGAAAATCACCAGTTTGTGCCAATTGATGACCAAAAGATTCGCATTTCAAGGGTGTCAAATGACCCATCATCTTTCATTGCCCATGTAGATAGATCTGTCAGATCAGAAATGCCTTTTGTGCCAATTGCAAACCTCCAGCCAGGGCAATACATTGCCTGCATTTACAATAGGAACTGGTGGATTAGAAATATTTCTGAAATTTCAGTCGACGAGCATGATGCATTAATAAATTTTATGCATCCTCATGGACCAGCTAGCTTCTTTCACTGGCCTGTGAGAAATGATACATGCTGGATTCCAGAGCAGTCAATCATTGCAATAATTCCAGCACCAGCTGCAACAGCAATGGGCCGACAATACACCTTCTCTGAACCGATTATGTTGCAAATTCAGCAACAATTCCAGACCACTTAGACTAAACATTATGGCTTGGGAACCAACAAAAGATACCCAATATTAGGCTCGGGATCCTAGGCAAAGACACCCACCCTCAGGCTTCGAAACCTGCGATAGAGACCGCCCGAAGCTCGCCTTGCACGGCTATCGGCCATGGCTCCTAGGCGATGGGGCTGCCAATTCTCGAAAGACAGCATTATTGCAATTCTTAGTAGGATTATAATACTAATTCTTAGGGAATTGGTTGTGGTATAACCACCATGGACCAACGCAAGGGTTTGAATAGTGCAGTTACCATTCATTGCGTATTAATAAATAACACCATGTTCAGTGGCATTTTTCATTTCTTAAACGGAGAGACTCCAAAAAACAAACCAATGATCCTTGTAGAGAAAAATGTGCTCTTTCTAATGATATCAGAATTAATATATTTTAGGGGTACCCTTTTTGAGAAATTTGACCTAAAAATAGGTAAATACTCAAGCTACTTACCAGGTAGCGGTGTTTTCCCAGGAGTCCATGACAGCACTAACGAGAGAGGGGATCCGCCCTTCAGGGACAGGAAACCTACAGAGATAAAAGGGCGGCACCTCTCTCCCGCATCAGTTGGATTACAGAGCATGAGAGGACCTCCATTGATTAGTAACACATAAATATCTTAACACATTTCACCTTGTGACTAAAATTTGTAGAAAATTAACCTACATGAGAATATACTTATCGTGATGAAACCCATACCAGTAGAAAGGGAGGGAATATAGGAGTGCTGTCATGGACTCCTGAAAAACACCGCTACCTGGTAAGTAGCTTGAGTATTTATTCAGTCGTCATGACAGCACTAACGAGAGAATTACAGAGAAAAGAGTATTAGGGTGGGATTACTGCTTCCAGCACCCTTCTACCAAATGTGAGATCGTTGGAGCTACCAAGATCTAATCTATAATGATTCAAGAAAGTAGACGGAGATGACCATGTGGCCGCCTTACATATGTCCTCAATTGACACCTCCGATCTCTCTGCCCAGGAAGATGCCATGGCACGAGTGGAATGAGCCTTTACGCCTTCCGGGACTTCTAGGCCACCTGCTGAATAAGCCAGAGAAATTGCCTCCCTAATCCATCTACTTAAGGTGTTTTTGGATACTCTAAACCCTTTCTTGACTCCCTGATAGGATATAAACAGGGAATTATCTTTTTTCCAGGGATCTGTTAAAGGGAACCTGTCACCTGAATTTGGCGGGACCAGTTTTGGGTCATATGGGCGGGGTTTTCGGGTGTTTGATTCACCCTTTCCTTACCCGCTGGCTGCATGCTGGCCGCAATATTGGATTGAAGTTCATTCTCTGTCCTCCGGAGTACACGCCAGCGCAAGGCAATATTGCCTTGTTCAGGCGTGTACTCCGGAGGGCAGAGAATGAACTTCAATCCAATATTGCGGCCAGCATGCAGCCAGCGGGTAAGGAAAGGGTGAATCAAACACCCGAAAACCCCGCCCATATGACCCAAAACTGGTCCAGCCAAATTCAGGTGACAGGTTCCCTTTAAAGAAATATATTTAAGAAGGCATCTTTTGACATCTAATGTATGGAGTTTGCGTTCCTTTGGGTTTTTAGGATTAGGACAAAAGGTGGGGAGATTTATCTCCTGGAGTCTGTGGAACTTAGAGGCTACTTTTGGGAGATAGAGGGGATCAGTTCTTAATACTACTCTATCTTCTCTAATCTGCATATATGGAGTCAGTCTAGAGAGGGCCTGTAAATCACTAAAGGTACCGTCACACTAAACGATATCGCTAGCGATCCGTGACGTTGCAGCGTCCTCGCTAGCGATATCGTTTAGTTTGACACGCAGCAGCGATCAGGATCCTGCTGTGATGTCGCTGGTCGCTGAATAAAGTCCAGAACTTTAATTTGGTCGTCCGATCGCCGTGTATCGTTGTGTTTGACACCAAAAGCAACGATACCAGCGATGTTTTACACTGGTAACCAGGGTAAACATCGGGTTACTAAGCGCAGGGCCGCGCTTAGTAACCCGATGTTTACCCTAGTTACCAGCGTAAAAGTAAAAAAAACAAACAGTACATACTCACCTGCGCGTCTCCCAGCGTCTGCTTCCTGCTCTGACTGAGATCCGGCCCTAAAGTGAAAGTGAAAGCACAGCGGTGACGTCACCGCTGTGCTGTTAGGGCCGGAGCTCAGTCAGTGTCAGGAAGCAGACGCTGGGAGACGCGCAGGTGAGTATGTACTGTTTTTTTTTTTACTTTTACGCTGGTAACCAGGGTAAACATCGGGTTACTAAGCGCGGCCCTGCGCTTAGCAACCCGATGTTTACCCTGGTTACCCGGGGACCTCGGCATCGTTGGTCGCTGGAGAGCGGTCTGTGTGACAGCTCTCCAGCGATCAAACAGCGACGCTGCAGCGATCGGCATCGTTGTCGCTATCGCTGCAGCGTCGCTTAATGTGACGGTACCTTAACTCTCCTAGCCGACGTAAGAGCAATCAAAAGAGCTGTTTTTAAGGACAGGATCTTTATAGATGCAGATTCTAAAGGTTCAAAGGGGGGTTCCGTTAACGCTGAGAGGACTAAGTTTAAGTCCCACGGGGCTAGTCTTTTCTTAACGATGGGTCTTGATCTAGCGGCCGCTTTAATAAAACGAGCAATCCAATAATTTTTAGCTAACCCGCAATTATACAGCGCCCCTAAGGCTGAAACCTGGACTCTAAGGGTGCTTGTAGCTAGCCCCATCTCGAGACCTTTCTGCAGGAACTCCAAGATCTTTGGAATATTAGCTTTCTGACTGATAACCGATCCTGAGACCGAAAGGAATTTTCTCCAGATTCTTACATAAATATTTGTTGTGGAATTTTTTCTGCTTTTTAATAGGGTATTAATAAGACCCTCTGAAAAACCCTTTTTTCTTAGTAATGACCCTTCAAATCCCACGCCGTCAGATGTAAACTGGCCACTCGTGGATGGAAGACCGGACCCTGTGAGAGGAGGTCTGGGAGTTCTGGGAGAATCCACGGTTGAGAAATGGACATTTTCCTCAGCCAAGGAAACCACGGCCTCTTGGGCCAGAACGGCGCTATCAAAATTACATGAGCTTTGTCCTCCCGAATCTTCCTGAGGACTATCGGGATCAAGTTCAACGGGGGAAAGGCGTAGGCTATTTCGAAGTGCCAAGGAATCAGGAGAGCATCCACCGCCACCGGATTGTCTCTGGGGTTTAGGGAACAAAATCGACGACATTTTTTGTTTTCTTTGTTGGCGAAGAGGTCTATCTGTGGGTACCCCCAACGATGGGTGATCTGATCGAAGATGACCTGATTGAGCACCCAATCTCCTTGCCCGAGCTTTCTGCGACTTAGAAAGTCGGCTACAACGTTGTGTTTCCCTTTTATGTGCAGTGATGTGAGTGACCGTAGATGATTCTCGGCTATCTGTAAGATACGACCCGATACCTCCATTAAGGACCTGGATCGGGTTCCCCCTTGGTGGTTAATGTAAGCTACCGTTACCTGATTGTCTGAGAATAGTCTGACGTGATGGTCCTGTAAGGATATAAGGAAATGTCTCAGAGCTCGTTCTACGGCTAACAACTCTTTGAGGTTAGATGACAAGTTCTGTTCGGAGGGTGACCAAACCCCCTGGACCCACATCTCGCCCATATGCGCCCCCCATCCCGTGGGACTAGCATCTGTGGTTAATACTCGCGATATTTGGTTTATCCAGGGAACCCCCTTACGCAGGTTTGGAGCGTGTAACCACCAACGTAAGGACTGAATAGTGGAATCCGACAAGGAAAGAAAACTATCCAAGTGACCCTCTAACAGACGAGTGTTGTACAGAACCTCCCACTGTAGGACCCTGGTGTGGTACTGGGCCCAACGTACTGCCGGGATACACGACGTGAGTGAGCCTAACAGTGACATTGCTCCCCTCAATGTTATTACCGGATTAGCAATCACTCTAAGAATCTGTCGTTGGATTTTTTCCAACTTAACGTCCGGTAGACGGCATTCTTGTAACCTCGAGTCCAATATGAGACCCAGGAATTCTTGAACCTCTAGAGGCTGCAACCGCGATTTTTTAAAATTGATTATCCACCCCAACCTTTGCAAGGCTGCAATTACTTTGTGTAGTTGGGACGTGCAGTGTGATTCAGAGTTTCCTATTATTAATAGGTCATCGAGATATGGAACTATGAGAATATCCTGCTCATGGAGATGCGCCATAACCTCCACCATTATTTTAGTGAACACCCGAGGGGCCACCGCGACACCAAAGGGGAGTGCCTTGTATTGGAAGTGTCTTATCGTTTCCCCTAAGAGGACTGCAACTCTTAAATAACACTGGTGGTCTACGTGTATGGGGACGTGATAATATGCGTCTTTCAGATCTAAGACGACCATAAAACACCCGCCAAACAATAACTTTATTGCAGACTTGACCGACTCCATTTTAAATGACGGGATCCACAAAAACCTATTTAGGCCCTTAAGGTTTATAATTGTGCGAAAGGTATTATCTGTCTTCTTAATCAAGAAGAGGGGGGAATAGAATCCTTTACCCCTTTGTACTTCAGGAACCTCCACCAAAACGCCTTTCTGTTGGAGTTCCTGGACCTCAGTCTCCAATGCCAGCTGTTCTGTGGAGGAAGAACGCATTGGTGTTACTAGAAACCTGTCGTCCGGAGTGAATTGAAAGTCAAACTTTAGTCCAGACTCAACAATGTTCAGGACCCACGGGCTATTGGAAATAATACGCCATGCCGGATAGAAGGCTAGAAGCCTGCCTCCTACCCGGTCCGCCAGTCATTGTGGCTTCCTGTTGTCTCTAAAGGAATTAAACATGTAGCCTCTACCTTTCTTTTTATTGGCGTCATATCTGGATCTTTCTCTATTTGGTCTTGTTCGATCAAACCACCTCCTATTAGTGTCTCTTCTGTAAGTGGGCCTACCCAGGTAGGGAAAACGCTTCTTACTGTCTCCCGCTTTTTCTAATAATTCGTCCAGGACCGGACCGAATAAGTGCTCTCCCACGCACGGAATGTTGCATAATTTGGATCTGGCCTGCATGTCTCCTTGCCAACATTTCAGCCAGATTGCTCTACGGGCTGAATTAGAGAGTGCGGCCGACCTAGCCGCCAATTTAACTGAGTCCGCTGAAGCATCAGCAAGGTAAGCCGCAGCCCCCTGAATCATAGAGAGGGAGGATAATATTTCATCTCTCGGGGTTTTGTCCTTCAGCTGACCCTCCAGGCTATCCAACCACACCATCATAGAGCGTGCCGTGCAGGTGGCAGCAATTGATGGTCTGAGAGCCCCTGCTGAAGTTTCCCAGGCTCCCTTGAGAAACACATCTGCTCTCCTGTCCAGTGGGTCCTTTAAAGTCCCCAGATCCTCAAACGGTAGAGAGGATTTTTTAGAAGCCTTGGCTACAGCAGCATCAAGCTTCGGGGCTTTATCCCACGTGGCCGATGCAGACTCCTCGAACGGATACTTCCGTTTAAAGGATGGAGGAAGAGAACCTTTCCTTTCCGTTTTTTTCCATTCTCTGGAAATTAGGGCGCTAACTTTCTCCACCACCGGAAAGCAACGGCGGGATTTACGGTCCAGACCTCTGAACATGACATCCTGCATGGATTTCTCTGGCGGCGTCTGCTCAATTCCAATTGTATTATTTACCGCTTTAACGAGGCGGTCTATGCGGTCAAAAGAAAAACAAGAATGTTCGTATTCAGAGCCCGAGGAGGATACTGATGAGGGAGAGGCTTCCGACTTCAGATCTCCTAAGTCACTCTCGTGTGAACTTGGGGATCCAGGGTCTATTATTTTAGACCCCCTATTATGAGATTGAGATCTTGTAGAGCTTCTAATCTCTTGTCTAACAATCTGTCTTAGACTAGAAGCGAAATCTGGTGTCTCTTCCGCTATTAGACGCTGGATACACGGACCACATAGTCTTTTAACGTATTCGTCAGGGAGAGGAATACCACATTCTGCACATTCCTTGTGCTTGGATTTAGAGGACCGCTTTTTTCCCTGATGTAAAAAAAGGGAATAAGGAGGGACACCAATCACTAAGTGAACTTTCACGATGATCACTTACCCCTACAGTGTCCAAGTGGTACCGAAGATTGCGGGGGGACCCTCTCCACCGAAGCAATATCCATCCGGCTTGAGGACTTTCCGGCTTTAGCAGATTGATCAGCTCTACCTCCAGGACGACTACTGCCACTAGAACGTCGCTGGGTGTTTGCTGCATGGGGCTTCTCCAGGGGTTGACACTGCTGCTCAGAAGGCAACTGCTCCTGCTCCTGAGACTCCATTGTAACAATGGATATGAAGCATGAGGCAGCCATCATTGAATCCTTAAGTAGCCGGCCCCCTAAAGGTACCTCCCCCTGATGGGGGACAGCAGGCCAATCCTGGTGAACTGCCTGGTACAAGCCGGCGTGTGGGAGGCCCCTCCCTTTCCCAAGACCCCCGCCAATGGTACTCACGACATCCGTCCGGAAGTACCGCCGCAAGTTGCAACCGAAAACATCCCCACGCCGACTATTCAGGGAAGATCGCCGGGCGCCGCCATGTTTTCCCTCAGTGAAACGCACTGCGCATGCGCCGGGCGTCATTGCCTCTTGCCGAACTAAGCACCGCCCCCCTATGCGCGTCACCTCCGGTGTGACGCTTCCGGGACGCTGAGCGCAGCGCTCGTGCTGCTTAGGACGCCGGTGCAGAGGGGAAGCTCCAGCCCCAGCGCCGGCAGCCAGGGAACCGCCGCTGCGATGTGCACTACCAGCGGAAAAATGTGCCCGTGCCCCTTAGTACGCCGTTGCAGAGGGGACGCTCCAGCGCACAGTGCCGGCCGCAAAGGTACCGCCGCTGCGATATGTGCCACCAGCCGGGAATACTAGATACATCCTTAGATTCGGAGGGCCTCCCACACAATACTCACCCGCACCTGGCGATGGGACACCACTCGAGACAGCACTCCCCCTGAAGGCTGCTCCTGCCGTGCTGTTGCCTACCCCCACAGCCCTCTGTGGTGCGGCACTTCCAGCGTCGCGATCAACACCGGGGAAAGGGCCATCCCGCCTCCAGGATCGGTGAGTCGGACCTGGGTCTCAATTTCTTCGCCTTTCTTCAAAAGGCCTCTGCAGGGTCCCCTGTCAGGGACAGGAAACCAACTGATGCGGGAGAGAGGTGCCGCCCTTTTATCTCTGTAGGTTTCTTGTCCCTGAAGGGCGGATCCCCTCTCTCGTTAGTGCTGTCATGACGACTGAATAAAATTTGTTTTTTTTAAGTTTTTCATCATATGTGGGTGTGAATATTTCCACAAATACATGCGCTTTGACCGTGATATTGCAGCAATGCAAAGTCATGTAGATGTTTGGTGTACAGGGCAAAGCACCAGTTACTATTGGTTTTTAGTCTTGAGTTATATATGGGCAAAGTTTGGCATAAATTTTATGTGACGCGTATTTCAAGCTACTTTGACACAAAATTGCGGCCGAAATATTGTTTTGTCATAGCCGGTAATAATTTTATCGTGTTCAGCAGCAAAAGTTGAGCTAGTATGCCAAATTTCAGCATCATAGCCAGTATAGAACTCTAATGTCTATGTGCCAAAGTTTGCAAAATCCTCTTAGCTGAAGCCGCAGGCTTGGTGGAACCTCCAGTGAAAGGTCAACAGTGCCCAATGTATTTGAGATCTGGCCCTAAAAATTTACAGAACCTCTTTTCAAACATACGTGTACATCCTTATAAATTTTCAGCAAAATCGGAGACGGTCGAGTGGGGACCACTGGTCCACTTGACATGGAATGACCCAAAGGTTAAAATTTGACCAGCAATTTCTCATTTTTACAATGAAATTTACAAAACCATTTTTTTTTAGGGACCACCTCACATTTGAAGTGAGTTTGAGGGGTCTATATGGCTGAAAATAACCAAAAATGACACCATTCTAAAAACTGCACCCCTCAAGGTGCTCAAAACCACATTCAAGAAGCTTATTAACCCTTCAGGTGCTTCACAGCAGCAGAAGCAACATGGAAGGAAAAAATGAACATTTAACTTTTTAGTCACAAAAATGCAACAATTTTTTTTTCCCAAGGGTAAAAAGAGAAACTGGACCCCAAAAGTTACTGTACAATTTGTCCTGAGTACACCGATACCTCATATGTGATAACAAACCACGGTTTGTGCACACGCCAAGGCTCGGAAGGGAAGGAGCGCCATTTGACTTTTGAATGAAAAATTAGCTCCAATCGTTCGCGGACACCATGTCGCGTTTGGAGAGCCCCTGTGTGCCTAAACATTGGAGCTCCCCAACCTGTGACCCCATTTAGGAAACTAGACCCCCCCTAAGGAACTTATCTAGATGCATAGTGAGCACTTTGAACTCCCAGGTGCTTCACAAATTGATCCGTAAAAATGAAAAACTACTTTTTTTTTTTTTCACAAAATTTTTTTAGCCTCATTTCCACATGGGCAACAGGATAAAATGGATCCTAAAATGTATTGGGCAATTTCTCCTGAGTACACTGATACCTCACATGTGGGGGTAAACCACTGTTTGGGCACACGGCGGGGCTCGGAATGGAAGGAGCGCCATTTGACTTTTTGAATGATAAATTAGCTCCAATCATTAGCGGACACCATGTCGCGTTTGGAGAACCCCTGTGTGCCTAAACATTGGAGCTCCCCCACATGTGACCCCATTTTGAAAATTAGACCTCCCATGGAACTAATCTAGATGTGCGGTGACCACTTTAAACCCCCAAGTGCTTCACAGAAGTTTATAACGCAGAGCTGTGAAAATAAAAAATCATTTTTCTTTCCTGATGTTTTAGCAAGCAATTTTTTATTTTCACAAGGGTAACAGGAGAAATTGGACCCCAAAAGTTGTTGCCCAGTTTGTCCTGAGTACACTGATACCCCATATGTGGGGGTAAACCACTATTTGGGCACACGTCGGGGCTCGGAAGGGAAGTAGTGACTTTTGAAATGCAGACTTTGATGGAATGGTCTGCGGGCGTCATGTTGCATTTGCAGAGCCCCTGATGTGCCTAAACAGTAGAAACCCCCCACAAGTGACCCCATTTTGGAACCTAGACCCCCCAAGGAACTTATCTAGATGTGTGGTGAGAACTTTGAACCCCCAAGTGCTTCACAGACGTTTATAATGCAGAGCCGTGAATATAAAAAATAATTTTTCATTCCTCAAAAATTATGTTTTAGCAAGCAATTTTTTATTTTCGCAAGGTTAACAGGAGAAATTGGACCCCAATAATTGTTGCCCAGTTTATCCCGAGTATGCTGGTACCCCATATGTGGGGGTAAACCACTGTTTAGGCGCACGTCGGAGATCGGAAGGGAGGTAGCACCATTTGACTTTAACGCAAGATTGGCTGGAATCAATGGTGGCGCCATGTTGCGTTTGGAGACCCCTGATGTGCCTAAACAGTGGAAACCCCTCAATTCTAACTCCAAATCTAACCCCAACACACCCCTAACCCTGACCACAAGCCTAATCTTAACCCGATTTCCAACCCTAGCCCTAATTCCAACCCTAACTCTAATTCCAACCGTAACCCTAAGGCTATGTGCCCACGTTGCGGATTCGTGTGAGATTTTTCCGCTCCATTTTTGAATAATCTGCAGGTAAAAGGCACTGCGTTTTACCTGCGGATTTCCAGTGTTTTTTGTGCGGATTTCACATGCGGATTCCTATTGAAGAACAGGTGTAAAACGCTGCGGAATCCGCACAAAGAATTGACATGCTGCGGAAAATACAACACAGCGTCTCCGTGCGGTATTTTCCGCACCATGGGCACAGCGGATTTGGTTGTTCATAGGTTTACGTGGTACTGTAAACCTGATGGAAAACTGCTACGAATCCGCAGCGGCCAATCCGCTGCGGATCCGCAGCCAAATCCGCACCGTGTGCACATAGCCTAATTCTAACCCTAACCCTAGCCCTAACCCTAAAACCCTAACCCTAGTGAAGAAAAAAAAAAATTTCTTTATTTTATTATTGTCCCTACCTATGGGGGTGATAAAGGGGGGGGGGGGGGGTCATTTACTATTTTTTTGATCACTGTGATAGGTTTTAATCACAGTGATCAAAGTGTACCTGGAACGAATCTGCCGGCCGGCAGATTCGACGGGCGCACTGCACATGCGCCCGCCATTTTGGAAGATGGCGGCACCCATGGAGAAGAAGGACCGACACCGGGAGGCTCGGTAAGTATGAGGGGGTGGGATCGGAGCACGGGGGTGGATCGGAGCACGGGGGGTGGATCGGAGCACGGGGGGTGGATCGGAGCACGGGGGGTTGGATCGGAGCACGGGGGGTTGGATCGGAGCACGGGGGGTTGGATCGGAGCACGGGGGGTTGGATCGGAGCACGGGGGGTTGGATCGGAGCACGGGGGTAGCGGACAGGAGGATGGGGGAGCGGACAGGAGGACAGAGGGGAGTACGAGACAGAACGAGGACCGGGGAGGAGATCGGTGGCGGGGGGCACATCAGGGTTTCCAGCCATGGCCGATGATATTGCAGCATCGACCATGGCTGGACTGTAATATTTCACCACTTTTCATAGGTGAAATATTACGAATTGCTCTGATTGGCTGTTGAAAGTGAAACAGCCAATCAGAGCGATTGTAGCCACGGGGGGTGAAGCCACCCCCCCTGGGCTGAAGTACCACTCCCCCTGTCCCTGTAGGTCGGGTGAAATTGGAGTTAACCCTTTCACCCGACCTGCAGGGACGCGATCATTCTGTGACACAGCATATGCGTCACAGGTCGGATTGGCACCGACTTTCATGACGCATACGCTGTGTCACAGGTCGGGAAGGGGTTAAAATAAGAGGATGGACAAAAATAACATCAATTTTTTTTGTTAAATAATAGATCTTTATGTAGGTTACAAAAACGCATCAAAACCCGCATGAAAAAAAATGCATGAAAATCCGCACAAAAAAGGAGTTTTTTGTGTATTCACCGTAAAATCTCTTTCTCTTAGTCTCTAATTGGGGGACACAGGACCATGGGTGTTATGCTGCTGTCCACTAGGAGGCGACACTATGTATAATCTGAAAAAGATTAACCGTGGCTTCTCCTCTGCAGTATTCACCCCTGGATGGCGTCAGCCTTCTCCAGTTTTGTGCAAAAGCAGTAGGAGGAATGTAACATGAATAACATAACCATGCCTATAAGAAGGCAACTATGTACGAGCTCAAGAAAAACAATAGGAGAACTCAACAGTAACAATGGCCCGGGAAGGGCAACAGGGTGGGAGCTGTGTCCCCCAATTAGAGGCTAAGAGAAAGATTTTACGGTGAGTACACAAAAATCTCCTTTACTCTGTTCGCCTCATTGGGGGACACAGGACCATGGGACGTCCTCAAGCAGTCCCTGGGTGGGAAGGAATGGAAGAATATTGTGCAGACAGGCCCCTATGCTTGGGGCACCGCCGCCTGCAGAACACATCTAGCCAGGCTCACATCCGCTGAGGACTGGGTATGAATCCTGTAGTGTTTAGTAAAGGTGTGCAGGCTAGTCCAAGTGGCCGCCTTCACACTTCTTGTGCCGAAGCCTGGTGCCGAATAGCCCAGGAGGCCCCTACCGCCTGTGTAGTGTGTGCCATAATACCGGCTGGAAGAGAAGAATTCTTAAGGCGGTAGGCCTCTTGTATGGTGGATGTGATCTACCTGGCAAGGGTAGCTTTGGAAGCTGGCAGACCCTTGCGGCCGCCTTCCGGAAGAAGGAAAAGAGAATCAGACCTCCAGAAGGACGCAGTCCGAGACACATATATACGCAATGCCCTGACAAGGTCAAGCATATGCAGAGCCTTCTCCACTCTATGAACCGGGACCGGACAAAGGGAAGGCAGAGAAATTTCCTCATTGAGATGGAAATTGGACACAAACTTCGGAAGGAAGGATGGGACCGTACGGAGAACTACCTTGTCCTGGTGAAAAGTCAGGAAGGGCCTTCTGCAGGAGAGTGCTGTCAGTTCAGACATCCTGCATAACGAGGAGATTGCCACCAGGAAAACCACCTTCTGGGATAGAAGGCGGAGCGGGACCTCCTTAAGGGGTTCGAAGGGTGGTTCCTGCAATTCTGTCAGGACCAGGTTGAGGTCCCACGTTTCTAGTGGTCGTCTGTAGGGGAGGACCAATCTGGAAACCCCCTGAAGGAATGTCCTTACTTGCGGCTTGGTAGCAATGCGCCTTTGAAAGAGCACAGAGGCCTGAAACCTGGCTCTTAAGCGAGCCCAGGGACAGCCTGGCCTCCAGACCCGATTGGAGAAAACCAAGTAGTTTGGGAATAAGGGAATGGGGTCTGGCCACGAGATTTGCACCAGGTAAAGAAAGCTTTCCAGGTACGGTAATAGATCTTGGCAGAAGCTGGCTTCCGTGCCCCGATCATGGTCCCAATAACGTCCGGCGAGAGCCCTGGGTGGGTTAGAACCCAGGTTTCAAGGGCCACGCCATCAAATTGAGGGCCCCTGAGTTCTGGTGGTAGAATGGGTCTTGTGATAGAAGATCCCGGCGGTCGGGGAGGCACCAGGGGGCGTCTGCTGTAAGTTGTAGGATGTTGATGGGCATGGTCGCTTCCACTGGGGACCACGTGCCCTGTGGTGTAGGTGTGTGAAGGTGAAAATATATTTTCTTATATACCTTTTTGTACTGCTATACACTCATACTGTGAAACAATAAGTTTTTCCTATGCTTGCAGATATAACTGTATTTAAAATGGCTGCCAGTATTCACCTTTATCTTTGTCATGTATGTAATACTAAAACTTGTTTTTTGGTGTATTTGTGTGTATTAGGAAATTCTGCACTAGGATAACTAATGATGAAACCAAAAGCGTTGCCACCCCTGCTCTTCTCTACACCGATTTTACAAAGTTACCTGATGAAGATGTTGAAGCCAAGCGTATGGCTATCTTCAAAGGATCCCCACTACTGTTAATAATTGTTATTCGTAAATTCTAGTATACAGGGGGGACGGGTGCGCCGCAACAGCTATGGCTGGTAACATGGCACCAGTCATGTGAAGACCAGTATCCCTCGAGCTTATAGCTTGGGATAGTACCTCTGATGCTGGACATTAATTAACAAAATTTATCTAGGGGGGAATGTGAAGGAAGAAATTAAGAAAGATTCTCCATTTTGTGCTTTTCGACTCCATTTTGTTGTTTTGATATAAATTTTGTTAGTAGGCTAAAATTTACAGCTGTTATGAGACCTTGATGAGACCTTGATTGTTGCAATCTAAACAGAATATGAGACTGAGAGTGTATTGTTCTATGAAGCTTTGACGCACAGATTGTTCATGCATTCTTATAGGCTAAGAACCGTGAGCGTGTTCTTGTGCTGATTGGTTGAAGTATGATTTCTATGACTATGAAAACTCATACTCATTAAACGGGGGCCAGAGATCTGCTCGATCCCCCATACAGAGACACACGTCTCCGTCTGGTCATTTTCAGTTGCCGGCAACACCTTATATATTAATTTGGAAATCACTGGGTTAACCGTGAAGGATCACTTTAAATCCTCCCTCAACAGGTGCACCGCACCCCAACCGGTCAGGCTCGCATCGGTGGTCAGAACCTTCCATTGACCTGCGAGAAAGGATTTCCCCTTTGCTAGCGAAGTTGGCTTGAGCCACTATTGCAGGGACCTCCTGGTTGACGTTAGCTGGAACTCCCTGTCGAGAGAAAAGGGATTCCTGTCCCAGGACTTGAGAATGGCTAGTTGGAGAGGTCTGAGGTGAAACTGGGCCAATGGGACCGCTTCTATTGCTGCCCCCATCCTGCCGAGGACTCATGGCAAACCGGAGAGATCGAGGGGGTTTGTGGAGGAGGGTGTGAACTCCTAGGCGGAGAGCCAGTGCCTTGTCCTTGGGAAGGAGCACTAGACCCTTGGAGGTATTGAATAGCATTCCCAGGAATGTCAGAGACTGACTCAGGATTGGTGATGACTTTGGTAGGTTGACTAACCAGCCCATGCGACTCAGTGTCAGTTGTGATTGAGACGCTGAACTCGCACTCCTTGAAGGTTGGAGCCTTGATGAGTAGATCATCCAAGTATGGAACGACCACTATGCCTCTGGAG
This sequence comes from Ranitomeya variabilis, assembly GCF_051348905.1. Lineage (NCBI taxonomy): Eukaryota > Metazoa > Chordata > Amphibia > Anura > Dendrobatidae > Ranitomeya > Ranitomeya variabilis. Next base: position 122,910,429 of record NC_135236.1, on the reverse strand, counting down.
TGCAGGACGTCCATGGTGGCTGCCATGACTTTGGTAAACACTCTGGGAGCCGTGGCGAGTCCGAACGGGAGAGCCACGAACTGGTAGTGGTCCTGGTCGATTACGAACCTGAGAAATCTCTGATGGGCAGGAGCAATCGGTATATGCAGGTATGCGTCTTGTATGTCTATAGAGGCAAGATATTCTCCCTTCTTCATGGACGCAATGATGGACCGGAGGAACTCCTTGCGGAAGTGACGGACCCGTACATATTTGTTGAGTTGTTTTAGGTCCAGTATGGGCCGTACGCTGCCTCCTACCTTGGGGACTACGAATAGATTGGAGTAGAACCCTTGGAAGCACTCGGCCGTGGGGACCGGTACCATGACTCCTGCTTGAAAAAGCGATGAGACCGCTTGTTGAAAGGCATGAGCCTTGGCTGGTGGTTTTGGGGGAACAGAGAGGAAGAATCGGTCCGGTGGGTTGGAGGTGAACTCTATCTTGTATCCGGAAGACACTAGTTCCCTGACCCACCTGTCTTCTGTAATAGGCAGCCAGACTTGATGAAAGAGCAAAAGTCGGCCGCCTACGGGTGTGGTGTCTTCCGGAGTCCGTTAGTCATGATGAGGATAAAGTCTGAGATTTTCCTTCTCTGGGCTTAGACTGGCCTGCTTTTGTCTGCCAGGTCCTGTCCGACCTTTGCGTCGATCGTGAGTTGTCCCTGTGTGGGGAACGGTTACGATTTTGTGCTGGACGCGATACGGACCAGCCCGAGGAGTTCCGGAAGGATCGAAATCGAGTTTGGTTACGCTTCTTTTAAGTGCATTTAGGTTTCAGTTGTGGAAGAGAGGTACTCTTACCCCCGGTGGCGTTGGATATCATCGTGTCCAACTGTTCACAGAAAAGTAGCCCACTGAGGTAGGGGAGGTGCGTGAGGGACTTCTTTGAGGCTGCGTCTGCTTTCCATTCCCGCAGCCAGAGGATACGCCGAATTGTGATGGCGTTTGATGCTATCTCCGCTACGCCCCTTGCTGAATCCAGAGCTGCATGAAGCATGTAATCTGCTACAACTGCTATTTGAACCGCTTGGTCTGACAGCTCAGGAGCGGATGCTTGGAGGCCAGCTTGTAAATTTTTGGCCCAGGCGAAAAAACCTGAACGTGTGCACATACCCTTAAGGATCGCCTTAAACTCTGGGTGGTTAGAGAAAACCTTAGGCGGCTTCAGAGGTCCTTCAAAGGAAATCTTGTGTTCTGGGGCCTCTGGTGGCGGATCAGAAATGTCCAGCACCCGATGAATGTTAGAGATTATGTCCTCAACTAGCGCTGTATTGCTAGGGGGATTGGGATCAGGGACCCCTCCGTTTCCCTGTCTGAGTCACAGATGCCTTCCGAATCGTGTGTGTCACTGAGGCGTCCACTGCTGGGTGAGCTGGGGAGGAGGCCTTCTCTGGTCGGGGATTGCGGAGATCTGGATTGTCTGCCCCTGGAAGGAGACGGTCTAGATCAGAGGTGTCAAACTGCATTCCTCGAGGGCCGCCAACAGGTCATGTTTTCAGGATTTCCTTGTATTGCACAGGTGATAATTTAATCACCTGCACAGAATGATTCCAGCACCTTGTGGAACGCTAAGGAAATCCTGAAAACATGACCTGTTGGCGGCCCTCGAGGAATGCAGTTTGACACCTCTGGTCTAGATGACCTGGAACTACGGTGTCTTTCTCTAGAAGGGGAAGACCGTGTGCTATGGGATGACATAGATGGATTTGACCTATGGGTCCGCTTGCGTCCTGACCTAGACGTGGATGTGCCAGGGTCGTGCTGTTCCTGAGTCAAGCTCTCCATTTGCTGGGTAACGGTCATAGCCGAGGCATGACTCTGCAGAGCCTGAAGCAATGTGGAGGTAAGGTTATCTATAGACTGCGTCAGATTGCGACATCTGAGTGACCCATTCCGGCGTGGCATTAGACACCGAAGCATTGGCAGGGGCTTCTTGGGGCTCTGACACAATAGTCTGGATGCAGTCCTGGCAGTGCGGGTACGTGCTTCCACTGCGGAGAGCGGTCCTGCAGGCTGTGCAGAACGCATAATAGCAGTCCAGCCTGGTTCTCTTGGACCTTGAGCCCGGCATAGTGCACAGAGTGCAGAAGGGCTGGCTATGCAGAGGACCCTTCAGGGGTAGCTATGCAGAGGAACCTATAGGGGAGCCTTATAGGGAATATGGATTCACAGTAGAGTAAAAAAATCCAGCTGTGATCTTACCCCACCAGTTTGCCCCTAGGTCCAGCGCCGAAGATCCACAGTCCTGTGCCCCCAGGAGACTGGCTGGCCTGGTCCGGCTGACTGGGAGATGCAGGGTTAATCTGCAGCAGAAATGGCCACCGAGAAGAAGAGGAAGGGGGAGAAAGAGGGCGGAGAGCTGAAAAAGGCGTCAGAGCTGTGTAAAAACGCGCCCAGCTCTGCCGCCCAGAGGAGGCGGCGGCTTCAGCTAGGTCGAAGCCGGGGCCTAAATTAGATGCCTGATGCCCAGAAAGGCTCCAGGCCGGCGCTAAAGTCCGGGAGGGGGTCGGATCTTAAGCGGACCCCCCTGGATTTAACGGCAGGATAGCGGTGGGGCTATAAGAGGAAGTGGGGGCCCGGTGAGGGGTCCCCCTGAGGCAGTATAGAGCTGGTGCTGCCGCAGAGACAGGGGCGCAGGGAGCCCTGTGTCTCTATTGTGCCATGCCTGCACGCACTCCCCCCCGGCCCCGACAGGAGCCCACAGCTGGGCTGGGGTCCTTGGATGCAGGCACAGTGTGCTGGCCCATTGCTGGGAGCTGCAGAGTGCTGCCAGTACAGGCCCTACCTGAGGCGTCTCAACCTAATGCCCCCAAAGGGGGATTAGGGAGGGTGCTGCTGTAACCTTCAGGGGGCTTTATCCCCGCCTCGACCCAGAAACCAAAAGGAATTGGGGAAGAAGGGGGGGGGGGGTCTCGACTTTGAACCAGCACCCGAGGGACTGGGGAAGGAGCGACATGGGGAAATAGCCATCTCAACTTCAACCGGGCACCCCATAAAAAGGGGTCCGAGGAAGGAGCCATGCCGGGAGTCTCACAGGAGACCCACTTTTCTTCATCTGTAATCCATCGGAAAAAAACGGAGTAGAAAAAAATTTGGGGTGCTTCCTATGCGACACTAAGCAAAAACTGGAGAAGGCCGACGCCGTCCAGGGGTGAATACTGCAGAGGAGGAGCCACGGTTAATCTTTTTCAGATTATGCATAGTGTCGCCTCCTAGTGGACAGCAGCATAACACCCGTGGTCCTGTGTCCCCCAATGAGGCGACAGAGTAATACATAAAAGCATCAGAAAATGTGCTGATTTTTACCTGCGTTTTCCGCCAAGAGATGCAGATTCTGTGCAGAAAATTCTGCAGACAAATCTGCAACATGTGCACATATCCTAAAGGTGAGGAGGTTTGGGCCACCAGCCTTTCTGTTCTCCTGTTATTCCCTAAGCTGTCCCCTCCTCTGAGAGATCTACGACAGAAATGCTAGTGTATCAACATGTAAAACAGACAGGAATAACAGAAAGCAACAAACATACAAAACACTCACCAAAAAGAGAGGTACAGTACATAGGGAAGGATAGGAACGTACCAACCAAATGGGAATAGGATAATAAGGAAAGCAAACACCCAGAAAGAGCACCAACAGTCTCCAGTAGCAACAACAAACTTCAATTCAGCACTTCGTCTCCCAGGAGCTAGGAAGCAAAGCTTTCACTGGCAAGGAAGAGACGGTCTGACCAGATTTTATGGGGGGAGGAAAGGACCAGGTCAGGCACAGCTGTGAGATGGAGATGCAAGGAACCACCTCTTCAGCACCAAAGGAAAAGTAAGCCATTTAATATGAAACACAAACTAAATGAAAGAGCTGTGATTCACAATAAATAGTGATCTTCTAACCCCAGATCTCCCAGGAGGATGTGACCACCTTGTGACACCAAGTCACAGTCCAGACCTAAATCCCATTGACAATCTGTGATAACACTTGAAAATTGCTGTTCACAGACGCCTCCATAAAATCTCACTGAGCTAGATGTGCAAAGCTGGGAGAGATATACCCCAAAGGACTTGCAGCAGTAATTGCAGCAAAATGTGGTCCTACAAAGTATTGACTCTGGTCACATTTCAGATTTATATTTTTAAAATATTGAGAAAACCATGTATCAATTCCTTTACACTTTACAAATGCTTGCTACTTTGTTATCATATCACATAAAATCTCAATAATACACTTAAATGTGTGTGTGTGTGTGTGTGTGTGTGTGTGTGTGTGTGTGTGTGTGTGTGTGTGTGTGTAAGGCTACTTTCACACTAGCGTTAACTGCAAACCGTCTCAAAACGTCTTTTTTCAGAAAAAACGCATCCTGCAAAAGTGTTTGCAGGATGCGTTTTTCCCCATAGACTTGTATTGGCGACGTATTGCGACGGATTGGCATACGTCGTACGACGGATGCGTCGAAATTTGACGACACGTCGTCGGCAAAAAACGTTGATTGTAACGTTTTTTGTCTCCGCCTAAAAAACGTGTCGCTACGCATCCTGCGGCATGTGTCGTTGGCTACAATGGAAGCCTATGAGCGACGGATGCGTCGGGACACGTCGTACGACGCAATGCAGCGCTGCAATACGTTTTTTACACTGAGCATGCTCAGAAGCTGGATTTTGTTGCCAATTAGCCAGACATCCCCAAATCTATATAAACCTGCCCTGGGCTATGATATCCTATCTTATCATATCCTATCCTATCCTATCCTATCACTATGATATCCAGGCGATTCGTCTCAAATATTACGTCATACCAAACTCGCAATCCTCCCAAGAACACCTTCCATCGCTGCCACAAAACTAAAACCCACAAAGATGGGCTGTAAAAACAGTAACTATATAGTTTTCCATATTTTCCAGTAGACAATCAAATTTGGGAGCCTCCCATTTTAAAAACGGATCCGTCGTAAAAACGGATGCAACGGATGGTAAAAACGGATGCAACGTATGCAACGCATCCAGTATTTCGACGGAAACGTTTAGCGGATTTGCGACGGATCCGTCAAAATGCTGTATGCGTTGCACACGTTTTTCACTTTTTTGACGCATCCGTTTTTTTGGCAAAAAAGACGTTTTGAGACGGTTTGCAGTTAACGCTAGTGTGAAAGTAGCCTAACATGAAAAAAAAAAAATGTGGAAACGTTTATGAAGTATGAATACCATTTCAAGGCACTGTATATGTTTTGTACTGCACTTCAGGAGGTACAGTCGTACAGTCCACCGAGCTATTCAATTCTCCATTTGGTAAAAAAAACCCTATGGTAAAGCTTATTGTAAATGCTACAGATAGGCCTTTACTTACCTTCTCCTGGATTGTAGGTCGCCTCTTTTCATCTACCATTTGTAATGACGGTGCTATTCTTTGTAGCCTATTGGACCGGCGCATAACAGTATCAATTTGTGGCTTCTCTCTTGCAAAAAAACAAAAACAAAAAACACTTGAAATATTTATAAATTATCAGATAAGTGGTCACATACTTCAGACAACCAAGAAATATCTAATTTTACTAGGTAGCACAAACCAAGCAGTTCCCTAGGCCCATGAAACTGATGTCTAGATAAGTACAAACACGTGCAGAACAGCGCTTTTTTCCGCATGGTCAATTACCACATGGAAAAGCCTTGTATATTTTTGCCATGGTTTTGTGATGGGTTCCTAAGGCCCGTGGCATTTATACGTAAAACGACCCATTTTAGACATACAAACAGTTTAGTCAAAAAAAGCATCTCAATACCGTGGAAATTTGTAGTGTAAATTATTTTTGTTTTCTATGCATGGTAACTGGCCATGCAACAATGTACTGGAGTCATTTAGTACATGCGCAGGTATCCCAACAAGGCAGGAGTCAGCTGCTTTCTACTAACGTTATTCTTTAAAGTGAACCTGTCAGCAGGATTGTGCACAGTAACCTACAGACAGTGTCAGGTCGGCGCCGTTATACTGATTACAATGATACCTTGGTTGATGAAATCTGTCTTGTGGTTGTTGTTCAAAGTTTATTTGCAGTTTTCAGTTAATGAGATTCTCGTGCTGCTCGGCGGCCTGTGGGGGTCTTCCTGTGGTGCTCTGATTACATATTCATCTGTATGGCTTATGACAGGTCACCGATCCCTCAGTACCCCCATTTTACAAAATGTATATCTTATTGTTTTGGAAAAAAAAAACAATCATGCAGACAATGGCAGCGGTGCCTGTGCTGTAGCAAGATCGAATCTATAACATCCTTTAATGCATTTTATTTGGTGATATAAATTTGTTGAGAAAAAACTAAATAAATTCCCAATCAAAATGGCTCCTACCGCACCTATGTAGTAGCATAATTTGGAACGCGATAGATGCTACTGCGCAGGCGCCACTGCCAGTGCCATATTGCTAGAGGAAAAAAAATTTGTCTCCACAAAGATGGTGCTAGCCATGCCTACGCAGTAGCATCTCGGTGGAGTCTTTTTTTCTTCCACTAGGAAAATGGCACCGGTGGTGGCCTGTCAGAAACCAAACTGATGAATACTTAATCGGAGCACCACATAAAGCCCCCTTCCCCCACGGGCCTCCCCGGAGCATGAGAATATCATTAATTTCAAAATTGAAAATAAAGATTAAACAACAACCACAAGACAGATTTCATCAACCAAGGTATCATTGTAATAATTTGCTCTCCTAATGTTTTTAATTAGTGCACCTGTGTTCTGCATGCCGTTTGGATATAACTTCTGAGATATGGGACTGCATTCATACCATGATTAAGACCTGAATGGTCGAAACGCGTTGGTAGGACCATCAGGGATCCCATATCTATCATGTGCCAAGATAATCACTAGGTGTTAAGCATGTTCTAAATAAAATTGGGATTTTATTCTATTAAGTTACACGCTGGAGATCACTCTCATCTTTTTGCCATGGACAACGCCTCTGATCAGCCTGGCTCCTTGCGTGGATGAACTTTGGATTTCTGCGGAGACTGGCGAGATAACTTTTTTCTCAAATTTTTCCCTTATCCTCAACATACGTTAATTTGTGATCTTGTCGTGCTCCCTACTCTTTGAAACGTTCTTACGATTGTATTACCTTCTTATTCATAACAGACATGGGGCTCTTATAATGCAGGAAATTTGGACATTGATAGAAACCGTCTAAATAAATTCGCTTCCATCTTCAACTAAACTGGTGAAAAGATAATACTGGAAGCGGAGGGGCTTCCCTGGTTGGGTCTTCAGACAACCTGTTTAGAAATATCGGATTACGTACCGGTAATGCTCTTTTATAGAGCCCACGACAGCACCCACTGAGAGAGGGGATCCGCCCCTGGGAACAGGAAACCTACAGAGAGATAAAAGGGGCGGCCCCCCCTCGCTCCTCAGTTGTTTTACAGAGAATAAGGAGGAACCGCCGCCAGGCTTATTAGTTCAACAGGTTCAGTTATATATACATATTTACAACTTCATAGCCTCTTACTCTATTATATACATCTCCCTACAAGACACCACGTGCAACTAAATAAAGAAAAGGGAGGGAATCGAATGGGTGCTGTCGTGGGCTCTATAAAAGAGCATTACCGGTACGTAATCCGATATTTTCTATTCGCCACGACAGCACCCACTGAGAGATTTACAGAGATTATAGATTGGGTGGGTTAACTGAGTCAAGAACCGAAACCCCAAAGGTTAGATCAGAAGCAGCAGATAGGTCTAGTCTATAGTGCTTATAGAAGGTATTAGGCGAAGACCAAGTTGCAGCCTTACATATAAGGTGTATTGGCACGTTCGCTCTTTCTGCCCAGGAAGTCGACACGGCCCTAGTGGAGTGTGCTCCGATATGCAGAGGAGGATCTCTTCCCTTAGATCTGTACGCCAAGATTATAGCATCCCGGATCCAGCGCGACAGTGTGCACTTTGTGACTCTGGATCCTTTGTTTTTCCCCTGGAAAGACACAAAGAGAGACCTACTCTCCCTCCAGTCCCTAGTTCTTTCTATATAGGTTAGAATAGCTCTTTTAACGTCTAGGGTATGAAGCCTAGCTTCTTCTGGAGTCGAGTGGTTCTCATAAAAGGTAGGTAACAAGATCTCCTGAGACCTATGAAAACTAGTGGCTACCTTAGGGAGATAACATGGATCTGTTTTTAAAACTATTCTGTCAGAAGTCACTGATAGGAATGGAGGATCTACTGATAAGGCATGGAGATCACTCACCCTTCTGGCAGATACTAATGCCACTAGTAATATCGTTTTTAATGAGATATGCTTCAGAGAGGCTGTCTGAAGAGGCTCAAAAGGGCTTTGTGTCAATGCATCCAGGACTAACGTCAGATCCCACTGAGGAATCTGTGGCACTCTAATAGGTTTTGATCTCTCGCAAGCAGAAATAAACCTAGATATCCATCTATTGCCTGCAATATCAGAGTTAAATAGAGCTCCTAGAGCCGAAATTTGGACCTTTAATGTGCTAACCGAGAGTCCCAAGTCCAGACCCTTCTGTAGAAATTCTAATATTGAGAATATAGGAACTTCCGAAGAGAGTTGTGCAGTATGGAATTCAAGAAATTTCTTCCAAATCCTAACATAAATTCTGGTAGTGGAAGGCTTTCTACTCCTCATGAGGGTATTTATTAGCCCCCTAGAGAACCCTCTAAGCTCTAGTAATTGCCTCTCAAATTCCAGACAGTCAAGTTCATTCCTTTCACTTGAGGATGTAGGAACGGCCCCTGAGATAGAAGGTCTTTGGTCTGAGGCAGAATCCAGGGGTCTGAAATTGACATCGCTCTGAGCCACGAAAACCATGGCCTCTTGGGCCAGAATGGGGCTATCAGAAGGACTCTTGCTCCTTCTTCCCTTATCTTTCTTGTTTGGATATGAGGGATTTAATTTCCGTTTCAAGGGCCTCCTGCTGAGGCCTAGATTTTAAGGATGTAAGAAGGAAGGAATCCGGAGGTGTTTGGATGAAATCTAAAGCGAGGCCTGAAGAAACTAAATTGATGGCCCACGGATTGACCGTTATTTCCTTCCATTGCTCTGCAAAGTGTAGAAGTCTAGCTCCCACTGGCAGAACCGGGTCAACGGAATTTATCCGCTGGCTTAAAGGGACGTTTATTGAATAGATTTCCTTTTTGTTTGAATTCTTTATTATTATTCCATCGGTCTTTAAAGCCTCCCTTCTTGCCGAATGGTGGCTTCCTGAACGCCCTTCCTGACAGGGTATGGCACACAATTTAGACCTGGACTGGGCATCTCCTTTCCAGTTTTTTAGCCATAAGGCTCTACGAGCCGTGTTAGTAAGACTGGCCGTTCTGGCCGCTAGACGGAGTGAGTCAATAGAGGCATCAGAAATAAATGCCGCAGCCCCCTTAATTAAAGGAATAGCGGAGCGCAATTTTTCCCTGGATACTCCGGTTTTAATGTTTTGGTCCAGCTGGTCAAGCCAAACTAGCATAGACCTGCTAGTAGAAGTGGCTGCAATTGCAGGTTTAAAGGCCGTTACACAGGCTTCCCATGACTTTTTAAGTATTGTGTCAGATTTCCTGTCCATAGGATCTGATAAGGAACCTGCATCTTCAACTGGCAGGGAAGAACGGCGGGAGGTGGATGCCACCGCCGCATCCACTTTAGGTACTTTGGACCAAGTGGTCAAGTCCTCATCATCAAAGGGGTACCGCCTTTTACACGAGACTGGCACAAACCCCTTTTGTCCTTTACTCCATTCCCGTTTAACCAGGTCCTTGATGGCCTGATTCACTGGAAACACATGGCCTTTTTTCTGTGAAAGACCAGCAAACATAGCGTCCTGAGGTGTCTGAGGTTCCTTAGACTCTGCTACCCCCATAGTACCTCTCACTGACTTAATCAGATTATTTACACTGTCTGTGGGGAAACAGACGTAATCCTCCTCATCCGAGGAGCCTGATTTCTGAGAAACGTCTGAGCTGACCTCCCCACTTTCTGCTGACGTGTCTGCTGCAGGTGAAGGCGCCTTCCTGGTTCTTTTCTCAACATTCACCGCCGGACTACCTCCCAAGGACTGAAGCTCTTCCCTGATCATGAGACGAATCTCCTTCATCCTGACCGAACTCTCCTGCTGCAAGGTGTAATCTATGCAACTCTGACATAATTTTTTAATATAGGAGTCCGGCAGGGGCTCAATACACATCGCACACTGCTTGTGCCTAGATTTCTCCGTCCGCTTACCCTATAAGATAGAAGTAGGAGAACTACCATTAGCCCCCATAAAGCCAGGTACACATTTACCCAGGAGTAAGGTTAAATACCGTCTGCCGGGTTGTACGATCAGCTTTCGGTGCAGAGCGGCCTGACTTTTTCACAGATTTCTCAGTGGAGTCACTCCTCTTTGAGTGTCCACTGCCTTTCTCTTTGGCATCACCACTAGGCAGGATTAAATCCTCCAGTGGGCGCTCGATATCCTCCTGGGACGACATGTTGCGCAACCAGGAGAGCTCTAAACTGCCTTATATAGCACCGCCTGTGCTTCACAGCTGAGAAAGCACTCCCCCCCTTTTTTTTTTTTTTTTTTGTACCTGACCATAGAGGAGATTAGCGATTAGTCCAGGTGTGTGGCCCGCAGTCTCCTTCTCCAGCCGCAGATGCTTGTAGTAATTACCGGCAACCGCAATGGCGCCTATAGCCGAGCCCAGGCTGACCTCGTGACCTCGGAAGTTCCACTAAGCATTTCCGGGACGCCGATGCTACTGCGCATGCGCCGGCGTCCCTGCTACATGCTGGAAGACGCCGCACCTGCAGCCATGTCAGACATTCAGTATCTCCGCTCCGGAGCACCAGGAGGGGAACCAACCACCGGGGAGACGCCAGCACCACCGCAGCTCCATATTTCTTAGGAGTATATCCTCTTACCTGCCCAGGACCCCGGGCCGGACGAGGTAGGTGCCGCTCCGCATCATTGGTGGCCCATACAACAGTGTCCCAGCAGGGAGACTGTTGACAGCATCAGCAGACGAGGGGTCCACAGGATCATCCCCCGTCTCTGTTCTACCCGCTCTGGAGCCCCTGCCGCTCAGCAGAGTCGTACAGGCGGCAGTCCAGGCGGGTTTTTCCTCTTCATACTCCATAGAGTCTTCTCTGTGGGTTCCCGTCTAGGAACAGGAAACCAACTGAGGAGCGAGGGGGGGCCGCCCCTTTTATCTCTCTGTAGGTTTCCTGTTCCCAGGGGCGGATCCCCTCTCTCAGTGGGTGCTGTCGTGGCGAATAGAAAAACTGGAGAACCGTAAAAGTAAAGTACCGTATATACTCGAGTATAAGCCGACCCCCCTAATTTTGCCACAAACTTAATGACTCGAGTATAAGCCTAGGGTGGAAAATGCAGCAGCTACCGGTAAATTTCAAAAGTAAAAATAGATACCAATAAAAGTAAAATTAATTGAGACATCAGTAGATTAAGTGTTTTTGAATCCATATTGAATCAGGAGCCCCATATAATGCTCCATAAAGTTTGGTGGGCCCCATTAGATGCTCCATATTAAAATATGCCCCATATAATCCTGCATAAAGGGTAATAATGGCCCCATAAAATGCTCCATAGAGATATTTGCCCCATATAGTGCTGCACAAACGTTATGGCCCCATAAGATGCTCCATACAGACACTTGCCCCATATAATGCTGCACAAACGTTATGGCCCCATAAGATCATCCATACAGTCACTTGCCCCATATAGTGCTGCACAATCGTTATGGCCCCATAAGATGCTCCGTACAGTCACTGCCCCTTATAGTGCTGCACAATCGTTATGGCCCCATACAGATGATCCGTACAGTCACTGCCCCATATGCTTTTGCTGCGATAAAAAAAAAAATCATCACATACTCACCTCTCTTCGCTCAGGACCCCCGGCACTTTCAATATTTACCTGCTCCTCGTGCGGCTCAGTCTTCAGCACTGACGTTCAGCAGAGGGCGCGCACTGACTACGTCACCGCGCCCTCTGACCTGAGCGTCACAGCCAGAGGATGCTGATGACGGAGCCGCACTGGAACGAGGAGCAGTAAATATCGCGCAGCGCTGTATACTCACCTACTGCTGGCGCTGTGCAGACCCTGCTTCTTCCAGCGCTGCATCTTCTTCCTGTATTGAGCGGTCACAGTTACCGCTCATTACCAAAATGAATATGCGGCTCCACCTCTATGGGAGGTGGAGCCGCATATTCATTACTGTAATGAGAGGGACCATGTGACCGCTCAGTACAGGAAGAATATGAAGCGCTGGAAGAAGCAGGGACCGCGCCAGCAGTAGGTGAGTATAATTAGAGAGCCCCCCCCCCCCCTCCCCTGTCGACCCCCGGGTATGACTCGAGTATAAGCCGAGAGGGGGACTTTCAGCCCCCAAAAATGGGCTGAAAATCTCGGCTTATACTCGAGTATATACGGTAATTAGACTTTGGTGGGATATGACTTCCCTTCAATCTTATTTGTCCAAGAATCTTATACCCAGGGGTTTAAGGATTAATAAAAAAAAAATGTAATTACTCGGACAAATTTGCACAAGAATGGGAACGGATATTGTAGATTGTGAGCCTTCGCGGGCAGGGTCCTCTCTCCTCCTGTACCAGTCGTGACCTGTATTGTTTTACATTATTGTACTTGTTTTTTTTATGTATACCCCTCCTCACATGTAAAGCGCCATGGAATGTCGCTATAACAACAAATAATAATAATATCACAATGCTCCTTGAAGCTGATGAAGCTTATTACTAAATATATGAGGAACTGGAAATTAATCAAGTCAAAGAAGATATCACTAAAATCCAAACTTGCATGAATAAATATAATAGTTTGGAGGACATCAATATACTCAATCAGAAAATGGAAAATAACTTATACAAATTAGAGAATGTTGTGGACATCAAACGTGTCAAATTTGAGACAGACAAGCATGATTATGAACTTTCCTGAAAAGGTGGTAAAAGACGCACCCAGCATGGTTATTCCAGCTTTCATCAAAGAGGTCATACGGAAAGCTTCAGCATGTCTCATGAGTCCACAGGCTCCTCTAACTAAAATATCAACACTACTGAAGACTTTTCTGATTCCTCTTTTGGCTCCAATAGGCACAGCGGCTCACATAAGACAGATCCGTGTCTCAGGCTGGTTTCACATTTGAGTTGGACAGAGCTGCGGAGGGCAGCGTAGTTCCTCAGTTAAGCCTCACCCACTGCCGCACCTCTTAGGCTGGTTTCACATTTGCATTGAGCAGAGCTGCGGAGGGCTGCGTTGTTCCTCAGTTAAGCCTCGCCCACTGCCGCACCTCTTCCATTCAGCTCCGCCTACGTCGGCATGCATCCTGCATACTTATCTATAATATTGATGACGCTGTGCCAACCGCAGCATGTTGTGCTCGACGCATCGCCAAAACGACGCATGCGGAGGCATCCGCATATATTCACATGGCTTGAGTACCCAATGTTAAACCTTTCAAGCTATCTGAAGATCAACTGACATTATTGTGAAAAGGACTAGGATTTTGTCCGGTCAAAAAAACAGGATTTTTGGTTGCTTACCGTAAAATCTGTTTCTCGGAGCCTTCATTGGGGGACACAGGAACCATGGTGTATGCTGCTGCCACTAGAAGGCTGACGCTATGCACAAAAAAAGTTAGCTCCTCCTCTGCGGTGTACACCCCACCGACTGGCATTATGAACTTCAGTTAGTGAGAAAGCAGTAGGAGAAAACAATAAGATTGAAATAACATAATAACAAACATGAGAACTGTAAACATGAGAACAGTCATAGAACACCGAACAACAGAAACTGAATAATATGGGAGGGTGCTGTGTCACCCAATGAAGGCTCCGAGAAACAGATTTTACCGTAAGCAACCAAAAATCCTGTTTTCTCTATCGCCTCTTATTGGGGGACACAGTAACCATGGGACGCCCAAAAGCAGTCCCTGAGGTGGGAAAAACAGACTTCCATCATGTCAGAGGACTCACCACTGCTGCCTGCAAGATCCTTCTGCCTAGGCTGGCATCCGCCGAAGCGTAGGTATGGACCTTGTAAAATTTGGCAAATGTGTGGATGGAAGACCAGGTTGCCGCTTTGCAAAGCTGTAGGGCGGAGGCCCTGTGGTGTACCGCCCAGGAAGCGCCGACTGCCCGGGTAGAGTGAGCCCTTATTCCAGGAGGGGGCACGCTGTTCTTGACCTGGTAAGCCTCCAAAATTGCCGTTCTGATCCAGAGAACAATAGTGGCCTTGGAAGCCGGCAGGCCTCTATGCGTGCCATCAGGAAAGACGAAAAGAGAATCTGTCTTCCGGAAAGCGGCCGTTCTAGCCAGGTAGATCCTCACTGCTCTGACGAGGTCCAGCTTGTTCAATGATCGCTCCAGAGGATGAGTCGGAGCTGGGCAAAAGGAAGATAGAGCAATGTCCTCGTTGAGGTGGAAGGTGGAAACCACCTTAGGAAGGAAGGAAGGCGGAGGGAGGCCTAAGGACCACCTTGTACTGGTGGATAACCAAGAAAGGAGGTCGGCAAAAAAGGGCCGCCAACTTGGAAACGCGGCGGATAGAAGTGAAGGCCACCTTCCAAGATAGAACAGACAGGGAAACCTCCCCAAGAGGCTCAAAGAGGGAACCCCTCAGAACGTCCAGCACAAGATTTAAATCCCATGAATCCACAGGGGCCCTGTACGGAGAGACAGCATGGGCTACTCCTTGAAGGAAGGTATTAACATGTGGCCGAGAAGATAACGTCTTCTGAAAAAGGATGGAGAGCGCAGAAACCTGGCCCTTTAGGGAACTAAGAGCAAGGCCCGAGTCCAGTCCTGCCCGAAGGAAAGCCAAAATGGAAGGCAGGGAAAAAGGACATAGGTGAAACGTGGTTGGACTCACACTAACGGAAGTAAGCTTTCCAGGTACGATAGTGGATCCTGAAAGATGAAGGCTTCCTAGCCTGGATCATAGTGTGAATCACCCGACCCGAAAGGCCGGACGCTCTTAGAACTGCGGTCTCAACAGCCACGCCGTTAAACTGAGTGACTGAGAAGTCGGGTGGCAGATCGGACCCTGAGACAGCAGATCGGGTCTGTCTGGAAGGCGCTAGGGGGCGTCCGCGAGAAGATTGACGACTTCAGCAAACCAAGATCTCCGGGGCGATCAGAATGACCGGCACCCCTACCGCCTTGATCTTTTTCAACAGCTTGGGAAGCAAGGGAAGGGGTGGAAACAGATAGGGGAGCACGGACTGCGACCAAGGAATGGCCAGAGCATCGAGGCCCACTGCTGGAGGGTCGTGAGACATGGAGATGAATCGAGGGACCTTTCTGTTAATTCGGGACGCCATGAGGTCCACGTCCAGAGTCCCACATCGAAGACAAATCTGATGGATGACCTCCTGATGCAAGGACCATTCCCCTGCCGTGAGGCTCTCGCGGCTGAGGAAGTCAGCGGCTCAATTGTCCACGCCGGGGATATGCACCGCGGATATCACCGGAACCGTTGCCTCTGCTCAGAGGAGGATCTTGGATACCTCGGCCAAGGAGCTCCGAGTCCCCCCTGATGGTTGACATATGCCACAGGCGTGGCATTGTCCGTCTGGATTCGGATTGGTAGACCCCTGAGAATCCTTTCCCAGTGACGAAGGAACAGAAAGATGGCCCGAATCTCGAGGACGTTGATCAGCAGAGAAGACTCCTACACCGACCAACGACCCTGAACGGTCAGGTGACGAAACACCGCACCCCAGCCGAGAAGGCTGGTGTCCATCGTCACCACCTGCCAGTGAACTGGAACGCAGGACCTGCCCTGGGAGATGAGAGGTGACATCAGCCACCAGTTGAGTGACCGCTTGACCCAGGGAGAGAGTCGAACCGGACGATCCAGGGAGAATACAGACCTGTCCCACTGTGATAGGATGGACTGCTGAAGAGGTCGCGAGTGAAATTGGGCGAAGGGAATTGCTTCTAAGGTTGCAACCATCCTTCCCAGAACCTTCATGGCCGATTGGAAGGAGGGAAGCCGAGGACCCTGGAGCAAGCGAACTTCCCGACGAAGGATGGATCTCTTGTCTTCGGTAAGGAAGACTTTGACTTTGGTCTGACGAGTGTCTAAGAACATGCCCAGAAAAACGAGGTGCTGAGAAGGGACAAGACAGGATTTCTTCCTGCTGACTAGCCACCCGAAACGGGCTAGAGTGTCGAGGACGATGGACAGGCTTTCGTGAGCCTGAGAAAAAGAAGGAGCCTTGATGAAGATGTCGTCGAGGTACGGAAAAAGTACCAGGCCCCTGACCCTCAAGATGGCTATCAGGGCTGCCATGATCTTCGTGAAAACCCTGGGAGCGGTTGCAAGATTGAATGGCCGGGCGACAAACTGGAAATGTTCCTGAAGTACTGCAAAACGCAGGAATCGGTGATGTCCCGGGAATATCGGGACATGGAGGTAGGCGTCCTGGATGTCTATGGAGCACAGAAATTCCTGAGCCTCCATGGAAGCAATTACTGAACGAAGGGATTCCATCCTGAAGTGTCTCAGACGAACCCTCTTGTTCAGCAATTTGAGATCCAGAATGGGACGAACCTGGACGTCTTTTTTTGGTACCACAAAGATTTGAATAGAAACCCGTGAACCGTTCTTGTTCTGGGACGGGAACGATTACCCCGGATTTGAAAAGTGAAGCGATGGCTGCGAAAAAAACGGGAACTAGAGAATGGTCCCTTGGAGGTCGGGATTCGAAGAAACAATCCCGGTGTTGTGAAACGAACTCTATCTTGTATCCCGAGGATACAACTTCCCTGACCCATGCGTCCTCTACTGTGGAGATCCAGACGTCTCTGAAAAGGAGGAGACGGCCGCCCAGCCTGGGAAGAGGGCTGGGATCTTGTGGCGAGTCATGCCGAGGTGGATCTTCCAGTCCTAGACCTGGAGGATCTACCTTGGGAGTAGTGAGAACGCCAGGAAGGAGTAGGTCTAAAGGATACCCTCTTCTCTTGACGTGCCTGTGGCCTCTGCTGTTGGGAAAAGGAATCTGACGACGCGAAACGACGAAAGAGCCGAAAGGACAGAAATTGCCGCCTAGGAGGAGGGCGGCTAGGTTTAGGCTGGGGAAGTAGGGAACTTGTGCCCCCGGTGGCGTCCTTAATGATTTGGTCCAGCTTAGAACCAAAGAGACATGAACCCTGAAAAGGCAGGCTGGTAAGGGACTTTTTAGAAGACAAATCCAGCCAGGCCTTGAGCCAAACGGTCCGACGGGTGGCAACAGCATTGCTGGACACCTGAGCCGCAAAATACACGGCATCTAGGGAAGCGGAGACCAAGTATTCACCCCGCATGAGAAATCTGGTTGGCAAGCTCCGCCAGCTGTCCAGGTGGAGCCCCACCCAGGATACCCCGATGGAGTTGTTTGACCTATTTGGATATGGATTTTGAAACCCAAGTGGAAGCAAAGGCCGGGCAAAAGTAGACGCAGCTGTTTCGAAGGCTGACTTTGCAAAGGATTCTACGACTATCGTTAGAATCTTTCAGAGATGCTCCGCCAGATAGCGGAAGGACCGTGTTGGTGGACAGCCTGGAAACTGGAGGATTCACTGAGGGAGAAGCAGTCCAATTAGCAGTGAGCTCCAGAGAAAAAGGCTTTCCACTCTGAAAGCGTCTGGTCGGATTCTCTTTTTCTCTGGTCAGCATCTCCTCGAATTCAGGGTGAGGAGCGAAGACCTTGGAAGGTGGCTTCGACCGTCTAAACGAAACCGCCTGATCCGTGGGTTCCATAGAGGAATCTTTGATACCACAGGTCTGGTTGATTGCTCCAATGAGGCTCTGAACCATATCCCTCATGTTAGCGATTTGGTCAGAATGCAGATCCAAAACATCCCTCTGAAGGTGCGTCCGAGAACGCCTCACCTGACTCAGTGGAGATGACAAGATGCAACGGGAAGAGGAGTCGGACCGGCGATCCTGTCTTGACCCTTTACGGCCTATCTTGGCAGGCTCGGACAGGGCTTCCTGTGACCCGCTGGCTACCGCGGAGGTCTGTAAGGGCAACTTATCAAGAACGGACACCGGGGTCTGGGATACCCTGGTGAGATCTGCCATAGATTGACACAGAGAGGTAGCCCACTCTGGGATAGGGGCCTCACTCACTCGGGGCAGAGGGGGGCTCCTGAGCGTTGGGATCGCTGCAGTCCTGACAGGTGGGAGAGGACTGACCTGAGGGGAACCTGCCCTTACAAGGAGAGCACAAAAAGTGTCTAATTTTAAAGCAGAGGAAGAGTATCCGTCCGCAGTGCAGAGCTACTCACGGCAGATGTCCTGTGGATAGCTTCCGCAGTAGAGGCTGGAGGAGGTCGTCAGGGAAAGTAGGTCCTGTAGGAGGAATCACCGCTGGGTCCACACGCCGAGATTGGTGAATGTAGATGAAGCAGTGAAAAAAAACCACACGCTGCTGAAAAGGAGGGAGCGAAGGTGCAAAGACCCGCTCTCTGAAGTCCGCAGCACGAGCCAAGAGGGGAAAAATATGACGCCGAAAGCAGCCGGCGCTGAAGCTGCACGAATGAAGGTACAAAGATGGAGCCGGCCGCAGTCTGTGCTGAGGTTGGGAGGAGTGGGCGTGGCTAAGCGCCGGATAGAAGAGGGGAAGACGGGCGGGAGAGAAGCCTGCCGGAAAGAGAGGACGGGGGGTGCAGAGCCATAACACCGCACTAGGCCCCGACAGAAGCCGGGGCCTAAAGTAGCCCCGGTGGCCGGCGGGAAGGGGAGCCATGGCGTGGAGGCCCTGCAAGACTAGCCCACCCAAAAGGAGAGGGCGGGGGGCAGAGGCACAGCGCCGGACTAGGCGCTGACAGAAGCCAGGGCCTGGATTAGAGCCCGGAGACCGCCGTGGCGGGAGAGACGGCAAGGAGACCTTACAAGGCCTCGGCGCTACCGCCGCAATGAACCCCCTCCATGGTGGACCCATCCTGACAAAGGGGAACTATCCGCACAAGGGAAGCTGAAGAGAGATCCAGGGTGAGGTAAGAGCCCTGGAACCGCAAACTGTGAGACACAGTGCCTTCTCCATACAAAACCACCGAGTCCCACTCTTAGAAGGATTTAGGCTACTAGCTGACGGGAGAAAATACTCACCTTTCTTCATCTGTATGCTTACCTCCTCATCCAGAATATAAGAGACGTCCTAAAGAAAAAACCTGTTAAAGGACACCCTCGTCTCCTCAAACCGACAGGCTCTGGTGGGCGAGTGGGTGGGAAACGGAGGCAGGACCGGGTCCGAATCACCTGAAAACGCTTCTGTGTTAGGGGTCTTGGTCCTTCTGACCAGACATATGAGGATATGGAGTGGCAGTACACGCCGTACTCAGTCTGTTTGTGGGAATACAGGAGTGACCATTCACCCTGTATCCCTCCGAGGTACCTGAAAATGAACGACACACACGGAGGTAGATATGGGTCTAATGAAAGACCCGTGTCCACCTCCTACTGACACTAAGCTAAACTGAAGTTCATAATGCCAGTCGGTGGGGTGTACACTGCAGAGGAGGAGCTAACTTTTTGTGCATAGTGTCAGCCTCCTAGTGGCAGCAGCATACACCCCATGGTTCCTGTAACCCCCAATGAGAGGCGATAGAGAAAAACGTAGTTACTTAATGTTAATGGAATTTTTCGGAACCCATGACAGCACCATGAAAGAGGGGAACTCTAGCAAAAGAATTGCTCACCCACATGACGGGAGGGAATATAAAAGGTGCAGTCATGGGTTCCGAAAAATCCCATTATCGGTAAGTAACTACATCTTTTTTGATCACCCATGACAGCACCACGAGAAAATTACAGAGAATAAAAATTCAGGGTGGGACCGCAGCCTGCAGAACCCTTATCCCAAGGGTGGGGTAAGAAGAAGAAACCATATCCAGTCTATAATGCTTATAAAAACACGAACACCATGATATTGCCACGTCCGAACTCTTTGTCCAGGAGGTTGCCACAGCCTTTGTGGAGTAAGTCTGTAACCCTTCTGGTACCGCTTTGCCACTAGCTGAATAAGCTAAAGTAATGGCCTTCCTTAATCCTACTAGCTGTAGTGCACTTTGAAGCCTAAAGCCCTTTCCCGTGTCGCTGAAAGGACAAAAACAAATAACTATCCCCCTCCTTCAGGCTTAAGTAACCAACAGGAATCTAACCAGACATTTCTTAACATCTAGAGTATGAAGGTTTTTTGTTTACGTTTTTTTGGGATACAGCAAAAAGGAAGGAAGGACTACCACCTGCGTTCCATGGAACCGGGAAGCTACTTTAGGCAGAATCAAGTTTCAAAATGATTCTGTCTTCTAGGATTTGTGTGAATGGTGGACCTACAGATAGGGCCTGAATGTCACTGACCCTATGAGCAGATGTTAAAGCTAATAGGAGGGCCGTTTTAAGTGAGAGAAATTTTAAATTACACTGATTCTATAGGGTCAAATGGTGCATCTGTCATGGCTGTTAGTACCAGATTGAAATCCCATGGCGCTAAAATTTTTCCTCAAAATGGGTCTAGACCTTGAGAATGCTCTAATAAATCAGGAAATCCAATGATTTTCTGCCAAGTCACAATTATATAGAGCTTTACGGGTGCTAGTGGACAGAATATCTCGACTTCAGCAAAGCATTTGATAAAGTGTCTCATACTATCCTTGTTGAAAAAATTACCATGTATGGGATTAACAAGGCTACGGTTAGGTGCATTCATAACTAGCTCAGTGATGGTACTCAAATAGTGGTAATAGATGGGTGCACATCCATTTGGAAAAGTGTTTCAAGTTGGGTACCACAAGGCTCTGTCTTGGCCCCAGTGTTGTTCAACATTTTAATAAATGAGCTAGATGACATAACAAAGTAAATTAACCAAATTTGCAGACGATGCAAAGCTGGGAGGGATAGCTAATAGAATGGTATTTAACAGGGAGAAATGCAGATTCTACACCTGGGCAAGAAAAATGAAAATTACATCTATTGAATTGAAGGAATAGAACTAAACAACAGCATGTGTGAAAAAGACTTGGGTATACTAATAGATCACAGACTGCACATGAGTCAATAGTGTGATGCAGCAGCAAAAAAGGCAAACAGTTCTAGGATGTATTAAGAGAAGCATAGTCTAGATCACGTGAAGCAATTATCACCCTCTACTGCTCCTTGGTCAGTCCTCATCTGGAATACTGTGTCCAGTTCTGGGAACCACATTTTAAAAAAAGACATTGAAAAACTGGAGCAAGTTCAGAGAAGAGCGGACTGCAAAGTATGTCCTACGAGGAACAGTTAAAGGATCTGGCAATGTTTAGCTTGCAAAAAAGAAGGGTAAGAGGAGACTTAATAGCAGTCTACAAATAACTGAAGGGTTGTCACAGTGTAGAGGGATCATCCTTATATGCATATGGAAACACGAGAAGCAATGGGATGAAACTGAAAGGGAGAAGGTACAGATTAGATATTAGAAAATACTTTTTGACAGTGAGAGTGATCAATGAATGGAACAGGCTGCCACGAGAGGTGCTGAGTTCTCCTTCAATGGAAGTCTTCAAAAGAAGCCTGGACAAACATCTGTTTGAGATGGTTTTTTGAATTCCTGCATTGAGCAGTGGGTTGGACACAATGAGGTCCCTTCCAACTCCAACATTCTATTCCATCTTGAATGATTGAATCTTCAGTGATCTGTTTAAGCCTTCAAATTGACTAGAATATACCCCCTCCCCCTTCTCTGACATAGGGACTTCCAAGAGGACAGCCTTCTGAACCAGATTCAGGACTACGGATTCCAGGGACAGTTTCTCTCTCATTGAGGTCCAAGCAGGAGTCAAAATACATTTTCTCTGTGGAATTGATTGGAACTCTAGCATTAGGCCTGTACTTATGAGGCCGAATATCCAGTTGCATCTGGATATTTTTTCCCAGGACGGGAAAAAGGGGAAGACCCCTTTCTGGCAACAGGAGTCACTGGGCCGATGTTTTAAGATCCTGGGAGGAGGTTCCAAACAAATCCTCCGCTTTTTTTCTTATGATCATCCCATCTGTCCTGCTCTCTTGGGGGTTTCCTTTGGTTAAACCTACTCCTCCGAAAGAACTTCTTGTAGGCTAGAATTGCCCAAATAGGGTTTCATATCTTGAAGTCCCCAGCCTTCTCCAGAATCCCATGCAAGGCTGGGCCCAAGGAGATATTCTCCCTCACATGGAATGGAGCAGAATTTTGATCTGGCCTGAATATCTCGCAGCCAGCACTTCAAAGAGCCCTACAGTCAGCATTTGAAAGTAAAGTACTGCTGAGCTGGCCGCTAGTTGCACAGAGTCAACCAAAGCATCCAATACAAAATAATGCTGCCCCCGCATGAGTGGAATTGTGGCTAAAACATTGTACCTAGCTACCTTGTCCTTCAACCGGTCTTCTAGGCGATCTAACCAGATCAAAGCTCTTGCAGTACACGTTGCTGCGACTGCTGGTTTCAAGGCTCCGGCTGAAGGTTCCCCAAGTACCTTAGCGAAAAGTGCCTGCCTGTTTAGGGGATCCCTTAGCATACCCATATCTTCAAAGTCAAGAGATTTTTTAGATGCTTTTGTTATGGCCACATCCAGTTTAGGACCCTTATCCCAGATGGAAGCTTCATCAAAAGAATATTTCCTTTTAAACAATGGGGGAAGGGAGCTTCTCTTTTCAGGTCTCTTCCACTCCTGCTGAACTAGTGGAGGAATCCTTTCATTCATAGGAAATGGTCTACGTTTCCTCCGATATCCTACACAGACTTTTCAGGCTTTGAATCAACTATCCCCTTCGTGGCTCTGACCGCTTTTACTAGTTTATCGGTACCCTCTATCGGGAAACAGTAAGGCCCGCTTGTATTACTGTCTGATGAAGAAACTGAAGTAGAGGAATCTGAGGCACCATCATCATTATCCGCTCTACTGGCAATGTCTGACTCAGGGGATAAGTGCCTAGCCCTTCTACTTTTCTTTTCCTTCTGATCCTCTCTCTGGGTCAGGGATCTAAGGAAATCATTAACTTCTGCCATAATGATGGACCTTAGCTCAGTGCTGAAATTTGGGGTCTCTTCTGCTAGTGCTTCCTCTATACAAGACTGGCAAAGTCTTTTCAGGTAGGAATCTGGCAACACTACTTTATACAGCGCACACTCCTTGTGCTTAGATTTTGACACAGATCTTTCACTGACAAATGACAAGAAAGCAAAAACCTCATTACAAAGTGAACTCTCGTGAAGATCACTTACCACTCTGATGCAATCAAAGGTCCCAGATTAAGAGAAGGAAACATATCAGCCAATATATCTTCTATGAGGCAGAGGAATCATCCATTTTACTGGAGCTCCACTGACTAGACTTGCTACTCCTTGCAGTGTCACGTCTTTCACCAGAGTGGCCCCCGCCGCCATTCAACCTGCTCTCGAGACTTCCCACGTTATTGCTGCGGCACCTGCTGCCGCTCGGTGCCTGGATCCATCTCTTTGGAAGGACTGCCAAAGCACAAAGAGTACTCACCACGTGGTTTTTTTGGCAACTGAATGAGGGATGCCTGTCTGCTACAGCCTGCCCCTCCAGGTCACAAGGCTCTTGCATGCGCATCATCTATGCACACCTCCCGGCGCATGTGTGAGCGCACAGTTCAAGCTGCGCAACAGCCGGCAACTGCTTGTGCCTGCACACTGGTGAGAGTTCCCCTGTACCCACAGTGGCGCTTCCAAGGACCCTGCACTAGCTGAGGCAGGGAAAAGATCGTTGCCTGAGCCAATTGGCCATGCCTGGGAACAAGTCTAAGAACTGATTCTTCAATCTTCAGGTACGCTGATCCTGCTAACAGGTTTTGCAGTCAAGGACAGGAAACCAACTGATCATGTAGGTTTCCAGTCCTTGAAGGGCAGATCCCCTCTCTCATGGTGCAGTCATGGGTGACCTAAAAAACCCTGTGTTGAACTTGCCTGCTGTAAGCCTCACCTGGAATGCAGACAGGAGCCGACAGCCCGAATAGTAGTCTGCAGAAACAGATGCGTAATCCTGCTGTCAAGGGTAGAGGGGCAGAAAGTGTGACTTATTCCTGCATCTCCCCCAATTCTGCTTACTGGCAAAGAGAGGGAAAACAACAAATTTAAATAACTGCAAGAAGAGAAAAAAACAGAAATCTGGCTTGTCCAAACCTGTGTCTGCCTCATACAGACAGGAAGCTTAATTGGTGTTAGGATGGTGACAGTAAGTACGGTAGGTGTAGACTGCAGGGGAGGAATCAACTATTTTTTGTCTTGTATCAGTGTAAAGGTACCTTCACATTAAGCGACGCTGCAGCGATAGCGACAACGATGCCGATCGCTGCAGCGTCGCTGTTTGGTCGCTGGAGAGCTGTCAAACAGACCGCTCTCCAGCGACCAACGATGCCGAGGTCCCCGGGTAACCAGGGTAAACATCGGGTTGCTAAGCGCAGGGCCGCGCTTAGTAACCCGATGTTTACCCTGGTTACCAGCGTAAAATGTAAAAAAAACAAACAGTACATGCTCACCTTCACGTCCCCCGGCGTCCGCTTCCTGCACTGTGTGAGCGCCGGCCCTAACAGCAGAGCGGTGACGTCACCGCTGTGCTGTATTTTCACTTTACGGCGCTCAGTCAGTGTGGGAAGCGGACGCCGAGGGATGCGAAGGTGAGTATGTAGTGTTTGTTTTTTTTACATTTTACACTGGTAACCAGGGTAAACATCGGGTTACTAAGCGCGGCCCTGCGCTTAGTAACCCGATGTTTACCCTGGTTACCAGTGTAAAACATCGCTGGTATCGTTGCTTTTGGTGTCAAACACGACGATACACGCCGGTCTGACGACCAAATAAAGTTCTGAACTTTGTGCAACGACCAGAGATATCACAGCAGGATCCTGATCGCTGCTGCGTGTCAAACTAAACGATATCGCTATCCAGGACGCTGCAACGTCACGGATCGCTAGCGATATCGTTTAGTGTGAAGGTACCTTAAGCCTCCTGTGGACAAAAGTCAACACCCATAGTCTCCTGTGTACCTCATTGAAACAACATAAATCCCACTTATGATAACATTGCAAAGGAGAGCACTAAAGCCTTCGGTCTTGAAGAGTTGTGAGGACACAGATAGCACTGCCCCACCTCAGTGTGCAAAATTCACAGTTCAACATAGACTCAATGTTAAACTTTACCTTTTGACATTTGTTCTAGTTTTCTTCAGGTGACAAAGAGCTGATGAAATCTGTAAAACAGTATGAAAAACAATTCATAAATTTGCAGACCAACAATTACCGAAGAATATGAGAAAACGCATTTCAGCAAACTTAAGTAAATTATGGATACATTTCACATCTTCTACTCTCCATGCACTGCCAACAAGGAAGCGGTCCTCAGCAAAATGGTTATATTCTCTCTTTCAGTGCTTGATGGTGGTTTTAGGAACAGTACCTGTAAGTAAGGCTACATTCCCATTTGGTGAGTTTTTGATGTTGCAAATGTTCTGCAGCATCTCTGCACCACATAGCGGTAAGTAAATTAATTAAAGGGAACCTGTCAGCAGGATTGTGCTGAGTAACCTACGGACGGTGTCAGATTGGTGCTGTTATACTGGTTAAAAAGATGACAGAACGAAGCGATTCCATCCGGAACCATCGCACCCTGACAAATTTGTTTAGCAGTTTTAGGTCCAGTATGTGCCGTACTGTACCGTCCTTCTTTGGAACAATGAACAGGTTTGAATAAAAACCTTGAAACCTTTCGCTTTGAGGAACCGGGATAATAACCCCGTCTTTTAGAGAGCTTATGGCCTGGAAGAACTCTGATGCCTTTGCCCTGGGAGGAGAAGACGGGAAAAAGCGATTTGGTGGAAGAGAGAAGAATTCTATCTTGTATCCAGAGGACACTAGGTCGCGGACACATTCGTTGTGAACGACCGAGAGCCACGCGCCGCTGAAGGAAAGCAGGGGGCCACCAACTTTGACGGTGTCCTCCGGATACCGCAGAGTCGTCGTGTTGGAGACCTGCCCGGTCTGGACCCCCTGGACCCCGACTGCCTAGGCCTGCCTCTCCAAGAGGGGGAAGGTTTGTAAGAGGTTTGAGGACCTCTATTCCCTACGTTGTGCCCGTCCAGGTCCGGAGGATGTGGAAGTAGAGGACCAATTTGAGTCGAAGCAAAAAAAAAACAGCTGTTGCTGGTTCCGAAAGGGCCTCTGTTGTGGAAGAAAAAAGATGGGAAGAGTGCGGCTGCTGAGGCTTCAAAGGCTGAACGCGCCATATTGTCGATCTGACGATCAGTTGGATTTTTAATAGAGGCGCCCTCCGAAGAGGATAAAATAGATTTAGTAGCCAGGCGTGATACAGGAGGATCTACCGGGGGAGATTGAGACCAATCTTTACTTAGATCCTAGGCAAAGGGATATTTTGATTCCATGGGCTTCTGCCCTGTGAATCGTTTATCGGGACGGATCCTGTGAGATTCAACAATTTCCTTAAATTCAGGATGAGTAGCGAATACCTTGTGAGCTCGTTTGGTCCTCTTAAAGGACACTGCATGATTAGTTTTAGATCAGGGTTCCTCCTCGAGTTTCAAAGCCTTACTCACTGACTCAGAGAATCGAGAGTCTCCTGATCGTGATGAAATTCCTGATCTAGGGACGTGTCAGAATTGTCCTCTGAAACAGGTGCTCTGCTAGCCCCAATGAAAGGGGAGCGAGAAATGGAGCTCTCAGAACCCGAATCCCAGTGATGGTCTGGGGATATGGCACGAGTCCTTTTTCTGGAAGGGCGAGAGCCCCTTGGCAAGGTACGACCCCTAGAGTACGAGGGGTTTTGAGGATCAGAAGCGTCGTCCGTAAGAGTGCCCTGGTTAGAGGAGGGGTCTCGGAACGATTCTAACGCTTTTGCCAGGGATGCCATAGACCGGGTAAGGGAGGTAAGCCCACTCGGGGACCAGGCTCACTAGGTTCGGTATCTGTAACAGGTGGTTCCTGAACAGTCGCTGGTTCACAAGCTGTGCACAATGCAGTATTGTGACCCCGGGGTAATGAGACCTTACAAGAGGTACATGCAGCAAGTACATGAATACAGTGTGGGTTTTCCCAGACTTTTTGTGAGGCCTTGATTGAGACATATTAACCTTGAGGAGAGCGCTTACTAGCAGGGGAAGGGTTAATCTATGTATCTGCAGCTTACCCAGGTCCTGTGTCTTGAGTCCCCAGGGGAGGTCCGCAATGTATGGTCCTGAAGGCTGTATATCTGTTGTGACCCCGGATCCAGAGATTAGGAGGGCTGGAGCAGCGCTGCAGGATCAGCGCTGGGTGTACCAAGATGGCCGCCAAGATCTGTGAGCGCTTCTCATGGAAAGAGAAGCGCTGGAAAATATGGGCGGCGGTAATTGCCGGTGGGCGTGGCCAAGGACTCCAGCCTGTAGGAGGAGAAAAGCCGGGGACTAAATTTGAAAAGCTTGCGGCTGCGGCGTCGTGACCGCTATTAGTGCCATCCTGAGGAGCGCTCCTTCATCAAAAATGCGCGCTGCGGACCACCCACGAACCCGGGCTTTCTGTTAGAGGTGCGGACCTTGCATACCCGGGGACCAGGACCCCCCCAGCGCCTCGGCCCCCGCAGTGTACTCACGGTAGATGCGGTGGGCTGATGCTCAATCCAACGTCGCCATAGTCAGGGAGGGGGTCGAGAGCTTCTGCCGCCTTGCGTCATCCGCTACTCAGCGGTGATGCAGAGGGGGGCTGCACGGACGCCATACACATTTATGTCCGGCTATGCATGTGGTCGCCTGCTATGGAGGGGGGAGATCGGAACACGAAGGAACCGTCGCCCGTAAGGTGAGCTCAGGGATGGCATCCAACGTTGCAGGAAAGGATACGGGAGGAACGCTCCACGTACTTGCCTGTTGATGGTTCGGGGGAGATTGGAACCTAGAAAAGGGACCGTTGCCTCCATTCGCTCCGTTAAGGAAAAAAATAGAATAAAAAATAAAAATAAAAACGGTGGGGTCTGAAAGAGGCCCAAGTGCCTCCTACAGTACAGACACTAAGCAAGAACTGGTTCACTCAGAGCCAGCAGGAGGGTGTATACTGCAGGAGAGTTGTTATTCTTTATGTGTTAACTTCGTGTCCTCCTAGTGGCAGTAGCATAACACCCATGGTCCTGTGTCCCCCAATGAGTCGTAGGAGAAAACACATTTGCCAGGCAGGCGCTAGCACTGTAGCATGATACAGTGGATAATATGAATGTTTTAATTATATTTAGACAGTTTTTTTTGGGGAAAAAAATGATGTCTAAATAAAATGCTAGCAGAGAGTGCGTGTGGTCACATGGTTACTAGACATGCTTGGCCTGCTCAATTACTTTATAGTGAGCGAGACCGCACACATCTAGTCATAACGTGGCGGGAAGTATGCAAGTCACCTACTTGCACTTACGTGACTGACCGCTCTTATCACCAGCGCTGGAGAATCCTGACAGCCAGCAGAGAGTGACTGCAAAACTTTCATCCCAAAACTGAACACAACTTCCAGAAGCCGCTTGTTTTTGCCCTTCCTGTTATTTGGTGTTGACTAGGGTTGAGCGACTTTCATTTTTTTAAGATCGAGTCAGGTTTTGCGAAACCCGACTTTGTCCAAAGTCGAGTCGAGTGCAGTCGGCCGATTATCGCTAAAAGTCGGGGATCGACCGAAATACGAAACCCAATGCAAGTCAATGGGGAAGCATAGTCGGCAGTGAGTGGAGGCCAGGAAAACACCTACAGTGCCCATTTTAATGCCAAAAACATCCATTCTTGTTTCTGAAGCTTGTCAATCTTAATTAACTTTATAATAATAGTTGGGCATTGGAAATTGGGGGTCATTTGGCAAAAGTTGTGGGGGGTAGGGCTGGTTCAAGGTTTTAATGGGCCCAGGAAACGTGGACTACGTCACGGCGGTGGAGCAGTGAGAGGTAAGTATGTCAAGTTTGCAAGTGCTGTGATCCTAAACAAGCAGGGGGGGCCCACTCATTGGCACTGGCACAGGGCCCCTCAAAGTACAGCGGTGTGTTTGCACGGCGGGGGCGCCTCCCACCAGCAGCGACACTTTTGCGTACTCTGAGGGGCCCTGTGCCAGTGACGTCGCCAACGAGTATGCCCCCCCACCTGATGAAGGAACCTGCACTTTCATCTGCACCTTCCTCTTTGTCCCTGTGTAAGGTGGTATAACATGCGGGAAGGGGAACCTTACTTTCAGCAGGGTCAGATTCTGGCTGTGTAGAGTGCAAGGGGAATGTAGTGGTCTAGGTCAATGTACCAGCAGACTCATCTAGCAGTGGCTGGGCAATGGGCAGGATGAGGAGGAAACAGATATAGGGCCAAAGAATAAAGTAGGCTAAATGCAGTTCAAAATTGGTAACAGGACTAGACAGGCGGCATTGCTTTGTTCAGTGGAGTAGCAAACCCAGGAGCAGCAGACACTGTTTTAAGGGCCCAACCACACTAATAGGCCAAATGCAGTTTAATATCTGCTACTATAGGCCAAAAGCCTAAAGACTGAAGCTCAGCTTTATACAGTGGAGGACAAAACCAGGGAGCGGCAGACACCGTTAGTAGGCCGTAACCACCAATTTTTGGTTAAAAAAGCACTTAATGAGAGCCAGAAGGTTGAAGCTCAGACAAGGCAACCTGGAGGAGAACACTAAGGAGGAGGAGAACACTCAGGAGGAGGACAACACCAGGGAGCGGCAGACACCGTTAGTAGGCCGTAACCACCAATTTTTTGTTAAAAAAGCACTTAATGACAGCCAGAAGGTTGAAGCTCAGCTTTATACAGTTGAGGACAACACCAGGGAGCGGCAGACACCGTTAGTAGGCCGTAACCAAAGTTGAAAGCCGAATGCAGTTTAATATCTGATACTATAGGCCGAAAGCCTAAAGACTGAAGCTCAGCTTTATACAGTTGAAGACAACACCAGGGAGCGGCAGACACCGTTAGTAGGCCGTAACCACCAATTTTTTGTTAAAAAAGCACTTAATGAGAGCCAGAAGGTTGAAGCTCAGATTTAGACAGTGGAGGACAATTTGAATTAGGGACTGCAGACAGACTTAGTAGGCTGTCCCCTGTGGACCATGCATCCACCACATTAACCCATTGCGCAGTAATGGACACGTAACCTTCCGTGGCCATGCCTACAGGTCCATGCGTCTGTTGTCAGGTGCACCTTTGTACTCACAGATTGCCAGAGTGCATGGACAATGGAGGTGGTGCTGGTGGAGGGCTGGGATGGCTTTTCTTGCAAAAGAAGTGTCAACTGGGTAGCTCGTAGCGTGGGACAGCGTAGTCCATCATGGCTTTTTTAATATTACATAAAATAAAGAAATAGGCTCTATGCACTTTAAAATAGGTTCCAGGGGTACACGGGCAGCATTGGTGTGGTCAGCGGAGGAGGTGGATTGCAAGTAGGGACCGCAGACAGGCTTACTAGGCCTAAAATACCTAAAAATAGGCTCTATGCACTTTAAAATAGGTTCCAGGGGTACACAGGCAGCATTGGTGTGGTCAGCGGAGGACGATTGCAAGGAGTGTCTGACACAGTTAGTACTCACAAAAAATAAATAGATGTTAATGTCTCGCAAAACAACAAAAAAAAAAGTGTGGCATACTTAGGTACAGGGGTGGGCTCATCTGCTGAGTTTCTGACAAAGTAATTTGGCAGTAAGTTTTTACTGGTGTCAATATAGGACACTGACCAAGACTACTTTAAGTAGCATCATAGATGTCAACAAAATTGGTATTGTCAGTGCCAGGCATTGAATGATGTCAGCGCATAGACTAAACATTGGTGGAGCTGTGCGAGATAATTCTGCACGTGGTAGAGCACAGTTTGAGCTGGGGGGGTGAGCTCTCTTGTGGCCGGCAGTACCGTCCCAGGGCCCCTCATGTTACAACGGTGTGTCTGACGTTGGGTGCGCGCCACCACCGCCAGAGACACTTTATTGTACTATGAGGGACCCAGTGGCAGTGCCGTCGACCAAAAGCGGGCACACCCACCTCTTCAGACAAACGGCACTCTAACGGGTGCTTGCGCCAAGTGGCGAGACCACGGCCCCGTGGGGGGAGTTTTCCCATTGAGGGAGGTGTAAACATGTCGTATGCTGGACAAACAGCTGCTGCAAATTAAGAGATTGGAACACTCAGTAAGACCAGTCCACAAGCAAGACCTTTTTATAGTTAAGCTAGGTGTCAGCCGGGAAAGGTGGGGCAAAATAATTTGAAATCCAGGAGTGGTTCATTTTAATGAAGGTGAGATCATCCACATTTTGGGTAGCCAGACGAGTCCTTTTTTCGGTTAATATTGAACCAGGAGCACTGAATACTCTTTCTGATAGCACACTAGCTGCTGGGCAAGCAAGCTCCTGCAATGCATATTCAGCCAATTCAGGCCAGGTGTCTAATTTGGATGCCCAGTAATCAAATGGGAATGACGGTTGAGGGAGAACATCGATAAGGGATGAAAAATAGTTAGTAACCATACTGGACAAATGTTGTCTCCTGTCACTTTGAATAGATGCTGCAGTACCTGTCCTGTCTGCGGTCATTGCGAAATCACTCCACAACCTGGTCAGAAAACCCCGCTGTCCAACGCCACTTCTGATTTGTGCACCTCTAACACCTCTGCCCTGTAGCCCCCTGCAGCTCGTGTGAGAACTATCACCGGCGCTGTGTGCTGGGAATGCCTGAATCAAACGGTCTACAAGAGTAGCTTGTTTGGTTGCTAATATTTGTTCGAGGTTCTCATGTGGCATAATATTTTGCAATTTGCCTTTATAGCGAGGGTCAAGGATGCAGGCCAACCAGTAATCGTCATCGCTCATCATTTTAATAATGCGTGGGTCCCTTTTGTGGATACGTAAGGCATAATCCGCCATGTGGGCCAAAGTTCCAGTTAGCAAATCTGCGGTTGTGCTGGTTTGAGGGGCAGTTACAGGCAAATCTACGTCACTTGTCTCCCTTAAAAAAACAGAACCCGGCCTTGCAACGCTACTACTTTCTGTTGGCCCAGGAGAAGCTTCCTCATTAAAAAAAAAGTACTCATCCCCATCATCCTCCTCGTCCTCCTCCTCCTCTTCGCCCGCTAACGCGTCCTCTACACAGCCCTGACCAGACAATGGCTGACTGTCATCAAGGCTTTCCTCTTCCTCGGCTGCAGACGCCTGCTCCTTTATGTGCGTCAAACTTTGTATCAGCAGACGCATTAGGGGGATGCTCATGCTTATTATGGCGTTGTCTGCACTAACCAGCCGTGTGCATTCCTCAAAACACTGAAGGACTTGACACAGGTCTTGTAACTTCGACCACGGCACACCTGACAACTCCATGTCTGTCATCCAACTGCCTGCCCGTGTATGTGTATCCTCCCACAAAAACATAACAGCCCGCCTCTGTTCGCACAGTCTCTGAAGCATGTGCAGTGTGGAGTTCCACCTTGTTGCAACGTCGATGATTAGGCGATGCTGAGGAAGGTTCAAAGACCGCTGATAGTTCTGCATACGGCTGGAGTGTACGGGCGAACGGCGGATATGCGAGCAAAGTCTGCGCACTTTGAGGAGCAGGTCGGGTAACCCCGGATAACTTTTCAGGATGCACTGCACCACCAGGTTTAAGGTGTGAGCCAGGCAAGGAATGTGTTTCAGTTGGGAAAGGGCTATGGCAGCCATGAAATTCCTTCCGTTATCACTCACTACCTTGCCTGCCTCAAGATGTACAGTGCCCAGCCATGACTGAGTTTCTTTCTGCAAGAACTCGGACAGAACTTCCGCGGTGTGTCTGTTGTCGCCCAAACACTTCATTGCCAATACAGCCTGCTGACGCTTGCCACTAGCTGTCCCCTAATGGCACACCTGGTGTGCAACAGTGGCAGCTGCGGATGGAGTGGATCTGCGACTGCGGTCTGTGGACGAGCTCTCGCTTCTGCAGGAGGACGAGGAAGAGGAGGAGGGGGGGCGAACGCCTACAGCCAACTCTTTCCTTGACCGTGGGCTAGGCAGAACTGTCCCAATATTGCTGTCCCCTGTGGACCCTGCATCCACCACATTCACCCAGTGTGCCGTGATGGACACGTAACGTCCCTGGCCATGCCTACTGGTCCATGCATCTGTTGTCAGGTGCACCTTTGTAGTCAGAGACTGCCTGAGTGCATGGACGATGCGGTCTTTAACATGCTGTTGGAGGGCTGGGATGGCTTTTCTAGAAAAGAAGTGTCGACTGGGTAGCTCGTAGCGTGGTACAGCGTAGTCCATCAGCGCTTTGAAAGCTTCGCTTTCAACTAACCGGTAGGGCATCATCTCTAATGAGATTAGTCTAGCAATGTGGGCGTTCAAACCCTGTGTACGCGGATGCGAGGAGGAGTACTTCCTTTTCCTAACAAGAGTCTCATGTAGGGTGAGCTGGACTGGAGAGCTGGAGATCGTGGAACTAGCGGTGGTGCCGGTGGACATGGGTGAGTGAGAGAGGGTTGGAGATGGTATTCTTGCCGGTGCCCTACATGCAGTGTTTCCTACTGCAAACCTGGTGATTCCCTGACTGCTTTGGCCTGGCGACGAAAGCTGCACAGATACTGCAGGTGGTGCGGGAAATGGTGGGTTTATAGTGAGGGAAGGGATGTAGCGTTGCTGACTAGCTTCATTGGCCGAGGGTGCTGCAACCTTTAGGGACGTTTGGTAGTTAGTCCAGGCTTGCAAATGCATGGTGGATAAATGTCTATGCATGCAACTTGTATTTAGACTTTTAAGATTCTGACCTCTGCTTAAGGTAGTTGAACATTTTTGACAGATGACTTTGCGCTGATCATTTGGATGTTGTTTAAAAAAATGCCAGACTGCACTCTTTCTACTATCGGATACCTTTTCAGGCATTGCAGACTGAGCTTCTTTAACCGGATGGCCACGCTGTCCTCCAACTGGTTTTGGTTTTGCCACGCGTTTTTGGCCAGATACGGGCCCGGCAGATGGAACCTGTTGTGATGTTGATGCCTGCTGTGGCTCCTCCTCCTCCGCTTCAGAACTACTGCCGCCTGCACCCTGTTCCCCCAATGGCTGCCAATCGGGGTCAACAACTGGGTCATCTATGACCTCCTCTTCTATGTCGTGTGCAACTTCGTCTGTGTCACCGTGTAAGCCGGTGGTATAGCGTTCGTGACGGGGCACCATAGTCTCCGCTGGGTTTGATTCTGCCTCAGTACACTGCGAGGGCAATGTTCTGGTCTGAGTCAAAGGACCAGCATAGTAATCTGGCTGTGGATCTCTGCACTCCATGTCCGATTCAACTTCTAATGGGCATGGCCTGTTAACTGTTTCACTGTCTAACCCAGGAACGGTATGTGTAAAGAGCTCCATGGAGTAACCTGTTGTGTCGACTGACGCATCCTTCACTGTTGTTCTGGGTGAGGGCACAAGGAAGCGACTTGTTCCTGACCGGGAGCATCCACTGACGATGCACTGCTCTGACATTTGGCACTTTCCGAGGAGGAGGCGAAAGAGCTAGAGGCAGAGTCAGCAATGAAAGCCAATACTTGTTCCTCCTGCTCCGGCTTCAAAAGTGGTTTTCCTACTCCCAGAAAAGAG
The DNA here is from genome assembly GCF_051348905.1 of Ranitomeya variabilis. Taxonomy (NCBI): domain Eukaryota; kingdom Metazoa; phylum Chordata; class Amphibia; order Anura; family Dendrobatidae; genus Ranitomeya; species Ranitomeya variabilis. The sequence goes on along the minus strand of NC_135236.1, from coordinate 122,875,814 downwards.
AGCGTTCGAGGCCTTGTGTAGCCAGACAACGAACCTGGCTCAACAACTCGAGACTTAGGTGCTGTACTGCTTTTACCACGACCACCTGATGCTCCACCACCACTACCATCATTACCAGCTGACAATGACCGCCCACGGCCACGACCTCTTCCACTAGACTTCCTCATTGTTTGCAAAACGTAACCAAAGTAACGGTATTTGTTACTGTAAAACAACTTATAAGGTGAACTCAAACTTATGTAGGATTTATATATATACCTTAATAGGTGCCTGACACTGAAAGGAAAATCAGGCCCAATGTTACACACTAGGTTTTCTGTGCCCCAATAATTTGAGACAGATGGCACACACAGGACCGGCACTCAAGCAGAAATGCCAATCTTAATCTCCCACTATTTTTTTTTTTTTTCAGGGAGAATTAAAAAAAAAAAAAAAAAAAAAAAAAGGCCCAGTATTACACACTGGTTTTCGGTGGCACACAATGAGAGAGATGCCACACACAGCAATGGCACGGAGGCAGACTTGCCAATATTTATCTCCCAGACTCCCACTATTATTTTTTTTTTTTTTTTACAGGGAGAATTTACCCCCTCCCCCAAAAAATGGCCCAATATTACACACTGGTTTTGGGTGGCACACAATGAGAGACAGATGCCCCACACAGGACTGGCACAGAGGCAGACTTGCCAATCTTTATCTCCCTGCAGTAATCTCAGAAAAGTATGGCAGGCAGCTATAAAGAGGACTGCTGCACACAAAAGTGTGGACAAACACACAAGATAGCTGTGCAGAAAGGAAGAAAACAGGATTTGTGCTTTGAAAAAAGCAGTTGGTTTGCACAGCGTCGTACACACACAGCAACGCAGCTATCAGGGTCAGGGAGCCTTCTAGGGCAGCCCAATGAGCTACAGCGCTGAGGAAAAAAAAAAATGTAGCTTCCACTGTCCCTGCAAACAAAAGGTGGTGTTGGACAGTGGAAATCGCTACAGCACAAGCGGTTTGTGGCTTTATGTACCCTGCCTATCACTATCCCTGCTTCTGAAGAAGCGGCAGCAACCTCTCCCTACGCTCAGATCAGCAGCAGTAAGATGGCGGTCGGCGGGAACGCCCCTTTATAGCCCCTGTGATGCCGCAGAAAGCAAGCCAATCACTGCAATGCCCTTCTCTAAGATGGTGGGGACTGAGATCTATGTCATCACGCTGCCCACACTCTGCGTCCACCTTCATTGGCTGAGAAATGGCGCTTTTAGCTTCATTGAAACGCGACTTTGGCGCGAAAGACGCGTACCGCATGGCCGACCCCACACAGGGATCGGGTCGGTTTCATGAGACGCCGACTTTGCCAAAAGTCGGCGACTTATGAAAATGAACGATCCGTTTCGCTCAACCCTAGTGTTGACAAAACGATTGATACAATCATGTATGGACTACATGTGTTTTTAAAGGGTTTCCACAGTGGCAACTCACAAAAATGGATTTATGTTCCGCAGCTAATGATCCAGGGGGAAACAGACACCAAAAATTCACCATACTCGCAAGAGAAACCGACATGTGGTGGATTTTAAACACACACCATAAAGCAGGTTATGATGGCCATGGGCATGACATTTCTATCAATTTCATCAGCTTTAAATGACGAAATGTAACCTTACAGTCACAACTTCTAACCACAAAAAAAATAAAAATCAAAGTGCACAGAAGACAAGCCGTTTTATATACCTAGACAGTGCAATATTTCACCCAATAACCAGTTTGACCTTTCTGGGGGCGTTTTAACAATTTTATTTCTATAGCGCCAACATATTCTGCAACATTTTACAATTAAGCACAGAAATGTACAGTGGGGGAAAAGCATTAAGCTACTTACGGGTAGCGGCATTTTTCGGAGGCCCATGACAGCACCACGAGAGAGGGGATCCGCCCCCTTTAGGAACAGGAAACCCACAGATACAAAAGGGCGGCACCTCTCCCACACATCAGTTGGATTACAGAGCCTGAGAGGACTACCGCAGTTAATGACAAGCAAACACAATATTGCAAACAATTAAATACAAATGACTTTAATAAAGTAACAAATGAGATAACACAGGATAAACCCCGGATGTGCAACCCCCATGTGAAAAAAGGGAGGGAACTAAGGGTGCTGTCATGGGCCTCCGAAAAATGCCGCTACCCGTAAGTAGCTTAATGCTTTATTCGGACTCCCATGACAGCACCACGAGAGATTTACAGAGATGTAAGCCATTTTTTAGGGAGGGACCACAGCCTGCAGCACCCTTAACCTGAAGGTGAGATCTGAGGAGAACCCCAAGTCCAATCTATAGTGTTTGAAAAAGGTGGAAGGGGATGACCATGTGGCCGCCTTACATATCTGGTCGACCGACACTCCAGACCTCTCTGCCCAGGATGACGCCATGGCTCGGGTGGAATGTGCCCTCAGATTCTGCGGAGCTGGACCCCCACCTGTCGTGTAAGCAAGAGAGATAGCCTCCCTAATCCATTTAGCTAGTATGTATTTAGATGCTCTAGCCCCTTTCCTTAGACCTTGGAAGGACAGGAATAGTGCATTATCCTTCTTCCAATCATTAGTGACCGAGATATATTGAAGAAGGCATCTCCTGACATCTAAAGGTACCGTCACACTAAACGATATCGCTAGCGATCCGTGACGTTGCAGCGTCCTCGCTAGCGATTTCGTTTAGTTTGACACGCAGCAGCGATCAGGATCCTGCTGTGATGTCGCTGGTCGCTGAATAAAGTCCAGAACTTTATTTGGTCGTCCGATCGCTGTGTATCGTTGTGTTTGACACCAAAAGCAACGATACCAGCGATATTTTACACTGGTAACCAGGGTAAACATCGGGTTACTAAGCGCAGGGCCGCGCTTAGTAACCCGATGTTTACCCTGGTTACCAGCGTAAAAGTAAAAAAAACAAACAGTACATGCTCACCTGCGCGTCCCCCAGCGTCTGCTTCCTGCTCTGACTGATCGCCGGCCCTAAAGTGAAAGTGAAAGCAGAGCGGTGACGTCACCGCTCTGCTGTTAGGGCCGGAGCTCAGTCAGTGTCAGGAAGCAGACGCCGGGGGACGCATGTAAGTATGTACTGTTTGTTTTTTTTACTTTTACGCTGGTAACCAGGGTAAACATCGGGTTACTAAGCGCGGCCCTGCGCTTAGCAACCCGATGTTTACCCTGGTTACCCGGGGGCCTCGGCATCGTTGGTCGCTGGAGAGCGGTCTGTGTGACAGCTCTCCAGCGACCAAACAGCGACGCTGCAGCGATCGGCATCGTTGTCGCTATCGCTGCAGCGTCGCTTAATGTGACGGTACCTTAAGGTATGGAGCTTCCTTTCTTTAGGGTTAGAAGGATTAGGGATAAACGAAGGTAAAACTATCTCCTGCGATCTGTGAAACTGGGATACTACTTTTGGTAAGTAGGCTGGGTCCGGTCTAAGGATAACTCTATCCTGGAGAAATTCTATATACGGGGGAAGTCTAGAGAGTGCCTGGATGTCTCCTATCCTGCAAGCTGATGTTATAGCTACTAGGAAAGCTGTTTTGAGAGACAACATCCTGACTGAGGCTTCATTCAACGGCTCAAAAGGGGGCTTTGTCAAAGAAGAAAGGACAAGATTTAAATCCCATGGTACCATTTTGTTTCTATAAAGTGGTCTAATTCTACCGACCGCCTTAATGAATCTCGACACCCAGTAGTTTCCCGCAATATTACATGAGAACAGGGCCCCAAGTGCAGAAACTTGTACTTTTAATGTGCTTGTGGAGAGTTTTAACTCTAACCCTCTTTGCAAAAATTCCAATATTTGACGTATTGGTACACCATCATTAATATTAAATTCTGAGGAAGTTAAGAACTTTCTCCAGGTTCTGGAGTAGATTCTTGTTGTTATTGGCTTTCTACTTCTTAAAAGGGTATCGACTAATTTAGGAGAGAAGCCTTTATTTTCTAACAATGACTGCTCAAACTCCAAGCCGTCAAATGAAGTCCCTTCACTTGTGGATGGAGTATCGGCCCCTGGGAGAGTAAATTTGGGATGTCTGGAAGTACCCAGGGATCGCCCACTGACATCGTCCTGAGCCATGAAAACCAAGTTCTCCTGGGCCAAAAGGGAGCAATCAGAATGAGTCTCGCACGATCTTCTCTGACCTTCCTCACCACTAGAGGTAGTAGGTTCAGTGGCGGGAAGGCGTAGGCCAGAGAAAAATCCCATTTTATGAGGAATGCGTCCACTGCCAGTGGATTTTCCCTGGGATTTAGGGAACAAAAGTTTTTTACTTTTTTGTTTTCTCTTGTGGCAAATAGGTCCACTACCGGTTGACCCCACAAGCGTACAATCTGTTTGAAGATGTCTCCGTTTAGAGACCATTCTCCTTGCTTTAGAACATTGCGGCTGAGAAAGTCCGCTTTTATGTTGTCTTTTCCTGTGATGTGCAAAGCAGTCAAGGATTGTAAATTCTCTTCTGCCATCCGGAGGAGACGATCTGTGATCTGCATCAGAGCCTCGGAGTGTGTCCCTCCTTGATGATTTATATAGGAGACTGCCACCCGGTTGTCTGAGAGGATCCTGACGTGGTGGCCCTGCAGATACATGAGGAGGTTTTTAACTGACAATTCGATTGCTAATAATTCTCTCTGATTGGAAGGAGGATGTTGAGTATGGTTCCCATTGGCCTTGCACTACAATGTCATTCATGTGAGCCCCCCAACCTGAGGAGCTGGCATCCGTAGTCACAACCCGGGACACGTCTATCATCCAGGGAACACCTGCTGACAAATTATCCCTATCCAGCCACCAACTTAGGGATTTGAGAGTCGCTGGTTCTAGCGTTATTTTTTCCTCTAATACACCCCTCAAGATCCTATCCTTAACCAAAATCTCTTTCTGGAGGGATCTAGTGTGAAAGTGTGCCCACCTTACCGCTGGAATGCACGATGTGAGGGACCCCAACAGGGACATAGCTTGCCGCAGGGTCATAGAGGGTGTATTTACTGCTTTTAGTACCTGATGCTGAATCTGAGATAGTTTATTTTCCGGAAGATAACACTGTTGTGTAGTTGAATCTAGTAATAAGCCCAGAAACTTCTGAATTTTTTGAGGCTGTAATCGAGATTTTTCAAAATTAATTATCCAGCCCAGGCGTTCCAACTTAATCCTAGTTAGTTCTAGTTGGGACAAACAGTGTTCTACCGAGTTACCTATTATGAGGAAATCGTCAAGGTATGGGACAATAAGGACATTAGATTCTCGCAAGTGAGCCATCACCTCCGCCACTATTTTTGTGAATACTCTAGGGGCTGATGTTATACCGAAAGGAAGAGCTCTGTACTGAAAATGATAAACAACTCCTCCCATTAATACTGCTACCCTCAAGAACTGCTGGAAATCCACATGAATAGGTACGTGGTAATAGGCATCCTTTAAGTCGACTACCACCATAAAGCAGTTTTTGAACAGTATCTTTATTGTTGAGCTGATGGACTCCATCTTAAAGGTATGCTTAACCAAAAAACTATTAAGATGTCTGAGATTTATAATGGTTCTATACGAGTTATCAGGTTTCTGAATAAGAAACAAGGGAGAATAGAATCCTTTCCCTCTATCAGCCTCTGGAACCTGTATAAGAACATTTTTAGAACAGAGAGACCAAACCTCTTCTTCTAGAGCAGATTGTTCTAGGGGATTAGAACGTAAGGGCGTTAACATAAATTTATCCCGTGGGGTATGGCAAAACTCAAGAGTAAGACCTCGAGAAATAGTATCTTGCACCCAGACACTATTCGTGATCTCTGACCATTCTGAACCAAAAAGTAAAAGTCTGCCCCCCACCGGGGCTCCTAGTCATTTGTCCTCCTTCTTCCTTTCTTTTGAGGAACGACGGAACATATATCCCGTACCTCGTCTACGTCTGTCGTCCCACCTAGACCGATCCCTTGAAGGTGAAAAGGTACGCTTCCCTCCACGACCGAACCTTCTTTTATTAAAGGGACGACGGTAGGACCCCAGCAGGTTGGGGAACTTCTTTTTGTCATCTCCCGCTTTCTCTAGGAGTTCATCTAAGGTGGGCCCGAATAGATACTCCCCTTTACATGGAATGATGCAGAGTTTTGATTTTGATTGTATATCGCCTGGCCAACATTTCAGCCAAAGAGCCCTTCTGGCCGCATTCGAGAGACCTGCTGCCCTAGCAGCCATTTTGACAGAGTCAATAGATGCATCTGATAAGAAAGCAGCTGCTTCTTGGATCAGTGGTAAGGCAGTCAAAATAGAATCCCTTGATGCACCTTCTTTTAACTGAGTCTCTAATTGTTCCAACCAGACCATCATTGATCTGGCTGTACAGGTTGAAGCCACCGCAGGCCTTAAAGAACCGGCCGCCATCTCCCAGGTACTTTTTAGAAAGGTGTCCGCTTTTCTATCAAGGGGGTCCTTAAGGGTCCCCATGTCCTCAAAAGGGAGAGAGGCCCGTTTTGCCACCTTGGCTATTGCCGCATCCAACTTAGGGGCTTTTTCCCAGTTGGTGACTGCAGGATCATCAAACGGATATCTGCGCTTCTGCGCTGGAGGTAAAGAACCCTTTCTCAGGTTTTTTCCACTCTTTATTGATAAGACCCTGGATTTTTTCATTGAGCGGGAAGACTCTACGTTTTTTCTGCTCCAACCCACTGAACATAATTTCCTCCTTGGAAAGTTGGGGTCTCGGTTCCGTTATGCCCATCGTTCCTCTGACCGCCTTGACCAGCTTATCCACTCGTTCGAGGGGTAGACAGAAGCGGGCGGTGTCCTCATCCGAGGAAGAGGACGACGCAGCCGAACCGGAGAAAACTTCCTCCTTATCCTCTTCTACTGAAGAATCGGAGAGTAACGGAGCTTTGGATTTAGAGCTTCCTCCTTGGGAAAGACCCTTTAAGGATTGTCTGACCTCCATTCTGATCATCTCCTTTAAGCTGGTGGTCATAGTAAGGGATTCCTCCGCCACCTGAGGGGGGTAAGTAAAGCAATCTAATCCCTGTAGATATAATGCTCTCCCCCTCTCCCCTTTCCTGAGACCTCACCGTCTGCTGGATACAGGGGCCACATAACTTTTTAGGGCACGAATCAGGTAGGGGAACCCCGCAGATTCCACATTCCCTGTGTTTCACCTTCCCGGCACATTTCTTCCCCTATAATGGAACATATGAGGGGAATCGTGTCACTGAGTGAACTTTCACGAAGATCACTTACCAGCGCTGCCCAAAGAAAAAGTACCGGAATACGAGGGGGATTTCTACTGGCTGATGCTCCAGACCCCTGTCTGGAGGTGCTTTTGTGGCCAGATTCACTACTCCTTCTGTCGCGATCCTTCCCTTTAGGTTTCTGGGATACCTCTTCCAGAAGCTGCACGTGCTCGTCCTCCATCTTCACCAGATATGAGGCCAGAAGCAAGGGATCACGATCCGGAGTTCTTTTTATAACCCCTCCTCCGGTCAGCAGCTGTGCCTAGCGCTCCCCTGATTACTTCTTCCGGCCTCCCCCTGGTGCAGGTGGTAAACCCCCGGGGCTCAGAACGCCGGCGACGCTATACCGGTGGGCGCCGCCATCTTGGTATACACTGCGCATGCGCAGGACCCCGGAAACCCGGAAGTGACTGCCGACTCCTCCCCCGGCGTCACCCGGCCTCCCAGCGCTTCACCATCAGCGCACAGAGCGGCGAGGACGCCGGACAGAGCCGCAGCACACCCGGATGGCGCCAAGCATCGCCGCATACCTGAGACCCCAGCCACCCCAGAAGGAGGGGACCCAGGGGACATACTCACGCGGCACTGGTCTAGAGACAGGACACCACCGGTGACCGCTCCCTGCTGGAATGTCGCCGATATGCAGCCCTGCCAGGACCATTGCGACATCTACCAGGGACTCCGCACCGGCCGAGGTAGGAGACCCCCTCGCTACCTGAGTCGGCCGGCCGGCCTGGGATCCTTTTGTAAAATCTGTAGGATCCCGTCCCGTTAGGAACAGGAAACCAACTGATGTGTGGGAGAGGTGCCGCCCTTTTGTATTTGTGGGTTTCCTGTTCCTAAAGGGGGCGGATCCCCTCTCTCGTGGTGCTGTCATGGGAGTCCGAATAAAATGTATTTGATCCCTTGCTGATTTTTGTACGTTTACCCTCTGACAAAAACATGAACAGTCTATAATTTTAAACACTGATAGAATATAAAAAATAAAATCCAGAAAATCACATTGTGTCAATGGTACAGTGTTAGCCAACGTGGTGTACATGATACAATGTACGAGGTGCCCTGGAAGTATCTATATTGGGGAAACTATGCAAAAACTACAAACTAGGATGAATCTACACAGACACACAATCAGGAATGAAATGGACACACCGGTGGGAAAACATTTCTCTGGACCTGGACACAGTATGACAGATTTAAAAGTCTTAATGCTAAAAGGTCATTTTAAGGATGACAGGGAAAGAAAAATTTGGCAATTCAAACTGATGAAGATGTTCAATTCTTTAAAGGTACCGTTACACTAAACGACTTACCAACGATCACGACCAGCGATACGACCTGGCCGTGATCGTTGGTAAGTCATTGTGTGGTCGCTGGGGAGCGGTCACACAGACCGCTCTCTCCAGCGACCAACGATCAGGGGAACGACTTCGGCATCGTTGAAACTGTCTTCAACGATGCCGAAGTCCCCCTGCAGCACCCGGGTAACCAGGGTAAACATCGGGTTACTAAGCGCAGGGCCGCGCTTAGTAACCCGATATTTACCCTGGTCACCATTGTAAAAGTAAAAAAAAAAAAAAAAAAAACACTACATACTCACATTCCGATGTCTGTCATGTTCCCCGCCGTCAGCTTCCCGCACTGACTGTGTCAGCGTCGGCCGTAAAGCAGAGCGCAGCGGTGACGTCACTGCTGTGCTGTGCTCTCACTGTACGGAGGCACTCAGTCAGAGCAGGAAGCCGACGGCAAGGGACCTGACGGACATCAGATGGTGAGTATGTAGTGTTTTTTTTTTTTTTTACATTTACGCTGGTAACCAGGGTAAACATCGGGTTACTAAGCGCGGCCCTGTGCTTAGTAACCCGATGTTTACCCTGGTTACCAGTGAAGACATCGCTGGATCGGAGTCACACACACCGATTCAGCGATGTCAGCGGGACCTCAACGACCAAAAAAAGGTCCAGGCCATTCCGACACGACCAGCGATCTCGCAGCAGGGGCCTGATCGCTGGTACGTGTCACACATAGCGAGATCGCTACTGAGGTCGCTGTTGCGTCACAAAACTTGTGACTCAGCAGCGATCTCGCTATGTGTGACGGGGCTTTTACTCCATATTCTCCATTTGTAAGAGAATGCCTAATTTGATTTCCTTGGCTTATCACACCTCCCACCCCCCTGAACAAATGTCCTACTGTAGCATCATTTAAATGTTGTGCTCTTTTCTTATTAATCTATTTGTAATATTTCCTGAAGAATGAGCCTTTGTGCTCTGAAAGCTTGCAAACATATTTTCTGGTTAGCCAATAAAGGTATCACTCCTAGAATACTTTTGTCATCATTTGGCAGAAAAGTATTCACATTCATTTTGCAGTGAGAAATAAGTATTCGATCCCCTACCAACCATTTAGGGTACGTGCACACGTAGTTGGAATCTCTGCAGATTTTTCCGTACCTGTTTTGAGAAATCCACAGGTAAAAAGCACTGCGTTTTACCGCGGATTTTATGCGGTTTTTGTGCGGATTCCACTTGCGGTTTTACACCTGCGGACTCCTATTATGGAGCAGGTGTAAACCGCTGCGGAATCCGCACAAAGAATGAACATGCTGCGGAATAAACAAAGCAGTGTTTCCGTGCGTTTTTTTTCCACAGCATGTGCACTGCGGATTTTGTTTTCCATAGGTTTACATGGTACTGTAGCTCATGGAAAACAAATGCGAAGCCGCAGCGTCAAAACCGCTGCGGATCCTCAGTAAAATCCACAACGTGTGCACATAGCCTAAGAGTTCTGGCTCCTACAGACCAGTTAGACGCTCCTAAATCAACTTGTTACCTGCATTAAAGACAGCTGTCTTACATACTCACCTTTATAAAAGACTCCTGTCCACAGACTAAATTAATCAGTCAGACTAACCTCTACAACATGGGCAAGACGAAAGAGCTTTCTAAGGCTACTTTCACACATCAGGTTTTCGCCGTCAGGCTCAATCCGGCTAATTTTCGAAAAAACAGATCCCGCGAATGTTGCCACCGGATCCGTTTTTTTTCTCTATAGACTTGTATTAGTGCCGGATTGCGCCGGATGACCTTGCATTTCGTCCAGTTTTCGCCGGATCCGGCAAATCTGCCGTTTCCGGTTTTTGGAAAAAATGTCCATAGCAACGTTTTTTGTCTCCGGCGAAAAAGCTAAGATACAAAAAGATAAGAAACAAACAGTGTGCAAAGTTTGAGGGTTTAACAGTGCACCAAGCTTAGCCACACCAAAAGGAGGCCCCACGCACCCTCATTTGCATATCACAGAGGTTTCAAAGTAATCAGAACAAAGAAATATATACTACTAACATGAGTTTGATATGGGCAAAGTCCCCTATATAATAGTAATTCACATAAATTTGCATTTTGGGGGTGATAGACTCCCTTTAATCAACAATAGGTCATCAAAATTAAAAAGATGGGCGGGTGTCCGATACCTGGCACCCCCACTGATTAGCCGTTATCAGTTCTGGCCATTGACAAACACTGCGTGGAGCCAGAGTGTAAAAGCTCCATACACTGTGCAGTGGCCATTCTCTTGTACTGCAGCACAACTTATCCACTTAAGGCTTCTTTTATACTTGCCTTGATTTTGCGGGCCCAAACGTGCCGCAATAATTCCACGGTGCACCGTATTTACGGCTGTGAAAAAAAGATCAAGCTTGCTCAATCTTTTTCACGGCTTACGGACACGGTCCCCATTGTAAATCAATGGGGCAGCAAAAACAACGGAAGGTTGTTTTTGCGGTGCGCCGTCACTTCCGGTTTTACGGAACGCCGTTTTTTTTTTCCACAATACTTTTTATTGGGAACCTGGAAAATGTCGATTCGCAAGTTTGTTGCAGTCTGTTATTGCAACAGACATTGAAAATTGTGGCAATACGGCCCGCAAAAAAGATCCGTCCGCAATAACGAGCCACAAAAAACACAGTATGTGTAAAACCAGCCTAAGCATGAGATTGGCCACTATAACCGTGTACGGAGCAGTTACATTCTGGCCCTGTACACTGTTTATATCTGCTGTCAGAGATGATCAGTGGAGGTCCTGGGACTCAGAACCACAACAATCTGATATTGATGACCAAATCTAAGGAGGTGAGGTTTTCAATGTAATAATCTTTTAAAACCCCCTTAAAGGGAACCTGTCACCACGTTTTTGGAAGATGGGATAAAAATAGCGTTAAATAGGGGCAGAGGTGGGCGTTACATTAGTGTGTGTGTTATGCGTTTATTACCCACCTAAGTTGCCGAAATAACTTTGCAAAGTCTCCGTTTTCGCCTGTCAATCAGGCTGGTCAGGTCGCATGGGCGTTGTCTTCCCCCAGATTTGGCGTAGTTTTCCGTTGGTGGCGTAGTGGTGTGCGCATGCCCAAAGTCCGGAATCCTCTTCCAGGGGATTTAAAATAGCGCGGTGTTCGTTATTGCATTGGTGATCGGTGGGCGCGGCCATCTTCCTTTGGCCGCGCGTGCGCAGAAGCGGCGCTCTGCTGGCCGCGGCTTCAGGAAAATGGCCGCCGCGATATCCATCTGCGCACGCGCGGCATCCCGCGGCCATTTTCCTGAAGCCGCGGCCAGCAGAGCGCCGCTTCTGCGCACGCGCGGCCAAAGGAAGATGGCCGCGCCCACCGATCACCAATGCAATAACGAACACCGCGCTATTTTAAATCCCCTGGAAGAGGATTCCGGACTTTGGGCATGCGCACACCACTACGCCACCAACGGAAAACTACGCCAAATCTGGGTGAAGACACCACGCCCATGTGACCTGACCAGCCTGATTGACAGGCGAAAACGGAGACTTTGCAAAGTTATTTCGGCAACTTAGGTGGGTAATAAACGCATAACACACACACTAATGTAACGCCCACCTCTGCCCCTATTTAACGCTATTTTTATCCCATCTTCCAAAAACGTGGTGACAGGTTCCCTTTAACAAGGTTTCATGAACTGGTGCCCATAGATTACCAAAACAAAGCATCTGCACTATGAAGTAATTTCAGCAATGTCCAGACTGACCACAGGTCCTGACTAGTGAAGAGCGAGTATACTCGTTACTCGGGTTTTCCCAAGCATGCTCAGGTGATCTCCGAGTATTTTTTAGTGCTTGGAGATTTAGTTTTCCTTTCTGCAGCTGAATGATTTGCGACTGTTAGCCAGCTTGATAACATGTGGGGATTCCCTAGCAACCAGGCAACCCCACATGTACTCAGCCTGGCTAGCAGCCGTAAATCATGCAGCTGTGTCAACAAAAACAATCTCCGAGCAGTCACAAATACTCGGAGGTCACCCGAGCAACGAGTATACTCGCTCATCACTAGTCCTGACCCAAACTTAGAGCCTTATAGACACGTGAGGCTGTAAGTTCAGGACAGGAGACCCGCGATCAGTCCAGGCATTTCGGTTCGCATACGGACCACAAAATACATCCCTATGAACCTGGCTTCACTCTGTCTCAGAACAATTACAATCTTCATCAGTGATGCTTCATTGAATCAATGTCTTCCAAGTGTCACATTGTCGAAGTGTCTTACCTCAAGCAATTTGACGGCCTTAAGAAATTTTGCATTTTGTTTAATATTTTTCAGCCTTTGACGCTCATATAGAGACAACTTTTCAAGATCCTGAAATGACAAGATACATCTAAGTTCTACGTGTTCCAATTCACTTTTTTACCTTAAAGGAGTCATTCAGCACTGTTGACTTACACATTGGAAGAGAATGGTGCCAATGACATTACAACACCATACATCTAGCGAGACGCATGCATGATCACCAGGCAATTGTACCACGAACGGACACTTGCTATAAATTTCCGTGGTTAGTACGTTACTTAATAAGAGACTGTACCTGCTCATTAAATTGGTCACTGTCGGAGTCATCTGTTGACAGCTCTTGTTGATTTTCATGTTGCACATTTAGCAGAGAACAATCTGTAGGCTGGACATCTTCATGGTCACTGTCACTTTCATTGGTAGCCTGGTTTTCTAGTTGATTTTTGGTTTCTATATTCATTCGAACAAGCTGAACTCTAAGTTGCTTCCTACAGACTGTTTTTTGGTCACAATCTTGCAGATCATTATTCCTTGCAAAATCTGTGCTAGGAGGTAGAAGTGCATTCTGTTCAACAGGAGATGGAACCATTTTGTCATGACCTTTACTGTTACCTAGCGCAGATACCTATCAGTGCAAAAAAAAAAAAAAAGTTTAATATTTAGGTTAAAAAAAAAAAAAAAATCCAAATGCGACACAGCAATAATGAAGATTATTATTTGGCAGTTAATATTAAAGCGATATTTCAGGTATAATGTTATGTCACTGGGAAGTCATATTAAAGTTGTATATAAAGCTCTGTATGTTATGTCTACGACAAGCTTATTCCCATTGCTATCCTCCCGATGTACTTGGTGACGCTGTAAACCACATAATGTGCGTACATGTCTGTTCATGGCCAGTGTATTCTCTGATACCTTGGAAATAGAAATGACAAGTGTTTAGGTGTTCGATATGCAAAGATAGAGAATAGATAGAAATATGTCAGTGAGATAAATATAATCAGTGCTTTACATGTCTAGTTTTGTACTAGTATTTAACCAATAAATTAAAAAAATGAAAGGACTTGGGGCCCCCTTATTTTTACCAACCAGCTGAGGGAAAGCAGACAGGGGGGCTGGTGTTATTACTCTAAGAAGGGGCCAATATCCCTAAAGGTTTCCTAACTATTTATAACAGCTCATAGCTGTCTGCTTAGCCTTTACTAGTTATTAAGAAGTGGGACCGCCCCCCTTTGTTCAATAAACAGCCAAGGCTAAATAGACAGCTGAGGGCTGAAATTAATAGGCTGGGAAGGGATCATTGATATTGGCCCCATCCCAGACAAATACCACCAGCCCTCAGCTGCCACAGAAATGGCGCAATTCTGGCGCTCAGCCTCAGGTCTTTCCGCTTGCTCTGGTGTGTTGGCAAGTGGGGTAATGGTTTTAGGATTGATTGTAATGTTTGCTGACATCAAGCCCAGGGGTTAGTAAAGAATAAGCATCTGTCAGACATCCCCATTTCTAACCCCATAGTTAAAAGTAATAAACACACACAGAGAAAAGTCCTTTAAAGGGAACCTGTCACCACGTTTTTGGAAGATGGGATAAAAATAGCGTTAAATAGGGGCAGAGGTGGGTGTTACATTAGTGTGTTTGTTATGCGTTTATTACCCACCTAAGTTGCCGAAATACCTTTGCAAAGTCTCCGTTTTCGCCTGTCAATCAGGCTGGTCTGGTCAAAAGGGCGTGTTGTCTTCCAACAGATTTTGCGTAGTTTTCTGTTGGTGGCGTAGTGGTGTGCGCATGCCCAAGGTCCCGAATCCTCTGCCAGGGGATTTAAAAGAGCGCGCTGTTCGTTATTTCATTGGTGATCGGTGGGCGCGGCCATCTTCCTTTGGCCGCGCGTGCGCAGATGGAGCGCTCTGCTGGCCGCGGCTTCAGGAAAATGGCCGCGGGATGCCGCGCGTGCGCAGATGGAGATCGCGGCGGCCATTTTCCTGAAGCCGCGGCCAGCAGAGCGCCGCTTCTGCGCACGCGCGGCCAAAGGAAGATGGCCGCGCCCACCGATCACCAATGAAATAACGAACAGCGCGCTCTTTTAAATCCCCTGGCAGAGGATTCGGGACCTTGGGCATGCGCACACCACTACGCCACCAACGGAAAACTACGCAAAATCTGGGGGAAGACAAGACGCCCTTTTGACCAGACCAGCCTGATTGACAGGCGAAAACGGAGACTTTGCAAAGGTATTTCGGCAACTTAGGTGGGTAATAAACGCATAACAAACACACTAATGTAACGCCCACCTCTGCCCCTATTTAATGCTATTTTTATTCCCATCTTCCAAAAACGTGGTGACAGGTTCCCTTTAATTGGAAAAAAGCACTCCCCGACCCACTTTTACCCTTTTATTGCCATATAAAAAAAATACAAAGTGGTCAGCCATAACTCCATCCCATGACGATCCTTGACTCTGCTACATACGGATGCTGTGCTGTCTGGTGACATCAGTAATGTGGCTGCGCATTCGCAGGAACATGAGAGTAGCATGAGAACATGGCTGCAGTGACCTATTTAAAATTACAGCAGGTCATCTTACTACGGTAATCTTAATTACATCACTTAACTGTGGTAATCTTACTGAAATGGACATTTCTATACGTGTTTTGCACACGGACAACCGGTCCATGTGAACACACTGACATGTGCACAGACCCATAGACTTCAATGGGCCTAAGTGTGTAAGTGTCTCCACTACATGTGAAAGCTGTCACCACACATACTGGAGACACTGCCATATGAAGTGGGCCTAATACAGCTTTCAGATAGGCCCATTTAATCTTAATATAGCCGTTATTACACTGTCCAGAATTATTAGGCAATTTGTATTTTTGATGATTCATTTTATTATTAAGCAGTTACAGTACTGTCAAGAAAACCAAAAGTGAGGTTTTGTCTTTCATAGAGTATCTGCGTGTGCAAAATAATGAAAAAAGTGTGAATTTTCCTGTTAAAGTGAGAATAACAACCAAACAACGCAAAATGTACAAAGAGACAAGAAAAAAAAAAAAGCATCAATGACCACCAGCATAGCGGCACTTCTTTTCACTAAAGGCCCCGTCTCACATAGCGAGATCGCTAGCGAGATCGCTGCTGAGTCACAAGTTTTGACCTCAGTAGCGATCTCGCTATGTGTGACACGTACCAGCGACCAGGCCCCTGCTATGAGATCGTTGGTCGTGTCGGAATGGCCTGGACCTTTTTTTGGTCGTTGAGGTCCCGCTGAATCGGTGTGTGTGACACCGATCCAGCGATGTCTTCACTGGTAACCAGGGTAAACATCGGGTTACTAAGCGCAGGGCCGCGCTTAGTAACCCGATGTTTACCCTGGTTACCAGCGTAAATGTAAAAAAAAACAAACAGTACATACTCACCATCTGATGTCCGTCAGGTCCCCCGGCGTCTGCTTCCCACACTGACTGAGCGCCGCAAAGTGAAAGTGAAAGTACAGCACAGCGGTGACGTCACTGCTGCGCTCTGCTCTCACTGTACGGCGGCTCAGTCAGAGGAGGAAGCAGACGGCAAGGGACCTGACGGACATCAGATGGTGAGTATGTACTGTTTGTTTTTTTTGGTAACCAGGGTAAACATCGGGTTACTAAGCGCGGCCCTGCGCTTAGTAACCCGATGTTTACCCTGGTTACCCGGGTGCTGCAGGGGGACTTCGGCATCGTTGAAGACAGTTTCAACGATGCCGAAGTCGTTCCCCTGATCGTTGGTCGCTGGAGAGAGCTGTCTGTGTGACAGCTCCCCAGCGACCACACAGCGACTTACCAACGATCACGGTCAGGTCGTATCGCTGGTCGTGATCGTTGGTAAATCGCTATGTGTGATGGGGCCTTAACAGTCAAACTTCATCTGTGGAGTCAGTTTCTTACTATCAATTTTGAGCAGCGCCGAAGTTGTTGGAGCACCACTGGTCACCATGTAAGCTGCAGAACTTCAAATCATTTACATAAATCTGCAAGTCTGATAATGTGGGTTTTTTTCATTACTTTAATTATTTTTGTGTACATTTTTTATTTTATTTTGCAAGGAATCTTTATGATTACATGTGCAATTCTGCCTTGTATCTTCTGCAACAAAGTTAGTGAAAATTGTCCAGGTAAGCTGCATTTTACTCTTTGGATTGCATAGGGTGGAGTATGTACTGACATCCACAGCATAAAATGACATGCAGAGCACCATTGGAAAACATGCTGGAATTTAGTCCTGTGGGAACATATCCTCAAAGTTTTAAGAGAGTCAATGAGATGGGACATTTAGGAACATTTTCTAGAACACATCAGCAGCAGTACCTGGTCCTGCTGCTCCTCACTGTCAGATTCATTTGTGCATGCTTCCTCTTGAGCTTCAGTCTGTATATTCAAGCGAAAAACTCGAACTACAGGAATCTTTGCACGTTCTTTCATGGGTGATGTGCAACCTCTGATCTCTAAGGTGCCTTTCTGCAGCCGTTGATTGCATGAATTACTGATATTAGAGCCCAGGAGTTCATTAAAGGCAAGAGGAGATGGAGACAATTTGCTTTGGACCGGGCCATCATCTAGACTATGATCCTATTAAGAAAGCACAAGCAATCTGAATAAAAATGTTGGGAAATAATTTTTTTTTTTTTATATTTTCTGCTAGACAAACATAAAGCGATACTCATGAACAAGCAACGACAGTTGCAAGCCATGTCAGGGATGGAAACTATATCACGGCAGAGGTGACGTAACCAGACTGTCCTTGTTCGATGCTTAGCCCAAGATTCAGCAAGAAAAATAACTCTAGAATTCTGTTGTAAAAACTGCTTGAAATATCGCAAAAAATGTTTGTGCAACTTGAAATTGTGCAAAGATTTTGTGACTGTCCTCGCCAAGTCTACCCAACAAATCATTAAAGTTTACAGTACAAAAGGGCTGAAAATTATGCCAGAAATGTATGCTAGCCGCATAGGCTCCAGAAGAGTTGAACTGTCGATCCTGCTTAATATTTTGGAAACTACATTTCCCAGTGCTCAGTGAGTATCTCAGCACCTAGACTAAGGCCACATTCACACGTTCAGTATTTACATCGGTTATCATGTATGACATAATTCCATATTATAAAACAGACAACAACAAAAAAAAAAATCACGACTTCAATTCCCTAGCCCCCCCCTTCCTTATTCCAACATTCCACAGAGAACCATTTTCATTTTTACAGCAATTCTAGAATAAAGGAGTCTAAAATGTATTGAGGGAGAAGAGGGATAACAATTAGGGAATAACATTGTATACCGTGTATTTTTCTCTAAGGCCACGTTCACACGTTCAGTATTTGGTCAGTATTTGACATCAGTATTTGTAGCCAAAACCAGGAGTGGGTGATAAATACAGAAGTGGTGACGTGTTTCTATTATACTTTTCCTCTGATTGTTCCTCTCCTGGTTTTGGCTTACAAATACTGAACATGTGAACGTGGCTTAAAGCTGATCTTAGTATTACTTCAAATATTTTAAGAAAGAGAAGTCATCGTCACACCTCCTGTCTGTCCTGCTCAGAGCGAGCTCTATGGTCAGGCTCCTTTATGTTCCGTTTCCTGTTTTGTTGGTCAAGTTCTAAATTCAATTTATAGAGAACAACTACAGGAACTTTCATAGCACAGTCCGACAATATTGGGGTGCATGCTTTCTTCACAGTGGAGGAGCTTCCATGCTTGGGATCCAGGTCCACGCGTCGTTTCTTATGAGGAGCCATCTTATGAGTAGGGGTACAGAATATTATCCAAGATGAGGAGGTTTGGTTAACTTGTCACCAGCAATGAGATCCTGTAAAATCAGAAAACATAATTTTTAAGCGGATTCTAAGTAAACCATCCTAAAGCATCGTTTCTTAGTATTCTGTAGAGCAAAAATTCCTCTTTAATTACTCCTGGAAATGAATGAAGAAACTGACAACTTTGTTTACCACCTCCCATATCAATGGGGTGTGTCTTTGCACTTTCTGTATCAATTAGTGTCAGACTTTGTAAAGACAAGCGGACATGCTCTACAATTTGTTATTTCATTGGACTGCAATAATTTACTGTATTGTTCTCAGAAGTGTTTGAATTATAAAAGACATTAGATAATAATTCTATGTTAACATGTTACTCTACCCAAAAATAAATAATAAAATCAATATACTGTATATTACATAAGAAAAAAGGTGGCACTCACCGCTCCTTTTAAAATCCAACTTTATCATTCGAGACACCGCATTTTAAAACTGGTAACAGGGGAGAGACATAGGATGGAAGACGGACAATTCGCAGCTGCC
The DNA here is from genome assembly GCF_051348905.1 of Ranitomeya variabilis. Lineage (NCBI taxonomy): Eukaryota > Metazoa > Chordata > Amphibia > Anura > Dendrobatidae > Ranitomeya > Ranitomeya variabilis. Next base: position 122,856,670 of record NC_135236.1, on the reverse strand, counting down.
TGCGATTCAACGGGTCTTGAATAATAAAGTTGGATTTTAGAAGTGCCACCTTTTTTTAATTTAGATGGACTTGGCTTGGTGAGCACCTGATAAGTGTTGTCATGTGTGCTCTGTCAATTTTATAGTAATATATGGAAATGTAAACATATAACCCAGACCCATAACCTCAAACTTGGGATGGGTAACACTCTGCTAAATCTATAAACATACTGACCAACTATGCAGTTATTAAACTGCGGGCTGAATCAAGAAGTGTTATTGCTTTTTTTGTATAAAAAGTTATAACTTTATTAATACACACATTACACATATAATTTAAAACAATGCCTCTGAACCACACAAAAATATCTCAATAATGGCAGGTAAGCGTAAAAAGGTCACAATACTAGCAGGTCAACACTAATTACCATTAACAAAGTTGCAGAACATTTTAGTTAATAAAGCATACAAACATGTTTCAATTCTTGTACTTATATACTCTATGTATCACAGATATGTGAAATATTGGCTAAATGCAAAATGCATCACAGATACATAGACTAGTGCAATAATATATGAGACAGATGTATTGAAATTATATTGCCCAAAAATGCCCCCTTGTTCTAAGTGTTAAACGGAAAATATATAGATTATTTTATATTTTTTTAGCCAGTGTGTCAACACCATGACACTGCGCGGGCTGTGCCCTGCACTGCGCGGGCTGTGCCCTGCACTGCGCGGGCTGTGCACTGCACTGCGCGGGCTGTGCACTGCACTGCGCGGGCTGTGCACTGCACTGCGCGGGCTGTGCACTGCACTGCGCGGGCTGTGCACTGCACTGCGCGGGCTGTGCACTGCACTGTGCGGGCTGTGCACTGCGTGGGCTGTGCTATACACTACGTAGCCTGTGGGGTACGTGGCCTGTGTTATAACGCTACGTGGCCTGTGTTATAACGCTACGTGGCCTGTGTTATAACGCTACGTGGCCTGTGTTATAACGCTACGTGGCCTGTGTTATAACGCTACATGGCCTGTGCTATAACACTCCGTGGCCTGTGCTATAACACTCCGTGGCCTGTGCTATATACTCCGTGGCCTGTGCTATATACTCCGTGGCCTGTGCTATATACTCCGTGGCCTGTGCTATATACTCCGTGGCCTGTGCTATATACTCCGTGGCCTGTGCTATATACTCCGTGGCCTGTGCTATATACTCCGTGGCCGGCCGCGAACAATCAGCGACAGGCGCAGTCCGGCCGCGAATTGGCACGGGATTTGAACCACGCTTCGCTAATTGGTCGTGGCCGGCCGAATCCTGTGTATTCAATGTATTATTCTAAAATCTTCATAAATAAACTACATACATATTCTAGAATACCCAATGCGTTAAAATCGGGCTACCATCTAGTAGCTCTATAAAAATTATATATAATTAGCAACCCAAGCAATATATATTTATCCTTAGTCATGTGGCAAGGCTCGTTAAAGCGTCGATATTGACTTAGCATTGCTTGTGTTGATAATTTCCAAGACCAGTAACTTATTTGTCTGCCAATGGGGAGGTGTGAAGGCCCCTTACTTGCATGTCGAGCTGCCGTTTTCCTGGATACTAGTTTGGTAGACATATTGATCACATTTTATCGCATTTATTTTTTGGGAGGTTATGGTGGGCAGGTGCTATTTTAGCAGACAAGTCATAAACTTTACGCATTTTTTTCTTTTTTTGGCTTTCAAAGTATGTTTTAAATAAAGTTATATTTTGATAAAAAGGACTTTTATGGAGAAAATTCAGATTTTTTTTATTTATTTCAAAACTCGAAAAAAAGGGGGCGATTACACACCGTATTGTAAAACATTTATTCCTCTTGTGAACCTGCAATAGTTTGATTGCGCATACTATAGACCCCAGTATTGCATGTAAGTCACAGTCTCCTTTGAAGCTCAGCCTGTGGGACAGAGGAGCACCCAGACAGCTACGTAAATGGCAGAGGGGCACCCAGAGGCTACGTCAATGGCAGAGGAGCACCCAGAGGCTACGTCAATGGCAGAGGAGCACCAAGACAGCTACGTAAATGGCAGAGGAGCACCAAGACAGCTACGTAAATGGCAGAGGAGCACCAAGACAGCTACGTAAATGGCAGAGGAGCAGCAAAACAGCTACGTAAATGGCAGAGGAGCACCAAGACAGCTACGTAAATGGCAGAGGGGCACCCAGAGGCTACGTAAATGGCAGAGGAGCACCAAGACAGCTACGTAAATGGCAGAGGAGCACCAAGACAGCTACGTAAATGGCAGAGGAGCACCAAAACAGCTACGTAAATGGCAGAGGAGCACCAAAACAGCTACGTAAATGGCAGAGGAGCACCAAGACGGCTACGTAAATGGCAGAGGAGCACCAAGACAGCTACGTAAATGGCAGAGGAGCACCAAGACGGCTACGTAAATGGCAGAGGAGCACCAAGACAGCTACGTAAATGGCAGAGGAGCACCAAGACGGCTACGTAAATGGCAGAGGAGCACCAAGACAGCTACGTAAATGGCAGAGGAGCACCAAAACAGCTACGTAAATGGCAGAGGAGCACCAAGACGGCTACGTAAATGGCAGAGGAGCACCAAGACAGCTACGTAAATGGCAGAGGAGCACCAAGACGGCTACGTAAATGGCAGAGGAGCACCAAGACAGCTACGTAAATGGCAGAGGAGCACCAAGACGGCTACGTAAATGGCAGAGGAGCACCAAGACGGCTACGTAAATGGCAGAGGAGCACCAAGACAGCTACGTAAATGGCAGAGGAGCACCAAGACAGCTACGTAAATGGCAGAGGAGCACCAAGACGGCTACGTAAATGGCAGAGGAGCACCAAGACAGCTACGTAAATGGCAGAGGAGCACCAAGACAGCTACGTAAATGGCAGAGGAGCACCAAGACGGCTACGTAAATGGCAGAGGAGCACCAAGACAGCTACGTAAATGGCAGAGGAGCACCAAGACGGCTACGTAAATGGCAGAGGAGCACCAAGACAGCTACGTAAATGGCAGAGGAGCACCAAGACAGCTACGTAAATGGCAGAGGAGCACCAAGACGGCTACGTAAATGGCAGAGGAGCACCAAGACAGCTACGTAAATGGCAGAGGAGCACCAAGACGGCTACGTAAATGGCAGAGGAGCACCAAGACAGCTACGTAAATGGCAGAGGAGCACCAAGACGGCTACGTAAATGGCAGAGGAGCACCAAGACGGCTACGTAAATGGCAGAGGAGCACCAAGACAGCTACGTAAATGGCAGAGGAGCACCAAGACAGCTACGTAAATGGCAGAGGAGCACCAAGACAGCTACGTAAATGGCAGAGGAGCACCAAGACAGCTACGTAAATGGCAGAGGAGCACCAAGACAGCTACGTAAATGGCAGAGGAGCACCAAGACGGCTACGTAAATGGCAGAGGAGCACCAAGACAGCTACGTAAATGGCAGAGGAGCACCAAGACAGCTACGTAAATGGCAGAGGAGCACCAAGACGGCTACGTAAATGGCAGAGGAGCACCAAGACAGCTACGTAAATGGCTGAGGAGCACCAAGACGGCTACGTAAATGGCTAAGGAGCACCAAGACGGCTACGTAAATGGCAGAGGAGCACCAAGACGGCTACGTAAATGTCACTGTCAGAGGACCAGTGGAGATGGAGGCTCTGGGCCCTTCTGTTACAGGCAGATGCCGGCTGTGTAGCTCAGCGCTTGCCCCAAATTGTGCGCACCGAGGTACAGTTGTGTCAGCGTTCATTAAAGGGTTAAACTTGTAAACTTAAAGGGAACCTATCACCCCGTTTTTTTCGGTATGAGATAAAAATACTGTTAAATATGGCCTGAGCTGTGCATTACAATAGTGTAGTTTGTGGACCCCGATTCCCCACCTATGCTGCCGAAATACGTTACCAAAGTAGTCATTTTCGCCTGTCAATCAGGCTGGTCAGGTCGGATGGGCGTGGCTTCTTCCCCCAGATATTGCGTAGTTTTCCGTTGGTGGCGTAGTGGTGTGCGCATGTCCAACGTCCCCAATCCTGCACGGGGGGGTGAAAACAGCAGCGATGTCCGTTATTCCATTGGTGGTCGGTGGGCGCGGCCATCTTCCTTTGGCCGCGCGTGCGCAGAAGCGGCGCTCTGCTGGCCGCGGCTTCAGGAAAATGGCCGCGGGATGCCGCGCGTGCGCAGATGGAGATTGCGGCGGCCATTTTCCTGAAGCCGCGGCCAGCAGAGCGCCGCTTCTGCGCACGCGCGGCCAAAGGAAGATGGCCGCGCCCACCGACCACCAATGGAATAACGGACATCGCTGCTGTTTTCACCCCCCCGTGCAGGATTGGGGACGTTGGACATGCGCACACCACTACGCCACCAACGGAAAACTACGCAATATCTGGGGGAAGAAGCCACGCCCATCCGACCTGACCAGCCTGATTGACAGGCGAAAATGACTGCTTTGGTAACGTATTTCGGCAGCATAGGTGGGGAATCGGGGTCCACAAACTACACTATTGTAATGCACAGCTCAGGCCATATTTAACAGTATTTTTATCTCATACCGAAAAAAACGGGGTGATAGGTTCCCTTTAACAAAAAAATGTTGCAAATATGAAAATGCTGAAAAACAACTTGAACCTCTCCAGGTTTATTTCAGTGATATTGGTGCAGGTACATGGGAAGCTGCCGGCGTTACCTGTCACTGCCCATGTAATGCAGGAGGGGGACCCAGCACCGGTAATGGCGAGCACTACAGGCAGGGGCTACTGACCGTATACCGGCCTCTCACCTGAGCTCCAGCCGGCACACATCACAACCGCTCTTGGCTCCAGCTGTCCGCAACGGCGCAAACTACCTACTCCCGCGCAACAACTTGCATAACGCAGCACTGGGACAGCGGATGTGACGTCATACCAGTAAGAAGCCTGCGCGCGATCTTCCAATACAAGGGCGGAGCTTAACCACGCCGGAAGTAGCTCTCTTCAACTATATGGAACTAAGTAGAGTGGACCTGTTACTAAGACAACCACGAATTTTTCAGTCCCCCCTTCTTTTCTTCACCCAAGAGGTCTCGCGGTCATCCTGTGGGTGCATTGTGGCATTAACCCCTTAGTGACGGAGCCAATTTGCAGCTTAGGCTACTTTCACATTAGCGTCGTGCACTGCACGTCGCAATGCAAAGTTGCGGCGCACCGACGCATACTGTGGAAGCGCCGCACAACGGGGGCAGCGGATGCTGTTTTTCAACGCATCCGCTGCCCCATTGTGAGGTGCGGGGGGGCGGAGTTCCGGCCGCGCATGCGTGGTCGGAAAAGACGGGAACGACGCACCAAAAAACGTTACATGCAACGTTTTTTGGTGGCGACGGTCCAACGCAACAGTCGCACGACGGTTGCGACGTGTGGCAATACGTCGCTAATGCAAGTCAATGGAGAAAAAACGCATCCTGCAAGCACTTTTGCATGATGCGTTTTTTCTACAAAACAACGCATAGCGACGTGCAGTACACGACGCTAGTGTGAAAGAGGCCTTAGTGACCAGGCCAATTTTTACAATTCTGACCACTGTCACTTTATGAGGTTATAACTCTGGAACATATTAATGGAAGATGTTGTGCAATGTGTCCTGAGTACGCTGATACCCCATATGTGGTGGTAAACCACCGTTTGGGCGCATGACAGAGCTCAGAAGGGAGGAAGCACCATTTGACGCTTTGAACGCAAAATTGGCTGGAATCAATGGTGGAGCTATGTCGCATTTGGAGACCCCCTTATGTACCTAAACAGTGGAAACCCCCAATTCTAACTCCAACACACCCCTAACCATATCCCTAATCACAACCATAACCCTAATCACAACCCTAACTCCAACACACCCCAAATCCCAATCCTAACCATAACCCTAACCACAAACCTAACCCTAATCTCGACCCTAACCTTAAGGCTGCAGTCACACTAGCTCATACCTCCCAACCGTCCCGATTTCAGCGGGACAGTCCCGCTTTGGCACCGGGGTCCCGCTGTCCCGCTTCGGGCATTTAAAATCCCGATTTTGCGGCCGCCGGTGAAGCCCCGCCCACTTCCGGGACGTAGAGAGAGCCCGTGGCTGTTTTTTTGTTTTTTTTTTATAAAAGCTGCCTCCTGACCGCCCGCGAGCCCCCCCCGCCCCCGCCCCCTGTGCGGCGCTGCCACGCTGAAGGAGAGAGCCTGCAGCAATCAAGAAGAAAGGTCAGCGATTCACTACCTCTGGCTGTGTGTGCACGGAGCTCCGGCTTCTGCTCTTAGCTGCTATCCCGGCAGAGAAGGAGAGACGGGGGAGGTGCCGGGATAGTGCAGAGCTGTGAGCAGGAGACTGAAGACTTCAGCAGAGAGCTGCACATGGACATCAGCCGCCCCTGCATCACAGAGGAGATTGTGTGTGTGTGATGTGTGTGATGGCTGCGTGTGTGTGTGTGTGTGATGGCTGGGTGTGTGTGTGTGATGGCTGTGTGTGTGTGATGGCTGTGTGTGTGTGATGGCTGTGTGTGTGTGTGTGTGATGGCTGCGTGTGTGTGTGTGATGGCTGCGTGTGTGTGTGTGTGATGGCTGCGTGTGTGTGGGTGTGATGGCTGCGTGTGTGGGTGTGATGGCTGCGTGTGTGGGTGTGATGGCTGCGTGTGTGGGTGTGATGGCTGCGTGTGTGGGTGTGATGGCTGCGTGTGTGTGTGATGGCTGCGTGTGTGTGTGTGTGTGATGGCTGCGTGTGTGTGTGTGATGGCTGCGTGTGTGTGTGATGTCTGCGTGTGTGTGTGTGATGTCTGCATGTGTGTGTGTGATGTCTGCGTGTGTGTGTGATGTCTGCATGTGTGTGTGTGATGTCTGCATGTGTGTGTGTGATGGCTGCGTGTGTGTGATGGCTGCGTGTGTGTGATGGCTGCGTGTGTGTGTGTGTGATGGCTGCGTGTGTGATGGCTGCGTGTGTGATGGCTGCGTGTGTGTGTGATGGCTGCGTGTGTGTGTGTGATGGCTGCGTGTGTGTGTGTGTGATGGCTGCGTGTGTGTGGGTGTGATGGCTGCGTGTGTGGGTGTGATGGCTGCGTGTGTGGGTGTGATGGCTGCGTGTGTGTGTGATGGATGCGTGTGTGTGTGTGTGATGGCTGCGTGTGTGTGTGTGATGGCTGCGTGTGTGTGATGGCTGTGTGTGTGTGTGTGTGATGTCTGCGTGTGTGTGTGTGATGACTGCGTGTGTGTGTGTGATGTCTGCATGTGTGTGTGTGATGGCTGCGTGTGTGTGATGGCTGCGTGTGTGTGTGTCATGGCTGCGTGTGTGTGTGATGGCTGCGTGTGTGTGTGATGGCTGCGTGTGTGTGATGGCTGCGTGTGTGTGTGATGGCTGCGTGTGTGTGTGTGTGATGGCTGCGTGTGTGTGTGTGTGATGGCTGCGTGTGTGTGTGTGATGGCTGCGTGTGTGTGTGATGGCTGCGTGTGTGTGTGATGGCTGCGTGTGTGATGCATTTGTGTCAAAGCTGCATGTGTTTGTGAGCTGCGTGCGTGTGTGAGCTGCGTGCGTGTGAGCTGCGTGCCTGTATGTCATTATACAGTATGGAGCATTATGTCCGGTCATTATACAGTATGGAGAATCATGTGCGGTCATTAGACAGTATGGAGCATTATGTGCAGTCATTAGACAGTATGGAGCATCATGTGTGGCCATTATACAGTATGGAGCATCATGTGTGGCCATTATACAGTATGGAGCATCATGTGCGGTCATTATACAGTATGGAGCATCATGTGCGGCCATTATACAGTATGGAGCATCATGTGCGGCCATTATACAGTATGGAGCATCATGTGCGGTCATTATACAGTATGGAGCATCATGTGCGGTCATTATACAGTATGGAGCATCATGTGCGGTCATTATACAGTATGGAGCATCATGTGCGGTCATTATACAGTATGGAGCATCATGTGCGGCCATTATACAGTATGGAGCATCATGTGCGGCCATTATACAGTATGGAGCATCATGTGCGGCCATTATACAGTATGGAGCATCATGTGCGGACATTAGACAGTATGGAGCATCATGTGCGGACATTAGACAGTATGGAGCATCATGTGCGGTCATTATACAGTATGGAGCGTCATGTGTGTTCATTATACAGTATGGAACATCATGTGCGGTCATTATACAGTATGGAGCATCATGTGCGGTCATTATACAGTATGGAGCATCATGTGCGGCCATTATACAGTATGGAGCATCATGTGCGGCCATTATACAGTATGGAGCATCATGTGCGGTCATTATACAGTATGGAGCATCATGTGCGGTCATTAGACAGTATGGAGCATCATGTGCGGCCATTATACAGTATGGAGCATCATGTGCGGTCATTATACAGTCTGGAGCATCATGTGCGGTCATTATACAGTCTGGAGCATCATGTGCGGTCATTATACAGTCTGGAGCATCATGTGCGGTCATTATACAGTCTGGAGCATCATGTGCGGTCATTATACAGTATGGAGCATCATTTGCGGTCATACAGTATGGAGCATCATGTGCGGTCATTATACAGTATGGAGCATCATGTGCGGCCATTATACAGTATGGAGCATCATGTGCGGTCATTATACAGTCTGGAGCATCATGTGCGGTCATACAGTATGGAGCATCATTTGCGGTCATACAGTATGGAGCATCATGTGCGGTCATTATACAGTATGGAGCATCATGTGCGGTCATTATACAGTATGGAGCATCATTTGCGGTCATACAGTATGGAGCATCATTTGCGGTCATACAGTATGGAGCATCATGTGCGGTCATTATACAGTATGGAGCATCATGTGCGGTCATTATACAGTATGGAGCATCATGTGCGGTCATTATACAGTATGGAGCATCATGTGTGTTCATTATACATTATGGAGCGTCATGTGTGTTCATTATATATTATGGAGCGTCATGTGTGGTCATTATATATTATGGAGCGTCATGTGTGGTCATCGTACAGTATGGAGCATCATGTGCGGTCATTATACAGTATGGAGAACTGTGTGTGGCCATTATACAGTATGGAGCATCATGTGTGGCCATTATACAGTATGGGGCATCATGTGTGGTCATTATACAGTATGGAGCATCATGTGTGGCCATTATACAGTATGGAGCGTCATGTGTGACCATTATACAGTATGGGGCATCATGTGTGGTCATTATACAGTATGGAGCACTGTGTGGCCATATTTTTTTGTCTATAATTATTGTATATGAAACAGTGTGATCAGCAGTGCTAAATGGGTGTGGTTGGGATGTGGATATGGGTGTGACTAATTATGAATGGGTGTGGTCAGAGGCGTGGCCTAAAATTTGCCGCGGCGCGCAAAGCGCGCCGCAAACTTTGTCCCTCTTTCCCATCTTCAAAAGTTGGGAGGTATGCACTAGCTGTATTTGGTCAGTATTTCCCATCAGTATTTGTAAGCCAAAACCAGGAGTGGAACAATTAGAGGAAAAGTATAATAGAAACATATGCACCACTTCTGTATTTATCACCCACTCCTGGTTTTGGCTACAAATACTGAGGTAAAAAACTGACAGTGTGACGGCAGCCTAATCCAAACCCTATTCTAACCCCTTCACACCGCAGCCCTTTTTCGTTTTTCTGTTTTCATTTTTAGCTCCCCTTCTTCCCAGAGCCATAACTTTTTTATTTTTCCGTCAATATGGCCATGTGAGGGCTTGGTTTTTGCGGGACGAGTTGTACTTTTGAAAGACACCATTGGTTTTACCATGTCGTGTACTAGAAAATGGGAAAAAAATTCCAAGTACGGTGAAATTGCAAAAAAAGTGCAATCCCACACTTGTTTTTTGTTTGGCTTTTTTGCTAGGTTTATTAAATACTAAAACTAACCTGCCATTATGATTCTCCAGGTCAGTACGAGTTCATAGACACCTAACATGACTAGGTTATTTTTTATCTAAGTGGTGAAAAAAAATCCAATCTTTGCTTAAAAAAAAAAAAAAAATGCACAATTTTCCGAGACCTGTAGCATCTCCACTTTTCGGGATCTCGGGTTGGGTGAGGGCTAATTTTTTGCGTGCCGAGCTGACGTTTTTAATGATACCATTTCGGTGCAGAAACGTTCTTTTGATCCACCGTTATTGCATTTTAATGCAATGTCATGGCGACCCCAAAAAAAAATTCTGGAGTTTTGAATTTTTTTTTCTAGCTATGCCGTTTTGCGATCAGGTTACTTCTTTTTTTTTATTGATAGATCAGGCGATTATGAACGCGGCGATACCAAATATGTGTAGGTTTGATTTTTTAATTGTTTTATTTTGAATGGGGCGAAAGGGGGGTGATTTAAACTTTAATTTTTTTCATATTTTTTAAAAACTTTTTTCTTTTTTTTTTTTTTTACTTTTGCCATGCTTCAATAGCCTTCATGGGAAGCTAGAAGCTGCCACAAGTTGATCGGCTCTGCTACATAGGAGTGATGCTCAGATCGCTCCTATGTAGAATTGCTGCATTGCTATGAGCGCCGACCACAGGGTGGCACTCACAGCAATCTGGCATCAACAACTATAGAGGTCTTCAGGAGACCTCTGGTTGTTATGCCAAGGCACAGATGATTCACGATCACGTGACGGGGCCTGATGGCCAGAAGCGCTTGTTAAATGCCGCTGTCAGAGTTTGACAGCGGCATTTAACTAGTTAATAGCGGCAGCTGAATCGCGATTCCACCCGCCACTATTGCGGACACATGTCAGCTGTTCAAAACAGCTGACATGTCCCAGCTTTGATGTGGGCTCAGCGCCGGAGCCCACATCAAAGGAGAGACACGATATGCGCCGTACTAGTACGGCACATGTCGTGAAGGGGCTAATCCCAGCCCTAACTCTAGCCCAACTCACTTTAGCCTAACTGTAACCCTAATTGGAAAATGGAAATATACATTTTTTTTATATTATTTTTCCCTAAAGGGGTGATAAAGGGGGGGTTTATTTGCTATTTTTTTATTTTGATCACTGTGATACAGTTTATCACAGTGACCAAAATGAACCAATAGGAAAAATCTTCCTATTGTTGCTGGGTGCCGGCAGATGCCGGCAGGCGCCTGCGCAGTGCGCCCGCCGGGATCTGCCGGCCGGGACCCAGCAACAATAGGAAGATTTTTTTTCTTCATTTTCTTCCCGGATAAAGATAGCGGCGCCCATGTGGGGGAAAGCATGAGGGCGGAAGAGCACGGGGAGGAAATCGGAGACTCTATTTCTTTCTCCTCTGATGTGCAATCACATCAGAGAGAGAAATTAAATGGCACATCGGACTTTTTTTTTGCGATCGCCGCTATACTGTTAATAGCGGCGATCGCAAAACCGGGGTCTGTAATAACCTAACCGAATCATGTTCTCTGGGGTCTCGGCTACCCTGGCAGCCGAGACCGCAGAGAAAATCTGACTCTGGGGGGCGCTATACACTTTTTAATTAACAGCGCTGTGGTTTAAGTACCCTTAATTGCCGCCATGAAAAGGCGTATCGGCGGTCATTAAGGGGTTAATGTTACAGCCAAAGACCCAGCACAAGTCTACATATAAAAACAGGCAAGGCAGATGCTAAAATGGACACCAGTTATGGCTGCCTGAGGCCTAGTTCTCAACTAATCTGTTTTTTTTTTTACCCTCCCCCCAGATATTTTTATTGGAGTAAGTTCACACTTCCGTGTTCCATTTTTAACCCCTTTCTGTCATTGGACGTACTATTCCGTCCATGTGGGGTGGGCCCTAATTCCCAAGGACGGAATAGTACGTCCAGCGCGATCAGCCGCGCTCACGGGGGAAGCGCGGCCGAGTGTCAGCTGACTATCGCAGCTGACATCCGGCACTATGTGCCAGGAGCGGTCACGGACCGCCCCCAGCACATGAACCCCCCGGCACACTGCGATCAAACATGATGAAGCATCGCGCAGGGAGGGTGCTTCCTGCGTGCCTCCCTGAGACGATTGGTACAAGGCGATGTGCTCACCTTGTACCGAGCGTCTCCTCCCTGCAAGCCCCAGATCCAAAATGGCCGCGGGGCTGCATCCGGGTCCTGCAGGGAGATGGATTCACAGCAACTGCTCAGAGCAGGCGCCGGGAAGCCTGGAGCTGCGCACTTCAGATCGCCGATCTGACACAGTGCACAGCAAAGTGTTAGATCGTCGATCTGTCACTTTACTGTGATGCCCCCCTCTGGGGCAAAGTAAAAATGTAAAAAAAAAAAATTTACATGTGTAAAAAAAAACAAAAAAACCCCCCCCCTAAATAAATAATAAAAAAAAAATATTGTTCCAATAAATACATTCCTTTAGCTAAATAAAAAAAAAAACCCAATAAAAGTACACATATTTAGTATCGCCGCGTCCGTAACGACACGACCTATAAAACTGTCCCACTAGTTAACCCCTTCAATGAACACCGTAAAAAAAACAACAAAAAAACAGGCAAAAAACAACGCTTTATTATCATACTGCCGAACAAAAAGTGGAATAACATGCGATCAAAAAGACGGAAATAAGTAACCATGGTACCGCTGAAAACGTCATCGTGTCCCGCAAAAAACGAGCCGCCATACAGCATCATCTAGCGAAAAAATAAAAAAGTTATAGTCCTCAGACTAAAGCGATGCAAAAATAATTATTTTTTCTATAAAATAGTTTTTATCGTATAAAAGCGCCAAAACATAAAAAAATGATATAAATGAGGTATCGCTGTAATTGTACTGACCCGAAGAATAAAACTGCTTTATCCATTTTACCAAACGCGGAACGGTATAAATGTTCCCCCCAAAAGAAATTCACGAATAGCTGGTTTTTGGTCATCCTGCCTCACAAAAATCAGAATAAAAAGCGATCAAAAAATGTCACGTGCAGGAAAATGTTACCAATAAACACGTCAACTCGTCCCGCAAAAAACAAGACCTCACATAACTCTGTGGACCAAAATATGGAAAAATTATAGCACTCAAAATGTGGTAACGCAAAAAACATTTTTTGCAATAAAAAGCGTCTTTTAGTGTGTGACGGCTGCCAATCAAAAATCCGCTAGAAAACAATAGAAATAGTAAATCAAACCCCACTTCATCACCCCCTTAGTTACGAAAAATTAAAAAAATGTATTTATTTCCATTTTCCCATTAGGGTTAGGGTTGGGGCTAGGGTTAGGGTTTGGATTACATATACGGTTGGGAATAGGGTTGGGATTAGGGTTAGGGGTGTATCAGGGTTAGGGGTGTGGTTAGGGTTACAGTTGAGATTAGGGTTAGGGGTGTGTTTGGATTAGGGTTTCAGTTATAATTGGGTGGTTTCCACTGTTTAGGCACATCAGGGGCTCTCCAAATGCGACATTGCGTCCGATATCAATTCCAGCCAATTCTGCGTTGAAAAAGTAAAACAGTGCTCCCTCCCTTCCGAGCTCTCCCGTGCACACAAACAGGGGTTTACCCCAACATATGGGGTATCAGCGTACTCAGGACACATTGGACAACAACTCTTAGGGTCCAATTTCTCCTGTTACCCTTGGGAAAATACAAAACTGGGGGCTAAAAAATAATTTTTGTGGAATTTTTTATTTTTATTTTCATGGCTCTGAGTTATAAACTGTAGTGAAACACTTGGGGGTTCAAAGCTCTCACAACACATCTAGATGAGTTCCTTAGGGGGTCTACTTTCCAAAATGGTGTCACTTGTGGGGGGTTTCAATGTTTAGGCACATCAGTGGCTCTCCAAACGCAACATGGCGTCCCATCTCAATTCCAGTCAATTTTGCATTGAAAAGTCAAATGGCGCTCCTTCCCTTCCGAGCTCTGCGGTGCGCCCAAACAGTGGTTTACCCCCACATATGAGGTATCAGTGTACTCAGCACAAATTGGACAACAACTTTTGTGGTCCAATTTCTTCTCTTACCCTTGGGAAAATAAAAAATTGGGGGCGAAAAAATGATTTTTGTGAAAAAATGATTTTTTATTTTTACGGCTCTGCATTATAAACTTCTGTGAAGCACTTTGTGGGTCAAAGTGCTCACCACACATCTAGATAAGTTCCTTAGGGGGTCTTCTTTCCATAATGGTGTCACTTGTGGGGGGGTTTCAATGTTTAGGCACATCAGGGGCTCTCCAAACACAACATGGCGTCCCATCTCAATTCCAGTCAATTTTGCATTGAAAAGTCAAATTGTACATCAACTTTTAGGGACCATTTTCTCCTGTTACCCTTGGTAAAATAAAACAAATTGGAGCTGAAGTAAATTTTTTGTGTAAAAAGTTAAATGTTCATTTTTATTTAAACATTCCAAAAATTCCTGTGAAACACCTGAAGGGTTAATAAACTTCTTGAATGTGGTTTTGAGCTCCTTGAGGGGTGCAGTTTTTAGATTGGTGTCACATTTGGGTATTTTCCATCATATAGACCCCTCAAAATGACTTCAAATGAGATGTGGTTCCTAAAAAAAAATGGTGTTGTAAAAATGAGAAATTGCTGGTCAACTTTTAACCCTTATAAATCCCTAACAAAAAAAAAAAATTGGTTCCAAAATTGTGCTGATGTAAAGTGGGAAATGTTACTTATTAAGTATTTTGTGTGACATATCTCTTGTGTGATTTAATTGTATAAAAATTAAAAGTTGGAAAATTGCAAAATTTACGCCAAATTTCCATTTTTTTCACAAATAAACGCAGGTAATATCAATTTTTTTTTACCACTATCATGAAGTACAATATGTCATGAGAAAACAATGTCAGAATCACCGGGATCCATTGAAGCGTTCCAGAGTTATAACCTCATAAAGGGACAGTGGTCAGAATTGTAAAAATTGGCCCGGTCATTAACGTGCAAACCACCCTTGGGGGTAAAGGGGTTAAGAAGTCAGAAGGAATTAGGCCACGTTCACACGCTCAGTATTTGGTCAGTATTTTACCTCAGTATTTGTAAACCAAAACCAGGAGTGGGTGATAAATGCAGAAGTGGTGACATGTTTCTATTATACTTTTCCTTTGATTGTTCCTCTCCTGGTTTTGGCTTACAAATACTGAGGTAAAAAAAATGACCAAATACTGAATGTGTGAATGTGGCTATAAAGGGAGCCCGGCTCTTGATTGCTGCCAGATGTGTTTTTCTGTGAAAATGGGCTGCTTTTCAGAGGAAATATAGTTTAAAGGGAACCTGTCAGAAGGTTTTTGTACCTCCAACTAATCCAGTCTGTGTTAGGCTGGTTTCACATTTGCGGACGAGGGCTTTGCGGAGGACTGCGTAGTTCCTCTGTTAAGCCCCACCCACTGCCGTGCCTCTTCCTTCAGCTCCGCCTACATCAGCATGCGTCCTGCGTACCCTATCTTTACCATTGGGTAGGCATGTTGCATTTGACGCAGGTCGGCACAGCGTGAAAATGACGCATGCAGAGGCATCCACATAGATCTGCACGGCCTGCGTACCCAAAGTTAGACAGGGTGCGCAGGGCGCATGCCGACGTAGGCGGAGCTGAAGAGGTACGGCAGTGGGCGGTGCTTAAGTTGGAACTACGCAGTCCTCCGCAAAGCTCTCGTCCACAAATGGGAAACCAGCCTTAGGTCGCCGTAACGCAGGTCAATTCTGTACCTTTGTTTTTTCAATCCTTTATTCCATTTCCAAGTAATCCCTTGTCCAATTTTTTGTGAAAATGAGCACAAGTGCTGGATGCTTGGTCTTGAGGTTACAGCTCTCCAGCCTCTCGTTCTCTTTTCCTACTCATCGCCGTCTTCTGGTCATGGTCACTGACTGACAACTCATACTTCTCTGAGTGACCCACCTCCCTCACCGGAGATCTCGTGCATGCGCCATCATCTCCTGGGGCAGTGCATATGTAGTCATATCCCAATGACGTTTTGAGAGCCGGACTATGGATCGCTGCATGTGTCGACGCGGGGAACGCCGGCGTCTGAGCAAGATCTCCATCGGGTAAGGCAGACCCGCAGACTCCTCTACATCCCAATCAGTACGCAAATTTGGATTTTTCAAACAACTGGGAGCAAGCAAAGCTTTTAAATTGTTAGCCCATCTAAAGGTAATCCCAGGAGTGGACGACAATTTTCCCCAAAAAGGGATCAACTCTTCAAAATGGACCAATGTGTTTGTAAAATATTTCTATTTTTCCTACACACAACGTTGAACTGGATGACAAAATGACATGCTTGACTGAAATGTTTTTTTGCACATCTGATATTTGTAATAGATGTAAAACTGCATCTCACTAAATTAGAATATCATCAAAAAGTTAATTTATTTCAGTTCTTCAATACAAAAAGTGAAACTCAGAGTCGTTACAAACAGAGTGATGTATTTCAAGTGCTTATTTCTGTTAATGTTGATGATTATAGTTTTCAGCCAATGAAAACCCAAAAGTCATCTCAATAAATTAGAATACTTTATAACACCAGCTTGAAAAATGATTTTAAAATCTGAAATGTTGCCCTACTGAAATGTACGTTCAGTAAATACTTGGTCAGGGCTCCTTTTGCATCAATTGCTGCATCAGTGTGGCGTGGTATGGAGGCGATCAGCCTGTGACACTGCTGAGGTTTTATGGAAGCCCAGGTTGCTTTGATAGCAGCCTTCAGCTCGTCTGCACTGTTGGTTCCAGTGTCTCTCATCTTCCACTTGACAATAGGGCAGGTGAGTTTGCTGAATATGAGACCTTGATTTCCAAATTTAGGCTATGTGCACACGTTGCAGAATTGCAGCGGAAATTTCCCCGGCAATTCTGCAACTCCCTGTAGCAGGAAATACACATGCATAATTGGCATGCATATTCCCGCTAAACACTAGCGTTTTGCAAGCATGATTAGCTTGCAGAATGCTAGCGTTTTCCAAGCGATCTGTAGCATCGCTTGGAAAACTGAATGACAGGTTGGTCACACTTGTCAAACAGTGTTTGACAAGTGTGACCAACTTTTTACTATTGATGCTGCCTATGCAGCAGGAATAGTAAAAAAGATATGTTAAAAATAATTTAAAATTCATGATATTCTCACCTTCCGACAGCCCTCGCAGCCTT
Source organism: Ranitomeya variabilis (assembly GCF_051348905.1). Classification (NCBI taxonomy): domain Eukaryota; kingdom Metazoa; phylum Chordata; class Amphibia; order Anura; family Dendrobatidae; genus Ranitomeya; species Ranitomeya variabilis. The sequence goes on along the minus strand of NC_135236.1, from coordinate 122,839,626 downwards.
CCCGCTCCTCGCGATGCTCCCATTCCCAGTGATGCCTCACGGCAATGACCCCAGATGACATAGCATCAAGCGAGACCGCTACATCATCACAGGTCATTGTCGCAAGGCATTACTGGGAACGGGAACATCGCGTGGAGAGGGAACGCTGCGGGGGCCGCCGGAAGGTGAGAATATCACGACTTTTTATTTTAATTCTTTTTTTTTTTTTACAGGTAAAGGGTTCCCAGGGCCTGGAGGAGAGTCTCCTCTCCTCCACCCTGGGTACCATCCGCACATGATTTGCTTACTTTGCACACGGTGGGCATAACCCCATGCGGGAAGTAAGCGGATCAATGCATCCCTATGTGTGCGGAATCACCGCGATTCCGAACAAAGAATGAACATGCTGCATTTTTTTCCGGAATGCGATTCTGCCGCGGGAAAAAAAAACGCAGCATGTGCACAAAAAATGCGGAATGCATTAAGAATGATGGGATGCTTACGTAAGTGTTTTTTTTAGGCGGAAAATGGCCAAAAGAACGCTAAAAATCCTAAATGTGTGCACATAGCCTAAATGAAAAATTTACTTTCATCTGAAAACACCACCTTGGACCACTGAGCAACAGTCCATGTCTTTTTCTCCTTAGCCCAGGTCAGACGCTTCTGGTGTTGTCTATTGGTCATGAGTGGCTTGACACAAGGAATGCGACACTTGTACCCATGTCCTGGATACATCTGTGTGTGATGACTCTTGAATCAATGACTCCAGCAGCAGTCCACTCCTTGTGAATCTCCCCCAAATTTTTGAATGGCCTTTTCTTAACGATCCTTTCAAGTCTGCGGTTATCCCGGTAGCTTGTGCACTTTTTTCTACCACACTTTCCTTCCACTCAACTTTCCATTAATATGCTTGGATACAGCACTCTGTAAACAGCCAGCTTCTTTAGCAGTGACCTTTTGTGGCTTACCCTCCTTGTGGCTGTGTCAATGACTGCCCTTCAGGACATCTGTCAAGTCAGCAGTCTTTCCCATGATTGTGGAGCCTACTGAAACAGACTTTTCATTGGCTGTAAGCCATAATCATCAACATTAACAGAAAAAAATTCTTTGACGAAAGAAAAAGTAAAAAAGAGTGACGGCACTACCTTCCACTTGGAGACCTTCAGCCTGTGCACATCAAGTGCTTTCATGCAGAAAAGCAGTCCAAATTCCACCACAAGCTACCGGGTGCTCCTCCAGAAATCACATGAAAATCAGTGCATTGCATAAGAAAGGAAGGAGGGCACTCACCGATCTGAAGCTTGACTTTGCTTTATTAAATGTTCATTAAAACATCATGGCTGGGAGAGTAAACAAGGAGCTCCTGTGAGCAGTGTGAAGACGACAGCTGTTTCGCGCTCTCACTGCGCTTTCACGGGTCTGTATCAGACCCGTGGAAGCTACCAGGCTACCAGGGAGGGAGCTGTGTCCCCCAATGAGCGTCTCGGAGAAAAGGATTTTATGGTAACACAAAAATCCCTATTTCTCCTTCGCCTCATTGGGGGACACAGGACTGTGGGATGTCCTAAAGTAGTCCCTGGGAGGGAAATTAATTCACCAGTAATAATTATCCAGATAACGGTTGTCTATAAGTGCGTCACCGCTGCTTGAAGAATCCTTCTACCCAGACTTGCATCTGCAGAGATCTGGGAATGGACATTATAATGTTTGACAGAAGTATGCAGACTAGACCAGGTCGCAGCTTTGCAAACCTGTTCTGCTGGGGCCTGGTGCCGAATCGCCCAGGAAGCCCCCACTGCTCTAGTGGAATGAGCCTTGATTCCAGCCTGAACCATCATGCCCTTGGCGCGATAGGCCTCCTGAATGGTCGCCCGTATCCACCTGGCCAGGGTAGATTTTGAGGCCGCGCATCCCTTCCTGCGACCCTCCGGGAGGACAAACAGAGCGTCTGGCGGAAAGGAGCCGTTCGGGAAATGTATCTCCTCAGCGCTCTCACCAGGTCCAACGTATGGAGAGCTTTCTCTACACGGTGCGTAGGCGCCGGACAAAAAGAGGGAAGAACTATATCCTCATTAATGTGGAATGAGGAAACAACCTTCGGCAAAAAAGAAGGTGCTGGTCTGAGCACTACCTTGTCCTGATGAAAACGTAGAAAGGGAGTACGACAGGAAAGGGCTGCCAGCTCTGATACCCGCCTTATGGAAGTTATGGCCACTAAAAATACGACTTTCCAAGAAAGGAAAGTCAAGGAAATATCTTGAAGAGGCTCAAAAGGAGCTTCCTGCAATGCCCTTAAGACCAAATTAAGGTCCCAAGCTTCCAAAGGAGTTTTATAAGGAGGGACCTTATGCGCGACTCCCTGGAAAAAAGTCCTGACCTGACGGTTGATAGCAATCCTGCTCTGAAAAAGGACCGATAAGGCCGAAATCTGCCTTTTGAGAGTACCTGGAGCAAGTCCTGAATCCAGGCCCGCTTGGAGAAAAGCTAGAATGTTTGGGACGGAAAAACACAGAGGAGGCAGCCCGCGCTCTCTACACCAAGCAAGGAAAACTTTCCAAGTGAGATAATAAACTATGGCAGAAACAGTTTTACGTGCACTGATCATGGTATCTGCTTCCTCTTGGGAGAACCCTGCCTGAGTTAAAACCCAAGATTCAATGGCCAGGCCATCAAATGTAGGACCCCTGAGTTCTGGTGGTAGATCCGCCCTTGGGATAGAAGATCCGGCCGATCAGGGAGCCGCCATGGAACCCCAGAGAGAAGCTGTACTAGGTTCAAATACCAGGTCCGTCGCGGCCAATCCGGGGCGATCAGAATAGCAGATACTCTTTCTGACTTGATCTTCTTGATTACCCTCGGGAGTAGTGCCAGAGGAGGGAACAGATAAGAGAGATGGAACTGGTTCCAAGTCAGTACTAGCGCATCCACGGCGATTGCCTGTGGGTCTCGGTACCGGGAGACAAATCTGGGTACTTTGCCGTTCCCCCTGGACGCCATTAGATCCACGTCCGGGGTCCCCCATAGTTGGTATATCTGCTGAAATACCTCGGGATGGAGAGACCAATCCCCGGACGCTAGACCCGGACGGCTTAGGAAGTCTGCCGCCCAGTTTTCTATGCCTGGAATGTGGACTGCTGAAATCACAGTGATTTCTCTCGGCCCAGAAGAGTATTTGTTTTACCTCCTGCATGGCTGCCTTGCTGCGGGTGCCCCCTTGATGATTTATGTAGGCCACGGCTGTGGCGTTGTCCGATTGAATTCGGACAGGGCGACCCGCCAGAAGATGGTGAAAATGCTGCAAAGCTAGTCGAACTGCCCGAATCTCCAAGAGATTGATGGGGAGATCTGATTCCCGAGGAGACCAACGCCCCTGAGCTGTGTGGTGAAAAAACACTGCTCCCCAACCCAGGAGACTGGCATCTGTTGTGACCACCAGCCAATTGGTTGGGGGAAAGGGCTTCCCCCCAAGTAGGGATGAGCTGTTTAACCACCATGAGAGAGTCTGCCTGACCTGGGGAGACAACGGAAATCTGCAGTTGAGGGAGAGTGGATTCCTGTTCCATACTGCTAGGATTGCCTGTTGGAGAGGTCGAAGATGAAGCTGTGCGAATGGTACCGCTTCTATAGTTGCAACCATCCTTCCTAACACCCTCATGCAGGACCGGATCGTATGAGGGTATGGCTCCTGAAGATTCCTCCCTTCCTGCCGAAGGGCTAGGACCTTGTCCTGGGGAAGGATTGATAGGGCCTGAGAGGTGTCGAAAATCATGCCTAGAAATGAGATCCTCCGAGATGGTTGTAGGGATGACTTCCTTAAATTTACTAGCCAACCTAGACGAGCAAGGGTGTCTAGAACAATGCTGACATTTTCCTTGCAAGCTTGAAAGGTCGGCCCCTTGATCAGAAGATCGTCCAGATATGGCAAGACTACTATGCCTCGGGAGTGCAGAATGGCCACCACAGTTGACATGACTTTCGTGAACACCCTGGGGGCGGAGGCCAGCCCGAAGGGTAAAGCCGTGAACTGGAAGTGTAGGTTGTTTAAAGCAAACCTGAGAAACCTTTGATGAGGAGGAAAAATGGGAATATGTAGGTAAGCATCCTGAATGTCTATTGAGGCCAAGAACTCTCCCTTTTCCATTGAAGCAATAACTGACCGAAGAGATTCCATCCGAAAGTGACGAACGCGGACAAACCTGTTTAAGCGTTTCAGATCTAGGATAGGCCTTACTGTTCCGTCCTTTTTGGGTACTACAAAAAGATTGGAATAAAACCCTTCCTCCCTTGGAACAGGAGAAATGACTCCGTTGAGACGAAGGGACTCTATGGAATTGTACAGGTCTTGTCGGAGGGACTTGGACCTGGGAAGACGGGATGGGAAGAACCGGGGAGGAGGCTGGCGGACCAGCTCTATCTTGTAACCTGAAGATACGAGCTCTCCCACCCACCGGTCGTGGATTACCTGAATCCAGACCTGGCGAAACAAAAGTAGACGTCCGCCTACTCTGTTGGAGGCACTCCGAGGAGGCCTCCAGTCACTTGGCTGAAAACCTTTGAGTCCTAGATCCTCTGGATCTAGTTGACTGGGAACGCATTCTTCCCCCCTGGTTGGCCGTATAAGAGATCCGAATGTCTCGGTCCTGATTGGGTCGACCTTGCGCAGCAGAGCCCGATGCTGGGGCCCATCTAGCATTACGAAAGGGTCTGAAACGGGCCTGAAATTGGCGACGAAAAGGCTGTCTAATCCTCTGCTGAGGAAGAAACTTACTCTTCCCTCCTGTGGAGTCAGAAATGAGCTGATCCAGCTTCTCTCCGAATAAGCGACCCCCCTGATACGGTAGGGTTGTAAGAGACTTTTTAGAGGTAGAGTCTGCCCGCCATGTTCTTAACCAGAGAGCCCTTCTAATAGCAATAGCGTTAGCTGCAGCCGAAGAGGCACAGTCTGCAGCATCTAAGGATGCATTGATCAGATAGCTACCAGCAAGTGCTATCTGAGATGACATTTCCACCAACTCTGCTGACAAATCACCTTCTTGAAGAGCCTTTGGTAAAGACTCTGACCAAGACATCATAGCCTTAGCAACCCAAGTTGCCGCAAAAGGAGGAAAAAGTGCCGAACTTGAAGCCTCAAAAACGGAACGAGCCAGGCTCTCTATAAGTCGATCCGTAGGGTCCTTAATTGACGAGCCATTAGGGAGAGATAGCAATGTGTTAGAGGCTAAACGGGACACCGGAGGATCTACTGAAGGATTTTCTGCCCATTTACTACAAAGCTCAGTAGCAAAGGGATACCTAACCTTCAAGGCTTTTTGCCCCGAAAAACGCTTGTCGGGGTGCTCCCGGTTACGCCGAATCAGGTCCTCAAACTCAGGGTGAGAGGAAAAAACCCTATGGGCCCGTTTGGCCCGCTTAAATGAGACTTTATGATCTGAGGATGAGGCGAGTTCATCCTCTATCCCCAGGGACTGATTGACAGCCTCAATCAGGCTATCTACAGCCTCCTGAAAACCAGGATTCTCAAAATTAAGGGACTCCTCTGACTCATAGTCTGTCTCAACTTCCCCGCTCTCTGCTGGGGAAGGAGAACGTGACAGGGAGCTCCAGGATGCAGAAGCACCTGAGGGCCTGGGCGGCGCTGTGCGAATCCGCTTTCCACGCGTCTGTCTAGTGCGGGCGCGGCCCCTGCAGGCCGAGGGCTCCTGAAACCCCGAGGCCCTCTGCAAGACAGAAGGACTGCTGGCCCTGACCACCGGGGTCTGAAGGGATTTGATTGCTTCAGTTAGGGACGCCATGGACTGCGACAAGGATGTAACCCATTCTGGCGGAACTGCCCCAGCCTCTGCTTGAGGGGCAGGAGCCAGAGAGATTGCTGGGGAGCTGGCAGGGGGGGGGGGGCTCCTGGGCGCGTTCAGAGTCGCAGGCCTCGCAGAGACGATTACTTTGGGCGTGCGGGAATGCAGCACGACAAGCTACACAACCGGTATATAGGACCGTGTGAGTTTTAACCCTTCTAGACATGATGATCCGTAAAAGCTATACCCAGGGCCTGAGACTGGGAAAAAAATAATGCTTCTGCCAGCTGGAGGGAGAAGCACTTACCCCAGTCCTGTGTCCCCACGATTACAGCGACGGAACCGAACGCACGATGCGGAGCCAAATGAGCTACCTTTATCCCCAGCAGACCTCAGGGGGCGGGACCACCATGATGCGGTGCGGCCTGTAGTAGGCCTGAAGCCGGGGTCTCGATTTTCCCTGGGAGAAGGAAAGGCGGGGCATCACAGCGCCGTCTGCTGGGCGGAAGCCCGGGTCTGAGCGACCCGGAAGTGCCTGTTGGAGGGCAGGCCGGAGCCTGAAGCCTCTGGAAGGCCGCGGCGCCGACCGCACAGTACCACCGGCCGCACAGAACCGAAGCGGCGCCGAAGGCACCGCACTGCTACGGCGCCGGCAGCGCCGCACCGCAGGGAAAGTACCACAGCACCGGCCGCACAGCGCCGCCGAGAACCGCCACCGTACCGCCGCAGAGCACCCCTGGAAATGCGGCGTCGCTATTAAAGCACAAAGACGCCCAGAGGAACAAGCAGCGCCAGGTAAATCAGCATCTAAAGATGCATTGGGCGCCTCGTCAGGAGCCCCCCTTTTTGCCCCTCCCCCCTTTTGCAGGCTGAGTACCTCCAGCGGGGAGGCAAATGACGGTGCAGGAACCCTAGCTCCATTATCTAGCCAGGATAAGGAAAGGGACCGTTCACCACCCCATCTATCACCGCAGCGGAGCAGAGGTGTAGGAATCAGGGGGGACACACGGACATCTAAGGGCACCTGTACAGCCTAGGGTCTAAATACCTCAGGGTCAAGTCCGGTGATGGATCCCACATCGCGGGAAAGGATACGTGGAGAAACTCGCACGTGCTTGCCCGTTGTTGGTTTTGGGGAGATCGGACCCTCAAAAGGGTCAGTCGCCCCTTCAATCCGTTAGTGTAGCGATGAAAAAGAAACGGGTCCAAAAGTTCCGGGACCCGGAGGTGTGCCTCCTTCAGACACTAAGCAAGAACTGGGTTCTCCGGTAGCCAGTGTCAGGGTGTATACGACGGAGGAGGAGATAACTTTTTTTCACGTTTACTTAGTGTCAGCCTCCTGGCGGCAGAAGCATACACCCACAGTCCTGTGTCCCCCAATGAGGCGAAGGAGAAAGGAGGAAAATCTGTATGTTAAAACCGCATATGCGTTTTTCTTGCATTTCCCCAAGGAAAACGCACTAAAATCACATAATTCGCACATGATTGTGTCACTAAAGTTTTATCAAAGTCAAATACCAGCTATATTGAAAACAAAACATACAAAATGGAGGCAAAAATATGAGGTGAAACAATGCATGTAAACATACGTACTAAAAACGCAGTAAAAAAAAAAACGCAAGTAACCTAATTTAGCTAATGGGTGCAGAAATTATGCAGAAAATTGGCAACATCAAATACTCATCGTGGGAATTTAACCTAAGGGGATTGCACCAAAATCTGAAGTTAAAGACAAATCCGTAAGATAGGAAAAAACGTTCTGATCACTTTAGATTGACAAAGTGACCACCAATGACCATGATAACAGGGAGCTGAAAGGCTATGTGAATAGAGCGGAGGTCGAGCATGCTTGATTCATTTCCTATTGGCCTACTAGAATAGCGTAGTGCTGTGTTCGGCTATCACCAGCACTCGTATTGACAATGAATGGCATGGAGTTGCACATGCTTGACCTCAGCTCGCTCCTTCCAGAGAGGGCTCTTCAGTGCCCCCCGTTCTTGGCATCAGTACAAGGACCAGGGCTCTTCAGTGCCCCACGTTCTTGGGATCAGTACAGGTCCCTGCTGAGGATAGCTGATAACTTCAAATGTTCTTCAAAGTATTTGCACTAAAACCTGTCTTCGGGAATTTAGACCCCAAACTAATACACTCCCTGACAGAAGTTATGTCGCTTATCCATGTTATGTAAATAAAGCTTTTAACCGGACGTTAAATTCATCCATTGGTTGTATAAATTTTTCTTTTGAAAGCTGAAACCCTCCGAAATGTGGTTTAGGTTAAGAAAATAAATTGGCATCAATGCAGAAATATTGGTCAGTTAATGGACACAGAATGGTCAGATTTTGGCAAGACAAAAGTTTTGTTGCCTGGTCATATAATGCACCCAATCCTAGTTTACATCCTCACCTTTGATCAGTAAATGATCGGTTAATTAGTGTGTGTGTATAAAAAGAAACCCAGCACCCTAGACCTTCACTTGAACTGCAACTTGAGCTATGACAACATGCCAAAAATCCACCCTGCGACCAAAGCCTGGATTATCAAGAGGCTGAAGACCAGATTCACTGCAGAGGCGGCTGGCACCTTTAATGTGTCTCAGTGTCAAGTACAAAGAATTACAAAAAAGTTTTGAATAGACTGGAGATGTGCTTGACAAGCTCAGGTCCGGTAGACCCCGCAAGACAACTGCTCAGGAGGAACGTTTGTTAGTTAGAAAATCCAAAGCAAACCCCTCTTCCACTGCAGCAGAGCTCTAATAGGCCTGGTCACCTCAAGTCCCTGTGTTAACTAGAACAGATTGTAGGATTCTGTCTCGAAATGGCCTCCATGGTCGAATCAGTGCCCAGAAGCCAGCACTAAACAAAAGACAAATAAAAAACTGTGCGGCATTTGTAAAGTCCCACAGCCTGCTAAACAGATGGATGCTGGAAAAGTGGCAGTAGGTGGATTTCTCTAATGAATCTTCAGTAGAATTACACCACAGCCGCCGCAAATACTGCAGGAAACCTACTGGAGCCCGTATGGATCCAAAATTCAGCCAGAAAACAGTTACATTTGGTGGTGGAAAGATCATGGTCTGGGGTTACATTCAGTATGGGGGTGTGCGAAATATTTGCAAGGTGGAAGGCAATATCAATAGCCTAAAATAACAAGAAGTATTAGCTACCTCTTATAATCCAAATCATAAAAGGGGTCAAATTCTGCAGCAGGCTGGTGCTCTATCTCATACATCCATCTCTACAACAAAGTTCCTCCAGGCAAAAAAGATCAAGGTGCTCAAGGACTGGCCAGCCCAGTCACCAGACATGAACATCATTGAGCATGTTTGGGGTAGGATGAAAAAGGAAGCTTGGAAGACAAAACCAAAAGAATCTAGATGAACTCTGGGAGGCATGTAAGACTGCATTCTTTGCTATTCCTGATGACTTTATTAATAAATTGTATGAATCATTGTTGAACTGCATGGATGCAATCCTTCAAGCTCATGGAAGTCACACAAAATATTAAATATGACCGATAGCACCACAACTTCATTCACCAATGTTATGTAACATATTTGTATTATAAGTTAATTATTTGTTTGAATATCACATTACTTTCTATGGGCGACAAAACTTTTGTCTTGCCAAACTCTGACCATTCTGTGTCCATTAACTTATCAATATTTCTGCATTGATGCCAATTTATTTTGTTAACCTAAACCACATTTCGGAGGGTTTCAGCTTTCAAAGGAATAATTTATACAAGCAATGGATGAATTTAACATCAGGTTATAAGCTTTTATTTACATAACATGGATAAGCGACATAACTTCTGTCAGGGAGTGTAGCATTAAAACAACTTTACGTACATGCTAAGTAAATCCGTACCTTTCTTGAAGAAATCCGTTTTGCTCTTTTAGAGAAATCCATAGCAGAACATTTACCGTATGTTAATGAGCTGCAGGTGTAATAGGCGGGCCCTGAACGTACAGCTCTCCTGCCTCTCCCCCTATTCCCTGCCTGCTGTCTTCTGTCTCTGACTGACAGGTCACTGAAACAAGACGTAGAGACAGGAGGCAAGGGAATAGGGGGAGAGCATAACATTTTAATTATGGATTTCTCTAAAACAGCAAAATGGGTTTGTACAAGAAAGGTAAGGATTCACTTAGCATTAAAGCGCCTTTACATACATGCCATTTGTTTGGTGATAAAATCCAGATGAGAGGTTCTCTTTAAATTCTCATTAACGACTTGATGTCCTGTGCCATAGTACTGCATTACTGAGATCCAAACACCAGGTCAATTATGGGATTATCAACATTAAAGTTTATTGAAGCCTGGAAAAGCTCCATAAACATAAATACTTATTTTTCAAGCACTTGGAAGGCACAACACCCTCACTTTAATGGCAGAGATAAAAATCTGCAGATAGCCATGGTAACTGCAGCTGAAATCTTGAGGGCACAAATGACTTGGCATGTGATCGCTGCAAAGCCACGTTCACACATTCAGTATTTGGTAGATATTTTACATCAGCAGGACTGCCACCAGGAATTTCAGGGCCCCATACTGGCCACATTTTTGGGGCCCCTTGAGACTCCGCCTCCAACCTTCCACAGTCCCACCGCCCACTCATAGAAAAACTCCACATCTGCACCACGCCCTCACCAATCACACATTATCAGTTCTTATCTAACACCATATCACATACATAGCCAGCACATTTTGTTTTGGCTAAAATATATATTTTTAAGTTGCCACCACGACAAGGTAGACTCTTTTGGCCGGGTCCTACTCTACTCTAACCTATTTAAATATTTTGCTAAAATATCCATATTTAGGTATATTTTTATGTATGTTTCTTTAACGGAATGTGCCACATATAGAGATGGGCGAACCCGAACAGTAAAGGGCACGGACATCGAACATGGACCTCACCAGGAAGTCCGTGTTACTGTTTGGGTTCGGCTGCCGAACACAGGGTGTTTGTCATGTGCATAACAGCGTGGTAATTACCGCTTCTGATTGGTGGCGAAATCCTCCCTGCCGGTAAGAGAGCCGCAGTTTCCACGCTGTCAAAAGATAGCGTGAGCGCTCAGCTGTGATCAGAAGTACAACGTATACCTCCGGTCACTGGTGTCAGCTGATGGGACTACTGCTCCCATTATCTGACACCTGCAGCCGCTAATAACAGTGAGAGCAGGAGTGGCGGATGGGAGTTTTCATCTGCTGCTCCTGCGCTATATATATATATATATATATATATATATATATATATATATATATATATATATATATATATATAACACGGCGTGGGTCTCACTGTAATTTTGATAACCAGCCAGGCAAAACTCACAGCTGGGGGCTGCAACCCTCAGCTGTCAGCTTCAACAAGGCTGGTTATCAAGAATAGAGGGGTCCCCACACTTGTTTTTTTTAAATTATTGAAATAATTAAAAAAACAGCATGGGGTCCCCCCATTTTTGAAACCAGCCTTGATAAAGCAGACAGCTGGGGGCTGGTATTCTCAGGCTGGTAGGGCCATGTATATTGGCCCCCCCAGCCAAAAAATAGCAGCCCGCAGCTGCCCAGAAAAGGCACATCTATTAGATGCGCCAATTCTGGCATTCTGCCCGGCTCTTCCCACTTGCCCTGTAGTGGTGGCAAGTGTGATTTAGTAATAAAGAGGCGTCTATAAGTCACCCCCATTACTAACCACATAGTCACATTATATAAATCCAAACACCAAGAATAAAGTCCTTTTATTCAAAAAATGACACAGACTCCTTTAAAAATCTTAATTAAGCCATACTTACAACCTTGCTCAATTCCACCGAAGCTCTCATTCTCCTGTAATAAAACTAAAATAAAAAACAACAATATACCATACTTGTCTGTCGTTCTGTCCCATGCCGTAATCCATGTCTGGAGGATAAAGTTTTCAACCTGGACGGTACCAAGATGCGACCGTCCAGGCTGAGAACCTCTGGTGACTGAACTGATGCGAGTGCAGCCTTAGTGACTGGTGGTGATGTCATCGAGGTTACCTCCGGTCACTGAGGCCGAGTTCCCTGCTGGGCTGAACTGCTGTGACCTTGGTGAGTTTTTCTCACAGTGCTAGCGGGGATCTCACCGAGGTCACGGCAGTTCAGCCCGGCTGGGAATTGAGCCTCAGTGACTGGAGGTAACCTCGATGACATCACCACCGGTCACTCAGGCTGTGCTCGCAGTTCAGTCAGGCTGCTATTTTTAGGCAGAGGGGAGGGCAATATCCATGGTCCCTTACCAGCCTGAGAATACCAGCCCCCAGCTATGAGCTTTAGCAAGGCTGGCTGTCAAAAATGGGGGGGACCCCACGCCGTTTTTTTAATTTATTTAAATCATTTAAAAAAACTGCGTGGTGACCCCTCGATTCTTGATAACCAGCCTTGTTGAGGCTGACAGCTAAGGGTTGCAGCTGCCAGCTGTGACTTTTGCCTGGCTGGTTATCAAAAATACAAGGGGACCCACGCCGGGCTTTTTTAAAAATTATTTATTTACAGCGCAGGAGCGGTTAATGAATACTCCTATCCCCTGCTCTCACTGTTATTAGCGGCAGCAGGTGTTGGATGATGGGATCGGTAGTCCCATCAGCTGACACCAGTGACCGGAGGTAAACTTTATACCTCTGATACCAGCTGAGTGCTCATGCAGTCTTCTAACAGTGCGGGAACCGTGATTCACTGACTGGCGGCGATGATTTCACCACCGATCAATAGCGCACATGCACATGACAGCGTGGCAAACACTGGATGTTCGGGCCCCCCATTCAAGTGAATGGGGTCCGGGTACTGTTCTGGTATCCAAACTTTTTGCAACTGTTCGGCCGAACCCGCCAGACCCAAACATCCTGGATTCCGTTCATCTCTAGTCAGATACATTTATTAAAATGAACAATAATACCACATACAAGGGGACAAATACTAACACATCAAGGCCGGACCACATATTACCACCACACAGTGACTGAATAATACCTCATACTGTACAAGGGACACCATGGCCGGACCACATATTACAATCACATAGCGACCGAATACTACAATACTGATCATTAATAAAAAAAAATACTAATTTTACCATAAGCGCCATTATAAACAGGAGCTTTGTATATAGTGTCAGTGTACACGTAATACAGTGATCACGGGTGACATACACTGGAGCTCTGTTGTTGCTCCAGCAAATTTTGCATTCAAAAAGTCAAATGGCGCGCCTTCACTTCCAAGTTCCTTCCGTGCGCCCAAACAGTGGTTTTCTCCCTCATACGGGGTATCGGCGTACTCAGGAGAAATTGCCCAACAAATTTTGGGGTCCATTTTTTCCTGTTACCGTTGTCAAAATAAAAAAAAAATGGACCTGAAGTAATTTTTTTGTGAAAAAAAAAAGCTGAATGTTATTTTTTTTTTTCACATTCCATAACTTCGTGTGAAGCATCTGAAGGGTTAATAAACTTCTTGAACGTGGTTTTGAGCAGCTTGAGGGGTGCAGAGAATGGTGTTACTTTTGGGTATCTTCCATCATATAGAAACCTCAAAGTGACTTCAAATGAGAAAAATAAATAAATAAAATGGTGTTGTAAAAATGAGATATCGCTGGTCAACATTTAACCCTTATACCTTCCTTCCTTTGGTTCCAAAATTGTACTGATGTAAAGTAGACATGTGGTGGTCAACATTTAACCCTTATACCTTCCTTCCTTTGGTTCCAAAATTGTACTGATGTAAAGTAGACATGTGGGAAATTTTACTTAAGTATTTTTTGCGACATATCTCTGTGATTTAAGGGCATGAAAATTTAACCCCTTTCTGCCATTGGACGTACTATCCCGTCCATGTGACCTGGGACTTAATTCCCATGGACGGGATAGTACGTCATAGGTGATCAGCCGTGCTCACGGGGGGAGCGTGGCCGGGTGTCAGCTGATTATCACAGCTGATATCCAGCACTATGTGCCAGGAGGGGTCACAGACCGCTCCCGGCATATTAACCCCCGAAACACTGCGATCAAACATAATCGCAGCGTTCCGGTGGCATAGGGAAGCACTGCGCAGGGATGGGGCTCTCTGCGTGCTTCCCTGAGACCCTCAGCACAACACAATGTGATCGCGTTGTTCCGATGGTCTCCTCCGTTCTCCTCCCTGCAGGACCTGGATCCAAGATGGCCCCGGGGAACCTTCCGGGTCCTTCAAGGAGGTGGCTTGCGAGCGCCTGCAAGCCTCCAGCACTGCATGTCAGATCGCTGATCTGACACAGTGCTGTGCAAACTGCATAGTGATGTCCCACTCTGGGACAAAGTAAAAAAAAAAAAAAATTACACTGTGTAAAAATATTTTTTTTTAAATTCCTAAATAAAGAAAAAAAAAAAAAATTGTTCCAATACATTTCTTTATGTAAATAAAAAAAAAACAATAAGGCTATGTGCACACGATGGGGATTTGCTGCGGATCCGCAGCGGATTTTTCCATGCAGAAACCCTGCAGATCCGCACTGTGATTTACAGTACAATGTAAATCAATGGAAAAAAAAAAAAGTTGTGCAGATGGTGCAGAAAAATCAGTGTGGAATTGCTGTGGATTTAAAAGAAGTGCATGTCACTTCTTTTGTGCGGATCTGCAGCATTTCTGGACCCCTCCATGATAGAAATCCACAGTGGCAAAAACTGCAGAAAATCCGCACAAAATCCGCATCAATTCCACACAAAATCCGCGGCTGCGGATTCTGCCAGGAGATGCGGATTTTGTGCAGAAAATTCTGCACCACTTTTCCTACGTGTGCACATAGCCTAAAAGTTCACATTTAGTATCGCCCCGTCCGTAACGATCCGACCTATAACACTGTCCTAATAGTTAACCCCTTCAGTGAACACTAAAAAAAAAAAAGAGGCAAAAAACAATGCTTGATCATCACACCGCCGAACAAAAAGTGGAATAACACGCGATTAAAAAGACGGATATAAATAAACATGATACCGCTGAAGATATAAATAAACATGATACCGCTGAAAACTTAATCTTGTCCCGCAAAAAACGAGCCGCCATACAGCGTTCACCAGAGGAAAATAAAGCGATGCAAAAATTATTATTTTTATTGTATAAAAGCGGCAAAACATAAAAAATGATATAAACGAGGTATAGGTATCGCTGTAATCGTACTAACCCGAAGAATAAAACTGCTTTATCAATTCCATTCCATCAAAGTCTGCATTCCAAAACGCCACTTCTTCCCTTCCGAGCCCTGCCATGCGCCCAAACAGTGGTTTACCCCCACATATGGGGTATCAGCATACTCAGGACAAATTGGACAACAAGTTTCGCGGTCCAATTTCTCCTGTTAACCTTGGGAAAATAAAAATTTGGGGGCTAAGTAATTATTTTTGTGAGAAAAAAATGATTTTTTATTTTCACGGCTCTGCGTTATAATAAACTTTAGTGAAACAATTGGGGGTTCAAAGTTCTCACCATACATCTAGATAAGTTCCTTGGGGGGGTCTAGTTTCCAATATGGGGTCACTTGTGGGGGGTTTCTACTGTTTAAGTACATCAGGGGCTCTGCAAACACAACATCATGCCCGCAGACCATTCCATCAAAGTCTGCCATCCAAAATGGCGCTCATTCCCTTCCGAGCTCTGCCATGTGCCCAAACGGTAGTTGCCCCCACATATGGGGTATCAGCGTACTCCGGACAAATTGTACAACAACTTTTGGGGTCCAATTTCTCCGGATACCTTTTGGAAAATAAAAAATTGGGGGCAAAAGATCATTTTTGTGGAAAAAAAATGTTTTTTTTTTTTAATTTTCACAGCTCTACATTATAAACTTTAGTGAAACAATTGGGGGTTCAAAGTTCACACATCTAGATAAGTTCCTTATGTGGTCTAGTTTCCAAAATGGGGTCACTTGTGGGGGTTTCCACTGTTTAGGCACATCAGGGGCTCTCCAAATGCGACATGGTGTCTGATCTCAATTCCAGCCAATTCTGCGTTGAAAAAGTCAAATGGCGCTCCTTCCCTTCCGAGCTCTGCCATGCGCCCAAACAGTGGTTTACCCCCACATATGGGGTATCGGCGTACTCAGGACAAATTGTACAACAACTTTTGGGGTCCAATTTCTCCTATTACCCTTGGTAAAATAAAACAAATTGGAGCTGAAGTAATTTTTGTGTGAAAAAAAAGTTAAATGTTCATTTTTTTTTAAACATTCCAAAAATTCCTGTGAAGCACCTGGAGGGTTAATGAACTTTTTAAATGTGGTTTTGAGCACCTTGAGGGTGCAGTTTTTACAATGGTGTAACTTTTTGGTATTTTCTATCACACAGACCCCTCAAAGTGACTTCAAATGTGATGTGGTCCCTAAAAAAAATTGGTGTTGTAAAAATGAGAAATCGCTGGTCAACTTTTAACCCTTATAACTCCCTAACAAAAAAAAAATGTTGGTTCCAAAATTATGCTGATGTAAAGTAGACATGTGGGAAATGGGAAATGTTACTTATTAGTATTTTGCGTAACATATCTCTGTGATTTAAGGGCATGAAAAGTCAAAGTTGGAAAATTGCGAAATTTTCAACATTTTCTCCAAATTTCCATTTTTTTCACAAATAAACGCAAGTAATATCAAAGAAATTTTACCACTATCATGAAGTACAATATGTCACGAGAAAACAATGTCAGAATCACAGGGATCTGTTGAAGCGTTCCAGAGTTATAACCTCAAAGGGACAGTGGTCAGATTTTTGAAAAAATTGGCCCAGTCATTAACATGCAAATCACCCTTGGGGGTTAAGGGGTTAAAGTTGGAAAATTGCGAAATTTTCGCCAAAGTTCTGTTTTTTTCACAAATAACTCAAGTCTTATGAAGTAAATTTCATCAAAACATATTATGAAAAAGTCTCATAATCACCAGGATCAATTGAAGCGTTCCAGAGTTATTACCTCATAAAGGACGGTGGTCAAGATTGTAAAAATTGGCCCGGTCATTAACGTGCAAACCACCCTCGGAGGTAAAGGCGCTAAAGTACATATAAAGTATAAAGCACATATCTTAGAGTAATCTGGGCATCACGGTCGTACACGCGGTGTGTACATACAGACTTGGGGGTACAGCTGTGCTCAAAAGTTTACATACCCCTGCAGAATTTTTGCTTTCTTGGCCATTTTCAGAGAATATGAATGATAACACCAAAACTTTTTCTCCACTCATGGTTAGTGGTTGGGTGAAGCCATTTATTGTCAAACTTCTGTGTTTTCTCTTTTTAAATCATAATGACAACCCAAAACATCCAAATGACCCTGATCAATAGTTTACATACTACATTTCTTAACACCGTGTATTGCCCCCTCTAACATCAATAACAGCTTGAAGTCTTTTGTGGTAGTTGTGGATGAGGTTCTTTATTTTCTCAGATGGTAAAGCTGCCCACTCTTCTTGGCAAAAAGCCTCCAGTTCCTGTAAAGTCCTGGGCTGTCTAGCATGAACTGAGCACTTGAGATCTCCCCAGTGTGGCTCTATGATATAGAAGTCAGGAGACTGAGATGGCAACTCCAGAACCTTCACTTTGTTCTCCTGTAACCAATGACAGGTCGACTTGGCATTGTGTTTTGGATCGTTGTCATGTGGAAACGTCCAAGTATGTCCCATGTGCAGCTTCCTGACTGATTACTGCAAATTTACCTCCAGTATTTGCAGATAATGTGCTGCATTCATCTTTCCTTCAACTTTGACCAAGTATCCTGTGCCTTTGTAGTTCATACATCCCCAAAACATCAGCGATCCACCTCCGTGCTTTACAGTAGGAATGGTGTTCCTATCATCATAGGCCTTGTTGACCTCTCTCCAAATGTAACGTTTATGGTTGTGGCCAAAAAGTTCAATTTTGGTGTCATCACTCCAAATTACCTTGTTCCAGAAGTTTTGAGCTTGTCTCTGTGCTGTTTTGCATATTGTAGGTGAGATACTTTGTGGCATTTGTGCAGTAATGGCTTTCTTCCGGCGACTTAACCATGCAGCCCAGTTTTCTTCCAAGTGCCTCCTTATTGTGCTTCTTGAAACAGCCACACTGCTAGTTTTCAGTGAGTCCAATATTTCAGATGTTATTTGTGGGTTTTTCTTTGCATCCCGAACAATTTTCCTGGCAGTTGTGGACAAAATTTTTGTTGGTCTACCTGACCGTGGATTTGTTTTTACAGAGCCTCTGATTTTACATTTGTTAATCATAGTTTGAATGCTGCTGACTGGCATTATCAATTCCTTGGATATCTTTTTTGTATTCCTTTCCTGTTTTATACAGTTCAACTATTTTTTCCCGTAGATCCGTGACAAGTCTTTTTCTTTCCCCATGACTCACAATCCAGAAACGTCAGTGGCTGGATGAAAGATGCAAGAGTCTGTCTGGATCCCAGAAACTCACACAGCTTTTATGCACACACACTGATTACAAGCAAACAGGTCACAGGTGAGGATGTTACCTTTAGTAGCCATTCAAATCCATTTGTGTCAACTTCTGCGCATGTTATCAGGCCAAAATCACCAGGGTATGTAAACTTTTATTCTGGGTCATTTGGATGCTTTGGGTTGTTGTTATGATTTAAAAAGAGAAAACACAGTAGTTTGATAATAAATGACTTCAGCCAACTAACCATGAGTGGAGAAAAAGTTTTGGTGTTATCATTCATACTCTCTGTAAAAAGGCCAAGAAAGCAAAAATTCTGCCGGAGTATGTAAACTTTTGAGCACAACTGCATATACACTCGGATATAACATTTTTTGTACTTGTGTGAAATTCACAAAATATTGTCTCACGTTCAAACATTTATTGACTTTTGTAAACCTAATACAAATATTACAAGGCTTTGTTAGAAAGAATAAGAGCATATTCACAAATACAGTCAATATCAAAGAAAACTGTAGGAAGGTTTCAGGAAACTTCGGTTGCTCTGGGGCATTGGAACTGCCATGAAGCCAGGCTTCTTCACTGCTGGTCTAGATCCACTGCTGTAATCTACATTATTTCCTTTGCCTGTTTTAGTAGAAGCAGCGTTATTCCTTCTGTATGAAGAATTGCTACCACTGCTAACAGGTAGAAAAAAAACAAAAAACATATTAAACACCACAATTCACACATTGTGAACTATACCCTCAAAATAACAAGTACAACTCCATTATTAAAAAAAGTCAGTCAAACAGAACAAAGCACACAAAAAACAAACAAAAAGCAGTTGAGTTACCAATAATTATTACTAAAACTGTTTTCATATGCAACTAGGACATCATATTTATTTTCTGTACATAATTTCTCCTGTTTTATTTGTTTTTAATTATTGTACTAATAAAGAGTTATATTCGTTTATGTGTTTTGTTGGGTGGTTCACTCCTTTGTTTTTTCTTTGTATACTGGATACTGAACCCACCATGCTATATACTCTCCTCTTGGTTGGTTATAGAACTAAGCACACATTACCTTTTGGATCGAGATTGCTGTCCATCTCCCCACGTCTTCTGTTTCTTAGCTTTACGATTATATGACCCATTTTTTCTCTTTGTGCTATTTTTCCGAGAGGAGTTAAAATAAGAGGAAGTTGTATTTCTATCTTCCTCTTCACCTTCACTGTCATAAATCCTTGCAGTGTGAGTAGCTGACCCACTGGACTTTTGGGAAATTTCCTCAGCTGCGAGGGAATCAAATTATGGAAAGAAAAAAACATTAAAAAAAAAAAATCACAAAAATACATTCACACAATACAAGTATCTGGTACAAATCAATATGGGGCACCAAACCAAACCTGGAAGTGTCCATTCAGAGTACTTCTGAAGAACATCTATTAGCTCTGCACCATATTTCTCAAGCTTATCTTCTGTGACTCCATCAATTTGTAATAAAACTTCAGGTTCTGGAGACAGGGATTCTGAAATACACAAATCAGGCAAACCCTCAGATTAATTGCTGCACTTCTACTGTAGATATTGCCATGACCCCTATCGGTTATGCTCACATCAGTGTCGGTGGTTCTTTTCAAAATTAAAGAAAGAAAAACATAGCGCAGGATATATCATTTTTTTTTTTCAGGTAAAATGACCGACACCTTGATGGAGTCCTGCAGACCCCATGGGGTTCCTTGAATGCCGTATGTGTCAGTCATGTAATCAGAAAACCGTATAGGTGTTAACCCTGCCTTGGCTATTAATGGATAGTAAAACATCCAGCATTCCTGAATGGTTCACTATATTCAGTGGGGAAATAAGTACCATATTTTTCGGATTATAAGACACACTTTTCCCCCCCAAATTTGGAGGAAAATGGGGGTGCGTCTTATAATGCGAATGTACCTTACCGGTACCGTTGCTGCAGACTGGGATGAGGGGGTGTCCGGTGGTGCTGCGGGTGTCCGGCGCTGCTGCAGCGGTCTCCAGGGCTCTGGCCTTTCTCAAAATGTCGGCAGAGCCCCGGCAGCAATGGAGACTGCCACAGCAACACTGGGCAGCGCTGTCCGGGCACCCGCAGCACCGCAGACACCAGCAGAGCACCGGACACCCCCCCCCCCCCGCAGCGCCGCCGGGCACCGGAGACACCCACAGAGCACCGGGCAGCAGCGCCAGACACCTGCAGCATCACCGGACACCCTGCGGCCGGCAGCATCACTCCTGCCTCCTCCAGCAGCGACCCTGGGTCCCCGCTTCACCGCAGCCACCGCCCCCGGTAAGCAATAAGACGCAAGGATTATAAGAGGCACCTCCATTTTATAACTAAAAAAATGTTTTTCCTATTTTTCTCCTCAAAATTTGGGGTGCTTCTTATAATCTGGAGCGTCTTATAAAGTGAAAAATACGGTATTTGATCCCTTGATAATTTTGTAAGTTTGCCCACTGACAAATAGCCAGTTTCCTACTCCACACTGATGAGGGGCAAATACCCTGAAACAGCGGTCTGTGGATGGATACCATGTTTTGGCATAGGTGGTTTTCCTTTATCGGATGCTGCCCTTCCCGTGGTTGTTCCTTCCCGGTGAAAGACCTGGCTATTCATTGCTTGCGTTGAGAAACACGTGATGGTGTCTCCGCGGCTTTTCTACATGCATTTGCATATTTCCCATCAGGGATGAGGCAGTGTTCTGGATCACTGCGTTGAGAAACACGTGATGGTGTCTCCGCGGTGTTGGATGTTTTGATCTCCACGAGGTCATTCATCCTTATGTTTATTGCCCACTGACAAAGACATGAACAGTCTATAATTTTAATGGTAGGTTAATTTTAACATAGAGATAGAATATCAAAAATAAAATCCAGAAAATCATATTGTATAAATTATATAAATTTATTTGTATTTTGCAGTGAGAAATAAGTATTTGATCCCCTACCAACCATTAGGAGTTCTGGTTCCTACAGACCAGTTAGACGCTCCTAATCAACTCGTTACCTGCATTAAAGACAGCTGTCTTACATAGTCACCTTTATAAAAGACTCCTGTCTACAGACTCAATTAATCAGTCAGACTCTAACCTCCTACAACATGGGCCAGACCAAAGAGCTTTATAAGGATGTCAGGGACAAGATCATAGACCTGCATAAAGCTGGAATGGGCTACAAAACAATATGGCAAAACTCCCAGCGAGAATCAGAGGAACAGCAATGGACACCATAACTAGTCTATACAAGTGTTAACCAGATACAAGAGCATTTTCCTAAATTATTCCAGTTAAATAATTGTGTTTTGCATGAACTGACACCGTAAATTAATATATAATTGTGAAACGTATAAATTGTAAATTTTCTGATTCATAAACATTGTTCCCAGGTGGCTGGATGAGTGTTACATACCGGTGCCTATACCAAGACTTACCTGCGATCTTACGTATGGTGGCTGTATTGAAGATATTGAAGTAGTGTACACCAAAGATTTTCCCCAGGCGTTTACAGAGCTCAGTCACCTCAGCCTGGCATTTCTTAACCATTTCCTCCCTCTGGGATGTAGCAGCCATAACAGATGCCTTCTGTTTCCGGAGGCTGCTGGCATTTTCAGTATCTTGGAACTGAACCTGTGAGAGGTAGAAAGTCACGAGGACCAGAAGTCAGATTTCTGAGTGCCACTCACAGGAGTTCAGCTTATTACTCACAAATAAGAGCAATAGCTACAGTTCCATTAGTTTTCTTTTACATATCAGCAGACACCAATTATAAATGATGATTCGCATTAGCCCACATGCCAAACTGGGTTCTGGTGCATAGTGAAAAATACTGTATATATGACATAGAACAAACCTTTTCTTGTGCAAAATGGCAAATAATCCGCCATAATTGGTCAGCCATTGCTTGCATCTTTATATGCACCTTTTTGTTTTTAAAGGGAATCTGTCATCTACTTTTTCGTATATAAGCTTCGGCCACCGCCATCAGGGGCTTATCTACAGCATTCTGTAATGCTGTAGATAAGCCCCCGATGTAACCTGAAAGATAAGAAAAACAAGTTAGATTATACTCACCAGGGGGGCGGTCCGGACGGCATCGCGGGTCCGGCGCCTCCAATCTTCATACGATGACATCCTCTTCTTCTCTTCCTGCTGTGGCTCCTGCGCAGGCGTACTTTGTCTGTCCTGTTGAGGGCAGAGCAAAGTACTGCAGTGTGCAGGTGCCGGGAAAGGTCCGAGAAGCCCAGCGCCTGCGCACTTTGCGCTGCCCTCAACAGGGCAGATAAAGTACGCCTGCGCAGGAGCCGCAGCAGGAAGCAAAGAAGAGGACGTCATCGCATGAAGATGGGAGGCTCCAAATCCGGAAAGCGACGCCCATCGGACCGGACCGCACCGGGACCACCCGAGTGAGTATAATCTAACCTATTTTTTCTTATCTTTCAGGTTACATCGGGGGCTTATCTATAGCATTACAGAATGCTGTAGATAAGCCCCTGATGGCGGTGGCCAAAGCTTATATACGAAAAAGTAGGTGACAGATTCCCTTTAACATTTTTTAACCCCTTTACGACATGTGCTGTTCTAGTACTGCGCATGTCGTGTCTCCCCCTTTGATGTGGGCTCCGGCGCTGAGCCCACATCAAAGCCGCGACATGTAAGCTGTTTTGTACAGCTGACATGTGCCCGCAATAGTGGTGGGTGAAATCGCGATCCATCCTCCGCTATTAACCAGCTAAATACCGCTGTCAAACTCTGACAGCGGCATTTAACTAGCGCTTCCGGTCATCGAGTTGTAAATGCACGCATCGCTGACCCCCGTCACGTGATCGGGGGTCAGTGATGCGTCGGCATGACAGCCAGAACGTATCTGCACCAAAATGGTATCATTAAAAAGTCAGCTTGGCGTGCAAAAAATAAGCCCTCACCTGACCCGAGATCCCGAAAAATGTAAACGCTACGGGTATCGGAAAATTGCGCAATTTTTATTTTTAGCAAAGTTTGGAATTTTTTTTCATCACTTAGATAAGACATGTTTGGTGTCTATGAACTCGTAATGACCTGGAGAATCATAATTGCAGGTCAGTTTTAGCATTTAGTGACCCTAGCAAAAAAGCCAAACAAAAAACAAGTGTGGGACTGCACTTTTCTTTTGCAATTTCACAGCACTTGGAATTTTTTTCCTGTAAAACCAATGTTGTTGTTCAAAAGTACAACTCGTCCTGCAAAAAATAATCTCTCAAATGGCCATACTGATGGAAAAATAAAAAAGTTATGGCTCTGGGAAGGAGGAGAGCGAAAAATGAAAACACGAAAAAGGGCTGCGGCATTAAGGGGATAACCATGTTCCTGAATGTTGATAGATAATTAATGGCATAAATAATGATTCACACAGAGATTTTGAAGCGGAACTGCTTAAAATAACACATGTCCAAAAACTGTGTGTACATCCCCTCGGTGGACCGGTATACGAGTTGTGTGCCATGTTAATATATATATATATATATATATATATATATATATATTTTTTTTTTTTTTTAACTGTTATAGTGCACTACTTCTAATATCAATTAATTTGTGCAAATGCCTTAATTCTGCAAAGTAAGAACACAGGAGGTAAATACCTTTAAGAACCCATTCAGCACAGCCTGAGAGCGCTCTCCTAGTTTCATGTACGCTACAGCCTGGTCATTGGCTGTAATATATAGCTCTTCGTCCAGAATCCTTTCCAGAATCAGCTTCCGGAATAATCGCTCTGCATTGTGGCGTGAATATGCTGCTCCTTTTCCAAATATACCTGTCTGGATCTTTGCAGTTTTACTCCCTGGTAAAATAAAGGATATGTATGACCTGTACCTTGCCCTGATTCACACACCAATAGTTTGTCATTTGCAGGATACTTACCTAAATATATATCCACCATCATGTTGAGTGTCAACCGATTCTTGGCACCCTTCCCTCTACCTTGAGCTGTGCAGTGCTCCTGGACAAATCTCACAATGGTCTTCACCTCCTCTGTGACATCTCTGGACTTGTATTCCTGAAATGCAGGAACCCAACTGTATTTCACAGTTACATTTCTTATAACTATTACTAGATCTAGTTAGGTAAATTACAACATGATTTACTATGTGACACATATTTGGAGATTCCTTCTGTGAATATTGGGTCTCTGTAAGCCCTGTGCTATATTTTTTGATGTAGCCTCCATTTTTGCAGTCTGGTAAGTTATTCTTGGCGATGTGGGAAGTTACAGGTCTGTGCTGCAAGGAGTTTGATTTTTGTCTGGCAACTGTTAGATCCCACATATATGCATATGTAGAGGAGTTAGCAGTCAATCATATTACTTAAAGGAGTCTCTACTGATTTTCCTCCATATGTCTAATCTCACATTAAAGCCAACATTTGGTCTTACCCCATCTAAGCCTGAGACTGCAGAGTTGGGTCAGGAGAGGAAATTGCAGTCTGTACATGGTACTGTGAGACCCAGACTTTTAAACTTGTCTAAGAACTATCGCTCTGTTCTTGTTGATGTTTTGGGTGCCTTACAATATCTTTATGTAATCCTTTCTGATCCAAGGAACAGTGTCTATTAGTATTGTTAATATTGGCATTAGTTTCACAAATTTTCAAGATTCTCTTCTTAATCCCTATTTGTATAAGACAACAGAATCTCTTTAATAAAGTATTTGCAAAAAGTGCGAGTCTTGAACTAAATTTGGCCAGGTGTTAGAAATCACATAAGAAAGTGCTCACCGTTGTTCTGCAGCAGTTGTCACATGCAACTCTTGGATTTTCCTTACAAAATTTCGGATTGAACGTAGTTTCTCCAAAATAAACGAGAAGTTGCATCCGACGACACTCTAGCACATTTTCACAGTAATGTACCATGCTGTATAGGTTATTAAAGTGTGTCTGTTTTGTCTGACTGTTTCCATCTTTTTCCACTGATAGAAAAGAATAACAGTTAATGTTAAAAATTTTTATTAAGGGCTCATATAAGCATTAAAGAAATTTAGAGGGTTTTCCCTATCCATAGGATAACTTTCTGATTGCCAAGTGCTGGGACCCTTACTGATGTCGAGAACCAAGAGGAGGTGTGGTCGATTACGTGCACCTCCCCTCCATTCATTATCTATGCGACCACCGGAAACGGCCAATGGCAGCGTTCGCCGCTCCCATTAAAAAAGAACGGAGCTGCAGTATGCATGATCGACCACCGCTTCATTTATACAAAGCTATTCAGAGCCTTGGTTTTTGGGATTGGACAGGGACCCAGCAATTGGGAAAGTTATTCCCTATTCTATGGATAGGGGATAAAATCCAACCTCGCTACAACTTCTTTAATGGAAAGTCAGACTAAATTAATGTAGAAACAGGTAGCGAACAATCTTCTTTAATTAAATATCTCTTTATGCCACTTTACCAAGGAGATATTTCCACTGACCTATAATACATAAAAATGGAAACTAGAGATTACTAAAAAGACTTGCAGCATACTTGTCTGTAGTAACCGGTTTCACATTTGCGGTTGGGTCCGCAGCATCTTGTCCGCAACCGCATGATGCATGCATACGCAGCGTTTTTTATCTGCATCAGCTTATGCATGATGGCAAAAAAACCGGCTGTGTTTGCATGCGTTTGCGCTTTTTATGTGCATGCATTTGATATTTCAAGGAGGGCGTGTCTCAATGTGCGTGTCTAAATCAGTTCCTGGATATGCGCAGTCCGAAGTACGCAAGCGCATTGAATGCATGCATACGCAAAGACATGCATACACATGCGTTCCCATAGACAGTAATGCGTTTTTTTAACGCACTCATCCGTATGCGCATGCCTGCACATATTTGACGGAAATGTGCCACCTCAAAAATTGCAACATGGTGCATTAGCCGAACACTGTGAAAAGACGCATGTGTAAGCAAACGCAGGCGGACGCATGCAAACGCATGAACCTGTGTCCACAATGTAAAAGATATGAAATCAGGACGCATACGGATGTATGGGTCAGAAATGCTGCGGACACAACCGCAAATGTGAAACCGGCCTAAGAAGCAACAAGGATTTTGGCATTTGAGTGGTGGTTAACGAAGTTTGTATTGTCCTGGCTCGGTTGCCACAGAGTATTAAAGTGGATACCAGACCAAGATAGTGCAAATCTATTCACAACTATTGGCAACCTGTGTGGACAATGTATGGACATACACAATAAAGTTACTCTTTACTCTGGTTGTGTGGTGCCAATACCCTTATTTTACTACCAACTAAATTCAGCAGTACTAAGATTCACGCTCAGAACCAATCTCAATCTAATATATAATTGCCTAGAATACTACTTCCTGCAATTTGTGCCAACTTCCGTGGCTTTGTCCGGAGCTAATGTCCGGAGATAAGTGACGTCACCAGTGTCCTACACCCAGGCAGAGCACAGTGGCCCCAGGCAGAGCACAGTGGCCCCAGGCAGAGCACAGGGGCCCCAGGCAGAGCACAGGGGCCCCAGGCAGCATATGGGGCCCCAGGCAGAGCACAGGGGCCCCAGGCAGCATATGGGGCCCCAGGCAGCATATTGGGCCCCAGGCAGAGCACAGTGGCCCCAGGCAGAGCACACACCAAATCGGAGGCCGAGGGGCCCCGCCAACCAAATCGGAGGCCGAGGGGCCCCGCCCACCAAATCGGAGGCCGAGGGGCCCCGCCCACCAAATCGGAGGCCGGGGGTCCCCGCCCACCACATTGGAGGCCGAGGAGCCCCGCCCACCAAAAGTAAGTGCGGCCCCAAAAGTAAGTGCGCCCCCGGGTGCAAAAGTAAGTGCGCCCCCGGGTGCAAAAGTAAGTGCGCCCCCGGGTGCAAAAGTAAGTGCGCCCCCGGGTGCAAAAGTAAGTGCGCCCCCGGGTGCAAAAGTAAGTGCGCCCCCGGGTGCAAAAGTAAGTGCGCCCCCGGGTGCAAAAGTAAGTGCGCCCCCGGGTGCAAAAGTAAGTGCGCCCCCGGGTGCAAAAGTAAGTGCGCCCCCGGGTGCAAAAGTAAGTGCGCCCCCGGGTGCAAAAGTAAGTGCGCCCCCGGGTGCAAAAGTAAGTGCGCCCCCGGGTGCAAAAGTAAGTGCGCCCCCGGGTGCAAAAGTAAGTGCGCCCCCGGGTGCAAAAGTAAGTGCGCCCCCGGGTGCAAAAGTAAGTGCGCCCCCGGGTGCAAAAGTAAGTGCGCCCCCGGGTGCAAAAGTAAGTGCGCCCCCGGGTGCAAAAGTAAGTGCGCCCCCGGGTGCAAGAGTAAGCGCGCCCTCGGCCCCGGGTGCAAAAGTAAGTGCGCCCCCGGGTGCAAAAGTAAGTGCGCCCCCGGGTGCAAGAGTAAGCGCGCCCTCGGCCCCGGGTGCAAAAGTAAGCGCGCCCCCCAGTCCCGTGTGTGAAAAGTGCTGCTGTAAAGCTGGTAGCGCTGTTCAAGCACCATGTATTTCCTTCAGGAAATGCCCATCTAATACATAATTGCCTAGAATACTACTTCCTGCAATTTGTGCCAACTTCCGTGGCTTTGTCCGGAGCTAATGTCCGGAACTAATGTCCGGAGCTAATGTCCGGAGCTAATGTCCGGAGCTAATGTCCGGAGCTAATGTCCGGAGCTAATGTCCGGAGATAAGTGACGTCACCAGTGTCCTACACCCAGGCAGAGCACAGGGGCCCCAGGCAGCATATGGGGCCCCAGGCAGAGCACAGTGGCCCCAGGCAGAGCACAGTGGCCCCAGGCAGAGCACAGGGGCCCCAGGCAGAGCACAGGGGCCCCAGGCAGCATATGGGGCCCCAGGCAGAGCACAGGGGCCCCAGGCAGAGCACAGGGGCCCCAGGCAGAACATGGGGCCCCAGGCAGAGCACAGGGGCCCCAGGCAGCATATGGGGCCCCAGGCAGAGCACAGGGGCCCCAGGCAGCATATGGGGCCCCAGGCAGAGCACAGTGGCCCCAGGCAGCATATGGGGCCCCAGGCAGAGCACAGGGGCCCCAGGCAGAGCACAGGGGCCCCAGGCAGCATATGGGGCCCCAGGCAGAGCAGTGGTCCCAGGCAGAGCACAGGGGCCCCAGGCAGCTTATGGGGCCCCAGGCAGAGCACAGTGGCCCCAGGCAGAACACGTGGCCCCAGGCAGAGCACAGTGGCCCCAGGCAGAGCACAGGGGCCCCAGGCAGAACATGGGGCCCCAGGCAGAGCACAGGGGCCCCAGGCAGCATATGGGGCCCCAGGCAGAGCACAGGGGCCCCAGGCAGCATATGGGGCCCCAGGCAGAGCACAGGGGCCCCAGGCAGAGCACAGGGGCCCCAGGCAGAACATGGGGCCCCAGGCAGCATATGGGGCCCCAGGCAGAGCACAGGGGCCCCAGGCAGCATATGGGGCCCCAGGCAGAGCACAGTGGCCCCAGGCAGAGCACAGGGGCCCCAGGCAGAACATGGGGCCCCAGGCAGAACATGGGGCCCCAGGCAGAGCACAGGGGCCCCAGGCAGAGCACAGGGGCCCCAGGCAGAGCACAGAGGCCCCAGGCAGCATATGGGGCCCCAGGCAGAGCACAGGGGCCCCAGGCAGCATATGGGGCCCCAGGCAGAGCACAGTGGCCCCAGGCAAAGCACAGGGGCCCCAGGCAAAGCACAGGGGCCCCAGGCAAAGCACAGGGGCCCCAGGCAGCATATGGGGCGCCAGGCAGAGCACAGTGGTCCCAGGCAGAGCACAGGGGCCCCAGGCAGCCTATGGGGCCCCAGGCAGAGCACAGTGGCCCCAGGCAGAACATGGGGCCCCAGGCAGAGCACAGTGGCCCCAGGCAGAGCACAGGGGCCCCAGGCAGAGCACAGGGGCCCCAGGCAGCATATGGGGCCCCAGGCAGAGCACAGTGGTCCCAGGTAGAGCACAGGGGCCCCAGGCAGAGCACAGGGGCCCCAGGCAGCATATGGGGCCCCAGGCAGAGCACAGGGGCCCCAGGCAGCATATGGGGCCCCAGGCAGAGCACAGTGGCCCCAGGCAGAGCACAGGGGCCCCAGGCAGCATATGGGGCCCCAGGCAGAGCACAGCGATATTTTGGACCACTGTGCGGTGTTTCAGATCCCCTGTGCGATGTCTGGGGCCCTGTTCTTAAGTATATTAAAGATTAAAGTAACGTATATTAAAGTATATTATAGATCAAATTTGACACGTTTATGAGCACCATTGAGTGATATACTCAAGAATGACATAATTTTTCAACATTTTATGGTTTCAAACTGTAAACACTCAGAGTTTTTTTTACTTCAACCAGAAAACCTTAACGGTTCATAAAAAACTTGACTGTTCAGGATATGATAAAAGTCATAGTATTCTGAATCTTTAACTTATAAAGATACCTTTACATGGGGTGATTATTGGTTCCAGAGAGGCTTTCGGACGATAATCGTACACATGGCTGGTGACAGGACAATACAATATAAACGTTCAAAGGTAAACACTGATAACATTAAAATCTAATATATAATTGCCTAGAATACTACTTCCGGCAATTTGTGCCAACTTCCGTGGCTTTGTCCGGAGATAATGTCCGGAGATAAGTGACGTCACCAGCGTCCTACACCCGCTCAGGGTGGACAAAGATATATGCCTTCGTGGTGCGCGGCACTTTTCTGATTGGTTGCCGCCTGCCGCGAGCGACCAATCAGAAATGTGCCGTACTGTCAAGAATTGTCAAGAGCTGGTGAGTGCAGCCATTTTTTGTTCTTTCTTACTAATATTTATTAATTGTATTATTCTTACATTTGAATAAATAAAGTATATATGGATTCTAGACTCCCGATTCTTTAGAATCGGGCTGCCATCTAGTACTTACATATTAATGTGCTTGCACCCACCTCAATACTAAGATTCACTAACAGATGGTAAGAGAATTAGAGCGATTGCCAAGGTTTTCACTAAAGTCTACATTCACTGTATGTGACTAGACTTGTGATTCCTTACAGCGTGCACATTTCGACTAGAAGTATGTAGCCTCTCTCAATTCACGTCTAGTCGGAATGTGGCTGGGAGTATCCATACCGCAGTCACAGGACCGCCCAGTCTCGGCGCTGGCACATGAGAATCCTTACAATGGAAGCTATGAGGATTCACAGGTCTACAGTCACAAACGGTGACTGCAGACTTTCGTTAAAAACCTGGAAAACCCCTTTAAGCTCTCCACATAGATACAGTAACAGAACAAATCTCATTTAGATAGAGTAACAGAAGTCTGAATCCACGGTGAAATTGGCAGCAAGAATTGACATGCCAAGGATTTCAAACCCACATTATCTACAAAAATATTTAAAACACAACCAGAGAGCATATTGCCGAAAAAAACGGCGCAAGGAGGGGCGAATTAACACATAATAGTGTACAAAAGCCCCAGGCCTACACAAAAGGCCACCCACTCCATATAGATACTAGGAATGAAGAGGAAAAAAGGAGTATATTGGGTATCAAAGTTTATTAAATATACAGTGTGTAAATACGGGCATTAATTACATAAATACAAGACATAAATAGAAGCTACATATAAAGTGCATACAGGATGGGGACAGAAAGTCCCACTGGTGAACGGGGCCCAAATAATCCAATAGTCTGCACAGGACCACAGACTGAGAGTGAACATAACCGCAAGATGCCAAAGAGCTAAATAAGTGCTGTATAGTGACCGCAGACACTGATAATGGGCACCGCAAGACATGCTTACCGCTAAATGATATGGGCTCACCAGGACACCAGGCTGGGACCGGGAAGAAAGACCCCCGACGCGCGTTTCGCTTACGCGGTAAACTGCTTTCTCAAGGGGATGAATCCACGGTGAAATTGGCAGCAAGAATTGACATGCCAAGGATTTCAAACCCACATTATCTACAAAAATATGCTGCGGATTTTCTCTGCAGTGTGTTAGTAAGTTTTCACCAAAGCTTGTCCATAAAGTTGACAGTAATATGCAGAGGACTCGCTGCAAGCAAATTTACAGTAAATAAATCTACTGAGTATTGACCACGTGAGAACATAAAATTCAGTACATACCATCCTTACAGTAAAAACTTAAGCACAATGAAATATAAAAAAATTTCTTCAGGAATTCCCTCACCCAGGTATATACAGTATAGTATATCCAGGCCTGTGTCTACACACACAGGCATGCATCTATACATACTTTTACACACAGACAGATTTTTAAAAACACAGGACCAAAGCCTTTAAAACCGGTGTTTCATTCATTAAAGGGAATCTGTCACCCCAAAAATCGTATATGAGCTAAGGCCACCGCCATCAGGGTCTTATCTACAGCATTCTGGAATGCTGTAGATAAGCCCCTGGATGTAATCTGAAAGGTAAGAAAAACAGGTTATATTATACTCACCCAGGGGCGGTCCCGGTTCGTTTCGGGTCCGATGGGCGTCGCAGTCCGGCGTCTCCTATCTTCATACGATGACGTCCTCTTCTTGTCTTCCTGCTGTGGATCCAGCGCACTTTGTCAGCCCTGTTGAGGGCAGAGCAAAGTACTGCAGTGCCCAGGCCTCTCTGACCTTTCCGGCGCCTGCGCACTGCAGTACTTTGCTCTGCTCTCAACAGGGCAGACAAAGTACGCCTGCGGCGGAGCTGTGGCAGGAAGACAAGAAGAGGACGTCATCGTATGAAGATGGGAGGCGCCGGACCCGGACCGCGAAGCCCATCGGACCGGACCTTATCGGGACCACCCCTGGGTGAGTATAATCTAACCTCTTTTTCTTACCTTTCAGGATACATCGGGGGCTTATCTACAGCATTACAGAATGCTGTAGATAAGCCCCTGATGGCGGTGGCCTTAGCTCATATACGATTTTTGGGGTGACAGATTCCCTTTAAGAGACGCATGCCACTTAATAAGTTAGGTGCATCTTACTACTGTTGAGCGCCTCCGAGGATTGCAAATAAAACACACCATAGTGGCAATAATTTATGTCTAAATCCAGGCGTAAACATAAGCTAAAAAAATAGCTTTATCTGGCTTTTATGCCCCTCCCCATGCCACAAAGTAAAGCTAGGTGCCTGAAAATGCAATCATTTGCTGAGGTCAGTGAAACACGTACATCCTAGATTGGCATAATCTCACAGCTTGTCTTTCTTGGTCTTGCAATTTCAATATTGAGGAGTGTATATTTCAAACAAGTAATAACTGTAATTAAATTGTAAGGAGGATCTATAGAATATTTTTTCATTTTACACTGAATATATCACTAAAAATGAGCCGAAAGGCTGATTTTTATTTTTTTTTACACTGCAGGGGTACTCACTCTGAATCAGCCGACGGATTCTTGTTACATCGCTGTAGCTATAGAACAGGAGGCAGTGGGACATTTCTCCGTCTCGTCCTGCTCTTCCAGACTCCTGGTAATATCCTTCCACAGACTTTGGCAGAGAAGCATGGATGACATATCTAACATCTGGCTTATCAATACCCATTCCAAAAGCAATAGTGGCACAGATCACCTAGAGCCAGCAGACACAAATAAGGACGAGGAGACATTGGAATTAAACCTTACTAGTATAGTGGGGAAAAAAATTAAAAAAGGAAATTCCTTTTTCAGGTTTATATGATATAATTCATTGCATTTGATACAGACTTACCTGACAGTCATCCTGATTGATCCACTTCTGTTGTACATAGTCTCTGTTAGAGTCGCTGAGCCCTGCGTGATAGGACAGAGCGGCTAGACCCTCCCTCTGCAGGGTTTCAGCCATAGTGTCACACTCATGTCGTGAGAGACAGTAAATTATCCCAGATTCATCTGGAAAATAAAACTAAGCATTACACACAAAAGACTGTATTTTAACATCAACAAATGTAAACTAAATTCTGAAACAAAAAATCGTCCTCATTTCCACAGCAAATTCTATTATTTATCAGTTTAAAGGATCTGAACCAACATTACACATTTCTAAGGCTGAGTTCACACGTAGCAGAATTGCCGCGGAAATATCCGCGGCAATTCTGCGCCTCCTGCCGCGGGTATATCGCATGCAGAATTTGCATGCATATACCCGCAGAAAACTAGCGTTTTGCAAGCATAATTAGCTTGCAGAATGCTAGAGTTTTCCAAGCGATCTGTAGCATCGCTTGGAAAACTGACTGACAGGTTGGTCACACTTGTCAAACATAATGTTTGACAAGTGTGACCAACTTTTTACTATAGATGCAGCCTATGCAGCATCTATAGTAAAAGATAGAATGTTAAAAATAATAAAAAAAAAAGGTTATACTCACCTGCAGGCGTCCGTTCCTAATGCTGTGTGTTCTGGACCTTCCATTGACGTAGCGGTCATGTGACCGCGACGTCATCGCAGGTCCTTCACACACACCTCGGAAGCCGCTGAGGTCGGGCCGCCAGAAGGTGAGTATATCGCTATTTTTTATTTTAATTCTTTTTTTTTTTACCACTTATATGGTGCCCAGTCCGTGGAGGAGAGTCTCCTCTCCTCCACCCTGGGTACCAACCGCACTTGATCTGCTTACTTCCCGCATGGTGTGCACAGCCCCGTGCGGGAAGTAAGCAGATCAATGCACTCCTATGTATGCAGAATCGTCGCGATTCCGCAATTTTAATGAACATGCTGCGTTTTTTTCTGGATTGCAATTCCGCTCAGGAAAAAAATGCAGCATGTGCACAAAAAATGCGGATTGCATTCTGTTACATAGGATGCTTAATGTTAGCGTTTTTTTCGCGGTTTTATAGCGAAAAACCGCGAAAAAAACGCAAAAAATCTGCTACGTGTGCACACAGCCTAAAACTACAACTGCTGCAGGGCCAGGCTGGCTCCAGCTTTCTCCTCCTTGGCTATGTTCACACATTGCATTTTTATGCAAATTTTAAGCTGCGTTTTACAGATCTCAGAAATTTCATGCACACATTGTTTTTTTTTACTGACTGATTTGGAAAACTGCTGCATTTGCAAACTGCTGAATGTCACTTCTTTCAGCGTTTTTTCACCCATAGAAAAGAATGGCTAAGTGCAAAAGCATAGCAAAAAATGCAGGAAAAAAAAATTGCATGCATTAGGTTTTGCTACATTTTTGGTACAAAAACCTTAAGGAAGTTGCATCATGATTTTGCACCAAAAATGCAGCAAAACCTGTTTTTTTGGAAGCAGCTTCTTTACTGCCAAGAGGGCAGGTTTTTCCTATAGAAAAAAAAATGCAAAGAGTGAACATAGCCTAACACGGTTTTGTATTTTCACAAGGATTTACGCTGGGATCTAACAAACTTCCTCTCATACAATTTTCTCCTATCCTGCTCAGATTTACATAGTAAGTGAAGCATGATGTAATGACAAGTTTGGAGACAAAGTTACTATGAGACTCACTGGGGTGATTTTTCTTTATCCACTCCACACAGTCATAAGCCACCTTCTTGGGTTTTTTTGGTAATACATCATACTTAAGATTGTCTCTGTTGAAGCTCATAGAAAATCTGAAAAAAAAAAACAAAACATCAATACAGATATTATTCAACAGGTTTAGGAAAAAATTACGGTAATAAGTTTGCAAAGCACTAACGTTTGAGGTCATAGTAGTTGTTCTGAATCCCGGACAGTAGCTCTCTGTAAGCAGCTGCCAGTACAGACAAGGGCAATACCAGCTGATATTTAACCCTTTCTGACTGTTCCCCTTTGAGCTCACACAAAAATAAAGGCTATGGACATAGAACAAAATATTTGTACATGCTAGTAGTTGCACTAAATTTCAGTCTGCAAACTTCATTCTTCCATTGATTTTCAGCCCCTGTGATATGAAATTTGCAGAATAATGTAAATTTGAGATTGTTTTGTGGGAGAAGTGATAGTAATATAGGCTGGATGTGAACGCTGTGTTTATACAGTATACTGCTTTCTTCATAAGCTCAAATATCAGCAGTGCTCCAATGCTGAATTTCTTCAAGTGCTTTCCACTTTTCTATAGACTGGTTTCTCTGCCCTCCCTGAGACTGTGCATGCTTTTTTCCTCTCCAGTTTTGAGTGTGCAACTTTCTCTCTGCAGCATAGAAAGAAGTGAAGACCAGCGAAAGCCATCAGAACAATTAGCAGGTAATTTGATGGATTTGTGATATTTTTACTGAGCACTTGGCTACATGCAGAATTTACAGACACCCTGCGGCAGGAAAAGGGTAGAAGTTGCCTTAATTTGCATTTAAGGAGCTAAAAAAATGTAAAAAACAAGTGTATGCAAAGGTGTATTTAGCCTTTACAGAGTTAGGTAAGCCACAGTTAAGGAAGTGAGCAAACAAAAGATTTCCAGGAGGGTCCAGTCAACATCATATTATGGGGTATGTATAGAAGAAAATACTACTACAACAAGTAATTCTAATAACCAAATAATAAAAGTGAGTAGGGTACAGGACAGGCGACGCTCTCTTTACATAGACTAACACATAGCATCCACTTCATGCCATTCTTACATCTGAGGTCTGGTCATCTTAAGCTGGTTGAGAATGTCTTTCTGGACACGGGGATTTGCAGTTGCTGTAAGAGCCATCATTGGTACAGAAGGGAATTTTTGACGCAACATGTTGAGCCTTTTGTAGTCTGGACGGAAATCATGGCCCCACTGTTAGAAGTAAAAAATGCAACATGTAAAAGAAAAAAAGAAGAAAATTAGCCGCGTTAAGAAATTGAAAGTTATACAAGGTTTTTCAGTGTGTGTATCAATATTTCTTGATATTCCATTATTAAAATTAGCCATATTAGGTAAAAAAAAGAACCTCTTTCCTAAGCTTTGACATCCTTTCTAAAGTGTTTTCACACATTCCTCACAATGTATTAGATACAAATGAATTATACGTTCTGCTGATTTCAAACTTCTAAAAAAAAACAAATTAAAAATGTTTTTTTTCCCCATTTGTATTCTAAACATGGAGAGCATGTCTTACTACAGCTTAAACACAGAGGCTGGGTGCAGCAGTTCTTGGTTACAGTGCCGATCCTGTGAAGGCATTGGTCACCTTGCAGTCCGGAGTACAATATTAGTGCAATAATTAATTTTTTTTTGTTACAAACTGATAATCTTAATAATGGAACAACCCACTTACTACCAAAATATGTCAGAGCACAGAACAGCTTACCTGGCTTACACAGTGAGCCTCATCAATGACAAATCGTGCCAGCAGCTGACGCTCATACAAATTTTCCACTGTGGTAATAAGTCTGGGGCTTGCGCAAACCTTTTGTACAGACAAAAAAGAAAAAAGAAAAAGAAGAGTGACTTAAAAACCTCGTAAATGATGAATTGGGCCCTTAATATAATTTATGTATTTACTTAGTATTAGAACAACCACTAGAATACCACATTTCTCGCATAGATGCCCTTATTGCTGAGAAAGGACAAAAACAACGTGTAGCTGTACGTCTGGCTGATCTTGCCATGTACTTGTACTGCTACAACTCCAGTACACTGCAAATGTAAAGTTGGCCCCATCTTTTCTTGGATTGATCTTAAAGCTGGCTTTAAATTAAAAATGGGACATCATGGTGAGACAATGCCCAAAAACTGAATTTCTGCAAGACAAAAAAGTATTAATTTCGTGATTTGTCCAACTCATTCATCTTTCTAATTCTGTCTGAATTTTGTATTATTTCAGTACAAAAATTTTATATTTTTTTCTCTTCTGGTATTTATTGGCGTTCTTTTTGTTCTAAATTCTTCAAAATTGAGCGCGGGGTTCAAGAATTTTGCACAAAATCAAATTGTGGCAAAATCTGACCCATAATTTCAGCTATACATGTATTCTCTGCAGTGGGGGTGGGGGACTAGAGTATATTTTTAAAAAGTTGGAAAATTTCTGTGCATACACTGTGTGCATTATTATTGTGCAAGTTGTATTTTGATCACATGATACTTTCTATACATGTTGTCCTACTCCAAGCTGTTCAGGCTTGAGAGCCAACTACTAATTAAGTAAATCAGGTGATGTGCATCTCTGTAATGAGGAGGGGTGTTGTCTAATGACATCAAAACCCTATGGGTGTGTGTCCACGGTCAGTAAACGCTGCTTGTTTGACGCTGCGCAGAGCTGCAGCGTCAAACACGCAGCGTCCAGATGTTCCAGCATAGTGGAGGGGATTTTTTGAAATCCCGTGTCCACTATGCGTGGAAACCCGCACGCGGCGGGCCTGCGACTCCGGACATGCTGCGCGTCTTTTCAGATCGCAGCATGTCCGTTCACCTTGCGGGGACGCAGCGTCCATGCAAGGCATAACACAGGGCCCTATGGGAGGGGTGCGACGATCCCGGATGTGTACAGTTAACACATCCGGCATCATCGCGTCCCAGAAGGGGGCGGGGCTTAGCGCCGAGCGGCTTTGCCGCTCCGGCGATACCGCCGGCCATCCTGAACGTGGACACGCAGCCTTAATAAGGTGTGCTTAATTATTAGGCAACTTCCTTTCCTTTGGTAAAATGGGTAGAAGAGAGATTTGACGGGCTCTGAAAAGTCCAAAATTGTGAGATGTCTTGCAGAGGGATGCAGCAGTCTTGAAATTGCCAAACGTTTGAAGCGTGATCACCGAACAATCAAGCGTTTCATGGCAAATAGCCAACAGGGTTGCAAGAAGCGTGTTGGGCAAAAAAGGCGCAAAATAACTCCACAAATTGAGGAAAATCAAGCGTGAAGCTGCCAAGATGCCATTTGCCACCAGTTTTGCCATATTTCAGAGCTGCAACATTACTGGAGATACTCAGGGACATGGCCAAGGTAAGGAAGGCTGAAAAACGACCACCTTTGAACAAGAAACATAAGCTAAAACGTCAAGACTGGGCCAAGAAATATCTTAAGACTGACTTTTCAAAGGTTTTATGGACTGATGAAATGAGAGTGGCTCTTGATGGGCCAGAGGCTGGATCAGTAAAGGGCAGAGAGCTCCACTCCGACTCAGACGCCAGCAAGGTGGAGGTGGGGTACTGGTATGGGCTGGTATCATCAAAGATGAACTTGTGGGACCTTTTCGGGTTGAGGATGGAGTGAAGTAACTCCCAGACCTACTGCCAGTTTCTGAAGACAACTTCTTCAAGCAGTGGTACAGGAAGAAGTCGGTATCGTTCAAGAAAAACATGCAGGACAATGCTCCATCACATGCCTCCAACTACTCCACAGTGTGGCTGGCCAGTAAAGGTTTCAAAGAAGAAAAAATAATGACATGGCCCCCTTGTTCACCTGATCTGAACCCCATAGAGAACCTGTGGTCCCTCATAAAATGTGAGATCTATAGGGAGGGAAAACAGTCCACCTCTCGGAACTGGGAGGTGTCTGGGAGGCTATGGTGGTAAACAGATGAAGCAACTGACAGAATCTATGGATGGAAGGCTGTTGAGTGTCATCATAAAGAAAGGTGGCGGCTATATTGGTCACTAATTTTTGGGGTTTTGTTTTTGCATGTCAGAAATGTTTATTTCTAAATTTTGTGCAGTAATACTAGTTTACCTGGTGAAAAAGTGAGATGGGATTATATTTGGTTTTTATTAAGTTGCCTAATAATTCTGTACAGTAATACCGTAGTTACCTGCACAAACAGATATCCTCCTAAGATAGCCAAATGTAAAAAAACTCACTCCAACTTCCAAAAATATTAAGCTTTGATATTTATGAGTCTTTTGGGTTGGTTGAGAACATAGTTGTTGATCAATAATTGCCTAATAATTCTGCACACAGTGTAAGTGGCAACTGATGTATCTGCCGAAAACATTCTGAAAGCCCAAACGCTGCCCATAATGTCAAACATTAAAAACAAAACTACAGGCAAACACTTAATAGACTGTAGAAAAAAAGGCACAAATTAAAAAGAATACTAACGCACAAGTGAAAAAAAGGCAAAAATACACAAGAAGCTAGACAAAAAATGCAAAAAGTACAATAATGAATAGGGCCCTAAGGGTATTTATACATTAGT
Source organism: Ranitomeya variabilis (assembly GCF_051348905.1). Lineage (NCBI taxonomy): Eukaryota > Metazoa > Chordata > Amphibia > Anura > Dendrobatidae > Ranitomeya > Ranitomeya variabilis. Next base: position 122,800,528 of record NC_135236.1, on the reverse strand, counting down.
GACTTATGCCTATGTAACTTTATACACCATTTTTAGAATTCCCCATTGTTTTAGGGCAATTTTGATGCTCAGATTTTGAGCACACGATACTGGCAGCTTGGGAAGTTAAAAAGCCAATGGAATAGACAACATATCTCACCATGACAAAAATCACAAGATTGATTGCTGAAATAAGATTGGTAGTTCTGGAGTTTCAATTGGCTTTTCAGTAGGACTTAAAAAAAAAACAACAAAACAAACAAAAAAAAAACCGCCATGTAATATGCTTAAAATGCAATTTTTTTTAATTTTTTACAGGCAATTCAGAACACATTATTACCTTCTCTGGAGTGACATATAGCAGTTTTATGATTGGATCTTTTTTAGAGAGCTGCAAGTAAATGCTGGAAGCTTCAGAATCAGTCTTATCTCCTGTGAGATATGTGGCTGGAATCTAGGTGAACAGAACAGGTAATATGACAAAATATCAGGTCTATTTGTCTTTTGAGGCGTTAAATTCATACAAGCTATAGACATGAGATGAAAACAACAAAAACTACTTGAAAGGTGTGAATGAAACCACAAAATTGGCAATGATCAATAACATTATTTTATTATATTAGAGACACCAAAAAATTGAGAAACGAGATAAAAAACACATACATTTTATATCATGTCTTTCAGTTTTGTGTTTTTTTTATCTTGTTTGTCAATTTTTTGGTATTTCTAATATAATAAAATACTGTTATTGATCGTTGCCAATTTTTTGGTTTCATTCATACCTTTCAAGTAGTTTTTGTTTTTATCTGTACTGTATCTACTTGATCATTGTTTACTATTTTACATATTTATTTATACTGGGGTATGAGTTTTCCTTCTTATTTAGGTGAAATATAGACACTAGATGATTTATGCCCAAATATCCTGCCCCTCAATGAAACTGGATTCCAGTCACATTTTCTACATATTTTCTCTGTGGAAAGCAACAGATTAAAATCTTAATTGGAGGACGCCAAATATTTGCAACTTTGAACAGTGATTTTCTAAACCACGAATATCACGTTTCCACCACTAATAAAACCAAATGAAATTGTAAGTAGCAATGATGTATTCTAAGCAACCATGTGTAAATGAAATATCAGGTGTCTTCAACATCGTTCTGGACCTGGGCCTGAAAATGGCATGATTGTCAAAACAGGGAAACATACTATAATGTCACCTTTTTGTGCAAACCATAAATAAAACTGATTATTACATCTGCATACTTTACCTATTTGGCTATTTTGTAGGCTAGAATTACTCCTTACTATTACAACTCAATTTACCAGGTCTGTCATAGATAGACACACAGAGGACCAATACCAAATGCTTACATCGAGAGTGGTGAGCTTCTGAACCTGGTCAATTATTAAGGAACGGAGGGGGGAGATGACAATAGTGACACCGGGGGACACGCAACCTGGCAGCTGGTAACACAAACTCTTCCCGCCACCTGGAAATAATTCAGATATTTATCATTATCAATTGAAAAATGACATTCTTTAAACAGAAACAATGTTAATAAACTCTAACAGAGTTCAACAATGGCGCCCCCGCTCCTTGGTGGCTGTCCCTGGAATCCCTGGTGTGCCCTAATCTGGGTATATAATATTCAAAATTGTAAACACAATCACAGATATATACAAAATGTCTTCATAGTACAAAAGGATCAAACATGTCCAATGCTGCACAACTACACACAATAATAGGATGAGATAGTACTGCATGGTATTCAAATAGAAATATACAGAATATAACTGGAAAAATACTACATTACCCTATTTAGTGATTAAATGTCTGGCCTCTAGCAGTGAACATTGGCACCCTAGATAGCCCTAGGCTGATAATATTATAGGTAGAAAAGGTAGACCGATAGTATATAGTCAATATATTAACGGAATAATGGTGTAAAATCTGGGCTCGATGCATCAGCCAGTTTCACCTTAAGCACCAAATAGTCTCACTATAAATGTGCATAGATAGAATATAGTATATAGCATCTTTGATAAGAAGAGAAATGTATTTATCCAGACACATGTTCAGATTGTTGCCTCAACGTGTTTCACCAGTTGGCTCATCAGGAGGCCTGATAATAGGCCTAGTGCCCCTGGTGTGTGTCTTGCCTTCGCCTGTGCTTTAAAGGCCCCGTCTCACATAGTGATTTACCAACGATCACGACCAGCGATACGACCTGGCCGTGATCGTTGGTAAGTCGCTGTGTGGTCGCTGGGGAGCTGTCACACAGACAGCTCTCTCCAGCGACCAACGATCAGGGGAACGACTTCGGCATCGTTGAAACTGTCTTCAACGATGCCGAAGTCCCCCTGCAGCACCCGGGTAACCAGGGTAAACATCGGGTTACTAAGTGCAGGGCCGCGCTTAGTAACCCGATGTTTACCCTGGTTACCAAAAAAAACCAAACAGTACATACTCACCATCTGATGTCCGTCAGGTCCCTTGCCGTCTGCTTCCTGCTCTGACTGAGTGCCGCCGTACAGTGAGAGCACAGCACAGCAGTGACGTCACCGCTGCGCTCTGCTCTCACTGTACGGCGGCACTCAGTCAGAGCAGGAAGCAGACGGCAAGGGACCTGACGGACATCAGATGGTGAGTATGTACTGTTTGTTTTTTTTTACATTTACGCTGGTAACCAGGGTAAACATCGGGTTACTAAGCGCGGCCCTGCGCTTAGTAACCCGATGTTTACCCTGGTTACCAGTGAAGACATCGCTGGATCGGTGTCACACACACCGATTCAGCGATGTCAGCGGGACCTCAACGACCAAAAAACGGTCCAGGCCATTCCGACACGACCAGCGATCTCGCAGCAGGGGCCTGATCGCTGGTACGTGTCACACATAGCGAGATCGCTACTGAGGTCGCTGTTGCGTCACAAAACTTGTGACTCAGCAGCGATCTCGCTAGCGATCTCGCTATGTGAGACGGGGCCTTAACTATGTTGACCTATGCATACTTATGCTTCTAAGTGTAGTCGTCGCACTGTATGGACACTCAATTCTAGGCTGTTTGGCCACTAAAGGTATTTTTCGTTTGCATATGGTATGTACGCCTTTGGTGCTTAGTTACACACATATCTTTTTTAGTCGGTCTGTCTCATTGTGCAGGCGTTCATCATTGGGCTCTCTGAATGTTGCAAACCTCTCTTCCTTGCTCTGATACACTTGTGCAGGTGCAATTCCTGATTAATCCGGCGTCATTGTAACGATGGCAACTCTGTGCCGGGACTGCGCGCGTTACTCGGCTCGCCTTGGCAACATAGACTTGACCTCCTGCGCATTCACAGTGGGGTGAACCTATTGAACCGGAAGTGATTGCCGGTCCGTGCATGCCACAAAGGAGACAGTACGCTGCCTCATCCTCACAGGTGAGATTTATCTTGCTTAATTATTCGGCTATATTAGAGCAAGCTCAAGCTTTCTACTCTACATTCCCCCTGATGAAGACGCTCTTATAGCATCGATACGCGTGGGGCTCCAGTCCCCCCCCAGCATTATAATAATAATAATTTTTATTTATATAGCGCCAACATATTCCGCAGCGCTTTACAACTTATAGAGGGGACTTGTACAGACAATAGACATTACAGCATAACAGAAATCACAGTTCAACACAGATACCAGTAGGAATGAGGGCCCTGCTCGCAAGCTTACAAACTATGAGGAAAAGGGGAGACACGAGAGGTGGATGGTAACAATTGCTTTAGTTATTTGGACCAGCCATAGTGTAAGGCTCAGGTGTTCATGTAAAGCTGCATGAACCAGTAACAGCCTAAGTATGTAGCAGTACAGACACAGAGGGCTATTAACTGCATAAAGTGTATGAGAACATGATGCGAGGAACCCGATTGTGTTTTTTTTTTGAATGGGCCACACAGGGATAGTTAGGTTAATGCGTTGAGGCGGTAGGCCAGTCTGAACAAATGAGTTTTTAGGGCACGCTTAAAACTGTGGGGATTGGGGATTAATCGTATTAACCTAGGTAGTGCATTCCAAAGAATCGGCGCAGCACGTGTAAAGTCTTGGAGACGGGAGTGGGAGGTTCTGATTATTGAGGATGCTAACCTGAGGTCATTAGTGGAGCGGAGGGCACGGGTAGGGTGGTAGACTGAGACCACAGAGGAGATGTAGGGTGGTGCTGAGCCATGGAGTGCTTTGTGGATGAGGGTAGTAGTTTTGTACTGGATTCTGCACTAGCATTAGCACAAGCATCGTTATTGGGCTACCGAAACTTTATTTGGGTCTTGTGACACCTCGTTTCCGGACCCTTGGGTCAATATCCAGGTTATTAGCATCTTGTGTAATGAGATTTCTTGCACAGGGTGAATGGGTCTAGGATATGAGACTCAAGGTTTAATTCTTGTACTTATTTGCGAGTTATTGCTCAGTGCAGAGAGTATAGCTGGTAGCAGATTGGCGTTTATTGGTGCATATGTATATATATGTATATATATACACAGTCATATGAAAAAGTTTAGGCACCCCTATTAATGTTAACCTTTTTTCTTTATAACAATTTGGGTTTTTGCAACAGCTATTTCAGTTTCATATATCTAATAACTGATGGACTCAGTAATATTTCTGGATTGAAATAAGGTTTATTGTACTAACAGAAAATATGCAATCTGCATTTAAACAAAATTTGACAGGTGCATAAGTATGGGCACCCTTATCATTTTCTTGTTTTAAATACTCCTACCTACTTTTTACTGACTTACTAAAGCCCTTTTTTTGGTTTTGTAACCTCATTGAGCTTTGAACTTCATAGCCAGGTGTATGCAATCATGAGAAAAGCTACTTAAAGTGGCCACTTGCAAGTTGTTCTCCTGTTTGAATCTCCTCTGAAGAGTGGCATCATGGGCTCCTCAAAGCAACTGTCAAATGATCTGAAAACAAAGATTATTCAACATAGTTGTTCAGGGGAAGGATACAAAAAGCTGTCTCAGAGGTTTAACCTGTCAATTTCCACTGTGAGGAACATAGTAAGGAAATGGAAGAACACAGGTACAGTTCTTGTTAAGGCCAGAAGTGGCAGGCCAAGAAAAACATCAGAAAGGCAGAGAAGAAGAATGGTGAGATCAGTCAATCCTCAGACCACCTCCAGAGAGCTGCAGCATCATCTTGCTGCAGATGGTGTCACTGTGCATCGGTCAACAATACAGCGCACTTTGCACAAGGAGAAGCTGTATGGGAGAGTGATAATAATAATAATAATCTTTATTTTTATATAGCGCTAACATATTACGCAGCACTTTACAGTTTGTACACATTATCATCGCTGTCCCCGATGGGGCTCACAATCTAAATTCCCTATCAGTATGTCTTTGGAATGTGGGAGGAAACCGGAGTGCCCGGAGGAAACCCACGCAAACACGGAGAGAACATACAAACTCTTTGCAGATGTTGTCCAAGGTGGGATTAGAACCCAGGACTCCAGCGCTGCAAGGCTGCTGTGCTAACCACTGCGCCACCGTGCTGTCCTGTGGACTGATGAAACCAAGATTGAGTTGTTTGTTCATACAAAAAGGCGTTATGCATGGAGGCCAAAAAACACAGCATTCCAAGAAAAACACTTGCTACCCACAGTAAAATTTGGTGGAGGGTCCATCATGCTTTGGGGCTGTGTGGCCAATGCCGGCACCGGGAAACTTGCTAAAGTGGAGGGTCGCATGGATTCAACTCAGTATCAGCAGATTCTTGACAATAATGTGCAAGAATAAGTGACCAAGTTGACGTTACACAGGGGATGGATCTTTCAACAAGACAATAATCCAAAACACTGCTCCAAATCTACTCAGGCATTCATGCAGAGGAACAATTACACTGTTCTGGAATGGCCATCCCAGTCCCCAGACCTGAATATCATTGAACATCTGTGGGATCATTTGAAGAGGGCTGTCCATGCTCGGCGACCATCAAACTTAACTGAACTGGAATGATTTTGTAAACAGGAATGGTCAAAAATACCTTCATCCAGGATCCAGGAACTCATTAAAAGCTACAGGAGGCGACTAGAGGCTGTTATTTTTGCAAAAGGAGGATCTACAAAATATTAATGTCACTTTTCTGGTGAGGTGCCCATACTTATGCACCTATCAAATTTTGTTTAAATGCAGATGGCATATTTTCTGTTAGTACAATAAACCTCATTTCAAACCAGAAATATTACCGAGTCCATCAGTTATTAGATATATGAAACTGAAATAGCTGTTGCAAAACCCCAAATTGTTATAAAAAAAAAAAAAGGTTAACATTAATAGGGGTGCCCAAACTTTTTCATATGACATATATATATATATATATATATATATATATATATATATATATATATATATATATATATATATATATATATATATATATATATATATATTTTTTTTTTTTTCTCATGGATATACCCTATTTTGCTTAGTGCTCTAAGGTATTTGTTTCCAACTGCCTGGGGGGGGGGGGGGGGGGTGCATGTGTCTTATTAGCCATGTGCCGTCTTTTGGTTTTTAAATGTATGTCTTGCTCTGTTGTGCCTTTTTCTATAAGTAAAGTTGTATTTTTTTGGTATGCATATCTTTTCTCTTGCCTAAGCTTTCAAAAGCAGGGATTAGAGGACAGTTCAAAATGGATGGTGTTGTTCCACTAGTTTGGAGGCATAGGGGAGAAATGATAAGGGGCGAAAGCTAGACATACAGAATAGGTCAAGGGTGGGCTTTTTGAGGATGGGTGTGATAGAGGTATGTTTCAATCTGGAGGAAAGACATTAGTTGTTAATAACAGGTTAAAGAGGTGGGTTAGGTTTGTAATGAAGACTGTGGTAAAGTTTGGAATGAGATGGGTTGTTATTGTGTCAAGTACACAGGTTGTGAGGCAAAGTCTTCAACTGAGATGAGAGGAGAGGGAGCTGGTGGACGCAAGAGAGAATTGAAAGTTCGGAAGAGCTGTTTAGGGTTGTGAGACAGGTATGTGGGAAGAGAAGTCTGTTTGTTTTGCTGCAGTGAGCAATTGCGCAGCATTTTTACAACTTGTTACTGGACGGGCAACTCTGCTCCCTTTCTTTGGCAGCCATATACAGCAGTGCTCTTTGTACATGAGGGCCAGAAAAAACATGTGCTCCAGTAGATGGCAAGCGCTGCATCAAGTGGCCTCTGCTGCTCTTCCTCCACCTTATCACACACAGTACAGTCCTCAGTGGTGGCACCCCAATTACCCTTTTTTTTTTCCCCCACATCACAACTTTCCAAGTGCCCAACTGACTGTTGGGAACCACAGATGGCTGAGTCTGCAGATCTCTTCACACACTGTATGCCATACGCATAGGAAGTGAACTCTAAAGACTCACAGAGTCAAGAGGAGGAATTCATCTGCACCGATGCTCAAATGTTTTCTGTTTGATCCATGGCTGAATTAAGTTGGGTCCAAGCATAAACCAACCCTCGTCAACAGACGTTAACCCCGTTGGGTGAAGGTGATCCATTTGTGACGAGACTCAGATACTTGAGGTGCCCGCGGACTGTACTGTGCTGTCAAGGCAGGAAGGGGAGGGGGACTCTCAGGACAAGGAGTGGGAGAACAGAGAGGATGACGATAAGGTAGTAGATCACACTTGGAGTAAACCCAGAGGCATGCAGCGGAGTAGCTCAGCAGAGGAGAAGGAGGAAGACGAGGAGGTTACGTAGACAAAGTAAGGCCGGGATCACACATATGCGAGATACGGCCGAGTCTCGCAGGTGAAATCCATCCTCTGGCACCGGCACTCCGGAGCGGAGCGTGCCGCTACACATGGAGCGGCACGCTCCGCTCCCAAGTGCCGGCACCAAAGGAGGGATTTCACCTGCGAGACTCGGCCGTATCTCGTGTATGTGTGATCCCGGCCTTATGCAACCAATGCATCCTGAGCCCCAACTCTGGCAGTGGACAGCAGCATTCGCAGTTCTGAGGTTGCCTATCTTGGGTCTTTTTTTTAGACTGGCAAAAATCTGAAAAATCACATTAGCTATCAACTTTTTAAAAAAAGAACTAGTAGAGTAAAAAAAAAAAAAAAATGAAACATTTCAGTACTACATGCATGAACTGGCACATGCGTGTTCAACACGCGTTATTCTAGGAACATCACTGTGCTAAAATGCAGACTAGCGGGCCTCGCCAACCACCATATCAACCACATCTGATTCTTCCTCCTCCCTCACCCTGGCAAGTGTTGTCACACAGGTCTCCAGTCGAAGAACCTCCATTTGTTTACTCCCTAGAGTTGGGGTGGACTGAGAGCCTGTCAGCTGATAAGGAACTGGACATGCCTGCTGTTTTTGACTGATCTTACATACCAAGCACACCCCATCTTTCTCAATCCACCGTAACATCTCCGCCTGTCGTGTTCATCCTACTCCAAACTCTCGTTTGTGCAGCTGAGCTCACGTAAAAGATTCTTTCCTCCTACACATGACAAAGCTAACAGCTTGAACTTCACCATCTTCAATCTACTAATAACAACAACCTTTATTTATATATATCAAACACATTCCGCATAGCTTTACAAGTCAGCAGTTCATATAACCCTACGTTCACATTTGCGGTGTGCGCCGCATGCGTCCCTATATTTAACATGGGGGCGCATGGACATGCGTCGCACTTGCGTTTTGCGCCGCATGCGTCCCTGCGGCGCCCGCGTCTGGGCGCAGAGGACGCAGCAAGTTGCATTTTTGCTGCGTCAAAAAACAATGAAAAAAAGGACGCATGCGGCGCAAAACGCAGCGTTGTGCATGCGTTTTGCTGCGTTTCGGTTTGCGTTGTGCGTTGCGGCGCCGACGCTGCGGCGCACAACGCAAATGTGAACGTACCATAAAACAGTCAAAAGTTACCAAGTTTAAAGATAATCAAACAATTCAAGCAAAATAATGACGATCCTGCTCTTCAGAGCTTACAATCTATAACGAGGTGGGGGTGACAAAAATTACATGTGCTTATTTACAATAATGGTACAACCATCTTGAGGAAATGGGGGTAGATAAAGGCTGCATGAGCCTTTTGGGTATGGTTGAGTTTGAAGGCAAATTATGTTTAGAGAAGTAGAAAATAAGCTATATTGCCCAGCGACATAGTATATTGCCCAGCGACGTAGTATATTGCCCAGCGACGTAGCATATTGTTCAGCGACGTAGTATATTGCCCAGTTACGTAGTATATTGCCCAGCGACGTAGTATGTTGCCCAGTTACATAGTATATTGCCCAGTGGTGTAGTATACAGCACAGAGCCACGTAGTATATTGGTCAGTCACGTAGTATATTGCACAGCCACGTTGGTCACAGGTTAAAAAATAAAAAATAAACATATACTCACCTTTCCGAGGGCCTCTTGTAGTCCACGGCAGCTTCCGGGTCCCAGGGTTGGTCTGAGCGCAGGACCTGTGATGACGGCGCGGTCACATGACCGTGACGTCACGTCAGGTCCTTTTTGCGCAGGCGTGCAGGACTTGTGATGATGTCGCGGTCACATGACCGTGTAGCGGTCACATGACTGTGACGTCACGTCCTTTTTGCGCAGGCGCGCAGGACTTGTGATGACGTCGCGGTCACATGACCGTGACGTCATGGCAGGTCCTTCTGCCATACCATCTTTCCCACCGCAACCTGCAACGGAAGATGGCGGGCGGTGCGAGCGGCTCAGCGGACTACAGAGGGTGAGTATAGCAGGTTTTTTTTTTTAAATTTATTATTTTTAACATTACATTTTGTACTATTGATGCCGCATAGGCAGCGTCCATAGTACAAAGTTGGGGACACACAGGGTTAATAGCGGCGGTAACGGAGTGCGTTACCCGCAGTGTGTTACCCGCGGCCCGTTACCGCCGGCATTAACCCTGTGTGAGCGGTGACCGGAGGGGTGCATGTGGGCGCCGGGCAGTGAGGAGCGGCGATTTTTTTCCGGATTGTGCGCGTCGCTGATTGGTCGCGGCAGCCATGACAGGCAGCTGGCGAGACCAATCAGCGAACGAATAACCGCGACAGACAGAAGGACAGGCGGAAGTACCCTTAGACAATTATATAGTAGAATATATATATATATATATATATATATATATATATATATATATATATATATATATATATATATATCTTTGATTAGGGAACGTGATAGGCCGCCCTAAACAAATATGTTTTTAGGGAGCACCTAAAAATGTCTAAGTTGTGGTTATACTCCTAATTTCATGGGAGACAAAGGGTAAGTGGTGAGTCATCTAGGTAGGAGATTGAACTGAGCTGGACAAAGTCCATGTCAGTGGTGTTACCGTCTTTGTGTGTCTCAGAGTTTGACAGTTGTGAGAGGCCTGTGAGAGGCCACTAGAATTGGCCAGAGATAGGAGCTGGGATGCAGTTGGGGAGGTGGAGCTGTTGAAGTCTCCCAGGGTTGTCAATTCTGAGGACAAAGTGTGGCAGCAACGCAGAAAGGTGGTCAAGGAACTGGGTGGGTGAGCCTGGGGGCCGGCATATGACTGCTACTCTGAGGGAGAGGGGATGGAACACCCTGATGGTGTGAACCTCAAAAAGAAGAATGGCGTCCAATCGGCCTGTATTTATTTATTGGCTTAAAAACAAAATTGTTGGCAGCGAGGAGTGTAGGGTTATCGTGGAGTTAGCAGTGATCGTACGGAAGGATACACACATATTCCATGTGTTCTAATCTGGACATGGATAAGCCTTACGCTCACTATTACTTTTCTGAGAACTAATTATTGTGAACAGCCTGCGACCTGCTCAGATGATTCGTCGCCCAATCGTGTCATTGTCTGAACAACAGGGGTCAGCTGAGAGCTATTCACAACCAAGATCACAGCGCTTATTTCTGTATGAGTCATGGCCTGTGATCTCTATGATTATTGCATGGCTACTCCAATCTGTTGGCAACAGAAATGCAGCCTTTCCGCCTTATGGATACAGACGGTTTCCAAAAGCTGATGGCCGTCGCAGTCCCCCCAGTACCAATTGCCCAGTCACCGTTACTTCTCTAAGAAAGATGTGCCTGCACTACAGCAACAAGTCGCGGACAACATCACCTGTTCCCTGAAAAATTCTATGTCTGCTAGGGTGCATTTCAACAATGACACCTGGACGAGCAAGCATGGACATGGGAGATGCATCTCGATGACTGGGCACTGGGTGACTATGGTGGCTGTGGGGGCAGTCGGGGAAGGGGCTGCTCCACAAGTCTTGCAATCCCCAAGGCTTGCAGGGCGCTTGAGGATGGAGAAATAAACCACTACACACTGCCTCCTCCACCTCCTCTAGGGCCTTCACCTGCGGCCTCAACCTCTGCCTTAATTAAACACACATTCCAACACTGCAGAAAGAATCCCTCCCCCACCTCCGTACTGGGATGCCAGGGCTCACCGTAATCAGGGAGTGTTTACATTAATATGCCTTGGAGATCGCAGTCATACAACAGTTGTGGACAGATATCCATGCAGAGTTTGAGCAGTGGCTGTCTACATTCAACCCGAAGCTAGGGAAGGCTGTGTGCGATAACGGTGCAAAACTGGTGGAGGCCCTACCTTACACATGTGCCTTGCATGGCTCGCATCATTAACCTCATGGTACAGCAATTAATTCGCCATTGTCCCAGCCTGGATGCGCTGCTGCAGAAACCACTGTCGGACTAATGGTTAACCAGTTGATATGCGATATGACCACACCGTGGAATTAAACTCTGCACGTATTGCAGCAACTCTGGCAGCAGCGCCGAGGCCTGGTGCAGCATGACATTTTTCATAGCCTGGCACAATGCAGTACGGACGTGGTGCAATTCACACTTGCGTAGTGGATACATATGAAGGACCTCTGCACCATTGTGCACGTTTTCTTAATGGCTACTAAGATGGTTAGCGGTGATGATGCCGTCAACAGCATCCCTATTACTGTCATCTACATGCTGGAGCACACTTTAAATAGTGTGGGTGAGGAGGAGGTGGTACTCGGGGAAGAGGAGGACCTTTAGGGTTTACAGTATCTATAAGTTCAGGTCTGTTGTCGCACAGACGTTTGCCATGGGAAGAACAAATGGAGAAGGCCCATGAAAAGGACGAGAAGGAAGAGGTGATGGATGCGCAACAGTTAGGAGATGAAGACAATACTGATTTCCCTCTATGTTGTCCGTGGTTGTCAGGAGGGGATGGAGGAAGAAAGCTTGAGTTTTAACCCGCCACCAACACACTGTGGAGGTGGACCTCATCAAAGAGACCGACCCATGAGCGCCTTCTTGCAGCACTATCTGCAACATGATTGTTACCCGTATAGTTATGATTCCAAATAATGCTGACTACTGGGTTGCCAGTGTTTTATAGCCACAATACAAAAGTAAATTTTGCCAGTTGCTTTTCCCCCTGGAAATGGATGTGCCCATGATGCAGTGTCAAAACATGCTGGAAGACAATTTTGACAGTGGTTTTCCCCAACATAGCAGTGAGGCACACAGTCTGCATAGCAGTGATAGCCTTCCAACCACAGAAACGTACAGTTGTCAATGTAAAAACATTAGCAGCCTTGCAGAGTTTGTATGTTCTACCCGTGTTTACTCCCAGTAATTATATTTTTCTACCCATGCTACACAGACATACAGATAGTAAATTTAGATTGTGAGTCCCAATGGTGACAGTACCAGTAATGTCAGTAAATGTCTGTAAAATTAATGTTGAATTATTGGCTCAATATAAGTGATAAAGCCCCCCAAAAATTGAAAGTGATGCTCAGCCACACTCAGGTGGCACACATATCAGTTTCGTAGATTACTATTGTCAGAAAAATGTAAGGATAGTAACACGGGTAGTTGACTCAAAGACAGCGGAGGACTGCCGGTATCGGAGGCCTACTGCTACAGGCAACACACATGAAGCGGAATCTACACATTTACAAAAATATATTTGCACACACCAATAAAGCGACATCAATTTCACCACAGTAGAAATAGTCTAATAGGGACCGACAGGTCTTCCACTACACCAACCCACAAGATGGACACCCAAGCAGGACTGTTCACATTTCCACAAGCAGCAGCAACACCAGGTACATAAGACCAACTAAAGATATCAGAGACTGCAATTACCCGAGAACAATAGAGCACACTAAAAACTACAACATCCAGTTACAGAAGTTGTCTTTGTCACGTTAGTGGTTCACTAGTGCTTTCAGAAACATTAACACCTACCCCACATACACCTCGAACACCAAGCCTAATCCCCCTTCCACCACGACCTCGCTTTTTCCCAGTCATGTTGCTCCGAAAGTGTTTTAGGAGCACACTATTAGCAACTAAAAATTAGATTTCTTACTCTGCACAACCTCTCAACTCTGCACACAGCTGAATTTCAGTGGCACAAAATTAGAAGGTGAATTATGGAGTGATTAATCACGTTACTCACAGAAAAAAAAAAGTTGTTGCAGTGTGGATGAGGACATAGAAGCGCTGCTCCAAAAATTTTTAAAGTAAGATGTCCCCTACTGTATGGCATTAGTAACAGATTTATTTATTTATTTATTTTTTTTTTGTTCCAAACAATTTGCATGCTAGATTTCCCCTACTGTATTACGTTAGTAACAATTATTTTTGGGGGCCTGTCGATGAGGCCTGTATAACATAGACTAGATGCTCAAAACAATTTCACACTAAGGTCTCTCCTTCCGAATCACGCTATTAACATAAAAAAAAATATCTTCAGTGTGGATCAGTCCTGTATAATCTAGAAGATTGTCCGTGGCATTGAAACGCTCCCCTTTCCTACATTTGCTGCTGGTAAGGTGCAGGTTTGTAACAGAAATATGGACGACGTGTCGTTACATGAACTGATCAAGAAAAGGGCCATGATGGTGGGAATGGGATCGGACAACAGGATCAATAGCATGGTGGCCATGGGAGGTACGAAATCCAAGATCCAGCCTACAACGATTACTCATTTACAAAAACCCTCACTGTTGCCCTGATCCACTCCTGCCTGGACTACTGTAACGCTCTATCAATTGGCCTCCCCCTTTCTCGACTTTCCCCTCTCCAGTCCATCCTTAATGCAGCAGCCAGGGTCATCCTCCTGGCTAATCGCTACTCGGACGCGTCCACTCTTTGCCAGTCATTACACTGGCTGCCCATTCATTATAGGATCCAATTCAAAGCACTTGTTCTCACCCACAAAGCTCTCCACATTTCGGCACCCCCTTACATCTCCTCCCTCATCTCTGTCTATTGGCCTAGCCGATCTCTGCACTCTGTAAACGACTTTCGACTAAGCTGGGCACTAATCCGTACCTCCCACTCCAAGACTTCTTCCGCGTTGCGCCAATCCTCTGGAATGCTCTACCCCTAGATATTAGGACCAGCTACAACTTCCACAGTTTTACGCGCTTCCTCAAAACATATTTGTTCAGAGCGGCCTACCATGTTCCCTAATCAAAGTCAGTTTATGTGTAAGTGTGTGTGCAGCCCATTAACTATCTCCACCTATCCACCACCCCCTGAAGATGGCTGGACCATCATTGTAAATACACACCTGTACTTTGTATCTCCCCCACCTCATTGTATATTGTAAGCTCTCAGGAGCAGGGTTGTTTTATCTTGCTTTAATCATTATAATTATTGTTAACGCAGTTAGTTATGACTGTTGTGTTTGAAACTGTTTAACTGTAAAGCACTGCGGAATATGTTGGCGCTATATAAAGATTATTATTACCCAACACCAATTACCAGAGAGCGCTTGATACTCATCAGAAGATAGGTGTAACAGATGCGCATCTCAAGCTAGGCATACAAGATGGCCGTGAGAAATTGGATGCCAAAGATGCACATAATCCAGAAGATAGATTCAAAACAATTTCAAACTCAGACCTCGGCTGCTGTATCAACGCCACTAAATGAAAAGGTTGGCTATAGCGAGCTGTATCACGTTTATCAACATTTTAATGTGCGTGAGATCTGCAGACAGATTCATATCACCACCATAAAATTACAACGTGTGATACAGCGGGCTGTATCACATTTTACGAAAGAAAAAATTATAATTGTTTTTTAATGCACGTTAGGTCTGCAGACAGGTTCATATCACCACAGCACTAAATGACAAGGTGGAATATAGCAGACTGTTTCAGGCTGTGAATGGAGCACAATAGAAGCATTGCACACAACAGAAGCAGTGCACAACACACTTGTAGGACAGGTGCCCTGCCAGCTTTCTCTGTGGACCTCAGTAGTGACAAAAAAAAAAAAATGCTGGAAGGTAAATTTCACAGTCACACTGGACACTAGCTAGCTACACTAGCTGACTGATATATAACCGCCTAGCTAACTAGCTAAAATCTTACTGGTAACAGTGCCAGCATCGGGAGCAGCCTCTCTGCGCTGTTACAGTGTCAAAGTGGCGCTAAATCAAGATGTCCGCTCTTTATATGGAGAGGGACATGTGATTTCAGCAGCCAATGACACAAGCCATTGTGTCATGACATTGTGGATGTTTCCTGGGCCCTGATTGGCTAGCTGCAATGTGCACACAAAGTTAGGAAAAAACAATTACTTTTTACAAGAACGCCGCGCCTCTGAGCTCTGCAAACCTCCTCCCCTCATCAAACACGTGCCAAACACTCATGATACACCACCATTATCGTTGCTAAAGTGCTGAAAATACTTTTGTGGCAACGCAAATATTTTTCCGCACTTTTTACAGTATGTTACCGATTTTTCCAGATTTTTAAAGTTTTGCTTGCGTTTCCGATCACGAATCCAAATGTGCCATATTCATGCCGAATTTATGTTTGGCGATCGTTTTCTGAACAAATTCACTCATCACTAATCAGTCCCTCTTTAGAAGACGACTTACCTGTTGGCATCAAAATGAAGCAATCCTCGCCACACAAGGAAGCATTGATGGCTTCCAGCTGGTTCATACGGAAGCGGTGCAATCCAAATTTCTTATGGAAAATCTTCATCATTTCTTTTGAGTGGGAAAAGTTGTAACCCCGAAATCGCTCATGAGCCGGGTTCTCTATTGGTGGCTTTATAAAAGAATCTACGAGATTACAGATGAAAAAATAATGTATAAGCAAAGTAAATATTGAAAGGTATAACAGATCTAGAATGTAACAAAATATCTGAAAAAGCTGGCACACACTAAGATTAACCCCTTCACAACATCAGACGTACACGTTCAGCGCACTCAGAAGCGGATGTATGAAGCAATACTGGGCAGGTGATGTCTGTATTATTCCGGACCTGCCTCTAACAATCTGCTCGCTACTGTTAATCTGTGAAGTGCTGCTGTCAAACTCTGAGTCTGTCTGTGATTAATGCTGCATGGCTACCTTTAATTGATTCTTCAAATATCATAAATTGTCCATAAATATATAATATGCCCATAAATAGTGGGCTGCACTTCTTGGAGAAATCTATGCTAAACAGGTTTTGCTCCCAATGTCGAGATCGGGAACAAAAATTTAGAAGTGACCAAAAAGGGTATTTTTATTTATAAAAAAAAAACAAAAAAAACAAAAACACAAAATTTCAGGAATAGGTGCTGGAATATAGAGGTATAGGTAGTGGAAAGGTTTATAAATAGCAGCAAGGTATACAATGTTACTTTTCTCTATCTATTAAAAATCACGTAACACAATTATAATAATTAATCCAGATAATTTCTAAAGTGCCGATGCATATGAAGAAAATTATGCAATCAAACGAAAAATTCTTTAAAGTGCTGATACTGGTCAAGTACTCATTAATTTCAGGAATAACCTGATTAAAATAAGTCAAGTGGTGTCAAAAAGACACAAGGTGCAATTTAAGTGATTGACCACTAGATGGCACTGCTATATCATTATTCTAAAATGCATTGTGCATATACCCCAGAAAAAGTATTTTCTTGGAAACAACCAAAATTGTGATCTAATGCAGGATCTCCTCACTAGAGGCCTCCTGGCCAGGAGGTTATAGTCTTACAACAGCACAACAGCTTCATAGTGCAGCAGATCCGAGATATTCTGTGCTCATTTCCATTGTTTAATCATGGCTTTACACAGTCTTTTTCAAACTACATTGATTACTATAGACAGTTGCAGGAGATCCTGCATTACATCATAATTTTGGTTGTTTCCAAGAAAACACTTTTTCTGGGGTTTATGCACAATGCATTTTAGAGTATAGCAGTGCCATCTAGTGGTCAATCACTTAAACTGCACCTTGTAGCTTTCTTTTTAACACCTCTTGACATATTTTAATCAAGTTATTCCTGAAATTAATGAGTACTTGACCAGTATCAGCACTTTAAAGAATTGTTCATTTCATTCTATAATTTTCTTCATCAACATCGGCACTTTAGAAATTATCTGGATTAATTATTATTTATAATCTACCTTATAAATTGTGTTACATGATTTTTAATAGATATATATAGAAAAGTAACATTGTATACCTTGCTGCTAATTATAAACTTTTCCACTACCTATACCTCTATATTCCAGCACCAACTGCTGAACTTTTATGTGATTTATTTTATCATCAAATAAACATTATGTTTTTATAACTAAAAATATCCTTTTTCGTCACTTCTAATTTTTGTTCCCGATCACAACATCGTGAGCAAAATCTATTTAGCTTCAATTGATTCTGCAGCTGGCAATAAAGAACACAATGAGACAACAGAAGGCAAACGGTGCAAAATGTTTCACGAGACGCAATTAAAAAAATATTTTTCTTGGTCGTTTCATTGGGGGACACAAAAAAACCATGGGTTAGCCTGCTGCCACCTGGAGGATGACCTTATAATTACATCCTAAATGAAAACTGTCTCCTCCCCAGCGACTATACATCGCCTGCTAGCATCAGGCCTCCTCAGTTTTCTGTAGTGTCAGTTCGAGGTAACATGGCTCTGAGTCTCAGACCACTCTTGGCACCTTTTTCATTGGCGAGAACCTATGGGCAGTGCTCATCTGGCAATATCTTCCATTTTAATTTTTGCAGGCCTCTATTGAGCTAGGGTAGACTCCCAGGAATCAGGTTCCTTGATTATCCTGGTTCAGTAGAATTTAACTTGTAGGTCATGGGTCAGGACTGCCAGTTCAGACAGGGTGATCTTGAGACCACCATATAACCCCCCGGGATCCAAGAGACCTCTATTGGGTCCTTTTGCCCTTCGGTCCTCTCACTTGGTGCGAGTCAGAACGATCTCTTCTTTTCAGCTTTTTAATGATTTTTATTCTCTTTAGTGATCCCTCCCATCAAGCGATGCTCTCTCCTGTCTCTCTCCTTATCTGGGATAGAGTAGTCTGACGTTTGGCTCCCTCCTTTCATTTTAATGAGGCGATGGCTCTCCTTCCTTTAGATACTTTGCCTCTCATTTCCTAGAGAGGTTCTCACATAATCTGACGTGGTCAGAGCTGTGCTTCTCCATCTGTCCCTCACAGCTCTGTTCAGGTGTATTGTGGTCATCCCGGTAAGCTCTCGCAGAGGTCAGACCCCCTCGAGAGTGACGATTGCTTGCTGGATTAGATCAGCCGTTATGGAGGCTTGTGAGGCAAGGCCAGCGCTCCCCCCCCCTGTGTGGGCTGTAAGTTTACTGGGCCGTTCCTCATCAGGCATCAGTTCTGCAACTATGTAAGGCAGCTACGTGCTCATAAGGGAATACCTTGTCTAAGCTTTATTGGGTCCACACCTTTGCTTCTGCAGATGCAAGTCTTGGGAGGACGACACTGCAGGCCACAGTTGCTCAGGCGATGGCTTGAGCAAGACAAGAGTGGAAAATTCTGTGGTAACAGTATAATATTTAGCTTATGCCCACCCCAGGGACAGATATGTGATATCCGATGGTTTTTCTTTCCCCCTATGAAGACTACGAGAAAGATTTTACAGTGACTACAAAGATCTTAATTTAGCCCAAACTACTGTATATGCATTTAAGAAAAAATTCTATATATTAAAAAATTACTCCGAAAGGTGTCAATATCCTTTAAAGGGACTTTCAGGATTTTGAAAACTTCCTGGTGCAGTTTGTTTAAAAAACGAACTTTCCTCACCTTCCTCAGGTCCTGCACAGAGTCTCAGCTGCTGCCGGAGTCTCTTATTGTCTGCAGCATTGAGATCACCTCGACAACACTGAAGCCAATAAGCGAGCTTAGTAGCTCTGCCCAAATTGACGACACAAGCTGCTGAGCTCACTGCTTGGCTGTCCAGGTGATCCCAATGCTGCAGTCAATAACAGAAGCAGCGTAAACTCAGCTCTGGACCCGGTGAGGGTGAGTATAGATTAGTTTGTTTAAAAAAAAAAAAATTGCAGCCGGAGGACAGGTGGTGTTTTTTTTCAAACCAGAAAAGGAGATTTTTGTTTACTTACCGTAAAATCTTTTTCTCCGAGCCAATCATTGGGGGACACAGACCGTGGGTGTTATGCTGCTTGCCACTAGGAGGACACTAAGTGATACAAAGAAAGTTAGCTCCTCCCCTGCAGTATACACCCTCCTGCTGGCCCTCAGCTAACCAGTTCGGTGCAAAAAGCAGTAGGAGATCAGTAACAACATATTAGCTTACAGCATGTCATATTATATATGAGAGTATAGCATATCGGATTGTAAAAACAAGCATAAGCCAATACTAGGGTGGGAGCTGTGTCCCCCAATGATTGGCTCGGAGAAAAAGATTTTACGGTAAGTAAACAAAAATCTCCTTTTCTCCTACGCCTCATTGGGGGACACAGACCGTGGGACGTACCAAAGCAGTCCCTGGGTGGGGACAACATCAGATCAGGCTCTGTGTAACCGCTACTTACAAGTGCGCCACCGCGGCCTGCAGAGTCCGCCTGCCCAGAGTCACATCTGTGGAAGTCTGGGAATTATAATGCTTCAAGAATGCATGCGGACTGGACAAATCCGCAAACATGCAGGCGTGTCTTGTTGACGCCTGGTGCCTGGAACCCACGATAGACGGGGAGATAGGCTGTCATCTAACACGGAAGGACTACTGGATGTTGAAAGAATACACCAGGCTAAATGGCCGATGGAGACGGCCAAACCCTTCCTGTAAAAGTCAGGAAACCTTCCTCTTACCGGTAGGAAACCCAAGATACAGTGTCCAACCTTCGGAAGGACGCCGTCCTCAAGACATGCCTAGTCAGAGCACTTGCTCTGTCCGGAATATGGGGACCTCATTCCATTTTGTGGAGTGGTGCCAAAAGAGATGAGGGAGAAACTATGCCCTCATGACAGTAGTAATACAATACCACCTTGGTAACTAGGGACAGGGAAGGCTTGAGGACAACCTTGCCTTGAAGGAAATAAGAGAAAAAAGTCTGAAAAGACCCGTTAGCACCGAAGACTCGTCAGGATGAGGATATAGCCGAGAGAAAAGGACAACCTTCCCTAATAGAATAGATCGCAATGATCTAACGGTATGCAATAGGGAAGAATTACATGTGAAAAACATCCTGCGAGGTGGTCCCTACTTGCAGTTTTGTTGCAGAAATACAGAAAGCTACCAGCTCCGCAAGCGAACTGACGTGGTCAGTACGGATTTACGAGGATCACTGGGGCCCTTTCTGCTTCTGAAAGGCTTTCGGAAGTGGAAACTGGTACCACGGAATAACCGGAGCATGCAGTGCGAAGGCTCCTGGATCTCGAGGCCGAACAACCAACTCCAGTACGCCGGCGATAGTCAGGACGCTATCCGAGCTACAACTGTAGAGCTCCAGTGAAGGCGGGTCTGATGGAATACTTCCGGTGAAGTTCCCACTTACTTGAGATGAAACCCTGACGACTAAATATGTTCGCAGCCCAGAGTTCTACTTCTGGGATATGAACTGCCAATATCACCGAGTGATAGATCTCGGCCCATGTGAGGTACTTTGGCCATGGTGCTTGAACGTGGGTACTCGCTAAATGATTGACGTATGACACAGCCGTGGCGTTGTCCAATTGAATTCGGATGGGTTGACCCGCCATAAGGAGTGGACCTACTATAGGACTACCCTTGAGATCTCCAGAGCAATGATCGGGAGAAGAGGACTGGCATTGGAAGTTACTAGTAACCATGGAACCGGGAGAAAAAACTCCGGATGAAGAAGGAACTCCGAGACTATCGTCTGAAAGGCTGCTTGACTTGCTGAAAACTAACGGAGCAAAGGAAACTGTTTCCATTGTCGTCTCCGTTTTTTTTTTTTTTTTGAACCCTCCCAGCAAATCGAATGAAATGAGGGGATGAGTGAGCAAGAGCGCGAGCTCCTTGTTGAAAAACCATGACCTTGTCCGGAGGGAGATTTACCACCCTTCTGGAAGAATATTGGATCATCCTCAAAAAGGATATCTGCTGGGCTGGAAATGAGAAGTTGTCTAAGTCTAGCCACCAGCCCAGGTGAGAGGGTATCGCAAGAGATATAGACGACTTAGCGTAGTCCTGCAAGGGTGGGTAAACAGTCGGTCAAACAGGATAGGACGACCACGCCTCTAGGTGCAAGATGACAGCCACCATGACCCTTGCGAACACCCTGGATGCGGTAGCAAGGCCGAAGAACAATGTCGTGACTTAAATGCTATTCACGAATGGAAAAGCAAAGGAATTTTTGAAGAGGTTAGGCATCCCGAATGTCGATGGATGCCCGAAACTGCACCTTTTTTGTTGAAGTAATGGCTGAGCGGATGAGACTCCATTCGAAGAAGAAGAAGAACCTTGTGAAAAGATTGTTAGAAGTTTGAGGTCCGGAATCGGTCCTACTTATCGTTCCACCTTTTAGTAACCAAGATCCCTTAGATCTAGACTGTCCTGGACAACCCTTTCACTGTTGTTCGGGGCTGCGGAAACGTACGATTGTTCGTTAGTCCCCCGCTCAAGAATATGATTGACCAGCTGAACTGTCTTCAGGAAAGGGATACTGGTGTGAATCAAAGTAGTTAAGGGCTCTAAGCAGGAGACCGTTGCTCTAGCATCCATGCGGCGGATAGGGAGGTTAAAGGGCTGGATGCTATTTGACAGATCGTGGCATTTTTAATTGAGGACATATCGGGCAGGGATACTGGTAGGTAACCCATAGGAGATTGTACCCGGTTAATCTGCCGAGTGGCAGAATGCGCCGCTGCTTCCATCAGGTCATTGCAGAGTTAAAAATTAGGAGCCTCGATCCACCATCCTCTTAACAAGGAAGTGGAGAGGGAAATTCGCCTACTTGCATCTTCTGTTAAATAGTGGTGATGCAGAGAGGGGTGCTCAGACGCCCGAAAAAGCGGATGCCTCTGTACATCCACAGAGTACAGGTCTCCGGGTGGACAGGACAGGCTGTCTGGCGTTAGGCCTGGGCCTTCGAGTGCCCGTCTGTTGATGGTGTGGGGAGACCGGCGCCCTTTAAAGTGCCTGTCGCCCTTAAAAATCAGACCAGGCATAGCGTCCCGCGTAGAGGCTTCTGTCCAGTGAATCGCATATCCGGACTGGATGGCAAAAGCTCTACGAGGGAGTATAGGCTGAGGGAACTAGTTACACTGGGATAAACTGGGATCGGCGGCAGAGGGCTCCTCATCTATGACCAGTTTCGGATTGGTCATGGTGCCCTCAAGACCAGGGAAAACTGGTCGTGTGCCTTTAAGACCAGGGAAAACTGGTCGTGTGCCTTTAAGACCAGGGAAAACTGGTCGTGTGCCTTTAAGACCAGGGAAAACTGGTCGTGTGCCTTTAAGACCAGGGAAAACTGGTCGTGTGCCTTTAAGACCAGGGAATACTGGTCGTGTGCCTTTAAGACCAGGGAATACTGGTCGTGTGCCTTTAAGACCAGGGATTACTGGTCGTGTGGCTTTAAGACCAGAGAATGCTGGTCGTGCGCCTTTAAGACCAGGGAATACTGGTAGTGCGCCTTTAAGACCAGGGAATACTGGTAGTGCGCCATTAAGACCAGGGAATACTGGTCGCGTGCCTTTAAGACCAGGGAAAACTGGATGTGTGCCTGTAAAACCCGGGAATTCTGGTCACGCGCCCTTAAGACCAGGGAATACTGGTCACGCGCCTTTAAGACCAGGGAATACTGGTCACGTGCCTTTAAGACCAGGGAATACTGGTCACGCGCCTTTAAGACCAGGGAATACTGGTCACGTGCCTTTAAGACCAGGGAATACTGGTCACGTGCCTTTAAGACCAGGGGATACTGGTCACGTACCCTTAAGACCAGGGGATACTGGTCACGTACCCTTAAGACCAGGGAATACTGGTCACGAGCCTTTAAGACCAGGAAATACTGGTCACGTGCCTTTAAGACCAGGGAATACTGGTCACGTGCCTTTAAGACCAGAGAATACTGGTCGTGTGACTTTAAGACCGGGAATACTGGTCATGCGGGTTTAGGTAAAATCTCGCAGCGAGCGAGAAGCGCCAATTTAGGGGGCGGAGCTACAGGCACGATGTGGTCGGAGCCTCGAAACTTCCATGATAGGCCCCAGCCGGGGCGTAAATTTCTGCAGCCGGCGTCAGCGTAAGAGTTAGGGGTGGTCACCCGTTGCTCGAGAAAATTGAGCGCTTCCGCGTCAGGCGCTAAGCGCCGGGAAAAAAGGCTAAGCCGCCTTGAGGCGACACAGTGCGCTTCTGGAGGTGCGGACTACACATCGGCCGAAGCCGGGAGCTAAATTTGTTAGCCGGCTGGAGCGTTACCTCAGGGAGGTGGCCACAGGGAAGTCTGAGACTGCCTGTCAATATCCCGCTGCAGAAGCCCATTGCTGGCAGGATCCACTTACCAACGGTGCGCGTCCCGGCATGGAGCCGCCGCGGATGTCGGGTATTGCAGCGTGGACGGTGCAGGGGTAGAGAGATAAACCTCAATCCATCATCCCTTTGTTAGGGAGGTGGAGAGGAACCGTCCGCCTCCTTGTCCGCTTTCACAGTGGTGGAGGCTGCCCGGACCATGGAGAGGGGCTTCTGTACATCCACGAAGTTCAGCCCATCGGGACCATGAAAGCACCTCCGCTCCTGAAAGGTATTTCACTGCGGCCTAGTCCGGCTGCAAAAGCCGGGGACTAAATTTATGGAGCCTGCCGGTGGAGCGCGTCGGCGGGCCGCGCGCCGAATGATTGCCGCTGGCGTACCGGCCAGTGGCACCCCCAGGACCGCATCTTCCAGGCAGGCAGCGTGAGGAAGCATGGCCCCCGAGATCTGCAGGGCGCCTCTCGTCCCAGACGAGAAGCGCCGATATAGGGGGCGGAGTTACGGCCGTTGGCGGATCTAATCACTGCGGCCTAGTCCGGCTGGAAAGCCGGGGACTAAATTTTGAGGGCCTGCCCGGCGATGCGCGGTGTCGGCCGCGATGGAGCGCCGCTAACCGCCGCTGACCCCTGCTGGCGGCGCCTCTCCCCAGGGACCCGGACCGTACCTCATGCCGCCAGAACATCCTCCTGAAGAGCTCCGGAGCGTGGAGGAAAGGGAGGAGGAGGGGGGGGGGGGGGGGGGGGAGTATGTACTCACAGCCTCCAGATGCGCAGGTCCCCTTGACACAGTGAGTGTACGCTCTCAATCCATGCACCTTGGTGAATGGAGAGAATTCTTCTTCCCGATGGAAGTGTGCAAACGCCATATAATGTGGGCCTTGTCTGTCGGGCCCCGGAGAGGAACATTAGAGCCAGGCTCTATGTGCTCGCCGTTTTGCAGGGGGGGAAGGGAGATCGGAACCAAGGAGGGAACCGTCGCCCCAAAATTGGCGTGCTCCAACGTCGCAGGAGAGGGACGGGGAGGTATACTCGCCGTGCTCGCCTGTTGCTGGTTCGGGGGAGAGCGGGTCCCATAAAAAAGGATCCGTCGCCCCCTTCACTCCGTTGAATAAAAAATAAAAATTTACAGAAAAATAAAAAATTAAAATTAAAATAAGAAAGTTGGGGTCTGAAAACAGACCCAAGTGCCTCCTACAGACACTAAGCAAGAACTGGTTAGCTGAGGGCCAGCAGGAGGGTGTATACTGCAGGGGAGGAGCTAACTTTCTTTGTATCACTTAGTGTCCTCCTAGTGGCAAGCAGCATAACACCCACGGTCTGTGTCCCCCAATGAGGCGTAGGAGAAACCCCCTTTAATAATATTTACATCAGTTTCAGGATATAGTACAATGAAAAAAAAAAAATAGGACAGACAAATGTACTTGCTACGACAAATGGATCCCTATAGAATATATACCATAACGACACTGTGATATAGATGGTGCGTGGGGGTAGAGGTCGCACACTGGGAACTTATATTGTGTATTTATTGATATGATACTTTGATATGGTGTACGGTGCTCAATAAAATGGTAAAATTACTTGTTAGATTTTGCTTAACACAAGCTTCCTGACAATACCAGAACCATTTCAGAGATTTCATGAGCCGACCCTTCAATGAATAGCTACACTTCCATAAAGGGTTTTCACAATGAGATCTCCTTTAAAGTTTTCTATAATTATTTACCTGCTGTCCCAGTTGGTTTAGAGGTGAATCCAGAAGATGGTAATGAAACTCGGTTGCTCTTCTGTACGGCTGGCGCTTCCCGTATTGTGGGGTATGGTGAGGGTAACGGTTTGTTAGTAGGTGGTGCAGCTGGGCTGTCCAAGCACTGCACGTCATCATCGAAATCTTCAATGTCAAAATTGTCAATATCAAAGTACATGTCATCCATGTCTGAGGTATTCGGCTGCGGTGCAGGCGCTTTGGCACATGTACTAGAAATGATGGGCTTTTCACTGTATGGAGTATTGAAACGACTGGAAAAAACAGAGTCCTGGAGACTGGAGGAATCTTTACTAGTACAGTCATAACCCTTAAAGGAAAACAATTTGTTTTCTATCCGAGAGTCCCTCATATTTCCACAATCCGTAGTAACTTCTTTTGGCTTTGGCTTGTCAGGAGCAAGCGAGGTAAATCTAAAAACATTCCCCAACGGGCGTTGTACTGATGCATCTGACACTGGAGTGCCCAAAAAGCCTGGCGCCGAGTCCATTTTAGAATCTGATCGCTTTGAACCACTGGATAAGCAATGAGCCTCGACCAGTGAGGATTTCAGCACAGAATCATTCGACGAGAGCCTTTTCCTGTCCAATTAAAGGTCAAAGTAAATAACAGAAATTAAAGAAAAAAAAAGTGAACATATATAGAACATCTGACGTACTTACCAAATGTCCATCTGCTTCTGCAGCTCCTTTCTACAAGACAGGAACAGCAGCTCAGATGTGGGAATCCGGTCAACAAGCTTACAGATATCAAGCATCACAGTGTAGAGTTCAGGTGACACCTCTTGTCCTAATGTAAGGAATCACCCAAGGAAAAAGTTCTTAAGTCTTTACCAATACATTGTGTTCTGGCACCAGCATAGGATACAACCTACCCTGTGTTGCGGACACATAGTCCTTTTGGACATGTTCTGTCGTATTCTCCTCCGCAGTCCCAGAGCTGACTGATGACTTCCCCAGAAAACTTTAGTAAAACCATGGGTATAGAAAATGGATCATGACATTACAAAAAGGCAGCAATATTTGGGCAACAATGAATTTACAAAGCTTATGCATATTTTGATTTCAGGAACTACTGCATCCACACATTACTAGGTACTACCTACCTGATACCCCTGAGCGCCGGCGGGGAGGATAGACTGCTATCAGTTGGAGATGGAGGAATAAAATCCTCATCATACTCATCCTCAGGAAGTATCACCTCGTCCAAAGCCTCTGCATCAATGTCATCATCACAAATTGCATCCACAGTGACTTTTGCGCTGTCATCTAAGAAGCAGCAAAATTATGATACTGTTAACAGTTCAATGGCAACGCATCTAAATTAATAAAGTTTAGTTCTAATCTAAATCAATACAGAAGCTAAAACCATTCTACTGAGCTACAATGATACTGATGATGATAGCTGAAGTTACATGTTATGCTCCTACCAAGAGAATCCCCCCTTTCACCCCTAGGTCATACATTTATTTTATTAGTTACGGAATTTATTATTACAGAAAGTGGTTAAATTGGTTTTCCGGACTAAAACAATTTCTGCAGTGCCTCAATTGCCGTTTGCTGGCACTAGGCACAACGGAATTTGGAGCTGTCCAAGATTACCAGTGCCCAGAAGCATTGAGTCTGGAGGGTCAGCTCAACAGGGAATTTAGAGAACTGCAATATTAGCATTCCCTAATATTTATTTAGGTGCAGACAGAAAAAGATCTGTCCATCATACAGAGCAGGACAGGGGAGAGTAGGAGGACTTGCCCAGCAGATGCATCTTCCAGGCTGTGAGAGATACATTGGCAAATGCAAGGGGTTTATTAAAGAAGTTCTCAGAAAATGTGATAAAAATGGCTGCCATCACATATTTCAAGCTTGTAGCCAGAAAAACAATGCTACTCGAGACATGTGTCTCATCGGTCAGAGAAGCAGCATACCTAATTTCCTCAGTCAGCTATGAAAAAGAGCAGTGACAGCAAGAAAAAAAAAACACAAACATCTCCTTGGCTGTTATTTCTTTCCAGCTTCATCCTGCTCCATGCATATTTGTAAACCCACTCTGCCTGGTCAGTCTGACAGCTTTACAACACAGCATGGAGACTGAGCAAGCAAGCAGCAGAACTGAGGCTGTAAAAAAATAAACACGTTCTATTTGTCAGTCGAGAAGTTTTCTCCTTTCACAGCCCTGCTCCACAGCTGAGTGAAGAGATCAGATATTTTGCTGCTGCTGCTGCTCCTCTGACACTAGACGCATATCTCGAGTGGTATGTTTCGAGATTGTAATCCATCCCCACACGTGACTAGGGCAGGTTTCAGCATGAAATATGTGACAGCAACCATTTTTATCACATTGCCGTAGAACCCTTTAATTTGTCAATCATAGAGCTCTACGTAAAAATAATTATGTCCCTAAACTAGACATCCTGTCACCAAAAAGTGCTGTCCCCTTCTACTCTATGAATGAATATATGCACATGAACTGTATTAAGAGCAGCAAATATTTTCCATGCAGAGATAACATTCACATTATTGCAGATATTTTGCCATTTATATTCTGTAAAAAAGAAATACAAACGGGGAAAATTATTGAAACACAGGCCAGATCAGGTCAGTAAAGAAAAGGTAAGCTTGGCCCATGTTCACACTATAGCCTCCACTTAGAATGAAAACCACAAACCTCTGCCAAGTCTGTGGTATTAAGGATAGTGCTAGTGCCCGATGGATCTCACTCAGGGGTCCACTAAGTTCCACCCTAGATTGCATCAAATTGACACACAGAATCACTATTCTGCCTCAGCCATGAGTCCTAATGAAACCTCCAATGTGAACAGAGACTTAATGCTTTACTTTCCATTCTAGAGAACTGACCTGGGCACACCATTGCTTCTGTAGAGACTGCTGCAGACACAACATCAGGCTTCTTGGCATCCACAAGCTGATCAGAAGCAGAGGTCCTTATATTATCTTTACTATTACAGGGGTCGACTTCAGTAAACAGTGGTTTGGAAGAAGTCTCTAACTTAATTTTGCTGCATTTCTGTGGTGTCTTTCCAAATTTCCTTGTATGAAATACTGGTGATACAGAAGTGTCAAAATCATTTATATCATCCCAATCCTCCAGGCTGAGAACAGAGCTGAGAGAGGTATTGCAGTCTTTTATAGTCTTTGAGGAAGAATTTTCTGGAGGAACATGGTCGTTCTGTTGACCTGTACTAAGCTGGACAACTTTAAAAGAAGTCGGTTTTGGAGACGTCTCAGTTAGTTTCAGGCAACTAGGAGTGAAAAATCGATTGGTTTTATCACTTTCCTTGGAGGACGAAACTGACAAGTGGTTTTTTGATGGGTCGCCAACTGAAACGTACACATTTTTGTCCTTCAGAGGCACTTGCTGCTTTGTTTGAATGACACTAGTAGATGTGGATCCATCAGGAGAGCTCTTCTTTTTAAAGGTAAAAACACTATAAAAAAAAAGAGGAGAAAAAAAGGTAACCATCACGTGTAAACAGGAGAACCATACAAGTTAGATGAGAAATCTGACGGACACATAGTGGCTATGAGATTTGAAAGAGGTTAAAGGCACACTCAGGTCAAAACACATCTACTTGTTATGCCCACTAAACATTCTGAGGGGCAATAAATGACAGAGTGACCGTTTCTTCAGTAGTCTTGGAATACTTGCCACTTCGTAACATTAAAGAAATAATCAGCTGTTTGACCACAGTGCCGGGACCTGCTGCTATAAGCTAACTACAACATTAACTGAAATAAAAATGGTTGTCTTTGCAGGGGTTGTTCTGGCTTGGTGCTCAAGTCTGCAGTCACATACAGCGAGTGCTGTCAGGATTCTCTACTGCCGGCGCCAGGAGTGGTCATGTGACCGCAAGTATGCAATTTACATACCTCTGGCCACATTCCGACTAGACGTGTCTGGCCTCGCTCGATTCACTTGTGGTGAGCGATGTGGCGCACTTCTGGTCTGTATGTTTGTGGTCACGCACCCACCCACTCCTGGCGTCGGCACCAGAGACATGACAACCCCGTTAAGTCCAGATAAATCAGAATACACAGAAATTTGTGTAGAATTTCCTACAAAACTTGTTTTGCATTATATTCTAATATTTTAAAGTATATTTTAATTTAACTAATTTACTTAACAAAAAATTCCAGCCTAAAACATCAAGGGATTGGTCCACTAGATGACAACCCCTTATTAACTGCCCCAGAATGCTGCATAAAATAAAACAAACCTGTATCTAAAAGTCTGTATCTGACTTCTTTGGACATAAATTTGAAGGCTGCAGATGTCACATGACACTGTTCATATCAGGAGACCACCCCGGTGGTTCAGATTGAGGACGACGCCATTCCGGGAAGTAAGTGTAGAAATGTTTTGAATTAATGCAGCACCTGGAGCAATTAATATGTGGTTATCCAGTAGTGGACACCCCTTTATGGTTGTAGCTAAACATCACACTCCTAAAATTCTTAGCATGCCAATGCTATGTCCGAACATATTGAAGATGTGTTCACATTGAGGCTGTCGAAGTGCTGATATCATGGCACAGTGGTTGCGAGAAATCCCTCAGGTTTCTTGCAACTTACATGTCAAGTCAACTTACAAGCAAGAAACAGTTGAAGCGTATATGGAGATAAATATTTTTAAAAATGCCAGACAATTAAAAACATGAGAAAACATGAAAAAACAAGGGGAAATCTATAAAGTAAACTCCCATGCTATGCCAAAATCTACACACATAAAGCCAGAGAAATTACTCCAAAATATATGGACTATTGTAAATACATGTATGGAATATAACAAGCATAAAACGCTAGTAATCAATTTAGATGTAATGTAACAATCCAAATAAGCAAAACTACATTAACAGCCACAATAAAGAATAGATATAATGAAAGTCACGCTACAAATATTAACAAGAATAAAGTGAATGGAAGAAATAGCATAGTCACGTGAGTGGGTGAGTAAGTAAAGGGAGAATAAGTTATACAAAACAAGTCATATTACGTACAGTTCAGATACATGGCGACAAAGGAGAACTCTGGTAGAAACTGGGCATGGAAGGTAAGAAAGACCCCATGTGTATAGGCTTGTTTCCATTTGCGAGAAACACGTCCGTGTCTCGCATGTGGAAACCAAGCTCTGGCGCCGGCACTGTGGAGCAGAGCGTGCGGCCGCATAGGAACACATGAAGCTGCACAGCTCCGCTCCAAAGTGCCGGCACCACAGCTTGGTTTCCACATGCGAGACACGGACGTGTTTCTCGCAAGTGTAAAGGGGCCCTTAGGCTGACACTTTGCAGGCTTCCTCAGGGGTGAAGTAGCCGACCTACTGGCCACAAAAGGACCACATCTAGTTTCATATCATTATGTTGCTATGTATCATCGCCTTGCTGCAATCTTTAGCTGCTTGATGTGTGTTATAGTCAAAGTTGCATTGTAAGCCTCATATGACTATGATGTTACCATAAAAACCTGCACTGAGCACAGACACTGTGTGTCATCAGCCTATCGGCTCATGCAGTAGAGCATATAAATTGGATGTGTGCTGTCTGATTTGGATAGCACGCGGACAGCACACTCACCCATGTTATTCAATAAGACTGTTCAGATGAATGCCTTTTCTCTCGGTACGAGTGTCCTCGAGAAACAAATCTGAGCATGCACTACTTTCGGCCGGGGTCACACTTGCAAGTCTGATGCGAGTCTCTCGCATAAATACCCGACACTCGGGACCGTAGCGTTCAGCTGCATAGAAATACATGCAGCCGCACACTCCGGTCCCGAGTGCTGGGTATTAATGCGAGAGTTTCTCGCATTGCACTCGCAAGTGTGACCCCGGCCTTCATCTGAGTCTCAAACATTAAAGTTTATGGATGTGAGAAAAAAAAAATTGGATCTCACATGGACCATTAGAGTGGAATCTGACTTTTACGGATACATATTTATTATAAACCTAGGAAACTATATGTGATCATGTACATTTTAATGTTGCTGTATGAAAGCGGTTATCGCACTGACGAAAAAAAAAAAGATGTTACATGGATGAAAATTAGATAAAACTCGGATGATTTGTCATATGCTCGTCTGCAGGAACCGTAACGGGTCACACAGATGTCCATGGATCTCGGTCCAATCATGGACTGGTTGCGGGTCCCTGACTAGAGAATGACAGGTTCATGTACCAGCATATAATTCCTCCCCTCTAGATTTGCCAATACAGAGATTTGGGACAGAATAGAGACCCCCATGCAGACAGCTGTCAGATGATCTGTTAATTAGCAGGTTTTGTTGGGAAGCATACAACAGACATTTCCGATATTGCAGCAAATAACTAAAGGTTACTCACCCAGGTTTATTTTTCTGCAGAGAAAGCTTATTCCCAGCAAGCTTGGAAGAGAATAATTCCAGCTGCTTCTGGAGGTTGTTCTGTGGTAAAGCCGCCATGCTGTGAGAAAGCAAGCGCAACAGTGAACAAAACAAGCAACTCCAATCATGTTACATTAGTATCTCGCTCTGTCACTACAACTCAGAAGTCTGCAATCCACGTACTGTCCTGTCCGAGGTTTCGGCAGCTTCTCTGCAGTTGCACCATGCTTTAGGGTATATGCACACATTGTGGATTTTGCTGCGGACTTGCAGCAGTTTTCCATGAGTTTACAGTACCATGTAAACCTATGGAAAACAAAATCTGCAGTGCACATGTTGCGGAAAAAAACACGTGGAAACGCTACACTGTTTATTCCGCAGCATGTTCATTCTTTGTGTGGATCCCGCAGCGGTTTACACCTGCTCCATAATAGGAATCCGCAGATGTAAAACTGTAGGTGGAATCAGCACAAAAAACGCATAAAATCCGCAGGTAAAAAGCAGCGCTTTTAACCTAAAGGATTTCTCAAAACAGGTGGAAAAATCTGCAGAGGTTCCATCTACGTGTGCACATACCCTTACACTACTGTACTGCGTGCTGACATCACATCGTTTTGTACAAGTGTTTTGCAACATTTAGGCTTATTTCCACATCTGCATTTCAGTCTCATTTAGGTTGCAAGTTCTGTAATTTACACAAGAAGAAAAAATTACAGCACGATGAGCTATATTATATGGTAAAAGGACGGACAGAGACAGCCGACAGATCCCATTGTAGTCCATGGGGTCAGTCTGTCACTGTGCTTGGTATCTGAATGAACCGTTACTTGCATAGATCTTATTTATCTTTTCCTGTAACGTAATAGAACAATAGAGTTCCTAACTCTGGGGAGAACCCGTCCTCACAGAGAACCAACAACATCAGAAGAAGGGGAAAGAAAACATTATGGAATTACATTTTTCAATGGTTTATTAGAGACCGTAAAATGGTTGTCAGGAGGACCGTTTGTCACCAGCCCTGTGTATTACCCGCCACTTCTCCTACACCGACCCTACACGGAGGAGCCTGCACTGAAGACTCTGCACTGTCTGACACTGAGGAGCCTGCTCTGACACTGAGGACTCTGCACTGTCTGAGGCTATGTGCACACGTCAGGATTTTGTCAGGCTTTTTCATCAGGATTTGTAGCCAAAACCAGGAGTGGAACAATTAGAGGAAAAGTATAATAGAAACATATGCACCACTTCTGCATTTATCACCCACTCCTGGTTTTGGCTACAAAACCTGATGAAAAAGCCTGACAAAATCCTGACGTGTGCACATACCCTGACACTGAGGAGCCTGCTCTGACACTGAGGACTCTGCACTGTCTGACACTGAGGAGCCTGCACTGACACTGAGGACTCTGCACTGTCTGACACTGAGGAGCCTGCACTGTCTGACACTGACGACTCTGCACTGTCTGACACTGAGGAGCCTGCACTGACACTGAGGACTCTGCACTGACACTGAGGACTCTGCTCTGACACTGAGGAGCCTGCACTGTCTGACACTGACGACTCTGCACTGTCTGACACTGAGGAGCCTGCACTGACACTGAGGACTCTGCACTGTCTGACACTGAGGACTCTGCACTGACACTGACGACTCTGGACTGTCTGACACTGAGGAGCCTGCACTGACACTGAAGACGGGCCTGTACTCAGTGCCAGACTTTACCTCACACAAAGTCACAAACCATCCACAGCTGCAGCTAACCAAGGGAACCAATCACAGCGTAGCGCGGAGTCACGTGGGCGCATGTTCTCTATTTACCTCACACAAAGTCACAAACCATCCACAGCTGCAGCTAACCAAGGGAACCAATCACAGCGTAGCGCGGAGTCACGTGGGCGCATGTTCTCTATGGCGCAAGTCACTATCAGTCTCGTCTGTGCTCTGCACTACACGCAGCCGGAACAACAATGACACGCTACACTCACTGCGCGCTCACAGCGGGATCGGACGTGACGGGGAAATACTATACACGCACATGTCTCGCCACAGTGAGAAACATACAATTGTGCTGCTCAGACAAGCGGCACAGAGGGAAGTCACGACGTAGTGGCGGTCGCCATCCCGGTACCTCTGTTTCCCCCGGTTCTATCACAGCACACATTCAGACATCTTGTTTTCTCTCCTCCGTGTTTTCGCGCCGATTTCAAAAGCTCTGACGTCATCAATCTGCAACTCTGTCTGTGGGAACGTCGCCTAGGATTAGCGCAGCCGCAGAATGCCGTGTTCAGTCACTGGCGGGAGAGATACCAGACGGGCGGCCGCAGACAGTAGTGCGCCCCGGCCGTGGTGGGACCATGCTTCATAATGCAACATGCTACAGCTGCTCAGATGCTACCAGCCCCGTGTATACAGCTGCTCAGATACTACCAGCCCCGTGTATACAGCTGCTCAGATACTACCAGCCACGTGTATACAGCTACTCAGATACTACCAGCCACCTGTATACAGCTGCTCAGATACTACCAGCCCCGTGTATACAGCTGCTCAGATACTACCAGCCCCGTGTATACAGCTGCTCAGATACTACCAGCCACGTGTATACAGCTACTCAGATACTACCAGCCACGTGTGTACAGCTGCTCAGATACTACTAGCCCCGTGTATAGAGCTACTCAGATACTACCAGCCACGTGTAAACAGCTGCTCAGATACTACCAGCCACGTGTATACAGCTACTCAGATACTACCAGCCACGTGTAAACAGCTGCTCAGATACTACCAGCCACCTGTATACAGCTGCTCAGATACTACCAGCCACGTGTATACAGCTACTCAGATACTACCAGCCACCTGTATACAGCTGCTCAGATACTACCAGCCAGGTGTATAGAGCTTCTCAGATACTACCAGCCACGTGTATACAGCTGCTCAGATACTACCAGCCACGTGTATACAGCTGCTCAGATACTACCAGCCACGTGTATACAGCTGCTCAGATACTACCAGCCACGTGTATACAGCTGCTCAGATACTACCAGCCACGTGTAAACAGCTGCTCAGAAACTACCAGCCACGTGTATACAGCTGCTCAGATACTACCAGCCACGTGAAACAGCTGCTCAGAAACTACCAGCCACGTGTTTACAGCTGCTCAGGTACTACCAGCCACCTGTATACAGCTACTCAGAGACTACCAGCCACCTGTATACAGCTCAGATACTACCAGCCACCTGTATACAGCTGTTCAGATACTACCAGCCACGTGTGTACAGCTGCTCAGATACTACTAGCCCCGTGTATAGAGCTACTCAGATACTACCAGCCACCTGTATACAGCTGCTCAGATACTACCAGCCACGTGTAAACAGCTGCTCAGAAACTACCAGCCACGTGTATACAGCTGCTCAGATACTACCAGCCACGTGAAACAGCTGCTCAGAAACTACCAGCCACGTGTTTACAGTTGCTCAGGTACTACCAGCCACCTGTATACAGCTACTCAGATACTACCAGCCACCTGTATACAGCTACTCAGAGACTACCAGCCACCTGTATACAGCTCAGATACTACCAGCCACCTGTATACAGCTGTTCAGATACTACCAGCCACGTGTGTACAGCTGCTCAGATACTACTAGCCCCGTGTATAGAGCTACTCAGATACTACCAGCCACCTGTATACAGCTGCTCAGATACTACCAGCCACGTGTAAACAGCTGCTCAGAAACTACCAGCCACGTGTATACAGCTGCTCAGATACTACCAGCCACGTGAAACAGCTGCTCAGAAACTACCAGCCACGTGTATACAGCTGCTCAGATACTACCAGCCACGTGAAACAGCTGCTCAGAAACTACCAGCCACGTGTTTACAGCTGCTCAGGTACTACCAGCCACGTGTATACAGCTGCTCAGATACTACTAGCCACGTGTATACAGCTGCTCAGAAACTACTAGCCACGTGTATACAGCTGCTCAGAAACTACTAGCCACGTGTATACAGCTGCTCAGATACTACTAGCCACATGTATACACCTGCTCACAGGGTTGTGGACTCGGAGTTGGTTTCCATTTTGGTGGTGCTGTAATCGGTATAAAATGGACCAGCTCTTAAATATAAAAATTGAAATAGCGGGCACCACCATATATAAGGGATCAGCCTGAAGCTTGTGAACAAGATACATATAAACAGAAGCAAAGAACATGCTATGTGCACAAGGATCACCAAAATAATAATGTATAATTAATAAAGATCAAGCTTTTATTAACACAAACTGACACAAGTAAAAACTTAAAAAGTCACGAATTGCATAAAAATATACACAGTAGCCCACAATAGAGCTGGAAAACCTCACTGCTTTAAAAACCATAACTAGAACAATGTTGTCAATCAGCATGAAAAATATATATACAGACAATAGTAATGTCTCTAAAACTCAGTGGTTCAATATTTGCATTTGTGATCAGTAGAAAAAAAGTCTATTATATAGCAAGCAATAGTAGAAATCTATAACTGTATGCCTAAACAGAATATCTTAATATATCAATCAAACCATAACTATGGTCCCCCTGCTCGCGCAAGCACATGTCCAGGCCCGTTTGAAGTTCGCCAGTGACTATCTGGATGATCAAGAGGAGGCATGGGAGAAGGTCATGTGGTCAGATAAGACCAAAATAGAACTTTTTGGTATCAACTCGTCGTGTTTGGACGAAGGATAAGTGGGCCATAGGGATGAGCGAATGTGCTCAGTGATACTCAGATATCACTCGAGTATCTGGGTGCTCGTTACTCAGAGAGCATTGGACGGTGCTCAATATCAAACTCAAATCCCCACCACACATGTTTGGCACCTGTTACACAGCAAATAAGCATGAGGGGATTGCCTGCGAGTCACTTTAATGCTGTAGTCATCTTATATATAGCAGGATATGATCCACAAAACTAAAGTATAGATAGCAAATGGACTAAAACTTAACTTTTACTGAATTGGTTAAAAACCAAAAAACAAGACAACGTGATACCAAAAACACCACAGTGAAAAAAACTGGGGAAAGATAGGGCTGCTGAGCCACTCCCAAGACACAAAAGGGGATTAAAAAGCTGATGACCATATGCCGGTCTAATTTTTTACCTCTAGTGAACTGGCAATACGCTGATGGGTAAAATACAGTGAATGATATATTTACACAACTGCAATATCAGCCTCTTACAGTATTGTCTAACTATAGAGCTGTTCCTGACCCAATGACCACAGAGTGTTCCGTCAGATATTCATACACTATAAATATATTTATAGTACGGCAATCATACCACTTATATAAATCTGAAAAACACCTTCGTATCTAAGCCAATAATTGATTTCAATCAGCATTATAAATAGTAGCATGCGAGGCCAAGAGATCAAAAGTAAACACAATGAAACCAAGAGAATCATGTATACACAGTTTGAGGTCTCATCACTTCATTGTCAATATGAGAATCCCATGTGTAATACTTTGGCATTAGGTTATCAAAGCATCCGTTACACGACATAAATATATGGTGCTTTGCTAATGATTATCTAACCCAAATACAGCCTGATGTCTTATTAAAGTGGTTAGATCTCACCCATTCATCTTCATTTAAGGAAGGGTGAAAGGCCTCTGTTGTCGAATGGCGTCCTCGACGCATTTCGTCCTATCACGGACTCATCAGGGGAGTGCAAGAGTACCTGTATATCTGCATTACATAGTGTCCGCTTGTGTCCTATATATACCTTATAGACCCGGGACGCGTGCGATGTACACCATCCTCGGCGTGCGGCGCATTTCCGGTCTACAAGCCTCACTTCCAGTCTGCAGAGTGCATCTCATGCGCAATGCGTGGAACACATAAATAATCAGCGGTGACACGCAAACTCTTAAAGAGACATCGGAATTCCAGATTCTTTAACAAAACATAATCGTGAGGACATATTAAGTGTGATAAAAGGTGAGCCGCAACCTATTAGTCTGCACGTAAAAACCCATTAGTATGTTTTTTAGGGAAAGGGTTCCACGCAACTATATTTAAACAGAACAATTCATCATTATGCAAATTACAGCACTGTTCTGTTTTTCCACAATAATACAGTTCGGATTTTCCCCGAATTTTTATATACTGTATATATACCAACATGGATAATGGAATAACGAGGCCAGAGAGAACATGCCCCAAAGATTCCTTATTTATGTTAAATAATTGTATATTGTGAGAGACGCCACAGACCATGAAGAAACCCTATATCTGTCCTGATGTAGATCTATACTCCTGGTGTCCTACCTAACGTGGAGGTTGGCACCCTAAAGATCTCAGTGGTCATTGGGTCAGGAACAGCCCTATAGTTAGACAATACTGTTGCCATCTTAGTAGTGGCATTACTGTGTTGGCTGGCCATATGACATCATCAAGGATTATAAAAGAACAGGCACTGGCCGGCTCGGCACACTGACGACATTGCACAGCTCTGTGACAGTTCATATTGGAGGGAGAGATTGCTTGTCCACTCATGTGTGCACAGTATAACGAAGCAGAGTCTTGTAGTGTTGATACTGATGCTGAAGCTCAACCATCATACCAAGAGCCCTTTTAAAGGGCTAATCATTTGTTTTGCTGTTTGTATCACATAAGTTATGGGCAGCACGGTGGCGCAGTGGTTAGCACTGCAGCCTTGCAGCGCTGGAGTCCTGGGTTCTAATCCCACTCAGGACAACATCTGCAAATAGTTTTGTATGTTCTCTCCATGTTTGTGTGGGTTTCCTCCCACATTCAAAGGACAACATCTGCAAATAGTTTGTATGTTCTCTCCATGTTTGCGTGGGTTTCCTCCCACATTCAAAAGACATACTGATAGGGAATTTAGATTGTGAGCCCCATCGGGGACAGTGATGATAATGTGTGCAAAATTGTAAAGCGCTGCGGAATATGTTAGCGCTATATAAAAATAAATATTTTATCATATTTTTGCATTTAGTCTAGGGAGAGAGAGTTGTAGGAGCAGGGACAGTGGCAGAATACTGTCCAAGATTAAGGCTATGCAGTCCCTTGCAAAATATATAGCAGCAGCATTTTTTTTGTGTGTGTGTGAAAAAATTTAATAAATTGGGTCATCCATCAAGTATTACGTGCTGGCAATAGATAACACTCCAAAAAATGTTACATTTTTTTATGGATTAAATTACAAACTCCTGGAGTATTACGTGCTCTGTGGCACATTTCTGTGAAATCTAACACTCCAAAAAAGCGTAAATTTTTTTTCTTGGTTAAATTACTCACCCATACAGTTTTATGTGGTGTGAGGTACCTTTTTGTGATATCTAACACTCCAAAACGCGTTTCAAAATTTTGCTGGGTTAAATTTCTCACCTATACAGTATTCCGTGGTCTGGGGTACATTATTGTGATATCTATCACTCCAAAAAAGCGTTTCAAAATTTTTATGGGTTCAATTACTCACCCATACAGTATTCCATGGTGTGGGGAAGATTTCTGTGATATCTAACAGTATAAGGAAGTGTTTAAAATATTTTATTGCTCCAATTCCTCATCCATATAGTATTGCATGGTCTGTCGTACATTTAGTTGATATATAATATTCACAAAAAGTGTTATAAAATTATTCTTTATTCAATCACTCATCCATACAGTGTGTTACATGCTCTGTGGTGCATAACAGTAATATTAAACTCCAAACGCTTTGACTGCAACCAATTACCAAATTTTTTATTTATAGTAACCTAGCAATTAGAAAATGTGTAAGACATGCGGACAGGGAATTGGAAGTGCTGATGATGGTGCACGCAGATGCCTAGGACGGGAGTCTGGTGCGACTGCGCCTGTTGCTGGAGCACAAGAAACACTCCTATCCACGACACATAGTTTCGTGTCCAACTTTGCAGGGAGGCACGGTACACCACTTCTGAAGCCAGATGGTCTATTGGATAGCAAATAATGCTTCCAGCATGCTTGGCAGCACCACCAAGTCTTCCACACAGTCCAGTCTCAACAGCAAACAGTCTGAATCACTTCATCCTCACCCTGATCTGCCTTCCTTCCGTGATGTTGAGTCCCAGGAGACTAGTGATCACACACTAGGACACTCCAAGGAGCTCTTTACATCATCATTTCTTGATTGTGGCCCCTCACCCTGCATGTTCTAAGAGGGACAGGAGGACATGCTGTTTAGTTATGTACAAATCTTAGAGCGGCCACAATAAGATAATCGTGGGGAACGGCAAATTTTGCCTAAGGAGGAAGATGATGAGACAGTTGCCGATAAGTCAGTTGTTGTCAAGTCACCAAGTCAGGAGGACCAAGACGCAGTGGTGGAAGACGTGGTGGATAACGAAGTAAATGACCCAACCTGAGAATGTAGCATGTAGAATGAGGACAGCAGCGCTGTGGAGGAGTGATCAACAGCACAAAAAACAGGCAGGAAGTAGCACTAGTTTGACCAGAGGGACAAAGCTGGCACCTGTTCCGCAGAGCACGGACTTGCCTGCATTTCTATGTCAAAGAGTTAGGTGTTCCCCAGTCTGGTACTTTTTAAAGAGAGTTCTGAGACAAAAAAATGGTCATTTGCAACCTGTACCATGCCAAGATCAGCATGGACCTGACCACTAAGAGCCAAACCACCACCAGCAAGTCCAGGCACATGTCATCTGTGCACCTGACTCGGTGGTCCGAACGCCTGGGTGCATGATTGACACCACTGTCTCTTCCCCTGTGCTAGATGCTTCCCAATCCCTTGTTCTGAGTTACCATCATCAGGGACTTCCAAATGCTTGTCCCAGCACAGCGTTCAGCTGTCTCTACCCCAGGCTTTGGCTCAAAAGAGAAAGTTTCTGGCCACCCATCCAAAGGCTAAACGGACACATTTCCAGGCTGCTTG
Organism: Ranitomeya variabilis; assembly: GCF_051348905.1. Classification (NCBI taxonomy): domain Eukaryota; kingdom Metazoa; phylum Chordata; class Amphibia; order Anura; family Dendrobatidae; genus Ranitomeya; species Ranitomeya variabilis. Next base: position 122,759,774 of record NC_135236.1, on the reverse strand, counting down.
CCATGGAAATGTCATTTTGGCTTGTTTGCACAGAGGATTTATGCCGAGTCATAGTGACAGCCATCCCTCGGTGCTCATTCCCCAGCTATCACTTTTTCTCCCAGAATGACGTCCCCTCCTTGAACCAGCATGTGTCCAGGACCATCAAACTTTCCCATACCAACACACTTACTGAGAGTGTCCACTTAACTACCGACAAATGGATAAGCGCTTGTGACTATAAGGACGCTACATTTCCCTGCCGGCACACTGGGTGAACATTATAGAGGCTGGGGCCGAGTCCCACCCTGGCACTGCATATGTACTCCCAACACTGAGGATTGCTGGCTCTGTCAGGTTTTGCTCCAGCTCATACATCAGTTCTTGCACCCACTCCTCATCCTCCATTTCCGGTATGGTATCTCAGAGCATGTCATCCATATCATCCAAAAGCTGGAAACTCTGCACCACTGCCTCAGCGAAGTGGCAACAGGCTCTGCTGAAGCTGATTTGACTAGTTTTGCCACTGAACCTCAAACCATGTTTGATCGTGTATGATAATAGCCATAACCTGGTGGCGGCTGTGAAGCTAGGCAAGGTCACACACCTACCATGCTTGGCACACATGCTCAACTTGGTAGTACAGCAGTTTCATAAAACTTATCCAGATTTGCCAGAGCGTCTGGTTAAGGTACGTCGCGTCAGCGCCTATTTCCGAAACTCGGCTCCAGCTGCCGCCACTTTAGCAGTGCTGCAGCAGCGCATGCAAGTGCCAGCTCATCGACTGGGGTGCGATCTGCCCACACTCTGGAACTCCACACGGCACATGCTGGCAAGGCTTTGTGAGCAGCAGAGGCCAGTTGTTGAGCACCAGCTCCAACATGCACATCGGTATTCTGGTCAACCTTCGCACATAACAACTGAAGGGTGGGCATGGATGTCTGACACTTTGTGCCAAGCCTTTATGAGTGTAGGAGTATAGCAACTAAACTTTAAAATAGTTTAATGAGGCCTGCCAGATGTTGCCTTTCAAGGGTCTATGGATGACCTTATCATTTTTTCCTAACTGCACTTTCTGCAAAGCCTTTATGAGTGTAGAAGTACATCAACTACATTTTCAAAGTCTTTATTTTAAATACTTTTCTGGATTCAATTAGTCATCCATACAGTTGAACGTCACATTGTTATTGTTACATTTGAGTGGTATCTAACCTTCCCAAAAATTGTTCAAAAATGTATTGGTATTATATTTCTCATCCATTGAGTATTACATGTTCTTGAATAGATTTAAATGGTATCTAATCCTCAAAACAAATACTATAAAATAAAGACCAAACGGCGCTTAGAACCAATAAATATAATTCGTCCCCATATAATTGTTGCAGGTCTGCATACGTTATTAATGCCAGTCGTGCAACCTTTCACTGTGAGAGGGGTTGATTCATTTAACCAGAGATGTGTCAGATACATGTACCAGTCACAAACTGTGCTAATTGTAAGATATTACTGAAGTATTACCTGTGTTAGGCTGGGTTCACATTACATTTACAGCAGCCGTTCAACACATACGGTAACGGGCTGCTGTAAACGGTAGTGCCGGTATGGCAGCACGCTAGCGCAGATAGAGCATCTGCTAGCTCTATCTGCGCTAGCAGTGACGGACCCGGAAATGCTGCAGCCCGTGTCTCAGGGTCCGTCACTCAATGACGGCACATCCCTAGCGCACGCCCATTGTGGGCGGCGCTAGTGATACGTCCGACATTGGAGTCAATGGCGGCATTAAACAGACTACGTTATGCCGCTGTGTAACGTAGTCCGTCACTTGGGGAACAGTGATCACAAAATAATAAGTTTTCGTGTATCCTTTAATAAGATGTGTAGTGGAGGGGTGACAAGGACACTAAACTTCAGGAGGGCAAATTTCCAACGGATGAGAGATGATCTTGGTGCAATTAACTGGGACGATATCCTGAGACATAAAAATACACAAAGAAAATGGGAGACGTTTATTAGCATCCTGGATAGGACCTGTGCACAGTATATACCGTATGGGAATAAACATACTAGAAATAGGAGGAAACCAATATGGCTAAATAGAGCTGTAAGGAGCGCAATAAGTGACAAAAAGAAAGCATTTAGAGAATTAAAGGAAGTAGGTAGTGATGAGGCATTAAATAAATACAGAAAATTAAATAAATTCTGTAAAAAGCAAATCAAGGCAGCAAAAATTGAGACAGAGAGACTCATTGCCAGAGAGAGTAAAAATAATCCCAAAATATTCTTTAACTACATAAATAGTAAGAAACTAAAAAATAAAAGTGTTGGCCCCCTTAAAAATAGTCTGGGGGAAATGGTGGATGAGGATGAGGAAAAAGCCAATATGCTAAATGACTTTTTTTCATCAGTATTTACACAAGAAAATCCCATGGCAGACAATATGATCAGTGATAACAAAAATTCCCCATTAAGTGTCACCTGCTTAACCCAGCAGGAAGTACGGCGGCGTCTAAAAATCACTAAAATTGACAAATCTCCGGGCCCGGATGGGATACACCCACGAGTACTGCAGGAATTAAGTACAGTCATTGATAGACCATTATTTTTAATCTTTAAAGATTCAATAATAACAGGGTCTGTACCACAGGACTGGCGTATAGCAAATGTGGTGCCAATATTCAAAAAGGGGACAAAAACTGAACTCGGTAATTATAGGCCAGTAAGCTTAACCTCTACTGTGGGTAAAATCCTGGAGGGCATTCTAAGGGATGCTATACTGGAGTATCTGAAGAGGAATAACCTCATGACCCAGTATCAGCACGGGTTTGCTAGGGACCGTCCATGTCAGACTAATTTGATCAGCTTCTATGAAGAGGTAAGTTCCGGACTGGACCAAGGGAACCCAGTAGATGTAGTGTATATGGACTTTTCAAAAGCTTTTGATACGGTGCCACACAAAAGGTTAATACATAAAATGAGAATAATGGGGATAGGGGAAAATATGTGCAAGTGGGTTGAGAGCTGGCTCAGGGATAGGAAACAGGGTGGTTATTAATGGAGCACACTCGGACTGGGTCGCGGTTAGCAGTGGGGTACCACAGGGGTCAGTATTGGGCCCTCTTCTTTTTAACATTAATGACCTTGTAGGGGGCATTCAGAGTAGAATTTCAATATTTGCAGATGACACTAAACTGCAGGGTAATCAATGCAGGGGAGGACAATTTTGTATTACAGGATGATTTATGTAAACTAGAAGCTTGGGCTGATAAATGGCAAATGAGCTTTAATGGGGATAAATATAAGGTCATGCACTTGGGTAGAAGTAATAAGCTGTATAACTATGTGCTTAATTCTAAAACTCTGGGCAAAACCGTCAATGGAAAAGACCTGGGTGTATGGGTGGATGACAAACTCATTCAGTGGCCAGTGTCAGGCAGCTGCTACAAAGGCAAATAAAATAATGGGATGTATTAAAAGAGGCATAGATGCTCATGAGGAGAACATAATTTTACCTCTATACAAGTCACTAGTTCGACCACACTTAGAATACTGTGCACAGTTCTGGTCTCCGGTGTATAAGAAAGACATAGCTGAACTAGAGTGGGTGCAGAGAAGAGCGACCAAGGTTATTAGAGGACTGGGGGGTCTGCAATACCAAGATAGGTTATTACACTTGGGGCTGTTTAGTTTGGAAAAACGAAGACTAAGGGGTGATCTTATTTTAATGTATAAATATATGAGGGGACAGTACAAAGACCTTTCTGATGATCTTTTTAATCATAGACCTGAGACAGGGACAAAGGGGCATCCTCTACGTTTGGAGGAAAGAAGGTTTAAGCATAATAACAGACGCGGATTCTTTACTGTAAGAGCAGTGAGACTATGGAACTCTCTGCCGTATGATGTTGTAATGAGTGATTCATTACTTAAATTTAAGAGGGGACTGGATATCTTTCTGGAAAAGTATAATGTTACAGGGTATATACACTAGATTCCTTGATAGGGCGTTGATCCAGGGAACTAGTCTGATTGCCGTATGTGGAGTCGGGAAGGAATTTTTTTTCCCCAATGTGGAGCTTACTCTTTGCCACATGGTTTTTTTTTGCCTTCCTCTGGATCAACATGTTAGGGCATGTTAGGTTAGGCTATGGGTTGAACTAGATGGACTTAAAGTCTTCCTTCAACCTTAATAACTATGTAACTATGTAATGGACGCCCATAACGTAGTGTGAATCCAGCCTTATGTACTTGCTGGATGCCGGAAGGGCTGTAAGCAGTATTAGCGGTTAGATGCCATAAGTATTTGTTGTTGTGGTAGCAGTCAATACCGTAAGTGTAATGTGCTGTTTTTTTAGGTTCCTTGCGTGAAACAGTCTGGGTAGCCGTTCATGCATATGGTATGGATGAGTATGTCTATGCTGTATGCTTGCTTGCGCAAACTGTCATGAACAGCAGACGCCGAAGGACACGTGAATCCTGCTGGAGCCTTGCGTTGGAGATAAAAGATGATTGTGGTCTGTGTGTAGTGCGTCAAAGCGATTCCAGGGATACCGTGGTGAATAGAAAATTAGGTGGTAAAGCGTACTAACTATTGTGTGGAAATCTGGCGAGGTGCCATGTAACAGAATTAAAAAAAATAATTTTAAAAGGGGCTGTATTTAGGCAATGATTCTCATATGTAAACGCTTCCCCGGTCCTAATACAACACGTTTCGGGAGCTTGTGGCTTCCTTGATCAGGGATGTTACAGCCCTAGTTTAATGAAATTTGAATACGGTAGTCAATTGGTCTAAATGGGCATGTGCACGGCACAGAAATTAGACAGCCTCTCAAAGGTAGGGGATTGGTTATCATACTAAGTTGTGATAAGGCAACTGAATGAACAGTAGAAATAATGATCGGAAAAGATACATGCCAATACTTGGGAATAGAGTCAAAACAACCAAGTTCAGCAGAAAATTTAAGAGAAATTACTTTATACAGCAAAGAATGAAAGTAAAATATTAAATATTAAAAAATGCAAGAAGATAAAATGTGTCTAAAAATTAAAAGGAACAGTCGCAAAATATGTTGCAAAAAGTTCCCATTGCAAAACACTTCTATTTTGTTTATTTAATGAAAATAAATCATGCAATTGCAAGCAGAATATAACTGAATATCATTAGAATAAAATTATTTATGAAAGTGTTTACTTCTCATGGAAATGTGCAAAGTTGTAAAGAGGGGAAGGGAATACTTCAATACATTTTTTGGTTCCGGTAATGGTCAGAATTATAAGGGAGTTATTGAAATCCGAACAGCTCTACCTCATTGTTCAGACCATGCGGTTTTAGGGTGTTTAAGATGAAAATCCATTCTGTCTCTTTGTGAGACTTTTTTTTTAAATATAGTTGCTACCCCTCCAGTCCTCATTAACAACTTGTATCCCCCATACCTGTGTCCCAGTCAAGTTCCCCCCATGTTTCTCAATATAATGTTTAGAGAGGGGATGGTCTTGTATTTTTTTAGAGACATTATTAATGTGTTCACCTATTCTTTTGGAAAGTTTTCTTTTTGTGCGTCCTACATGTTTCTTATTACATGGGCATTCAATAGATAACTCCTTTAGTATGACATGAAATAAAATCTTTTATATTAAATATCTCATTGCCCTGTTAAAAAGTAGTCCTTTTTCATAGGGTTAATCTGCAGCACAATTTACATTTTTTGCACGGAAAAAAACCTTTTAGATTCAGGTATGGGGTAATAGAGCCATTGAAATGGACCGTTTTTTTGTACAGTCGGTGCTACCAGTTTGCCTACATTTTTTGCTCTTCTATAAATGAATAGTGTTTGATTTGGTAATAATTCGCCCACAATCTTATCCTCTCGCAATGTGTTCCAATGTTTCTTAATGATATTACTCAGAAAATAATTCTGGGGATTGTATTGTAAAAGTATGGGAATATTAGGAAGAACTTACTGGTTTTGTTTCTTAGTTATGTTATCGGAGATCAATTAATCTTTTGGAATTTTGTTTACAGTGTCTCTAATTTTATCTAAAAAGTCCTTATTTTACCCGTCCTCTAAGACTTTGTAAGATTTATAGCTTCTTCAAAATGTATATTCTCCGTGCAATTTCGGTGTATGCGAATGAATTGTCCCCTAGGAATATTAAGTAACCACTGCGGTGACAGCTACTTAAGGAAATGTAGCTATTGCTCTCAGTCGGTTTGGTAAAAGTGCCAGTTCAGATTTTGTTTTCATGATTAAAAATGGTCAAATCTAAAGGGATTCCCTACTGGTGGTAGATGTAAATTGTAGATATAAATAATTTTTATTAATGGAGTCTAAAAACTGAGTTAAAGATAAGGGAATCCCCTGACCAAATATAAAACATATCTATGAAACGTTTCCATAGAACCAGGTTTACGCACAGCCCACCTTGGGGATATATATGCTGGTGCTCCCACAGGCCAACATAAAGATTAGCATACCTTGGTGCAAACCTGGTCCCCATGGCTGTGCCCCACTTCTGGAGGTAATAATCATTGCCCTATTAAAAAAAAAAAAATTGTCAGTAAGTATGAAATTCATACGATCCCCAATAAACTAGACTTGGTCAGTGGGGATTTGTCTAAACGAATTCAAGGAGAACATAGAAGCTTCTCTCTCCTCGCTACACTCCTGCTTCCCCTCTTTGCAAATCCCTTCACTGGCTCCCAATTTCCCAGTGTATCCAGTTTAAACTACTAACACTGACCTACAAAGCCATCCATAACCTTTCTCCTCCATATATTTCCAAACTAGTCTCTCAATATCTTCCCTCACGTAATCTTTGGTCCTCCCAAGACCTCATTCTCTCCTCCATGCTTTTTCGCTCCTCACCCAATCGTCTCCAGGACTTCTCCCGAATATCCCCCATCCTCTGGAATTCTGTGCCCTAACACATCCGGTTATCCACCACATTTGGATCCTTCAAAAGAAACCAGAAAACCCACCTCTTCAAAGAAGCTTACAACCTGTATTGACCACACGGCCACCTCAACAACATCGGAGCTACTACAACCCTCAACCTACTGTCTCCTTCCCCATAATCCTGTAGAATGTAAGCCAGCAAGGGCAGGGTCCTCTTCCCTCTGTATCAGTCTATCATTGTTAGTTTTGTTTACTGTAAGTGATAATTGTATTTTGATTGAATTAATGGTGCTATATAAATAAATAATAATGAATAATAATAACCCTTATGTTCAATTACTGTATATAATGAGGTGACATCTAGGGTCCCCATAATGTAGTTCTCCTTCCATGTCCATTTAAAAGCTGTAAGATATGTTTTGTGTCCCTAAGATATGCAGGCAGATGAGGAACACATGCTTGTAATTGATGGTCCACATATCTGGATAAATTGGAAGTGAGGCACCCTACTGAGATTATAGGTCTGCCTGGAGAGTCTGACATGCCGGTGTGCTTTTGTTTATTTAATCCTCAAAACAAGTCTTAGGGTTGGCGGAACGCACCGAATATATATATATTTAATAGAAGAAGTTGGTGCGTTCGGAACCCAGGATCCACCGTGCAGGAAAGCACCTGCAGCTAGATATGGCGGTACAATTTAGTAATATAAACAGACTCTGTTACTTCACAGAGTCTGTTAGCAAGGATAACGCTGTGCCCTGTTTGGCTCACAGAGGAACACAGCTACTTAGTAGAGCAGATGGTGGTCATGCAGTCTAATGCAAACATGCAGCTCCTCGCCGGAGGTGCCAGCATTCTAGGGGCTTATTTCAGCCGGGTCCCTGAATACACACACACCAAACTCCTCGCCGGAGGTGCCAGCATTCTAGGGGCTTATTTCAGCCGGGTCCCGGAATACACACACACCAAACTCCTCGCCGGAGGTGCCAGCATTCTAGGGGCTTATTTCAGCCGGGTCCCTGAATACACACTCAAACATGACCACACTGGCGCTGAGCTCGTACATAAATTGACACTAGCGTATGGCCGTGCGGTCATGCGCACCTCTTATAGCTGCAGCAAGTACAGGACCTTCCTAGAAGGACCAACGAGAGACTGCCACAGATGTTGAACACCTTCAGGACCTTCCTAGAGGACCAATAGGATTTGCTGCAGTACCTGAGCATGTGACCCTTGATCTCCAATGAGAGATCTTACCCTGGGCATGCTCAGAAGAGGAAAAGTAGGACTTAGTCCCAAAGATGTCTGCTCGCTGCTGGCCAGTACTGGCCACAATGGCAGAAGCTGGAAGGACAGCAGTAACCCTTCGCACAGTGTCAGACTGAGCATCACGCTGGGACCGACGCCTCCGCTGAGCAGGCTCCACTGCGGCAGGAGAAGAATGGGAGACCGCAGCGGAGATGGATCGAGATTCCCCCTGTGCAGAGGCAGGAACTCGACCCCTAACAACAAGTTGTCTAATGTTTTCCATATTATATTTCTCATCCATAGAGTTTTATGTCTTCTTGGGTACATTTCGGAGGTATCTATCCCTCCCAAAAATTGTTAAAAAAACCCTCTATTATATTGCTCATCCATAGATTATTACGTCTTCTTGGGTACATTTCGATAGTATCCAACCCTCCAAAAAATTGTTCAAATATTTATCGGTGTTATCTTGCTCATTCATACATTATTACTGGGGTACATTTTGTTGGTATACAACACTCAAAATAAGCATTGCAAAATTAATCTTGATTGAATTACTCATCAATACAGTATTACGTGCTCTGTGGTACATTTGGTGGTATATAACACTACAAAAAGGCATTGAAAAAATTGTCTGGATTCAATTACTGATCCATACTGTAATCCATGCTCTGTGGTACATTTCGTTGGTATATAACAGTAAAAAAAAGCAATGAGAATATTTTCTGGATTGACTTACTTATCCATAGAGCTCAATCCTCAACTGAGGACCATTGTAATTTTTTTGCTTTGACCATTGCACGAAAGGCACGCTCACTGCCTCCGGATAGGCAGTCTCTCTTTATGTCTCTGTGCCAAACGTCCCTCACCGCTTTGGAGGACCCTGCTCCAATTCAGTCATATGAGGATGTATTGACGGGGGTTTTTGGACTCTTTCGCCCACGACCGAAACCCAGAGAACCTCAATCTAGAGCGTCTTCCTACACCCAACCGGCACTAAATTTTTCGGAAGGAGGAAACACAAGCCTGGGACCATCTGCAAGTCAAAATTTCTGCACAGACCCAACTAGCTCCTATGGGTATTCGCAGGAATACACCTACTTGCATTAAGATGCATTTGTTTTTCAAAAAATTTATAGTTTCACTGGGCAAGTTGCCGCCAAATTCTATTTTTCATATTGAAAAAATCTTGACAACTGTTTGTCAAAATTTAGTTGCTTGGGGGCGTGGCTATGTAGCCGAAGAAAGAGGAAGCATCTTAGGAGAGCTCCATGGATCCTGATTTGATTTTGCCATAAATATCAAACATAACTAAGCGGTACTAACCCAGCCGGGAGTCGGGAGTTGCGGGAGCTGAAGCAAGCAGGAGGCCCCCCACGTGCAGCGGTGGCCATTTTCAGAGCGTGCGCTGGGACATACAGGACGCGGTGCCGCGTTCCACTGAAGCCGGACCCCTTATCATCTGGGAACCAGGGGTAGCCGACCGCGCTGGTGAGAGCGGCGGGGTGTCTTCACGCAGGAGCGGAGAAGACGTTCGGGAAGCAGTGCTGCTCTCTGCTGGAGCCAGGTCCCTTTCATCTAGGAGGCGGCGGTGGTGGAAGGCGCCGGTGAGTGCGGTGAGGTGCCTGCACATGGAAGCTGCGGGGACAGCAGCCACTAACATAACGCACACCCTGACAGATAGGGACAGTGCGTTTCTAATTCTATCAGCGACGCTGGGCGAGTGAGTGTCTGCCTGAAGAAATAGAGGTGGTGCAGTGTGTGCCCTGAGAAAGTGGGACCTGCGCCCCCCTGTCGGGTGGACATTTTCACTACCAGCGCCATAAGATTTCAGGGATTAACCCTCCTCTTGCTGCTCCCCTTACTATAACTGTGGAACTACACGGCTTGTACGTCACAGCGACTATATCTATATACCTGGCACCTAAAACTGCCCGCCCAGCGGATTCTTGGCTCATAGATCTGGGTTTAATAATACGGGGCTCGGAAACGGCTTATCCATAACCACCTCTGTGATCACTTTGTGGGATCTCCTCGTGTGCACCCACCATGCAGCACCCTAGGGGAGCAACGGCTGCTGAAAAATTAAGAAAATATGTCAAGGATGATTCCCATGATAATGTGCGCAACCTTAGAAATAATTCTGCACTCTCTCAACGTAAAGGTCGCCCCTCTGATGGTGCTGAGGAGGGAGGAGATGACGAACTAACTCTTAAACAGGCATCAGAGCAATTAATGCAGGCTATCTCCCTCACTAGATCATCTCTTACGGAGAAGATAGAAGATGTACATACTGAAGTGGGCCGCCTGCGACATGACATGCAAGCTATGAGAGGACGCATTTCGGAGGTCGAGGAGAGGGTGTCTCATATAGAGGACACTATCACTCCTATGGAGGCTAAACTAACTAAAGCTGCTGGATCCGTAAATGCTTGGAAGCAGAAGGCAGATGATTTGGAAAATAGACTACGTCGCAATAATGTCCGAATTATAGGCCTCCCGGAGCGGTCAGAGGGTCAGCAGCCCGAACAATTTCTGGAGGAATGGCTTAAATCTTCCCTGGGAGATGGATTTTCTTCTACATTCTCGGTGGAGAGGGCCCACAGAGTGCCGACGAGACCTCCTCCTCCTGGAGCTTCACCGCAACCTTTCCTGGCACGTCTCCTCAATTGTAGAGACAGAGATACCATCCTTCGCTTGGCGCGACAGAAGGGCCTCATTAAATTCGATAATGCTACCATATCGATTTTTCCCGATTTTTCCATGGAACTTCAAAAGCAACGAGCACGATTTATGGATGTCAAGAAACAACTCAGAGATAAGAACATCGTCTACTCCATGCTTTATCCAGCCCGGCTCCGTGTCGTTCATAAAGGCTCCTCCGTATTCTTCACGGGCCCAGCGGAGGCGATCAAGTGGCTACGGTCTCACGGGGGACCGAATGTGGAAGACTCCTAATCTGGGTTCCCTGACTAACGGCAATATGAATAGAGCTTTCTGTCCGGATGCAGAAAATGTCAACAATACCGGACACTGATTCCAGTGAGGGTATCCCCTTTTCCACGTGACTGTGGGAGTATGGCAATATACTCCCCCACTTTACAAGTTTTGTTTAGTTTGGTTTTATACACTAGTTTTGGTTATTTACTAAATATGGTTGCCGCTGATACTAACTCCCTGCTTTATCTGACGCCACTGACCTACACCCGAACAATAACGATATGCATTAATTCTCCTTTCAAAAGTAAACATGGGGGCTGAGATTATATGTTTGACCTGGAACATACGAGGTATTAAAACCCCTCGAAAGAAAATCAAGGTCTTTTCACAGATAAAAAGACATCACCCTCATGTTGTAGCGCTCATAGAGACACATTTAACAAGAGACACGGCTCGATGTATGCAAAAACCATGGGTACAATGGTCCTTACATGCGTTCCACACTAGCTACTCAAGAGGGGTCTCTTTGCTGATACATAAGGAGGTCAGGTGGGAGGCCAGGGAAGCTAGACGTGATCCAGAGGGTCGTTTTGTCTTCGTACATGCATTTATTAATTCACGAGAATATGTGTTGTTGTGTATCTATAACCCCCCTCCTGCTAACATGTCAATCCTTCGTATGGCTCTGGGCTTCTCCTTAAAATATCCGAAGGCCAATGTTATTTGCATGGGAGACTTTAATTTAGTAATGAATCAATCTATGGATAGATTGAGATTAGATGATACAACATCAGGGGAAGCTTTACCTCAACCCCCTCTCAATTAGCATTGTTTATGGATGGTAGCGGGTGGCTGGATCTGTGGAGAATACATCACCCAGAAGTTAAGGGGTACACTTGCCACTCGTCTACTAGGCAAGCTCTATCTCGAATAGACTATATATTTGGGTCGAGTGGCTTGGCATTACAGGTAGACAGCATTGAACATGGTAATCGGGGGATTTCAGATCATAGCCCAATTATTCTTAAACTTAAATATGGGCAATTCGATAATAATAGCAGGTCCTGGAAATTGAATCCCTTTTGGTTAAAATTAATAGACTCTAGTGATAGGACGGTTGATCAATTAAATAGTTTTATTCTAACGCATTCAGAACTCCAAAACCTCGGTCTATTTTGGGACACCTTGAAAGCATACTTGAGGGGATGCTTGTCTTCCACCATTTCTTATATCAAGAGGGTGACGGCGAGGGAGGACGAGGAGATAGAGCAAAGATTAAAGGATTCGGAGGCCACTTATATAGCTAATCAATCTAGTGGTAATAGAATTGAATGGCTTACTTCCCAGAGACTATATACCCAACATGCAGACACTAAGTCAAAGCGTAAATTATTTTTCACTCGTCAATCCTATTTTGAGCTGGGGAATCAGGCCACTACACTTTTAGCCTTCCTGGTGCGCCAGCATAGCGCCTCCAACACAATTTTGCAGATCCGAGTGTCCGATGGTTCATTGGTGTCCTCTACCGATAAAATACTTCAGGGCTTTTATGATTATTATACTTCGCTATATAAGTCTAGTAGTGGTTCTGATGTTGATGAATGCTTGGATTATTTATCGGATATAACATTTCCCTCGCTAAGCCCTTCCCAACAAGCCCTTATGGAGGCTGAATTTACCCTGGAAGAGGTGGAACATGCTATAGCAGATATGGCTACTGGGAAAGCCCCGGGACCCGATGGGTTTCCCATTGAATTTTATAGGAAATACCGTGATAAATTGGCACCTGTATTACTGAAGGTACTCAAGGGAATATGGGAGGGGGAATCTGTACCCGAAACGTTTTACGATGCTAATATCGTCGTGCTCAGGAAGGAGGGGAGGGATCCCCTAGATTGTGGATCATATAGACCGATTTCTTTGGTGAATGTGGATTATAAAATTTTTACCAAAATTCTAGCTACTAGATTGAATACGATTATATTAGATCTCATACACCCAGATCAGACTGGTTTTATGCCCGGGAAAAATACTTCTATTAATATCAGACGGGTGCAATCGGTCATTCAATGTAGTTCACTAGAACCAGATAACAAATGGGCATTGGCTTCGCTAGACGCAGCCAAGGCCTTTGACTCCCTTGAATGGTCCTTTTTGATTGCATGTCTGCGGAAATACGGATTTGGGAATAAATTTCTGAGAGAGATAGGTACATTATATGCGAAGCCCAGGGCACGAATGGTGGTGAACGGCTCTATGTCTGCACCATTTTCTTTGCATAGGGGAACTCGCCAGGGATGCCCTCTCTCCCCAGCTCTATTTGCCTTGGCAATAGAGGCCTTGGCAATAAGGATGAGGTCCTCTGTAGATATTAAAGGGATACATATTGCTGATCGAGTGGATGTTATTGGTCTTTATGCTGATGATATGGTGGTGTTTATGGCCAAACGGAAGATACATTACCAAAAGTAATAACAATGATTGATAAGTTCAGTGGATTTTCTGGTCTCTATATAAATTGGGATAAGTCTGCCCTGATGCCTCTCTCCCATACCCCAATGTCATGTCTTGAAACCCTCTCGCTGCTGCCCATTGTCTCCAATTTTAAATATCTGGGAATACATATGTCCCAAAGCAATCACCTAGATTTACATCTCAATATATGTCCATCACTGGATGTGGTTAAATCTAAATTTGCTACCTGGGACAAGCTCCCGCTATCTGTGGCTGGTCGTATCAACCTGATCAAAATGATATTGCTCCCAAAATTGAGCTATTGTTTTCAACACAGTGCCGTTCTAATACCTAAATCTTTCTTTGCAACCCTAAACTCCCTTACTACATCTTTCATATGGGGGAAAGCTAGACCCAAACTTAAATTATCCACCTTGCAGAGACCCAGACAGGGAGGTGGGGCGGCCTTGCCGGACTTTTATTTATATTACCTTGCTGGACAAGCTAAAATGATAAATAAGTGGATGCCCGGGAAATCTCTTCCTAATTCTGAAAGCCATATACTACATTCAGCTAAAATTGATTGCCCATTGGGTTTTTTGGAGATGGAGAAAATTGCTGTTCCCCGTTTGCTTCCTCTGTTACGATTGGCGCGATCAATATGGAGGCAAATTAAAAAGGTAACCAAATTTGTCGATATAGCAGCTGAGATGCCGCTCTGGAATAATGGTTATTTTCCGGGATTATTAGGCCACCCGTCTACTGAATTTTGGATATCACATGGTGTCCTCACAGTGAGTAATATACATAATCAGGGGATCTTTGTCTCCTTTGAACAACTACAAAATACTCATAGCATACCGAAGTCTCAATTTTTCCGCTACCTACAATTAAGATCAGCTTTTCAATCACATATACGGAATGTAGGTGCAGGTCGGGCTATTTCAACCCTACCGTTAATAGGAATTCTTAATTCGCAGGGTCCTCAGGGACTTATTTCCTCTATATATACCTATTTGTTATCCATAGGTGAAGGGTCTACCATAGATTCAATTAAGGGAAAATGGGGGAGTCTTCTTCCGGATACACTGGGAGAAGAATGGGACGAAATTTTGGAGTCTCCAACTAAGGTCTCCCCATCAGTCAATAACAGGATGACCCAACTGTACATCATATATCAGTCCTATTTGACCCCGACTCGTCTTTTTAAAATGGGCCATCTCCATTCATCAGATTGTTTGAGGTGTCACTCCAGTGATGCAGATTTTATCCATATGATATGGAAGTGTCCTGTTGTTTTTCAATATTGGAGAGAGGTGACGGCACTACTAACATCCTTGGTGTCGATCCCTGTCCCACTTGAGCCACTGGTATGTTTGTTTGGAGTATGGGAGACGGAGGCCTGGGATCACCACACGGGAATTTTTCTGAGAGAGACGCTGTTTATGGCGCGAAAGGTGTTGGCACTATGGTGGATGGGAGGTTCTTGTCCATCTCTTAGAGCATGGGTTGACTTGGTGAACTCAATTGTTCCATACGAACGAACGTTGTATCAAAATAGAGGTTGTCCAGCTAAATTTGAGAAGATTTGGGAAAGATGGAATTCATCCCACCATACTGTCTAGGTCAAAATAACTCAGTATGTGCATAAGAAAAGGGTGTACGATTATGCAGACACTATTTACCCGCAGGGCGGAATCTATTTAGAAATCTCCTACAGGCGGCACCATGTTAGTTTTAAAGGTTTTATTAAAAATTAGGGTACTGTCACACAGTGCAATTTTGATCGCTACAATGGCACGATTCGTGACGTTCTAGCGATATCGTTACGATATCGTTGTGTCTGACACGCTCCTGCGATCCGGATCCCCGCTGAGAATCGTACGTCGTAGCAGATCGTTTGAAACTTTCTTTCGTCGTCTAGTGTCCCGCTGTGGCGGCATGATTGCATCGTGTGACACAGGTTGTATACGATGTGCGCACAGTAACCAACGGCTTCTACATCGCAAATACGTCATGAAATTATCGCTCCAGCGCAGTGTATTGCAACGTGTGACCGCAGTATACGACGCTGGAGCGATAAATATACGACGCTGCAACGTCACGAATCGTGCCGTCGTAGCGATCAAAATTGCACTGTGTGACAGTACCCTTAATGTAGTTAAGGTTCAAAATAAGACATTAATGATCAACATGCACAGTTTATTACTTGCATAATGCTTTAGACATGGTTATGTATGGTAATTTTCCTTTTTTTGTAATTAATGGATAATGATGAATACAAACAAATGTGTGTATGTTTCATCCTGCATTCAATAAACGAATTTCAAAAAAAAAATTTAGTTGCTTGTTAAATAAATTAATGTTGATCAAATGTCATCTCTGATTTTTATATACTTTACGTACTTAGCGGACAAGGCCTCTATGTTGTACGGTGTCATGGCTATATGGGCGATGGACTATGGGATGGAGGTAGTGTCATAGGTATATGGGCGCTGGACAATGGGATGGAGAAGAATCAATCATTAAAAATTTTCTAAAAACAATACTTATTTGATTGAAAAATAACCACATTAAAGTAACAATTTTTTTTATTAACCAGAAATAAAAATTAATAATTTTTTGGTTCCCCCAAAAAATTACAATAAAAATTGAATATCGATCTTGAATTCGATTAATAGGGATCTTGACGTCTTCTAGCTTTTGGTATAGATCTTGCCATCTTTTATTGGTCGGTCAATGTTCTTCCATCCTTCTCTGCTGCTCAGGCTGCCCAACACCAGCACAGGAGTATTGCCAGTGCACAGCACCTTCTGGACTCATAAGTAGTCAGTAAAGGATTCTCTCACACGCACACCTGGGTTGGAGGGCCTTCCCAGACCCACGTTGACCACTGGATTAAATACTGGCTGCTGGTACTCCACATCTACGTCAGTGTTGTACTCACGAGCGTAGTTGTGGAGTACACAGCAAGCCTTAATCACAGTGTCAACGGTGTCAGTATCCAGCTGGATGGGTGTGTGAAAGATCCTCCACTGACTAGTCATGATTCCAAAGGTGCATTCCACATATCTGCGTGCACGACTCAGCCGATAATTAAAAATCCTTCGCCGGGCATTCAGTCCCCTTCGTGGGTATGGGCGCAGCAGGGTTGTCATTAAGGGAAACGCCTCATCCGATACCATCACAAAGGGTACTAGATGTGTGGAACCCGGCAAAGGTCTTGGGGCTGGGAGCATTCCGCCATCTTGAAGAATTTGCATCCCAATCTGTGACGTTCGCAACACCCGAGAATCCCCAGTACTACCATAGGCACCAACGTCAATGGCAACAAATTTGTAATGGGCATCAGCCACGGCCATCAGGACCACTGAAAAATACTTCTTATAATTAAAGAAGCGTGATCCTGATCGTGGTGGCTGCTGAACCCTTACATGTTTACCATCGACTGCACCTATGCAGTTTGGGAAATTGGCCACAGACTGAAAGCCTGCTGCAACCTGCAGCCAAGTCTCCTCGGTTGGGGAAGGCATCACTATGGGCTGCAACTTCTGCCAGATGACGGTACATGTGCACTTCACAATTTTAGAGATGGTGGATTTACCAACCCTAAATTGGAGGTGCTGGGATGTATAGCTCTCTCCTGTGGCCAAAAATCTGCAAAGAAACAAAAATGGATATTAGAAATGTCACACAAAAATATAATGAAACATGTCAGCTGTTATGGACACTATAATATGCATCCAGCAACTTTCATGTTTTATCTAAAGCATTCTATAATGCTGCCCTTAGCAACCCGGCACAACACAAAGGGTATCAATAAATAAACAGCCAGTCACATCAGATGGGACTTGCAGGTCCGTGTCCAGCCACTCCAATGTTTAGCTAACGATGACAGCCTCCTGCTTGCTTTAACGCACTAATCCGGCCTGTTGAGGGCAGAAGTAAGTCCTGCAGTGATCGAAGGCAAGGAAAGGAGAGAGGCCCAGCGCATGCTCATCTGCGCAATTAGCTCTATCCTCATCAGGACAATAAAGTACGTCTGCGCAGAAGATTGGTATCGCAAGAAGGGAGGCGCACGACCTGGACACAGCAAGATGGGATAACATTACACGATAGCACCCCACACACGGGTACGATCTATCTCCACTGACCCAGGGCCTTAATTATAGAATGCTGTAGATCAGGCATAAAATACAGTGGGCACATGTGCTAGCAAGCAAAAATGGTTACAGTTTCCTGGTGTGTTTTAAACATGATATATCCGGTACCGTAAAACAGTACCATAGATATCCATGTCCATGTGTGTGTGCGGCGCATGTGCTGAATCCTTCCCACACCACATGGATGGCTAGCAGGGATAAAAGTAATACAGTAAGCGCAGTTAGCGGCGGCAGGTGATGAAGACTAATTCCATTCTTCCCTGATGGCGCTGAAATCATGCAGAGCAGGGAAGAATGATGACAGCATCTTCATCACCTGCTGCCAGGGAACAGCGCTTCCTGTAGTACTTCTTCACCAGTGCAATGCGTGTCACACAGAGGACATTTATGTGTGTTCTCCATGTGCACGTGTGCGGGACACTTTGTTGAACATGCAAATGTAACAAAAGGGCATGTCAGCATGTTTTGCCCGCAGTCATACGGCAGACGAAAACGCGCTGACATGTGCATAGATGACTGTGTCTAAGTTTGTCAGTGTCTCCGGGACATGTGAAAACTTTCATCACACATACCGGACACACTGACATGTGAAAGAGCCCTAATGACATTCAACCCAAAAATTAGTTACTTACCGCAAGGTGATGAACAGCCTTTCCTCAGCAGAGATGGCCTTCCTCATAAAAGTGTCATGCAGCGTGAGATGGGGCGAAACTATTGCCAGAAGTCGGTCAAACGCCGGGATGGGTAGACGGCAGAATGATATGAACTTTTCCGGGTATCTGAAAATGAAAAAAGAAAACAAATGGTTACATAACATATCATAACATTTATGGAAAAAAATAATTTATCTTTTCATGTATTTTAACTTACTTCCTCAAATCATTGTAAAGGACATAAAAGTGGCCCTTTTGTGCACGTTTGGCGACAAGCGGGTGCACCCAGAGTCTTTTCCGTTGACGTCTTCTCTCCTGCTGCTGCCTCTAAAATAAAAACAAATATATATATTTTTTAGAACAGAACAGTGTGAAAAAAAAAAGAAAAAGAAAGATATGTGGGTAAAGCGCTGCGGAATATGTTTAGTGCTACCAAAAAAAAAAAAAAAAAAAAAACGTTTTAGCTTACCTGCTGTCTATGATTATTCAATATTCGCAGCAGCAACCCCAGAATAAGTATACGGTGTGGCCTGCGGAACTGTATCTGTGGCATGCTGTGGTTGCTTCCACTCATTTTGATGTTTTCACAACATGGAGGATGAAAAAAGAAGGGGTTGGACAAGGAAATGACATCATTTTTTTTTTTTGTTGTTACTGAAGTTTGTCAAGTTTCAAAAGCTTTATGTAAAAAACGCAGACAATCTGCAGAAAAAAACGCACTGAAAACCGCACTAAAAACGCACCTGCGTTTTCTGCCAAGAGCTGCGGATTTAGTGCAGAAAAATCCGCAGGGAAATCTGCAAAGTGTGCACATAGCCTTAAGGTGTCCAATCAGTCCTTGAAAAGAGAGGCCAGGTCAGAGGTCAAGGCTTTATAGCATGAGGTGGCCTGCAAATAGCTCTTTGCTTCCTTGATATATATGATATATAAGGAGTTAGGCCATAACACAATATTACCTCCTTTGTCCGCTTCCTGAATTAGGAAATCTTTGTTGTTTTGTAGTTCATTGAGGGCCTTCTTTTCCCCCATGCTGAGATTGTTCTGTCTCGTGTTGTCAAGTCTGAGGTTCTGGATGTAATTGCACACATTATAGAAGAAAATCTAGATCACCAGAAAAAGGGTAAAGGAGGGTGTGACCTGGGAAGCAAGTTTCCCTGTAAACCTTATTCTCATGCTGGGGTTCTAGTTTTCCTGTAATAGATCCACAAGATCACAGAATGCCTGCCTCTCATCATTAGGTAGCTGATCAATGAGGGAAGGTTGGTGATAGAGAAGTTTAATTTCTAATTGTCAACAGAACAGATACACATCCTTCACCAGAGTGAATTTGTCTAGTGTATTCATGAGGGAGAAGGAAAGGCCATGCTGGAGCACAGATATTTTAGAGTCAAAAAGAACATAAAACGACAGGTTAATAATTTGTAAAGTATAAACCAAAGAACCAATAAGACAGTATCCTAGACAAACAACAAAACCATTACACAAGAATCCCTAAAATATAACTTTTAATGAAAAAGTCTTAAAAACATGTTCCAAGTTGTGGACAAGATAAATAATGTCAAAATAAAGGACAGAGAAGGTATAGAAAGGTATGTACAGTTTATCCTAATACACCCTGCAGGTCCACTATACTGACTCCTGCCTGTCAGTGGAGGTTGTCACTTTAAGTTTCTGCGGTAGGCTCCCCCACTCCTCGACGGCTCACCCTTCTATCCCTAAAAGTCCCTACAATCGCAAAAATATGTACCAATATACCCCATTGCCCGTGTAGAAGAACAAAAAATTTGCAAAAAGAAATTAAAAAAATGAAAAAACAGAAAAAAAATGTGGCTCCTTCTGTATCGCTTGGGTCCGAGGATAAATAATCATTTGAAGACACTTCATGTCTTGCACTGATGTCAGTTTGGTTTCTAGGCTCAGTTGTTATCGGACGTTTGTTGCCACGATGGGTCCATTTAAAGTCACATTTATTAGTGAAGTCAAGTTTGTCTCTCTGAAACGCCTGCTTTTTTTGCCATTGTTGATCTCCTTCTCAAATTTATCTATGATAGTGTTGAGCTGTTTAAAGGGAATGACTAAAGTGTCAACATCAAAAGTGGGAAGTTTAATGTCCTCCTTAAGTTTTCTCAAAAGAATTTGGTCGTGTGCGATCAACATATCCATAAGCACTAGTGAACATTTGATGAGGCCTGTTTCCCAAGTATATTGGAAGATCTCATCAGTCTTCCAAGCTGGTAAAATCTGTACCATTAGGTCCGTGGTATCAATCCCTTAACCTTAAGGTACCGTCACACTAAACGATATCGCTAGCGATCCGTGACGTTGCAGCGTCCTGGATAGCGATATCGTTGTGTTTGACACGCAGCAGCGATCAGGATCCTGCTGTGATATCGCTGGTCGTTGATTAAAGTTCAGAACTTTATTTGGTCGTCAGATCGCCGTGTATCGTTGTGTTTGACAGCAAAAGCAACGATACCAGCGATGTTTTACAATGGTAACCAGGGTAAATATCGGGTTACTAAGCGCAGGGCCGCGCTTAGTAACCCGATGTTTACCCTGGTTACCAGTGTAAAATGTAAAAAAACAAACAGTACATACTCACCTTCGCGTCCCCCGCCGTCCGCTTCCTGCACTGACTGAGCGCCGGCCGTAAAGTGAAAGCACAGCACAGCGGTGACGTCACCGCTCTGCTGCTAGGCCCGGCACTCAGTCAGTGCAGGAAGCGGACGCCGGGGGACGCGAAGGTGAGTATGTAGTGTTTGTTTTTTTACATTTTACACTGGTAACCAGGGTAAACATCGGGTTACTAAGCGCGGCCTTGCGCTTAGCAACCCGAGGTTTACCCTGGTTACCCAGGGACCTCGGCATCGTTGGTCGCTGGAGAGCGGTCTGTGTGACAGCTCTCCATCGACCAAACAGCGACGCTGCAGCGATCGGCATCGTTGTGTGTATCGCTGCAGCGTCGCTTAGTGTGACGGTACCTTTATACTCTAAACTTTTGATGTTCCACCAAACCTTTGTTAGAGTCTTGTGTAAATTGACGAGTTCTCTGGTCAACATGGAAAAACCTGTCTCGCCATCAGTAGTCTCAATCAGATTGCTACCTCCTGCTTCAAAAATCCCCTATGCCCTATGGCTCCAAGCCGTCTTCCTATCTAGAAGGTCCATTGCAAGAAGTTGCTGATGTGCCAAAACTCCAAGAAAATGAGGACAAAAAGTCTCAGACAAGGGGTAATTAAAAGACAGAAATGGAGGGCACCACCAATATTATGAGGACCACCCATAGCATGTCAAAAAATACCAATTAAATAAACGGAGAAAAAGAGGACATGCAAGAATACAGGGATCACATTGAATAAATAGCAAAAAATGTTTTTATTAGAACACACAAACTGTGAACATTAAAACATTAAAAACAAACTAAGCAAGATGATACTATGTTAAGGCTATGTCCTGCCACCCCTTTACCCCCCCAAAAAATGCATTAGTAGTGGGACAAAATGCACAACATCACAGCAAGCAACAGCAGCCAAAAACAAGTCTGTATAATATTGGAAAAAAATAATAGTTGTTCAAATGTTGTGACGTGTAAACAGCAAGCTACCACTGACTCCAGGAAAGATT
Organism: Ranitomeya variabilis; assembly: GCF_051348905.1. Classification (NCBI taxonomy): domain Eukaryota; kingdom Metazoa; phylum Chordata; class Amphibia; order Anura; family Dendrobatidae; genus Ranitomeya; species Ranitomeya variabilis. The sequence continues at coordinate 122,737,820 of NC_135236.1, read as the reverse complement.
TACAAGTTCACATAGAGCTGAAGTAGAGTATATCAAAGGATAAAACAATTCCCATGTGTGGGTAGGCCCAGGAAAAGACAAGGATCATGATATTACCTGTGTAACATAGAGAGCCAGTTGGTTAAAAAAGTAGCCCTGTGGGCCGAGAGATCCTATGGTAAGCGGTACAGAGTATTTGTAGATTACAAGGGAATAATCATGTAGTACATATAAACAGGTTGCCAGTTTCATTGGTTCAGATGTCGTAATTAGTGATGAGCGAATGTGCTTGGATGTAGCGTTATCCGAGTATGCTCGGGTGTTATCCGAGTATCATTGATGCTCGAGTAATATGTTTGTGAGTCCCCGCAGCTGCATGATTTGCAGCTGTTAGACAGCCGCAACACATGCTGGGATTGCCTGTTTGTTAGGGAATTGCCACGTGTTCAGGCCGCGAATCATGCTGCTGCGGGGACTCGCTCTTCACTAGTTGTGATATAATCCACGTATCTAAGCAGGTAGACATAAAGGGTCAGATCAATTGGAATCTCATATATGGAGCCTGTTATACTGTATCTATTGTCCCATTCCAGGATTTTGATAATCTGGACCAGGACCACATTAGATCCAGCAGTGTGTGTCTTTCTCCTATTACACAAAGATATATCCCTTTGACCAGTGTTTCCCAAACTCCAGTCCTCATGGCCCCAACTCATCATATTTTCAGGATTTCCTTATTATTGCACAGGTAATGGGATTATTAAAGGGAACCTGTCACCCCTCCCCAGGCTTTTGTAACTTAAAGAGCCACCTTGTGCAGCAGTAATGCTGCATTCTGACAAGGTGGCTCTTTTAGTTCTGGTCCCTGGCACTGCTTGAATAATCGTTTTTGCAATTTGTGCTCATATCGTGAAATCGCCACGGGGGCAGGTCTTTCCCCCTGAATCCTGACGCCTGCCCTGTAAGTTCGAAGGGCAGCGCAACTGCACATGCCCGAAAAAAAAAAATAACAGCCAGGTGCTGGGAACGCTAATGAAGGAAGAGGAGGCGGCGCCCAGCGCGCAGAGGCCATGAATGATGGCTGTGAGGTGTCTGGATTCGGAGGGAAAGACCTGCCCCCTGGCAATTTTACGGTATGAGCAACAAATTGCAAAAACGATTATTTCAGCAGTGCCAGGGACCCGAACTAAAAGAGCCACCTTGTCAGAATGCAGCATTACTGCTGCACAAGGTGGCTCTTTTAGTTACAAACGCCTGGGGGGGGTGACAGGTTCCCTTTAATGGGAACATGTCAGCAGGATTTTGCTAAGTAAAGTACAGGCATTGTCATGTTGGCGTTGTTACATTGATTAAAATGATGCCTGCTGTGAAGAAACCATTTTGTGGTATCTTTGTATGAAGTTTTCATTTAATGATATGCTTCAGGATGGGCCTATGAGAAGTTCTGTTCTTGGTGTTCTGGCCTCTTCATCATCATTCTGTGCTTAAATGTCAGGCCACTGAAACTACAATGCCCTGCCTCCTATTTCAAATACCGCACTTGTGAAGTCAGTGTAGTGGTCTTAAAAAAACCAAACAATTAGTCTCCAACAAAATGGCGCCACCTGCGGCGCATGCGTGTTAGCATCTATGCGCCGGCCACTGCGTACTAAGAACTAGTGCAGGAGCACGCACAAGAAGAGGCTGTCATCGCTTTCATATAGGAGCGCAGCGCACACAGGAGCACACACGATTGCTCCCAACGTATTTGGTATTACTAGTATTAAAATAATATGTTCAACCCCACTGTGCCAACAATTTATTAAAATATACAGTATAATGAAAATTAATTTTCTGGCTGTTTACGTCGTTAGATAGGGATAAGGTTAGATAGTGTATACACATTGGGATACTGAACATAGACCTAATGCAATCAAATGAGAAATGTGGTGATTCAGAATCCGTGTTGCCAAAGGTCCAAAGTATGATCAAAGATGAGATATGGATGCAGTTTATTTCATCTACGCGTTTCAAGGTTTTCAAACATCTTCTTCAGGACAAAACCCGAATTGTAAGTACACAGTGCCTTATGATATTGATGATTACAATAAATTGAAAGGAAAAAATCTTTTATGGGAGGAGTGCTTCTTTATATGTTAAATGAGGTAAAATGTATTTTATTGATTAAAAGATTCATTTTACCTGTCCCATAAGAATTCCTCTCTACTAGGGTCCACTAAACAGAAAATATTAATAATTATTTGAATAAAAAAGACAATACCACACAAGTTGGTGTTGTCCGTGTCACTTTAATAATTGTAAGATCTGTGATAGGTTTCAAAACGAGGAGATGCAAAAGTTTGGTTGTGATGGGACAATAGTACCAGAAATTGCTCCTTTCACTATGATTCCTACAAAGTCTGCACTTTTGTAGGGGATATTTTTTGGATGGGAATGTCAAGGACGAGGGGAATAAAATGTCACTCTGAAAGTCTCTGGACAGACTCATAGGCTGCCTCATGTGCCGTCAAGTCAAATAGAACACACTTGATAATTTTGTCTTGGAATTAGAGATAAGTGAGCGGTCCTTGCGATTTTTTATAGAAGACAAAGCTGTTGTAGGTAGCAGTCTGGACAAAGTAGATTGCTATCTTATTGGTTTTCCGCTTCACCAGATATAGTTGAAGCACCTTGTCTGACAGGTCTACATCTGCCATAAGTTTACTGTAGACTGTTACACAGACCAGTTTTTGTTTGTCCCTGATGGTGTACGTGAAATCAGACACCGCGGTCTTCTGGCCCCTGTCTGTCGCAGACCCATGACAGACAAACACCCTAGCCATTTTTTTAAGTTTTGGGAAAAAAAATGAACATAAAATTAGCTAAGATGAGGGGTCTGATTAGGAGATTAGGGAGCACAGGGAAGGATTTATAATTGAAATGGAACTTTTATTTCACTTTCACTGACAGGACAGCACTTGAATGTTGTGTTTCTCTCCTTTCTCCTGGACCAACTACAGGGAGAGAAGAGACACACGGCCTAAGTGCGGTTCTGTTTTATAATCATGGTAACACAAGCCCCATTACAAAAACCCCAATAAAGACACGTGACACAAGAAATATATGTTGGAAGAAATTGGCCGTGGCGTTTATTTTGAGTTACATGTACAAATTATATTTTAATCCGATAATCAAGAATAAAACCAATTGAATAAATAAATATACTACTCCATCTCATTACCAAATCCACCCGAATTCAACGGGCGATTCTCCCACAAATAAACGACACGACATTTGTAAACAGTAAAAAACATAACTTAAGGGAGGGAGGGTGGGGTCTTCAATCTTCATCAGATGACTGAGAGACAGCTGATGAAACAGCTGATTATATAGAGGAAATTCTTCCCGCACTTTCCGTTTAAACCAATCAAAACCTCCAAAAAGTGCGGGAATAAAACCAGCCAAAACCAGATAGAACCTGCTCGCGCAATAGCGCAGCTTACTGAATAAGTTTACCCTTTCACCAAAAAACCTCAAACACCTCATAAAGAACATATTAAGATAGATACCAGAAAGGTGGAGAAAAAGGATGGGAAATGCGGGGAGAGGCTGGCTGTGTTATCATGCGACCCCCTTTGTATACTTCAATGGGGGGCGTCCATGGTAACACAAGCCCCATTATAAAAACCCCAATAAAGACACGTGACACAAGAAATATATGTTGGAGGAAATTGGCTGTGGCGTTTATTTTGAGTTACATGTAAAAATTATATTTTAATCTGATAATCAAGAATAAAACCAATTGAATAAATAAATATACTACTCCATCTCATTACCAAATCAACCCCGAATTCAACGGGCGATTCTCCCATACGCCTCGCCTTAGCAAGGTGAAGCCCCCCCAAAACGCCAAAGCCAATCCTCAATAATGGTCTGAAAATCTAAATTCAGAATATCCAGGCCCACATCTGATAAGTGGACCAAATCCCCCCTATACATTCCCGGGATAACTTCCTCCAGATCTGAGTGCCTGAAAGAAAAACTTTCGGTTAATGACATAAATTTTTCCATATTCCTGTTGACTCTTTTATGAATCTTCTCAAGAAAAACCATATTGCTACTAAACCATAAAAACCTTGGAATAATTTCTGAAAATACTAAAGTAGTAAAAAATTCCGTTTTCAAAATGGAGATATCCCTCCTCATCAAAGCAATCAAATTAAGGGTGCTAATTTTCCCTACATCGTTTCCACCCAAATGAAAAATTACTAAGTTCGGGCTAGGCCATATTTTCTTCAATCTTCGCATGTCGTCTATCAAATTCTTCCATCTCATTCCACGCCTGCTAAACCAAAAAACTTGAAGAAAAGAGGTATTAAAAGAAAGATTCTCTGTATACGATCTCACATTCGCCCTTTTCTCAGCCCAAAAGACATTAGAATGCCTGATAATCCATACTGATAATAAACCTAAAAAAATTAACCATATGTTAAGAAGTATACAAATCAGGGCGGACATACAGTTTAAACCTATTGGAATCCCATCTGCCGATACTTTTTATCTTGCTATCCTGAAAACCCAATCTAGCAGCTTCCGTTGCAGCACCAATACGAAAAGAGTGGGATGATATTTTTTGGTCTGGTAAATTCAACACTTTTAGGCATTTCTTGAGAATAAAATTGAATTGAAAAATCGTGGCAGGGTCCCCTTTAAGATGAATAAAAAATGGGCCATTAACCTTGGGCCTTAATAGAACCCATTTTCTAGTATTGAAAACGGGACATATAACCTTATCCGAAATAGAATTCAGACGTAAGGAAGAGCCTCTACCCATCTGGTCTGTTTTAGATTTTTTAATAACACGACATGAGAATCAAAGAGTTTAACATCCTCTAAAAACAGACCAGAAGGAAAAGACTTCCTTTGAGAAGCAACTTCGCTTACCCGTAAAGCCGCAAAAAAAGCTAGACAAAAAGCTGTGGAAAAAAGGCAAGATTCAAAATCGTTAATAGAAAGCGATGAAAGACATGAACAAAGGTCCTTGAGTAAATGAAAAGAAATAGGATGACGGTCGTCGGGTTTAAAGTGAGCCTTTTTAAAACCCTTTAAAAACTGCCGGACATGAAATATATCCGACATTGGCCTTACGCCTAACATTTTAAGGAAAAATGAAACTCCCGCTACGTTTTTTGATAAGGCAGAAAAAGATAAACCTTTTATCGCTAGATGCTCCAAAAAACTAAGGGCCATTCCCACACTACAGTTGTCCTGGGGGTGATTCTTAACCGAACAAAAATTGATCCAAAGCTTCCATGCCGCCGAATAATCGGCCCATGTTCTATCCGCCAAGGATTTAGCAATAAAATGGGAAATTAATTCTGAATCACATTCCAGATCCATTGCGGGCAGAAAGCTCTGTTTTCTTCTATTTTCAAGGACTCCCTCTTGATTAAAAAGAGCTGGCGGTGACAAACAGATGCAGCATTACTATTGCTCACATTAGAAGAAAAAGAAGCCTTTATCCAAGTATTAAAGTCCAAACAAAGAAAAACAATATGTCTGATGATCCGAGCAGCCCATTTATTTTTTGATGAAAGGGTATTTACTGCAAAAACTAAACCCTGATTATTAGAGGAAAACAAAATTCGTTTATCCCTGAGAAAGGCACCCCAGAGCTGCAAGCATAAAAATATAGCGAATAAATCTAGAACAGTCTGGTTATTTACAACCTTGTCTTGATGCCAAAAGGACGGCCATGACTCGGAAGCCCAAAAAGAACCAAGTGATACACCAAAACCGAATTCTCTGTCAGAGTAAAAATATAAACGCAGATCCTCTGATGCTATGAATGAAGTCTGCCACATTGTTCTACCATTAAAACTAGACAGAAACTTTAACCAGACCTTTAACCCCTTCCCGACATGTGACGGAATAGTACGTCACATGTCGGGATCCCCGCTTTGATGTGCGCTCCGGCGGTGAGCGCACATCAAAGTCGCGACATGTCAGCTGTTTTTTACAGCTGACATGTGCGCGCAATAGCGGCGGGTGAAATCGCGATCACCGGCCGCTATTAACTAGTTAAATGCCGCTGTGAAACGCAGACAGCGGCATTTAACTACCGCATCCGGCCGTGCGGCCGGATATGAGCGCATCGCCGACCCCCGTCACATGATCGGGGGTCGGCGATGCTTGTACTTTGTAACCATAGAGGTCCTGGAGACCTCTATGGTTACTGATCGCCGGTGGCTGTGAGCGCCCCCCTGTGGTCGGCGCTCACAGCACACCTGCATTTTAGCTACATAACAGCGATCTGATGATCGCTGTTATGTAGCAGAGCCGATCGGGCTGTGCCTGCTTCTAGCCTCCCATGGAGGCTATAGAAGCATGGTAAAAGTTAAAAAAAAAAGTAAAAAAAAATGTGAAAAAAATAAAAAAAATATAAAAGTTTAAATCACCCCCCTTTCGCCCCAATCAAAATAAATCAATAAAAAAAACCCCCAACCTACACTTATTTGGTATCGCCGCGTTCAGAATCGCCCGATCTATCAAAAAAAAAAAGCATTAACCTGATCGCTAAACGGCGTAATGAGAAAAAAAATCGAAACGCCAGATTTACGTTTTTTTGGTCGCCACGACATTGCATTAAAATGCAATAACGGGCGATCAAAAGAACGTATCTGCACCAAAATGCTATCATTAAAAACGCCAGCTCGGCACGCAAAAAATAAGCCCTCACCTGACCCCAGATCATGAAAAATGGAGACGCTACGAGTATCGGAAAATGGCGCAATTTTGTTTTGTTTTGTTTTTTGCAAAGTTTGGAATTTTTTTTCACCACTTAGGTGAAAAATAACCTAGTCATGTTAGGTGTCTATGAACTCGTACTGACCTGGAGAATCATAATGGCAGGTCAGTTTTAGCATTTAGTGAACTTAGCAAAATAGGCAAGCAAAAAACAAGTGTGGGATTGCACTTTTTTTGCAATTTCACTGCACTTGGAATTTTTTTCCCGTTTTCTAGTACACGACATGGTAAAACCAATGATGTCGTTCAAAAGTACAACTCGTCCCGCAAAAAATAAGCCCTCACATGGCCAAATTGACGGAAAAATAAAAAAGTTATGGCTCTGGGAAGGAGGGGAGCGAAAAACGGAAAAACCTCCGGGGGTGAAGGGGTTAAATCGTCTTTTAGTGCCTTCCCCAAACGTATATGGGACTGAGGGGAAGAATAGCCAATGGTAGATTCGTATAGTCTTCTAGAAAACACCCTGCCTATGGGAATAATTCTTAACGCAAAATTTAAAAGTCGTAATAAAGGCTGCATTTCTTCTTTCAGCGTAACCTTTTTTAAAATCAAACAACGAGAAATAGCAGCTTGTAATTTAGACAATTTCTCGTGAGGTAACGAACAACACATACTTTGAGAATCTATTAGAATACCCAAGAACTCAAGAGAGGTACAAGGAGCTACCGTTTTGTCATTGGCAATAGGAACGCCAAAGTGATTACACACTTCCAAAAATTTAACCAACATAGACTGACAAATACCAGAATCTTCTGGCCCAATAAACAAAAAATCATCTAAGTAGTGTAACATACCACCACCTAAAAACTCAAACTCAACTACCCATTGAAGAAACGTAGAAAAAGACTCAAAATAAAAACATGAAAGGGAAAAACCCATTGGGAGACATTTATCAAAAAAGAATCTATTCTGAAAAGAAAAACCGAGGGAATTAAACCCATCTGGTTTAACAGGTAAAATCCTAAAAGCTGACTTTATATCTGATTTCGCCATAAGGGCATTGCGACCAAATTTATGTAATAAGTCTAACGCAACATCGAAAGAAGTATAATGAACTGAACAATTATAATTCACCACATCATCATTCAACGACGCACCCTTAGGGTACGATAAATGATGAATAAGTCTAAAAGACCCGCTGTCCTTCTTAGGCACTACTCCTAGCGGAGAGATCCTAAAGTTCTCAAAGGGGGGGGAGGTATCAAAAGGACCAGACACCCTACCCAATTCTAATTCTGATTTAATTTTTTCTTCAACGATGTGAGGAAATTCAAGTGCCGATGGCAGATTAACCACAGACTTACAGCCAACGCCCGAAAATGGGGGTACAAAAAATCCTTTCAAAAACCCATTAAACAGTAGAGAACTAATCTCCTGATCTGGATAAATTTTTAGCCATGGGACCATTTTTTCCAGCATCACTGGAGTCGGTGCTTTTAGAAAAGGATTCTCTAATGTTCCCATGTTGGCTATTTTGCATTTGTTTTTTAAAGCATTTGGCCATTGGGTGAACGCCCCCACAGAAGGAGCATTCATGGCGAAACCTACAATTCTGGGCCCATTTACAGCTCGATTCGTTAAATGCGAAGCACACTCCCTTTTTAACCGTGGGGTTGGAAGTCTGTGTATGATGCGAAAACCTCTGAGGCAGCATGAGATTTATCCACAACCCAACATCCTTCGTACCCCACGATAAATTAGGAAACATTGATAATTTTTGCCTGAATGCCTCATCATAAAGCAACCAGGCCATACCCCCAAAATTACGGTACGCTTCAAGTATGGAGTCTAAATGCTGAAAGAGCCCAGAGCAAAGGTTAGGGAATTTTTCACTTAATACAGCAGAATAGATAGAGAAAGCCTGGACCCAGTTATTAAATGATTTAACTGGGATAGATTTCTTTTTATCATCCAAATCATCCTTTTTCTCAAATCTATTCTGCTGGTCCCTACCTGAAGGTAAAAGGGAGAATATGTCAATAAACGCTCTGCTCCATATTTGTTCCTTTACTGCAGAGCTCAAATGAAAACCCAGTGGAGACACCTCGCACGTAAGAGACTCTTTCAAAAGAATCTCCGGCATACCCGGCTTTAAAATAGCATTAAAGCTACCAGAATTAGTATCAATGAAAGAAGATCTGGGAGCAGGAGAAAAAACGCCGCTGCCCAGATAATCTTCCAAAGCCTTCCTTACTAAATCTTTTACACTAAAGGAATTTACAGACAGTGGAACATTTAGGCTCTCACCACTTCCGTGAAGCCTCCGGTCCTGCGCGATGGGGATGCCAGCACTCGAGCCCGCTCCTGCAGGCGAATGTGGTTGATGAGAAGGGCGCATCAAATCATGGCTGGGCGCTGAAGACGCAGTCGTCCAAGATGTGGCAGCAGCGGCAGCTGGAGAGCTTGGGATGAAGATCTCACCGCTACTAAGCTCCGCTGTGATCCACGATCCCTGGACCGCTGCAGCGCTTGTATGGCTGCAGCGCTTGTATGGCTGCAGCGCTTGTACGGCTGCAGCGGTTAGATGGCGCCTCTGTCGTTCTTGCTGACACAGGTACTCCTTCCGATTCTGCCATCTGCGACGCGCCGGATGTAGCCGCTGTATCCAGCGCTTGGAGATGAGATGTCAGCCGGCTCCTATGAAGATCTCGCGGCGGGCTCCGGGATGCGAACTCTGCTTCAGGAAAATGGCCGCCGCGATCTCCATCTGCGCACGCGCGGCATCCCGCGGCCATTTTCCTGAAGCCGCGGCCAGCAGAGCGCCGCTTCTGCGCACGCGCGGCCAAAGGAAGATGGCCGCCCCCACGATCACCAATGAAATAGTGCACATCGCGCTCTTTCCACTCCCCTGTGCAGTGGATTCGGGACCTTGGACATTCGCACACCACTACGCCACCAACGGAAAACTAAGCAAGATCTGGGGGAAGACACCACGCCCATCTGACCAGACCAGCCTGATTGACAGGCGAAAACAGCTACTTTGGTAACGTATTTTGGCAGCATAGGTGGGGAATCGGGGTCCACAAAATACACTGTTGTAATGCACAGCTCAGGCCCTATTTAACAGTATTTTTATCTCATACTGAAAAAACGAGGTGACAGGTGCCCTTTAAACCAATCAAAACCTCCAAAAAGTGCGGGAATAAAACCAGCCAAAACCAGATAGAACCTGCTCGCGCAATAGCGCAGCTTACTGAATAAGTTAACCCTTTCACCAAAAAACCTCAAACACCTCATAAAGAACATATTAAGATCAGTAGCGTAGCTACTGGGGGGGCAGAGGGGGCCATCGCCCCGGGCCCTGTCACATGAAGGGGCCCACTGGGAGCCAGGGCCACTTCTATGACGAGGCAGAACACAGCATAGGAGCAGAGCAGTATACTGTCTGCTCCCGTCTGACGGAGACTCTGCACGCTGCTAGCACAGTGGCGGCTGCAGTCTCCCTCCTGCAGTGAATGGTTTTGCCCGTCTGACCTGATCATGAAGCTTTTCCTGGCTGCAGTTTTTCTTCACTCTGTGCACGCTGGGATTGGCTCAGGCACGCTGGGTCCTAGTGCCCACACCTTGCATTACACTTAGACTTCCTGGTCCTGCCTGCAGTCAGTGCAAACTTCATCAGTAAGTGCTGGGGATGGAACTCATTAGGTTTATTAAATTCAGGTATGTCACTGTGAGACCGTTGGGGTATTGTGGGGGCTGAAAGTGAGTGAGGGGGGAACAGGGTACTGGGGGGTGAATGTAAGACCATTTGGGGGTTGTGAGGGCAGAATGTGGGTGAGGTGGGACAGGGCACTGAGGGGGTGGATGTGAGATGATGGGGGTATTGGGGCTGAAGTGGGGGAGGGGGGACAGGGCACTGGGGGCTGAATATTATAATGTTTAGTTATGATATTATATGTGCTCCATCATGTAATATTTGCTGTCTGGGGAGGCTGGAGATGGGGGGTAGGGGGCTTTTGATACGTACCACCTGGGTCTTTTATGTGAATTAGTATACGAAGCCCACATACAGTAACCAAGAGCTGCATCACATTTACAGCACCACTCCAGCATTATTTTTTATTTCATTGCTGGAGCGGTGCTGAAAATCCAAGTCCCTTACCTCCTGTCTGATACTCACCTTCTGGCGTTTTCATCTGTTTTTGTCTCCGCTCGGCTCCATCTCCTGCAGTTTGTGACCTGTCCGGGGCTCCAGTGTTTCATGGAGCAGCGCAGAGGTCACTAATCAATGTGAGTCTGTGGGAGCCTCGTTCTGGCCTCTTTCTCACTCTCAGGCTATGTGCACACGGTGTAGATTGGCCGCTGCGGATTTGCAGCAGTTTTCCATCTGGTTTACAGTGCCATGTAAACCTATGGAAAACCAAATCCGCAGTGCCCATGGTGCGGAAAATACTGCGCGGAAACTCTGCGTTGTATTTTCCGCAGCATGTCAATTCTTTTTGAGGATTCCGCAGCGTTTTACACCTGCTCCTGTATAGGATTCCGCAGGTGAAATCTGCAAAAAAAACACAGGAAATCCGCGGTAAATCCGCACACGAATCCGCAACAAGTGCACATAGGCTCAGTCTTACATTGAGCGCTTGTGACATAGCTTCTAACTTCTGGCCAGTCAGAAACTGCGCTCACAAGTTTGAGCCGCAGCACTGAAGCAGTGCCACAAAATACTGATTACGCCGGAGGATGAGTAAATGACCGGGGCATCCAAATCATGACAGGGAGCTGTGAGTCCATCATACTGTGTATATGGGAGCTGCGGGCCCATCATACTGTGTATAAGGGAGCTGCGGGCCCTGTTGTGAATTAGACTTTTTTGGCTCCCTCTTGTGGTCACTAGTGATATGACTCTGGGATTGTCTTTCCTCAGTTTGGCACCCACCTGGGTCGTTAGTCCAGGGGTGTTGCTATATAATCTTCCTGGATTCTCAGTCCTGTGCCTGGCATCGTTGTAATCAGTTCCTTTCTGTTTGCTCCTGTCTGCTGGTCCTGGATCTTGCAAAATTAAGCTAAGTCCTGCTTCCTTGTTTTTTGGTTATTTGCATAGCTCTTATTTTTTGTCCAGCTTGTACTAAATGTGATTCCTGATTTTGCTGGAAGCTCTAGGGGGCTGGTGTTCTCCCCCCGGGCCGTTAGACGGTTCGGGGGTTCTTGAATATCCAGCGTGGAAATTTTGATAGGGTTTTTGCTGACCGTATAAGTCATCTTACTATATTCTGCTATTAGTCAGTGGGCCTCTCTTTGCTAAATATCTAGTTCATTCTTACGTTTGTCTTTTCTCCTTACCTCACCGTTATTATTTGTTGGGGGCTTGTATCCAACTTTTGGGGTCTTTTCTCTGGAGGCAAGAAAGGTCTATATTTTCCCTTCTAGGGTTAGTTAGTTCTCCGGCTGGCACGAGACGTCTAGAACCAACGTAGGCACGTTCCCCGGCTGCTGCTATTTGTGGTGCTAGGATTAGATATACGGTCAGCCCAGTTACCACTGCCCTAAGAGCTGTTTTTTTTGTGTTTGCAGACTTGGTATGTACTTTTGAGACCCTCTGCCATTGGGGTCATAACAGTATGCCAGGCCAAGGTTGAATGTTTAATGCATTGCAGAAGTGGGATTACAAGAAAGGAAAGTCTGAGTTTTTTTTTTTTTCTTTCCTCTCTTTTTTCCTCCCCTTTACCTCTGAGTGGCTTGTGCTTGCTGCAGACATGAATGTCCAGACTTTGATTACAAGTGTGGATCAGCTTGCTGCTCGTGTGCAGGGCATACAAGATTTTGTTACCAGTAGTCCAATGTCTGAACCTAAAATACCTATTCCTGAACTGTTCTCTGGAGACCGATTTAAGTTTAGGAATTTCAGGAATAATTGTAAATTGTTTCTATCTCTGAGACCCCGTTCATCTGGAGACTCAGCTCAGCAAGTAAAAATTGTTATCTCTTTCTTACGGGGCGACCCTCAGGATTGGGCCTTCTCGCTAGCGCCAGGAGATCCGGCATTGGCAAATATTGATGCGTTTTTTCTGGCGCTCGGATTGCTTTACGAGGAACCCAATCTTGAAATTCAGGCAGAAAAAGCCTTGCTGGCTATTTCTCAGGGTCAGGATGAAGCTGAAGTGTATTGCCAAAAATTTCGGAAATGGTCCGTGCTTACTCAGTGGAATGAGTGTGCTCTGGCCGCAAATTTCAGAAATGGCCTTTCTGAAGCCATTAAGAATGTGATGGTGGGTTTCTCCATTCCTACAGGTCTGAATGATTCCATGGCGCTGGCTATTCAAATTGACCGGCGTTTGCGGGAGCGCAAAGCCGCGAATCCTCTGGTGGTGTTGTCTGAACAAACACCTGATTTAATGCAATGTAGAATTCAGACTAGAAATGAACGGAAAAATCATAGACGTCAGAATGGGTTGTGTTTTTACTGTGGTGATTCTACACATGTTATATCAGCATGCTCTAAACGCCTAACTAGGGTTGTTAGTCCTGTCGCCATTGGTAATTTACAACCTAAATTTATTTTGTCTGTGACTTTAATTTGCTCATTGTCCTCCTACCCTGTTATGGCGTTTGTGGATTCAGGTGCTGCCCTGAGTCTTATGGATCTGTCGTTTGCCAAGCGCTGTGGTTTTGTTCTTGAGCCGTTGGTAAATCCTATCCCTCTTAGAGGTATTGATGCTACGCCATTGGCGGAAAATAAACCGCAGTTTTGGACACAGGTAACCATGTGCATGACTCCTGAACATCGGGAGGTGATTCGTTTTCTTGTTCTGCATAAAATGCATGATTTGGTCGTTTTGGGTCTGCCATGGTTACAGACCCATAATCCAGTCTTGGATTGGAAGGCAATGTCTGTGTCAAGTTGGGGCTGTCAGGGAATTCATGGTGATTCCCCGCCGGTGTCTATTGCTTCCTCTACCCCTTGGAAGTTCCTGAGTATTTGTCTGATTACCAGGATGTATTCAGCGAGTCCAGGTCCAGTGCTCTTCCTCCTCATAGGGACTGTGACTGCGCTATAGATTTGATTCCAGGTAGTAAATTTCCTAAGGGAAGATTATTTAATCTGTCTGTACCTGAGCATACCGCAATGCGTTCGTATATCAAGGAATCTCTGGAGAAGGGGCATATCCGTCCATCCTCTTCCCCTCTTGGTGCGGGATTCTTTTTTGTGGCTAAGAAGGACGGATCTTTGAGACTTTGTATTGACTATCGGCTTCTGAATAAAATCACTGTTAAATTTCAGTATCCTTTGCCTCTGTTGTCGGACTTGTTTGCCCGGATTAAAGGTGCCAAGTGGTTCACCAAGATAGATCTTCGTGGTGTGTACAACCTTGTGCGCATTAAGCAAGGAGATGAATGGAAAACTGCATTTAATACGCCCGAAGGTCATTTTGAGTACTTGGTGATGCCTTTCGGGCTCTCTAATGCTCCTTCAGTGTTTCAGTCCTTTATGCATGATATTTTCCGGAAGTATCTGGATAAATTTATGATTGTTTATCTGGATGATATTCTGTTTTTTTCTGATGATTGGGACTCGCATGTAGAGCAGGTCAGGATGGTGTTTCAGGTTTTGCGTGAGAATGCTTTGTTTGTTAAGGGCTCAAAGTGTCTCTTTGGAGTACAGAAGGTTCCCTTTTTGGGTTTTATTTTTTCCCCTTCTGCGGTGGAGATGGACCCAGTCAAGGTCCGAGCTATTCATGATTGGACTCAACCCACGTCAGTTAAGAGTCTTCAGAAGTTCTTGGGTTTTGCTAACTTCTACCGTCGTTTTATCGCTAATTTTTCTAGCGTTGTTAAACCTTTGACGGATATGACCAAGAAAGGTTCTGATGTTGCTAACTGGGCTCCTGCAGCCGTGGAAGCTTTTCAAGAGTTGAAGCGCCGGTTTACTTCGGCACCTGTTTTGTGCCAGCCTGATGTCTCACTTCCCTTTCAGGTTGAAGTGGATGCTTCTGAGATTGGGGCAGGGGCCGTTTTGTCGCAGAGAGGCCCTGGTTGCTCTGTAATGAGACCATGTGCCTTTTTCTCTAGGAAGTTTTCGCCTGCTGAGCGGAATTATGATGTTGGCAATCGGGAGTTGTTAGCCATGAAGTGGGCATTTGAGGAGTGGCGTCATTGGCTCGAGGGTGCTAAGCATCGTGTGGTGGTCTTGACTGATCACAAAAATCTGATGTATCTCGAGTCTGCTAAACGCCTGAATCCTAGACAGGCCCGCTGGTCATTGTTTTTCTCCCGTTTTGACTTTGTGGTCTCGTATTTACCAAGTTCAAAGAATGTGAAGGCTGATGCTCTTTCAAGGAGCTTTGTGCCTGACTCTCCTGGAGTCGCAGAACCAGTTGGTATATTCAAAGAGGGAGTTATCCTGTCAGCCATTTCTCCGGATTTGCGACGTGTGTTGCAGAGATTTCAGGCTGGTAGACCTGACTCTTGTCCACCTGACAGACTGTTTGTTCCTGATAAGTGGACCAGCAGAGTCATTTCCGAGGTTCATTCCTCGGTGTTGGCAGGGCATCCGGGAATTTTTGGCACCAGAGATCTGGTGGCTAGGTCCTTTTGGTGGCCTTCGTTGTCACGGGATGTGCGGTCATTTGTGCAGTCCTGTGGGACTTGTGCTCGAGCTAAGCCTTGCTGTTCTCGTGCCAGCGGGTTGCTCTTGCCCTTGCCTGTCCCGAAGAGGCCTTGGACACACATTTCCATGGATTTCATTTCAGATCTTCCGGTGTCTCAGGGCATGTCTGTCATCTGGGTGGTATGTGATCGCTTTTCCAAGATGGTCCATTTGGTATCTTTGCCTAAGCTGCCTTCCTCTTCCGATCTGGTTCCTTTGTTCTTTCAGAATGTGGTTCGTTTACACGGCATTCCTGAGAATATTGTGTCTGACAGAGGATCCCAGTTTGTTTCCAGGTTCTGGCGATCCTTTTGTGCTAAGATGGGCATTGATTTGTCGTTTTCGTCTGCCTTTCATCCTCAGACTAATGGACAAACGGAGCGAACTAATCAGACTCTGGAGGCTTATTTGAGGTGTTTTGTTTCTGCAGATCAGGATGATTGGGTGTTGTGAATTTGGATTTTGGGCTCCCCCGGTGGCCACTGGTGGAATTGAACTTGTGTCATCATCTTTCCTGTTCACCTGTTCTCATCAGATCTGGGTGTCGCTATATAACCTGGCTTCTCTGTTAGTTGCTTGCCGGTCAACAATGTTATCAGAAGCCTCTCTGTGCTTGTTCCTGCTCCCAGACATCTACTAGATAAGTTGGACTTTCGTCCATGTTTTGTTTTTGCTTTTTGGTTCCAGTTCGCAGCTGCAGTTTCGTTACTGTGTCTGGAAAGCTCTTGTTGATCAGGAATTGCCACTCTGGTATTATGAGTTAATGCCAGAGTCCTAAAGTAATTTCTGGATGGTGTTTTGTTAGGGTTTTCTGCTGACCATGAAAGTGTTCTTTCTGTCTTCTGCTATCTAGAAAGCGGACCTCAAATTTGCTAAAACTATTTTCCTGCTGTGTTTGTTATTTCATCTAAAATCACCGCCAATATATGTGGGGGGCCTCTGTCTCCTTTTTGGGCATTTCTCTAGAGGTGAGCCAGGTCTTATATTTCCCTCTGCTAGCATTATTTAGTTCTCCGGCCGGCGCTGGGCATATAGGGATAAAAAGTAGGACATGCTACCTGGCTACTTCTAGTTGTGCGGTAGGTTTAGTTCATGGTCAGTACAGTTCCCATCTTCCAAGAGCTTGTTCCTAAATAGGCTTATGCTATGTTCTCTAGCCATGGAGATCATGACAGTTTGACCGGCCCACTAAAGGGTTAATTCCTTGGCTGAGAAAGGAGTGAAATAAGAAGTCTGCTGAGAGTTTTTTTTTTTTTTTTTTTTTTTTTGTGCTCTTAATTGGATCATTTGCTAGTCTGTCTATGCTGCAGTCTTTCTTTTTTTTCTCTCTCCTTCTAATCTTTGAATGGCTCTGTGTTCACCTGTTTATTATGGATCTTCAGAGTGTAACTGCAGGTTTGAATAATCTCACCACGAAAGTACAAAATTTGCAAGATTTTGTTGTTCATGCTCCGGTATCTGAACCGAGAATTCCTCTGCCGGAATTTTTCTCGGGGAATAGATCTGGTTTTCAGAATTTTAGAAATAATTGCAAGTTATTTTTGTCCCTGAAATCTCGTTCTGCCGGGGACCCTGCACAGCAGGTTCGGATTGTGATTTCTCTGCTCCGTGGCGACCCTCAAGACTGGGCTTTTTCATTGGCACCAGGGGATCCTGCGTTGCGCAATGTAGATGCGTTTTTTCTGGCCTTGGGGTTGCTTTATGACGAACCTCATTTGGAACTTCAGGCAGAAAAAATTTTGATGTCCCTATCTCAGGGGCAAGATGAAGCTGAAATTTACTGCCAGAGATTCCGTAAATGGTCTGTGCTTACTCAGTGGAATGAGTGTGCCTTGGCGGCTACTTTCAGAGAGGGTCTCTCTGATGCCATTAAGGATGTTATGGTGGGGTTCCCTGTGCCTGCGGGTCTGAATGAGTCCATGACAATGGCTATTCAGATCGATAGGCGTCTGCGGGAGCGCAAACCAGTGCACCATCTGGCGGTGTCCACTGAGAAGACGCCAGAAAGTATGCAGTGTGATAGAATTCTGTCCAGAAGCGAGCGGCAGAATTTTAGACGGAAAAATGGGTTGTGTTTCTATTGTGGGGATTCTACTCATGTTATATCAGCATGCTCTAAGCGTACTAAAAAGCTTGATAAGTCTGTTTCCATTGGCACTTTACAGTCTAAGTTTATTTTGTCTGTGACCCTGATTTGCTCTTTGTCATCTATTACCACGGACGCCTATATCGACTCTGGCGCCGCTTTGAGTCTTATGGATTGGTCCTTCGCCAATCGTTGTGGGTATGATTTAGAGCCTTTGGAGACTCTTATTCCTCTGAAGGGGATTGACTCCACCCCATTGGCTAATAATAAACCACAATACTGGACACAAGTAACTATGCGTATTAATCCGGATCACCAGGAGATTATTCGTTTTCTGGTGCTGTATAATCTACATGATGATTTGGTGCTAGGATTGCCATGGCTGCAGTCTCACAACCCAGTCCTTGACTGGAGAGCTATGTCTGTGTTGAGCTGGGGATGTAAGGGGACTCATGGGGACGTACCTTTGGTTTCCATTTCATCATCTATTCCCTCTGAAATCCCTGAGTTCCTGTCTGATTTTCGTGACGTCTTTGAAGAACCCAAGCTGGGTTCACTACCTCCGCACCGTGAGTGCGATTGTGCTATAGATTTAATTCCGGGTAGTAAATACCCAAAGGGTCGTTTATTTAATCTGTCTGTGCCTGAACATGCTGCTATGCGAGAATATATAAAGGAGTCCTTGGAAAAGGGACATATTCGTCCATCGTCATCTCCCTTAGGAGCCGGCTTTTTCTTTGTGTCAAAGAAAGACGGCTCTTTGAGACCATGTATTGATTATCGGCTTTTGAATAAAATCACGGTTAAATATCAATACCCATTGCCGTTGCTGACTGATTTGTTTGCTCGCATAAAGGGGGCCAAGTGGTTCTCTAAGATTGATCTCCGTGGGGCGTATAATTTGGTGCGGATCAGGCAGGGGGATGAGTGGAAAACCGCATTTAATACGCCCGAGGGCCACTTTGAGTATTTGGTGATGCCTTTTGGTCTTTCTAATGCCCCTTCAGTCTTCCAGTCCTTTATGCATGATATTTTCCGCGATTTTTTGGATAAATTTATGATAGTGTATCTGGATGATATTCTGATTTTTTCGGATGACTGGGACTCTCATGTCCAGCAAGTCAAGAGGGTTTTTCAGGTTTTGCGGTCTAATTCTCTGTGTGTCAAGGGTTCTAAGTGCGTTTTTGGGGTTCAGAGAATTTCCTTTTTGGGATATATTTTTTCTCCCTCTTCCATTGAGATGGATCCTGTCAAGGTTCAAGCTATTTGTGATTGGACGCAGCCCTCTTCTCTTAAAAGTCTTCAGAAATTTTTGGGCTTTGCCAACTTTTATCGTCGATTTATTGCTGGTTTTTCGGATGTCGTTAAGCCATTGACCGATTTGACTAGACAGGGTGCTGATGTTGCTAATTGGTCCCCTGATGCTGTGGAGGCTTTTCAGGAGCTTAAGCGCCGTTTTTCTTCTGCCCCTGTGTTGCGTCAGCCTGATGTGGCTCTTCCTTTTCAGGTTGAGGTCGACGCTTCTGAGATCGGAGCTGGGGCAGTGTTGTCGCAGAAAAGTTCTGACTGCTCCGTGATGAGGCCTTGTGCCTTCTTTTCCCGTAAATTTTCGCCCGCTGAGCGGAATTATGATGTTGGGAATCGGGAGCTTTTGGCCATGAAGTGGGCGTTTGAGGAGTGGCGCCATTGGCTTGAGGGGTCCAGACATCAGGTGGTGGTATTGACTGACCACAAAAATTTGATTTATCTTGAGACCGCCAGGCGCCTGAATCCTAGACAGGCGCGCTGGTCATTATTTTTTTCTCGGTTTAATTTTGTGGTGTCATACCTACCGGGTTCTAAGAATGTTAAGGCGGATGCCCTTTCTAGGAGTTTTGAGCCTGATTCACCCGGCAACTCTGAGCCCACAGGTATCCTTAAGGATGGAGTTATTTTGTCAGCCGTTTCTCCAGACCTGCGGCGGGCCTTGCAGGAGTTTCAGGCGGATAGACCGGATCGTTGTCCGCCTGATAGGCTGTTTGTTCCTGATGATTGGACCAGTAGAGTCATCTCTGAGGTGCATTCTTCTGCATTGGCAGGTCATCCTGGAATTTTCGGTACCAGGGATTTGGTGGCAAGATCCTTCTGGTGGCCTTCCCTGTCACGAGATGTGCGAGGCTTTGTGCAGTCTTGTGACGTTTGTGCTCGGGCCAAGCCTTGTTGTTCTCGGGCTAGTGGATTATTGTTGCCCTTGCCTATTCCTAAGAGGCCTTGGACGCACATCTCGATGGATTTTATTTCAGATCTGCCTGTTTCCCAGAAAATGTCTGTCATCTGGGTGGTGTGTGACCGTTTTTCTAAGATGGTCCATTTGGTTCCCCTGCCCAAATTGCCTTCTTCTTCCGAGTTGGTTCCCCTGTTTTTTCAAAATGTTGTTCGTTTGCATGGTATTCCTGAGAATATCGTTTCTGACAGAGGAACCCAATTTGTGTCTAGATTTTGGCGGGCATTCTGTGCTAGGATGGGCATAGATTTGTCTTTTTCGTCTGCTTTTCACCCTCAGACTAATGGCCAGACCGAGCGGACTAATCAGACCCTGGAGACATATCTGAGGTGTTTTGTGTCTGCTGACCAGGATGATTGGGTTGCTTTTTTGCCATTGGCGGAGTTCGCCCTCAATAATCGGGCCAGCTCTGCCACCTTGGTGTCCCCGTTTTTCTGTAATTCGGGGTTCCATCCTCGATTTTCCTCCGGTCAGGTGGAGTCCTCGGATTGTCCTGGAGTGGATGCGGTGGTGGAGAGATTGCATCATATTTGGGGGCAGGTGATGGACAATTTGAAGTTGTCCCAGGAGAAGACTCAGCTTTTTGCCAACCGTTACCGTCGTGTTGGTCCTCGGCTTTGTGTTGGAGATTTGGTGTGGTTGTCTTCTCGTTTTGTCCCTATGAGGGTCTCTTCTCCTAAGTTTAAGCCTCGGTTCATCGGTCCGTATAAAATATTGGAGATTCTTAACCCTGTTTCCTTCCGTTTAGACCTCCCTGCATCCTTTTCCATTCATAACGTTTTTCATCGGTCGTTATTGCGCAGGTATGAGGTACCTGTTGTGCCTTCCGTTGAGCCTCCTGCTCCGGTGTTGGTTGAGGGTGAGTTGGAGTACGTTGTGGAGAAAATCCTAGACTCCCGTGTTTCCAGACGGAGACTCCAGTATCTGGTCAAGTGGAAGGGATACGGCCAGGAGGATAATTCTTGGGTCACTGCATCTGATGTTCATGCCTCCGATCTGGTTCGTGCCTTTCATAGGGCCCATCCTGATCGCCCTGGTGGTTCTGGTGAGGGTTCGGTGCCCCCTCCTTGAGGGGGGGGTACTGTTGTGAATTTGGATTTTGGGCTCCCCCGGTGGCCACTGGTGGAATTGAACTTGTGTCATCATCTTTCCTGTTCACCTGTTCTCATCAGATCTGGGTGTCGCTATATAACCTGGCTTCTCTGTTAGTTGCTTGCCGGTCAACAATGTTATCAGAAGCCTCTCTGTGCTTGTTCCTGCTCCCAGACATCTACTAGATAAGTTGGACTTTCGTCCATGTTTTGTTTTTGCTTTTTGGTTCCAGTTCGCAGCTGCAGTTTCGTTACTGTGTCTGGAAAGCTCTTGTTGATCAGGAATTGCCACTCTGGTATTATGAGTTAATGCCAGAGTCCTAAAGTAATTTCTGGATGGTGTTTTGTTAGGGTTTTCTGCTGACCATGAAAGTGTTCTTTCTGTCTTCTGCTATCTAGAAAGCGGACCTCAAATTTGCTAAAACTATTTTCCTGCTGTGTTTGTTATTTCATCTAAAATCACCGCCAATATATGTGGGGGGCCTCTGTCTCCTTTTTGGGCATTTCTCTAGAGGTGAGCCAGGTCTTATATTTCCCTCTGCTAGCATTATTTAGTTCTCCGGCCGGCGCTGGGCATATAGGGATAAAAAGTAGGACATGCTACCTGGCTACTTCTAGTTGTGCGGTAGGTTTAGTTCATGGTCAGTACAGTTCCCATCTTCCAAGAGCTTGTTCCTAAATAGGCTTATGCTATGTTCTCTAGCCATGGAGATCATGACAATTGGGTGACCTTCTTGCCGTTGGCTGAGTTTGCCCTTAATAATCGGGCTAGTTCCGCTACTTTGGTTTCGCCATTTTTTTGCAACTCTGGTTTCCATCCTCGTTTTTCCTCGGGACATGTGGAGCCTTCTGACTGTCCTGGGGTAGATTCCGTGGTGGATAGGTTGCAGCAGATCTGGAATCATGTGGTGGACAACTTAAAGTTGTCACAGGAGACGGCTCAGCGTTTTGCCAACCGCCGCCGCGGTGTGGGTCCCCGACTTCGTGTTGGGGATTTGGTATGGCTGTCTTCTCGATTTGTTCCTATGAAGGTCTCCTCTCCTAAATTTAAGCCTCGCTTCATCGGTCCTTACAAGATATTGGAAATCCTTAATCCTGTGTCCTTTCGCTTGGATCTTCCGGTGTCGTTTGCCATTCACAACGTGTTCCATAGGTCTTTGTTGCGGCGGTACGTTGTACCTGTGGTTCCTTCTGTTGAGCCTCCTTCTCCGGTTTTGGTTGAGGGCGAGTTGGAGTACGTGGTGGAGAAGATCTTGGATTCTCGTCTCTCCAGGCGGAGGCTTCAGTATCTGGTCAAGTGGAAGGGCTATGGTCAGGAGGATAATTCCTGGGTGGTTGCCTCTGATGTGCATGCGGCCGATTTAGTTCGTGCCTTTCACGCTGCTCATCCTGATCGCCCTGGTGGTTTTGGTGAGGGTTCGGTGACCCCTCCTTAAAGGGGGGGTACTGTTGTGAATTAGACTTTTTTGGCTCCCTCTTGTGGTCACTAGTGATATGACTCTGGGATTGTCTTTCCTCAGTTTGGCACCCACCTGGGTCTTTAGTCCAGGGGTGTTGCTATATAATCTTCCTGGATTTTCAGTCCTGTGCCTGGCATCGTTGTAATCAGTTCCTTTCTGTTTGCTCCTGTCTGCTGGTCCTGGATCTTGCAAAATTAAGCTAAGTCCTGCTTCCTTGTTTTTTGGTTATTTGCATAGCTCTTATTTTTTGTCCAGGTTGTACTAAATGTGATTTCTGATTTTGCTGGAAGCTCTAGGGGGCTGGTGTTCTCCCCCCGGGCCGTTAGACGGTTCGGGGGTTCTTGAATATCCAGCGTGGAAATTTTGATAGGGTTTTTGCTGACCGTATAAGTCATCTTACTATATTCTGCTATTAGTCAGTGGGCCTCTCTTTGCTAAATATCTAGTTCATTCTTACGTTTGTCTTTTCTCCTTACCTCACCGTTATTATTTGTTGGGGGCTTGTATCCAACTTTTGGGGTCTTTTCTCTGGAGGCAAGAAAGGTCTATCTTTTCCCTTCTAGGGTTAGTTAGTTCTCCGGCTGGCGCGAGACGTCTAGAACCAACGTAGGCACGTTCCCCGGCTGCTGCTATTTGTGGTGCTAGGATTAGATATATGGTCAGCCCAGTTACCACTGCCCTAAGAGCTGTTTTTTTTGTGTTTGCAGACTTGGTATGTACTTTTGAGACCCTCTGCCATTGGGGTCATAACAGGGCCCATCATACTGTGTATACGGGAGCTGTAAGTCCATCATACTGTGTATACGGGAGCTGCTTGTCCATCAGACAGTGTATAAGGGAGCTGCTGGCCAATCATACTGTGTATAAGGGAGCTGCTGGCCCGTTACACTGTATAAGGGAGCTGCTGGCCCATCACACTGTGTATAAGGGAGCTGCTGGCCCATTACACTGTGTATAAGGGAGCTGCTGGCCCATTACACTGTGTATAAGGGAGCTGCTGGCCCATCACACTGTGTATAAGGGAGCTGCTGGCCCATCACACTGTGTATAAGGGAGCTGCGGGCCAATCACACTGTATAAGGGAGCTGTAAGTCCATCATACTGTGTATATGGGAGCTGTAAGTCCATCATACTGTGTATAAGGGAGCTGCAGGCCCATCATACTGTGTATAAGGAAGCTGCAAGCCCATCATACTGTGTATAAGGGAGCTGTAATTCCATCATACTGTGTATACGGGAGCTGTATGTCCATCATACTGTGTATAAGGGAGCTGCGGGCCAATCACACTGTGTATAAGGGAGCTGCAGGCCCATCATACTGTGTATAAGGGAGCTGCAAGCCCATCATACTGTGTATATGGGAGCTGTAAGTCCATCATACTGTGTATACGGGAGCTGCGGTTCCATCAGACAGTGTATAAGGGATCTGTGGGCCCATCACACTGTGTATAAGGGAGCTGCTGGCCCATCACACTGTATAAGGGAGCTGCAGGCCCATCATACTGTGTATAAGGGAGCTGCAAGCCCATCATACTGTGTATAAGGGAGCTGCGGGCCCATCATACTGTGTATAAGGGAGCTGCGGGCCAATCATACTGTGTATACGGGAGCTGCGGGCCCATCACACTGTGTATAAGGGAGCTGCTGGTCCATCACACTGTGTATAAGGGAGCTGCTGGTCCATCACACTGTGTATAAGGGAGCTGCAAGCCCATCATACTGTGTATAAGGGAGCTGTGCACACATCATACTGTGTATATGGGAGCTGCGGGCCCATCAAACTGTGTATAAGGGAGCTGCAACCCCATCATACTGTGTATAAGGGAGCTGCGGGCCAATCATACTGTGTATAAGGGAGCTGCGGGCCAATCACTGTGTATAAGGGAGCTGTGGGCCCATCATACTGTGTATAAGGGAGCTGCGGGCCAATCACTGTGTATAAGGAAGCTGTGCACACATCATACTGTGTATAAGGGAGCTGCAAGCCCATCATACTGTGTATAAGGGAGCTGCGGGCCAATCATACTGTGTATAAGGGAGCTGCAAGCCCATCATACTGTGTATAAGGGAGCTGTGCACACATCATACTGTGTATAAGGGAGCTGCGGGCCCATCATACTGTGTATAAGGGAGCTGCAAGCCCATCATACTGTGTATAAGGGAGCTGCAAGCCCATCATACTGTGTATACGGGAGCTGCAAGCCCATCATACTGTGTATAAGGGAGCTGCGGGCCCATCATACTGTGTGTAAGGGAGCTGTGCACACATCATACTGTGTATAAGGGAGCTGCGGGCCAATCATACTGTGTGTAAGGGAGCTGCGGGCCCATCATACTGTGTATAAGGAAGCTGCAAGCCCATCATACTGTGTATAAGGGAGCTGCGGGCCCATCATACTGTGTATAGGGAACTGTGAAGGCATATTGTGCATATGGAAGCTGTTGGCCCATTACACTGTATATAGGGGAGCTCTGGGAGGCATTATACTTTCTATAGTGGAGTTCTGTCAGCATTATACTGTGTATAGGGGAGCATTGGGCTCATACTGTGTAGAGGGGAGCAGTAGGATCATCATACTGTGTAAAGGGGAGCAGTGAGAACATCATACGGTGTATAGGGGAGCTGTGGGGGCCTTATACTGTGTATAGGGAAGCTTTAAGCTCACCATACTGTGTATAATGGAGCAGTACATGGGGGAACTTAGGGGACATTATTAAATGTTAAGTGGGCACTTAACCCCTTAAGCCCCGAGGGTGGTTTGCACGTTAATGACCGGGCCAATTTTTACAATTCTGACCACTGTCCCTTTATGAGGCTATAACTCTGGAACGCTTTGACGGATCTTGGCGATTCTGACATTGTTTTCTCGTGACATATTGTACTTCATGTTAGTGGTAAAATTTATTCGATATAACTTGCGTTTATTTGTGAAAAAAATGGAAATTTGGCGAAATTTTTGAAAATTTTGCAATTTTCCAACTTTGAATTTTTATGCCCTTAAATCACAGATATATGTCACGCAAAATACTTAATAAGTAACATTTCCCACATGTCTACTTTACATCAGTACAATTTTGGAACCAAAATTTTTTTTTGTGACGGAGTTATAAGGGTTAAAAGTTGACCAGCAATTTCTCATTTTTACAACACCATTTTTTTTTAGGGACCACATCTCATTTGAAGTCATTTTGAGGGGTCTATATGATAGAAAATACTCAAGTGTGACACCATTCTAAAAACTGCACCCCTCAAGGTGCTCAAAACCACATTCAAGAAGCTTATTAACCCTTCAGGTGTTTCACAGGAATTTTTGGAATGTTTAAATAAAAATGAACATTTAACTTTTTTTCACACAAAATTTATTTCAGCTCCAATTTGTTTTATTTTACCAAGGGTAACAGGAGAAAATGGACCCCCAAAGTTGTTGTACAATTTGTCCTGAGTACGCTGATACCCCATATGTGGGGGTAAACCACTGTTTGGGCGTATGGCAGAGCTCGTAAGGAAAGGAGCGCCATTTGACTTTTCAATGCAAAATTGACTGGAATTGAGATGGGACGCCATGTTGCTTTTGGAGAGCCCTTGCTGTGCCTAAAAACACTGAAACCCCCTACAAGTGACACCATTTTGGAAAGTAGACCCCCTAAGGAACTTATCTTGATGTGTGGTGAGCACTTTGACCCACCAAGTGCTTCACAGAAGTTTATAATGCAGAGCCGTAAAAATAAAAAATCATATTTTTTCACAAAAATGATCTTTTCGCCCCCAATTTTTTATTTTCCCAAGGGTAAGAGAAGAAATTGGACCCCAAAAATGTTGTGCAATTTGTCCTGAGTACGCTGATACCCCATATGTGGGTGTAAACCATTGTTTGGGCGCATGGCAGAGCTTGGAAGGGAAGGAGCGCCATTTGACTTTTCAATGCAAAATTGACTGGAATTGAGATGGGACGCCATGTTGCGTTTGGAGAGCCCCTGATGTGCCTAAACATTGAAACTCCCTACAAGTGACACCATTTTGGAAAGTAGACCCCCTAAGGAACTTATCTAGATGTGTGGTGAGCACTTTGACCCACCAAGTGCTTCACAGAAGTTTATAATGCAGAGCCGTAAAAATAAAAAATCATATTTTTTCACAAAAATGATCTTTTTGCCCCCAATTTTTTATTTTCCCAAGGGTAAGAGAAGAAATTGGACCCCAAAAAATGTTGTGCACTTTGTCCTGAGTACGCTGATACCCCATATGTGGGTGTAAACCATTGTTTGGGCGCATGGCAGAGCTTGGAAGGGAAGGAGCGCCATTTGACTTTTCAATGCAAAATTGACTGGAATTGAGATGGGACGCCATGTTGCGTTTGGAGAGCCCCTGATGTGCCTAAACATTGAAACCCCCCACAAGTGACACCATTTTGGAAAGTAGACCCCCTAAGGAACTTATCTAGATGTGTTTTGAGAGCTTTGAACCCCCAAGTGTTTCACTACAGATTATAACGCAGAACCGTGAAAATATATATATTTTTTTTTCTCAAAAATGATTTTTTAGCCCCCAGCTTTGTATTTTTACAAGGGTAACAGAATAAATTGGACCCCAAAATTTGTATTCCAATTTGTCCTGAGTACGCTGATACCCCATATGTGGGGGGGAACCACTGTTTGGGCGCATGACAGAGCTCGGAAGGGAAGGAGCGCCATTTGGAATGCAGTCTTAAATGGATTGGTCAGCAGCCGTCACGTTGCATTTGCAGAGCCCCTGATGTACCCAAACAGTACAAACCCCCCACAAGTGACCCCATATTGGAAACTAGACCTCCCAAGGAACTTATCTAGATGTGTTTTGAGAACTTTGAACCCCCAAGTGTTTCACTACAGTTTATAACGCAGAGCCGTGAAAATAAAACATCTTTTTTTTCCCACAAAAATGATTTTTAGCCCCCCCAATTTTTATTTTCCTAAGGATAACAAGAGAACTTGGACCCCAGAAGTTGTTGGTCAATTTGTCCCGAGTACGCTGATAACACATATATTGGGGTAAACCCCTTTTTGGGCGCACGGGAGAGCTCGGAAGGGAAGGAGCACTGTTTTACTTTTTCAACGCAGAATTGGCTGGAATTGAGATTGGACGCCATGTCGCGCTTGGAGAGCCCCTGATGTGCCTGGACAGTGGAAACTCCCCAATTCTACCTGAAACCCTAACCCAAACACACCCCTAACCATAATCCCAACGGTAACCCTAACCACACCCCTAGCCCTGACACACCCATAATTCTAATCCAAACCGTAAATGTAATCCAAACCCTAACTTTAGCCCCAACCCTAACTTTAGCCCCAACCCTAACTTTACCTCCAACCCTAGCCCTAACACTAAACGTGACTGAAATACGTGGCACTGAAATACGTGGCACTGAAATACGTGGCACTGAAATACGTGACACTGAAATACGTGATACGTGGCACTTAAATACGTGGCACTGAAACATGTGGCACTGAAACACGTGGCACTGAAATACGTGATACGTGGCACTGAAATACGTGGCACTGAAATACGTGGCACTGAAATATGTGGCACTGAAATACGTGGCACTGAAATGCGTGGCACTGAAATACGTGGCACTCAAATACGTGCAACTGAAATACGTGGTACTAAAATATGTGGCACTGAAATACGTGATACGTGGCACTGAAATACGTGATACGTGGCACTGAAATACGTGGCACTGAAACACGTGGCACTGAAATACGTGATACGTGGCACTGATACGTGGCACTGAAATACGTGGCACTGAAATACGTGGCACTGAAATGCGTGGCACTGAAATACGTGGCACTGAAATACGTGCAACTGAAATACGTGGTACTAAAATATGTGGCACTGAAATACGTGATATGTGGCACTGAAATACGTGATACGTGGCACTGAAATACGTGGCACTGAAACACGTGGCACTGAAATACGTGATACGTGGCACTGAAATACGTGGCACTGAAATACGTGGCACTGAAATACGTGGCACTGAAATACGTGGCACTTAAAGGGAACCTGTCACCACGTTTTTGGAAGATGGGATAAAAATAGCGTTAAATAGGGGCAGAGGTGGGCGTTACATTAGTGTGTGTGTTATGCGTTTATTACCCACCTAAGTTGCCGAAATAACTTTGCAAAGTCTCCGTTTTCGCCTGTCAATCAGGCTGGTCAGGTCACATGGGCGTGGTGTCTTCACCCAGATTTGGCGTAGTTTTCCGTTGGTGGCGTAGTGGTGTGCGCATGCCCAAAGTCCGGAATCCTCTTCCAGGGGATTTAAAATAGCGCGGTGTTCGTTATTGCATTGGTGATCGGTGGGCGCGGCCATCTTCCTTTGGCCGCGCGTGCGCAGAAGCGGCGCTCTGCTGGCCGCGGCTTCAGGAAAATGGCCGCGGGATGCCGCGCGTGCGCAGATGGATATCGCGGCGGCCATTTTCCTGAAGCCGCGGCCAGCAGAGCGCCGCTTCTGCGCACGCGCGGCCAAAGGAAGATGGCCGCGCCCACCGATCACCAATGCAATAACGAACACCGCGCTATTTTAAATCCCCTGGAAGAGGATTCCGGACTTTG
Source organism: Ranitomeya variabilis (assembly GCF_051348905.1). Lineage (NCBI taxonomy): Eukaryota > Metazoa > Chordata > Amphibia > Anura > Dendrobatidae > Ranitomeya > Ranitomeya variabilis. Next base: position 122,708,982 of record NC_135236.1, on the reverse strand, counting down.
GGCATGCGCACACCACTCCGCCACCAACGGAAAACTACGCCAAATCTGGGGGAAGACAACGCCCATGCGACCTGACCAGCCTGATTGACAGGCGAAAACGGAGACTTTGCAAAGTTATTTCGGCAACTTAGGTGGGTAATAAACGCATAACACACACACTAATGTAACGCCCACCTCTGCCCCTATTTAACGCTATTTTTATCCCATCTTCCAAAAACGTGGTGACAGGTTCCCTTTAAATACGTGGCACTTAAATACGTGGCACTTAAATACGTGGCACTATGACTGTCAGAAAATGTTCATTAAACGGTTAGGGGTGAGGTTAGGGTTAGGGTTTGGATCCCTTTATCACCTTGATGGTGGTGGGTGGCTTTTCAGTGTGTTTTCTGTTTTTTTTCGATAAAAACGCATGCGTTTTTAACGCAAACAAACGCATGTGCTTAAAAACGCAAGAAAATACTGCAGGTTGTATTTCTGAAAATGAACGCATGCAGAAAAAAAATGCATGCGTTTGAAAACGCGACCAAACGCGTACAAAAAAACGCATGCGTTTTCAATGTTAAATATAGGGAAAAAACGCATGCATTTTTTTGTGCAAAAAACGCTGCAGACAAAAACGCAAGTGTGAAACCAGCGACGCTTTTTATAGCAAAAAAGTTTTTGCGTCTCCACATTTTGAGACCTATAATTTTTCCACATTTTGCTCCACAGAGTCATGTGAGGTCTTGTTTTTTGCGGGACGAGTTGACGTTTTTATTGGTAACATTTTCGGACACGTGACCGTTTTTGATCGCTTTTTATTCCGATTTTTGTGAGGCAGAATGACCAAAAACCTGCTATTCATTAATTTCTTTTGGGAGAGGCGTTTATACCGTTCCGCGTTTGGTAAAATTGATAAAGCAGTTTTATTCGACGGGTCAGTACGATTACAGCGATACCTCATTTATATCATTTTTTTATGTTTTGGCGCTTTTATACGATAAAAACTATTTTATAGAAAAAATAATTATTTTGGTATCGCTTTATTCTCAGGACTATAACTTTTTTATTTTTTTGCTGATGATGCTGTATGGCGGCTTGTTTTTTGCGGGACAAGATGACGTTTTCAGCGGTACCATGGATATTTATATCAGTCTTTTTGATCGCGTGTTATTCCACTTTTTGTTCGGCGGTATGGTAATAAAGCGTTGTTTTTTGCCTCGTTTTTTTTTTTTCTTACGGCATTTACTGAAGGGGTTAACTAGTGGGGCAGTTTTATAGGTTGGGTCGTTACGGACGCGGCGATACTAAATTTGTGTACTTTTATTGTTTTGTTTTTTTTATTTAGATAAAGAAATTATGGGAATAATATATATTTTTTTTTTATTATTTATTTAGGAATTTTTTCCTTTTTTTTTTACACATGTGGAAAATTTTTTTTTTTACTTTTTTACTTTGTCTCAGGGGGGGACATCACAGATCGATGATCTGATAGTGTGCACAGCACTCTATCAGATCACCGATCTCACTGACAGGGCTGCAGGCTTACCAGCGTCTGCTCTGAGCAGGCACTCGGTAAGCCACCTCCTTCCCTGCAGGACCTGGATGCCGCGGCCATCTTGGATCCGGGACCTGCAGTCAGGAAGGAGGTAGGAGACCCTCGCAGCAACGCGATCACATTGCGTTGCTCCGGGGGTCTCAGGGAAGCCCGCAGGGAGCCCCCTCCCTGCGCGATGCTTCCCTATACCGCCGGTACACTGCGATCATGTTTGATCGCGGTGTGCCGGGGGTTAATGTGCCGGGGGCGGTCCATGACCGCTCCTGGCACATAGTGCCGGATGTCAGCTGCGATAGGCAGCTGACACCCGGCCGCGATCGGCCGCGCTCCCCCCGAGAGCGCGGCCGATCGCGTATGACGTACTATCCCGTCACCGGGAATTAAGTCCCAGGTCACCTTGACGGGATAGTACGTCATACGGGATTAAGGGGTTAAGCATCGTTGTTATAGGGTCACTCAGAGTATTGTGACCATCAAAGTTGCATATGGTCACAATATGGCGGTAAAGTCAATGTTCGTTTTTGTATATAGATTTATTTTCAATAACAGTAGGGTCATATTCTGAGGTTCCCCTATATTCACAATTAGAGTGCGCAACCGTAGCTGTAATCAAGGTTAGCTGGTTAGGGGCCCACTCAGATGTTTCGCCCCCCCTAAGTTGAAACCCTAGCTACGCCTCTGATTAAGATAGATACCAGAAAGGTGGAGAAAAAGGATGGGAAATGCGGGGAGAGGCTGTGTTATCATGCGACCCCCTTTGTATACTTCAAAGGGGGGCGTCCATTAGTGACTTTGTTCACTGTGATAGGATTTATCACATTAATCAAAGTATCAGGAACCAGATGCGCCTGCCATTCTGCTTCAGGGAGAAGAGGAGGTGGGTTGAGGGATGGTGACATTGGTACTGAGGTACCATGGGTGAATTGGGGGCACTATTTCTCTCATCCGACATATTAAATCATGTCAGAGGAGAGGGAAATTACTTGTAAAGGAAATTTGTCAGAAGATTTTTGACAGGCACAGATTCAAGGGATGTGTTACTTATTAGGCTATATGTTGTATTTTCAATACAACCAGTGTTTTATCAGAAGGCGATTAACAGGACTATATCTCACATTCAGACCAGTCCAGCTAATCTGTGTAACCCCGTCCGGGCCACTGATTGGCAGCCTGCTTACAGTGCACAGCGTACACAGGAAGCAGAAAATGTAGCTCTGTGTAAATATTTTGATGTCTTTTTTTACACATTATTTTATTAATTATATATTTATATATATTCACTGCACTGTCACTATATTTATTAATTAGGTGTATTCACGTTAATTATTTGATAATATATTTCACACATTATATATCTTTTATTTTTTATATTTTTTATATATTTATATTTTTTTATATATTTGAATATTTTTCTGTTCCCAATTCCTTGTCAAAATGTTTCTGTCACATGTCCTTTATCCATTTGTCTTTTTGTTCATTTGTTCTTCATATCCATCCATCTTATATTCTAGTGTTTATTCACATACGTGTATTTATTAATCAGCGCATCTGTTATTACCTTGGTGATTTGTGTGCGCTGGTGGTGCACATGCGTACATGCTCCATGTCCGCTCGCATCTCCTGTGGCGTCTGTATGATGGCTCCGTGCGCCGTGTCCCGCTCACGTGACACACTCACGTGACACATGTGGACGTGGCCACATTCGGTCATGTGCTCGCGGTGTCATCATGAGGCCTCGGGTTGATGTAATCGGTTTCTTGGATCGTCTGCGCATGCGCCGCTTCCACATGAGCGCACAGGTCATCTATTAGCCCCCTAATGATTGGGCAAATGCTCTATATAAACTCAATCTCCTGTTCTTGGTTAAACACACCCCCCGGAAGAAGGCTGGCGCCGAAACACGCTTAGCGATCTGACCGCACGGTTTTAGGTAAATAATGCCCCTGTGATTAATTGTACTTTTGTTTCATACATGCATCCCTTCTTTAGCAGCACCTTATATTAACTATCTTACAGCAGTGTATACACTTTGTTTATATTAGCACTCTGTGATATGATTATCATTGCACATTTAAGACTTAGTTTTTTTCACCTTGGTATTCTTTTTAGCACATTTTTTTGCATCACTTGGATTTTTTAGATTTACTTTGATGGCATTTAATATATTATATATTGCTGTCCTTTGTGCTTTATTTGAGTATGCATTTTTTATTAATCATATATTTTTAGTATATGGTACTATATTTTATTGGGCATAATCTCCTTTTAAAAACATGCGCCACTTTTGATTCAGCTGTTATTTATATATTTATTTTATTTGTTATTCTAATAAACTTCATTAATACTATTTATACTTGTCTTTGCACAACTTTTTTTTATATGATCTTAATTTATTATTGTGCTTGAAGTACATTTTTCTATACAATTTCTTCCGTTTCTGGTAATGGTCTGAATTAGTGGATCACATGATGTAACTGGTAAATTTATTTTCATTACCATCAATGAAATGTGGCTCTCCGACACCAACAGCATCCATGCAGCCCCACAGAAGGACACTGCCACTGTCATGTTTCATTGTAGGCACCATACATTTTACAAATTCAGTTTTCTAAGTGCATGGTGCACACCAAGATATAAAGAACCACTCCAAGCTATTTTTTCTGAATACATCCTAAATATCCTAGTAATGTATTGTAAGTACATAAAAATAGTAAGCAATCGACAGTCTTATCTCTTGTTCACTTCTCCCCTTCATTGGCCCAATACTCATGTATGCGTGATTAGGCCGAGCATGCATGTGCTTTCCATGGGAGAATAATCAGCCTCTCCCACCTAAATCAGAAGTTTCAGATAAATTTGCTTTAATGTGAATGGGCACAAAAGAGATTAATTTAATTTTTTTACCTTATTTTATATTTCTTTCCTTCATCTTTGTATGTATGACCTCAGTGGCATGCAGCCATTGGCGGCAGGCTGCAAGACCACTGTGGGGCCCATGTACATGGGGGAGCCTAGTGCTGAATTGCTCAATCCCTCCTATACGTATATATCTGCAGCACGAGTTAGGATGATTTATAAGGAGGAAACTCTCATGCTGAGCCCACTTAATACCCAGTGGTGCCAGCGTTTTACACAGCCAACACCCACCCGTAACTGCTTCAATTCAAGCTAGCTATGATTGTAGCAGTTTAACCACTTAGATTCCATTGTGATCAGCAACCATGTTATCTAAGATGTTAGACAGGAGCCCACTGTCATCTCCACAAGGTTGCTTAATAGCATCTGGGGCCAATGGAACGTCCCAATTCAGGGATTTCTATGCACATCCCTATATGACCTTATTATTTTCCTGTGGGTTAAACAGTTGGACTAACCTGACCTGTGCCCTCACAGCATTCCTCTCTGCATATCATAAGTATCCACCCTCATGCAAACCTTTTTCTAAAATCTTATTTATCTGTTTTTTTTTATAAAAGTGTTTATTTTGAATCATGATAAAACAGGTCATGTTTTATTATGATTCAAAATAAACGCTTTTAGAAAAAAAAACAGATAAATTAGATTTTCAAAAACTTCTATTCACTTAACTGGTTTGCGGCAGTGGTCACCCAATGGCCTCTGCTGGAAGCAGAAGATTGGAGATAAGAGGAGGACACTGGTTGTAGTACCAAGGAGCATCCGGGGTCTGGTAGGTAAGTTTGTGTTTCGTTTTATTTCAGGACTACCATGAGAAACAGTGGCTGAGGTTTAGGGAATAATGCACACACTAATATAAAATCTAAAAATGATTATTATTCCTAGGTGTCTAATATTGGTACAATGTGTACATGTCATTTTTTTTCCAGGAGTGTATGTGTGTATATAGAGAACATATAACAGATTGGACAGTCGGCCATAATGACCATGCGTTGTTGCTCTCACAGGGGAACGACATAGAATTGTGAGGTTATACAATCTCTGCACATGGTGACATCAGCGCCAATTTCATAGTTGCTGCATTTGCGGACACTCCACTTTGGTCTTGGAAGCACAAGCTAGTTTGTTTTGTACGTCTAGTATTTACTTCCACAGCTTATTATTGTTATTTGGGCACAACAACATTTGTGCCATCAGAGAATGTAGTTCTTTTACATTTCACGATTTCAGCGAAATGAAACTAAGCCTTGACTTCCCGAGAGCTTCATCAGCTAAATGCTGACAACGAGACATGACTGAGCTGACCAGAAAATCAAGGTAAGTGAGAGAATATTCTGCCTTACAGGAGCTATTCTGAGAGTTTTCCTTCGCTAAGATGTTTCAGGACACACAGTGCATAGTCCACCTTCCATTCATTTTCAATTGGGGTCGATCAGGGACAGTTTTAGAGAAAATGGGGCCTTGAGCAAAAGCTAAAAGTGAAGCCCCAAATGCTAACATATTTGCACCCAGCTTTGCAATGTCTGCAGAGAAGGGATACTGAGCAGGTTTATGTAGTCCAGAGATGAAGCAATATTTCCTTCTCTCCTTAAACCCCAAATCAACAGCTGGTTCTATCCCTTTGGCCCAAAAGTGTTTTTTTTATTCATCATAATTATAGTAATCTTTTTCTTTATAGGTCAGGCCATAATCCTCAACCATCGATTAAGATCTTCAACAAGGGATCAAAGAAGGCTAATTACCAATGATGTATATCATACAGGCCCCACTGCAGTAACTGAAAGAGGAAGATGGGCCAGAGCTGCTGTGCGGCAGAGAGGACAACAGAACAGGAAAAGAAGCCTCTCATCACTAAGACCTGTAGCTGCAGAGCCCTCCAGACTCAGAGAGGTTCCAGCTCCCAAGCCTATCTGCTGTTTAGCCACTCCAAGCAAACTGTCTGTTTAGCTGCATCATTCATCTGCAGGGAATGGGAGTGAATCCACCCTCCCCCACAGATGTGTCCACGATCACCACATGCACAATATAACCTGCTTAATGTTCTGCATCAAAGGCAAGCACTGTGAACTAGTAACTACCCAACAAGAAATATAAAATCTCAGGAGGAGTCAGAATCGTGTGCCATCTTCATTATGAATATTGGAGAGGAAGTCCTAGTTCTACCATACAATCATTGCCACCATCACAGTTTGGCTCCGATCCAACCCTCGCTGCCCCTATACCGTAATCACTGTTTTCTTTGAAGCCTCAGAGGAACATCTTAAAGGTTCAAGGAAGAAGTTAAGATTATGGCAGTGATACTGGAAGAGACCATCATTCCATTCAGCAGCTAATCACAACATTGTTGACACCACTGCACTTTTGGACTCCATTGACTGATTATTCTGAGGGCTTACCTGTTGGGGTGGATTCACTAAGGCGCAGGCCAATGGTGAGCACAAGGACTGAAGGCGATGGCACGTGGTACAGGCACGGATGTCGCCATACATTACATCTGCTAGCAAAATATTCATGAAATAATAATAATAAATATAACTTGGTACGGTGCCGGTGTATGTTGGACTGTAAAGCTATGTGCACACAATGTCATATACAGGCAGATTCTGCCTGAAACCATCTGTAAAAGAGCTCGATGATCATCAAATAGAATGAACATATGCACTGCAAAATCACAATGACTTGCTGAATACCGTATATGTTCGTCTTTTTTCACTTCTTTCAACTGCTTCAGACTTCAACAGCATTGAAGAGGCCAAAGAAGTGACCAGTCCATTCTTCGAGCGGAGCCAATGTCTTATGTATAAAAGTAAAGAAAAAGGACATTGACAGCAATGCCGCCGCATAAGCGACAAGAAAGTCAGCAAAAAAGATGCTTCAGGAAAAAACACAGCCAGTGTTTTCTTGAAGCATCATCTGCTTCAAACACAGTGAGGATTGGTTGGCTTCTAAAAAATGTTGCATCATGAGTCACACAGCAAGCCCCACTTTTTTGTACAATTTATTTTGAGTGCTGCTTGCCTCTTCTACACTTTATATAGTGTCCCTCAGGTCGATGTGCAGGGGTTTGCACCCAATATTTCACGGTACAGCTGTTACTGTCTTTTCTATATACTGTAGTTATCTTACTGTCACTGCCATATGCCTGTTATGAGCTGGCCGACGTCAGCTGCTGGCTTCTGATTGGCCTTCATTGTGTATTGTAATGTAGGGAGCCGGTAGGTCTCGGACACACATTCAGCTGAAATAGGCGCTGGCAATGGAAGGTCCCCTTTCTGCACAGGCCCAATCATGGTCAAACACTCTGCAATCGTTATGCCCTTGGCTCCACTCTATTTCCTCTCTGTAATGTACTGTGACCACCAAGTGGCACTTTTGTAATACAAATAATACGGTGATTTGTTCACCTTCTTTTTAGGTCCTAATTGTATTTTATATGACTTCCAGTCTCTTGTACTGATATCAATTATGTTCATTATTCACTTTTTTATTTCTACTTTTCATCAGTATCATCCAAGTGAAAGAAAAATGCCACAAATAACATGACTTATACTGTACCGCTCCATTAGCGACAATACAGTGTGTTTATTAGTAATATACACTAATATAGTAATCAGGTCTGTACTTAGAGTTCATGCTTCCCCGGCCGTCAGTTTTATTTTTCATGTTTCCTACTTGTAAATCAGACGAAAGCCTAATTCTGTTATTTTGCATATGTGAAAAAATATATTTTCATCAGGGTGTCAGATCCAATTTTCATCTATTTCTGGTCCAGACATCAGTTTTTTTACCAACAGTGTAGCATGGTTTTTTCTTCTTCTAATGAAGGTAAAAAAAGATTTCCAAGCTTTTCCTGACCATTCGTAAAAGTCCATGGGTCCATACACAGCTTCTGAGATTGAGTGTATGGGCCCATACTTATTATTGACCTTAAAGATGACACAGATGGACCAAACACTTCACCAATAGATACTAAATATAATCCACAATAATAAAAAATATATTAAAAATCACAACCCAGTGATATATATATATATATTTTAAATCTATGTATTTTTAGTCCTGTTGTGCGCACAATTGTTGTAACTATATTGCCAATTATATATAATAAAGGCATTTTGTATATCTACTTTCTGTTTCATGGTTTCTCTGGGTATCTATACTTTGGTTGTGTTTGCATTCTTCGTGCATAAATGGTTTTCCACTTTCTTTTCACAGAACACCAATCACTGGGTTGTGATTTTTAATATATTTTTTATATATGTGTCATCTTTAATCATATATTACTGTGTTCCGCAGAGGCTTCCCTTCTCACAACTGAATATGGATTTTAAAACCAGGGAACTGTCATGGCATGGGCAGATTAATGCGGTATTTTCTAATAATGATACGGCAATTGTAAATACTGGTGGTCTGCAATTCGATGAACTGTTTAAGGGTATTAAAAATCTGACATACAAAAGAACTCGTTCCTGGTGGAATAGGGCTTTCTTAGAAAATTATATTCAACATCATCTGATACCAAGGGGCTTACGTATAACATATAACCCCATCCTTCCCTGTTAATGATGACGAATTTATTAAAAATTGGGAGGATATATGCAATTCGGCCTCAAAGCAATTAATGGAACTTTTGGTCAAATATAATTCTAAAAATCTCATAGAAATTGATAAATCCTTGGATGAGTTGTTCACCAAATCCAAATCATGTATATCCACTGAACAATATACCTCAATGGATAGCCAATTAGAAAAATTGATTGACCAGTGGATTAAAGACATTAGAACAAATCAGACAAGCAAGTTATTAAGAGATCAAAGGGATTTTTCAAATGGCAAGTTCTACAAATGGCGTAAATCCAACTCTAATAGTGAAGGCCGGGTTCGGAATTTTTCTATCTCATTCAATCCAGCCGCAAGTGATATCTCTGGTGCCTCCTCTTCCGCCTCTGTATTAACATCAACTGTCTCTACCCCCAAACGGAAACGTGAACCGCGTTACGCACCTGCTAAACGCAGTTTCGGATACTCCTCGGGGAACTCCAGGAATAACCTTAAGGTGATTAATCTGAGTAAACATGTGTTATCTGATATAGAAATTGATACTCTTCAGAGAGGCCTTATGTTTTGTCCTACAGCTCAGTTTGACAAATTCACTGCGATTAAGGACTTGCACCTTTTTGCAAGAAGGTTGATGTTTAAGCAAATTTTTCATAATGAGGGTACATTACAATTATTCCCCACAGAGGCGGAATAGGAGGCACTGACCATCCTTGATGAATTGGCCCAGGAGCACAATGAGCCTATAGGAGGTAAGGCCGGTTTCACACTGGCGTATGGAGCAGCTGCGGAGGGCTGCGGACTTCCTCCGTGAAGCCCCGCCCTCCGCTGCTAGCTCCGACAACTTCTGCATGCGGCCGGCATGCGGCCTGTGTACCTATATTTAACATTAGGTACGCAGGTCGTGTGGCTGTATGCGGAGGCTGCCGCATGCGGCGTTTTGACGCTGCAGCTACCAGCGTAGGACGCAGCTTGTAGCATTTTTTTTTTTTATCTGCAGCGTCAAAACGCCGCATGCGGCACCATCCGCATACTGCGGCAGGACCTGCGTACCTAATGTTAAATATAGGTACACAGGCTGCATGCCGGCCGCATGCAGAAATAGGCGGAGCTAGCGGCGGCGGGGGGGGCGGGGCTTCACAGAGGAAGTCCGCAGCCCGCCGCAGATCAGGTAAACGCTAGTGTGAAACTAGCCTAAGATACCACCATATTTTCGGCCTAAGTCACGTAAGTTTCCACCCTTGTCGGCTTATCCTACTATTGATGTATTTGTAAGGACTGTAAGCAAAGACTTCGATAAAGTACCACGGTTCCCTTCTGGGGAAAATCTGAAAATAGTGAAAAAAGAGCTCTTAAGAATTTACAGAGTCTATCAGATGTAGTATTCAAACCGGCCGACAAGGGTGAAATGTGGTGATATGGCCAAAACAACTATATGAGGGTGAAGCCTTCCGCCATTTGAAGGATAAAGTATGTTACAAAAAATGACCTTTAACCCTTTGATAAAATTCCAGGGTGAACTCATAAAAATTCTTAACACGGCCCTTGAGTCCGATGTAATTACTAAGGAGCTGTTCACAGCCCTTCAGGTATCAGAAACCGTAATACCAACTCTCTACTTGCTGCCAAAAGTCCATAAAAATCAAATCAATCCACCTGGGAGACATAATTTCTGGTTGTGGCAATTATTTGGAGAAGATTAACAAATTTATAGATTCTAGACTACAACCCTCGGTTATGGAACTCCCCTCATTTATAAAGGACACCAATGACTTTTTGAAAAAAATTGATGGTTTGCACATTGGTGCTGATACTTTTCTGGTGTCTTGTGATGTAGAGAGTCTCTACACCAATATTTGCCACAATGACGGTGTCCAGGCGGTTAAATATTTTTTTGGGTCATCTTTCTTACCAGAACCTATGATAGAGTTTATCATTCAACTACTTGAGTTTTCATTGTCAAATAATTTTTTTCTATTTAAGGGGTCCCTCTACCTACAGCTCCAGGGCACCGCAATGGGTGCTTCTTTTGCGCCGGCGTATGCAAATCTTTTCCTGGGGCTGTGGGAGAGGGACCTCTTTATGTCTGGACTCATGCCATCAGTGGACAGCATTCCCTTGTGGGTGCGGTTCATTGATGACATATTTTTTATTTGGCAGGGTCCAGTAGATTCTTTACAGGATTTTATGACACAGTTGAATCATATCTCTCGTAATTTGCATCTTATGTACAAATTTGATGCAAATGAGATGGAATTTTTGGATGTGCATGTATATAGGAGCAATGACAATTGCCTCTCCACTAACATTTTCTGTAAAACAACAGCAGTCAATTCTCTCCTACACGCAACATCCTCCCATCCCCCTGCAATGGTGAATTCAATCCCTATTGGACAATTCTTGCGGTTGCGGAGGATATGCTCTGATGACACAGAATTTGAGAAACAGGCGCTAACTTTGAAAGAGATTTATTGAACGTGGTTACAGCCGACGATCAATTAAAAGAGGGTATAAGAGAGCTAAAAACATCACCCGACATCAAGCATTATATGGTACTAAACCGCAAAAACCCAATCAAAAGGTGAGATTTATTACACAATACAATGGCCAAACAGAAATGCTGAGATCACAATTAGTTAGATCATGGGGAATTCTTAAAGCTGATCCAATCTTGTCGCAATATGTGGGTGAGAGACCTAACATCACATATCGGAGGTCAAAAAATTTGGGTGACTATTTGGTGAAGAGTCACTACAAATTTAATCCAACAACTACCACCTTTTTGGATAATGCTAAATGACCATTAGGTTGTAGAGCTTGCGGTAAATGTGTAGCCTGCCCTAATATAGTAAAAGCTGAAACTTTTGCCAATTCAAGTGGGTCTAGTACCTTTAAAATCAAACATGCCATAACATGCGCATCAAAGGCTGTGATTTATTATGCCACATGCCCATGCTCTCTAATCTATATAGGCATGACAACTAGACAAATCAAAGTACGCGTCCGGGAACATGTACGTGGGATACAGGCAGCAAAAGAGGTTGAAGATATATCAGAACTAAAGACTATCCCAAAACACTTCAGAATTCATCACAATTGTGATCCATCTGGTCTAAAATTCATAGGTATTGATACCATCGTATTGGGTGAACGGGGCGGTGAAATCGGTATACCTCTTGCAAAAATGGAGACCAAATGGATTTGGACTCTAAATACAGTATCACCGAATGCATTGAACGAGAATTTGAGCTTTGTTCCCTTTTTGTAAACCACCAGTCTTTTGTAATTTTTATGCTATTGTACATTTTAAGCTTTATCTTTTTAAACATTTTTATTGATTTTATATATCTTAATATTTCTTATTCTAGTATTTTACTTACCTTATGCAAGTCGCTGTTGGATTCCATGATGGGATGACTTCGTATTAATCGTACTTCCGCCTTGGACCCTTGTGGCTGGATGATTCGGCCCTCTTTTGGACTACACATGATGTCCTGTGGACTGACAAATTTATATTAGAAGTCGCATAATTTATGTATTACTATAGTAATTTATAGACGGTATCATATTTGTTTGTGAGAATTGTCACTACTTACATCTTTTTTATAGTTATATACCATCACTGTTCTATGGAAACGTATATACACCCTCTGTAATATAGTTTTTAAAAAAGAGAAAAAATATTTTTTTGTATATTGTCCTCTCTATATTTATAGACATATATGCTCTCTCATTATATATGATGTATAATATAAGTCTCTTTCAATATTTTGCTTTCTTTATTTTTTATTTAGTATTGCTTATTTTAGTATTATTATTATTTTTTTTTTCTTCCCTTGTTTTTCTCCTCTTTTTTCTCTTTTTTTTCTTCTCTTTTTTATGTATTTCAGCTAATTTACAATTTGATTTACCAATTAGGATTATACTTTGTATATATCATACACATAAAAATTTCTTTTTGGGTGCAACTATTTTGCAAACAGTATATACCCATATTTCTCTTTCCCCTTTGATACAGTGTTAGTTTTGATACATAGATATCCTCCTTAGATGGAGTGATATCGAACTGTGATATCAGAGATATTGCAATCTCTTTCATCTTACATCCTCCCTAGACTCCGGCCCTGGTTGTGCGCTTGATCGGTCTGGGATATGGAGCTCTGCCGCACCGCGTCCTCGTGACCTTGGTAACGTCGGGTACTCAGCCCCCGTACGTCCGGTCACGTGGCACGGGCGCCGGAACTTCCTGATTCCTTCGACTGCGCATGCGCCGGCTACAACGGGGCCGCAGCATTAGGTGAACGGATGATATAAAAGACTTTCTAGTCTCTACAATAGCCACCCCCTGACGAAGGATTAAAATCCGAAACGCGCGTCGGGGTGCGCTATTACGGGACGTGGCAGACCCAGATAATAACGTAGTGATTGTGTACCTCCCTTTTCTTTTGCACCCTTACACCGCATTGTTTATTATTCCCTTCTGTGCTCCCTTTTTTTCTTTGCACATTACTTGCGTTTTTGCACACTACACTATAGCAAACCATATTGCCATTTATGTGTATTAGTTGTGGCAATATGTATATTGTGTATTTTGATAACACTTTATTATAAAAGGAATTTCTTTTGCCGTTTTGCACACATTTGCAGTTTACACATTGCACTCTTGCACTTTATACTGCCACATATGTGGACGTGGTGCGGTAATATATATGCACATATAGAAATAGGGAAGCACTACTCCTATACATATATATATACAAACTGGGTCAGCCATTACCATTAATTATATTTTGAATCTATGTATTTTTAGTCCTGTTGTGCGCACAATTGTTGTAACTATATTGCCAATTATCTAATCTAATATACAAAGCTGAATGTGTGTATGTATGTGTGTATGTCCGGGATTGGCATCTGAACCGTCGCAGCTACAGCCACAAAATTTTGCACAGTCACACGTCTGGACCCTGAGAGCGTCATAGGCTATGTTGTGAGGTGAAATTTTAACCCCGCGCTTTCCAATTCACCAAACAATTTTGCCCCTATCTACATAACATAATGGGGAAAAAGTGAAAGGAAAAGAGTTGGAGGCGTCGCAGCTACTGGCACAAAATTTTGCACAGTCACACGTCTGGACGCCGAGAGCGTCAAAGCTATGTTGTGAGGTGAAATTTTAACCCCGCGCTTTCCAATTCACCAAACAATTTTGCCCCTATCTACATAATGGGGAAAAAGTGAAAGGAAAAGTGTTGGAGGCGTCGCAGCTACAGGCACAAAATTTTGCAGTCACACGTCGACCCCGAGAGCGTCATAGGCTATGTTGTGAGGTGAAATTTTAACCCCGCGCTTTCCAATTCACCAAACAGTTTTGCCCCTATCTACATAATGGGGAAAAAATGAAAGGAAAAGTGTTGGAGGCAAATTAACAGCTGCCAGATGTGAACAAGAGGGACTTAAAGAATGAGAGCGATGGCGCCAAAGAGTATATACTGTACAGTTGCTAAGGTGGGGCCCCGACATTGGATAATCACCACACCACCACGGGGATATGAACACACACACAAAATGCGCCACACACTACCATGTGCTCGAACACATATACCACCCTCAGCGCACATTTCACCACACATACACCAACCTCGCCACATAAAAGTCGAAACACAAAAGTCGCCGCTCAAAACTCGCCACGCGCAAAACTCTCCACATGCAAAACTCGCCACACGTGCAAAACTCACCTCATGGAAAACTCGCCACACGCAAAACTTGCGCACGCAGAAAAATTGCCACATGCACAAAAGTTGCAACACATGCAAAAGTTGCCTCACACAAAACTTGCACATACTCAAAAGGCACCACACATAAAACTCGCCACGCGCAAAACTTGCCATGCGCAAAACTTGCTGCACACAACTTGCTACACTAACCTGTCACATGCAACTCGACACAAAAAGTTGCTACACGCATGTCGCCACACAAAACTCATCTCACAAGTCGCTACATGCATGTCGCCACACGCAACTCAACACACACAACTTGACACACGAAACTCGCCCTAAAACACACACAAGTCTGGTATTATCCTTCAAAAATAAAAATCTGATTAATAAGCAGACAAACTACAAGAGCAACAAATGTACCATATAGGAATCCGGCAGCTGTCAGTCACATGACCAGTCTATTATGTGTATGTGTGAGCTAATACATACTGCCAGGGGGGAGGGCTTCCTGTTGGCTGGGGATTTATCACGCTGCCAATTTAGCTTACAAATACTGAGGTAAAAATACTGACCAAATAACGTGTGAACGAGGTCTAATACAGGAGGAGATGACATACAGATATATACTATATACAGGAGGAGATGACACACAGGTATATACTATTTACAGGGGAGATGACACACAGGTATATACTATATACAGGAGGAGATGACACACAGATATATACTATATACAGGAGAGATGACACACAGGTATATACTATATAGAGGAGGAGATGACATACAGGTACATACTACATACAGGAGGAGATGACATACAGGTATATACTATATACAGGAGGAGATGACACACAGGTATATACTATATACAGGAGCAGATTACCTACAGGTATATAGTATATACAGGAGGAGATGACATACAGGTATATGCTATGTATAGGAGGAGATGACATACAGGTATATACTATATACAGGAGGAGATGACACAGATATATACTATATATAGGTGAGATGACACACAGGTATATACTATATACAGGAGGAGATTACATACAGGTGTATACTATATATAGGAGGAGATGACATACAGGTATATACTATATACAGGGGAGATGACACACAGCAGGTATATACTATATACAGGGGAGATGACATACAGGTATATACTATATACAGGAGATGACATACAGGTGTATACTATATATAAGGGAGATGACAAACATGTATATACTGAGGTGAAAATGAGAGGTGTGAGGTGAAAATGAAAAGGTGTGAGTGCAAAATGAGAGGAGTGAGGGAAAATAGTGGAGTGATCGGAAAATGACAGATGTGAGGTCGAATTGACAAGTGTTAGGGGGGAATGAGAGGTGTGAGGGAGAAAATGAGAGATGTGAGGGGGAAAATGAAAGATGTGATGGGGAAAATGAAAGGCGTGATGGGAAAATAAGAGAAGTGAGGTGCTATAACTAACCACAGATATTTACTATGCCCAGGCAACGCCGGGCTCTTCAGCTAGTATATAATAAAGGCATTTTTTATATCTACTTTCTGTTTCATGGTTTTTCTGGGTATCTATACTTTGGTTGTGTTTGCGTTCTTTATTATTGACCTTGCACACCATTCTCATGCAGGAGCTATGCACTACAGAGAAGTGTTTTAAGTGATCAGCAACACTATGCAGCATTTGTAATATATAAAAACCTTTAAAAAAAACACCTGGGCTTGACAATTTTAAATCCGTTAGTTCATAATTTGTTTTACTTGAAACTCTATGGGGCAATGCAGATCAGCGTTTTTTTTTCTCAGGCGTATTCGGTGTGCGTGTAAAATCGCAGGCTGCGATTGTATGCATATATCGTCTGAGACTCGTCAATTCAAGCCTATGGGTGTGAGAAAAACTCGGGCGCCACACGAACCATCCGTATAGCGTGTGCGTTTGTCAGGATGACTTCTTAGATGTTCATAGAGCCTTGCAAAATATCCTCTGGCAGGGCGCAGGATGAGTAGTGGATGTACCTAAAATCTTCGCCGCCTACTCTGAGAAAAAAGCAGGAGAATAGCCAACCCCATACTCCTGGGATAACACCCAGTTAAATAAAAGCTCCTCAGTAGTATTCAAACTGAGATTTCTAGCAGCCATAAATCCTTTTTCCAGTCCTGCGCAAAAAGGAACAACATGCGTTCAAAGCATGCGGTTCAGCGCAGCACACCAGAACTCTCTTTTTACAATAAAAAGCATTTGTAGATTAAACGGACATGCGCCAATAAAATCCCCAGGTGTTTGGATTAATTATAACAGGAAATGAGGCATATATATAATGGACACCCGGCCACCTTACAGTTCAAGCCCCCTTTTGATGAAGCTCGTGGCGAAACTGTCGTCGGGGTCTGGAAACATGACACACCTGAGATAAAGCACTAGTCACTTTGTAAGTACCTTGTATGGAGGGTCTGGGGATACACCTCTCCCTCTTAATTACTTATTTCTCTATTTTCTGTGATTCATTAGTTTATGCATTTGATCAATATACTGATTAATTGATATATAGAAATACACTTGTTTTGATTCAGGACTCTGGTTTATATTATGTATTGAATAGAGATATGCAATGTAATATATTTCCACCTTCATATGGGTCATCAGCCTTTGTATATTATGCACTAGCACTTTATTTATGATATATGAGTATTTTGTGAGGCCCATATTTACTTTTCTTTATTTTTTTCTATATATGACAGTAATTTGAGGGTGTTCTCAGTCAATATCAGGTTCAACATACCGTATATACTCGAGTATAAGCCGATCCGAGTATAAGTCGAGACCCCTAACTTTGCCACAAAAAAATGGGGCAACTTATAATGACTCGAGTATAAGCCTAGGGTGGAAAATGCAGCAGCTACCGGTACATTTCAAAAATAAAAATAGGTACCAATAAAAGTAAAATTAATTGAGATATCAGTAGGTTAAGTGTTTTTGAATATCCATATTGAATCAGGAGCCCATATAATGCTCCATACAGTTCATGGTGGACCCCATAAGATGTTCCATACAAAATACGCCCCATATAATGCTCCGTACAAAATACGCCCCTTATAATGCTCCATAAAGTTTATGATGGGCCCCATAAGATGCTCCATAGAGATATTTGCCCCATATAACGCTGCACAAATGCTGATTATGGCCCCATAAGATGCTCCATAGAGATATTTGACCCATATAATGATGCACAAATGTTGACTATGGCCCCATAAGATGCTCCATAGAGATATTTGCCCCATATAATGCTGCACAAATGTTGATTATGGCCCCATAAGATGCTCCATAGAGATATTTGCCCCATATGCTGTTGCTGCAATTAAAAAAAAAAAAAAAAATGGTATACTCACCTCTCGTCACTCAGGCCCCCAGCACTTGCAACATTCACCTGTCCTCGTTCCACCGCCGGGTGCCGCTCCGTCTTCCGCATCCTCTGCACTGACATTCAGGCAGAGGGCGTGCACTAACCACATCATCGCGCGCACTAACCACATCATCGCGCGCACTAACCACATCATGGCGCGCACTAACCACATCATCGCGCGCACTAACCACATCATCGCGCGCACTAACCACATCATCGCGCGTACTAACCACATCATCCACGTCATCGCGCACACTAGCCACGTCATCGCGCTCTCTGACCTGATTGTCACAGCAGAGGACGCGGAAGCGGAGCGGCACCCGGCGGTGGAATGAGGACAAGTGAATATTGTGCAATGCTGCTCACCCTCCCCATTATACTCACCTGCTCCCGACGCGGTCCCTGGCAGCTTCCCTGATGGTCTTCTCCAGGTGCTGATAGCTTCTTCCAGCTTTGAGGTGTCATCGGTACCGCTCATTACAGTAATTGATATGCAGCTCCACCCCTATGGGAGTGGAGTCGCGTCCATATTCATTACTATAATGAGTGGTACCATGTGACCCCTCAACGCTGGAAGAAGCTGTCAGAGCCCGGAGACCATCGGAGATGCAGGGACCACGCCAGGAGCAGGTGAGTATGTGACAGCCGCCTCTTCCCATCCCCCACCAACAATGACTCGAGTTTAAGCCAAGAAGGGCACTTTCAGCCTAAATAATGGGCTGAAAATCTCAGCTTATACGCGAGTATATACGGTACCTGCATTGAACATAGTGCGCTTAAAAACTTCAGGGTTACTGTTTTCTGTATGCTTCCTAAGCTTGAATTTTTTGTCAAAATGTTGTTTAATAATTTATCAATAAAAGTTGTACATTTTAATAACTATACTTTGCAATATTACATCTTTTTCCTCTATTATTTCTATGAGGATATGTGTGGAAATATAGAACATAGACACAGCATAGTCTTGCCAAGGAATATATCCCTCTGGTGATATAAAATAATTTGTGAATACAGTATGTCCCGCACTTTAAGGCCAGGTGGCTGATGGCGTGGAATGGCATCATGAGTTGTAGGTCTGCCATTATTCCCATAATTTCCTTCATCAGCATCATTCGATGGAAATTCATGGATCCTCGTGAAATTGTGTAGAATGACACAGGCCTTAATCACACCATTGACATTTGCTTCACTTAATTGTATGGCTGAAATCAGTACCCTCCATTTTGCACATAGAATTCCAAAGGCGCACTCCACCAATTGTCTTGAGCGGGATAGATATAATTATAAATTTGCCTTCGGTGGTCCAGGCCTCTCTGTTGATATGGCCTCATTACTTTGCGGCTCAATTGAAATGCCTCATAAGCAACCATTAGATAAGGAACGGTTTCCAAACGTGAACCATGTAGAACACGTGGGAGTTTGATGTACAAATCATTATTTTGCATCCATTATGGAAGAATTGAAGACTTGCATCTCCAGTTCTTCCATAGGCCCCAATATCGTCAATTATAAACCTACATGTGCTGTTGACCAGGGCCAACAGCAGTATGGAAAAAAAATTTAATATCATTGTAACCTTGGGACCCTTAGTTTGGTGGCTTATGAACACGGATGTGCTTCCCATCCAGTGATCCTATGCAGTTGGGTAACTGACATGTTATCTCAAAGCCATGGGCTATCCGTAGCCAGTCTTCTTGTTTGGATGCAGGCATAACAGAATTATGAAGACGGGACCAGATTTCGGCACAAGTTACATAGTTACATAGTTATTAGGTTGAAGGAAGACTTTAAGTCCATCTAGTTCAACCGATAGCCTAACCTAACATGCCCTAACATGTTGATCCAGAGGAAGGCAAAAAAAACCCATGTGGCAAAGAGTAAGCTCCACACTGGGGAAAAAAATTCCCTCCTGACTCCACATACGGCAGTCAGACTAGTTCCCTGGATCAACGCACTATCAAGGAATCTAGTGTATATACCCTGTAACATAATACTTTTCCAGAAAGGTATCCAGTCCACTCTTTAATTTAAGTAATGAATCACTCATTACAACATCATACGGCAGAGAGTTCCATAGTCTCACTGCTCTTACAGTAAAGAATCCGCGTCTGTTATTATGCTTAAACCTTCTTTCCTTTAAACGTAGAGGATGCCCCCTTGTCCCTGTCTCAGGTCTATGATTAAAAAGATCATCAGAAAGGTCTCTGTACTGTCCCCTCATATATTTATACATTAAAATAAGATCACCCCTTAGTCTTCGTTTTTCCAAACTAAACAGCCCCAAGTGTAATAACCTATCTTGGTATTGCAGACCCCCCAGTCCTCTAATAACCTTGGTCGCTCTTCTCTGCACCCGCCCTAGTTCAGCTATGTCTTTCTTATACACCGGAGACCAGAACTGTGCACAGTATTCTAAGTGTGGTCGAACTAGTGACTTGTATAGAGGTAAAATTATGTTCTCCTCATGAGCATCTATGCCTCTTTTAATACATCCCATTATTTTATTTGCCTTTGTAGCAGCTGCCCGACACTGGCCACTGAATATGAGTTTGTCATCCACCCATACACCCAGGTCTTTTTCATTGACGGTTTTGCCCAGAGTTTTAGAATTAAGCACATAGTTATACAGCTTATTACTTCTACCCAAGTGCATGACCTTACATTTATCCCCATTAAAGCTCATTTGCCATTTATCAGCCCAAGCTTCTAGTTTACATAAATCATCCTGTAATATAAAATTGTCCTCCCCTGTATTGATTACCCTGCAGAGTTTAGTGTCATCTGCAAATATTGAAATTCTACTCTGAATGCCCCCTACAAGGTCATTAATAAATATGTTAAAAAGAAGAGGGCCCAATACTGACCCCTGTGGTACCCCACTGCTAACCGCGACCCAGTCTGAGTGTGCTCCATTAATAACCACCCTTTGTTTCCTATCCCTGAGCCAGCTCTCAACCCACTTACACATATTTTCCCCTATCCCCATTATTCTCATTTTATGTATCAACCTTTTGTGTGGCACCATATCAAAAGCTTTTGAAAAGTCCATATACACTACATGTACTGGGTTCCCTTGGTCCAGTCCGGAACTTACCTCTTCATAGAAGCTGATCAAATTAGTCTGACATGAACGGTCCCTAGTAAACCCGTGCTGATACTGGGTCATGAGGCTATTCCTCTTCAGATACTCCAGTATAGCATCCCTTAGAATGCCCTCCAGGATTTTACCCACAGTAGAGGTTAACCCCTTTCTGACATTAGACGTACTATCCCGTCGAGGTGGGGTGGGCCCTATGACCACCGACGGGATAGTACGTCATAAACGATCGGCCGCGCTCACGGGGGGAGCGCGGCCGATCGCGGCCGGGTGTCAGCTGCATATCGCAGCTGACATCCGGCACTATGTGCCAGGAGCGGTCACGGACCGCCCCCGGCACATTAACCCCCGGCACACACGCGATCAAACATGATCGCGGTGTGCCGGCGGTATAGGGAAGCATCGCGCAGGGAGGGGGCTCCCTGCGGGCTTCCCTGAGACCTCCGGAGCAACGCGATGTGATCGCGTTGCTCCGAGGATCTCCTACCTCCCTCCTCGGCGCAGGTCCCGGATCCAAGATGGCCACGGCATCCGGGTCCTGCAGGGAGGGAGGTGGCTTACCGAGTGCCTGCTCAATGCAGGCGCTGGTAAGCCTGCAGCCTTGCACAGCAGATCGCAGATCTGACAGAGTGCTGTGCACACTGTCAGATCACCGATCTGTAATGTCCCCCCCTGGGACAAAGTAAAAAAGTTAAAAAAAAATTCTCCACGTGTGTAAAAAAAA
The DNA here is from genome assembly GCF_051348905.1 of Ranitomeya variabilis. NCBI lineage: Eukaryota > Metazoa > Chordata > Amphibia > Anura > Dendrobatidae > Ranitomeya > Ranitomeya variabilis. The sequence continues at coordinate 122,687,036 of NC_135236.1, read as the reverse complement.
AAAAAAAATCCTAAATAAAGAAAAAAAAATAAATTTATTATTCCCATAAATACATTTCTTTAGCTAAATAAAAACGACCCAACCTATAAAACTGCCCCACTAGTTAACCCCTTCATTAAACACCGTAAGAAAAAAAAAAAAAAAAAAAGAGGCAAAAAACAACGCTTTATTATCATACCGCCGAACAAGAAGTGGAATAACACGCGATCAAAAAGACTGATATAAATAATCATGGTACCGCTGAAAACGTCATCTTGTCCCGCAAAAAACGAGCCGCCATACAGCATCATCAGGAAAAAAATAAAAAAGTTATAGTCCTGAGAATAAAGCGATACCAAAATAATTATTTTTTCTATAAAATAGTTTTTATCGTTAAAAGCGCCAAAACAAAAAAAATGATATAAATGAGATATCGCTGTAATCGTACTGACCCGACGAATAAAACTGCTTTATCAATTTTACCAAACGCGGAACGGTATAAACGCCTCCCCCAAAAGAAATTCATGAATAGTTGGTTTTTGATCACTCTGCCTCACAAAAATCAAAATAAAAAGCGATCAAAAAATGTCACGTGTCCGAAAATGTTACCAATAAAAACGTCAACTCGTCCCGCAAAAAACAAGATCTCACATGACTCTGTGGACTCAAATATGGAAAAATTATAGCTCTCAAAATGTGGTAACGCAAAAAGTATTTTTTGCAATGAAAAGCGTCTTTCAGTGTGTGACGGCTGCCAATCGTAAAAATCCGCTAAAAACCCCGCTATAAAAGTGAATCAAACCCCCCTTCATCACCCCCTTAGTTAGGGAAAAATAAAAAAATAAAAAAAATGTATTTATTTCCATTTTCCCTTTAGGGCTAGGGTTAGGGCTACGGTTGGGGCTAGGGTTAGGGTTAGGGCTAGGGTTAGGGCTACGGTTGGGGCTAGGGTTGGGGCTAGGGTTAGGGCTAGTGTTACGGCTAGTGTTAGGGCTAGTGATAGGGCTAGGGTTATTGCTAGGGTTAGGGCTAGGGTTGGGGCTACAGTTAGGGTTGGGGCTAAAGATATGTTTAGGGTTTGGATTACATTTACGGTTGGGAATAGGGTTGGGTGTGTCTGGGTTAGAGGTGTGGTTAGGGTTACTGTTGGGATTAGGGTAAGGGGTGTGTTTGGATTAGGGTTTCAGTTATAATTGGGGGGTTTCCACTGTTTAGGCACATCAGGGGCTCTCCAAACGGGACATGGCATCCGATCTGAATTCCAGCCAATTCTGCGTTGAAAAAGGAAAACAGTGCTCCTTCCCTTCAGAGCTCTCCCGTGTGCCCAAACAGGGGTTTACCCCAACATATGGGGTATCAGCGTACTCAGGACAAATTGGACATCATCTGTTGGGGTCCAATTTCTCCTGCTACCCTTGGGAAAATACAAAACTGGGGGCCAAAAAATAAGTTTTGTGGGAAAAAAAAGATTTTTTATTTTCACGGCTCTGCGTTGTAAACTGTAGTGAAACACTTGGGGGTTCAAAGTTCTCACAACACATCTAGATAAGTTCCTTGGGGGGTCTAGTTTCCGATATGGGTTCACTTGTGGGGGGTTTGTACTGTTTGGGTACATCAGGGGCTCTGCAAATGCAACGTGACGCCTGCAGACCAATCCATTTAAGTCTGCATTCCAAATTGCGCTCCTTCCCTTCCGAGCTCTGTCATGCGCCCAAACAGTGGTTCCCCCCCCACATATGGGGTATCAGCGTACTCAGGACAAATTGGACAACAACTTTTGGGGTCCAATTTATCCTGATACCCTTGTGAAAATACAAAACTGGGGGCTAAAAAATCATTTTTGTGAAAAAAAAAAGAATTTTTATTTTCACGGCTCTGCGTTATAAACCGTAGTGAAACACTTGGGGGTTAAAAGTTCTCACAACACATCTAGATAAGTTCCTTGGGGGGTCTAGTTTCCAATATGAGGTCACTTGTGGGGGGTTTGTACTGTTTGGGTACATCAGGGGCTCTGCAAATGCAACATGACGCCTGCAGACCAATCCATTTAAGTCTGCATTCCAAATGGCGCTCCTTCCCTTCCGAGCTCTGTCATGCGCCCAAACAGTGGTTCCCCCCCACATATGGGGTATCAGCGTACTCAGGACAAATTGGACAACAACTTTTGGGGTCCAATTTATCCTGATACCCTTGTGAAAATACAAAACTGGGGGCTAAAATATCATTTTTGTGAAAAAAAAGAGAATTTTTATTTTCACGGTACTGCATTATAAACTGTAGTGAAACACTTGGGGGTTCAAAGCTCTCAAAACACATCTAGATAAGTTCCTTAGGGGGTCTACTTTCCAAAATGGTGTCACTTATCGGGGTTTTTAATGTTTAGGCACATCAGGGGCTCTCCAAACGCAACATGGCGTCCCATCTCAATTCCAGTCAATTTTGCATTGAAAAGTCAAATGGCGCTCCTTCCCTTCCGAGCTCTGCCCTGCGCCCAAACAATGGTTTACACCCACATATGGGGTATCAGCGTACTCAGGACAAATTGCACAACAATTTTTGGGGTCCAATTTCTTCTCTTACCCTTGGGAAAATAAAAAATTGGGGGCGAAAAGATCATTTTTGTGAAAAAATATGATTTTTTATTTTTACGGCTCTGCATTATAAACTTCTGTGAAGCACTTGTTGGGTCAAAGTGCTCACCACACATCTAGATAAGTTCCTTAGGGGGTCTACTTTCCAAAATGGTGTCACTTGTGGGGGGTTTCAATGTTTAGGCACATCAGGGGCTCTCCAAATGCAACATGGCATCCCATCTCAATTCCAGTCAATTTTGCATTGAAAAGTCAAATGGCGCTCCTTTCCTTCCGAGCTCTGCCATGCGCCCAAACAGTGGTTTACCCCCACATATGGGGTATCAGCGTACTCAAGACAAATTGTACAACAACTTTTGGGGTCTAATTTCTCCTGTTACCCTTGGTAAAATAAAACAAATTGGAGCTGAAATAAATTTTGTGTGAAAAAAAGTTAAATGTTCATTTTTATTTAAACATTCCAAAAATTCCTGTGAAACACCTGAAGGGTTAATAAACTTCTTGAAAGTGGTTTTGAGTACCTTGAGGGGTGCAGTTTTTAGAATGGTGTCACACTTGGGTATTTTCTATCATATAGACCCCTCAAAATGACTTCAAATGAGATGTGGTCCCTAAAAAAAAATGGTGGTGTAAAAATGAGAAATTGCTGGTCAACTTTTAACCCTTATAACTCCGTCACAAAAAAAAATTTTGGTTCCAAAATTGTGCTAATGTAAAGTAGACATGTGGGAAATGTTACTTATTAAGTATTTTGCGTGACATATGTCTGTGATTTAAGGGCATAAAAATTCAAAGTTGGAAAATTGTGAAATTTTCAAAATTTTCGCCAAATATTCGTTTTTTTCACAAATAAACGCAAGTTATATCGAAGAAATTTTACCACTATCATGAAGTACAATATGTCACGAGAAAACAATGTCAGAATCGCCAAGATCCGTTGAAGCGTTCCAGAGTTATAACCTCATAAAGGGACAGTGGTCAGAATTGTAAAAATTGGCCCGGTCATTAACATGCAAACCACCCTTGGGGGTGAAGGGGTTAAGCTTACTGGCCTATAATTTCCGAGTTTAGTTTTTGTCCCCTTTTTGAATATTGGCACCACATTTGCTATACGCCAGTCCTGTGGTACAGACCCTGTTATTATGGACTCTTTAAAGATTAAAAATAATGGTCTATCAATGACTGTACTTAATTCCTGCAGTACTCGGGGGTGTATCCCATCCGGGCCCGGAGATTTGTCAATTTTGGTGTTTTTTAGACGCCGCCATACTTCATGCTGGGTTAAGCAGGTGGCACTTAATGGGGAATTTTTGTTATCACTGATCATATTGTCTGCCATGGGATTTTCTTGTGTAAATACTGATGAAAAAAAGTCATTTAGCATATTGGCTTTTTCCTCATCCGCATCCACCATTTCCCCCAGACTATTTTTTTTAATCAGATATTTTTTATTGAACAATAAGGATAATACAAGAATATTGCATTACTGTTTACAGTAAACATGTATAATTTTTAGAACATTTTAACCCCAACCCAAACTCCAACCCCCCCTCCCTTCCAACCCCTAGAGACCTATCGTGCACCACTACCGTTTGCAATTTTATACAAAAAGGAAGATGACAAGACAATAACCCTCCCAAGAGAGCCTTAGACCCAAGTGGGCAAGTAAAGCCCCTTAAACAAACTCAATCCAAGGATTCCACAGCCTGTGGTAGAGGTCCATCTTATTTCTCTTGAAATAGATACTTTTCTCCAAAGCAAGAGTATGGTCCACATGCATTAGAAAGTCTCTTCTCGTTGGTGGCTCCTCCCTAATCCAAAACCTGGCAATCAGCTTCCGCGCGATAAACAGCAATCTAGCAATTGCTATTTTATACATGTTATCGGTTTCAATCTCCTCAACATATCCTAGAATACACACCAAGGGATCTCGTGGTATAGTGCAGTTGTATATCAATCCCACCCTAGTCAACACCACAGTCCAAAAGGAGGATAGCCTGGGACATTGCCACATCATATGAAGAATACCCGCCACTGACTGCGAGCACCTAGGGCACTCTGAATTGGGTCTCAGTCCAGCTTTGAATAACATATTCGGGGTTCTGTAGGCCATATGGATAACAAATAGTTGTGACAACCGCCCAGGCCCACTCATAGAAATTTTTGGTACGTATTCCAAGATTGAGTCCCATCGGTCATTGTCAATCACACCCAGGTCATTTTCCCATTTCACTCTGGCTCTGATAGGGTGCCCATCCAGGAAAGAATAAAGAAGGTATTCATATATTCCCGAGATCACCCCCTTCGTGCCGCCCCCCATAAGAATAAAGTCCAGCATGAGATCTACCTGAATCTCCACAGGCCCTCTCCTACACTGTGCCCGAAACGCATGAGAGATGCGGCTATACTGATATATCTCAGAGCTTGGCAGTTGAAATTCCTCTTGCAGTACCTCAAAATTCTTAATTTTACCCAGGTGCAACATTTGCCCCATCCGAGAAATACCTGCCTCCTTCCAAATATGAAATCCCGACATCTGCCTGAACTCTTGTAAGAATCTATTATTCCAGATGGGTGAAAATCTAGTAAGTGCCCTTACACCCCTTATACCTTTAACTTTATCCCAAACCTTATGAATAAGTCTAATAGTACAGAATGTGGAACCTTTCTCCCGGAAATGTCCACCCTCCAGACCCTCACACATTACCTTCATCCCAATCAGAGTCCTCAGACAACAAGGTATCCTTACCCCACCAGTCTCCTCTCCCCATCCCCTAAAATGTTGACACTGTGAAGCCAAGAAGTATAGCCAACGATTAGGGAGTACCAACCCACCCTCCGTTTTGAGCCTTTGTAGGGTCTCTTGTTTAAATCTAGGGCTCTTACCACCCCAAATCAACTCACCAAACAAGGATCTAATCCTACGAAATCTATTCTGTGATATCCAGATAGGAGAATTGTGTAGCACATAGAGGAGTTGAGGCATTACAATCATCTTTATGAGATACACCCTGTCCACTACCGACAGATGTAACTTTTTCCATGCCTGGATTTTAGTACGTATTTTCCGCAAAAGCGGCCCCAAGTTCAGTTCTTCAAAGCAAGTCAAAGGGAGAGCGAGCTGAATCCCCAGATATTTAAATTTGTTAACAACACTCAACTTTGTAGAAGTATTCCTTGCCACATTATCTCCGCTATCCCCATCTATCATCATCATGTTAGATTTACCCCAATTGATCCTTAAGCCAGAATATCCCCCAAATTCCTCAATTATAGCTTCCGCCTTGTATAAGGTCTCCTCCGAGTCCTCCAAGAAGAGCAAAATGTCATCAGCATACAACGCTACTTTATCTTCTGAATCCCCGTACATAAAACCTCTCACCTCCTGGGACCCTCTTATTTTGGCGGCAAGGGGCTCCACCGCCAGGGCAAAGAGTAGAGGGGACAAAGGACATCCCTGTCCAGTGCCCCTGGACAAAGAGAAGCTCTCCGAGAGAGCATTATTAACTCTAATTCTTGCCACTGGAGAGGAGTACAACAGCCGCACCCATGAGATGAATTTAGGCCCGAACCCAAACCGTTCCAACACCAACCACAGGTAGTTCCACTCCACACAATCAAAGGCCTTATGGGCATCCAAGGATACAACAACCCTCTTACCGGCATTGTCAGAAGGAATTTGCATATTTAGGTACAGCCTTCTCAGATTGAGTGCCGTTGATTTATTAGGCATAAAGCCTGACTGATCCGGGTGGACTAGTTTATCAATCACCCGAGTCAACCTATTTGCCAAGGCCTTTGCCAAAATCTTGATGTCTGCTGTCAGAAGTGAAATTGGTCTATAAGATTCTGGCAGCTGTAAATCCTTACAACAACCTATATAGAAAGAAACACCAGAGATAATAATTTTTATAAACTGAGGAAAAACACTATAGAAATGAACCCTTAAAAAATTCCATCAGACCAGATTATATTGAATAAAATATATTTTTTTATTAAAAATAAATTGCAATCACAAAAAACATCACCAAAACGTATGGAAATTTTTATTATTACTAAAATTGTATAATCTACAACAGATATTTATTTATTAAGAATATAAAACATACAACTATAGATAATATGTATCTCCTCCAATCGAGGTTTATTTAGGGATAGATAAAAAAAAATATATATAAAAATCCCGTATGTGCAAGACAGGGCAAGTCCAAACTGATCAGTATAATAAACATAAAAATATATATAATGCAGCGAATAATAATTTAATAATATAATATGTGATAAAAATCAGTCAAATAAATTTGTGAATAATATGTGTGTATATCCATATATACACACACACACCTATTGTGTGCAGCAAAATAAATCAATTCATAATAAAGTGCAATAGTGCAATAAAAAATAAATTGCATACAAAACAACCAGTGTGTCCACAAAAGTTGTGAGCCAAAAACAAAAAAACAAATAATTATATATTACCCAGTAAAAGCGCTGCCAAATGTGCCAAAATATATTATGAATACTGACCAGTTAGGAGTACCACTGCCCTGCACACACCACTCCAACGCCGTTTCGCTCACTGCTTCATCAGGGAGTGATGTGAGTGGGGTAGGAGGGCTATTTATATAGCTGTGTAGCAGCTGCAGCTAGATTAATTAGGGGATGTCATGATTACATGGCGCCGAAGTAACGCACGCTGCCGCCGCCGCCACTATGTCCGGAACCCGGAAGTGCGTTCCCAAGAGCGTCATATGACGCCGTTGACAACACACATCCCTAGGAACCAACCACAGAGCAGGAGCGGCGCACGCGCACATCGGTGCACAACAACCCCGCAGCCATCATAAACCAGGGCACCAAACAAAGCCGATTTCAGCAGAAATCAATCATTAATTACACAATATTAAACCATAAGTCATAATAATAAATGTAAAATCTATAAAATGATGTTATAAAATAAATATATAAACATAATTTATAAACAAACAAATAATTAATTACATGCAAAACACGCATAATTATATGCATAATGTGACCACCAAATGTGACCAAAAAAATAAAAAAAAATCATTAGGAATATATTGTGGCACACATGCATGACCAAAACTACATACATAAATGCCCATGTATACTGCTTTTCCACAAACACATCACAGATGCACACACATGCCTGAACACATATACACACACACATGGGGGGAAAAAAAAAACACCCTTAAAAAATGTTTTTTCTTTTTAATTTTTTTTTTTTTTTGCGGATGGAATACCATCCGCACCCGGAGCCCTGCCCCCAGCCACACCTGCCAAAGCCGCCCCCAGTTCCTCCTCCCCGATCGGTTCATCCAGCCACTCACATTCCTCTCTGCTCAAACTAGGCAAATCAATCCCTTCTAAGTACCTGGTAGTATCTTCTGTCCCTTTCTCTACACTAGAAGTGTATAATTTACCATAACATTTTTTAAAAGCTTCCAATATTTGCTCCCCCTGGGTGTCCACCGTTCCCTCCTCTGTTTTTATTGAGTAAACATGTGAAGAGCCCCTCTGCGCAGAAGCCACTACTGAAAGAAGATGCCCCACCTTTTCTCCCTCTGAGTAGAATGTTTCTTTTTGAAAAGTCCTCATCCTCTGCCTTTCTCAGGTATAATTGATTAACCTCCTGCTGAGCCGCCCTCATACGATTCTGAGATTCCCTTGTACATTGGACACCCAGTGCCACCTCAGCTGCCTTCAACTCCTCCAATACAGCCTTATCCTGTAATCTAGACTTCGTCTTATGTCTTGAAATGTCCCGAAACAAAATTCCTCTTAAATACGCCTTCATGGTGTCCCATACTACATAACATTCTGCACTACCTTCATTGATTTTAAAAAACTCCTCTATCTCTGCCCCCACTTTTTCCATGTCTAAGAGCTGTAACCAGGAGGGATGAATTTTCCATCCCGTCCCCCCCGATCCAGCCTGATCTGCCAGTTTCAGAGACACCTTGCATAATTAGAGAATGTCGAGTGATACGCCCTTCGCACCCATCGCTTCTGCAGCATATCAACTTTTTCCTCTACCAGATAGGTTTCTTGTAAGCATATCACCGAAGGCCTCTGTTTCAATAAGTGCTGAAATATTGCTGCCCGCTTAGTAGCGTCCGCTAGCCCCCTAACATTCCAACTTAAAATATTAACATCACCTCCCATTTCTTCAAGAAAAGATAGTAAATGGATAAGGTCTCCCCCAGGTCTCTGCCAGTACCCCCCTCCCCCCCCCCCGTACCACCCCAACTTCCCCCATCTAGAACTCAATAGAATTCAAATAAACCCAACTTTCTTTCTCTATATGAGAACTGAGAGCACTTATTAACAACCTAGAACTATGCCCTTAACCGTCCATCTCACCGCACTTGATATAGATTATTTACTGCGCCGCCGAACACAATACTTTAACATTTGGGTGCATTCTATCTGATAATCACGAAACTCGCTCAGATATCAATAAGTGGAAAAATATCAAAATTACGGATCCTCAAAATCAATCTCATCGGTTACGTTCTTTGCCAATTTTCTTAGCATTAATGTTCAGCCATTGCGTAGCCTCCTCTGGACTTTGAAAAAAGTGCACACGGTCCAGCGCCACCACCCTGAGCTTAGCCGGATAAAGCATCGAGTATTTCAAGTCCAGTTCTCGGAGCCGTCGCTTGACTTCACCAAACTTCATTCTGAGTTTTTGCACTGACGACGAGTAATCCGGGTACACCACCCTGAGCTTAGCCGGATAAAGTATCGAGTATTTCAAGTCCAGTTCTCGGAGCCGTCGCTTGACTTCACCAAACTTCATTCTGAGTTTTTGCACTGACGACGAGTAATCCGGGTAGATGGAGATCCAATTTCCGTTTATACTTAGGCCATCGCTGATCCTAGCCTTCCTTAGCAAGGTTTCGCGGTCACGGTAGTTCAGAATTTTTGCCAGTATAGCACGAGGAGCAGAGCCAGGCGGCAGGGGCCTAGTGGGGACCCTATGAGCCCTTTCCACTGCATAGTGGTTAGTGAGGCTATCGCCACCAACTGAATTTTTAAGCCATGCTTCAATGTATTCAGTGGGATTACTCCCTTCCACTTTTTCTGGGATTCCGATTATTCTCAAATTGTTCCTTCGGGAACGGTTTTCCAAGTCATCAGTTTTAAATTCCAATTCTGCAATGCGTTGGATATATTTCTTTTCCCTTTTTAGCAGTTCATTTGTTTGGTCCTCCACACCGCCCACACGTTCGTCAACCACCTCCACTCTTTTCTCCACCTTACGCATGGCAGAGTTAAGGGACTGCATTTCAACTTTTAAGGCGTCCACCCTTAGGTTTAATGCGGCCAAAGCAGATTTGCAGTATATTACAACAGAGAAAATATTCTGCAGCGTTGGTTCCTCTGAGTTGGTCTGCTCCGCATCCGCAGAAACATTAGCTGGCACTGGTCCAGCAGCAGGAGTCCGACACTCAGCTCCATGCGTTTACTGCTCCCTAGACGGGGTCCTCTGCCCCTCCACCTCACTAATATCGTCATCCCCTTCTATCAGCCGCCTCTTTGGGTCCCCCTTCACTCCAGGACTCTCAACATCGGCCTCCAGCAGCAGGGCTCCCCCCTCCTCCGTGCGGGCGAATCGCTCCAGCCGGGCTATTACCTCCAGCCTCCTGCGGTATGCTGCGCTGGCACTTGCCGCCTCCTCCTCGGCCACGGCGCCATCTTGGATTTTCGCGCCAGCCGCAGGCGCCGACTGTTTTCGGCGTGGCATCGCCGCTCCTCACTCCACACAGCTACGGGTGGTCTCCTCCGCTCACCAGGTCTGGCGTCACAACCCTGCACGATTTCGGCGTTTGGCGGTGCCTACAAAGTGTATCGCTGAGAGCGGTAAGGGGAGAGGGATCCGACACACGTCCGCTCACATAGCACGCTAGGCCACGCCCACCCCCCAGACTATTTTTAAGGGGACCAACACTTTCATTTTTTTGTTTCTTACTATTTATGTAGTTAAAGAATATTTTGGGATTATTTTTACTCTCTCTGGCAATGAGTCTCTGTCTCAATTTTTGCTGCCTTGATTTGCTTTTTACAGAATTTATTTAATTTTCTGTATTTACTTAATGCCTCATCTCTACCTACTTCCTTTAATTCTCTAAATGCTTTCTTTTTGTCACTTATTGCGTCCCTTACAGCTCTATTTAGCCATATTGGTTTCCTCCTATTTCTAGTATGTTTATTCCCATACGGTATATACTGTGCACAGGTCCTATCCAGGATGCTAATAAACGTCTCCCATTTTCTTTGTGTATTTTTATGTCTCAGGATATTGTCCCAGTTAATTGCACCAAGATCATCTCTCATCCGTTGGAAATTTGCCCTCCTGAAGTTTAGTGTCCTTGTCACCCCTCTACTACACATCTTATTAAAGGATACATGAAAACTTATTATTTTGTGATCACTATTCCCCAAGTGACCCCCAACCCTTATATTTGATATGCGGTCTGGCCTGTTTGTTAATATTAGGTCTAGCAGTGCCCCCCTTCTTGTTGGGTCCTGAACCAGTTGTGAAAGGTAATTGTCTCTCATAGTTGTCAAAAACCGATTACCTTTGCTGAAACTGCAGGTTTCTGTTCCCCAATCTATTTCAGGGTAGTTGAAGTCCCCCATAATAATGACTTCTCCTTGAGTCGCAGCTTCATCTATTTGCTTTATGAGGATATTCTCCATTGCTTCCATTATTTTTGGTGACTTATAACAAACCCCTATCAGTAATTTATTATTTTTTCCCCCTCCCCTTATCTCCACCCACAGGGACTCTACATTTTCATTAAATTCACCTATATTATCACGCCGGATGGGTTTTAAGGATGATTTTACATACAGACACACCCCTCCCCCTCGCTTATCTGTACGGTCATTTCTGAAAAGGCTATAGACCTGCAAGTTAACAGCCCAGTCATGGCTCTCATCCAGCCATGTTTCAGATATCCCCACCATGTCATAATTATGCTCCAACAACATTAATTCTAATTCGTGCATTTTGTTGGCGAGGCTTCTGGCATTAGTATACATGCACTTGATGTTCCTCTCTGTACCTCTATTTCTTAAATATTAACTGTTCTAACCCCACCCCTGTTATTAACTGGTGGTTTAGGAGCAACATGGGACGAGCTCTGGAGGAGGTGGTACCTGTACTGACCGCAGTTCCTGATCTTAACACAACACTAGAAGTAGCCGTGGGATGTTCCTGTCACTCCCTAGACACCTCATCACAGCCGGAGAACTAACTACCCCTAAAGATAGAAACAGGAAAGCTATCTTGCCCCAGAGAAAATCCCCAAAGAACAGACAGCCCCCCACAAATATTGACTGTGAGTGGAGAGGGAAATGACATATGCAGAATGAAACCAGGATGAAGCAAAGGAGGCCACTCTAGCTAGATAGATAGAATAGGAAAGAATACTGTGCGGTCAGTATTAAAAACTAGAAAAATCCACCACAGAGTTTACAAAAATCTCCACACCTGACTAAAGGTGTGGAGGGTAAATCTGCTTCCCAGAGCTTCCAGCTTAACTGAATAAATCCATACTGACAAGCTGGACAAGAAAAAACATAGAAAGTGCTGAACGATAAAGTCCACAAAATGTGGACTGCAAAGAACAAAGCAAGGACTTAACTTTACTGAACTGGTCAGAACATCAGGGAAATCCAAGAGAGATGTGAGTCCAAGCAGGAACCATTGACAACTGGCACTAGCTGAAGGATAGAGCCAGGATAAATAGCCGAGCCAGAATAGACGATCAGTGGAAGCAGCTGCTGACTGCTAAATCCAAGGAGCAGCAGTTCCACTTAAATCCACCGGAGGGAGCCCAAGAGCAGAACTCACAAAAGTGCCACTTACAACCACCGGAGGGAGCCCAAGAGCGGAATTCACAACACACCCCCATGCCACCGCCACCCCAACTTCCTTATTTGTGCCCAGGTCTCTATCTGCCCTATCTTCCCCTCCTATAAATTGAATACCCTCCCCCCAATCCCTAGTTTAAACACTCCTCCAACCTTCTAGCCATTTTCTCCCCCAGCACAGCTGCACCTTCCCCATTGAGGTGCAGCCCGTCCCTAGCGTAGAGCCTGTAGCCCACTGAGAAGTTGTCCCAGTTCTGCAGGAACCCAAACCCCTCCTTCTTACACCAATTCTCGAGCCACTTATTAACCTCCCTAATCTCCCATTGCCTCTCTGGCGTGGCACGTGGTACAGGCAGTATTTCGGAAAATACTACGTTGGAGGTCCTTGCTTTCAGCTTGCAGCCTAATTCCCTGAAATCATCTTTAAGGACCTTCCACCTACCTCTAACTTTGTCATTTGTGCCAATGTGCACCATGACCGCTGGGTCCTCACCAGCCCCTCCCAGTAATCTGTCCACCCGATCAGCGATGTGTCGGACTCGAGCGCCAGGTAGGCAGCACACCGTACGACGATCCCTGTCTTTGTGACAGATTGCCCTTTCTGTTCCCCTAATAATTGAGTCCCCCACTACCAGCACCTGTCTGGCCTGTACTGCTCTCCTATTTCCCTCCTTACTGTAGCAGTCACTCCTCCGGCTTTCGAAGGACATGAATGGCTGCAGCAGTGCTACCCCTGTACTGGCACCCCCCTCATCTGCCAACTTAGCAAACTTATTGGGGTGTGCCAGATCAGGACTAGCCTCCCTGGCACTCTTCCCTCTACCCCGCTTTCTGAATGTCACCCAGCTAGCTACTTCACTGTCCTGCAGCTCCATCCTACCATCCCCCCCTCATCTATCCCATTGAGCGTCTGCTCAGTGAGCAGAAGACTCCTCCATATTGTCTATGGATCTCAGTGTTGCCAGCTGCACATTTAGATCCAGAATCTGGGCTTCCAAATGCTCAACGTGCTCACATCTCGCACAGCAGTATGCACCCTCGACCGGCTGATCAAGGATTGCATACATGTGGCAAGATGTGCACTGGATGGCATTAACAATAGTGGAGCACATTTCCTAATGACCAGACAGAAGCGTTAAATAAAAATAAATGCAAAGTATTAATAAAATACAGACAGCAATTCCTCCCTTGGAAACTCCCTGATTTCAAAGTCACTGAATCACAAATCACACTTACCACCGTTCACACTTACGCTCAGGTCACACTCAGCTCGTTCACACTCGCTAAGCTGAAGATTTAAAGATTTTTTTTTTCCCCTCAGCAACAATCCACCTTGCTGTTCAATGCTCTACCAAAAAGGACTTGAGTCCCAAACAGCTGTCCCTTATAACCCCTTAATTATGAGCCCCCACCCTAAGTTAACCCCTTGTGAATATAGCTACTCCCAATTCAGCAACTCACACCAATTCACACAGGTATTTGTTAAAGGCTTTCCAAATACCTCTTCACTGAATCACAAGTCACACTTACCGCTGTTCACACTTACGCTCAGGTCACACTCAGCTCGTTCACACTCGCTAAGCTGAAGATTTAAAGATTTTTTTTTTCTCCCCCCTCAGCAACAATCCACCTTGCTGTTCAATGCGCTACCAAAAAGTGGAACGTACAATAGCTGAGATGGTCGACTTCTCAATCAAACTCCAGATGAAGTGTGGCATAGGAGGGACCGGTGGACAGTAATCTAAAATTAAAAATAAACAAATCAAATCTCAGAATAAAACATCTCCATGCATAACATTAACAGTGTATTATTCTTAAAAATAAGCAACATAGCAAATAAAGCACTGGGTCAACAATAGACAACTTTTTTTTTTTTAAATCAAATCATTTTGATTGAAACAATTTTTTTCCTCATTTAGTTTTGTTACAAACATCATTAACAACCTTCACATAAAGAACCACATACAAACATAGTGACCTAAGGGTAACAAATATACATCATTTCAGTATAGCTACAGTAACTATCTAGCTCAACACTGTCCAGAAATTCACATTCATTATACCTTACAGTCAAAATAGTGTGATCTTAACTTCCTGTAGCAGACATAATTCTTATATAAAACATTTCTATTATAGATCTAGATAAATAACATCACCCAAAACACCTGATAAAAAAATCATTCACATATTAAAATGTGGTATCAGGCCCAGCTTTGCCCTCCTCCCTCCAGTAGGTCAAATAGCCTCTCCATCAACAAACTTCTAGATGGCATTCCAGAAGTATCCAACCATGGACCTCATATTCTCTTAAATTTATTTGTTCTGTTTCGCTTTTTGTATATACCCTTTTCCAGACTAATAATATTATTTATCCTAGTTTTCAAATCACTAATCAATGGAGGTAAGGGATTACAATATGGATGCAATATGTTTCCTGGCTTGAAATAAAATGCGTGAAATTCCTATGGTAACTGGATCAAATTCCATGTCATCCTCTAATATTCCCAATAAACATTTTTTGGCATCTGGTTGGATAACAATTTTATAGACTTTCTTTATAATAGACAGAACTCCTTTCCAGTGTCCTCCCTTTTCCCGACATTCTCACATCTTATGAATAATCCCGCATCATCCACTTTATATCTTGGATACTCAGCATCAGTTCTATACCCTATACTAAATAAGAATCTGGGCGTCTTGTATTTCCTATGTATTAATATAATTTAAGAAAATCTCTGTGCCTCATTTAAAGATAATTGAGGTATCAACTCTGCCAGACTCCACTAATCTTCTGAAATCGGCAGTATCTCTTTCTCCCATTTTTGTCTAGTTAGTGAAGTGCAGTTTTTAAAATAAATATTTAGAAACTGTCTGTAAATGTCAAAAATATGGCCCTTAGTATTTCCTTTTTCCAACATCAGATTAAGAAAGGAATTCTTATCTAGGAGTACCTAAACTGCAAATACTGATAGAGTTGTTTATTTGTAAACCTAAATTCCTCTTTCATTTGATCAAAGGATTTTAATATACCATTGCATAATATTTGTTGTATCGTAAGTATTCCTTTATCCATCCAGTTCCGAAATTTTTTTTAGTTTACAGAGCTCTACATATTTTTTCTTAAACCATGAAGACGTATATTCATTACAGTTTCCTTTACCCATTAAAGGTTTACCTCTATCCCAAACCTTATAGATTAATTCTAGTGCCCCCCTCAGCGCAGTCTGCAAGCCTGGCTGTGACGTCAGACGGCCAGAGTTCTCTGCACCAAACAGCGATACACAGCGCAGGCACCGGATTTCATGAGTAAACAGCGCTGAGGGGGCGGTGCCCAGCACTCCTGAAGATTTGAGTGACGTCAATGTGGCGTTACAAGCAGGGGGGTGAGGACCTGCCTCCCTGGCGAAAGAAAGGTATTTTGGCGAAAATATAAGACGCTTTATTTTGGTAATACATACACCTAAAACTAAAAGAGCCACCTTGTTAGAATGCAGCATTACTGCTGCACAAGGTGGCTCTTTTAGTTTATAACGGCTGGAGGTGGTGACAGTAGCCCTTTAAGCATTGTATCCTCCGCCCCTAGACAGCCTGAGTCTATGCGAGAAAACTCCCCAAAATGTGGATTAAACCCATAATTGACCAGGAATGGAGACATTTCCGTAAACTGACTCACATGACCATTGAAAGCAAACTATATCACAGTTAACGCATCACACCAGTCCTCCTGTCTGGAAGATGTCATACATCTCAGAATTTACTCCAGGGACTGATAAGTGCGTTTGGTTTGCCCATTAGGCTCCAGATAATAGGCAGAGGAAAAAGAGAGTGATTCCCAACTTCTTAGAAAACGCCCTCCAAAACATGGCCACAAACTGCCCACCTCTGTCAGACACCACATTCATAGGCACACTATGCAGACGGACCACATTCTGCACAAACAATCTGGCCAAGGTTTTAGCAGACGGTAAAGCGGCAAAGGTACAAAATGAGCCTGTTTCCCATACAACGGAGTTACCCCTGGATGGAGGGAGATTAGTGATAAAATCCATGGACAAATGTGTCCATAGTCTATCTGGAATTAGCAAAGGCACCAGTTTCCCAGCCGGCAATGAAAATTTTTAGAACGGGCACAAACCCCACATGCAGACACAAACCTTTTAACATCTGCAGCAAAAGAGGGCCACCAGAAAATCCTAGCAATTTCCTCCTGGGTGGCTGAAATCCCAGGATGAGCACTCAATGCAGACTCCTGAAGCTCCCGCAGGAGTCTAAGATGAAAGTGTTCCGGTACAAACAATTTACCCATTTGCAATTTATTACTGGGAGCCAGAGCCTGGGTCTCAAAAATGTCTCTCTTCAAATCAGACAAGATTTCCGCCACCACCTCCGAAGGTTGAAGAATGGAGGATGGGGATTGAAGACGAGACACCGGATCAAAGCTTTGGGACAATGCATCTGATTTAACATTCTTAGACCCTGGATAGAAGGTTATAAAAAAATGAAAATGAGAAAAAAAAAGCGACCACCGGGCCTGCCTGGGGGTCATTCTCTTGGCAGACTTGATATAGGCTAAATTTTTGTGATCAGTGATCACGGTGACAGGATGAACAGCCCCCTCCAAAAAATGCCTCCATTCTTCAAAGGCCAACTTGACTGCCAGAAGCGCTCTATTTCCCACATCATAATTTCTCTTGGCGGAAGAGAACTTTCTGGAAAAGAAGGCACAAGGTTTGAGATTGGTCAGCGTAGCTGGACCCTGAGACAACACTGCCTCCACTCCCACTTCAGAAACGTCCACCTCTATGATAAAAGGTAGACCAACACTGGGGCGGAAATAATACAGTTTTTTAAAGTCAGAAAACAATTTTTTGCTGACGTAGACCAATTCTTAACATCAGCCCCCTTGAGTGTGAGAACAGTCAGGGGCTTAACCACCTTCGAAAAAATCTTAATGAACTTACGATAGTAATTTGCAAAGCCCAGAAAGCGTTGAAAACTCTTTAAATCATGAGGTTGAACCCAATCCGTAATAGCCTGGACTTTTTTTGGATCCATGCGAAATCCCTCACAAGAGACAATCTAACCCAAAAAAAAAACAATTCCTGTTCAAAGAACAGCCGCCGCACAACCAGCTCTACCCTCTCCTAGTGTATCATCACCCATCCCCTGCAGACTGTGAGCCCTCGCGGGCAGGGTCCTCCCTCCTTATGTACCCGTGTGCCTTGTTTTTTGCTCATGTTTAATGTATTTGTCTATATTTGCCCCGTATTTCACATGTAAAGCGCTATGGAATAAATGGCGCTATAAAAATGTATAATAATAATAATAATAATAAAAAAGAACGAGCACTTTTCCAACTTAGCATACAAATGGTTTTCTCTAAGTCTCAGAAGATCTGATAGCAGATGGTGCAAGTGGGTTTGACTATCAGGGGAGTGCCCTAAAATATCATCGAGAATAGATAACCACAAAGCACCCGATCAGATCAGAAAAAAATGACATTAATAAAATTTTGAAAGACAGTAGGAGCATTAGTCAGACCAAAAGGTATGACCAGGTTTTCAAACAGTCCTTCAGATATGAGAAACGCTGTTTTCCACTCATTCCCTTCACGAACCGTTATAAGGTTATAGGCCCCCGTAAATCAAGTTTGGAAAACCATTTAGCCCCCAAAAAGTTGGTTACACAGATCCGGAATGAGGGGTATTGGATACGTGTTTCTCACGGTAATCTTGTTAAGTTTCCAAAAGTCGAGGCACAGCCGCAAACCACCATGTTTTTTTTTAACGAAAAAGAACCCAGCGGCTACAGGCAAGACAGAAAGATGAATATGCCCTTTGCAGAGGCTCTCTGCAATATATTCCTTCATGGCTTGGCGCTCGGGCCCAGACAGATTAAACAAACGAGCCTTGGGAAGTTTAGCCCCAGGAACTAAGTCAATGGCACAAGCGAAAGGTCTATGTGGTGGAAGCGCCTCAGCCTCGCTTTCGGAGAACACGTCTTCAAAGTCCTTTAGGTACTCCGGAATACCCTATAGACCGACAGACAGATACAGATTTTAACGGAGTGGACATTGGTACAGAATTGAAACACACACTGGTACAATTGGACCCCCATTGAACAATTTCCCCAGTTACCAAATGAATAATAGGGTTATGGTGTTGATGCCAAGGTATACCTAATACCAGACCCGCAGGCAAATTATTCAAGACAAAACAGCTTATGTTTTCCACATGAGCAATTCCCACTCTTAATCAGAAGACCTTGGACACGAAACAGATTCCCTCTCGGGTGAGAGGAGAGGAGTCAATGGCCACCACCTTGACTGGGGACTCAAACCTAACTGTTCCTATCTTATAAAGAGTCACAATACGAGAGTCAATTAAATTGATGGCAGATACACAGTCAAGCAAAAGCAGTAGTCAAAACGGGACCACCACCAACCTCCAACTCCACCTGGAGAAGGATTTTAGCAAATGAGGAAAATTGTACCTGGGAGTTTCGAACATTACCCAGACTTAAGTGTTTCCCAACATCTTGGATGAGGAAGGACAAGAAGGACAGTCTTTTTCCAGTGTCCTGGGGCTCCAAAGTAGAAGCACAGCTGATTATCTTTGCGGCGTCTCCTCTCTCTCTCTTTGACCGAAATGGCTCCCACCTCCATAGGTTCTGAAGAGGTGTCCGCTGAGCTGGAGTATAAAGGGTTTTCCTGCTGCATCACCCCTCTGGCACGGAGCCTACGGTCCATATGGACAGCCTGGGTCATAGCGTCCTCCAGGGTATCCGGGGGAGGATGCAATGCCAATGCGTCCTGCAAACGGTTGAACAGGCCTCTGTGGAACAACCCTCTTAAGGCGGCATTATTCCAGGATATCTCAGCTGCTCAGCGTCTGAACTCGGAACAAAACCATTCCATTGAGTGCTTCCCCTGTGTCACACTCATTACCATGTCCTCAGCCAGACAAACTCTATCAGGCTCATAAATATGCCCAAGAGGCTCACAAAACAGATCCACAGACATATGTTCCGGAGCATAGAAAGAGAGAGAAATCCCAAGCCTGTGGAGCCCCCTTAATAAAGAAATAATAATTCCCATCCTCTGACTTTCTTTCCCAGAGGTGTGTAGATGCAGAGAGAAAAACAATACACCCGTCTTTGAACACCCTGAATATTTTTTTGTCCCCAGAAAAGGTGTCGGGTAACTTAACAGGTGGTTCAGGGGAAACTAAGGAAACATCTGTGGCACCTTCATCCTGAGCCCCAGAAGAAAAGGAACCCCGCAGGGCGATAGCAACCTCTCTCTTAACATGTTAGTGTGACTGAGCCAGGGTTAGCTGCTCCAAAGATAGTTTTTGCATTATTTGAGTGAGGCTATTCACTTGCTCAGAGAGAGTATGCAGCGGATCCATGACCAAAGGAAAAAAAAATTACAATGCCCCGTTTAAATGTTCAGGTCAGTGATAATATCAAGAACCCTGCTGCAGACTTACAGTAGGAGTCTGTGCACGAGATACAGAAGGACAGGAGGGGTGAGAGGGGAGCTCTGCGGTGAGCTTACCTGCCGGAGCGCAGGACCTGAAACACGTGACCACAGGGGAAGGGACCGGAGGTGGAGCCAGACGCCGAGTAGCGGCAGTGACCGGCGAAACCGGAGAGTAGTCTGAACGTGCCGAAGTCAAGCCAGGAGGTCGATAAAGTACAAAAGAGTGAGACGCTGAGAGTGGTCAGGACGTAGCAAAAGGTCAGGTAGCCGGAGATAGCGGTGCAGTACAAACAGGGCAGAAAGGAAATTAGTGTGAGTACCAAGCTGAAGGTCAGAGCCAGAAACAGACAGTAAGCATGGAATCACAAAGCAATGCACAGAACTAGAACATGGACCGAATCATACACGAGAAGGCAAATGGACTACACAGTATGAAAGCACACCAGGGGGACAGACACACAGCCAGAAGAGATGTATCACTGACAAGGATCCCCAGGCGAAGGCGGGTAAATATAGTCCCCAAACCCAACAGGAGGCCATACAAAATTAACCCTGAGAGGACAGGGAAGGAACCCTGTCCACAACCATGACTCTAGCCCATTAAATTCTGTACAGCTCACCTACCTCCTTCTTCCTCTCAGTTCCTGACAAGCTGCTATTATAGCTTTTGCAAAATCACCCACTTCCTCTATTTACAGAGAAGGTCTCTTAAAGGGAACCTGTCACCCCGTTTTTTCAAGATGAGATAAAAATAGCGTTAAATAGGGGCAGAGCTGTGCTTTACATTAGTGTATTTTTTGTGCCTTTATTCACCACCTATGCTGTCGAAATACCTTTGTAAAGTCGCCATTTTGGGCTGTCACTCACGCTGGTCTACTCATATGGGCGTGGTGACATCGCTGTTTCTCCCCCAGATCTTGCTCAGCTTTCTGCTGGTGGCGTAGTGGTGTGCGCATGCCCAACAGGCGAATCCACTGCGCAGCTGAAGGAAAAGAGCGCGATCTGCGCTATTCAGCGGTTTATCAGTGGGCGCGGCCATCTGAGGCCGCGCGTGCGCAGATGGTAGTGCTCGGCTTCCCGGGGCTTCAGGAAAATGGCCGCCGCGATCTCCATCTGCGCACGCGCGGCATCCCGCGGCCATTTTCCTGAAGCCCCGGGAAGCCGAGAAAAAAGAAGCAAATCAAGCACAAAATATGACCATTTGAATAAGAAAAGAAAATAAAAGTGCCATGTTTATCCTTATGCAATGTATTGGAAAGAGATCTAAAATAACAGTTTTATCTTTGCATATCCAGAAAAGGTTTATTCATTACAAAACTTATCATTCCAAATCTTCCATTTTTTCAGATATTTTTTGATACCGTTGGTGTTGACTGCAAATCTCCATTCTAGTGCGTCGTGCTGGTGAATTTATCCAGAATATCTGCGAAGTTGGGTGGTTCAGGTTTTTTTTCACCAGAGTGCTATTGTACTTTTAACCACTGGAAATATGTCTATTAGAATGTATTTAACCTGAGGATCAATTCCTTCCATATCCAGGGAACGGAGAGCCCTCTGGGGAGTAATCATAACATTTTTAACAAATGAATTAATATGGTATGAGACTTTTGACCAGAGAAGTTTCATTTTCGGGCGGGGAGTAATCATAACATTTTTAACAAATGAATTAATATGGTATGAGACTTTTGACCAGAGAAGTTTTATTTTCGGGCAGCCCCAGAATAGATGGTAGAGATTTGCCTGTGTCCACATTTCCTCCAACACAAAGGAGACTGATCTTGATATACAATATATGCGCGAGCCTAATTGGTGTATGGTACCATCTTGCCATTACCTTAAAGTAAGACTCATGTAGAGCCATTGAGATGGTAGACGTGTATGTAGCCTTTATAGCACTGTCCCATTGCTCGACTTGTAATGTTATGTTGAGGTCAGATTCCCATTTTTTCATATATATATGTTTATAGAACTAGAAATGTCCCTGTTGAAATGACTTTAGATTTTGCTTAGGCTCCATATATTTTTGCTGTTTACATTACACAGTAGTGAAGAAAGAGTTTCTAGGTTTAATGATTTGCTACTCAGTCATTTCTGTGTGCCTTCTTTTAGGGTTTTAAAGGGTGTTAGTTCAGACAAGGGTAAGTTAAATTTGGTTTTAATCTCACTAAAAGTAAGGAATTTAGTCCCGTTATAGATTTTCCAATCTTTTTAATGCCTGATTTAGCCCAAAATTCTGAAAGTGGAAGATTATATAATCAACGCTTATAGATGAAGAGGGAATTTCATAATTTGTTCCGGCTTATTAAAAAATTTTCTTGGAGGTTTGAGAACAGTTCTCCATGCTTGTATTATAGCCCTAAAGATGGGATGCGAAGGTTCCCTATGTGGTTTGTGAAATAAAGAACTGAAAAAAGTATCTTGCTCAGAATTTGGGTTACTAATACCACTTTCAATCTGGAACCATGCTGGATGTACTCAAACCATTGCTGGCTTTGTTTTACTAGTGAAGCCAGGTAATAGGCATGGACATTTGGAAGACCAGCTCCGCCATTACATTTATGCTTGCACAGTAAATCTGAAGACGTCCTGTCCCTCTTAACGCCCCATATGAGTTTATCAAGTTTTGAAATTTATAAATAGATTGATAGGGGAAGGTTATAGGGAGGGTTCTAAAAAGATAAAGAATCTTAGGTACAATAAATGTTTTGATTATCATTATTCTCCCGAATAAAGAAAGTTCTGTTTGAGCTAAGTGAATGATGTCAAGGGTAACATTTTTAAGGATGTTATCAAAGTTAGAGTTAATTATATTTTGTAGCTTGTTTCTTACGATTATTCCCAAATACACTATTTCATTATCTTCCCAAGCGAGATTTATCCGATCTCTCAACTTTCCAACTTCAGATTCATTTATGTTGAAAGTCAGATATTTGGACTTATGTGGGTTGACCTTGAAATATACTACTCTGGAAAATGTCTCCAACTCTAAAGGTACTGTTACACTAAACGACTTACCAACGATCACGACCAGCGATATGACCTGGCCGTGATCGTTGGTAAGTCGTTGTGTGGTCGCTGGGGAGCTGTCACACAGACAGCTCTCTCCAGCGACCATCGATCAGGGGAACGACTTCGGCATCGTTGAAACTGTCTTCAACGATGCCGAAGTCCATCTGCAGCACCCAGGTAACCAGGGTAAACATCGGGTTACTAAGTGCAGGGCCGCGCTTAGTAACCCGATATTTACCCTTGTTACCATTGTAAAAGTAAAAAAAAAAAAAACTACATACTCACATTCTGATGTCTGTCACGTCCCCCCCGCCGGCGTCCACAGGGTTAAAACTGCTTTCGGCAATAGCGCAGCTAATATGCACGCGCTGCTGCTGAGAGCTTCCCTGCACTGAATGTGTCAGTGCCGGCAGTAACAGCGGTGACGTCACCGCTGTGCTCTGCTTTACGGCCGGCGCTGACACAGTCAGTGCAGGGAAGCTCTCGGCCGGAGCGCGTGCATATTAGCAGCGCTCTTGCCGAAAGCAGTTTTAACCCTGTGGACGCCGGGGGACGTGACAGACATCAGAATGTGAGTATGTACTTTTTTAAAGTTTTACAATGGTAACCAGGGTAAATATCGGGTTACTAAGCACGGCCCTGCGCTTAGTAACCCGATATTTACCCTGGTTACAAGTGAACACATCGCTGGATCGGCGTCACACACACCGATCCAGCGATGACAACGGGTGATCAGCGACCAGAAAAAGGTCCTGATCATTCCCCAACGACCAACGATCATTGGTCGCTGTCACACATAACGAGATCGTTAGTGGGATCGTTGCTACGTCACCAAAAGCGTGACGTTGCAACGATATTGTTAACGATTTCGTTATGTGTGACTCAGCCTTTAAGAAAGAGCTTCAATCGAGGCTGATGCTTCAAGAAGCATAAGAAAGATATCATCAGCAAATAGGCCAATTTTAAGTTGACGAGATTGAACATTAATTCCAAGAATATCTATATTTGTTCTGATACTTTCCGCCAAGGGTTCCATTGCAAACAACAGGGGTGGCATAAGACACTACTGTCGTGTGCCGTTAGAGATAATTAATGAATTGGACAGGAGATTATTGGAGTAAATCCTCGCACTAGGTCCCGAATATACAGTGCCTTGCGAAAATATTCGACCCCCTGGAACTTTTCAACCTTTTCCCACATAAGATGCTTCAAACATAAAGATACCAAATGCAAATTTTTGGTGAAGAATCAACAACAAGTGGAACACAATTGTGAAGTTGAATGATATTTATTGGTTATTTTAAATTTTTGTTGAAATTCAGAAACTGAAAAGTGGGGCGTGCAATATTATTCTGCCCCTTTACTTTCATTGCAGCAAACTCACTCCAGAAGTTCATTGTGGATCTCTGAATGATCCAATGTTGTCCTAAATGCCTAATGATGATAAATATAATCCACCTGTGTGTAATCAAGTCTCTGTATTAATGCACCTGCTCTGTGATAGTCTCGGGGTTCTGTTTGAAGCACCGAGAGCATCATGAAGACCAAGGAACACAACAGGCAGGACCGTGATACTGTTGTGGAGAAGTTTAAGGCCGGATTTGAATACAACATGATTTCCAAAACTTTAAACATCCCAAGAAGCACTGTGAAAGTGATCATATTGAAATGGAAGGAGTATCATACCACTGCAAATCAACCAAGACCCGAGCGTCCCTCTAAACTTTCATCTCAAACAAGGAGAAGACTGATCAGAGATGCAGCCAAGAGGCCCATGATCACTCTGGATGAACTGCAGAGATCTACAGCTGAGGTGGGACAGTCTGTCCATAGGACAACCATCAGTCGTACACTGCACAAATCTGGCCTTTATGGAAGAGTGGCAAGAAGAAAGCCATTTCTCAAAGATATCCATAAAAAGTGCTGTTTAAAGTTTGCAACAAGGCACCTGGGAGACACAACAAACATGTGGAAGAAGGTGTCCTGGTCAGATGATACCAAAATCGAACTTTTTGGCAGCAATGCCAAACGATATGTTTGGCGTAAAGGCAACACAGCTCATCACCCTGAACACACCATCCTCACTGTCAAACATGGTGGTGGCAGCATCATGCTTTGGGTCTGCTTTTCTTCAGCAGGGACAGGGAAGATGGTTAAAATTGATGGGAAGATGGATCGAGCCAAATACAGAACCATTCTTGAAGAAAACCTGTTGTGGATTCTGTTTTTGGGCTCCCTCTGGTGGTTACAACTGGTACTGGGTGACTTTGGTGGGTTGCGGTCTCTGGTTTCCACCTGTCCATCTGAGGCTGGGTGTTTCCTATTTAACCTGGCTTTCCTGTCATTCCCTCGCCGGCTATACTGTTATGGATCCCAATGGCTAGGGGATCGCACTGGACAAGCAAAAAATAACTCAAATAACGGACGAGCTCTAGGGTGATGGAACCTGGGCCGACCGCTGCCCTACTCCTGACAAACACAACTAGAAATAGCCAGGGAGCGTGCCTACGTTGATTCTAGACGCCTCGCGCCAGCCTAAGAGCTAACTAGCACTGCAGAGAAAATAAAGACCTAACTTGCCTCCAGAGAAATAAACCCCAAAGGTATAGTTGCCCAATTAACAGTATAGCCGGCCCACAAAGTGTTAATTGTTTGGGCTGAAGCAGGAGAAAAAGAAGTGTTGAAGGGAAATTTTTTTTTTTTCCCTCAGAGTTTTGCTGCCTAGCCTTTAATTGCTGTCTAGCTGCTTCTTACCTCCTCTTAACTCTTGAATGGCTCTGACCTTAGCTGTTTAATATGGATGTCCAGAGTTTGGCTTCCAGCCTGAATAGTCTCGCTGCAAAAGTTCAAAACATACAGGATTTTGTTGTTCACACTCCTATGTCTGAACCTAGAATTCCTATTCCAGAGTTTTTTTCTGGAGATAGATCTACCTTCCTGAATTTCAGGAACAATTGCAAATTGTTTCTTTCTTTGAAATCTCGCTCCTCTGGAGACCCTGCTCAGCAGGTCAAGATTGTAATCTCAGGATGGTTTTTGATTAGGGTTTTTTGCTGACCGCTCAGACCCCTTTTGTATCCTCAATGTACTCAGATGTGCTCAGTTTGGTTCTGACTACCTGCTTCCAGATCTCTCAGGATAAGCTAAGTTATGCTTTTCAGTTGTTTTGTTTTTTGTCCAGCTTGCTAAATATTACTCTATGCTAGTTGGAAGCTCTAGTGGGCTGAGGTGCTCCCCATGTGCCATGAGTTGGCACATGGGTGCTTGTAATCTCAGGATGGTTTTTGATTAGGGTTTTTTGCTGACCGCTCAGACCCCTTTTGTATCCTTCTGCTTTCTAGTTATAGCGGGCCTCGTTTTGCTAACTCTATTTTCATATCTATGTGCGTGCCTTCCTCTCATTTTCACCATCAATACATGTGGGGGGCAACTATACCTTTGGGGTTTATTTCTCTGGAGGCAAGTTAGGTCTTTATTTTCTCTGCAGTGCTAGTTAGCTCTTAGGCTGGCGCGAGGCGTCTAGAATCAACGTAGGCACGCTCCCTGGCTATTTCTAGTTGTGTTTGTCAGGAGTAGGGCAGCGGTCAGCCCAGGTTCCATCACCCTAGAGCTCGTCCGTTATTTGAGTTATTTTTTGCTTGTCCAGTGCGATCCCCTAGCCATTGGGATCCATAACAAAAACCTGTTGGAGTCTGCAAAAGACTTGAGACTGAGACGGAACTTTGTCTTCCAACAAAACAATGATCCCAAACATAAAGTAAAATCTACAATGCAATGGTTCACAAATAAACGTATCCAGGTGTTAGAATAGCCAAGTCAAAGTCCAGACCTCAATCCAATCAAGAATCTGTGGAAAGAGCTGAAAACTGCTGTTCACAAAAGATCTCCATCAAACCTCACTGAGCTCGAGCTGCTTGCCATGGAAGAATTGGCAAGACTTTCAGTCTCTCGATGTTAGGGCTGGCGGAACGCACCGAATAAATATAATGATAGTAATAAGGTGTGTTCGCAGCCCGGGGTCCACCGTGCAGAGATGGAACCTGCTCCTAGGTAATGGCAGCACTATATGTCGGTACTATGCCAGAATAAGCACTGGTTTCGTCACCCGGTATGAACTGATGCGAACTCTGTTGCTTCACAGAGTTACAGGGAAGCAAAGGAAATGCTGTTCCCTGTTAGCAGTCACAGGGTGCAGCAGATGGACGCTAATGGGATCTCTGAAATTCACCCCCACTATGCTGGTGATTGATCTCGCTCTGACCCTCAGTGGCTTTTGAGCCCGCGCCTGTTTACACCCTGAGTCAGATGCTGAGATCAAGCAGGAGTTCCCACCCTACACTGACCGGAGAAGAAAAGCAGGACTTACTCCCAGGAGCGCCTGCTCGCAGCTGATCAGTGCTGGTTATTATGGCTGAACCTGGAAGGGCAGCAGTAACCAAACGCACAGTATCTCCCTGAGCCAGGCGCTGGGACCGATGTCTCTGCTGAGCAGGCTCCACTGTGGCTGGAGGAGAATGGGAGACTGCAGCGGAGGTGGTTTGAGATTCCCCCTGTGCAGCGGTGGGAACTCGACACCTAACATTGCCCCCCTCCTCATTGCTACGCTCGAAGGCAGCAATGAGCTGTGGAGCCCAAATGTGCTCAGCAGGCTCCCAGGCCCTATCCTCTGGGCCATGACCCTTCCAATCCACCAAATAGAATTTTTTGCCATGTACCACCTTACAGCCCATGATAGCGTTCACCTCGTAATCGTCCGTGGACGAACCCAATGTCCCAGCAGATGACACAGAAAACCGGGACATTTGAACGGGCTTTAGGAGGGACACATGAAAGGTGTCGGTGATACCTAGGCATGGAGGAAGGGCCAGACGGTAGACCACAGGGTTAACCTGTTCCAGGACGTTGAAGGGGCCCAAGTAGTGAGGCGCAAACTTAGTGGACTAATTTCGCAGCCTGATATTACGGGCAGAGAGCCACACTAAGTCGCCAGGAGCAAAGGTCGGAGCGGTGTAAACCCTCATTCTCTCCTTGGAGGCCCGGATGGTATCCTGTGTGCGGTCCCAAATGTCACGTGCCTCCACAGTCCATTCTGCCACCCTGGAGTCGGCGGAAGACACTGACATGGGCACAGGAACCCGCGGATGCTGGCCGTAGTTAAGGAGGAATGGGGTCTGCCCAGTGGAGTCGGCTACGGCATTGTTCAGCGCAAACTCCGCTCACGGTAGCAAGGATGCCCAGTCATCCTGCCTGGCTGAAACAAAATGTCGCAGGTATGCAACCAGGGTCTGGTTGGCCCTCTCTACCAACCCATTCATCTCTGGGTGGTATGCTGAAGACAGATTCAGCTCGATGCTGAGTAGACGACACTAGGGTTGAGCGAAACGGGTCGTTCATTTTCATAAGTCGCCGACTTTTGGCAAAGTCGGCGTCTCATGAAACCCGACCCGATCCCTGTGCGGGGTCGGCCATGCGGTACGCGATCTTGGCGCCAAAGTCGCGTTTCGTATGATGCGTTTAGCGCCATTTTTACAGCCAATGAATGAGCATGGGCAGAGTGATGACATAGGTCTTAGGGGAGTGAACGCCTATCGTCATGTTATCGCTTGTGCGCAGTAGGGATTTGGAATGTGCAAAACTAAATTTTCTGTGCTGGGACGGAGGGGGAGAGAGAGAGAGAGAAAAAAAAAATCCTTCATTGGGTTTCGTGTTTCGGCCGAAAACCGACTTTTCACGGTGGTCGGCCGATTTCACTCGACTCGACTTTTAAGACAGTCGGGTTTCACAAAACCCGACTCGACCCTAAAAAACTAAAGGTCGCTCAACCCTAGACGACACAGCTATCTCCAGAACCGAGATGCAAACTGGGGACCCCGGTCACTTACCATTTTGTCTGGCATACCGTGTAGGCAGAAAACGTGCTTGATAAACAACGCCGCCAAGGCCCGTGCAGAAGGTAGCCGTGGAAGAGGCACCAAGTGCACCATTTTGGAAAAATGGTCGGTGACTACTAAAATAATGGTGCAGGTACGGGACATGGGTAAGCCCACCACGAAGTCCATCCCGACCATTTCCTAGGGCCTGTCTGCCACTGGCATGGGGTAAAGAAACCCAGCAGGCCGTTTTCGAGGAGACATATGGCCCGAACATAGTCTCCGACGTCACAGGCCATATGCGGCCACCAGTACGTCCTCGCCAAAAGCTCAGATGTCCTCTTGGTCCCAAAATGTCCACCCACCCTGGACAAATGAGCCCAGGAGAGAACCTCCGGGCGCAAATTAGATGGCACAAAAGTCTTGTCCGGGGGCTCAGACTCTAGCAAAACCGGGGCCGAGGCTTCTCCTCCTCTTGACACTACGGAGCGAGAGAGAGCGTCGGCACGGATGTTCTTCTCCCTGGAAAGATAATGGAGGGTGAAGTGGAAACGGGAGAACAAAGACCATGTAGCCTGGAGAGAATTTAGCCGCTAGGCAGTTTGCAAATACACCAAATTCTTGTGGTCAGTGTAAATTTGGAAGGGAAAACGAGCCCCCTCCAGGAGATGTTTCAACTCTGAGAAGGCCAACTTCATTGCTAGCAATTCCCTGTCCCCGATGGAATATTTCCTCTCCGTCGGTGCGAAGATCTTAGAGAAAAGAAGCAAGGATGCTTCCGACCTTGAGCATTCTTTTGGAAAAGGACGGCTCCAGCACCGACGGAAAAGGCATACCACCTCCATTATAAAAGGTTTATCTACATCGGAGCGATGAAGAATGGGCGCGCTAGCAAAGTGGGACTTAACCGAAAGGAAGGCCTGGGAGACCTCCTCTGACTACAATTTGGGATTTGCTCCCTTCTTGGTGAGAGCTACCAAGGGAACTACCAAAGTTGAGGAATGGGGAATCAACTGACGGTAATAATTAATGAACCCCATAAATTGCTGCACCGCTTTGAGAGAATTATGTTCCTGCTAGTCCATCACGGCCTGTAGTTTGGAAGGATCCATGGCCAATCCCCGGGCAGAGATGATATAGCCCAGGAAAGGCAAGGACTTCTGCTCAAACACACACTTCTCCAACTTGGCATAGGAGTTTGTCCGTAGGAGGTCGAAGACTTTGCAAACATCTTTCCGGTGGGAAACTATGTCTGGAGAGTAGATGAGAATATCATCCAGATAGACTACCACCAAGGTGGAGAGAATATCCTGGAAGATATCGTTCACAAAGTCTTGTAAAACGGCTGGGGTATTACAGAGCCTGAAGGGCATCACCAGGTATTCATAGTGCCCATCCCTTGTGTTAAAAGCCGTCTTCCATTCATCCCCCTCACGGATGCAAATCAGGTTGTAAGTACCCCGCAGATCAAGCTTAGTAAATACCCTCGCACCCCGGAGCCTATCGAAGAGCTCAGATATTAGGGGCAGAGGGTACTAGTTCTTACCGGTGATGTCGTTAAGACCCCTGTAGTCTATGCATGGACGTAGTTCTCTGTTCTTCTTCTGCACGAAGACTAAACCCGCAGGTGACACTGACTTCCTAATGAATCCTCTTGCCAAATTCTCCTGGATGTATTGAGTCATTGCCTCCTTCTTCGGGAGAGACAGGGGATAGACCCGACCCCGGGGAGGCTCTGCCCCAGGCAAGAGGTCAATAGTACAGTCATAGGGGCGGTGAGGCGGAAGGGTTTCCACAGCCTTCTTGGAGAACACGTCCGCATAGGACCAGTAGTGCATGGGGAGAGAGGAAAGATCTGCGGGTACCTCTGTAGTGGCAACCTGAATGCACTCCCTCAGACATCTGCCCTCACAAGATTCACTCCATCCCAAAATTCTCCCTGATGACCACTCTATATTTGGGGAGTGGTAACGTAACCAGGGTATCCCTAGCAGGATCTCATCTATTCCCTCGGGAATGACAAGAAGTGAGATAATTTCTTGATGGGATGGAGACATAGATAAAGAAAATGGGATGGTCTGATGTGTTATCTGTGAGGGCAGTGTCGACCCATTCACCACTCGTACAGTCACAGGTTTGGCGAGCATCACTAGGGGTGATGTGCCGTTGGGAGAAGGCAGATTACATAAAATTGCCTTCCGCTCCGGAATCCACGCAAAGCTCTACCGTAAGAGTGGATGGGCCAATGAAAATTGTCCCCTTGAAGGACAGTTTGGAGGAAAACGTCGCCGTGTCTAATGTGCCTCCTCCTACAGCCAGTGGACGCTGACGTTTTCCCGACCGCTCGGGACATCTGGAGGCAGGATGTCCTGACCGCCGGCAGACATGACAGACATTGAGTGCACAAGCGGTCTGGGACTTAGATCCCACTCGTGACACCTCCATGGCCTCATGTGGCTCAGATGCCTGGATTGGAGATTCCAGAGGTATGGCGAAGATGGGAGCCAGCCGAAACCTCTGCCTACACTGGGCTCGCTCCAACCTTTGTTCTTTCGAAGGTCGATGCGAGTTGATATGGCTATTAGCTCCTCCAGTGAGGCGGGAATCTCCCTAGTGGCCAAAGCGTCCTTCACATGGTCAGCCAGCCCCCTCCAAAATACAGGGATGAGGGCTTTATCCGGCCACTCCAGATGCTAAAGCCGGAAGTAGACGGAAAAATGGCTGACCAAGGATGAACCCTGTGTCAGTGGCAGCAGTTGGAGCGCCGTATCATGAGTGACTTGAGGTCCCAAAAAGACCTGTTTCAGAGTGCTCAGGAACCGTGGAGCACTCTGCACCACATGATCGTCACGCTCCCACAGCAGCGTAGCCCACTCCAACGTCCTGTCCGACAAGAGAAATATAATAAATCCCACTTTAGCCCGCTCTGAGGGGAAACGTGCAGCCAGGAGCTCAAGGTGTATCGCACACTGGTTCACGAATCTCCTGCATGACTTGCTTTCGCCAGAGTACCTATCTGGCAGCGGGAGGCGGGATAAGGTCGGAACAGGGGTGGAAGTGGACAAACTAGCTGCAGCCACGCTAGCAGCCTGAACAGCTACTGCGGTAACATCCACAGCCGAGGTTGTGCGCTCGAGAGCCGCCAACCTGCCCTCCAGCTGCTAGATGTACCGCTGCAGTCGCTGTTCGTCCGCCATTACTAGCCAGACCCTGGCGCTAGTGTAATGTTAGGGTTGGCGGAACGCACCAAATAATTATAAGGATGGTATAAGGTGCGAGCATGTGACCCCCGACCTCCAATGAGAGGTCGTCCCATGGGCATGCTCAGTATGAGAAAAGCAGGACTTAGTCCCTGAAAGGCCTGCTCGCTGCTGATCAGTGCTGGCTACAAAGGCAGAGCCTGGAAAGGCAGCAGTAACCATGCACACAGTATCAGCTTGAGCCAGAAGCTGGGACGAATGTCTCCGCTGAGCAGGTTCCACTGTGGTTGGAGGAGAATGGGAGACTGCAGTGGACATGGTTTGAGATTTCCCCTGTGCAGCGGTGGGAACTTGACACCTAAGGCTACTTTCACAATAGCGTCGTACTCGGCCCATCGCAGTGCGACGTACCGACACTAGCAGTAAATGCGCCGCACAACGGGGGCAGCGGATGCTGTTTTTCCACGCATCCGCTTCCTCATTGTGAGAGGTGGGGGCGGAGTTCCGGCCGCGCATGCGCGGTCGGAAATGGCGGACTGTCGGCACAAAAAAAGTTACATGTAATGTTTTTTGCTGCCGGCGGTCCGCCACAAAACTACGCAACTGTCGCACGACGGTTGCGACATGTGTCAATGCGTCCCTAATGTTAGGCTATGGGGAAAAAACGCATCCTGCAGACGACTTTGCAGGATGCGTTTTTTCGCCAAAACGACGCATTGTGACGTATGCAAAAAAACGCTAGTGTGAAAGTAGCCTTACACAGTGTCTTCAATAAATTGGTGTGGGAGATTGTGGTATGTGCACGCGCTGACTTCAGTGCCGTTTTATTGAAGTAATGTACCACAAGAGTGATGGTGAACCTTTTAGAGACCGAGACACTGCAACCTAAAACCCACTAATTTTATCGGAAAATGCCAAGGCAGCAATTTAACCTAAATACTGAGATTTTAATTTAGAAAAAAAAACTCATACGGAGAGCAGATTGGGGAAGCAGAGCAGGCGGGGGCAACACTGCAGCCACAGACATTGCCAGGTGTACCAAACTGCAGGCATAAAGGAATATGCTCCCCCAACCTGGTATATGCTCTCCCATCCAGGTATATAATAATGATCTTTTTATTTATATAGGTCCAACATATTCCGCAGGGCTTTACATTTTGCACACACATAATCATTAGTGATGAGCGAACGTGCTCGCCACTACTTGTTACTCACCCGAGTATCACTATGCTCGGGGTACTCGGTGAGTACCGAGTATTTCCGGGATTATTCGCTGGGAGCTCGGGTCTCCACCTTGCAAATCTGGCTCTCTTTAGAGGGCCAATGAAAATGCAGGGATCCTTTTAATAGTTAGTGTAGGTCTGCAACTGTTCAGTTCACAACTCCTGAGAAACCAACAGTCCTTTTTAGGGCTAATTTGGGGGTCCCAAGTTTTCAGCGCTAGGTAGGCAGGGGAGTCTATGTGCACATATCCACATTAGTGCAAGTCTTGCAGGCACTGTATGTGAGCACTGCATACCTCCAAAAGCTCCATAAACTGTCTGCTGCTGCTTACTTACTACAACACCTGGCAAAAATTATGTCTGTGGCATATTTTTTTTTTAAAATTCACCAAAAACCCCCCAAAAATGTATACAGTCTATTATGTCAGGCTGATGCCTGGTGTTTCTGTGTTTGAAAAATCGTATATTCGCAGGCATACATAGCATAGTTCTGTGTGCTAGCCTTGTTCAATTTTTTTTTAAATTCAACAAAAAACAAATTAAATACAATCTGTTATGACAGGCTGAGGCGTGGTGTATCTGTGGTGGAAAAACCGTAGTTTCGCAGGCATATGTGGCATAGTTCTGTGTGCTAGGCTTGTTCTACTCTTTTTTTTTTTTTTCAAACTCACCAAAAACATTTAATACAGTCTGTTATGTCAGGCTGAGGCCTGGTGTTTCTGTGTTTGAAAAATCGTAGCTTTGCAGGCATGCTGATCAGATATAATTTAGCTCCAAATAAATATATTTGTGTTGAGGTTTTGAAATAGTGCAGTAGTGCATTTAAAATGGCAAGGCAAGGGACGTTGAAGTGGACGTGATGCTGATTTTGCATGCAGAGGATGAGGCCATGGCCAAGCTAAAAGTGGGCCACAACAAAGACCCACATCTTCGCTCTCGACCTTACTGTCCCAGTTTCTAGGGGACCGCAGAACACCACTATTGAAGCCAGAGCAGTGTGAAACGGTTGTTGGTTGGATAGCAGATAATGCTTCCAGTCACTTAGCCACCACCACATGTCTCCCACATGGTCAAGTCTGAGTAGCCGTGAGTGTGGACCAGATATTCCTCCCCCTGATCCTCCTTCCTCCCACCATGCCGAGTGCCCTGAGACAACTGATCCCACACTTGGACACTCCGAAGAGCTGTTCAGTTTTCCTTTTCAAGATTCCAGACTCTCGGCCGGTCAACTTGAAGTGGGGCCAGATGAGATCGCATGTAGCGATGCCCAAAGCTTTGAACAGCCACGGTCACATGAAGGCAATGGTGGGAAAGTGTCACAAGAGGTGAACAATGAGATACAATTGTCAGAAAGTCAGGAGGAGGAGTAGGGTGCGGATGTGGAAGACGAGGTGGTGGATGACATAGTGACTGACCCAACCTGGCTGGAGAACATGCAGAGCGAGGACAGCAGCACACATGGAGAAGGAGGCATATCACCCCAACAGTCAGAAAGAAGCAGTGTGGTGGCCACAGACAGAAGGCGTGCATCCGTTCCCTGTAACACCAACATGAGGGAAGTTGCCATTCCAACTGTTAGCAAAACTACCAGCCTGACCACCACCAGCATGATCAGGCACATGGCAGCAAAGCACCTGACTTTGTGGGCCGAACCCCAGGCTCCAGGAACACTGTCTGCATGTGACATCACTGCTTCTTCCACTGTTTTGCGTAGAAGCCAATCCCCAGTCCACCGTGCATGTGAAGATGCCTCTAGCCCTGCACCTCTTGTTGCCCACAGTCAACCAGCACCATCATCAACCATGTCCTTGTCCCAGCACAGCCTTCATTTGTCTATACCCCAGTCATTGGAACGCAAGCGGAAATACCTAGCCAACGCTCCACAGGACACAGTACTAAATTCTAACATTTCTCTTCTGCTTGCACTCAAAATGTTGCCTTTTAGGCTCATTGAGACGGAAGCTTTACACAACCTGATGGCGGCGGCTGTCCCAAGGTCATTGGTCCCTAGTTGCCACTATTTCTCCCATTGTGCCATACCGGCATTACACTAGCAAGTTTCCCACAACATTACACGTGCCCTCAACAATGCTGTTACTGGGAAAGTCCACCTAACCACAGACACGTGGACAAGTGCCTGTGGCCAGGGATGGTACATCTCACTGACGGCACACTGGCTTAACATAGTGGAAGCCGGGACCCAGTCGAACCTTGGGATGGAACACATCCTCCCCACTCCGAGGATTACGGCCCCTACGTCAATCAGGGTTGCCCCCACAGTGTACAGCTCCTGCATGTCCTCCTCTTCAGCCTCCATCTCTGAAATCAACACATCAGTCAGAAGCTGGAAGCACTGCAGCACTGCCTCAGCCAAGCGGCAACAGGCTGTGCTGAAGCTAATCTGCATAGGTGACAAACCGCACAATGGAGAAGAGTTGTGGAGAGTGCTGAAAGAGCAGTCAGATATTTGGATGACACCGCTGAGCGTACAGCCAGGCATGGTCGTGTGTGACAATGACCGGAACCTGGTTGCGGCTCTGAGGCAAATGAGCTCACACACGTACCTTTCCTGGCCCATGTGCTTAACCTCAAGGTTCAATGTTTTTTGAAAAGCTACCTGGAGCTGTCGGATCTGCTAGTGAAAGTACGCCGTCTGTCTGCCCATTTTAGAAAGTCAGCTACAGCTTCAGCCGCCATTGCCGTGCTTCAGCAGCGTTTGCAGCTTCCGGCTCACGACTGGTGTGTGGTGTCCCCACGCGTTGGAACGCGTTGCTGATTACCAACATCAACAAGGCCGTCGATATTCAGTTCAGATTCCACACATAAGACCTCAGGAATGGACATGGATGTCAGACATATGTGCCATCCTACAAAACTTTGAGGACTGCACCAAGATGGTGAGCGGGGATGATGCCATAATTAGCGTCACCATCCCGCTTCTCAACATTCTGAAAACCTCTCTTCTCACAATTAAAGAAGATGCATTGCAGGCAGAGCACGAGGATATGGATCAAGGAACCATACAGGGGGATAACACTCAGCCCAGCCTCATATCTTCCCAACGTGGATTTGTAGGCAATGAGGAGGAACAGGAACTACTTTCATGCGCTATAGACAGTACTACAAGCACAGCTGTCATACCGTCTGTTCAGCGGGGATGGCTTGAGGACATGGAGGAGGACAGCATGGTCAGTCGTCCTGTTGGTGAAGACACGTAAGTCTTGCCTGTTAGCAGTCTGGCATGCATGGCTGACTTTATGTTGCGCTGCGTTTCACGTGACCCTCGCATTATAAAAATTTTTGGTGACACTCATTATTGGTTGGTGACACTTCTAGACCTACGCTACAAGGAGAACTTTCAATCTCTTCTGCCAGAGGCAGAGAGGTGTACTAAAATGTTGCAGTACCAGAGGGCCCTTGCAGCGGAATTACTTAGAAAATTCCCATGTGAGAACGCTGGCAGCAGACATCAGATTTTGTTGTACAACCAAGGAGTCCAAGCGAGAGAGACAGAAGTACAATCCAGCTAAGGCAGGGGAACAATGGCAAAGTTCTGGGACAGTTTTCTCAGACCCTCCCTTCGTGCCGACACAGAGGCAAGGGGTGCTGTCACAAGAAGTGCAGTGTTTGGGAAGATGCTGAGGGAGTACCTTGCAGATCGTACAAACGTCCTCCGTGATTCCTCTGTGCCTTTTAAGCATTGGTTATCCAAGCTGGACACGTGGCATGAACTGGCTCCCTACGCCTTGGAGCTCCTGGCCTGCCCTGCTGCTAGTTTTCTGTCCGAGCGGGTTTTTAGTGCCGCTGATGGAATTATAAAAGATAAGCGCATCCATCTGTCAACTGAAAATGCTGACAGGCTGACTCTTATAAAAATGAACATGGGCTGGATTGGGCAAGACTATTGTACATCACCAAGTGAAAACAGCGAAACATAACCTCTAATTCAGGGGTCCCCAACTCCAGTCCTCAAGGCCCACCAACAGGTCATGTTTTCAGGATTTCCTTAGTCTTGCCCAGGTGATAATTGCATCACCTGTGCAATACAAAGGAAATCCTGAAAACATGATCTGTTGGTGGGCCTTGAGGACTGGAGTTGGGGAACACTGCTCTAATACATTCTTTTTTTTGTGGAGGTGTATTCTCATGCACCTCTTCACAACCACACATGGGTATATGTTTCTAGATTTGGTCTGTTTGTTGTTATCCTCCTCCTTATCCTCATCCTCATCATCCACAACCAGTAGAACACCAGGGTGAACAGGTTCTGTGATGCCAAAGTCACAAATCTTTTGGTGCAAGGGTGTATTTATGATGCCCGTTACTAATTGAAAACCAAAACAAATGTTACTCCCACAGGGGGAAATGTCATAATAAAGAGATGTACGTCTATTATTCCCATTTATTTTTATAATTTCCATTTTCCCTATCTCTGGGCAGTCCTCTAATGAGGTAGTGTATACCTCTACAATAGAAAATTATTCAAAAACTGTTATTATATATTTTTATTTATAGCCCTGTCTCTGAGCTGTTGCTAGGGACAAACATATCTGGTTGGACACATTCTGGCTTAAAATCTATGGACCTGTGTTTGCCCCTCCCTTTTTTTATTTACTTTCATCTGTGGATTCACATCCTATATTTATTTTTGGTTGATTTCATTATGATTTATCTTTATGTCTCCTCATTCTCCACCACTAGATCACCAGGCTTACCGTCTTCTGTGCCGCTACAGGCAGTCCAAATTTTGGCAAGGGAGTCTATGATGCCCATAGTATATTTTAAAAAATTGTATCCCCCTTGGGGAAATGTTTGTCAGCCCATGCACTGCGTGTATGGGCATTGCAAGTCTAGGAGACACACTTCTTTACTTTGGGCCTAGTTTTTAATGAGGCCTTCAACAATGTCTCCTCATTATCCACCACTAGATCACCACGCTGAACGTGTTCTGTGCTGCTATAGGCAGTCCATTTTTTGGCAAGGGTGTCTATGATGCACATAGTATATTTTTTAAAAAAATGTATCCCCCTTGGGGAAATGTTTGTCAGCCCATGCACTGCATGTATGAACATTACAAGTCTAGGAGGCACACTCCTTTACATTGGGCCTAGTTTTTAATCAAGCCTTCAGCAATGTCTCCTCATTCTCCACCACTAGATCACCATTCACCACGCTTAACGTGTTCTGTGCTGCTATAGGCAGTCCAATTTTTGGCAAGGGTGTCTTTGATGGCCCTACTATATTCTTCAAAAATGTATCCCCCTTGGGGAAATGTTTGTCAGCCCATGCACTGCGTGTATGGGCATTACAAGTCTATGAGACGCACTCCTTTACATTGTGCCTATTTTTTCATGAGACCTTCAGCAATGTCTCCTCATTCTCCACCAATAGATCACCAGGCTTAACGTATTCTGTGCCGCTACAGGCAGTCCAATTTTTGGCAAGGGTGTCTATGCTGCCCATAGTATATTTTTTTTAAATGTATTCCCCTTGGGGAAATGTTTTCCAGCCCATACACTTAGTGTATTGGCATTTCAAGTCTAGGAGACCCGCTCCTTTAAATTGGGCCTAGTTTTTAATAAGGCCTTCCTCCACCTCTCATTATTTTCCACCACTAGATCACCAGAGTTCACGTGTTCCGTGCTGCTAGAGTAAATTTTTTGGCAAAGGTGTCTATGATCCCCATTAAAGGGAACCTATCACCCCGTTTTTTTCGGTATGAGATAAAAATACTGTTAAATATGGCCTGAGCTGTGCATTACAAT
The DNA here is from genome assembly GCF_051348905.1 of Ranitomeya variabilis. Lineage (NCBI taxonomy): Eukaryota > Metazoa > Chordata > Amphibia > Anura > Dendrobatidae > Ranitomeya > Ranitomeya variabilis. The sequence goes on along the minus strand of NC_135236.1, from coordinate 122,648,007 downwards.
AGTGTAGTTTGTGGACCCCGATTCCCCACCTATGCTGCCGAAATACGTTACCAAAGTAGTCATTTTCGCCTGTCAATCAGGCTGGTCAGGTCGGATGGGCGTGGCTTCTTCCCCCAGATATTGCGTAGTTTTCCGTTGGTGGCGTAGTGGTGTGCGCATGTCCAACGTCCCCAATCCTGCACGGGGGGGTGAAAATAGCAGCGATGTCCGTTATTCCATTGGTGGTCGGTGGGCGCGGCCATCTTCCTTTGGCCGCGCGTGCGCAGAAGCGGCGCTCTGCTGGCCGCGGCTTCAGGAAAATGGCCGCCGCGATCTCCATCTGCGCACGCGCAGCATCCCGCGGCCATTTTCATGAAGCCGCGGCCAGCAGAGCGCCGCTTCTGCGCACGCGCGGCCAAAGGAAGATGGCCGCGCCCACCGACCACCAATGGAATAACGGACATCGCTGCTATTTTCACCCCCCCGTGCAGGATTGGGGACCTTGGACATGCGCACACCACTACGCCACCAACGGAAAACTACGCAATATCTGGGGGAAGAAGCCACGCCCATCCGACCTGACCAGCCTGATTGACAGGCGAAAATGACTACTTTGGTAACGTATTTCGGCAGCATAGGTGGGGAATCGGGGTCCACAAACTACACTATTGTAATGCACAGCTCAGGCCATATTTAACAGTATTTTTATCTCATACCGAAAAAAACGGGGTGATAGGTTCCCTTTAAATATTTTTTTAAAATTTACCCCCATGGGGAATTGTTTGTCATCCCATACACTTAGTGTATGGGCATAACAAGTCTAGGAGACCCGCTCCTTTAAATTGGGCCTAGTTTTTAATGAGGCCTTCTTCCAGCTCTCATTTTCCACCACTAGATCACAAGAGTTCACGTATTCCGTGCTGCTACAGACAATTTTTTGGCAAGGGTGTCTATGATCCCCATTAAATATTTTTTTAAAATGCACCCCCCATGGGGAAATGTTTGTCAGCCCATAACACTTAGTGTATGGACATTACGAGTCTAGGAAACCCGCTCCTTTGTAATAGAACAGTTTTTTATGAGGCCCTCCTCCATGTTTCTTCCAAAAGAGGATTGTGGTGCAAATTTGGGTCAAGACGGCCCTTGCATTCAATGCTTAAGAAAACAGTATGGCTGGACCAACTGAAGAATGCGAAGTGGGTTTTCCTGTGGCCATCCAGTACCTGAGTTCAAAAGCTTATTGGGGAGCATAAGACTGGGTAGCAGGGCAGACCTTGCAGTTAATACATAAGAAAACAGTATGGCAGGACCAACTGAAGAATGTGAAGTAGGTTTTCCTGTGGCCATCCAGTACCTGGGTTCAAAGGATTCTTGGGGTGCATATGACTTGGTAGCAGGGCAGACCTTGCAGTCAATACATAAGAAAACAGTATGGCAGGACCAACTGAAGAATGCGAAGTGGGTTTTCCTGTGGCCATCCAGTACCTGGGTTCAAAGGCTTTTTGGGGTGCATATGACTTGGTAGCAGGGCAGCCCTTGCAGTCAATACATAAGAAAACAGTATGGCAGGACCAACTGAAGAATGTGAAGTGGGTTTTCCTGTGGCCATCCAGTACCTGGGTTCAGAGGCTTTTTGGGGTGCATATGACTTGGTAGCAGGGCAGGCCTTGCACTCAATACATAAGAAAACATGGCAGGACCAACTGAAGAATGTGAAGTGGGTTTTCCTGTGGCCATTGTTGTGAATTCTGCTCTTGGGCTCCCTCCGGTGGTTGTGAGTGGTAGCGCTGCTGTCTCTGAATCTCAGCATTTATCAGGTGTGTTCACTTTTTGCAATTCTGACTGGGCTATTCAGTCTTGCCTGACCCTTTAGTCAGTGCCAGTTGTCCATTGTTCCTGGAGGATTCACACCCCTGCCTAGTCTCTCCTGCTTGCTGTTCATTTCAACAAAGATAAGTTCTGGCCTTGATTTTTTGCTGTCCACATGCTGTGGCCTTATTGTTCAGTTCTTTTCCATGTTTTTGTCTTGTCCAGCTTGGTCTGTATAAGGATTTGTTTAGCCAAGCTGGTATCTCTGGAGATGCAGATATACCCTCCATATGTTTAGTTAGCTGTGGAGATTTTGTATTTTCTGTGGTGGATATTTTCTAGTGTTTTAATACTGACCGCATAGTACTCTGTCCTATCCTTTCCTAGAAGTGGCCTCCTTTGCTAAATTCTGATTTCAGTCTGTGTATGTTTTTTCCCTCTCCTCACAGTCAATATTTGTGGGGGGCTGTCTATCCTTTGGGGATTTTCTCTGAGGCAAGATAGTTTTCCCTTTTCTATCTCTAGGGGTAATTAGTCCTCTGGCTGTGTCGAGATGTCTAGGGAGTGATAGGTACATTCCACGGCTACTTCTAGTTGCGGTGTTAAGTTCAGGGTCTGCGGTCAGTACAGGTACCACCTTCTCCAGAGTACGTCTCATGCTGGTTTTAGGTCACCAGATCATAACAGGCCATCCAGTACCTGGGTTCAAAGGATTCTTGGGGTACATATGACTTGATAGCAGGGCAGGCCTTGCATTCAATGCAACATTTTTTCAGGATGCCCTTCTGTACCTCTCGTGAAAGGGGTATTGCGGTGCGACGTAATTCTTGGCAGCCCGGCCACTCACTGCATAGGCAATAACAGCATAGGAGACCCACTGTTTAATAATGGCCCTTTAAGAATATTAATGCTGCCTGATGCCCCTCTAAAAGTAGGCTTTGTGACTTTAAGAGTCCCTCCTTCATAAATGAAACATGATGTGTCTGCTTATGTGTAACACACCACATGGCCAGCTAGGGTTGTTAAATGTTACAATGACATTTCCCAGTGAATGCATTTGTATTGGTTGAAATTAATGTTAAAGTTGAAGAACGCATCAAAAACGCTGCGTGTGAACAAAGCCCAAGTGATGGAGGAACATTTTGGTCTGGGGTAAATTATTTTCCCTTATATACAAGTCATTAGCATGGAAAGGATGTACCTTAACATATTTCCCAGCAAAATCCATTTTGGTTATGTTATTGTATGTTTGTTGGTGCACCTGTAAAAGTGGCGTGAAACTCTGACAACATTGCTTACAGCTGTGACCTAGGAGACAGAAATTTTCTGACGTTTTTAGACCTTAAAAGGACCCCCGCGGGGGGACGGGGGGATCGCGATAAAAATACTCGGGTTTCCCATAGACTTACATTGGGTTCGTTGCTCGAGTCGAGTACCCGAGTATTCCAATTTGCTCAACCCGAGCAACGAGCACCCGAGCATTTTAGTGCTCGCTCATCACTAATAATCATCCCTGTCCCCAATGGGGCTCACAAACTACATTCCCTATCAGTATGTCTTTGGAATGTATACAGGTCCTTCTCAAAAAATTAGCATATAGTGTTAAATTTCATTATTTACCATAATGTAATGATTACAATTAAACTTTCATATATTATAGATTCATTATCCACCAACTGAAATTTGTCAGGTCTTTTATTGTTTTAATACTGATGATTTTGGCATACAACTCCTGATAACCCAAAAAACCTGTCTCAATAAATTAGCATATCAAGAAAAGGTTCTCTAAACGACCTATTACCCTAATCTTCTGAATCAACTAATTAACTCTAAACACATGCAAAAGATACCTGAGGCTTTTAAAAACTCCCTGCCTGGTTCATTACTCAAAACCCCCATCATGGGTAAGACTAGCGACCTGACAGATGTCAAGAAGGCCATCATTGACACCCTCAAGCAAGAGGGTAAGACCCAGAAAGAAATTTCTCAACAAATAGGCTGTTCCCAGAGTGCTGTATCAAGGCACCTCAATGGTAAGTCTGTTGGAAGGAAACAATGTGGCAGAAAACGCTGTACAACGAGAAGAGGTGACCGGACCCTGAGGAAGATTGTGGAGAAGGACCGATTCCAGACCTTGGGGAACCTGAGGAAGCAGTGGACTGAGTCTGGTGTGGAAACATCCGGAGCCACCGTGCACAGGAGTGTGCAGGAAATGGGCTACAGGTGCCGCATTCCCCAGGTAAAGCCACTTTTGAACCATAAACAGCGGCAGAAGCGCCTGACCTGGGCTACAGAGAAGCAGCACTGGACTGTTGCTAAGTGGTCCCAAGTACTTTTTTCTGATGAAAGCAAATTTTGCATGTCATTCGGAAATCAAGGTGCCAGAGTCTGGAGGAAGACTGGGGAGAAGGAAATGCCAAAATGCCTGAAGTCCAGTGTCAAGTACCCACAGTCAGTGATGGTGTGGGGTGCCATGTCAGCTGCTGGTGTTGGTCCACTGTGTTTCATCAAGGGCAGGGTCAATGCAGCTAGCTATCAGGAGATTTTGGAGCACTTCATGCTTCCATCGGCTGAAATGCTTTATGGAGATGAAGATTTCATTTTTCAGCACGACCTGGCACCTGCTCACAGTGCCAAAACCACTGGTAAATAGTTTACTGACCATGGTATTACTGTGCTCAATTGGCCTGCCAACTCTCCTGACCTGAACCCCATAGAGAATCTGTGGGATATTGTGAAGAGAAAGTTGAGAGACGCAAGACCCAACACTCTGGATGAGCTTAAGGCCGCTATTGAAGCATCCTGGGCCTCCATAACATCTCAGCAGTGTCACAGGCTGATTGCCTCCATGCCACGCCGCATTGATGCAGTCATTTCTGCCAAAGGATTCCCGACCAAGTATTGAGTGCATAACTGAACATTATTATTTGATGTTTTTTTTGTTTGGTATTAAAAAACACTTTTATTTGATTGGTCGGGTGAAATATGCTAATTTATTGAGACAGGTTTTTTGGGTTATCAGGAGTTGTATGCCAAAATCATCAGTATTAAAACAATAAAAGACCTGACAAATTTCAGTTGGTGGATAATGAATCTATAATATATGAAAGTTTAATTGTAATCATTACATTATGGTAAATAATGAAATTTAACACTATATGCTAATTTTTTGAGAAGGACCTGTATGTCCTTCCTTCCTGGTATATGTCTCTTCATTTTGATATATGCCCCCATCCTGTTATATGTCCCCATCCAAGTATGTGCTCCCCCATTCTGGTATATGCGCCCCCATTCTAGTATATGCTCCTCTATCCTGCCATATGTCCTCATTCCTGTCTGAGCTGCTGCTGTTCAATATATACACTCACCGGCCACTTTATTAGGTACACCATGCTAGTAACGGGTTGGACCCCCTTTTGCCTTCAGAACTGCCTCAATTCTTCGTGGCATAGATTCAACAAGGTGCTGGAAGCATTCCTCAGAGATTTTGGTCCATATTGACATGATGGCATCACACAGTTGCCGCAGATTTGTCGGCTGCACATCCCAAAGATGCTCCATACAAGGCAGGATGGATCCATGCTTTCATGTTGTTTACGCCAAATTCTGACCCTACCATCCGAATGTCGCAGCAGAAATCGAGACTCATCAGACCAAGCAACATTTTTCCAATCTTCTACTGTCCAATTTCGATGAGCTTGTACAAATTGTAGCCTCAGTTTCCTGTTCTTAGCTGAAAGGAGTGGTACCCGGTGTGGTCTTCTGCTGCTGTAGCCCATCTGCCTCAAAGTTCGACGCACTGTGCGTTCAGAGATGCTCTTAGGCCTACCTTGGTTGTAACGGGTGGCGATTTGAGTCACTGTTGCCTTTCTATCAGCTCGAACCAGTCTGCCCATTCTCCTCTGACCTCTGGCATCAACAAGGCATTTCCGCCCACAGAACTGCCGCTCACTGGATTTTTTTTCTTTTTCGGACCATTCTCTGTAAACCCTAGAGATGGTTGTGCGTGAAAATCCCAGTAGATCAGCAGTTTCTGAAATACTCAGACCAGCCCTTCTGGCACCAACAACCATGCCACGTTCAAAGGCACTCAAATCACCTTTCTTCCCCATACTGATGCTCGGTTTGAACTGCAGGAAATTGTCTTGACCATGTCTACATGCCTAAATGCACTGAGTTGCCGCCATGTGATTGGCTGATTAGAAATTAAGTGTTAACAAGAAGTTGGACAGGTGTACCTAATAAAGTGGCCGGTGAGTGTATATATATAGATAAAGAAATAACCCTCCCACTCACCTTTCCCCCTCTCCCCTGCAGAACTTCGTTGTCTTCTGAAGCCAGCAGCTGGTTTCAGCATCCAAGCAACAGGGGTGCATGATGTCCATCAATGCGCCTAGTCATATGCTCGACGACCTCAGCTGCTAGCCTCTGATTGACTGGCAGCGTTTATTGTGGCACATGGACAGGCAAGTTGCTGCCCTGCAGTGCACTTCAGCTGCATATGCATCCAAGGTCGCACATCGAGCTGAAGTAGGGGATAGTGTCGACGGCATCTGCACTACGGTGCCATTTTAGTGAAGACACTCTTCAACAAAATGGTGACGTAGTGCAGTATGCACATGCGCTGACTCTGGCACCACACTGCACAGGCGTCGAGGCTTCAGAAAGAAGGACACCTCTCCAGTCATATTAGAGATTTTACATTTAAAAAAATGTCCGGTCTTCTCCACCCCTTAATAGTCAGCCATCACTCGCCTTATGTCTTTATCGCCAATAACAATACCAATTAGGCTATGTGCACACGTTCAGGATTTCTTGCAGAAATTTCCTGAGCAAAACAGGACATTTTCTGTAAGAAATCCGCATGCATTTTTTGCGCGTTCTACCGCGGTTTTGGTGCTTTTTTTTTTTTTGCGGATTTTTCCGGAGGTTCCCAATGCAATAATATAGTGGGAAATCTGCAAAAAATCCGCAAAATTAATGAACATGCTGCGTTTTTTTACCGCGATGCGTTTTTTTCACAGAAAAAAAACGCATCATGTGCACAACAATTGCGGAATGCATTCTAAATGATGGGATGCATAATGTATGCATTTTTTTTCGCGTTTTTTCATCTGCAATGTGTGCACACAGCATAAATGTCATCGAAGAGATGGAAATGTAAAACTACACTCACCAATAGTAACTGATAAATGTCATATAATTTTTATTCTTTTATGAAGTATATACATCACTGGCAAAAATTAAATTAAGAGACCACTGCAAAATGTTCAGTTTGTATGATTTTTATCTTTATAGGTATATTTTTGAGTAAAATGTAAATTTTTCTTTTATTCTAAAAACTTCTGACAACATGTCTCCGAATTTCCAAGCAATAAATTTTGTATTTTTTTTTCTGAAAATGAAAAATGGTTAAAATAAAAAAAAACTTCTTTCAGACTTCAAATAATGCTGTCATGGTCCAGTCCGGAGTTTACTTTCTTCTTTCCTCTCTCGAGACTGGTCATGCAGGGGTTTATCTCCTCAGCCTCGTTCTGGAGCTAGCTGGGCTATTTCAGTCCGTCTCAGCCTGCTGACCAGTGTTAGTGATAGTTCTTGCTTCCAGGCTTGAGCCCCTGACCTGTATTGGTAATCCTTGTGCCTCTGACTGCCTGAACCCGAGTATGACACGATCTGATCTCTGGACCTTGCCCCTGGTTTTCCGTTTCTGATACCACGCTCCCCGACTGGCTTCGACTCTGGTTTGTACTCCGACTTCGTCTTATCTCTCACGTTTTCGTTACCACGTTCCTGGTAGGCTCTGATTTCTTCCTTGTCTCTTGACTATTCTTCTGACTGCCCTTGTGTACTGTGCTGATCTCTCTGTGTATGACCTTGGCTTGACTAACTACTCTTTCGTTACCTGTGGCACCTGTGCTGCTATTCAGTGTTGCTATGATGTGTGTACAACCTCTCTTCCCTCACCAGCACCCTCTGGTGGAGGTTGCACTATACTGCAGCAGCACATTACATTATCACTAACCCAACATTTAAACGGGATTTTGCTTTTTTTTTTTTTTTTTCCCTCTGGTCATGGATCCGCTGCATAACTTGGCAGATCATTGACGCAGACGATGCGGGATTTTTCTGTGAAACATCAGTCCCTTGTCACGTCTCATAACCACTTACAGAAAAAACTGACTGAGACTGTTAAGACCGTGCAGGGGAAACACCTCTCATATTGTTAGTCTACCTGGTGACTCTGTGGATGTTGTTTTGCACTCTCCGGAACCCTCAGTTACACTTCCAGACACGTTTTCTGGCGAAAAAGATACATTTCACATTTTTAGGGAGAGTTGTAATTTATGGGGTTTTTTTTTGTTTGTTTGTTTTTTTTAGACCTCGATCATCTGGGAATGAGACTCAGCGGGTAGGGATTACCTCCTTACTTAGGGAGGGACTCCAATCCTGGGTTTTCTCTCTGCCCCTGAACGGAGGTCGGTAGATTTGAGGCCCTAGGACTTATTTATGACGAACCGGACCGTGGCAGAGGACACCATTATGGGTCTGGTTCAGGGGAAACACTCAGCCGAATGGTATAGCTCCGAGTTCCGTTGATGGTCCACTGAGGTGTATTGGGATGACTCCGCATTGAGATGTCTATTCAGAAAAGGACTGTCGGATTGCTTGAAGGACGCTCTGGCTCCATCCACCTCCCAGCTCTTTGTAGGAGGCTATCCGTATGGATCAGAGGCTACGTGAGAAAGGTCTTGCACAACGAGGGATTCCGTTGTTCCCTACTAACCCTGATGTTTTGCTTCCATCTGAACCTGTGGAGGTGGGAGCCACCGACCTCCAGGAGAAAGAGGAAACAGTGGCGTGATGGAAAGTTGTGTTTTTACTGCGGAGATACCGGACATTGGAAAAAGGACTGCCCCTTCTGTCCACCGTCTAACAAGCAGCTGAGTCTGGGTGATCATCGTGGAGGTCACTCAGACTCTCAGGTACCTTTTTCTTCATTTGCAAAGATACTGTTAAAGGTGGAACTTGGGGTGGAGAACGACTTTGTCCATACTTTGGCTTTTGTAGACTGTGGGTCATTCCTGAACCTGTTTGACTCTAGGCTGGTGGCCCGCTGTAGATTAGGGACATTTAGGTTGGAGACTACCTTAAAAATTGTGGCTATTGACTCTACGCCTCTCACAAAGGATGGTCTCCATTTCATTTCTAAAGAATTCACCCTCAAGATGGGGGGGCCCTGCGCCAGGAGCTCATGTCATGCTTTGTTTTGGATTACCTCACTGCTGGCCTGGTGTTGCGGTTTCCCTGGTTGCAACGGCTTAACCCAGTTATTGACTGGGGGTCCCGGGATATTGTTAAATGGGGGACCTAATTGTTCTGAAAATTGTCTTGCTACTATGTCTGTCATCCGTCAGTCTGGAGGGTATTCCGGAGTACCTGAAGGACTTTGAGGATGTGTTCTCCGAAAAGGAGGCTGATGTTCTACCACCACACCGCCCATTCGATTGAGCCATTGATCTTGTTCCCGGTGCCAAATTGCCCAAAGCCCGTCTGTACAATCTCTCCGGCCCTGAGCGGGCTGCTGTGATGGAGTATATCTCTGAAAGCCTCCGTAAAGATCATATTCGGCCATCTGTCTCTCCCGTGGCGGCGGGGTTCTTTTTTTGTGAAAAAAAAAAAAAAAAAAAAAAAAGATGGTGGTTTACGCCCATGCCTCGATTTTCGAGAACTGAATAAGATCAACGTGAGAAACACTTATCCTCTCCCACTTATACCTGATTTGTACAATCAATTGTCGGGGGCCAGGTGGTTTTCTAAATTGGACCTCGGGAGCATACAATCTCATCCGTATGCGGGAGGGGGATGAGTGGAAAACTGCATTTCTCACCTCTGAGGGTCTGTTTGAAAATTTGGTCATGCCGTTCAGTTAAACTAACGCACCAGCGGTATTCCAGAATTTCATTAATTATGGTTTTTCTGACTTCGTTGGATGCTTTGTGGTAGTTTATCTTGATGATATAACTCACACTGTATACTCCTCTGACAGACTGTCACACGAGTCATCTTTGTGCGGTTCTCCAGAGGCTCAGGGAGAACTCACTGTTTGCCAATCTGGAGAAGTGATCATTTTTCACTCAAGAATTGTCCTTTCTAGGGGTCATTTTGTTCGCTGAGGAGTTTCGTATGGACCCTAGGAAGGTACAGGCTATTGTAGATTGGATGCAACCCAGAGATCTCAAGGGTGTTCAGTGATTTTTGGGTTTCGCCAATTACTACAGAAAATTCATCAAGGGGTTTTCTCAAGTGGTCAAACCCCTCACTGATCTCACTCAAAAGGGGGCTGATCTCAAACTGGTCAGCTCCAGCGGTGGTGGCGTTTTCTTCATTAAAAAACTGTATCATGACTGCCCCCTGTACTGGTTCAACCTGATTTGTCTGAACCATTTATCAGAGGTAGACGCTTCTGAGGTGAGGGTGGGGGCTGAGTTGTCCCAGGGGCCCACCACATTAACTTAAGACCCTGTACCTTCTTTTCAAGAAAATTTTCCACTGCTGAGAGGAATTATGTTGTGGCTAGCCCAGAGTTATTGGCCATTAAATTGGCATTTGAAGAATGGAGTTATTTTTTGGTGGGGGCAGTCCATCGTATCACTGTTATTACTGATCACAAGAACCTGTCTTACATCGAGTCCGCCAAACGTTTAACTCCGAGAACGGCAAGGTGGTCTCTTTTTTTTTTTTTTTCTTTTTCCCGATTTCAATTTTCCATCACTTTCAGACCAGGGTCCAAGAAAGTGAAGGCGGATGCCTTGTCTCGCAACCTAGATCCGGTATCACCTCCTGAGCCTCCTTCCTCCACTCAGCATGGGGGGGGGGGTGGTGGCTGTGGTGTCCCCGAGATTGAAACAGGAGATTTTTGAGGCCCAATTTCTTGCTCCATCATCCATACCTGAAAATAAGCTCTTTGTGCCTGACCAGTATCGGTTAAGGGTGCTTCCGGAGTTACACAACTCTGCATCCTGGAATCTCGGCCACTCGTAAAGCCATCACTAGGCTATTCTGGAGGCCCTCGTTGACTTCTGACATCATTGGGTTTGTGTCGTCCTGTTAAACTTGTGCCTGCGCAAAAATCTCCCACAACCAGCCGGCCGGGGAATTGTTGCGACTGCCAATTCCGGATAGACCGTGGACTTATCTGTCCATGGATTTTATCACCGATCTTCCCCCCTCTAATGGCAAAACTGTGATCTGGGTAGTTGTTGATAGGTTCAGTAAACAAGCACATTTTGTACCATTAAGAGGCCTCCCTAATGCTGAGACTCTATCTAAACTATTCATTGCATATGATCCGGTTGCATGGTGTGCCTGTCCGTGTGGTGTCTGATAGAGGGGTGCAATTCGTGGTAAAATTCTGGCGGGCTTTTTGTAAAAGGCTGGGCATCAGTCTGACCTTTTCATCGGCCCATCATCCAGAGACCAACGGTCAGACTGAAAGGACCAATCAGTCTTTGGAGCAGATTTTACGGTCTTGTCACATCTAGACAGGATGATTGATGCTCTGCAATACCTAGAGCAAAATTCGCTTTCAATAATCGTGTCAATCAGTCCACTGGTGCTTCTCCATTCTTCTGCAACTATGGGTTTCACCCTCATTTTGGTGAGTTTTCCCGGTTGGATTCAGGGTGTCCAGGGGCTGATTCGGCCTTTCTGCGGTTGGGGGAGGTCTGGAGGGAGTTTCAGAGAAACAGTGGGGAGGCTCAGGGCAAATATACATTGTTTGCAGATAAACGACGTCCTGTGGGGCCGGCTTATAAGGTGGGGGGATAAGGTATGGTTATCCACCAAAAATATAAGGCTGAGAATTCCCTTTGCTAAGTTGGGTCCCAAGTTTATTGGTCCGTATGAAATTTTAGAGGTGATTAATCCTGTGACCTTTCACCTGCGTTTGCCTCCATCTTTGCAGATCCCCAATGTGTTCCATAAGGCACTTACATAAGCCGTCAGTGCCTTCCTCTGGTGAGTCTCCCTGACACCCGCCGCCTGTTGTGGTAGATGGCCAGACCGAATACGAGGTGGAACAGGTGGTGGATTTTCGTATGCTCCGCCGTTCACTTCAGTACTTGGTCCATTGGAAAGGGTATGGTCCTGAGGACCGGTCATGGGCGCTAGCGCGTTCAGTCCATGCTGATCGGTTGGTCCGGGCCTTTCACGCTCGTCATCCAGGGAAGCCTGAGGGTCCTGTGGCCCCCATTGAGAGGGGGGGGGTACTGTCATGGTCCAGTCCGGAGTTTACTTTCTTCTTTCCTCTCGAGACTGGTCATGCAGGGGTTTATCTCCTCAGCCTCGTTCTGGAGCTAGCTGGGCTATTTCAGTCCATCTCAGCCTGCTGACCAGTGTTAGTGATAGTTCTTGCTTCCAGGCTTGAGCCCCTGACCTGTATTGGTAATCCTTGTGCCTCTGACTGCCTGTACCCGTGTATGACTCGATCTGATCTCTGGAATTTGCTCCTGGTTTTCCATTTCTGATACCACGCTCCCCGACTGGCTTCGACTCTGGTTTGTACCCCGACTTCGTCTTACGTTTCACGTTTCAGTTACCACGTTCCAGGTAGGCTCTGATTTCTTGCTTGTCCCTGACTATTCTTCTGACTGCCCCTGTGTACTGTGCTGACCTCTGTGTATGACCTAGGCTTGACTACTTTCGTTACCTGTGGCACCTGTGCTGCTATTCAGTGTTGCTACGCTGTGTGTACAACCTCTCTTCCCTCACCAGCACCCTCTGGTGGAGGTTGCACTATATTGCACTGCAGCAGCACATTAAAAATGCAAAGAAAACAAGTTTAATAATCATTTAGAAACAACAATTATAATTTTTTTTTAACTCAGGAACAGTTCAGAAATCATTTTTTGTATGGAATAACCATGATTTTTAATCACAGCTTTCATGCGTCTTGGCATGCTTTCCACCAGTCACTGCTCCTGGCGCAAAAATTTTAAGCAGTTCTTCTATGTTTGATGGCTTGTTGTGACTATCAGTCATTCTCTTGATTACATTCCAGAGAGTTTCAATGGGGTTCAGGTCTGAAGATTGGGCTGCCCATGACAGGGTTTTGATGTGGCAGTCTCAATTTTTGCCTGAGCTGTATATGGTGTTACACGAGAGAAAAAAAAAAAAATATATATATATATTTTATATTAACGAACATTTGAGCACATAAATCCATTAGATGTCGGTTTTGCAAGCCTGCGAGAAAATATCGCAGTACGGATGCCATACAGATTACATACGGAGAATGCCATGCGCAAAATACGCTGACACACCCTGCCTACGGATGACATACGGATCACTATTTTGGGAACATTTCTCCGTATTACGGCCGTAAAAAACGGACCGTATTGTCTTACGCTGAGTGTGACGCCGGCCTTACTGTGCAGAATTATTAGGCAACTTAATAAAAACAAAAAATATTCCCATCTCACTTGTTTATTTTCACCAGGTAAACCAATATTACTGCACAAAATTTAGGAATAAACATTTCTGACATGCAAAAACAAAAAAATTAGTGACCAATATAGCCACCTTTCTTTATGATGACACTAACAGCCTTTCATCCATAGATTCTGTCAGTTGCTTGATCTGTTTACGATCAACATTGCGTGCAGCAGCACCACAGCCTCCCAGACACTGTTTTCCCTCCCTGTAGATCTCACATTTTATGAGGGACCACAGGTTCTCTATGGGGTTCAGATCAGGTGAACAAGGGGGCCATATCATTATTTTTTCTTCTTTGAGACCTTTACTGGCCAGCCACGCTGTGAGTAGTTGGAGGCATGTGATGGAGCATTGTCCTGCATGGAAATCATGTTTTTCTTGAACGATACCGACTTCTTCCTGTACCACAGCTTGAAGAAGTTGTCTTCCAGAAACTGGCAGTAGGTCTGGGAGTTGAGCTTCACTCCATCCTCAACCCGAAAAGGTCCCACAAGTTCATCTTTGATACCAGCCCATACCAGTACCCCACCTCCACCTTGCTGGCATCTGAGTCGGAGTGGAGCTCTCTGCCCTGTACTGATCCAGCCTCTGGCTCATCAAGTCACTCTCATTTCATCAGTCCATAAAACCTTTTGAAAAGTCAGTCTTAAGATATTTTTGGCCCAGTCTTGACACTTTGCCTTATGTTTCTTGTTCAAAGATACTCTGCTCTTGGTTATTCATTTATTTTTTTCTTGATGGTCTTTCTCTGGATGGTCTTCTTGGGGCTTTGGAGAACAGTTGAAAACGCTGTGAAAATGGCCTGGTGGTTTGCTGATAAGGGCTTGTTGTTAGCCTATGCTGCCTCCATCATATTGAGATCAAGTGACCTGGAGGTGCGCTGGATGATTGACTCTAAGAAAAAAAAAAAAATGGTATCTTCTCATCACTGCACTGACTAAATCCTAAAGAAACAAAATGACCTGCTCAAAAAATACCAAAATAGGAGGACCATAAGGTAACCAAAGAAAATGTAGGGACAAACAAAATCCTCCAGAGTGGATTCTCATAGAAAATAATTTTATTAAAGTACATAATTTGAATTAAAAATTGGAAATGCAACTCAAGCACAAAAATGATGAGCAAAAGCGCAAACACTGTACATGATGATGATATGGTACAAAAAGTGCAACAATACAAATTCTGCAGAATAGCGAACAAGTAATAATCCGACAGTTTAAAGAGATATAAAAAAAATTTGACAATATAAATGGAGTAAAGGTGAGTATAATATCATCAATACTAGTCATAGAAATAACATGACCGTTCAAGAATATGGTGTGAAGATTAGGTAAAGTGCATAGTGCAAACAATTTTCAATGAAATATATAGAGAGGGATAAATCAATCCAGTATTTAATTGCATATCGAATCTGTCCGTTTTGCATCTGAAGGCTAAAAATATAAAGCAGAAAAGAAGAAATTCTTATTTTAATTATTGAAGCAGTGTATTAGGATCAATGAGATCCAAAACCTTCAAAGGAAAAACAGCATAATGTGCACACCATGACCAGAAATGGTTAAATCGACCGCAGTAGCAGCAACTGAAAGTATCAAAGGTAATCAATATACAACCTGTCTTAAGTCACGTACCAGTGTACCCCCTTAACGCACGTTTCGATATTCAACCTTCCTCAGAAGGGGTGCATGTGTTTCCCTGTGGACTGGACCATCTATTTATGGAGATCTAGCTCAAACGCCATTAGGAATCGGAGGCACCTGTATGTCTCTGGGATATGCTAAGCGTGAAAGTGCCCAGCGCAATCTAGTGTCAACCGGAAATGCCTGTTGCATCATATCATGGCAACAAGTGCCTGCACCATAATAAACCATACAGCGGAAATGTCCATAATAGCAGTTGAATATAAGGGTGTGAATCATGCTGCCGGAATATCAAAAATATTATTAAGTAATTCCAATAAAAATTGCTTATTTAATTACAGACGCTTATCTATGTTTCAGTGCATGCAAACTGAATGTGAACAGCGCCATCATGAATAAATGATTCAAATACATCACGGGCGTGCCCATAGCATCATGCTGCCATAGTGACAGACACAACAGTGTGGCATGACCGAGAGCTGGGCATAATAAGATAAGATGCTTATCCATGTTTCAGTGCACGTAAAAAGAACAAAAACTGCGCCATCTTAGATAAATTAAAATATATAGTGAGCGTGCTCATAGCACCCTGTTGCCATGGCATCAGATACAAAAGTGTGGCACGTCCGAGAAATAAGCACAATATGGCTACTCAGACGCTTATCTGCTGTGTTGCAATATGCGCAGGACCAGATGTAAGCTGCGCCATCTTGAATAAATTATTTAGATATATCTCGAGTATGTCCATAGCATCATGCTGCCATGGCAAAAAACAGTGTGGCATGCCCAGGGGCTGAGTATACTGAAGACAACCAGGGCAGCGATTATATGGTGTCCCTGTGTTAGACGCTCCAAATTGGAGCGCCACGTACACAGAAAAAAACCCATGGATACAAATGTCATAACCCCAGAGAGTCTCCCATCGAGTTACATGATCTCAAATGAGTATGTAAACCCATGGTGATAAAAAGCATGCTCCATAGAGGTAGTTCATGCTTGGAAACCCCTATACACGGCAATATCCCATAATGAGTTAAATGAACAAGAGGGGAAAAAATAAATCTATATGACCATATACATGTATGCTGTGCATGCACATATATGAATGCATGCGTGTGCACATATACAAACGTGCACTAAAGCATACACTGTCTAATGGAAAAAAAGGGGATCCCTACAGGGTTATTGAAAAACAAAATACCATGGTTTGGGATATCAAGCCATAATGATGAAAGATCTATCCCACATTCATTCCATAAATCCAGCATGTATATCAAGTATCTCCATAAGTAGGAAAACATATAACATATGACACATAACAAAACAGAGACAGACAATAGCATGCGGGACATAAAATACACACACACACACACACACACGCCCACAACACAAAACACCTTTTTAAAAAAAATTGCAAGGGAGTGATAATGACCAAAAAGGATGCAGTGCACTCGTTGAAAAACAGATTGAACCCTGATATCTAGGTAGGGCTGATACAGAAAAAAGGGTGTCACTAGAGAACTACAGGGTGAGTGCACAATGATAGTGTGCAAGGGAGAGTGCAATACATGTGTACTTGAAATGGTATTAGTGTGAATAAGGACTTAGAAGTGTAAAAAGTGACAAGATGATTAGAAATATCTAATAAATAAACCGCAAGTGAGAGACGCACACATAATAAATAAATACATATCACCACTTAGTCCACTTGTTGGGAAATACAAAACAAAGAACACAGAACAGAATCTTGTACATTTTAGTACTTGGCCACTCAAGTCATAGGTGTGCACATTGATCAAACAAATATTTATTGAAGTAACAATATCTAAAAGTGGGTGCCTGGAAAAATCCCAGTGTGTATATATAAATGCTCTTTGAAGGACTTCCAAAATATTGGGTACTGACACATGTGAAAAATAATGGTGTAGATAAGTGCCATTAAAAAAGCTTATAGAGTTACATTGTCCAACATCAGAATAAAGCAAATTAAGGAAATGTCCAAGGATCCAACGGTATCCCCTATCTTTAGTTCTCTTTAGGCCAATGTCTCCTGTATCATGGAATATATACAACAGGGTTCTCCAATACGAGAGGGAGTACCACGGGTATCAAGAAAAAGAACAAGAGCTAGCCCAGATGGATGTCCAACGGCCCCAGAGCAGTCCATTCCAATACTATAAAAGAGAATTGGTGAGAAAAATTAAAACGATAAAAACACATCACTTCTATATCACAAGAAGGAAGCGCAGCTCAGGACTTCATTGAGGCCTTTCGGGCAGACAGTCTGTAGTTTCCATATCCATTTTGTCTCTAGCTGAGACAACGTCTGGAGGAAAGACGGTTTAAGCATAATAACAGACGCGGATTCTTTACTGTAAGAGCAGTGAGACTATGGAACTCTCTGCCGTATGATGTTGTAATGAGTGATTCATTAATTAAATTTAAGAGGGGACTGGATGCCTTTCTGGAAAAGTATAATGTTACAGGGTATATACACTAGATTCCTTGATAAGGCGTTGATCCAGGGAACTAGTCTGATTGCCGTATGTGGAGTCGGGAAGGAATTTTTTTCCCCATGGTGGAGTTACTCTTTGCCACATGGGTTTTTTTTGCCTTCCCCTGGATCAACATGTTAGGGCATGTTAGGTTAGGCTATGGGTTGAACTAGATGGACTTACAGTCTTCCTTCAACCTTAATAACTATGTAACTATGTAACATCTTCTTGATGTCGCCTCCACAGTGATTCATCAAAATGTAGTCAATTCCGATCACTTTAAGAAGTTTGTAATTGCATTTGTGTATAGTCTTAAAATGTCTTGGGATCGGTTTTAATGAAGTCACATCTGTAGCTTTCTCCGCATTGATGATATCGAGAACATGTTCCCGTATTCTAGTGCGTAACTTTCTAGTGGTGATTCCAACATAAATAAGATTGCAGGGACATTTTGCATAATAGATGACACCTTCTGTATTGCAGGTAATATGTTTCAATATTTTAAACTCCGTAGTACCATCACTAGAATGAAAGATGGTATCTCTTCTCATGTTCAGACAAGCCACACAGGACCCGCAAGGGAAGAAACCGGGTCTAGGTCCTCCCGAACCAAATATGTTTTGTGGTTTGGTCCCCATATAGTTGCGTTTTGTTTTTTTTAAGTTAGATTAATTTTTATAAGTGCAAACAATTCCAGATAAAACGAAGATAAACAATTTTTTTTTTAATCAAAAACAGTTTGTAGACTTTTGATTGACACATAGATAAACTAACTTATCATTGCACCCCCCCATCCCAACTAAGCCCCTCTCCCTTCCCAGTGTAGAATCATTGCACCCACCACCCCCATCCCAACTAAGCCCCCTTCCCTTCCAAGTGTAGAACTAAACTATGTTTAAAAGACATTTTTATGACACAAATTGTAAAATAAAGAACATATCCCTCCCCAGCACCGCAGAGACAAACGGTAACTATAATTAGGGGATGCTACTAAAGGCCTTAACAAGCCTGTCTATCTTTTATAACAGCGCGATAGTTAAAACAGTTTAATATTTTTTCAATTACTAATAATACTTAACTGATCATCAGACTGCCCTACTGTAAGTGGAAAATTACATAATTATGCATAATTATCCCCATGCATAACTCCATAATAAACCGATGTCCACTGACTCATTCATAAAGAAAACCTTAGATGGCTTTGGTTTGCTTTGTATCTTGCAACCAGCACTCTAGGAAATTTGTGTATTTAAAATAAGTATATCTGAAATCATGAGTGACTCAAAGGATGCCCAAAGATTCAGTTGGAAAAGAAGCGGATAGAAATCTGGGAGTAATGCTGTTCCTTGCTGATTTAAGAATTCCCATGCAGTCTACATACAATACTGCACGGATTAGCTACTGTAGTTAATTTTTCAGTGGCCTCCAGGCAGATTCCCAGGGGCCGCAGTGTACGGGTCGGCAGCCACGTTTTGTGATATCTATGCCCCCTTTCTGAAGAAGCCAAGTGGCAAAATGTCCGTCAGAGGGACCAGTGGTAAACATTTCTCGGTGTGTTTCTCCATCTCTTAGCTTCCTTGTACCTGCCTCACTTTTTTGTCTGGATACTCTCAGGTACACTCTTATCTTTGATCTGCTCTATTATGCGTTCTACCTAGCATATGAGTATATGATTATGTCACTATGTGCCAATGCTAGGCAGTTTATAATTTGCATTTACTGCTTTATCTGTTCATTTGCATGGTAATATAAATATTTAATTTATTTCAAGGAGATATTATTATACACCTACTTGTATGTATTTAAATGAGACTGTGAAATTAGGCACTAATGCTAGCACTATACAAAACAGGTCAATGTCATTAACACATATCTACATTCTCCATTGGAATTATGCATAGAACTTCATAGATCCTATCAAATATAGCATTTATTTCATGCAGTGTTTTTTCATGCACCAGAAGGAACAGTTTGTTTTTTAACATGCAGTATAATCTGCATCATCTTGTTCATTTGCATGCTAATATAATCATTTCATGGTGATATTATACACCCATTTATATGTACTCCTATGAGACTGTGAAATCATGCACTATTACTGTCACTTTACAAATTAGTTCAATGTCACTAACATATATTATGTTTCTCCCTTGGATTCATGCAAAGAACCTCAAAGATTTCACCAAAAATAGTGTCTATTTCACAAGATTTATTTCTTCATCCAGTAGGTAGCGCTATTACTCTTCAATATAGTGTCATCAATGCCTGCGAATATCGTACCTTCCAGATATTTTTAGAATACATATTGTTTTCAACTGACATTGAGTTTCCTCATGGAACTTACATACATTAATAGGAATAATTAAAAATTGGCACATGCATATGTATTCACCCCCTAAAAATTTCTGGTGTAAGCAGTTAACTTCAGTCTATATGCACATTGTGTGTTTTTTTTTTTTTTTCCTAGCCAATCGGATTGCCTGAAACACTGATAAATCCTGTGATTGGCTTTTCAAGTCTACACAGCCAATCACAGCGATTGTAGTTGCGGGGGGGGGGGGGGGGTGTCACCATCCCCGATCGACGACTGCATGTGCCCAGCTCCAAAATGGCACCGGGCTTTCAATACAAGCACCACAATAGTGGTGCACAAATAAAGATGAGACGAATCCATACGTCCCAGGTCAGGCACAGATAACCGTTAACAGGGATGTATGGACACGTCCAAGGTGGAAAAGGGGACACAAGAGGGGAGATCAGACCCTCCTCCCCTGTAACTACAGACCGCAGACAGGGCTGGAGCCACCACCAAGCGCCGGGGCCCCGAGCAAGCAGGGGGGACCAGCACGCTATGGGGCCCGTGAGTAAGGAGAGTTTGGTGCCAGATCATGCGAGTACTTGCCTCTCCCTGCAAACAACTGGTCGTGATGATGTCACTGCAGTGCGCCCTCTTACTCCGAGCAGCCACAGTGCAGAGAACCAGAAGACGGCGATACAGAGGAGTCTGGACCTGCAGCCAGCGAGGAGAGATGAGCACTTGATATTTTATGTATGGAGAAATAAAAATGGGCCCCATGTAATTCTCTATACAGAATGGGCCCCATATAATACTCCATACAGATTTAGCTTTATATATTGCTCTATACAGAATGGGCCCCATATAATACTCCATACAGATTTAGCTTTATATATTGCTCTATACAGCATGGGACCCATATAATACTCCATACAGATTTAGCCTTATATATTGCTCTATACAGAATGGGCCCCATATAATACTCCATACAGACTTAGCTTTATATATGGCTCTATACAGAATGGGCCCCATATAATACTCCATAGAGAATGGGCGCCCATATTTTACTCCATACAGAATAGGCCCCATATAATACTCCATACAGAATGGGCCCCATGTAATTCTCTATACAGAATGGGCCCCATATAATACTCCATACAGATTTAGCTTTATATATTGCTCTATACAGAATGGGCCCCATATAATACTCCATAGAGAACTGGCCCATATAGTTGCTTTTGACCAAATGGTCCCTGAGATTTTTAGCCCTTCTAAAAGTGATAGATGGGTGACCAGAGATATATTTTTGCAACACCCCATCGGAAGTTAGTAGGGGCCAAAATTTTGAAAGGGCATTTGTCATGTTGGGATGGTGTTCATTAAACTGGGAAATGAATGTCACCTGATAACTTGCGACTTTCTTGACATGAGGTTGAAGTAGGTCTCCTCTTTCCATGTTTAACGCTCTTCTGAGGCCTTTTCGGATCGATCTCCTACTGTAACCTCTATCCATAAATCTTCTGGAGAGTTCACGTGACTGTAGGTGGAAAGCGTTATCATCAGAACAATTGCGTCTTAGTCTTAGAAAACATCCCTGTTGGACAGTTTTTATCAGATGTTTGGGGTTAACTGCGGTGGTTTTCCTATGTACACAGGTTTGTAAAGTGCCCCTGTTGTCTTTATACAGCAGAATGTCAAGAAACTCAATGGATGTTTGACTGCGATGACTAGTCAATCGTATGTTGCGTTTATTACCATTGAGTTCAGAAATAAACTCCTCCAGGTGACACTCGGAGCCCTGCCATAACAAAAGGACATCATCTATGTATCTAGTCCAGATTAACACCTTCTCGGCATGCTTGATTGGGTTGGTGGTAAAGCACTCGCGCTCCCACAGCCCCAGGAAAAGGTTAGCATAGGAGGGCGCGAACGCCGCTCCCATGGCCGTTCCCTGGAACTGTAGGTAGGGGACACCCTTGAAAAGAGAAAAATTGTGTTTAAGACAAAAGTTCAGGGCCACAATGAGAAATTCTCAAAGTGGTGAGTCCATACTGCTGTTGGAGAGAAAAAAAGAAACTGCTCCGTTCCCATCTGAATGTTTGATAGCGGTATACAGGGCCTCGACATCCATAGAGACCAACTACATGTCCTGTTCTAGATGGATCTCCTCAAATCTACGAATACAATCGGTGGAGTCCTTTAGGAAAGATGGTAAAGACTCCATCAATGGTTTAAGATGCCAATCCAGGAATTTACAGAGGTTCGCAGAGATTTCCATTTCCCGACACTATGGGTCTTCCGGGTCTTTTTTGTGGTTGAGTTGCATTTCCAATTTTTAATGGTTTTTAATTCAAATTATGTACTTTAATAAAATTATTTTCTATGAGAATCCACTCTGGAGGATTTTTTGTCCCTACATTTTCTTGAAATCCCAAAGACTAACTCTGTAATACACGGGGGTGTATATATACTGTAAGATCATAAATGTTATATTAGGATCATAGCACATGTCTAGAAGAGTAGTGGGACTTTTACCGCTAAATTTTATTAGAACCATTATAACCAGTTGGTACCATGAAGCTCATGGGTCCCTTGAAAAATCTTTTAAATATCCGTGATAGTTTGGGGCAATGTTATAGTATTGGTCCCCTAAGACTTCTATGCCTGTGGGTGACTGCAACTCCAATTATATTTTTGCCCCTAATACACAAGCCTGAAAATATATACACCACATGTGTAATATAGTGTGTGTGTGTGTGTGTGTATATGTATGTATATATATATATATATATATATATAATATATATATATATATATATATATATATATATATATATATATATATATATATATATATATATATATATATACACACACTCACCGGCCACTTTATTAGGTACACCTGTCCAACTTCTTGTTAACACTTAATTTCTAATCAGCCAATCACATGGCGGCAACTCAGTGCATTTAGGCATGTAGACATGGTCAAGACAATCTCCTGCAGTTCAAACCGAGCATCAGTATGGGGAAGAAAGGTGATTTGAGTGCCTTTGAACGTGGCATGGTTGTTGGTGCCAGAAGGGCTGGTCTGAGTATTTCAGAAACTGCTGATCTACTGGGATTTTCACGCACAACCATCTCTAGGGTTTACAGAGAATGGTCCGAAAAAGAAAAAAAATCCAGTGAGCGGCAGTTCTGTGGACGGAAATGCCTTGTTGATGCCAGAGGTCAGAGGAGAATGGGCAGACTGGTTCGAGCTGATAGAAAGGCAACAGTGACTCAAATCGCCACCCGTTACAACCAAGGTAGGCCTAAGAGCATCTCTGAACGCACAGTGCATCGAACTTTGAGGCAGATGGGCTACAGCAGCAGAAGACCACACCGGGTACCACTCCTTTCAGCTAAGAACAGGAAACTGAGGCTACAATTTGTACAAGCTCATCGAAATTGGACAGTAGAAGATTGGAAAAACGTTGCTTGGTCTGATGAGTCTCGATTTCTGCTGCGACATTCGGATGGTAGGGTCAGAATTTGGCGTAAACAACATGAAAGCATGGATCCATCCTGCCTTGTATGGAGCATCTTTGGGATGTGCAGCCGACAAATCTGCGGCAACTGTGTGATGCCATCATGTCAATATGGACCAAAATCTCTGAGGAATGCTTCCAGTACCTTGTTGAATCTATGCCACGAAGAATTGAGGCAATTCTGAAGGCAAAAGGGGGTCCAACCCGTTACTAGCATGGTGTACCTGATAAAGTGGCCAGTGAGTGTGTGTGTGTGTATATATATATATATATATATATATATATATATATATATATATATATATATATATATATATATATAATCCTTTCTAGGAATCCGTACAATTCCAGTTCTAACACTTACTGGTCCAGGTATGTATGGTGGTCGCTTTCTAAGGGCTTGGACCGAGTCCCAATCAATATGCTGGCAAAAACTTTTGGGCTCTGATGTTTCCATTTACTCCTAAGTGCATGGCACATTCTTCCCGGAGGAGCTGCAAATAAAACAAATATTTAATGACTAGAACTACTATTGAACCACAAGATCTCTAACTACTGATTTATTTTTATTTTTTATTTTTTTTTATGTTTCAATAACTTTATTTGGGATTTTTCAGTATAACATAATATGATATAAACAATCCTCCATACAGAAAAAAGATGAATTATCAAGAAAAATATAACAATTGCTATATGGAAGACTCAACTTAACAAAAGGTAGACTAGACATATCAAAAGACAAATACATCACATACTAAGGGTAACAACATCAGGGCAGGGGGTAACAGCATTGTCAACAGAACCATCAATGACTACTATATTAAAAGGCGATTTTGTACATTGGGGTCATCACCTAGGCGATTCGGGAACTTCGATATCCTTTGCTATTGTAGCTACAATTTGACATCAAACTACTTTTTAATGTCTAATTAAGGAGAAAGCGTAAGAGCTTGAGTTAGATGGACACTGGAGTCGAGGTCAAGCCAAGGATTCCACTACTGATTATTTTTAACTGAAGATGAGTGACTGACTAATAGATCAGAAGAATCAACTATGAAGTGGTAGGATGCACACAACTTGGGTGGACAAGGAAGACCCTTGTAATGTAAACTATTATAGCAGATGGTTATTCCCAGACATTGATTACAAATGAGTAAAATACTGTCCTAGATGAGAAAAAACTATATTACATTGAGTTAAATAATCACCTTTTTGTTAATGTTCTTTGCAATGATATTTGGACTTGCTAGTAATCATGATGTTTAAAATGATGCCAAATTCATACCAGTCAACTCCAGCATCGTACTCCTCCTCAGCCATCATCTCAAGAGCAATGAAGCCTGGAGTTTCAGCATATCTGGTGGCTGTCTGGTCTTTATAGATGTTCTCTAATGCCAGACCGAAGCCGGCAATTTTTTATATGACCTGTTTCAGCCACCAAGATGTTAGAAGGCTTGAGGTCTCTGTAAAATAATGAAAGCAATTAGTTGGCTGTGTGTAATGGTATTTTATACTTCGAATATTGCAATATATCACATCATAAATATAAACTCTTAGATTATTAATATTGCCTAGTTTACACAAGAATTGGGAGGTTTTACATCAGTAGATGTCCATTGATATCACACTGCACCATTGTCACTAGTGAGGAGATGGTTTTCCACCATTAAAGAGGTTTTTGCACCAAATACATTTGTCACATTTATAAAGCTAGATGATAAATGTATGATCCCAAGAGGTTCAACTATTGGCTCAACCAGGGTTGAACCCAGCCTCTCTGCTGCCTGAGGTGAACTGCAAAACGGCGCCCACCACCGTAATAAAATTAGTACAAATAAATCTGGTTTACTCTTTACTAGCCTAACCTGACTCCCAATTTAAAAGTGTATGTATTTTACATGTAATATATTTGAAACATCGATCTTTACAGTTGTTAAAGTTCTGTATAAGTAGTAGAAAATAAGGGATTTTAAGAATACTACTCACTGTATGGTTTCAGTTTCAGAAATCAACAGCTGGGCCTTAACAATGAAAATAGTTATACAAACCCTGTTGCCAGGTAGAACTTCAAGATCTTGGATAATAGAAAAACTATACAGAAGACACAAATACACCAATAAAAACCAGTGCTGTGCATACTGTACATCATCCCAAGTCTTAGAGACTCTAATGTCCACTCTTAAATAGCCTCCCCATTTTAGACAATCCATACTTGTGATAGAAGCGTCCATTGACACTCAGTAAAATAAAGTTTCCGCCTTCTTAATGGGTAAAAGTCTTTTAAATGGGCAGATTTAGCCACTGAAAGACATCAGTGAATAATTCTGTCCGAGCTGCCCTTCCCATTACCTGCCTCTGAGCTTAGGATTTATCAGCTGGATAAATCTTTGGTAGGAGTGTGGAATCCTTTGTAGGGGCGAGCTAGAGATCCTCACTGTTGGGAAGGATTCCACGCTCCTCCACCGTCTCTAACCTGGCTTCAGCATCTGGATTCTACGCCACTCCGGGATGTGAAATCCAGGAGCAGAAGCAAGGTAAGCCCGCCTTTATCCGCCGCTGGATGAAAGATGGCCGTTTACATGGCGAAGGTTTATTCGGTGGCGGATACATTTTTGAACTTGCAAAGACCAAGGGATCAGCAGATAAATACATGATCCCTTGATCTTTGGTAGTTTTTAAACGGGCATATCTCCACCAGATTTATCCTTCATAGGATAAATCTGCTGGATAAATATGCCCATGTAAAAGGACTTTTACAATTGCCTATGATGTGTGATGAAACCTGGAAGTAAGAGCTGGTACCCCTCTATTTACTCTAATTCCCTGACAGGGTATATTAAAAATGTTTTTTTCTAAATTGAACAACCTCTGTAACATAAGCCCATTCCCTACATTTATCTATGGTACAGAAGTCCGTCAAAATCACTAAAAATGTTCACCTTTGAGCTAATACTAGAAAGTACTGAAGAGAAGACATTTTTAAGGTAATCATAAATCACTGAGCCAAACTTACCAATGAAGTAGAAGTTTTTGAAGCACATTACTCCTTGTAAAGAATAATCCTCTGTAGAACACTAATTTGAAAAGGAAACTTTTGAACTTCAGACCTCCAAAAACGTAACAGGAACTCAACTAGAAACATAATGTCATGCAGCTGCGGTGCAGTACAGCGCAACCTCTGTTGTGAATTCCGTTCTCGGGCTCCCTCCTGTGGTCGCGAATGGTACTTTGGTGAGTTCTGTCCTTGGACACCCTCTGGTGGCTTTGAGTGGAACTGCTGATCTTTGAGGTTGGCTTTCTCAGCTGCCCTCGTTTATTGCTTCTGCTCGCTTCCCTATTTAACTCTGCCCAGGTCGTTAGTCCATGCCAGCTGTCAATGTCTCATTACTGGTTCAGATCTCTCTTGGAATTCTCAGATGACCTGACTACTCCAGCAGAAGCTAAGTCCTTGCTAGTCATTTGCTGTTCATTGGTTTTTTTGAATATATTTTTCAGTACATGCTATGTTTCAGTCCAGCCTGCTATTATGATATTTCCTTGCTAGCTGGAAGTTCTGGGGGTGCAGAACTGCACCTCCACACCGTGAGTCGGTGTGGAGGTCTTTTTGCACACTCTGCGTGGTTTTTGTAGTTTTTTTTATACTGACCGCATAGTTCCCTTTCCTATCCTCTGTCTTTCTAGAGAAGATTCGGCCTCCTTTGCTAAAATCTGTTTCATTCCTGTGTTTGTTACTTCCTCTTAACTCAGTCAATATTTGTGGGGGGCTACCTTTACTTTGGGGAATTTCTCTGAGGCAAGGTAGGCTACTATTTCTATGTTTAGGGGTAGTTAGCTCTTAGGCTGTGAAGAGGCGTCTAGGGAGAGTTAGGTACGCTCCACGGCTATTTCTAGTGTGTGTGATAGGATTAGGGATTGCGGTCAGAGTTACCACATCCTCAGAGCTTGTCCCAGGTTTTCTGTTTTAACCATCAGGTCACTTCGGGTGCTCCTAACCACCAGGTCATAACAAACCTCCACCAGGGGGAGCTTGATAAGGAAGCAAGACAGCACACAGAGCAGCTGAACAGATGCCACCTAGTGTCGAGAGCGAGGTCAGGAAAGCCAAGTCTGTCATGATTCCCAATGGCAGGGAAACATCAAAACACAAAAATAACGGACGAGCTCTGGGTGATGGAATCTCGAGCTGACCGTGAGCTAAATCTACCACACAACTAATAGTAGCCAGGGAGCATACCTACGACTTCCTAAATGCCACGCGCCAGCCGGAGGACTAACTACGCCTGGTAGAGGAAGGAACAGACCTGGCTTACCTCTAGGGAAATACCCCAAAAGATGATAGCAGCCCCCCACATGTAATAACGGTGAGTTTAAGAGGAAAAGACATACACAGTATGAAAGTAGATTTAGCAAAGAGAGGTCCACTTACTAGATAGCAGAAGGATACAAAAGAGGACTTCACGGTCAACTGAAAACCCTTTAAAAAAAAACCATCCTGAAATTACTTTAAGACTCCTGTGTCAACTCATGACACAGGAGTGGCAATTTCAGCCCGCAAGAGCTTCCAGCTACAGAGAATAACAAAAACTGCAAACTGGACAAAAGATACAAAACAAAAGGACAAAGTCCACTTAGCTGATCAGCAGACTAGTAGCAGGAACATGCAACCGAAGGCTCTGGTTACAATGAGGACCGGCAAGGAAATGACTGGAGAGCAAGGCTAAATAGGAAGCTCCCAAACACTGATGGGAGCAGGTGAACTGAGACAGCAAAGCACACACAAGTCACCAGTACCACCAGCAACCACCAGGGGAGCCCAAAAAGCAGATTCACAACACAAGACAGCACAACAGTACAAAAGGATTTAGACAGAATGGATAGTCGGGACGTAGCAAGGGATCAGTAAACCAGGACGGGCAAAATACGGTACAATAGGGACAAACTGAAACGGAGTCAAAAGCCAAGCCAAGAGGTCAGAACCAGAGAGTCAAGCAGATCTACAGACAAACAAAGACGCTGGGAAAGGGCAGGCAGGGGGAGATAACACACAGGACAAGTCAGGGTTCACGACTCTCAGGATACCTGGGAGCTAAATAGCAAACCCGAGCCCAGAATGAGGCAGAGCAAAGTACACCCTTGACATGATCCACCCAGAGAGAGCAGACAGGACTAAACTCCGGAACGGTGTTGTGAACTCCGTTTTCAGGCTCCCTCTTGTGGTCACAGATGGTATTGTGTGACTTTGGTTTTTTGGCTCCCCCTGGTGGTTTGGTTTATTATCCTGCGGGTCTGGCTGAATCAGGTGCCTCGTTATTCACCAGGGAGGCTCCTATTTAGCTCTGCTTCACTTCCACTTGTTGCCGGCTGTCAATGTATTCAGTGCTATTCTGATTACTTCTGATTATCTCGTTTTCTGCCTCTTCAGGATAAGCTAAGTTCTGTTTGAATATTTTTTGCTCTTCTGCCTGCAATATGATTTCTGTGTATGATGAGTCTAGTCCAGCTTGCTAATATGTGATTTCGTTTTGCTGGTAAGCTCTGGGGTACGGAGTTGCTTCCCCCGCACCGTTAGTTGGTGCGGGGGCTCGAGCAATCTCTGCGTGGATATTTTGAATAGGGTTTTTTATTGACCGCACAGTTCCCTTCCTATTTTCTGCTATATAGTATTAGCGGGCCTCATTTGCTAAATCTGATTTCATCTCTGCGTTTGTGCTTTCCCTTTAACTCACCGTTAATATTTGTGGGGGGCTATTCTATATCTTTGGGGTGATTCCACTGAGGCAAGAGAGGACTTTCTTTCCCTCCAGGAATAGTCAGTTTCTCAGGCCGTGAAGAGACGTCTAGGATTTTTAGGCAACGTTCCACGGCTGCCTATAGTTGTTTGCGGATAGGATCAGGTTGCGGTCAATCTAGTTACCACTTCCCCAGAGCTAGTAGTCTTTTCAGTTACTTAGCTAGTCCGACCTGCGATCCTTGCCACTAGGATCATAACAGAACGGATCATGACTAGTGTTGAGCGATACTGTCCGATACTTGAAAGTATCGGTACCGGATAGTATCGGCCGATACCCGAAAAATATCGGATATCGCCGATACCCGATACCAATGAATTTCAATGGGACGCAAAGTATCGGAATGGTTCCCAGGGTCTGAAGGAGAGGAAACTCTCCTTCAGGCCCTGGGATCCATATTCATGTGTAAAATAAAGAATTAAAATAAAAAATATGGATATACTCCCCTCTCCGGTGGCCCCTGGATCTTACCGCTGTAACCGGGAGCCCCCATTCCTAAAAATGAGCACGTGAAGGGCCTTCGATGACGTCGCGGCTTCTGATTGGTCGCTCACGCGACCAATCAGAAGGTCATCGAAGGTCCTTCACGGGCTCATTCTTAGGAACGGAGGCTCCCGGTTACAGCGGTAAGGTCCAGGGTCCGCCGGAGAGGTGAGTATATGGATATACTCACCTCTCTGGCGGCCCCTGGACCTTACCGCTGTAACCGGGAGCCTCTGTTCCTAAGAATGAGCCCGTGAAGGATCTTCGATGACGTCGCGGCTTCTGATTGGTCGCGTGAGCGGTCACGAGACCAATCAGAAGCCGCGACGTAATCGAAGGTCCTTCACGCGCTCATTCTTAGGAACGGAGGCTCCCGGTTACAGCGGTAAGGTCCAGGGTCCGCCGGAGAGGTGAGTATATGGATATATATGGATATACTCACCTCTCCGGCGGCCCCTGGACCTTACCGCTGTAACCGGGAGCCTCTGTTCCTAAGAATGAGCCCGTGAAGGACCTTCGATGACGTCGCGGCTTCTGATTGGTCGCGTGAGCGGTCACGAGACCAATCAGAAGCCGCGACGTAATCGAAGGTCCTTCACGCGCTCATTCTTAGGAACGGAGGCTCCCGGTTACAGCGGTAAGGTCCAGGGGCCGCCGGAGAGGTGAGTATATCCATATTTTTTATTTTAATTCTTTTTTTTACACATGAATATGGTTCCGATACCGATTCCCGATACCACAAAAGTATCGGAACTCTGTATCGGAATTCCGATACCGCAAGTATCGGCCGATACCCGATACTTGCGATATCGGAATGCTCAACACTAATCATGACATAACTTGAGTAATATGGTCGCTTAAATGATGGGCCCTTTGCATGCCTGTTTGAATGGCATCTTCCAAGTCCAATTTGTAGGCAAGCTCATATTCAATTGCAATTGTTGCTAATCCAACAAGTCGTTCCTGTGTCATGATGGAGCGTAGGTATGGTTTAATAAGTTTTAGAAAACTGTGCTCACTGCTAGCAACAGTCACTGGTACTGAAAGAAGAATTCTGAGAGCAATGCAAGTGTTTGGAAAGATTGTACACAATCTGCATTGGCATATATACCCCAGAACACTCTTTGGAGTATAGGTGTCTGCAGGAATACATCTTGAGAGTGATTTAAGTTGTTACACTATATATAGTATCACAGGATATGCCGTGTGCCTGATATGACCAGGCACACCCTAATGCCAGATATGTGTATAATCTAATTTTGTATAAGAAAAAATGTCCAGCCTCCTCCACCCCTTAATAGCTGGCCATCACTCGCCTTATTTCCCGTCGCCAATAACAATACAAGTGATTGTCATTGAGGAGGGGGAAATGTAAAACTACACTCAACGGTAGTAACTGGTAAATGTAGTTATAGATTTTTTTTATTAACTTATGAAGTATATATAGTGTAACACTATACATATAGTGCAGTATCATAGTATTCTACTATTGGCATTTGGCGTGCCTGATATGACCTGGCACATCCTAATGCCACACATACAATTTTATTACCTTCCTAATACCAGATTTAAGCAATCTGGAACTTGTTGGAGTTATCCAGCGTGATCCAGTGAAGAATATGCTGGGCCTTCTCCTGATGTAGTCCTGATAACTCTTCAGTCCTAATGGTAGCTCCTCTGCATGTCTGTTCTGATCTCTGCTCTTGGTGATCCTCTGCTCTTGGTGATCTTTTTCTTGATGGTCTTTCTCTAGATGTCTTCTCGGTGCTTTGGAGAACAGTTAGCTTTAATGATATTATGTTCTGGTGCACTTTCCAGGGTTTTCCAGTTGACAAATGAAAACACTGTGAAAATTGCCTGGTGGTTTGCTGATAAGGGCTTGTTGTTAGTCTCTGCTGCCTCCATTATATTGAGATCAAATGACCTGAAGGTGTGCCAGATGTTGTCTGACTATAAGAAAAGAAAGGATGGTGATATAAATATGGTATCTTCTCATCACTGCACTGACTAAAAGCCAAAAGAAGACTAAAGGCCCCGTCTCACATAGCGAGATCGCTAGCGAGATCGCTGCTGAGTCACAAGTTTTGTGACGCAACAGCGACCTAAGTAGCGATCTCGCTATGTGTGGCACGTACCAGCGATCAGGCCCCTGCTGCGAGATCGCTGGTCGTGTCGGAACGGCCTGGGCCGTTTTTTGATCGTTGAGGTCCCGCTGACATCGCTGAATCGGTGTGTGTGACACCGATCCAGCGATGTCTTCACTGGTAACCAGGGTAAACATCGGGTTACTAAGCGCAGGGCCGCGCTTAGTAACCCGATGTTTACCCTGGTTACCAGCGTAAATGTAAAAAAAAAAAACAGTACATACTCACCATCTGATGTCCGTCACGTCCCTTGCCGTCTGCTTCCCACACTGACTGAGCGCCGCAAAGTGAAAGTACAGCACAGCGGTGACGTCACCGCTGCGCTCTGCTCTCACTGTACGGCGGCACTGTCAGAGCAGGAAGCAGACGGCAAGGGACCTGACGGACATCAGATGGTGAGTATGTACTGTTTTTTTTTTTTTTTGGTAACCAGGGTAAACATCGGGTTACTAAGCGCGGCCCTGCGCTTAGTAACCCGATGTTTACCCTGGTTACCCGGGTGCTGCAGGGGGACTTCGGCATCGTTGAAGACAGTTTCAACAATGCCGAAGTCGTTCCCCTGATCGTTGGTCGCTGGAGAGAGCTGTCTGTGTGACAGCTCCCCAGCGACCACACAGCGACAAAACAGCGACGCTGCAGCGATCAGCATCGTTGTCTGTATCGCTGCAGCGTCGCTGTGTGTGACGGGGCCTTAACTCTGTAATATGCAGGGAGTGTACATAAACTGTAAGATAATAAATGTTAGGGTATATGTGGCAGCACGGTGGCTCAGTGGATAGCATTGCAGCGCTGGAGTCCTGGGTTCTAATCCCACCTTGGACAACATCTGCAAGGAGTTTGTATGTTCTCTCCGTGTTTGAGTGGAATTTCTCCGGGTACTCCGGTTTCCTCCCAGTTTCCAAATTTTGAGCCCCATCGGGGACAGTGATAATAATGTGTGCAAAACTGTAAAGCGCTGCGGAATATGTTAGTGCTATATAAAAATAAATATTATTATATTAGGATCACAGCACATATCTAGAAGAGTAGTGGGACTTTTACCGCTAAATTTTATTAGAACCATTATAACCGGTTGGTACCATGAACCTCATGGGTCCCTTGAAAAATCGTAAATATCTGTGATAGTTTGGGGCCATGTTATAGTATTGGTCCCCTAATGCTTCTATACCTGGGTGTGACTGCAACCCAATTATAGTTTTGCCCCTAACACACAATCCTGAAAATATATATATATCCCATGTGTTACATAGTCTATATATAAAACCTTTCTAGGAATCAGTACAATTCCAGTTCTAACATTTACTGGTCCAGGTATGTATGGAGGTCACTTTTCTAAAGGCTTGGACCGAGTCCCAATCAATATGCTGGCAAAAACTTTTGGGCTCTGATGTTTTCATTTTCTGCTAAGTGCATGGTACCATCTTCCCGGAGGAGCTGCAAATAAAACAAATATTTAGTGACTAGAACTACTATTGAACCACAAGATCTCCAACTACTGATTTATTTTTAACTGAGATGAGTGACCGACTAATAATTAATAGATAAGAAGAATCAACTATGAAGTGGTAGGATGCACACAACTTGGGTGGACAAGGAAGACCCTTGTAATGTAAACTATTATAGCAGATGGTTATTCCCAGACATTGATTATAAATGAGTAAAAATACTGTTCTAGATGAGACTAAACTATATTACATTGCGTTAAATACTCACCTTTTTGATAATTAACTTTGCATCCATACTGGAGGCTTTGAATAGTCCTCCATGATATTTGGACTTGCTGGTAATCATGATGTTTAAAATGATGCCAAATTCATACCAGTCAACTCCAGCATCTTACTCCTCCTCAGCCATCATCTCAGGAGCAATGAAACCTGGAGTTTCAGCATATCCGGTGGCTGTCTGGTCTCTATAGATATTCTCTAATGCCAGACCGAAGTCAGAAATTTTTATATGACCTGTTTCAGCCACCAAGATGTTAGAAGGCTTGAGTTCTCTGTAAAATAAAGAAAGCTATTACTTGGCTGTGTAATGGTATTTTATACTTCAAATATTGCAATATATCACATCATAAATACAAGATCTTAGATTATTAAAATTGCCTAGTTTACAGAAGAATTGGGAGATTTTACATCAGTAGATATCCATTGATATCACACTGCACCATTGCAACTCTAATGAGGAGAAGGTTTTCCACCATTAAAGAGGTTGTTCCACCCAATACATTTGTCACATTTATGCAAGCTAGATAGATCCTACAGAAATCCCTAAATTTGGAATCTAAAATTACACTCAGACTCCCATTAAAAAGCTTGTGAACCGGTGAAAGCAACGCTTTCTCACGTGCTTTAAAGTCCATCTGGTCAATGGTATTAGCTGTGAAAACACAGAAAAATGCTGAGAACAGATATCACCAATACATGTCACTATGAATTTCAGGTACAATACCTCTTAAGGGGACTCGATTTACATAACACAAAGGTCACTCCTCAAATAGATAGATCCTACAGAAACATGCAGATTTAATAGTCCAAAAAACACTTCATATCGAAAAATCCACAATTTTATTGAAAAACACAAATCACACATAAAAACAGCTCATCAAGACAAGAAGTAGTGAGAGCTTCTGTGTAAAGGACATAACGGAAGGGTAATCAAAGTCACAGGCTGGGTAGAGAGCAAAGATCACGGGAGAGCAAAGATCACTCAAACTAAATCCCTTCACCCACAGAAGTACCCTAGGAACAAACAACAGCGCTATGCCAAGTGCTGCTTACCCACATTGCCTGGAGCAGCCCCAACGCGCATTTTGCATGGGCTTCCTCTGGGGGCTGTAGCTCTGTGTCAACCCTGATCCTTAAATGTGTGCGGCACAGGTGTTTGGCATGATTAACGCCATAATCGGCGCATGCACACTGAGTCCATGAGCGTATGTGGACGCCACTCCTTCAGCCTCCCATGTGACAGGGAGGGTTATAGGGAAATCCCTGGTGATGTTAGAGACCGGCCGCATCACTGCCTGGATGCAGAAGAGATGCATTCCAGACCCGGCCACAGTGAGCATGCGCTCGTGCTATAGTGGCCATGCTGAAAAGGGGCAGGTGACCAGGTAAAAGGGCAAACACTGTACATTTAAGGTACTCTAATATCTAGATCCTAAAGTAAACTAGTGTTATCTCCCAATTGTAATGTGTTGCTCAGTCCAATCAAGACTGTGCAATATGTTTGCAGATGGATATTAGTAGTGTTCACCCTTTAGCCCCTATTGATACCAACGCGGTTATAGTGCCCAAATATTTAACATCCCATATATAATATAGATCCACCCATGCTAGTACTAGTTAATCAATAACATATTCAACACCATACAAATCAGAGAAGAATATCCATCACATAATAGTAAAAACATATACAAAATATAAATGCAGATATCAAAATAACATAACACTAGCAATAATAATATGCGTCATAGATCCCATATAGTAGGATGATAATTCAGGCATCAAATTGGGCTTGAATATTTTCTCCGGGTTAAGGCACCAATAGTCGCACACTTCTCGGACCGGGTAATAATGCCAAAGATGGTATAAATTGATAAGATGAGGTTATACTAAATAAAAATAAGAAATAAAAGACACACAAATTAAAATCCAACAAAAACTAGGGAAACCAAATTAATGACCTACAAAAAAGGAAGAAAAGCTCAGTTGCTCATTCAGGCCCACTGGGGCCATACTCGAGTTGTGCCTATGTGCTTTTCATGTCGGTACGCCTAATGCCACACCTTACTCGATCAATACCAAATACTTTGAGGTTTTTAGAATTGCATTTATGGTGTGACCTGAAGTGGTGTGATATGGTGTACAAAAGAGCAACGTCAGTCACCTCAGCCGTGGCCTGAATATCTCCAGCGTGTTCACGTGTACGTACCCGAAGCTTACATGACGTGAGACCAATGTAAAATGTATTGCACATAGTTTGCCATGTAAATAACGTACATGGAGCTACATGAGATATAATCAGTAATCTTGAATTCTCTATTGCCATCAGCCGAGGTGAATGACGTTGCCCGCACATGATTATGGCACGCCAAACAGTCGACACATGGATAAAAACCCCATTTACTATTGCCCAAACATGCTAGGCTATTTTGCTACATAGTGAATCCTCACCAGTACAGCCCTCAAATTCTTTCCCTTTCTTGCAGTCATAACGGGTACTTCATAGAGGCACTTTGCTAGGGTGGGTTCATTTTTCAGAATAGACCAGTGTTTGTTCATAGTCTTCCTTAAGGTTTCCCATTGGTGATTAAAGGTGATAATAAACCTTATTTTTGAATATTCCGATGGTTTAGAACTCTTCCCTACAAGCAAATAACATCTCCTAGAATTCCTCGCATAGGTGTAACCTCGTTCAATACTACTTTTACTATAGCCACGTGCCAGGAATTTCTCCCCAAGGTCCACAGACTGTCTTTCAAAGGACTCCTCTGAATTACAAATCCTCCTCCCATGTAAAAATTGTCCAATTGGTATAGCGCCAATTGTGGAAGCATTGTGCGAGGAGGAAGCATGGAGGAGTGTTTTGACCAACGTTTCCTTCCTAAAATAATCAGTATAAATGGCTCCATTGTCCTGGACTATCAATTTGATGCCAAACGCAATGGTTCGAGGATGAAAATTATGTGAGCCTGATGTTGAAGCTATTACTGTTCAAATCCTGCATAAATATATGAAGATCCTCCACGGTCCCCTGCCAAACAAGCAAAATGTCATCAATATACCGATAGCATCCCAGAGCCTGGGGCACTGAGTGTGCCCCCCCCTGAAATATGCCCCTCTCCCAGAACCCCAGAAAAAGGTTTGCATAAGAGGGCGCACACGCCGCCCCATCGCAGTACCATGGTTCGAGAGATAGTACTGGTCCTTAACAGTAAATAAATGGTGTGTAAGGCTGAACTGCAGAAGCTCTAACTCCAGGCCCCTAGTCTCCATATCAATATTGCTAGACTCCAGAAAAGGCTGTAGCTTGCAGCCCATCATCATGGCGGATGGAGGTGTACAATGCCTCAACTGTTATGTTTGGCTGGTGGTTAGGAGCACTAGAAATGACCAGATGAGCAAACTAGCAATACAGGACGAGCTCTGGGAAATGGGAGCTCTGCTGACCGCAACCCCTAATCCTATCACATCAACTAGAAATAGCCGTGGAGCGTTCCTGACTCTGCATAGACGCCTCTTCACAGCCTAAGAGCTAACTACCCCTAAAGACAGAAAATACAGCCTACCTTGCCTCAGAGAAATTCTCCAAAGAAATAGGCAGCCCCCACATATATTGACTGTGAGTTAAGATGGAAGTCACAAACACAGGAATGAAATAGGTTTCAGCATAGGAGGCCAGGCTAACTAAACAGACAGAGGATAGAAAAGGTATCTTTGCGGTCAGCATAAAAAAACTAACAAAAAACCACGCAGAGTGTGCAAAAGAAACCACCGCACCGACTCACGGCGCAGTGGTGCCACTCTGCATCCCAGAGCTTCCAGCTAACAAGATTAAATCATAATAGCAAGCTGGACAAAAACACAGTGGTAACAAATAAGTTAGCAGGGACTTAGCTTTTGCTGAAATAGACAGGTCATCTGAAAGATACAAGAGAACTGAACCAGTACTAGGACATTGAAAGCTGGCATCAAGTAAAGATCTGAGTGGAGTTAAATAGAGCAGCCAGCCAAGGCCTGAACGAGATCAGCTGGAGAAGGAATCTCAGAACCAGCAGCTCCACTCACAACCACCAGAGGGAGTCCATGAACAGAACTCACCGAAGTACCATTCATAACCACAGGAGGGAGCTCGAGAACAGAATTCACAACACTCAACATCCATCGTGACAAGGAGCATATCGGAATCAAGAGTCACTCCTTCCAATCTCCTGAGGACGTCTATAGTGTCCCTGACATAGGAGGGTAACGTTTCCACCTGCGATCTCAGATAGTAATCAATGTATGTGCATATTGGATCGCACAGCCCTCCTATGCCAGAGACAATAGGACGCCCGGAGGATTCACTGTGTCCTTGGGGAGAAGATAAAATGTGGGGACAACTGGAAATCTAACACGAAGGCCATGTAGAATCTTACTGATTACCCCATTCGAAAATGCCTCCCCAAGAATTTGATACAATTCAACAGAAAAAACTGGAAGGGGATTTCGGGAGAGCAATGTATGTTTCCTTGTTCCGTAACTGCGTAAAAGCCTCTTTCTCATACTTAACCACTGGCCAGACAACCACGTTCCCACCCTTATCGGACGGTTTAATGACTACATCATGCATAGCCTTCAATTCTTTCAAAGCATTTCTCTGGCACCAGGTCAGATTGTCACTGTTACCCTTGTTATTAATGGTCTTCAAGTCAGTGGCAACCATCTTGGTAAAAATTTCCACCTGGGGGAAAACGTGGTACATCTTGCCGAAATAGGTGGAGGAGGAATACCTGTAGAAGTATTGATGGAATCATTTTCTAATTCCTCTAAAATAGAGATGGCTTCCTGTTGAGTGACGTTCAGAGTACCAACCCCAGTGGATGGCCTAGAATGGAGTTTTTTCAACACTAAATTTCATGGAAAGAGATGTAAATCTTTCAGTGCTGTGCAATAACCAAATTATTACATGGGGCAAAGGAAAGGCCAAGACTCAGGACCTCACATTGAGCATTGGTTAAATTGTGTTTAGACAGGTTAATTACCTCAAGGGTATTGGTCCTGGGTCTTTTATCTTTCTGTGGGGAGGATGGATGTTTCTTTTTTCCACCATATCTGGTTGTTCTATGACATCTCTCCATATTCGATTCCAATTTATCAGAACACTTTTTCCCCTTCTCAGATGTAGTGGGTCTTTCGACAACCGACGATACAGAGGAGAACGAAACAGTGTGCTCTAGACTATGGTCTTCCATTTTTCCGCCATCTACATACCCTGTCATTCTGCACATCAAGGATATCCCGCTGATATTTTTTGATTTTAACAGCCACGATCTTTCTCCCACTTCTGAATTTCAAGGTCAAGATCATTTTTAAAAGTCGCCATAATTTCAGGAGTAGATGATTTATAGATCGTATCCTGGATAGAGCCCAGCTCCCCTATCGATCTCACTCAGGGTAGTTTCATTATTTTTGATCAACAGACTCATAAATCCCCTAGAACAGACTAAGGCGAGTTCTTCCCATTCATTTTTAAACATCTCATCCTCAACACTGAAAGAGGGGAATACTTGGATACGTAGACCCCTTGGAATGAGTACCCATTGAACATATCTTTCAAGAAAAGCCTTGTTCCACCATAAGCGAGTTCTTTTATTGAGTAAATCCTTATACTTAGAGGTCAATTCGGCTAGATCCCTAGATTTGGAATCTAAAATTACTCAGGCTCCTATTAAAAACCTTGTCAAGCTGTGCAAGCCACTTTCTCACGTGCTTTAAAGTCCATCTGGTCAATGGTATTAGCTGTGAAAACACAAAAAATTGCTTAGAACAGATACCACCAATACATGTCACTAAAGCCCCCGTCTCACTAAGCGAGATCGCTAGCGAGATCGCTGCTGAGTCACAAGTTTTGTGACGCAACAGCGACCTCAGTAGCGATCTCGCTATGTGTGACACGTAGCAGTGACCAGGCCCCTGCTGTGAGATCGCTGGTCGTGTCGGAATGGCCTGGACCTTTTTTTGATCGTTGAGGTCCCGCTGGGTAGCACACATCGCTGTGTTTGACACCTTACCAACGACCTCGTTGAGGACTCAGACACTGAATCGTCATAATAGCTCCCATGTGACATCGTTGTACAGGTCGCTACAGGTCGCTGGTGAGATGTCAAACAGTGAGATCGCAGCAGCGATCGTTGGTAAGATCTCACTGTTTGACATCTCACCAGCGACCACATAGCGACGCAGCAACGATCCCTGACAGGTCGTATCGTTGTCGGGATCGCTTTAGCGTCGCTAAGTGAGACGGGGCCTTTAGTATTTCAGGTACAATACCTCTTAAGGGGACTCAATTTACATAACACAAAGGACACTCCTCAAATAGATAGATCCTACAGAAACATGCGGAGTTAATAGTCCAAAAATACTTCATATCGAAAAATCCACAATTTTATTGAAAAACACCCAAATCACACATAAAAACAGCTCATCAAGATAGGGAGTAGTGAGAGCTTCTGTGTAAAGGACATAACCCTTCCATTATCAAAGTCACAGGCTGGGCACTGAGGCAGGAAAGTGCAGTAAGTTAAAGTGCAAGGCGCATATATAGTACATACAGCGTATAGAATGTCCCCAGGGAAAAGAAGTCATAGTACAGGAAAGCAAAGTTCACTCAACTAAATCCCTTCACCCACAGAAGTACCCTAGGAACAAACAACAGCGCTATACCAAGTGCTGCTTACCCATATTGCCTTTTGGTATATGTCCTGGAGCAGCCCCAATGTGCGTTTCGCATGGGCTTCCTCGGGGGCTGTAGCTCTGTGTGTCAAACCCTGATCCTTAAATGTGTGCGGCACAGGTGGTCAGCATGAATAGCGCCATAATCGGCGCATGCACACGGAGTCCCAGGCCATATATGGACGCCATTCCCCCAGCATCCCATGAGACAGGGTGGGTCAGAGGGAAATCCCTTGTGACGTTAGAGACCGGCCGCGTCACTGCCTAGAAGCAGAAGAGATGCATCCTGGACCTGGCCACAGTGAGCATGAGCTCGCGCTATAGTGGCTATGATGAAAAGGGGCAGGTGACCAGGTAAAAGGGCAAACACTGTACATTTAAGGTACTCTAATATCTAGATCCTACAGTAAACTAGTGTGTTATCTCACAATTGTAATGTGTTGCTCAGTCCAATCAAGACTGTGCAATATGTTTGCAGATGGATATTAGTAGTGTTCACCCTTTAGCCCCTATTGATACCAACGCGGTTATAGTGCCCAAATATTTAACATCCCATATATAATATAGATCCACCCATGCTAGTACTAGTTAATCAATAACACATTCAACACCATACAAATCAGAGAAGAATATCCATCACATAATAGAAAAAACATATACAAAATATAAATACAGATATCAAAATAACATAACACTAGCAATAACATGCGTCATAGGTCCCATATAGTAGGATGATAATTCTGTCATCAAATTGGGCTTGAATATTTTCTCAGGGTTAAGGCACCAAAAGTCGCACATTTCTCGGACCGGGTAATACCAACAAAGATGGTATCAATTGATAAGATGAGGTTATGCTAAATAAAAATAAGAAATAAAAGACACACAAATTAAAATCCAACAAAAACTAGGGAAACCACATTAATGACCTACAAAAAGGAAGAGAAGCTCAGTTGCTCATTCAGGCCCACTGGGGTCATAGTATCTAACAGTTACCCAACGACACTTGAGTAGTGCCAATATGCGTTTCATGTCGCCACCCCTAATGCCGCACCTTACTCGGTCAACACTAAATACTTTGAGGTCTTTAGAAATGCATTTATGGTGTGACCTGAAGTGGCAAGGAATGGTCTTCAAAAGAGCAATGTCTGTCACCTCAGCCACGGCCTGAATATCTCCAACATGTTCACGTGTACGTACCTGAAGTTCATGTGACGTGAGACAATGTAAAATTTATTACATGTACACTTTATCATGTAATTAACGTACGGTGAGCTACATGAGATATAATCGGTAATGTTGAATTCTTTATTGCCGTCAGCCGAGGTGAATGACGTTCACAAAACAGACCAGTGTTTGTTCATAATCTTCCTTATGGTTTCCCATTGGTGATTTAAAGGTGGTAATAAACCTTATTTTTGAATCTTCCAATGGTTTAAAACTTCCCTACAAGCAAATCACATCTCCTAGAATTCCTGGCACGGGTGTAACCTGGTTTAATACGTCTTTTACTATAACCACGTGCCAGGAATCTCTCCCCAAGGTCCACCAACTGTCTTTCAAAG
The DNA here is from genome assembly GCF_051348905.1 of Ranitomeya variabilis. Classification (NCBI taxonomy): domain Eukaryota; kingdom Metazoa; phylum Chordata; class Amphibia; order Anura; family Dendrobatidae; genus Ranitomeya; species Ranitomeya variabilis. The sequence continues at coordinate 122,606,358 of NC_135236.1, read as the reverse complement.
GACTCCTCTGGACATATCTGGTTGTTCTCTGCCATCTCTCTCTATTCAATTCCAATTTATCAGAGCATGTTTTCCCCTTCTCAGATGAAACATCGATCTTTACACTTGTTAAAGTTCTGTATAAGTAGTAGAAAATACAGGATTTTAAGAATACTACTCACTGTATGGTTTCAGAAATCAACAGCTGGGCTATAACATTGAAAATAGTTCAACAAACCCTCTTGCCAGGTAGAACTTCAAGGTCTTGGACAATAGGAAAACTATACAAAAGACACAAATTAACCCTTTCCCGACCCATGACGCCTATGCGGCGTCATTGAATGATCGCATCCCTGCAGATCGGGTGAAAGGGTTAATTCCTATTTTACCCGATCTGCAGGGAGAGGGGGAGTTGTACTTCAGCCTAGGGGGGGTGGCTTTGCCCCCACGTGGCTACGATCGCTCTGATTGGCTGTTGAAAGTGCAACAGCCAATCAGAGCAATTTGCAATATTTCACCTATGAAAATGGTGAAATATTGCAATCCAGCCATGGCCGATGCTGCAATAGCATCTGCCATGGCTGGAAATCATGTACTGGCCCCCCCCACCGCCCCCGATCTCCTCCCCAGTCCTCCGTTCTGTCAGGTACCCCCCTCCGTCCCCCTGTTCGCTCCCCCGTGCTCCTGTCCGCTCCCCCGTGCTCCTGTCCGCTCCCCCCGTCCTCCGATCCCCCCCCCCTGTGCTCCGATCCACCCCCCCACCACCCCCTCATACTTACCGATCCTCCCGAAGTCGGTCCGTCTTCTCCCTGGGCGCCGCCATCTTCCAAGATGGCGGGCGTATGCTCAGTGCGCCCAAAGAATCTGCAGGCTGGCAGATTCGTTACAGGTACATTTTGATCGCTGTGGTAGGTTCTACCACAGCGATCAAAATAAAAAAATAATAAATAAACCCCCCCCTTTATCACCCCCATAGGTAGGGACAATAATAAAATAAAGAAAATATTTTTTTTTCTTTTTCCACTAGGGTTAGGGTTAGAACTAGGGGTAGGGTTAGGGTTACGGGTAGGGTTAGGGGTAGGGTTATGGCATGTGCACACAGAGCGGATCTGCAGCGGATTGGCCGCGGATCTGCAGCGGATTGCCCGCGGATCCGCAGCGGATTGGCCGCGGATTGGCAGCGGATTGGCCGCGGATCCGCAGCGGATTTGCCGCGGATCCGCAGCGGATTGGCCGCTGCGAATTCGAAGCAGTTTTCCATCAGGTTTACAGTACCATGTACACCTAAGGAAAACCAAATCTGCTGTGCCCGTGGTGCGGAAAATTCCGTGCAGAAACGCTGCATTGTATTTTCCGCAGCATGTCAATTCTTTGTGCGGATTCCGCAGCGTTTTACACCTGTTCCTCAATAGGAATCCGCAGGTGAAATCCGCACAAAAAAACACTGGAAATCTGCTGTAAATCCGCAGGCAAAACGCAGTGCCTTTTACCTGCAGATTTTTCAAAAATCGTGCGGAAAAATCTCACACGAATCCGCAACGTGGGCACATACCCTTAGGGTTAGGGTTGGAATTAGGGCTAGGGTTGGAAATAGGGTTAAGAATAGGCTTGTGGTTAGGGTTACGGATAGGGTTAGGGGTGTGTTGGGATTACAGTTGTGGTTAGGGTTGGGATTAAGGTTACGGTTGGGATTAGGGTTAGGATTAGGGTTGGAATTAGGGTTACGGTTGTGTTGCGGTTAGGGTTGTGGTTAGGGGTGTGTTGGGGTTAGGGTTGTGATTAGGGTTATGGCTACAGTTGGGATTAGGATTAGGGGTGTGTTGGGGTTAGTGTTGAAGTTAGAATTGAGGGGTTTCCACTGTTTAGGCACATCAGGGGTCTCCAAACGCAACATGGCGCCACCATTGATTCCAGCCAATCTTGCGTTCAAAAAGTCAAATGGTGCTCCCGCCCTTCCAAGCCCCGACGTGCGCCCAAACAGTGGTTTACCCCCACATTTGGGGTACCAGCGTACTCAGGACAAACTGGGCAACAACTGTTGGGGTCCAATTTCTCCTGTTACCCTTGCAAAAATAAAAAATTACTTGCTAAAACATAATTTTTGAGTAAAGAACAATTATTTTTTATTTTCACGGCTCTGCGTTATAAACTTCTGTGAAGCACTTGGGGGTTGAAAGTGCTCACCACACATCTAGATAAGTTCCTTCGGGGGTCTAGTTTCTAAAATGGGGTCACTTGTGGGGTGTTTCTACTGTTTAGGCACATCAGGGGCTCTGCAAATGCAATGTGACGCCCGCAGACCATTCCATCAAAGTCTGCATTTCAAATGTCACTACTTCCCTTCCGAGCCCTGACGTGTGCCCAAACAGTGGTTTACCCCCACATATGGGGTATCAGCGTACTCACAACAAACTGGGCAACAAATATTGGGGTCCAAATTCTCCTGTTACCCTTGTGAAAATAAAAAATTGCTTGCTAAAACATCTTTTTTGAGGAAAGAAAAATGATTTTTTTATTTTCATGGCTCTGCGTTGTAAACTTCTGTGAAGCACTTGGGGGTTGAACGTGCTCACCACACATCTAGATAAGTTCCTTGGGGGGTCTAGTTTCCAAAATGGGGTCACTTGTGGGGGGTTTCTACTGTTTAGGCATATCAGGGGCTCTGCAAACGTAACATGATGCCCGCAGACCATTCCATCAAAGTCTGCATTCCAAAACGTCACTACTTCCCTTCCGAGCCCCGGCATGTACCCAAACAGTGGTTTACCCCCACATATGGGGTATCAGCGTACTCAGGAGAAACTGGACAACAACTTTTGGGGTCCAATTTCTCCTGTTACTCTTGCAAAAATAAAAAATTCTGGGCTAAAAAAATATTTTTGAGGAAAGGAAACACGTTTATTATTTTCACGGCTCTGCGTTATAAACTTCTGTGAAGCACTTGGGGGTTCAAAGTGCTCACCACACATCTAGATAAGTTCCCTTGGGGGTCTAGTTTCCAAAATGGAGTCACTTGTGGGGAGTTCCTACTGTTTAGGCACATCAGGGGCTCTGCAAACGCAACCTGATGCCCGCAGAGCATTCCATCAAAGTCTGCATTTCAAAACGTCACTACTTCCCTTCCGAACCCCGACGTGTGCCAAAACAGTGGTTTACCCCCACATATGGGGTATCAGCGTACTAAAGAGAAACTGGACAACAACTTTTGGGGTCCAATTTCTCTTGTTACTCTTGCAAAAATAAAAAAATTCTGGGCTAAAAAAATATTTTTGAGGAAAGGAAACACATTTTTTATTTTCACGGCTCTGCGTTATAAACTTCTGTGAAGCACTTGGGGGTTCAAAGTGCTCACTACACATCTAGATAAGTTCCCTTGGGGGTCTAGTTTCCAAAATGGAGTCAACTGTGGGGAGTTCTTACTGTTTAGGCACATCAGGGGCTCTGCAAACGCAACCTGACGCCCGCAGAGCATTCCATCAAAGTCTGCATTTCAAAACGTCACTACTTCCCTTCCGAACCCCGACGTGTGCCAAAACAGTGGTTTACCCCCACATATGGGGTATCATCGTACTCAGGAGAAACTGGACAACAACTTTTGGGGTCCAATTTCTCCTATTACCCTTGGGAAAATAAAAAATTGTGGGCTAAAAAATCATTTTTGAGAAAAGAAAAATTATTTTTTATTTTCATGGCTCTGCGTTATAAACTTCTGTGAAGCACTTGGGGGTTCAAAGTGCTCACCACACATCTAGATTAGTTCCTTGGGAGGTCTAGTTTCCAAAATGGGGTCACTTGTGCGGGAGCTCCAATGTTTAGGCACACAGGGGCTCTCCAAACGCGACATGGTGTCCGCTGACGATTGGAGCTAATTTTCCATTCAAAAAGTCAAATGGCACGCCTCCCCTTCCGAGCCTTGCCGTGCACCCAAACAGTGGTTTACCCCCACATATGAGGTATCGGCATACTCAGGAGAAATTGCCCAACAAATTTTAGGATCCATTTTATCCTGTTGCCCATGTGAAAATGAAAGAATTGAGGCTAAAAGAAATTTTGTGTGAAAAAAAAGTACTTTTTCATTTTTGCGGATCAGTTTGTGAAGCACCTGGGGGTTTAAAGTGCTCACTATGCCTCTAGATGAGTTCCTTGGGGGGTCTAGTTTCCAAAATGGGGTCACTTGTGGAGGAGCTCCAATGTTTAGGCACACAGGGGCTTTCCAAACGCGACATGGTGTCCGCTAACGATGGAGATAATTTTTCATTCAAAAAGTCAAATGGCGCTCCTTCCCTTCCGAGCCTTACCATGTGCCCAAACAGTGGTTTACCCCCACATGTGAGGTATTGGTGTACTCAGGAGAAATTGCCCAACAAAATTTAGGATCCATTTTATCCTGTTGCCCATGTGAAAATGAAAAAATTGAGGCTAAAATAATTTTTTTGTGAAAAAAAAGTACTTTTTCATTTTTACGGATCAATTTGTGAAGCACCTGGGGGTTTAAAGTGCTCACTATGCTTCTAGATAAGTTCCTTGGGGGGTCTAGTTTCCAAAATGGGGTCACTTGTGGGGGAGCGCCAATGTTTAGGCACACGGGGGCTCTCCAAACGCGACATGGTGTCCGCTAAAGATTGGAGCCAATTTTTCATTGAAAAAGTCAAATGGCGCTCCTTCCCTTCCGAGCCCTGCCGTGCGCCCAAACAGTGGTTTACCCCCACATATGAGGTATCAGCGTACTCAGGACAAATTGGACAACAACGTCCGTGGTCCAGTTTCTCCTTTTACCCTTGGGAAAATAAAAAAAATTTCGCTAAAATATCATTTTTGTGACTAAAAAGTTAAATGTTCATTTTTTACTTCCATGTTGCTTCTGCTGCTGTGAAACACCTGAAGGGTTAATAAACTTCTTGAATGTGGTTTTGAGCACCTTGAGGGGTGCAGTTTTTAGAATGGTGTCACTTTTGGGTATTTTCAGCCATATAGAACCCTCAAACTGACTTCAAATGTGAGGTGGTCCCTAAAAAAAATGGTTTTGTAAATTTTGTTGTAAAAATGAGAAATCACTGGTCAAATTTTAACCCTTATAACTTCCTAGCAAAAAAAAAATTTGTTTCCAAAATTGTGCTGATGTAAAGTAGACATGTGGGAAATGTTATTTATTAACTATTTTGTGTCACATAACTCTCTGGTTTAACAGAATAAAAATTCAAAATGTGAAAATTGCGAAATTTTCAAAATTTTTGCCAAATTTCCGTTTTTTTTCACAAATAAACTCAGAAATTATCGACCTAAATTTACCGCTAACATGAAGCCCAATATGTCACGAAAAAACAATCTCAGAATCGCTAGGATCCGTTGAAGCGTTCCTGAGTTATTACCTCATAAAGGGACACTGGTCAGAATTGCAAAAAACGGCAAGGTCATGAAGGGGTTAAAACACCAATAAAAACCAGTGATGCGCATATTATAAGTGCATACTGTATATCATCCCAAGTCTTAGAGACTATAACATCCACTCTTAAACAGCCTTCCCATTTTAGACAATCCATACTTGTGTTAGAAGGGTGAGGAAACCTGGCAGTAAGAAATGGAACCCCTCTATTTACACTTAATTCCCTGACAGGGTATAATAAAAATGTTTTTTTTCGAAATTGGACAACCTATTTAACATAAGCCCATTCCGTACATTTATCTATGGTACAGAAGTCTGTCAAAATCACTAAAAATATTCACCTTTGAGCTTATTCTAATATGTACTGAAGACAGGACATTTTAAGGTATTCATAAAGCACTGAGCCAAACTTACCAATGTAGTAGAAGTTTTTGAAGCGCATTTCTTCTTGTAAAGAAAAATCCTCTGTAGTACTCATTTGAAAAGGAAACTTTTGAACTTCAGAATTCCAAAAATGTAACAGGAACTTAAGTAGAAACATAACTTGAGTAATATGGTCACTTAAATGATGGTCGCTTTGCATGTGTTTTTGGATGCAAATGTTTGAATGGCATCATCCAAGTCCAATTTGTAGGCAAGCTCATGTTCAATTACAATTGTTGCTAATCCAACAAGTCGTTGTTGTGTCATGGTTGAGCGTAGGTATGGTTTCATAAGTTTTAACTTGGAGAAACTACGCTCACCACTAGCAACAGTCACTGGTACTGAAAGAAGAATTCTGAGAGCAAGTGTTTGGAAAGATGGTACACAATCTTCTTTGGCATATGTACTTCAGAATACAGTATAGGTGTCTGTAGGAATATATCTTGAAAGGGATATAAGTTCATAACACAAATCAGTTCCATCAATATCACACCTGTGATTAGCGATAGATTTTTGTCACGTTCTTTACACTGCTTTTGAAGGTTTTCTTGGGTCAAATCCTTTATTTGCCCTACATTATACAGTATTCCAAACATGTTACTGTGTTCTCTCAGCTGCAAGAAGCGTTCTTCAACAGATTATATCACACAATTAACGATATTATTAAAGAACTCCACCCTGAATTGTTGTTTAGGGTCTTTTATTGGTTCACCCTGTGATTCATATTCAAACTGTCTTTCTGTGACAGATTCTACCTTCCTGCATAGATGGAAAGTTTCCTTCAATTTCCAATTCTTCTGCTAAGCCTTGTGCACTTGTTATTACATTTTCAAATTGTTCATCTGAATGATAACTTTGCAGGAATAATTTACTTTTATCAAGTTGTTGAATTGCACCAGAGATATCAAAATCAATCGCCTGAAGTTTTTTACTAGCAATATTAATTTCAAATAGGATGTCATACCACATAACTAATCCACACAAACTTAAAATTACAGATCATTTTCTGGATGCCCCTTATATCTGCAATAGTTTTTGAAAGAGTAGCTCCTTCTAGATTACTGTCCTTCATTACTTGTCTAAGAGTATCATCTGTCTTCGAAATCTGGTTGAAGACAGCCTTGTCCGCATCTACACGGCATTCCCATCTGGTAGTACTTAATGATTTCAATTAGACAGTTGTGGTCCTTCTCACCAATCCTTTTAAGAATGGCCCATCGATGAGTAGAGGCAGAGAAAAACAGATAAAGGCTTTAAATTGTTAATAAACTCAACAGCTTCAACACAGGCAGATGCTGCATCACTAGCAACCAGTTTTAAAGTGTGGGAGTTGCAAGCAACATAGAAGGCTCGTGGGTTTATTTGTCACACACGAGCTTGTAAACCATTAAGTTTTCCTTTCATGTTTGAGCTATTGTTGTAACCTTGCCCTCGCATGTCTTCAATATCAATATCATTTTCTTGAAGACCCTGTTAAAGCACTTTTGTCATGCCAGCTCCTGTTGAATCATCTATTTCAAGGAAGCCTAAAAAGTGTACAAATGTACCTCAGGTTCTTTATTTCCATAACCTTCCTTCACTGTAACAAAATGTAATATCAAAGTGATTTGCTCTTTATGACTTATATCAGGAGAGCAGTCCAGAATTACAGAATAGCTGCAGGTAATTGTGCAAGAATTTTCTGCTTGATTTGTTCAGCTAGTAACTGGATGATCTCATTTTGAATGCCGCTTCCAAGATAGTGACTGTGAATAGTATGGTTGGTTATTCGCTTGAGGTGTTTTTCGAGTCAAACTCTGCTGTTGCCTCCACAAATTTGAGAAAGTTCCCAGTTTGTTTCATAAAGCTTTTGTGATATCAATGCATTGAACTTCCATTGTTCTGATCAGAACAATCAACCTTTTTAACACGTTTTGCCAATGCTGTGTTTCAGATGCAATAAGGTTTTGGTTTGTATCCTTAACTGTTAGGTTTAGCCTCAGCCTAGTTTCCAGATTCTTCCACTGGAGGAAAGCCCTCTCATGGTAGTCTATCTTTTCATGACTAGCCAAATTTCTCTCAACATTTTTCCAATCCCTCATCCCAGTAGACCAAAGCACTGATATAGCACATCTAGGTGGAAACAGTTTGCAGCAAAAGCAATATACTGAGTTGATGAATACATCAGCCATTGCCTTTCTGATACCTCACCATTAGACAGTTCTCTGTAATATCTACAGTCAAATCCTCTATTGGATTTCTTTCGGAAATCTAAACGACATAATTTGCTGTGGACTATTCAAAACAAGGAATTTTTTCAGCTTGTTAATATTTGGCCACAAACCAGGATCTATTAGGCTACTTTCACACTAGCGTTAACTGCAAACCGTCGCAAATCATCTTTTTTGCTAAAAAAGTATGCGTCAAAAGTGAAAAACGTATGCAACGCATACAGCATTTCGACGGATCCGTCGCAAATCCGCTAAACGTTTCCATCGAAATACTGGATGCGTTGCATACGTTGCATACGTTTTTACCATCTGTTGCATCCGTTTTTACGACGGATCCGTTTTTAAAATGGGAGGCTCCCAAATTTGATTGGCTACTGGAAAATATGGAAAACTATATAGTTACTGTTTTTACAGCCCATCTTTGAGGGTTTTAGTTTTGTGGCAGCGATGGAAGGTGTTCTTGTGAGGATTGCTAGTTTGGTTACTGACGTTATCTTTGAGACGTATCGTCTGGATATCATAGTGCGGGAGAAGGAGGCGGCAGCGGAAAAACGTAGGATGCTTCTGCAGGAACGGAGACGGAGGCGACTCTGGATACATCCGATTAATGAACTACGGATGACCCGGGGTGTCCAGTCCACTCTGTACCTGGAGTTGCGGCACAATCCACACAAATTCTACAATTACATGCGGATGAGGATGGAACATTTTGACTTTTTGCTTGAAAAACTGGAGGATGTCATCCGAAGGCAGGACACAAGGATGAGGCTTGCCATCACACCGGTGGAGCGGCTGATGGTAACCCTGCGGTAAGCCTCTTTTTTTTTTTTTTTCATTTCATTGCTCATATTGAATGTTAGATTACATGCTGCAGGCAATACTGCGCTGACATATTGCGCACTATTTTCTGCAGCATGTAATTTTTGTTTTGTTTGCGGCCATTCCACTGCTTTTTTACACCGGTTTCATGCAGGTTTTATTGTGTGTCCCGTCCTAAAAAAAAAATTTCAGTGCCATTTATTGAAACTTTTTGGTCTGTGCAATTTTTTTCTAACTTTTTTTTTTTTTTTTTCAGCTTCCTAGCTACTGGTGAATCGATGACTTCGCTCCATTACCAATTCCGGCTGGGCATTTCCACTATTTCAGGAATAGTGAAGGAGACATGTCGGGCTATTTGGACCACTTTACAGCCAGAGTACATCCCCCAACCATCCATGGAAATCTGGTTGAGAAGTGCAGAACAGTTTCAGCAAATTTCAATTTCCCAAATTGTGTGGGTGCAGTTGACGGGAAACACATAAGGATTGCGAAACCGGCAGGAACAGGATCGGAGTACTATAATTACAAGAAGTACTTCTCCATCGTCCTTATGGCTATTGCAGACGCCAACTGCAAGTTCCTTGCCGTGGACATAGGAGCGTATGGACGGTCCAACGATTCGCAAGTTTTTAAAAACTCCAATGGGTCGTTGCCTTTATGGAGAGAGCTACGATTTCCCGTCAGCCAGACCACTGCCAGGAACAAGTGAACCAGCCATGGAATATGTTTGTGTAGGTGATGAAGCCTTTCAACTGTCGCCGCACCTACTGAAACCTTATAGTAGCCGGAACTTAACCCGTACCAAGCGGGTATTTAATTACCGGCTTACTAGGGCACGAAGAGTAGCAGAGTGTTCTTTCGGTATATTGACGGCGAAGTGCCGAGTTCTACTGACGGCAATCAAACTGAAAACCACAACTATAGCCAAGGTTGTTAAAGCCTGTGTGGTGCTCCACAACTTTGTCCTTTCAAAGGAGCCCGTTTCCTTGGATGACGAAGAGTTGGAGACAACCTTGTGGGACTACCGCGGCAGCTTGGTTCGCTCGACAGGTTCTGTTACAAGGATGAGGGACCAGTTTGTGCATTATTTTGTGTCACCTGTCGGGCGGATCCCATGGCAAGACATGATTGTGTAACCTGTTTTCCATGTGTTTTGTTTATGTAAAAAATGTGTTTCCCCCCCCCCCCAAAAAAAAAGGCCCAAAAGCGTGGTTTTCTTGCTAGTAAAACCAATATGTTATACCTTTCACACGTCTGGTGTTTATTTTTATTTTACCTTTTTTATTAGTTGCCATATTACCTTAATAAATCCACACACACAAAGACTAGAATTTAAATCAGAATTTTATTTTAACTCTTATTTTTTTTTTAAATTTCTTTGCAAAAAAAGTCGATATTTTTTATTTTCAAATTTTTTTTTTCCAAAACTTTGCAAATTTTTTTTAATAACATTTACATAACATTACAAATCTTCAAAGTGTGGGGTGGAGATACGAGGGGAGGAGGGGCAGGAAGGTTGGACCATGTCGATAGGTGGGGAAACCCTACTTGTTTGGGGTGCAGTGGAAGGGGGGTAAAACCAGGAGGCTGACCAGAGGGGGGTGGTGTTACTTACTGGGGAAGATAAGCTGGGCAAGGAAGAAAACATTGGGGAAGGAATTTGGTGTGGGGACCAGGTTGGATATTGGGACTGGGTTGGGTATTGGGACTGGGTTGGGTATTGGGACTGGGTTTGGTAATGGGGCTGGCGTGGGGTTTGGGGCTGGGTTTGGTAATGGGGCTGGTGTGGGGATTGGGGCTGGGTTTGGTAATGGGGCTGGTGTGGGGATTGGGGCTGGGTTTGGTAATGGGGCTGGTGTGGGGATTGGGGCTGGGTTTGGTATTGGGGCTGGTGTGGGTATTGGGGCTGGGTTTGGTAATGTGGGGTATGGTGTGGAAATGGGGCCTGGGGTGGGGCATGGTGTGGGAATGGGGCCTGGGGTGGGGCATGGTGTGGAAATGGGGCCTGGGGTGGAATTGTAGTGGATGGTATTCATTATGGCAGGTATTCATTACCCGCATCTGTTGCTCAAAAGACAGCTTTTCCATGCTCCTGAGCATGGATTGAAAAAAAAGATTGGCCGGAGACTGACTTACATCTGAATGCAGCCTATCCAAGCGACTGCTGGTTTCATGGCTTGTTTCACTGATGCGGGATTGCACCATGTTGAAACCAGCAGTCACTTGCTCTCCCAAAATCTTGAAAGAGCTTTGGAAGGATGCATTCAGATGTAAGAATTCAGGAGTATAGCTCCTTTCCTGACCCCTTTGTCACTGCCGCCACAAACCTAATGGTGGTCTAGAGGTGGCAGGATCAGAGGGGTGGGGTAAAGGGAACGCTATCTGTTCAGCATCAGATGCGAGCAATAAAGGCTGCAATAATGCTCCACTGCTTGGGGCGGATGAAGTGGAGGGAACAGAGGGGTCAGTGGTGTGGGGCCTACCGACGTGGCCCTCAGTGGCGGACTCAGGAGGGATCGCTCCAGAGGGCGCAGAGGAAGATGCAGGCGCCCGGTGGCTGGAGAAGGTACTGTGAAAGAAAAAACAAAAGAAATTAATATATTGATATGAAAAAGCCCTGACTGAAACAAAACTAAGTAGACAGGTTAACATGGTTATTAGTGGGCTGTAGAATACTTACACTCTGCTCAGCATTGTTCGCCTCAGGAAGGAGAGGGCCTGGCCGTGTTTATATCTGCTCCTCTTCCTTCCTGCTGAGCCACTCGGGGCCTGCATCTCCGCATTAAATTCCCTCTTAAAGCGATCCCTCAGTGACCGCCACCGCTTCCTAACCTTTCCACCTGTGAAGACAAGAATAAAAATAAAAAAAAATAAAAAATTGGTAAATGCAATACATTAGTCAGCTCAAAACATCACTGAAAAGTGAATACTTACGTAGTTTGCTCTGCTGCTGTGGATGAAGGTCCTCCCACCTTGGAAAGATGTTATGACACACTTCGTCCCAGAGCCGACGGGTGACACCGGTATAGGCATGCCTGCGGTCAGCCATGTTCCACAGCGGCTCCCGCTCGCAAACCTCCTCGATGAGACTGTCGATGTCTATGTCATCATCAAACTCCTCTGCGGGAGCACGCTGTGAAGCCTGTGCAAAAAAAAAAGAAGAAAAACAAACAAATTAGTACACTGAAACACTAAAGTACCCCATAGAATCACCCTCCAAAAAAAAACTCACTGATGGCCGACCACGGCGTCGATTCCGCCGACTCTGGGAGCAGCTGGGAGAACCTTCACAATTTGCTGACTGGTCAGCAGCAGCAGGAGACTGAAATAAAAAGGAAACAAATTCTCTGTAATGTAGGCATGTTTTCGGTGTTTAGTTATGTATGAAAATCTGTTTTGTGTATGGTGCAGTGTGAAGTGTGAAGCCTCTGTTTCACCACTACTTACACTTGGTTCCTCCTCCACTTGCATCTCTCCACCCGTCTCGCCCCCTTCTGACAGCTCCTCATCTGATTCAGCTTCCTGTTTAAACATAATTTATGCATGTAGTGATCAACAAATGTAAATTAAGAAAACAAACAAAAAATAAAACAAAACATTTTTTGTGTAACTTACCGATACACGCTGTTGCTGTGGAGGAGGGCTGTCAGAAGAGGACATTGTTGCTGTAGCAAGCCGGCAGCTGTGGTCCTGGTGTATCTGTAAGTTAAAAGACACTTGCAATCTGCTCTACACATTGAAGTAGCAGATTTGGGGTCTTCAAAACTTACTTTAAAAGATTGGTGGCTGTGGTCCTGGTGGGCAGGTCCTGGTTGGCTGTACCAGGTTTGCAAGACAGACGGCGGCGGATGTGGTCCTGGTCCCTGGTGTATCTGTAATAAGTATAATGGATTTATAGTTAGACCACCCCCTGAACTAGGTAATGTTTTAGATAAACACCCTGCTGAATTGATGTGAGAAATGTTCATTAAAGGTGAACACCAAAACCCAAAAACAGGTGCACGTTAGACCATATATTTACCATATTTTATTTTCAAAAATCACCTCCCCCAAAAAACCTTTAAAGTATAACCTTTATTAAAAAATGAGATGTCAACCAACTCTTTATTGCATGTGTAACCTTTGGTACATACACCAGTTTTAAATTTACCTTTCTGAAATGATACTACGGACATTTTTATTAACAAACATTTTATTATCCTTTTTTTTTTTTCCTTCACATCACAATTGGGAGCTGAAATGCTCTTTATTTTAAATACAAGTACGGTACATCAACTGCGAATGGTTTCAACAGAAAATCAACACTTTTAACCCTGCTGTTCTGTTTAGATTTCACATACACTTGTACTGTTCCCGGTCATTTTTGACCGTCCTTATAAAATAATCATTTTTAGCTAATCTAAGTGGTTTTTTTAAACAGTTTTTGCACTATTATATTGCTTGTGAAGATGGTTGTTCAAATACCAGAAAAAAAAATAAATACAAAGTTTTATAGTTTGTTTTATATTTTTTTTATATCCAAAAGGGAACATGGTATTTTTTCGATTTTTGTAAAAAATTGATTATTTTTGCAGATAAAAAAAAAATCTTGATCTAAATGTTAACTATAAGTAATAATATCAAACATTATGTAGATATACTTTTTTCAAAGGCAAAAAAAAAAAAAAAAGCTTTTTTCTCTATAAAATGGCAAAAAACGTTGTTTTTTATACACTTATACTGTTCCCGGTCATTTTTGACCGGACCTAACAAAGTTGTGATTTGTACCTAATTCAAGTGTTATTTGATTACCTGTTGCATTGTTTTACTGTATGTGAACATGGTTTTCAATAATCAGATGAAAAATTAAATCAAAAACTTTTATTTTTTGAATCAAATAAATTAACATTTTTTGCAATATTTGCTTCATATTGCACATAAAAACTTTTCTTTATTCTAAACTATATACAAACTTTTCAAAAAAAAAGGTTTTTTGTCAAAAACAAATGATAAATGCGATCAATGTATTACTTGCATTGATCACATGTATAATTTACATGACGCTTGCACAAGTATTTTGCACATTTGCAACACATAATATTTGATTTATAATACTGTATAACTGTGTAATACTGTACAACCAGCAAACACATGGAAAATCAGAAAATCATGATTTACAATATGAAATGTTGACAACTGAATGGAACTAGATCTATATGAACAGCAGGGTAAATAAAAACCAGTGAAATAAATTGCGCATAGCTATACTGGAAGCGAATCCGTCGGCTGTATCGCAACTTGAAAATGTTGGTATGTGTAAATCTGTTCTGACCAAAAGTAGTCAGATACATTGATAAATAGTAGTAGATGCAATATATAGTTCAAAATGAGGTGATAGCACCTTTATTTTTGTCAAAAATTGTCTGGAGAGCTGAATAAAGGCCTATCGGTCATTTTTGACCGAACAGTACAAGTGTAAAAAAAATTGTACCAAATAAAGTAAACAAAAATTAAAAAAAAAAATAATAATTCCCACAGAGAGTACCCCCCTAATGACGAAAAGTCAGGGAGCCTCAAGTCTCAGAATCACACGCTGAATTTTTATAACATTATAGAATTTCAAAAACGGTCATTTTTGACCTAACCAGGGTTAAATAGAAAAAAAATAAAAAAACCACTCACACATTCAAACCACAAGCTGCAGACTACACTTTGCAAAAATACATCAGATTTAAAAAAAAAAATAAAAAAAAAAAAAATAAGAAAAAGAAAATACACACATTTAAACCACAGGCTGCACAGACCACTATACTTAGTAAATCCATCCGAAAAAGGCAATTAACCAATTAGGCATGGACAAATGCACATGCAATCAACAAGATGCGCACAAACATGCCTGGTATGTGTCCACGTTCAGGATTGCATCAGGATTTGGTCAGGATTTTCCATCAGTATTTGTAATCCAAAACCAGGAGTGTAACAATTAGAAGAAAAGTATAATAGAAACATGCACCACTACTGCATTTATCACCCACACAAATACTAATGAAAAATCCTGACCAAATCCTGATGCAATCCTGAACGTGGACACATACCCTCCCACATGAACAGGCATAAGATTGGTGAAGGCATAATAAGGTGCAGGCACATGAAGACATACTTACAAAAGCACACAGCCGTACAAAAATACACACACACACACGCACATAAGCGTTATGCAAATACACATATGTACAACAAAGGCAGAAAGGTGAACCCAATCAGAAGACGCATACACACACACACACACACACACACACACACACACACACACACACACACACACACACGTAAAAAAGGCTGACAATCCTTTGGCTGGAGCTGCATGTCTTCACAGTGGCTGGCATCAGGGTGGATCTGGACTCTAGCATGGCACTGGCTGGTGCAGGACGATGGCAGGCCACTGGTTCTCTTCAGGTTTTAAGCTCTTGCTGTAGTCAGTACCTCATACACACACAAATGCACAGGCACACAGATGCGCACAAAAATTGCAATACTCACACTGGCTCTATGGTGGCTGGAGTCTTGTGGCAGGCTTGCTGGAGTCTTGTGGCTGGCTCCTCTGGCCGGCTGGGGTCTTGTGGCCGGCTGGGGTCTTGTGGCCGGCTGGGGTCTTGTGGCCGGCTGGGGTCTTGTGGCCGGCTGGGGTCTTGTGGCTGGCTGGCTCTTGCTGGCAGTCTCTTCTCTCTGGGTCTTGCTGGCATATGTGGGGTTGAAGGCCCAGGCCAGGTTTATATAGATTTGGGGGTGTCTGGCCAATTGGCAACAAAATCCAGCTTCTGAGCATGCTCAGTGTAAAAAAACGTATTGCAGCGCTGCATTGCGTCGTACGACGCATCCGTCGCTCATAGGCTTTCATTGTAGCCAACGACGCATGCCGCAGGATGCGTCGCGACACGTTTTTTAGGCGGAGACAAAACGTTACAATCAACGTTTTTTGCCGACGACGTGTCGCCAAATTTCGACGCGTACGACGGACACGACGTATGCCAATACGTCGCAATACGTTGCCAATACAAGTCTATGGGGAAAAAACGCATCCTGCAAACACTTTTGCAGGATGCGTTTTTTCTGAAAAAAGACGATTTGCGACGTAATACAGTTAACGCTAGTGTGAAAGTAGCCTTAGAAGTGAGTTGTTGACTTCTTCAGAACGTGTGTGGTCCTGTTACCTCGTTATCACTTGTGTATTCATCTACAACCATTTCTGTTGCTGTTACAACGAACGTAATAGCAACTATTTATCAAGGATAAAGATAACAATATTCAATATAAGATAAAATATAAACACAATATTGTGGATAATACTTGTTGCTAAAGGAGAAAGGGAAGGAGTGGCAGACCACTCGGAACTTGTATGAAAATCAAAAGACTGTCAACTGGACCCTCAAGCCTAGCAAAATATATAGCAATAAAAAATATATATATACATTATCATAAAATGCCACAAAGACCAAAATGGTGCTGATATAGAATAAGCCTTAATTATATTAATATGGCAGCAGCGGCACAGCAGTGCACGTACTTGGGATATATATAAAAAAGAATTTAAAATGTATACAGGATAAAATTCAGTATAAGCAAGAAAATAGACAGTCACATAATCCTCTATTAAAAACATATATTGGTGTGCATATTATAAATGCTCATGTGTGTATCTGTAATATACAAATGTGGATAGAACAAAGTGCTAAAATCAATTAAAGTACATATGCTAAAAATCTATATGCATGTGCTATATAACAAATATACAAACAGAGGTGCCGAGCAATATGCGCAATTATAAGCAAAGGAGCTACACCATCGATAGATGTATTCACTCATGCGATGCAAGATTGCCAATGCACCACACTGATTAGAGGATATATGGGAATCATATGAGAAATGAAAAGATGAGTCGTATATATACCTGTCAGTCCTGCATTCACCAAGTACAGAGCACCCCGACGTGCGTTTCGGAGATTCCTTCGTCAGGGGGTTAATATTTGGCCACAAACCAGGATCTATTAGAAGTGAGTTGTTGACTTCTTCAGAACGTGTGTGGTCCTCTGTTACCTCATTATCACTTGTGTATTCATCTACAACCTTTTCTGTTGCTGTTACAGTAGCTGTCCTTTCAGTAATTTCCACATTCATTTCTTCTGTAGATGGCATAACAAATAGTTTGCCACCTACGCCTGTGATGTGTTCTTCAGGTGCACGTAGGACCTGCAAAGATGGTGAAGTGAGTCTTGATGATATTTCAGTTGGTATTTGTTGACTGCTGGAAGGAATACTTGTACTTGCTACATCAGGGTCAGTGGTTTCACGTTCCCTTTGGTCTACAGAGGGTTCTTGGGGTGCTGATGAAAGGAACTTCAGGATCGCTACTTTCTGTTTTGAATAGGCAGCCATTCTGGCTTTCCTCTTTTTGCATGCTGCTCCAGAAAGTCGCTTCTGTCCATCAGACATTATTGAATTGATTTCAGCAGTATGTAATATCAACTGATCACAGGTGGCGTCCCCTCTGACTGGAGTCTTTCTCTTTTCTTGTCTCTTCCATCTGGTTTAGACCGCCATGATTGATGTTGATTTTCCAGCTTCTTCCCTACGTTATCCAAACCTCTACACAATCTTCCCATCCATAGTTCCCCATATAGCAATAATACCACTAATAGTGGTCCAAACAATAATAGCTTTACTGTTTTCTTCCCCCTGTAGGCCACCTACAATAAGTACTGCTTAGAGTGACCTTCACATAGTCCAAATGCCCCCACTTAGCAATAATGCATACTTTATGCCCGTACTCAGTAATAATGCAGCTTTTGTCCCCATTCACTAATTGTGCATCCTTCTACCCCCTTTTCCATACATATACCACTGCCAACAAAGGACATTCATAGTATAAAACAGTTTATGCATGTCTGTGAAACATTCAGGGAAGCTTGCCAAAGGCAAAGACTGGAGAATGGCACCCACTGGGACATGACTGTCACAAACCCCAAAGCGACTAAGACACCTCTTTGCTATTCTTCTAACAACCAGCTGCACACAGCCCCCAATATACAGCAGGAGGCCGCACACAGCCCCAAGTATACAGCAGGAGGCTGTGTAACGGGCCAGGGTGGTAGCCATACCGAGGGATTGCTGCTGCTTCCTCATCACACCCCGACGCTCCGCTACAGAAATATGTCCACTTTGTGGTGTGCTGTGTGTGTCAAATAGTTCACCCACCTGTGAGTCAAAATCCTTCAAAGCATACAGGGCTCCAATCCGTCGCGCGCACACACACAAATTTTATCAACGTCCCCGATTCATTTTCAATAAAACTTTACTCAATTTGTGCATAGTCATAACCTACTTAATCCAACAATCTTCAAAAGACATAAGAACTTTTCCTCCTAAACTTTTCCCTGGTCTTTTCCTTCAGCTTTTCTTGTACCGTGGCTTCCAGACCCGCAGTCCCCTGGGAATTCCAGCTTTCTGATACTAGGTGCTCCCCGTCCGCTTTCCCCATCCTGGGCGAAAAATCAGGTTGCCTCTGCAATTCCTGTTCGGACCGTAAGTCCCGAACGTCACAGGAGGTAACCTATTGTGAATTCCGCTCTTGGGCTCCCTCCTGTGGTTTTGAGTGGTATAGCTGCTTCTTGGATTTAGCATCAGCAGCTGCTTCCACTGATCGTCTTTCTGGCTCAGCTATTTTAGTCTGGCCTTATCCCTCAATCAATGCCAGTTGCCAATTGTTCCTGCTTGGAGTCACTGCTCTTTTGGATTTCCCTGACACTCTGTCCAGTTCAGCAAAGATAAGTCCTTGCTTGTCCTTTTGCAGTCCACTTGTTGTGGACTTTATTGTTCAGCACATTCTATGTTTTGCTCATTTGTCCAGCTTATCAGTATGGATCTATTTAGCTAAGCTGGAAGCTCTGGGCTGCAGATTTTGCCCTCCACACCTTTAGTCAGGTGTGGAGATTTTTGCATATCTCTGCGGTGGACTTTTTCTAGTTTTTATTACTGACCGCACAGTGTTCTTTCCTGTACTATCTATCTAGCTAGAAGTGGCCTCCTTTGCTAAATCTTGTTTCATACTACGTATGTCATTTCCTTCTCCTCTCACAGTCATTATTTGTGGGGGGCTGTCCTATCCTTTGGGGATTTTCTCTGAGGCAAGATAGCTTTCCTATTTCTACCTTTAGGGGTAGCTAGTTCTCCGGCTGTGACGAGGTGTCCAGGGAGTGACAGGAACATCCCACGGCTACTGCTAGTGTTGTGTTAAGATCAGGAACTGCGGTCTGTATAGTTACCACCTGCTCAGAGCTAGTCGCATGTCGCTCCTAAATTACCAGTCCATAACAGTAACCCACAGACAAGCCACTGACCCAGACTGCCTCGCTTTTCACGTGCTTTAAGATCTAACATCTCCAGACCTGCTTCCCTCAGTGCTTCTTCTGTCTCTTTCAACTGTAACTCTGTAACTCACCGCTCAACTACTACCAGTCATTCTAGAACAATTCCTCTCACTCTGCTCTAGCTCCTCCCACTACCTGAAAAATACCTCAGAAAGGCACTCTCCCTGCCACTACACCGGCTCCGCCCCTTTCTCAACTGTCACTACTCTGACTGAAACCAGTTCTCAACACAATCTAATCTTCTACTCTACAGTGCCCCCTTATCACTAACCCACAACTAGTGATGGGAAATCTAGTTCATTTTGGTGATTAGTTCACCATGAACTAGTTCACTGAAAAGATTAGTTCAAAAGATTAGTTCATTTAGTTCAGTATTTCTCTGGATTCTGCTGAGAAGAGATTGATCAGTTCTAGTTCGTTACACAGAAGCTGTGGCTCCTAGGATGAGTTATAGTTTTGTTAAAATGATCAGTTAATACATCTGATCATTACATAACAAACTCTTGTTAAAGGGGTACTCAGTCTGGAGAAAAAAAATTCAAAAGTTATTTATTCAAGTTAGTAATTTCTTTTTTTTTCTTTGTGAAATATTCAAGCCTCCCAGTGCTGCTCAGCTGCTGTGTCCCAGAGCAGAGAATGTCATGCTGCAGGAGCTCGGTGTCAGACTGGGAAGATTACTTGACTCCCGGCATACAGCAGCTGATAAGCACTGGAGATGATTTTTTTTTTTTTTTAAATGTATAACTTTCATCATTCTCCAGTTGATTTGAGAACATTTTCTTTCAGCCTATTGGCCCCTCTGATCAGATATTGGTGGCCTATTGGGTGTAGGCCATTAATATGCTGATTTCACATACCCCTTTTAAAGGGGTCAGCCTGGATTTAAAAATGTTCTGAATGTTGGTGTGGCTAAAAAAAAATAAACTTAACTTGCTGACCCCAGTCCCCCATAGCTCCTCTTGTTGCATCCAGGACAACCTGTCTCAGAAAGACCTGCCTACTCAGCAAAACAATGGCCACAGAGTCTAACCTTTTGGCAAGGCCCTGCTTTGATGTGTTGTCCCAGATAAAGCTAGATGTTAGGAACTTAAAGTTGCCAGATTGAGTTCTGCAGGGACCATGGTAAGTGCAATGTATTTTTTGCTTTTAACCCCCCCACCACCACCACCACCTACATAGAAAATAATAATCTTTATTTCTTATATAGCGCTAACATATTCCACAGCGCTTTACAGTTTGCACACATTTTTTTAATCTCAAACAACCCCTGTAACTTTACTGGGTACCTGCAATGCAAATACCTATTTTGTTACAAATTGTTACAAAATATTACCCTGTTTAACTGTATTTATGTCTGAGTGGTGAGCTCAGATCCTAAATGTTATCATTTGACCTCAGAGCAAATCAATCTGCCCACAGGTACAGTATAGTAGCTAACATATTAATTTGTCACTATATAATTTACTACAAGCCACCTAGCAGAAAAACAGTAACACCTATGTTAAATATTAAATTTAATATCAAGAATCCCACAGAACAGAAACATAAAGGTAGAACAAAAGCTACATCCTATATATATTGCTTCAATAACTATAGGTTCATATTCTGATTCAAGAACAGGATTTGTCCAACTTTGGAAGTTTTGAATCTGTTTCTTCTCTCAGTGACAACTTGTCCAGCTTTTGAAAATATTCTCTCACAGGGAACAGAGGAGGCCATAATACACAGTCGCCGCTTTGCCAGTTGAAAGTCTTGGATAAATGGCTTTTCTTTCATTCCACCAAAGTAGAGGATTTGCCTTCCTCTGTAAAATGGGCTGTTGCATATATTTGTCCAGTTCTATAATTCCCGCTGCCACTGGATTCTGCACTGTAATGACATTTCTCACTTCTGTATCGAAATCCTCCCATAAGCTTGAGGTAGATTGTGATGTCTGTGCTTCTTCCACAGATATTGCTGGACTTTCATCAGCAATTCTCATACCACATACTTTTCGCTTTAGATTTTCATAAGCCAGGTTAAATTTAGCATTATCTGAAAACCCGTACTTTTTAAATCTTGGGTCTAAAAGTGTTGCCTGATTGTTAAGTTCGTTGTCTTCCAGGTCCCGGAATCGTGTTGCAAGTTGTGTCTTTAGTGTTGTCACCATTGACTGTATTTCTGCTGGAATTGTTGAATCCCTCTGCAATCACTCCATTTTCCTGTTCATTATTTTGACAAATAATATCACTTTTGATCTGGGCACAGATTTTTCAGAACTGACTTCTACTGTGATTTCTTGAAAAATCTGCAACACTTTTTTATTGCTTTTTGTGCAACAGTCCACTCGTGACGTCAGCATACTGAGTTCTGTGTGTAGCATAGCCAAGGTGGCAACTACTGTATCCTTTATTTTGACCATTCTGGATATCCTGTCAAAAGTTGAGTTCCACCTAATAGGGACATCTTGGGTGAGCTTCAGTTCTGGTAATCCCATTTGTTTTTGGGTATCATGTAATTTCGAAAGGCCATGTGAACTTCTTTTGAATAATTCTACAATACCTTTTATCTTATTAATAATGCAGTTAATGCCATTAACAGAAATTCCAGCCTGAACAACCAAGTTTACACAATGTGCAAAACATGGTAGATGTCGCCAGTTGGACATCCTGACACCTGCCACAATATTAGCTGCATTGTCTGACAACAGCCACCACTTTATTTTCCAACCCCCATTCACGGACTGTGTCCTTCAATCGCCTGCAAAGATTTTCAGAACTGTGCCTTTCCTGCATTTCAAGGCATACTAACAGCACCGAACGTAGCTCACATGCTGTATTGATGAAATGAGCTGTGACAGCAATATAACTTTGGTTATTTAATGACGTCCATGAGTCTGTAGTTAAGCAAATTAAATCGCACTCTCTCTAAAGTGCTATTGTACAGTTGCAATAGCAAACTGCTAGACACGGTTTTCCTTGTGGGAAGATTATATCCTGGACACAGTGTATGTACTAGTGTTTTGAACTTTCTCCTCCACAATGCTAAATGGGTGGAAACCCATAATAATAAATTTTAACAGCTGCTCATCCAACTGTTTGGATCGCCTTACAGACAAAGGTCTATTGCTGCTGAAGTAGCTACCTATGGTAGTGTGTTGCTTTTGGATAGTTTGTACAACTGAGGAACATATTGCAGCAACTTGATTTACATCTGTAGTTACACTTGTGCCTTGTGGTGGTTCCAGTGGATTGTCTTGAACATCATCTTCACATGGTGTATGAGACAGTGTGGGGATTGGTTGTTGGGGTTCACTCCTAGTAGTGGATGTTGTTGGATGCTTACTATTTACATGGCGTGACAGATTACCCACAGAACCGCAAGCTACACTTATCACATTTGAGCAGTAGGAACATTTTGCTTTCTTCTGATCTCCACTAAGTGTGAAATTATTCCATACCTGGCTTCTCTTTCTCTTCAGTGTATTATCTGCACACATTATGGTCATTTGCAGTGTCTCTGGTATTGAGCACTGAGCAGAAATAGAATAGCAAATTCACCGCACACTCCAATGTTATCATATGCCAAATTTTATCAAAGTAAAAGTAACATAATCTGGGAGCATAACAGAATATAAACAAAATAAGGAATGCGATATTACAAGACGTTTCGGCTCCCCGGAGCCTTTATCATAATCGCTGTGGACATAAAAACAAACATAAGTACAAAATAATAGCGTCTCATGGTACACAGTAATAAATGTAAAATAACATTAACAAGGTAAAAGAAACCGTCGCCAAGGCAGACCTGGACAGAAAAGCACGTGGAATGCCCAAAAGAATACGTGCACAAGGAAGATGTGATTTCACAGTAAATAGGTGCGATCAATCAAACGATGCTATGAGGGTGCACGGTTATAAAGTACATAGGTATAGGGAAAGAGCTAAATGGAGCCCCAAAAGACCGGTTCCAAGGAAAGGATTTCAATGGTAATTTACCTTGGTCCTTATGAGAGGTATGCAATGAGGAAAAAGAAGGGGACAAGGGTCCCAGTGCTCTGTTTAGAATAACTGCGGAAAATAGTGGCAATGTATTAAGATTAAACAGTGATTCAGCAAGAGTCCATGTAAAACAATAGAGGGGTACCTAATGTAAGTAGCCTGATGTTGGGATTCTGTAATATGAATGGGAGAGATAAGGTGTCAAGAGCCTGCTAGAACCTAGCGGGATAGAGGCAGAGTACAGTGGGGATATTACCTGTGAGTGATGCCTGCTGTTGCTGCGCTCCCGCGCCTTGCTGTGTGTGGCATGTCCTCACAATGTGGGTCCCCAATCTAAATGCCGTCGGACCAGAAGTGTAAGGTCCAGACGGGAAGTGACGTGGCGCCACTGGTCTGTGTGTACTGCGCGTGAGCGCCTGTCACTATGGTAATGGAGGCCCGGCGCTATTGTAAACTTTTATTAGTGCTTGCATGTGAGACATATATAAGGTGATATAGTAGCTGGATAATCTGAATTACAAAAATGGGGTAATAACATACACCACTAACATACAGAACTAAGAGGCAGGGGTTGGGGTAACTCACCTAGGATATTGGTGAACTAGCGAGTCTGTAGAGAGAATAGGGAAATAAATTAAACTTTATTCACAAATGCCAGTCAATTTCTCTGAGGCCCCTCGGGGCCAAGGTGTCTAATTTATGAATCCAAAAAGTCTCACGTAATTTTAATAGCCTGGTATGATCGCCTCCCCTCCTGGGACGGGGAACGTGCTCAATAACCTGGAACTTAAGTTGAGCAACTGTATGTCTCATCCGAGAGAAGTGGTCCGGTAGAGGGAGCCATGTTTTGCCACATCTGATGGACTTATGGCTCGCAATGCGATCTTTAATATGCTGTATAGTTTCCCCTACGTAGAGCAGCCCACAGGGACAATTTGATTAAGTAGACCACGTAGTTAGAATTACAGGTTTGAAAACCGCGTATGGGGAAGGATTTGCCTGTCCTGGGGTGGGTTATGGTATCTGACTTGATGACGTTAGAGCAGGCCGCGCAGCTCAGACAGGGAAAAGTACCGTTGCGTTGGGTGGTAAGGGTTCTCTGAGTGGTTCTCGGGCGTGTACTGCCTATATCTGCCCTAACAAGTCTATCCTTGATGTCAGGAGGTCTCTTGGTGCACATAAGGACAGGTTCCCTAAAAGGGACGATATCTGGGTATGCCCTAGTTAGGAGGGGCCAGTTTTTCCTGATGATAGAATACACCTTGGGCATCAGTGGATGAAATTTATGGACAAATGGGATCCTTTCTCTAGGGCGTGTTGCTGGGGAAGGAGAAGGTGGTGTTAAAGCACGTGATCTCTCAGAGTTAAGAAGCCTCTTAGGGTAACATCTTGCCTCAAACTTGTGGGCCATAGTGTCTAATCTAACGTCCAGGACATTGGGATCAGTGACAATACGCGTGACTCTGTTGAATTGGGGACGTGGTAAACTATTCTTAGTAGCAATGGGATGGCAACTGGTATAATATAGAAGACTGTTACAGTCTGTGGGTTTGCAGTACAAGTCTGTTGACAATGCTCCATCGGGGCCCTTGATGACTCTAGTGTCTATGAATTGTACTGACAGTGTCATGATGAATAGTGAACTGGAGTTCCGAAGTAATGGAGTTCAGATAGGAGTAGAAGGAAAACAACAAATCTGGCGTGCCAGTCCAGATGAAAAAGATATCATCGATATAACTATGGTATCCCAGGACATGTTGTACAAATAGGTCGACCTCAAAGTGATTCATAAAAGCGTTTGCATAGGCGGGCGCGACGTTCGAGCCCATTGCTGTGCCGCACTTCTGAATGTAGAAAGTGTCCCCATAGAGAAAATAATTTTCATAAAGTACCAGGTGTAGGAGATCAAGGCAAAACTGGATGGCGTCGCTAGACATGGAGGACAAACTCAAAAGGTGTTTTGTAGCCATTAGGCCTTTCTCATGTTGGATCAAAGTGTATAAGCTGTTGACATCGAGGGTGACTAGAATACTCTCAGAGGGAACATTAGCTATTTCCTTAATTACTTTAAGGAAGTGCCCAGTATCAAGGAAAAAGGCCCGGGTAGTTTTGATTAATGGGGTCAGTAACTTTTCCAAGAAAGTGGAGAGGGGACAGAACAGAATCCGTGGAGGCCACTATGGGTCTCCCTGGTGGGTCCTGAAGTGATTTGTGGATCTTCGGTAGTACATAGACCGGTGTGATAGGGTGACTATTGGTAAGGAAGGTAACTGTTTTCTGATCGATAATGCATCTTGTGAGAGGTGTCCAGCACTTGGTGAATCTTTCTACTGATAGTGGTCACAGGATCTCTGGGAAGAGGGCCATAAGTGTTGCTGTCAGATAATTGACGTGTAATCTCATTCATGTATTGTGACTTGTTCATTATCACGATAGCTCCCCCCTTATCCGCTGGTTTAATGATAATTGTATCATTGGAGTGAAGAGATGCGAGCGCCTGCTTCTCAGTAGGTGACAAGTTAGAGTGTGATGGGGAAAAAGCCAAGTTGTTGCTGGTGTGACAAGGAGTTGATCTCACGATCCACCAAGGAGATAAAGGTCTCCGTAGGGTGATGTACATGGGGAGGACAGAAATTAATACGGTTAAAGAGGCCGAGAGAAGAGTGACAGTTCCGGTGCGGAGCCATCAGTGGGAGGTATCGGTTTATGAACCAAGCTCGAGGAGAGGCCGAAGTGGGTCTTCAGCCTGATAGTCCGATAGAATCGTTCAAGGTCCTTCTTAAGTTGGAAAGTGTCCCAGTTCGGTGTGGGGCAAAAAGAAAGTCCTTTTTGTAAGACCGCAAACTCAGCCGGGGAGAGGAGATGGTCCGAGATGTTGACTATCAGGTTGGGGTTCTCACCTGGGAGCGCGTGGTCATCCTTTCTCCTGGATCGCCTTGTGGGTCTGCGTGCTGGAATCCTCCCCTGCGGCTTTTGGACAAAAAAACGTTGGCGATTGGAGTTTGTTGAAGAATCGCTTCCCGAACTGAAGGACCCATCTCTGCGTGGATAACATGGCCGGCGCCACGAGCTGGTGGTAGCGGAGGAATCGGTCCATCTGTATACCCGGTTGTTGGCGTAATCCTCCGTATCCCGTTGAAATTTCTGACGCTTCCGCTCCTGTAGTATTTTCTGATGTTCTGCCAGAGCCCCCTCTGCCTTGGTTTTCAAGGAGGTCCACTCGGTAAAAGAGTAGTTGAGAGCTCTGCCTCGATGGTATGGATATTCTGTTTTGTCTCGACTATGGCTTTCTGGAGATACTCAACAGTCAAGGCTATAATGTCAAGGGAGCATTTATTGAGTATTTTCTTATATTTCTCGCAATACTCAGGATTATCGGAGAACAAAGTAGGGTAAAGGTTACACCTCAAACCCCTGGGTATCTTGTTCTGCCTGTGATATTCGGCTAACGTTGTGCAATGGAGATCGTAGGAAATTAATCTACGTTTATCCTTTTCTAAATCTCTTGTCCTCAATTCATGTGCTGGTGTTCTGAGAAAATCATTAGAACCAGTCACTTGGGACAGAATATTGGAAGTAGTAATAGTCATAGGCAAATGAGTCAGAAGACATGGGTAGATAATAGTTAAAGGCGGTAACCGGTGCAGACGCCAAGCAAGCAATACTAGAAAAATAATATTAGCGTGCACTCAGTTCCAATTTGGACGAGGTGCTGGTGTAACGGACCAGGAGGCCCAGGAACTCAAATAGAATAGCAAATTCACCGCACACTCCAATGTTATCATATGCCAAATTTTATCAAAGTTAAAGTAACATAATCTGGGAGCATAACAGAATATAAACAAAATAAGGAATGCGATATTACAAGTAACAATATCTAAAAGTGGGTGCCTGGAAAAATCCCAGTGTATATATAAATGCTCTTTGAAGGACTTCCAAAATATTGGGTAGTGACACGTGAAAAATAAAGGTGTAGATAAGTGCCTTTAAAAAAGCTTATAGAGTTACATTGTCCAACATCATCATAAAGCAAATTAAGGAAATGTCCACAAGGATCCAACGGTATCCCCTATTGGGCGAACCAGAGTGGTACATGAGTGGTTCCCCAAACACTAAAGTCAGTACATTCAGATTAAGGACCTCACACAGACAGGCTATTGATAGATCCGTGAGGATAAATGATCACAAAAAGCGAGTTCTCTTTAGGCCAATGTCTCCTGTATCATGGAATATATACAACAGGGTTTTCCAATACGAGAGGGAGTACCACGGGTATCAAGAAAAAGAACAAGAGCTAGCCCAGATGGATGTCCAACGGCCCCAGAGCAGTCCATTCCAATACTATAAAAGAGAATTGGTGAGAAAAATTAAAGCGATAAAAACACATCACTTCTATATTACAAGAAGGAAGAGTAGCTCAGGACTTCATTTGAGGCCTTTCGGGCAGACAGTCTGTAGTTTTCATATCCATTTTGTCTCTAGCTGAGACAACATCTTCTTGATGTCGCCTCCACAGTGATTCATCAAAATGTAGTCAATTCCGATCACTTTAAGAAGTTTGTAATTGCATTTGTGTATAGTCTTAAAATGTCTTGGGATCGGTTTTAATGAAGTCACATCCGTAGCTTTCTCCGCATTGATGATATCCAGAACATGTTCCCGTATTCTAGTGCGTAACTTTCTAGTGGTGATTCCAACATAAATAAGATTGCAGGGACATTTTGCATAATAGATGACGCCTTCTGTATTGCAGGTAATATGTTTCAATATTTTAAACTCCTTAGTACCATCACTAGAATGAATGATGGTATCTGTTCTCATGTTCGGACAAGCCACACAGGACCCGCAAGGGAAGAAACCGGGTCTAGGTCCTCCCGAACCAAATTGTTTGTGGTTTGGTCCCCATATAGTTGCATTTTTTTTTTTTTTGTTTCTTTTTTTTAAAGTTAGATTAATTTTTATAAGTGCAAACAATTCCAGATAAAACGAAGATAAACAATTTTTTTTAATCAAAAACAGTTTGTAGACTTTTGATTGACACACAGATAAACAAACTTATCATTGCACCCCCCATCCCAACTAAGCCCCTCTCCTTTTCCAGTGTAGAATCATTGCACCCCCCATCCCAACTAAGCCCCTCTCCCTTCCCAGTGTAGAATCATTGCACCCACCACCCCCATCCCAACTAAGCCCCCTTCCCTTCCAAGTGTAGAACTAAACTATGTTTAAAAGACATTTTTATAACACAAATTGTAAAATAAAGAACATATCCCTCCCCAGCACCGCAGAGACAAACGGTAACTATAATTAGGGGATGCTACTAAAGGCCTTAACAAGCCTGTCTATCTTTTATAACAGCGCGATAGTTAAAACAGTTTAATATTTTTTCAATTACTAATAATACTTAACTGATCATCAGACTGCCCTACTGTAAGTGGAAAATTACATAGTTATGCATAATTATCCCCATGCATAACTCCATAATAAACCGATGTCCACTGACTCATTCATAAAGAAAACCTTAGATGGCTTTGGTTTGCTTTGTATCTTGCAACCAGCACTCTAGGAAATTTGTGTATTTAAAATAAGTATATCTGAAATCATGAGTGACTCAAAGGATGCCCAAAGATTCAGTTGGAAAAGAAGCGGATAGAAATCTGGGAGTAATGCTGTTCCTTGCTGATTTAAGAATTCCCATGCAGTCTACATACAATACTGCACGGATTAGCTACTGTAGTTAATTTTTCAGTGGCCTCCAGGCAGATTCCCAGGGGCCGCAGTGTACGGGTCGGCAGCCACGTTTTGTGATATCTCGGCCCCCTTTCTGAAGAAGCCAAGTGGCAAAACGTCCGTCAGAGGGACCAGTGGTAAACATTTCTCGGTGTGTTTCTCCATCTCTTAGCTTCCTTGTACCTGCCTCACTTTTTTGTCTGGATACTCTCAGGTACACTCTTATCTTTGATCTGCTCTATTATGCGTTCTACCTAGCATATGAGTATATGATTATGTCACTATGTGCCAATGCTAGGCAGTTTATAATTTTGCATTTACTGCTTTCTGTTCATTTGCATGGTAATATAAATATTTAATTTATTTCAAGGAGATATTATTATACACCTACTTGTATGTATTTAAATGAGGCTGTGAAGTTAGGCACTAATGCTAGCACTATACAAAACAGGTCAATGTCATTAAAGGGACTCTGTCACCCCCTCCAGCCGTTATAAACTAAAAGAGCCACCTTGTACAGCAGTAATGCTGCATTCTAACAAGGTGGCTCATTTAGTTTGTGGTGCAGTTATAGCCAAAATAAAGCGTTTTATAATTTCGCCAAAATACCTCTCTTTAGCCCTGGAGGCAGGTCTTAACCCCTCTGCTGCAAACGCCACACTTCAGTCACTCAAATCCCCTCCGCGCTGTTTTCCACACAAATCCGGCGCCTGCGCTGTTTTGGGCAGGCGCAGTGAGCTCTGGCCGTCTGACCTCACATGCAGTCTTCCAGACTGCGCCTGTGCGGCCACCCAGCTTGTGAATCCCTCAAAGATTTCACCAAAAATAGTGTCTATTTCACAAGATTTATTTCTTCATCCAGTAGGTAGCGCTATTACTCTTCAATATAGTGTCATCAATGCCTGCGAATATCGTACCTTCCAGATATTTTTAGAATACATATTGTTTTCAACTGACATTGAGTTTCCTCATGGAACTTACATACATTAATAGGAATAATTAAAAATTGGCACATGCATATGTATTCACACCCTTTTTTTTTGTTTTTTTTTTTCCTAGCCAATCGGACTGCCTGAAACACTGATAAATCCTGTGATTGGCTTTTCAAGTCTAAGCAGCCAATCACAGCGATTGTAGTTGCGGGGGTGGGGGGGGGGATGTCACCATCCCCCAATCGACAACTGCATGTGCCCAGCTCCAAAATGGCAACGGACTTTCAATACATGCACCACAATACACAGATAACCGATAACAGGGATGTATGGACACGTCCAAGGTGGAAAAGGGGACAAAAGAGGGGAGATCAGACCCTCCTCCCCTGTAACTACAGACCCCAGACAGGGCTGGAGCCACCACCAAGCGCTGGGGCCCCGAGCAAGCAGGGGGGACCAGCACGCTATTGGGGCCCGTGAGTAAGGAGAGTTTGGTGCCAGATCATGCGAGTACTTGCCTCTCCCTGCAAACAACTGGTCGTGATGATGTCACTGGAGTGCGCCCTCTTACTCCCAGCGGCCACAGTGCAGAGAACCAGAAGACGACGACATCGAGGAGTCCGGACCTGCAGCCAGCGAGGAGAGATGAGCACTTGATATTTTATGTCTGGAGAAATAAAAATGGGCCCCATGTAATTCTCTATACAGAATGGGCCCCATATAATACTCCATACAGATTTAGCTTTATGTATTGCTCTATACAAAATGGGCCCCATATAATACTCCATACAGATTTAGCCTTATATATTGCGATATACAGAATGGGCCCCATATAATACTCCATAGAGAATGGGCCCCATATAATACTCCATAGAGAATGGGCGCCCATATATTACTCCATACAGAATAGGCCCCATATAATACTCCATACAGAATGGGCCCCATGTAATTCTCTATACAGAATGGGCCCCATATATATCTCCATACAGAATAGGCCCCATATAATACTCCATACAGAATGGGCCCCATATAATACTCCATACAGATTTAGCTTTATATACTGCTCTACACAGAATGGGCTCCATATAATACTCCATAGAGAATTGGCCCATATAGTTGCTTTTGACCAAATGGTCCCTGAGATTTTTAACCCTTCTAAAAGTGATAGATGGGTGTCCAGAGATATATTTTTGCAACACCCCATCGGAAGTTAGTAGGGGCCAAAATTTTGAAAGGGCATTTCTCATGTTGGGATGGTGTTCATTAAACTGGGAAATGAATGTCACCTGATAATTTGCGACTTTCTTGACATGAGGTTGAAGTAGGTCTCTTTCCATGTTTAACGCTCTTCTGAGGCCTTTTCGGATCGATCTCCTACTGTAACCTCTATCCATAAAAATTCTGGAGAGTTCACGTGACTAGCTGGAAAGCGTTATCATCAGAACAATTGCGTCTTAATCTTAGAAAACATCTCTGTTGGACAGTTTTTATCAGATGTTTGGGGTTTGCCGATGATGCATGGAGCAAACAGTTAACTGCGGTGGTTTTCCTATGTACACAGGTTTGTAAAGTGCTCCTGTTGTCTTTATACAGCAGAATGTCAAGAAACTCAATGGATGTTTGACTGCGATGACTGTTGTGAATTCTGCTCTTGGGCTCCCTCCGGTGGTTATAAGTGGTAGTGCTGCTGTCTCTGGATCGCAGCATTCATCAGGTGTGTCAAGTTTTTGCAATCCTGACTGGGCTATTTAGCCTTGCTTGACCCTTTAGTCAGTGCCAGTTGTCCATTGTTCCTGGAGGATTCACATCCCTGCCTGCTCTCTCCTGCTTTGCTTTTCATTTCAACAAAGATAAGTTCTGGCCTTGATTTTTGCTGTCCACATGCTGTGGCCTTATTGTTCAGTTCTTTTCCATGTTTTTGTCTTGTCCAGCTTGGTCTGTATAAGGATTTGTTTAGCCAAGCTGGTATCTCTGGAGATGCAGATATACCCTCCATATCTTTAGTTAGCTGTGGAGATTTTGTATTTTCTGTGGTGGATATTTTCTAGTGTTTTAATACTGACCGCATAGTACTCTGTCCTATCCTTTCTATTTAGCTAGAAGTGGCCTCCTTTGCTAAATTCTGATTTCAGTCTGTGTATGTTTTTTCCCTCTCCTCTCAGTCAATATTTGTGGGGGGCTGTCTATCCTTTGTGAATTTTCTCTGAGGCAAGATAGTTTTCCCTTTTCTATCTCTAGGGGTAATTAGTCCTCCGGTTGTGTCGAGATGTCTAGGGAGTGATAGGTACATTCCACGGCTACTTCTAGTTGCGGTGTTAAGTTCAGGGTCTGCGGTCAGTACAGGTACCACCTTCTCCAGAGTACGTCTCATGCTGCTCTTAGGCCACCAGATCATAACAGATGACTAGTCAATCGTATGTTGTGTTTATTACCATTGAGTTCAGAAATAAACTCCTCCAGGTGACACTCGGAGCCCTGCCATAACAAAAGGACATCATCTATGTATCTAGTCCAGATTAACACCTTCTCGGCATGCTTGATTGGGTTGGTGGTAAAGCACTCGCACTCCCACAGCCCCAGGAAAAGGTTAGCATAGGAGGGCGCGAACGCTGCTCCCATGGCCGTTCCCTGGACCTGTAAGTAGGGGACACCCTTGAAAAGAGAAAAATTGTGTTTAAGACAAAAGTTCAGGGCCACAATGAGAAATTCTCAAAGTGGTGAGTCCATACTGCTGTTGGAGAGAAAAAAAGAAACTGCTCCGTTGCCATCTGAATGTTTGATAGAGGTATACAGGGCCTCAACATCCATAGAGACCAACCACATGTCCTGTTCTAGATGGATCTCCTCAAATCTACGAATACAATCGGTGGAGTCCTTTCGGAAAGATGGTAAAGACTCCACCAATGGTTTAAGATGCCAATCCAGAAATTTACACAGAGGTTCGCAGAGATTTCCGTTTCCCGACACTATGGGTCTTCCGGGTCTTTTTTGTGGTTGAGTTGCATTTCCAATTTTTAATGGTTTTTAATTCAAATTATGTACTTTAATAAAATTATTTTCTATGAGAATCCACTCTGGAGGAGTTTTTGTCCCTACATTTTCTTTAAATCCTAAAGAAGACTCTGTAATACATACACTGTATATTAATACAATGTAATATACTGTAAGATCATAAATGTTATATTAGGATCATAGCACATGTCTAGAAGAGTAGTGGGACTTTTACCGCTAAATTTTATTAGAACCATTATAACCAGTTGGTACCATGAAGCTCATGGGTCCCTTGAAAAATCTTTTAAATATCTGTGATAGGGGACCAATACTATAACATGGCCCCAAACTAAGACTTCTATGCCTGTGTGACTGCAACTCCAATTATATTTTTGCCCCTAATACACAAGCCTGAGAATATGTATATAAAACCTTTCTAGGAATCAGTACAATTCCAGTTCTAACACTTACTGGTCCAGGTATGTATGGTGGTCGCTTTCTAAGGGCTTGGACCGAGTCCCAATCAATATGCTGGCAAAAACTTTTGGGCTCTGATGTTTCCATTTACTCCTAAGTGCATGGCACATTCTTCCTGGAGGAGCTGCAAATAAAACAAATATTTAGTGACTAGAACTACTATTGAACCACAAGATCTCCAACTACTGATTATTTTTAACTGAGATGAGTGACCAACTAATAATTAATAGATCAGAAGAATCAACTATGAAGTGGTAGGATACACACAACTTGGGTGGACAAGGAAGACCCTTGTAATGTAAACTATTATAGCAGATGGTTATTCCCAGACATTGATTACAAATGAGTAAAATACTGTCCTAGATGAGAAAAAACTATATTACATTGAGTTAAATAATCACCTTTTTGTTAATGTTCTTTGCAATGATATTTGGACTTGCTAGTAATCATGATGTTTAAAATGATGCCAAATTCATACCAGTAAACTCCAGCATCATACTCCTCCTCAGCCATCATCTCAAGAGCAATGAAGCCTGGAGTTTCAGCATATCTGGTGGCTGTCTGGTCTTTATAGATGTTCTCTAATGCCAGACCGAAGCCGGCAATTTTTTATATGACCTGTTTCAGCCACCAAGATGTTAGAAGGCTTGAGGTCTCTGTAAAATAATGAAAGCAATTAGTTGGCTGTGTGTAATGGTATTTTATACTTCGAATATTGCAATATATCACATCATAAATACAAACTCTTAGATTATTATTATTGCCTAGTTTACACAAGAATTGGGAGGTTTTACATCAGTAGATGTCCATTGATATCACACTGCACCATTGTCACTAGAGAGGAGATGGTTTTCCACCATTAAAGAGGTTTTTGCACACATTTATAAAGCTAGATGATAAATGTATGATCCCAAGAGGTTCAACTATTGGCTCAAGCAGGGTTGAACCTAGCCTCTCTGCCTAAGGTGAACTGCAAAACGCCCCCCCAACCACCACCACCACCATATTAAAATTAGTACAAATAAATCTGGTTTACTCTTTACTAGCCTAACCTGACTCACATGTAAAATACATACACTTTTAAATTGGAATATATTTGAAACATCGATCTTTACACTTGTTAAAGTTCTGTATAAGTAGTAAAAAATAAGGGATTTTAAGAATACTACTCACTGTATGGTTTCAGTTTCAGAAATCAACAGCTGGGCCTTAATGAAAATAGTTCTACAAACCCTGTTGCCAGGTAGAACTTCAAGATCTTTGATAATAGAAAAACTATACAGAAGACACAAATACACCAATAAAAACCAGTGCTGTGCATATAAGTGCATACTGTACATCATTCCAAGTCTTAGAGACTCTAATGTCCACTCTTAAATATACCCATTTTAGACAATCCATACTTGTTAGAAGCGTCCATTGACACTCAGTAAAATAAAGTTTCCGCCTTCTTAGTGGGTAAAAGTCCTTTTAAATGGGCAGATTTAGCCACTGAAAGACATCAGTGAATAATTCTGTCTGAGCTGCCCTTCCCATTACCTGCCTCTGAGCGTAGGATTTATCAGCTGGATAAATCTTTGGTAGGAGTGTGGAATCCTTTGTAGGGGCGAGCTAGAGATCCTCACTGTTGGGAAGGGTTCCACGTTCCTCCACCGTCTCTAACCTGGCTTCAGCATCTGGATTCTACGCTACTCTGGGGTGTGAAATCCAGGAGCAGAAGCAAGGTAAGCCCGCCTTTATCCGCCGCTGGATGAAAGATCGCCGTTTACATGGTGAAGGTTTATTCGGTGGCGGATACATTTTTGAACTTGCAAAGACCAAGGGATCAGCAGATAAATACGTGATCCCTTGATCTTTGGTAGTTTTTAAACGGGCATATCTCCACCAGATTTATCCTTCATAGGATAAATCTGCTGGATAAATATGCCCATGTAAAAGGACTTTTACAATTGCCTATGATGTGTGATGAAACCTGGAAGTAAGAGCTGGAACCCCTCTATTTACTCTTAATTCCCTGACAGGGTATATTAAAAATGTTTTCTCTAAATTGAACAACCTCTGTAACATAAGCCCATTCCCTACATTTATCTATGGTACAGAAGTCCGTCAAGATCACTAAAAATGTTCACCTTTGAGCTAATACTAGAAAGTACTGAAGAGAAGACATTTTTAAGGTAATCATAAATCACTGAGCCAAACTTACCAATGAAGTAGAAGTTTTTGAAGCACATTACTCCTTGTAAAGAATAATCCTCTGTAGAACACTAATTTGAAAAGGAAACTTTTGAACTTCAGAACTCCAAAAACGTAACAGGAACTCAACTAGAAACATAATGTCATGCAGCTGCGGTGCAGTACAGCGCAACCTCCACCAGGGGGAGCTGGATAAGGAAGCGAGACAGCACACAGCAGCTGAACAGATGCCACCTAGTGTCGAGAGCAGGGGCTAGCTTTTGCCGCCCGGGGCTGTTCCTGAGTTTGGCGCCCCCCCCCCCAGCTCAATGCACCCTCATGAACCACTTCAGCAAAGTCTAGATGCTGAACCACTGATGCACCTTGACGTACCAGTAAGATCCTTGTATCATCATTAATTTTACTTGGCCAAAGACCAACATCCTTTAAATCAATAGCAGGAATATTTTGATCATCACACTCCTCATTGCTTCTTGAAGTTGAAGGAGCACTTGGGTCAATGTCTTGGTCATCACACTGCTCATTGGTTCCTGAAGTTGAAGGAGCACTTGTGTCTAATGCTGTGAATTTAGGAATCTCCTCAGCAACAGGAGTAGTACTATCGCGGCTGAGATATTTTAATAGTGCACCTTCATTTTTTTTTCAATTCTTCCTACTTAGCCTTCTTCTTTTTTCTAAACATTGCACCACTTTCTTTTCTTCGCTTCATTTTATCTAAGCCTAACAAAATAACAAAAAAATAAAGTAAGGTCAGACCAGGGCCCAGGCCACCATGGCACTCCTGTAGCCGGCAAAAGAGCGGGACTGGTTGCAGACACTCCAGCGTTCCCAGAATGACATCACTTTCTGCCTACGTCTGGGTGTTGCTACACACAGTTGCGCCCTCCCACCAAATGACCAATCGGCCTGGCAGCGGAGTACTTGGTAAAGCCTATACGCTGAATTTGAATTCTCCATGATGTATTTTTTAGAATAAAAAACAATGCAGCAGGAATAAGACCTCAGATGGACAAGTTAAATTCTTTTGCCGGTGAATGTTACCATCACATGATCGGGACTGCAAAAAAAAAAAAACAAGTTCTGCTTACCTGACCGCGCTCCTGCTCTCTCCACGCAGCTGAAGCGTGCACTCGCCGGCGACTGACAATGACGTTAGACGCCGGCGACATGCACTCTGGGACTGACGTCAGCTGCCAGCCTCAGTTTGGCTGGCGGCTGTTAACTATTGACATGTGCGGCGCGGGCCCGCATGTCAATAGCGTTAAACAGCTGCAGCGCCGGCCGCGGCCCGGTGACCCACCCCCGCATTGTGCCGCCCGGGGCGGCCCTCACACCCCTTCCTACGCCACTGGTTGAGAGCGAGGTCAGAAAAGCCAAGTCAGAGCACAAGACAGCACAACAGTACAAAAGGATTTAGACAGAATGGATAGTCGGGACGTAGCAAGGGATCAGTAAACCAGGACGGGCAAAATACGGTACAATAGGGACAAACTTAAACGGAGTCAAAAGCCAAGCCAAGAGGTCAGAACCAGAGAGTCAAGCAGATCTACAGACAAACAAAGACGCTGGGAAAGGGCAGGCAGGGGGAGATAACACACAGGACAAGTCAGGGTTCACGACCCTCAGGATACCTGGGAGCTAAATAGCAAACCCGAGCCCAGAATGAGGCAGAGCAAAGTAAACCCTTGACATGATCCACCCAGAGAGAGAAGACAGGACTAAACTCCGGAACGGATCATGACACATAACTTGAGTAATATGGTCGCTTAAATGATGGGCTCTTTGCATGCCTTTTTGGATGCAAATGTTTGAATGGCATCTTCCAAGTCCAATTTGTAGGCAAGCTCATGTTCAATTGCAATTGTTGCTAATCCAACAAGTCGTTCCTGTGTCATGCTGGAGCGTAGGTATGGTTTAATAAGTTTTAGAAAACTGTGCTCACTGCTAGCAACAGTCACTGGTACTGAAAGAAGAGTTCTGAGAGCAATGCAAGTGTTTGGAAAGATTGTACACAATCTGCTTTGGCATATGTACTCCAGAACACTCTTTGGAGTATAGGTGTCTGCAGGAATACATCTTGAGAGTGATTTAAGTTGTTACACTATATATAGTATCACAGGATATGCCGTGTGCCTGATATGACCAGGCACACCCTAATGCCAGATATGTGTATAATCTAATTTTGTATAAGAAAAAATGTCCGGCCTCCTCCACCCCTTAATAGCTGGCCATCACTCGCCTTATTTCCCGTCGCCGATAACAATACAAGTGATTGTTATTGAGGGGGAAATGTAAAACTACACTCAACGGTAGTAACTGGTAATTGTAATTATAGAATTTTTATTAACTTATGAAGTGTGTGTGTATATATATATATATATATATATATATATATATATATATATATATATATATATATATATATATATATATATATATATATAGTGTAACACTATACATATAGTGCAGTATCATAGTATTCTACTATGGGCATGTGGTGTGCCTGATATGACCTGGCACATACTAATGCCACACATACAATTTTATTACCTTCCTAATACCAGATTTAAGCAATCTGGAACTTGTTGGAGTTATCCAGCGTGATCCAGTGAAGAATATGCTGGGCCTTCTCCTGATGTAGTCCTGATAACTCTTCAGTCCTAATGGTAGCTCCTCTGCATCATGTCTGTTCTGATCTCTGCTCTTGATGATCCTCTGCTCTTGGTGATCCTCTGCTCTTGGTGATCTTTTTTCTTGATGGTCTTTCTCTAGATGTCTTCTCGGTGCTTTGGAGAACAGTTAGCTTTAATGACGTTAAGGCTCTGGTGCACTTTTCAGGGTTTTTCAGTTGACAAATGAAAACCCTGTGAATATGGCCTGGTGGTTTGCTGATAAGGGCTTGTTGTTAGTCTCTGCTGCCTCCATCATATTGAGATCAAATGACCTGAAGGTGTGCCAGATGTTGTCTGACTATAAGAAAAGAAAGGATGGTGATATAAATATGGTATCTTCTCATCACTGCACTGACTAAAAGCCAAAAGAAGACTAACTCTGTAATATGCAGGGAGTGTACATAAACTGTAAGATAATAAATGTTATATTAGGGTATATGTGGCAGCACGGTGGCTCAGTGGATAGCATTGCAGCGCTGGAGTCCTGGGTTCTAATCCCACCTTGGACAACATCTGCAAGTAGTTTGTATGTTCTCTCCGTGTTTGCGTGGAATTCCTCCGGGTACTCCGGTTTCCTCCCAGTTTCCAAATTTTGAGCCCCATCGGGGACAGTGATGATAATGTGTGCAAAACTGTAAAGCGCTGCGGAATATGTTAGTGCTATATAAAAATAAATATTATTATATTCCTATCACAGCACATATCTAGAAGAGTAGTGGGACTTTTACCGCTAAATTTTATTAGAACCATTATAACCGGTTGGTACCATGAACCTCATGGGTCCCTTGAAAAATCTTTTAAATATCTGTGATAGTTTGGGGCCATGTTATAGTATTGGTCCCCTAATGCTTCTATACCTGGGTGTGACTGCAACTCCAATTATAGTTTTGCCCCTAACACACAATCCTGAAAATATATATACCCCATGTGTTACATAGTCTATATATAAAAATTTTCTAGGAATCAGTAAAATTCCAGTTCTTTTTCGAACATTTTTATTGGTATTTTAAACAGGTAGGATAAACAGGGAAGGAGAGGGTAATAAGGGAAGGGATATGAGAATAGGAAAAAAAGGAACCCCTATAAAAATAGGGGAGACAAGCGATCATGTAAAGTTTTAGTACATGCAAAATGGTTGTAGCATAAATACAGAACCTAAAAGAGTAAGAAATGCGTTGATATAAATAATGAATACGTTGAATATATGCATAGTTATTGTAGCGTAATCACAAAATCTATGGAAAAATGATCATAAACTCAGAGTTGCAAAAAAAATTTGAAATAATAAAAAAACAATATTTGACACAAGTGTAAAGTATGATGGCCTGTCAAACCTGGTACACCCTTAGGTGACCACGTGGGGCAATGTTCGGTTTTGAATAAATGCTCTAAAGTGGAAATAAAGCAGTCTAATATATAATCCTCAATCGAGATTCGGATCTGCTGTTGATGTAGAGGACGAGACCGCAGTAGAGTCAGAAGAGGCCCAAGAGTGTTGAATTCCCATTGATTCCAAAAATTCGAAACCCTCCTTCAAAGTATGATTAACCCTTATAATTGACGACCTGGACCACAGATAGGGGATACCAGCTTTTTGTAGACAGCGCGTAATTGGAGAAAGTAACTTCCTTTTCTGTAGGGTGTCCCGTGAAAAGTCTTTAAAAAATGCCAAGTGTCCGTAAGGTGATGAAGAAAATTCAGGATTTTGTGTAATGGCAAGAAGAGCATTCCTCATCCAGCTAGGGTAGAAGGTAACGATCACGTCTCTAGATGCTTCTTGTGGAAGAGATGGCGGCCTGCGTATTCTGAAGAACTTCTCGATTAGAAATTTTTCGTTTGTTTTAGGGATTAAGTGAGAAACCATTTTTGATATATAATCTTTAAGCTGGTAGGTCTGGATAGTTTCTGGAATTCCTCTTATTTTGACATTATTTTTCCTTTTAAAATCCTCGTAGTCGGCTAGGTCAGCTTTAAGGTTGTCAATTTCCCTTTGAATTTTGTTCAGTTGTTCCTGAGAGATAGAGTAGCTTAGGGATCTTCTCAGTTCACTTTTCCTAAAAGAGTCCACCATTTCAGGAGAGTATGAGATATTTGGGGACCTAGGCGTAACAGAGGTAGAAGATTTACGTGAGTCGGCGACCCTAGTCATTGTGATTAGTGTATCTTTAAAGAGGTTTTTAATAAAAATTTCAGATGCTTTGGAGCTTCTTATTTGTTTAAAATCAGCAGTTTTGTCATTATGGTCAGATGTTGAGTCTCAGACGCAGACTCTATTATCCTCGTTCCTCCCAAGGTTTATTGAAACTAGAAAAGTTTTAAGCAAATCAGATATAAAACCCTCTGTAGTTGTAGTTGTCAGAGGCTGGGATCTTTTCAATAAGAAGTAAGTTAGGAGACCTTCCCCTGTTTGAGATTTCAGCTTGAGAATGGTTCTCATTAAAAATGTCGCTTGTTGAGTTTGTAAGCGGTGTGTTAGAAAGGGTAGCTCTATCAAAGTCCGACGTGTCAGTATTTTCAAGAAATTCTTCCGAATGTATGCTCCCCAAGCTCTCCGTGGAATCAGGAGAGCTAAGTGTTTGTTTTTTTGTGTTTTTTCCACAGACCCCACTGTTATGATCCTTAATGGCCGAGTAACACGAATAGACCAGCAAGTGAATAAACTAAGGACAAGCTCTAGGGAGATGGTAACTGGACTGATCGCAAATCTGAACCTATCCAACACAAATAGAGGTAGCCGGTGAACGTGCCTAAAAAATTCCTAGACGTCTCGAGCCAGCCTGAGGAACTAGCTACCCCTAAAGAGAAAGAAAGACCTCGCTTGCCTCCAGAGAAATAATCCCCAAAGATACAGTAGCCCCCAACAAATATTAACGGTGAAGTAAGAAGAAGGCACATACATATGGATGAAATCAGATTCAGCAAAAGAGGCCCACTAGTACTAGAAAGCAGAAAATAGAGCAGGGGTCTATGCGATCAATAAAAAACCCTTACAAAATATCCATCCTGAGATTTCAAGAACCCACGCACCAACTAATGGTGTGTGGGGAGAAGCTCAGTCCACTAGAGCAGTGATTTTCAACCTTTTTTGAGCCGCGGCACATTTTTTATACTTAAAAAATCCCGAGGCACACCAACCAAAATGGCACAAAATGGTGCGTCCAGGTTTGAGATGAAAGTCTGCAGTCATTCTATGTGACTGCAGGCTTTTGAATTCTCACAGCGCAAGCACTGCACACTTTCAGGATTCTCCCTTGCCGGTGGCCAGAGTGGACGGTCATGACAGCACAAGTATGTGATTTGGATACTTCTGGTCACATTCTAACTAGACGTGTCCGGCCTCAGTCAATTCATTTTCATTGAATGAGGCCACACATGTCTAGTCAGCACGTGACCGCATGTATGTAAATCACCAACATCAGAGAATTATGATAGCAGTGTGCACTGTGAGAATTCAGAAGTCTGCAGTCACATAGTATGACTGCAGACTCATCACAACCTTGGACATCCCCTTTAATGTTCCTAACAAATAAAAATGAGAATTAGTATCACAAAAAAAACACATTTACATCCAGGTACCTGATAGATGACGTTGTTTGTGGAGTCGCCTCTTTCTTTTCATCTTCACCTTGTCCAGATGCCATGATGACTCTTCTCATCCACCGGCAGAGCTCGTTTCTGCAGACTTCCATCTTCTCCTGTCTTCTGCAGCACATCCCGACACAACACCCTTAAAGATAGCAGTGTTATTATAATGCTCCGGAATAACAATATCTGCCCTAGGCTGAGCCTCTGAGTAAATAATTGCCCCTCACTTTATTCCCAGCACATAATATGACCCTCACTGTCCCTCTTATGGTACATGCCATCCACACTACCCTCTCTCTTTTCCATACTTCACACTGCCTTCTCATACGGTGTCCCTCATAGAGAGCCCAGTCTCTCTACTGTGCCCCTTCATTACACTCCTCCTACTTGGCATACTGTCTCCTCCTGGCTGTTACCCTCACACTACTCAGTATCTATTATGTGTCCACTCACACTTTCATCCCCCCATACTGTCTGCACACATTTCTAATAGCCTCCTCCTGTACATCCCCCCCCCCTGCTAACATACCCCTTTGCTCTCTCCATATTTCCTCCTCACACATTCCCCCCTCACACATTCCCCCGACTCCCCATACTGTCCTCACACATCCCATCACCGTTGCTCCCAGTACTGTCAGCACACATTTTTCCCCTCGCTACTGTGTCCACCCCCATCTCCCCACTCACCCCCACAGAATATATCCACTGCCCTTCCGATAGAATAAATCCATCCCCTTCCACAGAATAAATGCACCCTGCCCCACACATGCTAAATAAATTCCAGCCCCCCCCCACGTACACACTGAATAAATCCCCCACACACACTGAATAAATCCCCCCACACACTGAATAAATCCCCCCACACACTTAATAAATCCCCCCACATACTCCCCATAAACCCACCCCACGCTGAATCTTCGGTGTCTTCAGCTCCACAGCACAGGAGCACTTACCACCAAGTCTCTTCTTTCTCCTGCGCGCCGGATAGTGACGTCAGCAGCGTGATCACATGACTTGATCACGCTGCTGGCGTCGCTCTGACCCGGCAGTCAGAGCCTCAATTGTACTCGCAGCTGGTAGATGTCTGCGAGTACAATTGATCTCCGGGAGCCGGCGCGCTGCAGCTTCTCTGTGCCGGCTGTCAGCTTGACAGTCGGCACAGAGAACAGCTGACTCCCGTTCCCCGCGGCACACCCGACCATGTGTCGCGGCACACTAGTGTGCCGCGGCACACTGGTTGAAAAACACTGCACTAGAGCATCCAGCAAGCAAGGGAATCACATTTTAGCAAGCTGGACAAGAAAACATGATAAACACTGCTGATCAAAAAATGAGCAAACAAAACTTAGCTTGTCCTGGATGGACTGGGAGCAAGGTAGTCAGAAGGAATCTGAGTAGCACTGATTACATCGACAGCCGGCAACAAGTGAAAGCAAAACAGAGCTATATAGGAACCTCCCAGAGGATAATGAACCAGCTGATAGCCAGAGACCAGCAGGATAACAAACAAAGCCACCAGGGGGAGCCCAAAGCAAAAGTCACACCATACCACCAGTGACCACAAGAGGGAGCCTGAAAACAGAGTTCACAACACCCCACCCTCCAGAGCCTTTAAAGAGAGGTCCAAACTCCTGAATTTGGTGTCAATCAGTTTGCTCAATGCAGAGTCCCATTCAGAAAAGCTCAATGGGTTATCATGTTGCTTCAAGCTTCCACGTTGCTTGTCTGCTGTGGATTTGTGAGGAGGACACATAGGTTTAAAAGTATGCTGGTTGTTTTGTATGGTAGCAGGGCCAGGAGTTTCTCTCTCTATTTTTACCTCCCTCTCGCTAAGCCGCTGGATATTTGATATGGGGGGAGAGTTTGGAGGGTTAACTGAGTCATGTAAAGTGATGTTCTGAGTGCCCTCCATGACGCGGTGATGAAGCAAAGTGGTGTTCACCGCATCATATATATGCTGAGTAGCGCTGTCTCCCCCGTTAATCCTCATCAGTGTGGGGGTATTGTAAACCTTTAAAATATTAACATGTTGGCCGTTTACCGATGCAGGAGACCTGCACCGGTCTCCATAAGTCCTCCGGGATGTCTGGGCTTCCCAATCTGCCTGTATATTTCCACCGCTGGTAGCCGCCGCCATTTTACCCCCCCCCCCCCCCCCGCAATCTCCTGCCCCCGGGAAGGTTCCACAGCGGACTCCCGCTTTCTTACCGGCATGATAATGCTTGTCGGGCCGGTCCTGCTGTTGCTGTGAGATCTCATTCCTCGGCGCGGCTGTGTCCAGTGTATGAGTCTCCGCAGCCGCCCGCAGCCTTGGCACAAACTCAGGAGCTCTGTGCCTCAGCTGCGGCGGTACGGACGCCATCTTGCTTTCCTGTCCGCTCCCAGTCTGCTGCGACTCTGCTTCTTGCCGGTCACGATCCTTAGTGCTGCAGGGCTGATCCGGGACTGTACCAGCGGTGTGTGTCCTGCTGGTCAAGGGCTTTGTGTGCGGTGGAGGTCCCTGCTTCTTTGGCTTGTGCTGGGTGAGGGGAGGGGACGTCTTGGTCCCTGCATACCCGGTCTGAGTCCAATCTTCTTGGGAATAAATCCCATCTTTGCTTGACTGGCTCCAGGCATATAGTAGATGGTGTAGTAATCCAAAAATCCACTTTTGTAAGCTTTTTTAGGGGAATTAGCAGGAGCTCCTGTGAAGCACGTCTGCTTGCTTCCCCTGGCAAACCACGCCCCAGTACAATTCCAGTTCTAACACTTACTGGTCCAGGTATGTAT
Source organism: Ranitomeya variabilis (assembly GCF_051348905.1). Taxonomy (NCBI): domain Eukaryota; kingdom Metazoa; phylum Chordata; class Amphibia; order Anura; family Dendrobatidae; genus Ranitomeya; species Ranitomeya variabilis. The sequence continues at coordinate 122,561,812 of NC_135236.1, read as the reverse complement.
GGTGGTCACTTTCTAAGGGCTTGGATCGAGTCCCAATCAATATGCTGGTAAAAACTTTTGGGCACTGATGATTTCATTTACTCCTAAGTGCGTGGCACCATCTTCCCGGAGGAGCTGCAAATAAAACAAATATTATTTAGTGACTAGAACTACTATTGAACCACAAGATCTCCAACTACAGATTATTTTTAACTGAGATGAGTGACCAACTAATAATTAATAGATCAGAAGAATCAACTATGAAGTGGTAGGATACACACAACTTGGGTGGACAAGGAAGACCCTTGTAATGTAAACTATTACACTGGTCAACAGCATTTTTGGTGCCAAAGATATTTCATCGAATTTAGGGTAACTTTGGGGTGCTGATTCTGAATATCATCAGTTTTGCCAGATTGGCTCAAGTTTTTGAGATTTTTCGTAAAATGTGTAAAAAAAAAAAAAGACGTAATTTGCTACACGCGCATTAACTTTATTGATATTGTCATGAATACAATAAATTTAACAAAGTAAATGTTGATTTTAGTTTATTTTAACTAGTTTTAGAAAGTAATCTTCAAAAATGAACAAAACATGAAAGATAGGAGACATTTAATCGCTGGAAAAGCGCTTTTTATATGATTTTCTTCTATGTGAGCTATTCGGGCAGTCACGCTGTAGATTCCAGCAGTAATCAGCCATCATATGTCTGTCCCATCTGCCTTGGTACCTTTCCTCCATCACCATAATATCCTGATGAAATCTCTCCCCTTGTTCTTCGCTAAAATCTCCAAGGTTTTCTGGAAATCTGTCCAAGTGACTGTGAAGATAATGCAATTTAATGCTCATGTGTACACCCAGATTTCTAAATCTCAATAGCATGTTTTGTACCAGTTCTTCATAATTGTCTGCCTTTTGATTTCCCAAGAAGTTCTTCACTACTAACACAAAACTACACCATGCAGCAGCTTCAATGTCATTCATTTCCTTAGGAAAATTTGAATCTTTAATGAGTTTCCGAATTTGAGGACCATCAAAGATTCCTGCCTTCAGTTTTTCGCTACTAAGACCAGGGAAAGATCTGCAGATGTACATGAAGCAATTACCATCTTTGTCTAATGCCTTGACGAACTGCTTCATTAATCCTAACTTTATGTGAAGTGGTGGTAGAATGATTTTTTCCCTGTCCACCAAAGGTTCGTTCACTATGTTTGATGCTCCCACTGTCAAGGTGTCCCTTGGAGGCCAATTCAGTTTCTCCCAGTGCTGATGTTTTGCTCTACTATCCCACATGCAGATGAAGCAAGGATACTTTGTGTATCCACTTTGCTGTCCAAGTAAAAAGTTGACCATTTTTAAATCAACACATATCAGCCACGAATGTTCATGGTAGCACAGTTTCTCCAAGACCATTTTGACATTTTTGTATTGTTCTGCAAGTTTAGTTGAGTGAGCTACTGGAAGAGATGCACACTGATTGCCATTGTTCAACAAAACACATTTCAAACTCCTTTTAGAACTATCTATGAAAAGCCTCCAGTCTTCAGGACGATATACTTGTAAACCCATTTGCAGCATCAGGCCAGGAATATCCTTACAATATACAAGTAGGTCATCTTCACAGAAAAATTGAAGAAGTGCTTCTTCTCTGGTCCTGTAAGATGTAATTTTAGTTCCAGGCGTCAGACAATTTTTTTCACTTAGCCTTGATGCTAAAAGTTCGGATGCACTTTTTGAGAGGTTGAGGTCTCTTATTAGATCGTTGAGCTCTCCTTGGGTAAATTGCGTAGGTGTTCTGAAACTTCCTTCATATTCTAGTTCACTTCCAGAACTGATGTTTAGCTCCATACCCTGCATTTCATCATCATCAGGTGGGGGAAGGTCAGGTAACATGGTAAACACAGGTACAGGCACATCTTCACAATGAGGGACAGGCCTTCTTGCAGATTCCATGTTAGGATACTCCCATTTTCGTTTCTTATGCTTATTGAATCATTGCACTTGCACTGCACAGAAATAACAGTCATCATGATGATTTTTTTGCTCTCTCCACACCATTGGAACACCAAATTTGAAGCTTTTTCTTTGTCCTTTGCTCCATTTTCGTAATAATTTGATACATGCTTTGCACACTATGTGTGGTGCCCAAAACTTGTCTTGGTCCCCAAGCATAACCCCAAAATAGGCAAAATACACTTTTTTTACGAAGTCTGTTATGTTTCTTCTATGTTTTGGCAGTGTGTATTCACCACAAATGTAACAGAATGAGTCTGGATCGTTAAGACAACTTCTTCTTGATGAGTTCATGCTTTTCACTGGAAAACAGACAACAACATAAAGTTAGTGCAAAAATCAAGTTATGAACAAACTTTTAGAACACTAATTAACACAAAACTATATTGAGAACTGCTCAGTTCAAGTACTAATCCAAAGAAATTAATGAGATGATGCGTCGCATTTACCAACAAGTGCTATAAATAAGATACCAAAAATCTCAAAAACTTGAGCCAATCTGGCAAAACTGATAGCATATTCAGAATCAGCACCCCAAAAATACCCCAAATTCATTAAAATATTTTGGACACCAGAAAAAAAATTTTTTTTTGTTGACCTGTGTTATAGCAGATGGTTATTCCCAGACATTGATTATAAATGAGTAAAAATACTGTTCTAGATGAGACTAAACTATATTACATTGCGTTAAATACTCACCTTTTTGATTATGAACTTTGCATCCATACTGGAGGCTTTGAATAGTCCTCAATGATATTTGGACTTGCTGGTAATCATGATGTTTAAAATGATGACTGGTATGAATTTGGCAACTCCAGCATCTTACTCCTCAGCCATCATCTCAGGAGCAATGAAACCTGGAATCCCAGCATATCCGGTGGCTGTCTGGTCTCTATAGATGTTCTCTAATGCCAGACCGAAGTCAGACATTTTTATATGACCTGTTTCAGCCACCAAGATGTTAGAAGGCTTGAGGTCTCTGTAAAATAAAGAAAGCAATTACTTGGCTGTGTAATGGTACAGTATTTTATACTTCAAATATTGCAATATTTCACATCATAAATACAACATCTTAGATTATTAAAATTGCCTAGTTTACAGAAGAATTGGGAGATTTTACATCAGTAGATATCCATTGATATCACACTGCACCATTGCAACTCTTATGAGGAGAAGGTGTTCCACCATTAAAGAGGTTTTTCCACCCAATACATTTGTCACATTTATACAAGCTAGATAATAAATAGATCCTACAGAAATCCCTAGATTTGGAATCTAAAATTACACTCGGACTCCCATTAAAAAGCTTGTGAACCGGTTCAAGCAACGCTTTCTCACGTGCTTTAAAGTCCATCTGGTCAATGGTATTAGCTGTGAAAACACAGAAAAATGCTGAGAACAGATACCACCAATACATGTCACTATGAATTTCAGGTACAATACCTCTTAAGGGGACTCAATTTACATAACACAAAGGACACTCCTCAAATAGATAGATCCTACAGAAACATGCAGAGTTAATAGTCCAAAAACACTTCATATCGAAAAATCCAATTTTATTGAAAAACACACAAATCACACATAAAAACAGCTCATCAAGACAAGAAGTAGTGAGAGCTTCTGTGTAAAGGACATAACCCTTCTGTTATCAAAGTCACAGGCTGGGTAGAGAGCAAAGATCAAGAGAGAGCAAAGATCACTCAAACTAAATCCCTTCACCCACAGAACTACCCTAGGAACAAACAACAGCGCTATACCAAGTGCTGCACATTGCCTGGAGCAGCCCCAACGCGCATTTCACATGGGCTTCCTCCGCGGGCTGTAGCTGTGTGTCAACCGTGATCCTTAAATGTGTGCTGTTGTGAATTCCGTTCTTGGGCTCCATGCTGTGGTTGCGAATGGTATTTTTGGGAGTTCTGCTCTTCGGCTCCCTCTGGTGGTTTCAAGTGGAACTTAGCAGCTGCGTTCACTAATCGGTTTCCTGGCCTTGTTATTTAACTGGGCTTTTGGCTTTAGTGGTTGCCAGCTGTCAATGTATTTCCTGTGGATTCAGTCCTTTCCAGGAAGATCTCTGTTGGCCAGTCCATTTTCAGCTTAAGATAAGTCTGCTACTTTTTGGGTGTTTCCCTGCTTATGACCTTCTGTTCAGTTCAATTTATGTCTCTTTTGTCCAGCTTGTCATTATGAAATATTCCGGCTAGTTGGAAGCTCTGGGGTCGCAGATTTGCCCCTCCACACCGTGAGTCGGTGTGGTGGTTATTTTTGTAAACTCTGCGTGGACTTTTAGTTTTTATACTGACCGCACAGTAGCCTTTTCTATCTCTGTCTATTTAGATAGTTTGGCCTCCTTTGCTAAAAAATCTAGTTTCATTTCTGAGTTTGTCATTTTCCCTCTCCACTCACCGTCAATATTTGTGGGGGGCTATCTTCCTTTGGGGGTTTCTCTGAGGCGAGATAGCTTTCCGTTTCCATCTTCAGGGGTAGTTAGTTCTTAGGCTGTGCAGAGGCGTCTAGGCAGAGATAGGAACGCTCCACGGTTATTTCTAGTGTTGGTGTTAGGAGTAGGGATTGCGGTCAGTAAAGTTACCACCTCCTCAGAGCTAGTCCTATTTTTGTTTTACCCACCAGGTCATTTCAGCGCTGCTCCTTAGCGAGTCCATGATTGGTTTTGCCCACCAGGTCATCTCAGTACCGCTCCGTACCCACCAGGTCATAACAGTGTGCGGCACAGGTGTTCGGCATGAATAACGCCATAATCGGCGCATGCACACTGAGTCCATGAGCGTATGTGGACTCCACTCCCCCAGCCTCCCATGTGACAGGGAGGGTTATAGGGAAATCCCTGGTGACGTTAGAGACTGGCCGCATCACTGCCTGGATGCAGAAGAGATGCATTCTGGACCCGGCCACAGTGAGCATGCGCTCGTGCTATAGTGGCCATGCTGAAAAGGGGCAGGTGACCAGGTAAAAGGGCAAACACTGTACATTTAAGGTACTCTAATATCTAGATCCTAAAGTAAACTAGTGTTATCTCCCAATTGTAATGTGTTGCTCAGTCCAATCAAGACTGTGCAATATGTTTGCAGATGGATATTAGTAGTGTTCACCCTTTAGCCCCTATTGATACCAACGCGGTTATAGTACCCAAATATTTAACATCCCATATATAATATAGATCCACCCATGCTAGTACTAAATCAATAACACAATCAACCCCATACAAATAAAAGAAGAATATCCATCACATAATAGAAAATATAAATACAAAATATAAATGCAGATATCAAAATAACATAACACTAGCAATAATAATATGCGTCATAGATCCCATATAGTAGGATGATAATTCAGGTATCAAATTGGGCTTGAATATTTTCTCCGGGTTAAGGCACCAATAGTCGCACACTTCTCGGACCGGGTAATAATGACAAAGATGGTATAAATTGATAAGATGAGGTTATACTAAATAAAAATAAGAAATAAAAGACACACAAATTAAAATCCAACAAAAACTAGGGAAACCAAATTAATGACCTACAAAAAAGGAAGAAAAGCTCAGTTGCTCATTCAGGCCCACTGGGGCCATACTTGAGTTGTGCCGATTTGCTTTTCATGTCGCTACGCCTAATGCCACACCTTACTCGATCAATACCAAATACTTTGAGGTTTTTAGAATTGCATTTATGTTGTGACCTGAAGTGGTGAAATATGGTCTACAAAAGAGCAACGTCAGTCACTTCAGCCGCGGCCTGAATATCTCCGTGTTCACGTGTACGTACCCGAAGCGTACGTGACGTGAGACCAATGTAAAATTTATTGCACATAAACTTTGCCATGTAAATAACGTACGTGGAGCTACATGACTACATGAGATATAATCAATACTCTTAAATTCTCTATTGCCATCAGCCGAGGTGAATGACGTTGCCCGCACATGATTATGGCACGCCAAACAGTCGACACATGGATAAAAACCCTATTTACTATTGCCCATCCCAAACATGCTAGGTTCTTTTGCTACATAGTGAATCCTCACCAGTACAGCCCTCAAATTCTTTCCCTTTCTTGCAGTCATAACGGGTACTACATAGAGGCACTTTGCTAGGGTGGGTTCATTTTTCAGAATAGACCAGTGTTTGTTAATAGTCTTCCTTATGGTTTCCCATTGGTGATTAAAGGTGATAATAAACCTTATTTTTGAATCTTCCGATTGGTTTAGAACTCTTCCCTACAAGCAAATAACATCTCTTAGAATTCCTCGAATAGGTGTAACCTTGTTTAATACTACTTTTACTATAGCCACGTGCCAGGAATATCTCCCATAGGTCCACAGACTGTCTTTCAAAGGACTCCTCTGAATTACAAATCCTCCTCACATGTAAAAATTGTCCAATTGGTATAGCGCCAATTGTGGAAGCAATGTGCGAGGAGGAAGCATGGAGGAGTGTTTTGACCAACGTTTCCTTCCTAAAATAATCAGTATAAATGGCTCCATTGTCCTGGACTATCAATTTGATGTCAAACGCAATGGTTCGAGGATGAAAATTATGTGAGCCTGATGTTGAAGCTATTACTGTTCAAATCCTGCATAAATATATGAAGATCCTCCACGGTCCCCTGCCAAACAAACAAAATGTCATCAATATATCGATAGCATCCCAGAGCCTGGGGCACTGAGTGTGCCCCCCCCTGAAATATGCCCCTCTCCCAGAACCCTAGAAAAAGGTTTGCATAAGAGGGCGCACACGCCGCCCCATTGCAGTACCATGGTTCGAGAGATAGTACTGGTCCTTAACAGTAAATAAATGGTGTGTAAGGCTGAACTGCAGAAGCTCCAACTCCAGGCCTCTAGTCTCCATATCAATATTGCTAGACTCCAGAGAGAAAGCTGTAGCTTGCAGCCCATCGTCATGGCGGATGGAGGTGTACAATGCCTTGACATCCGCCGTGACAATTAGCATATCGGAATCAAGAGTCACTCCTTCCAATCTCCTGAGGACGGCTATAGTGTCCCTGACATAGGAGGGTAACGTTTCCACCTGCGATCTCAGATAATAATCAATGTATTTGCATATTGGATCGCACAGCCCTCCTATGCCAGAGACAATAGGACGCCCGGAGGATTCACTGTGTCCTTGTGGACCTTGGGGAGAAGATAAAATGTGGGGACAACTGGAAATCTAACACGAAGGCCATCTAGAATCTTACTGATTACCCCATTCGAAAATGCCTCCTCAAGAATTTGATACAATTCAACAGAAAAAACTGGAAGGGGATTTCGGGAGAGCAATGCATTTGTTTCCTTGTTCCGTAACTGCGTAAAAGCCTCTTTCTCATACTTAACCACTGGCCAGACAACCACGTTCCCACCCTTATCGGACGGTTTAATGACTACATCAGGCATAGCCTTCAATTCTTTCAAAGCATTTCTCTGGCACCAGGTCAGATTGTCACTGTTATCCTTGTTATTAATGGTCTTCAAGTCAGTGGCAACCATCTTGGTAAAAATTTCCACCTGGGGGAAAACGTGGTACATCTTGCCGAAATAGGTGGAGGAGGAATACCTGTAGAACTATTGATGGAATCATTTTCTAATTCCTCTAAAATAGAGATGGCTTCCTGTTGAGTGACGTTCAGAGTACCAACCCCAGTGAATGGCCTAGAATGGAGTTTTTTCAACACTAATTTTCATGAAAAGAGATGTAAATCTTTCAGTGCTGTGCAATAACCAAATTATTACATGGGGCAAAGGAAAGGCCAAGACTCAGGACTAGTGTTGAGCATTCCGATACTGCAAGTATCGGGTATCGGCCGATACTTGCTGTATCGGAATTTCCGATACCGAGATCCGATATTTTTGTGATATCGGGTATCGCAACAACATTAATGTAATAATGTGTAAAAAAGAGAATTAAAATAAAAAATATCGCTATACTCACCTGTCCGACGCAGCCGGGACCTCAGCGAGGGAACCGGCAGCGTTGTTTGTTTAAATTTCGCGCTTTTACTTGGTTACGTGAAGTCCCGGCTTGTGATTGGTCAGGGCGGCCATGTTGCCGGGACGCGGACCAATCACAGCAAGCCGTGACGAAATTACGTCACGGCTTGCTGTGATTGGTCCGCGTCCCGGCAACATGGCCGCCATTAACCAATCACAAGCCGTGACGTCACGGGAGGCTGGACATGCGCGTATTTTGAAAAGCGCGCGTGTCCAGCCTCCAGTGACGTCCCGGCAACATGGCCGCCATTAACCAATCACAAGCCGGGACGTCACGGGAGGCTGGACATGCGCGTATTTTGAAAAGCGCGCGTGTCCAGCCTCCAGTGACGTCCCGGCAACATGGCCGCCATTAACCAATCACAAGCCGGGACGTCACGGGAGGCTGGACATGCGCGTATTTTGAAAAGCGCGCGTGTCCAGCCTCCCGTGACGTCACGGCTTGTGATTGGTCCGCGTCCCGGCAACATGGCCGCCATTAACCAATCACAAGCCGGGACGTCACGGGAGGCTGGACATGCGCGTATTTTGAAAAGCGCGCGTGTCCAGCCTCCAGTGACGTCCCGGCAACATGGCCGCCATTAACCAATCACAAGCCGGGACGTCACGGGAGGCTGGACATGCGCGTATTTTGAAAAGCGCGCGTGTCCAGCCTCCCGTGACGTCACGGCTTGTGATTGGTTAATGGCGGCCATGTTGCCGGGACGCGGACCAATCACAGCAAGCCGTGACGTAATTTCGTCACGGCTTGCTGTGATTGGTCACGGCGCCATGTTGCCGGGACGCGGACCAATCATAAGCCGGGACGTCACTGGAGGCTGGACACGCGCGCTTTTCAAAATACGCGCATGTCCAGCCTCCCGTGACGTCACGGCTTGTGATTGGTTAATGGCGGCCATGTTGCCGGGACTCGGACCAATCACAGCAAGCCGTGACGTAATTTCGTCACGGCTTGCTGTGATTGGTCCGCGTCCCGGCAACATGGCCGCCATTAACCAATCACAGCAAGCCGTGACGTAATTTCGTCATGGCTTGCTGTGATTGGTCCGCGTCCCGGCAACATGGCCGCCATTAACCAATCACAGCAAGCCGTGACGTAATTTCGTCACGGCTTGCTGTGATTGGTCACGGCGCCATGTTGCCGGGACGCGGACCAATCATAAGCCGGGACGTCACTGGAGGCTGGACACGCGCGCTTTTCAAAATACGCGCATGTCCAGCCTCCCGTGACGTCACGGCTTGTGATTGGTTAATGGCGGCCATGTTGCCGGGACTCGGACCAATCACAGCAAGCCGTGACGTAATTTCGTCACGGCTTGCTGTGATTGGTCCGCGTCCCGGCAACATGGCCGCCCTGACCAATCACAAGCCGGGACCTCACGTAACCAAGTAAAAGCGCGAATTTTAAACAAACAACGCTGCCGGTTCCCTCGCTGAGGTCCCGGCTGCGTCGGACAGGTGAGTATAGCGATATTTTTTATTTTAATTCTTTCTTTTACACATTAATATGGTTCCCAGGGCCTGAAGGAGAGTTTCCTCTCCTTCAGACCCTGGGAACCATCAGGAATACCGTCCGATACCTGAGTCCCATTGACTTGTATTGGTATCGGGTATCGGTATCGGATTGGATCCGATACTTTGCCGGTATCGGCCGATACTTTCCGATACCGATAATTTCAAGTATCGGACGGTATCGCTCAACACTACTCAGGACCTCACATTGAGCATTGGTTAAATTGTGTTTAGACAGGTTAATTACCTCAAGGGTATTGGTCCTGGGTCTTTTATCTTTCTGTGGGGAGGATGGATGTTTCTTTTTTCCACCATATCTGGTTGTTCTCTGACATCTCTCCATATTCGATTCCAATTTATCAGAGCACTTTTTCCCCTTCTCAGATGTAGTGGGTCTTTCGACAACCGACGATACAGAGGAGAACGAAACAGTGTGCTCTAGACTATGGTCTTCCATTTTTCCGCCATCTACATACCCTGTCATTCTGCACATCAAGGATATCCCGCTGATATTTTTTGATTTTAACAGCCACGATCTTTCTCCCACTTCTGAATTTCAAGGTCAAGATCATTTTTAAAAGTCGCCATAATTTCAGGAGTAGATGATTTATAGATCGTATCCTGGATAGAGCCCAGCTCCCCTATCGATCTCACTCAGGGTAGTTTCATTATTTTTGATCAACAGACTCATAAATCCCCTAGAACAGACTAAGGCGAGTTCTTCCCATTCATTTTTAAACATCTCATCCTCAACACTGAAAGAGGGGAATACTTGGATACGTAGACCCCTTGGAATGAGTACCCATTGAACATATCTTTCAAGAAAAGCCTTGTTCCATCATAAGCGAGTTCTTTTATTGAGTAAATCCTTATACTTAGAGGACAATTCGGCTAGATCCCTAGATTTGGAATCTAAAATTACTCGGGCTCCCATTAAAAACCTTGTCAAGCTATGCAAGCCACACTTTCTCACGTGCTTTAAAGTCCATCTGGTCAATGGTATTAGCTGTGAAAACACAGAAAATTGCTTAGAACAGATACCACCAATACATTTCACTAAGTATTTCAGGTACAATACCTCTTAAGGGGACTCAATTTACATAACACAAAGGACACTCCTCAAATAGATAGATCCTACAGAAACATGCGGAGTTAATAGTCCAAAAATACTTCATATCGAAAAATCCACAATTTTATTGAAAAACACCCAAATCACACATAAAAACAGCTCATCAAGATAAGGAGTAGTGAGAGCTTCTGTGTAAAGGACATAACCCTTCCATTATCAAAGTCACAGGCTGGGCACTTAAGCAGGAAGGTGCAGTAAGTTAAAGTGCAAGGTGCATATATAGTACATACAGCGTATAGAATGTCCCCAGGGAAAAGGAGGCATAGTACGGGAAAGCAAAGTTCACTCAACTAAATCCCTTCACCCACAGAAGTACCATAGGAACAAACAACAGCGCTATACCAAGTGGTGCTTACCCATATTGCCTGTTGGTATATGTCCTGGTGCAGCCCCAATGCGCGTTTCACATGGGCTTCCTCGGGGGCTGTAGCTCTGTGTGTCAAACCCTGATCCTTAAATGTGTGCAGCAAAGGTGGTCAGCATGAATAGCGCCATAATCGGCGCATGCACACTGAGTCCCAGGCCATATATGGACGCCATTCCCCCAGCATCCTATGAGACAGGGTGGGTCAGAGGGAAATCGCTTGTGACGGCTGTACATTTAAATCCTCACAAGTGTAATGCGTTGCTCAGTACAATCAAGACTGTGCAATATGTATGCAGATGGATATTAGTAGTGTTCACCATTTAGCCCCTATTGATACCAACGCGGTTATAGTGCCCCAAATATTTTACATCCCTTATATAATATAGATCCACCCTTGCTAGTACTACTTAAAGGGCACCTGTCACCCCGTTTTTTCAGTATGAGATAAAAATACTGTTAAATAGGGCCTGAGCTGTGCATTACAACAGTGTATTTTGTGGACCCCGATTCCCCACCTATGCTGCCAAAATACGTTACCAAAGTAGCCGTTTTCGCCTGTCAATCAGGCTGGTCTGGTCAAAAGGGCGTGGTGTCTTCCCCCAGATCTTGCTTAGTTTTCCGTTGGTGGCGTAGTGGTTTGCGCATGCCCAAGGTCCCGAATCCACTGCACAGGGGAGTTAAAAGAGCGCGATGTGCACTATTTCATTGGTGATCGGTGGGGGCGGCCATCTTCCTTTGGCCGCGCGTGCGCAGAAGCGGCGCTCTGCTGGCCGCGGCTTCAGGAAAATGGCCGCGGGATGCCGCGCATGCGCAGATGGAGATCGCGGCGGCCATTTTCCTGAAGCCGAGATGCGAACTCTGCTTCAGAAAAATGGCCGCCGCGATCTCCATCTGCGCACGCGCGGCATCCCGCGGCCATTTTCCTGAAGCCGCGGCCAGCAGAGCGCCGCTTCTGCGCACCAAAGTGGATTCGGGACCTTGGGTATGCGCAAACCACTACGCCACCAACGGAAAACTAAGCAAGATCTGGGGGAAGACACCACGCCCTTTTGACCAGACCAGCCTGATTGACAGGCGAAAATGGCTACTTTGGTAACGTATTTTGGCAGCATAGGTGGGGAATCGGGGTCCACAAAATACACTGTTGTAATGCACAGCTCAGGCCCTATTTAACAGTATTTTTATCTCATACTGAAAAAACGGGGTGACAGGTGCCCTTTAATCAATAAAACAATCAACCCCATACAAATCAGAGAAGAATATCCATCACATAATAGAAAAAATATATACAAAATATAAATACAGTACAGATATCAAAATAACATAACACTAGCAATAACATCATAGCGTCATAGATCCTATATAGTAGGATGATGATTCGATCATCAAATTGGGCTTGAATATTTTCTCCGGGTTAAGGCACCAAAAGTCGCACATTTCTCGGACCGGGTAATACCAACAAAGATGGTATCAATTGATAAGATGAGGTTATGCTAAATAAAAATTAGAAATAAGACACACAAATTAAAATCCAACAAAAACTAGGGAAACCACATTAATGACCTACAAAAAGGAAGAAAAGCTCAGTTGCTCATTCAGGCCCACTGGGGTTATAGTATCTAACAGTTATCCAACGACACTTGAGTAGTGCCAATATGCGTTTCATGTCGCCACCCCTAATGCCACACCTTACTCGGTCAACACTAAATACTTTGAGGTCTTTAGAAATGCATTTATGGTGTGACCTGAAGTGGCAGAATGGTCTTCAAAAGAGCAACATCTGTCACCTCAGCCACGGCCTGAATATCTCCAACGTGTTCACGTGTACGTACCTGAAGTTCACGTGACGTGAGACCAATGTAAAATTTATTACACGTACACTTTATCATGTAATTAACGTATGGTGAGCTACATGAGATATAATCAGTAATGTTGAATTCTTTATTGCCGTCAGCCGAGGTTAATGACGTTCACAAAACAGACCAGTGTTTGTTCATAATCTTCCTTATGGTTTCCCATTGGTGATTTAAAGGTGGTAATAAACCTTATTTTTGAATCTTCCAATTGTTTAAAACTTCCCTACAAGCAAATCACATCTAGAATTCCTGGCACAGGTGTAACCTGGTTTAATACGTCTTTTACTATAACTACGTGCCAGGAATCTCTCCCCAAGGTCCACAGACTGTCTTTCAAAGGACTCCTCTGTCTTCAAAAGGAGATTTGTAGTTAAATTTCCGCGCTGCCGCTAAGATGAATTTCAGGAGAGTATAGTTGATTCACAGTGGTTTTATTCAACGCGTTTCAGGGGTCTCATGCCCCCTTCATCAGGAAATACCACACAGAATATACAGGCATCACAGGTATAAATAGTTTTGCTAGGTTAAAAAAATGAGCTCCACCAGGTCAGATGACTCAGTGTCAAAGTTCAATGATAACACACCATTAACAATTCAAACGATTAGAGAGGTATATACAATGACAAAATACAATGACTTCTTTTATGTTTCTAGACAATAGTTCCAAATTTGCAACATTAAGGAGGAAATTTAAAAAAAAAAAAAAAAAAAATCTCTACTTAAATGGACAAGAATAAATATATATATGAAAATTAATTTGTCGTGGTTTGGGGTGATCTAAAATTTTAGATCACCCCAAACCACGACAAATTAATTTTCATATATATTTATATTTTTTAATGGAAAATAATAAAACATGATTTTATTCCACATTTAATGTAAAGATTCCAATGGATTCACGATAAGAAAATAGCAACTTGTTGATTCCACACGGTAGTTCATCTGTAAGGTATTCGCTTCTGAACTGGAGTAGCTCCTTTTCTTACAGGTTCTTGTCCATTTAAGTAGAGATTTTTTTTTTTTTTTTTTAAATTTCCTCCTTAATGTTGCAAATTTGGAACTATTGTCTAGAAACATAAAAGAAGTCATTGTATTTTGTCATTGTATATACCTCTCTAATCGTTTGAATTGTTAATGGTGTGTTATCATTGAACTTTGACACTGAGTCATCTGACCTGGTGGAGCTCATTTTTTTAACCTAGCAAAACTATTTATACCTGTGATGCCTGTATATTCTGTGTGGTATTTCCTGATGAAGGGGGCATGAGACCCCTGAAACGCGTTGAATAAAACCACTGTGAATCAACTATACTCTCCTGAAATTCATCTTAGCGGCAGCGCGGAAATTTAACTACAAATCTCCTTTTGAAGACATTATTTTCTCTGGTCAGTGAAGACCTGTGGATCTGCAGCAGCCGCTATCTACATGCTCTAATCTCATCCTAACCAGGTGAGCAAATTTGGTGTATATTCTCCTCTATGTAACGTGGATAAGACCCTATTGCGCTTTTTGTCTCCCCATTGTTTTGCAAAAGGACTCCTCTGGACATATCTGGTTGTTCTCTGCCATCTCTCTCTATTCAATTCCAATTTATCAGAGCATGTTTTCCCCTTCTCAGATGAAACATCGATCTTTACACTTGCTAAAGCTCTGTATAAGTAGTAGAAAATACAGGATTTTAAGAATACTACTCACTGTATGGTTTCAGAAATCAACAGCTGGGCTATAACATTGAAAATAGTTCAACAAACCCTCTTGCCAAGTAGAACTTCAAGGTCTTGGACAATAGGAAAACTATACAAAAGACACAAATTAAAACACCAATAAAAACCAGTGGTGCGCATATTATAAGTGCATACTGTATATCATCCCAAGTCTTAGAGACTATAACATCCACTCTTAAACAGCCTTAGGCTAGTGTCACATTTGCGTTTAAATCCGCAGTGTTTAAAACGCATCCGCAAGTGGTGGAAAAAACGCATGTAAACGCGTACAAACGTGGCGTTTTATTTTTACGCATGCGTTGACGCATGCGGTTAAAAAAAACGCCGCGTTTGTATGCGTTTACATGCGGTTTTTTCTGCGTTTGCGTTTTTGGTGCGCATGATGAGAAATTTCACAAGAGAAAAATCAAGATAACCAGACACCGCCAATGGGACTACAGAGGGCGTGTATTATGGGATCTCTCTATATAGACCCTAGGGCTACTGAAATTTTAACAGTTTGCTACTGTATCCTGTGTCATGATGGATCTTCGCATGGAGAGCTTTTATTTCAACCTGGATTTCAGCTTCAAGCTGTTTCTTGCCTGTGTTTTCGCTTGGGAGCAAGACAGAAATCGCCAAAGATGGAGAAGGAGAAAACATAGGCGTTTTTGGAGGCACCCCATTATCGAACTACGTGAGAGCCTTGGAGCTTATTACACACTCTATGCCGAGCTTAATGCCAAACCGGAGAAATTCCAGGAATACACTAGGATGTCGCAAGACTCATTCCTGGATTTGCTGTCTTGTGTCCAAGGAGCCATACGGCGACAGGACACCAGCTCCGTAAAGCGATTCCACCCGAGGAACGTCTGCTGGTTACATTAAGGTACGTTCCAAATCTAAACCAATGATAGTCCAAATTTACTGATATCTGACATGTATTTTTGGGGTATTTTCCTTTCTTTCTTTAGCGTAACCACACCATAAAAAGAATAGATTGTAATGGTTTTTGTGTTTGTTTTTCTTACAGATTTCTGGACACCGGAGAGAGTTTATCATCCCTCCTCTTCCAATACCGGCTTGGAATATCCACCCTGTCCGGAATAGTTGCGGACACCTGCCGGGCTTTGTGGAATGTAGTCCGAGATGAGTTTATACCCCTACCCACTTTGGACATGTGGCTAGAAATTGCGGAGAAATTCTGGAGTGTGTGTGATTTCCCCAACTGTTTAGGAGCGGTGGATGGAAAGCACATTCGTATTATCAAACCAGCCAGAACAGGATCGGAGTACTTCAATTACAAAAAAATATTTTTCTGTTGTGCTCATGGCAATAGCCGATGCGGACTGTCGCTTCATCCCCGTGGACATTGGAGTTTTTGGCCGTGGCAACGATTCCCAGACTTTCAAGAACTCGGATATGGGCCGCCGTGTGTATGGCAAAAATTTCAATTTCCCACCCGCCACAACCTCTCCCCAACACTCAAGGACCACCGATGCCATGTTATGGTTGGGGATGAGGCCTTTCAGATGTGTGAAAACCTATTGAAACCCTATTCCAGTCGGGACTTGAACCACACTAGAAGGATCTTTAACTACAGACTGACCAGGACCCGAAGAACAGTAGAGTGTACCTTTGGCATTCTGGTCTCTAAATGGCGCATTCTTGCATCAGCCATAAATCTAAAAGTGGAAACAGTCGACGAGGTGGTCAAAGCCTGTGTGGTTCTGCATAATTATATAATGGTTAAGGAGCAACCCAACATTGAACTGGATGAACCAGTTGCACACCCACTGCCCGATTTCCAGCATCACCCGCTGCGGTCAACTGCAGCAGTTGGTCACATGCGGGACCAATTTGCGGCCTTTTTTGATTCAGATATTGGACGTGTGTCATGGCAGGACAATGTAGTGTAAATGTCCTGTTGTAATTCGATCTGTACCAGTTATTTTCTACAATGATAATAATATTTCTCATTAATAAACTTTATAATATTTCTCATTAATAAACTTTACTTTTGGTTGAGTTGACCGTGTCTCCTATCTTTTTCCTCTCCAAACCCAGGCTGTCCTAAACTTCCAATATTTGATCTGTATTTAATATCATTTTTTGTAATCCAAAACCAGGAGTGGGTGATAAAAGCCGAAGTGCTAGTTATGTTAATTTAACTCTAATTGTTCCTCTCCTTGTTTTGGCTTACAAATACTGATATAAAACACTGGCCACATACTGCTAGTAATGGCAGCCATGTTGCTTTATTGGTAAGCTTGTTGACGTCATTGCGTCATGATTCTCTTCTCCTGTATCCATTGGACACAAGCTGAAGAGACAATCACTGTCACACTATCTATAGTCATCAAGTCAGGTGTCAGAAATAATGAATTCATGATAAACATATACAGGCTCATGAATTCACTATTTCTGACACCTGTGCATGTGAGCATAGATATGTAGTGTGTGACCACCATTGTCCCCTCAATTTGTGTGTAATAGATTATGTATAAAGAAGAGAAAATGATGGTTATACAAGGCAGTTGTTTAATCAACAGGTCAGGTGTCATAACTAATGAGTTTTTTTACACCTGACCTGTTCAGTAGAGGTCTGCACTGTATTTCCACCATTTTCTCTTCAGACTGGCACACTAAGCACAGACCAAAAGAGATTATGGAGATACATGTAATATTTTTTGGGCCACCTCATATCTGTATACTAAAGACACATAAAGCTGCAGACTTTTAATTTTTAACTAGTGGATATATGATGTGGCCCAAAAAATTAGTGTGTGGCGAAGTTTCATGGCGCACGGTGTGTTGCCGGCGGTAGAAGACACAATAAACCAAACATAAGTGTGGCAAACCAAACTTTTTTTTATTTTTTTTAACAATTTAAAAAATTATTTTTTACTCTGCCGGCTTGGGGCAGAGTGATGTAAACGGGGGGTGTGAAGCACTGAGGCCTGGCTAACCGTGGACGACGCAGAGGTGGCAGGAGAAGGGGCAATGAAACTGGAAGGGTCTGGAAGTTCGGGGATGGGGCTTGACACATGAGAGGCTTCAGACGCACTGGAAGGGTGAGACAAACCTGACATTACAGACACATTGGGAGGTGAAGGGGGAGGAATGCTAAGAGTCCTCTGTTTTTTTGTTTTTTGTAATTTTTTTTTTCTAGTTTGTCTGGTTGTGGGAGGTTTTGGTGGGCTCATATGGCGTGGCGTGGTGGCGGGTGACATGTCAGGGTCCGGCTGCACTGTGCCAGAGTCCATACTGCTTGTAGAGCGTGCAGCCATGCCAGAGTCCATAGTGCTCGTAGAGCATGCAGCCATGCCAGAGTCCATAGCGCTCGTAGAGCGTGCAGCCATGCCAGAGTCCATAGCGCTCGTAGAGCGTGCAGCCATGCCAGAGTCCATAGCGCTCATAGAGCGTGCAGCCATGCCAGAGTCCATAGCGCTAGTAGAGCGGAAGGCCATGCCAGGGTCCTGCTGCATCGTGGAGGAGGCGGTACGGAAGGCCATGCCAGGGTTCTGCTGCATCGTGGAGGAGGTGGTACGGAAGGCCATGCCAGGGTCCTGCTGCATCGTGGAGGAGGTGGTACGGAAGGCCATGCCAGGGTCCTGCTGCATCGTGGAGGAGGCGGTGCGGAAGGCCATGCCAGGGTCCTGCTGCATCGTGGAGGAGGCGGTACGGAAGGCCATGCCAGGTTCCTGCTGCATCATGGAGGAGGCGGTACGGAAGGCCATGCCAGGGTCCTGCTGCATCGTGGAGGAGGTGGTACGAAAGGCCATGCCAGGGTCCTGCTGCATCGTGGAGGAGGCGGTGCGGAAGGCTATGCCAGGGTCCTGCTGCATCGTGGAGGAGGCGGTACGGAAGGCCATGCCAGGGTCCTGCTGCATCGTGGAGGAGGCGGTGCGGAAGGCCATGCCAGGGTCCTGCTGCATCGTGGAGGAGGCGGTACGGAAGGCCATGCCAGGGTCCTGCTGCATCGTGGAGGAGGTGGTACGGAAGGCCATGCCAGGGTCCTGCTGCATCGTGGAGGAGGCGGTACGGAAGGCCATGCCAGGGTCCTGCTGCATCGTGGAGGAGGCGGTACGGAAGGCCATGCCAGGGTCCTGCTGCATCGTGGAGGAGGTGGTACGAAAGGCCATGCCAGGGTCCTGCTGCATCGTGGAGGAGGTGGTGCGGAAGGTCATGCCAGGGTCCTGCTGCATCGTGGAGGAGGCAGTACGGAAGGCCATGCCAGGGTCCTGCTGCATCGTGGAGGTGGCGGTACGGAAGGCCATGCCAGGGTCCTGCTGCATCGTGGTGTCAGTGGAGGAGGTCCAAGCAGGAGCAGCGGATGTCATAGTGGTGGCGGTGGGATGTCCAACTGCACTCGGCATGGGGGTGGTGCTGTAGTGGTGTCTGGCTGTGGAAGGAATTGAGGTGGCCGTGCAGTGGGATGCAGCAGAGGTCGACATCAAGCGTGACAGTGAAGGCACAGGTGAATATGCCCCCACTGTCTGCTGAAAATACCGACTCTGCTGCATAGCCTGCACGTAAGCAGCATTGCAGGCCTGCATGACACTCAGCTGGAGATCAGGAGTAAGGTGTTCCGACATGCCCTGTGTTGTGAAATTGGATTTTGGGCTCCCCCGGTGGCCACTGGTGGAATTGAACTTGTGTGCATCATCCCCTCTGTTCACCTGTTCCCATCAGGATGTGGGAGTCGCTATTTAACCTTGCTCCTCTGTCACTTCCATGCCGGTCAACATTGTAATCAGAAGCCTTTCTGTGCATGTTCCTGCTACCAGACAACTTCCAGCTAAGTCGGACTTTTGTCCTTGTTTGTTTTTTGCATTTTGTTCCAGTTCACAGCTGCAGTTTCGTTTCTGTATCTGGAAAGCTCTTGTGATCTGAAATTGCCACTCTGATGTTATGAGTTAATACTAGAGTCTTAAAGTAATTTCAGGATGGTGTATTGATAGGGTTTTCAGCTGACCATGAAAGTACCCTTTCTGTCTTCCTGCTATCTAGTAAGCGGACCTCGATTTTGCTAAACCTATTTTCATACTACGTTTGTCATTTTCATCTTAAATCACCGCCAATATATGTGGGGGCCTCTGTCTGCCTTTCGGGGAAATTTCTCTAGAGGTGAGCCAGGACTATATTTTCCTCTGCCAGGATTAGTTAGTCCTCCGGCCGGCGCTGGGCGTCTAGGGATAAAACGCAGGCTACGCTACCCGGCTACTGTTAGTTGTGCGGCAGGTTTAGTTCATGGTCAGTTTAGTTTCCATCCTTCCAAGAGCTAGTTCGTATGTTTGCTGGGCTATGTTCTCTTGCCATTGAGAACCATAACAGTTTGACCGGCCCACAAAGGGTTAAATTAATTGGCAGAGAAAGGAGAGAAAAAAGAAGTCTGCTGAAAAAAATTTTTTTTTTTTTTTTCCTTCAGTTCTGAGTGTGCTTTCAATTGAATCACTTGCATGTCTGCCTATATTGCAGCCTTCCTCTCTCTCTCTCCTTCTAATCCTGGAATGGCTCTGTGTTCACCTGTTTAAAATGGATATTCAGAGTTTAGCTGCAGGTTTGAATAATCTCACCACGAAAGTTCAAAATTTACAAGATTTTGTTGTTCATGTTCCTATATCTGAACCTAGAATTCCTTTGCCTGAATTTTTCTCGGGGAATAGATCTTGCTTTCAAAATTTCAAAAATAATTGCAAGTTGTTTTTGTCCCTGAAATCTTGCTCTGCTGGAGATCCTGCTCAGCAGGTCAGGATTGTGATTTCCTTGCTCCGGGGCGACCCTCAAGATTGGGCTTTTGCATTGGCTCCAGGGGATCCTGCGTTGCTCAATGTGGATGCGTTTTTTCTGGCCTTGGGGTTGCTTTATGAGGAACCTCATTTAGAGCTTCAGGCGGAAAAAGCCTTGATGTCCCTATCTCAGGGGCAAGATGAAGTTGAAATATACTGCCAAAAATTCCGTAAATGGGCTGTGCTTACTCAGTGGAATGAGTGCGCCCTGGCGGCTAATTTCAGAGAGGGTCTCTCTGATGCCGTTAAGGATGTTATGGTGGGGTTCCCTGTGCCTGCGGGTCTGAATGAGTCCATGACAATGGCTATCCAGATCGATAGACGTCTGCGGGAGCGCAAACCTGTGCACCATTTGGCGGTGTCTACTGAGAAGACGCCAGAGAATATGCAATGTGATAGAATTCTGTCCAGAAGCGAACGGCAGAATTTTAGACGAAAAAATGGGTTGTGCTTTTATTGTGGTGATTCAACTCATGTTATATCAGCATGCTCTAAGCGTACTAAGAAGCTTGATAAGTCAGTTTCAATTGGCACTTTTCAGTCTAAGTTTATTCTATCTGTGACCCTGATTTGTTCTTTATCATCTATTACCGCGGATGCCTATGTCGACTCTGGCGCCGCTTTGAGTCTTATGGATTGGTCCTTTGCCAAACGCTGTGGGTATGATTTAGAGCCTCTTGAAACTCCTATACCTCTGAAGGGGATTGACTCCACCCCATTGGCTAGTAATAAACCACAATACTGGACACAAGTAACTATGCGAATTAATCCGGATCATCAGGAGATTATTCGCTTTCTTGTGCTGTATAATCTACATGATGTGTTGGTGCTTGGATTGCCATGGCTGCAATCTCATAACCCAGTCCTCGACTGGAACGCTATGTCTGTGTTAAGCTGGGGATGTAAGGGGATGCATGGGGACGTACCTTTGGTTTCCATTTCGTCATCTATTCCCTCTGAGATTCCTGAATTCTTGTCTGACTATCGTGACGTTTTTGAAGAACCTAAGCTTGGTTCATTACCTCCGCACCGGGAGTGCGATTGTGCCATAGATTTGATTCCGGGTAGTAAATACCCTAAGGGTCGTTTATTTAATCTGTCTGTGCCTGAACATGCTGCTATGCGAGAATATATAAAGGAGTCCTTGGAAAAGGGACATATTCGTCCTTCGTCATCTCCCTTAGGAGCCGGTTTTTTCTTTGTGTCTAAGAAAGATGGCTCTTTGAGGCCGTGTATTGATTATCGGCTTTTGAATAAAATCACGGTTAAATATCAATATCCGTTGCCACTGCTGACTGATTTGTTTGCTCGCATAAAGGGGGCCAAGTGGTTCTCTAAGATAGATCTCCGTGGGGCGTATAATTTGGTGCGAATTAAGCAGGGGGATGAGTGGAAAACCGCATTTAATACGCCCGAGGGCCACTTTGAGTATTTGGTGATGCCTTTTGGCCTTTCAAATGCCCCTTCAGTCTTTCAGTCCTTTATGCATGACATTTTCCGTGATTATTTGGATAAATTTATGATCGTGTATCTGGATGATATTCTGATTTTTTCGGATGACTGGGACTCTCATGTCCAGCAGGTCAGGAGGGTTTTTCAGGTTTTGCGGTCTAATTCCTTGTGTGTGAAGGGTTCTAAGTGCGTTTTTGGGGTTCAAAAGATTTCCTTCTTGGGATACATTTTTTCCCCCTCTTCCATCGAGATGGATCCTGTCAAGGTTCGGGCTATTTGTGATTGGACGCAACCCTCTTCTCTTAAGAGTCTTCGGAAATTTTTGGGCTTTGCTAACTTTTATCGTCGATTTATTGCTGGTTTTTCTGATGTTGTTAAACCATTGACTGATTTGACTAAGAAGGGTGCTGATGTTGCTGATTGGTCCCCTGCTGCTGTGGAGGCCTTTCGGGAGCTTAAGCGCCGCTTTTCTTCCGCCCCTGTGTTGCGTCAGCCTGATGTTGCTCTTCCTTTTCAGGTTGAGGTCGACGCTTCTGAAATCGGAGCTGGGGCGGTTTTGTCGCAAAGAAGTTCCGACTGCTCCGTGATGAAACCTTGTGCTTTTTTTTCTCGTAAATTTTCGCCCGCCGAGCGGAATTATGATATTGGGAATCGGGAGCTTTTGGCCATGAAGTGGGCTTTTGAGGAGTGGCGTCATTGGCTTGAGGGGGCTAGACATCAGGTGGTGGTATTGACCGACCACAAAAATTTAATTTATCTTGAGTCCGCCAGACGCCTGAATCCTAGACAGGCGCGCTGGTCGTTGTTTTTCTCTCGGTTTAATTTTGTGGTGTCATACCTACCGGGTTCTAAGAATGTTAAGGCTAGTTTCACACTAGCGTTAACTGCAATACGTCGCAAATGCGTCGTTTTTGCGAAACGCCGCATCCAGCAAAAGTTTTTGCTGGATACGTTGTTTCGTCATAGAGTAACATTAGCGACGCATTTGCGACGCATTTCCAAACGGTGAATGCGTTTGGCGGCGTTTGGGCGTATGGTAGCGGTCCGTCGGGAGAAAAAAACGTTACATGTAACGTTTTTTGCTCCCGACGGTCCGCTTTTTCCGACCGCGCATGCGCAGTCGGAACTCCGCCCCCACCTCCCCGCACTTCCCCGCACATCACAATGGGGCAGCGGATGCGTGGGAAATATGCATCCGCTGCCCCCGTTGTGCGGCGGAGACCACACTAGCGTCGGGAACGTCGGCCCGACGCGCAGCGACGGGTTGTTCCCGACGCTAGTGTGAAAGTAGCCTAAGGCGGATGCCCTTTCTAGGAGTTTTGAGCCTGACTCCCCTGGTAATTCTGAACCTACAGGTATCCTTAAGGATGGAGTGATATTGTCTGCCGTTTCTCCAGACCTGCGGCGGGCCTTGCAGGATTTTCAGGCGGATAGACCTGATCGTTGCCCACCTGGTAGACTGTTTGTTCCTGATTGGACCAGTAAAGTCATTTCTGAGGTTCATTCTTCTGCGTTGGCAGGTCATCCTGGAATCTTTGGTACCAGGGATTTGGTGGCAAGGTCCTTCTGGTGGCCTTCCCTGTCACGAGATGTACGAGGCTTTGTGCAGTCTTGTGACGTTTGTGCTCGGGCCAAGCCTTGTTGTTCTCGGGCTAGTGGATTGTTGTTGCCCTTGCCTATCCCGAAGAGGCCTTGGACGCACATCTCGATGGATTTTATTTCGGATCTTCCTGTTTCTCAGAAGATGTCTGTCATCTGGGTGGTGTGTGACCGTTTCTCTAAGATGGTCCATTTGGTTCCCCTGCCTAAGTTGCCTTCTTCTTCCGAGTTGGTTCCTCTGTTTTTTCAAAATGTGGTTCGTTTGCATGGTATTCCGGAGAATATCGTTTCTGACAGAGGAACCCAATTCGTGTCTAGATTTTGGCGGGCATTCTGTGCTAGGATGGGCATAGATTTGTCTTTCTCGTCTGCTTTCCATCCTCAGACTAATGGCCAGACCGAGCGGACGAATCAGACTTTGGAGACATATTTGAGGTGTTTTGTGTCTGCAGATCAGGATGATTGGGTTGCTTTTTTGCCTTTAGCGGAGTTTGCCCTCAATAATCGGGCCAGCTCTGCCACCTTGGTGTCTCCTTTTTTCTGTAATTCGGGGTTTCATCCTCGATTTTCCTCCGGTCAGGTGGAATCTTCGGATTGTCCTGGAGTGGATGCTGTGGTGGAGAGGTTGCATCAGATTTGGGGGCAGGTGGTGGACAATTTGAAGTTGTCCCAGGAGAAGACTCAGCTTTTTGCCAACCGCCGGCGTCGGGTTGGTCCTCGGCTTTGTGTCGGGGACTTGGTGTGGTTGTCTTCTCGTTTTGTCCCTATGAGGGTTTCTTCTCCTAAGTTTAAGCCTCGGTTCATCGGCCCGTACAAGATATTGGAGATTCTTAACCCTGTGTCCTTCCGTTTGGACCTCCCTGCATCTTTTTCTATTCATAATGTTTTTCATCGGTCATTGTTGCGCAGGTATGAGGTACCGGTTGTGCCTTCCGTTGAGCCTCCTGCTCCGGTGTTGGTTGAGGGCGAGTTGGAGTACGTTGTGGAAAAAATCTTGGACTCCCGTGTTTCCAGACGGAAACTCCAGTATCTGGTCAAATGGAAGGGATACGGTCAGGAGGATAATTCTTGGGTGACTGCCTCTGATGTTCATGCCTCCGATCTGGTCCGTGCCTTTCATAGGGCTCATCCTGATCGCCCTGGTGGTTCTGGTGAGGGTTCGGTGCCCCCTCCTTGAGGGGGGGGTACTGTTGTGAAATTGGATTTTGGGCTCCCCCGGTGGCCACTGGTGGAATTGAACTTGTGTGCATCATCCCCTCTGTTCACCTGTTCCCATCAGGATGTGGGAGTCGCTATTTAACCTTGCTCCTCTGTCACTTCCATGCCGGTCAACATTGTAATCAGAAGCCTTTCTGTGCATGTTCCTGCTACCAGACAACTTCCAGCTAAGTCGGACTTTTGTCCTTGTTTGTTTTTTGCATTTTGTTCCAGTTCACAGCTGCAGTTTCGTTTCTGTGTCTGGAAAGCTCTTGTGATCTGAAATTGCCACTCTGATGTTATGAGTTAATACTAGAGTCTTAAAGTAATTTCAGGATGGTGTATTGATAGGGTTTTCAGCTGACCATGAAAGTACCCTTTCTGTCTTCCTGCTATCTAGTAAGCGGACCTCGATTTTGCTAAACCTATTTTCATACTACATTTGTCATTTTCATCTTAAATCACCGCCAATATATGTGGGGGCCTCTGTCTGCCTTTCGGGGAAATTTCTCTAGAGGTGAGCCAGGACTATATTTTCCTCTGCCAGGATTAGTTAGTCCTCCGGCCGGCGCTGGGCGTCTAGGGATAAAACGCAGGCTACGCTACCCGGCTACTGTTAGTTGTGCGGCAGGTTTAGTTCATGGTCAGTTTAAGTTTCCATCCTTCCAAGAGCTAGTTCCTATGTATGCTGGGCTATGTTCTCTTGCCATTGAGAACCATAACAGCCCTGCTCAATTTGATTAAAAAAATTATGTGCTGGCCTCTGGAGATCGGCTTTCACTTGATCAAGTCTTTTGCTGACCTGGATACGTGCATTTAAGAGGTTATGCGAAACATCCATTCGCTCACCCAAAGCCTTGATCGCGTCGTGTAAAACCGAGCTCAAGTGCAAAAACTCGGGCATGAGTGACCTGTCCGAAGCCCGCTGCCGGGATTAGCCCCCAAAAAAGGAGGCAGTGGAAGAGGACTGCGAAAGGGGACCTGATGGACCAGCTACCTGGTCTCCAGTTAGTGTGGAAGGCCCACTTGCTGCTGCGCTGCTGGATGGCTGGGACGGGTCCGTGGCTGTCGGATGAAGGACCGCTCCAGAACCTGGGCCGACAGTCGTGCTGTATGTGCTGTGAAAAAAGGAAAAAAAAAAATTACTATCAAAAATGTACCAGACGCAAAATCCTGTGGAATTTAAAAATACAGTTTATGGCAATACAATACAACCTAATGCACGTGATAAATACTTACGTTCTCTGGGCAAGGACCGGTCTTAAAAATGACAGTACTCGATGGTATTTGTAGCGTCTGATCCTTGCTCCTGAACCACTGGGAACACTGCTCTTGACACAGGTCCTTCTTGAAGCGGACCTTCATCGAACGCCAACGTGTTTTGACTTTGGATACTGTTAAAAAAAAAAAAAAGTTGTGGTCAGAAAAAGGACTTTTGGCCGTGCTCACACAACTGTGTGTGATGAGAGAAACTCTATCAGATCATCCTCCCGTTGTGAAACCTAAAAATTAAAGAAAGTCATTTAAAGTTTGCTCAATTAACATAAGGAAAAATAAAAAAGATGCTGAGAAATGGCATGAATAGGAAAGTCAACATACAAAAGGATTCCAGAAGAAAAAAGTAAAGAAATACGAGTGGAAAGAAAGGAAGATTCAAGAATAATACACTGATGACAGTCAGCCTTGTATACGTACCCGCTGCCGTCTTTCCACCGGACCTTGACTCCGCTGCTCCTGCACTGTCTCAGCCGCAGTAGAAGAGCTCTAAAAATCGAAAAAATCAAATTGTCACATGTGTCGATGTGACTGAATACTTACCAATCTGACGAGGCAAGTACTCACCTCACTGAGGACATGCTCCACTTCCGACTATCCTGGCCAAAACTCCTCACCAGATGAAGAATCCGAAGAAGACATTCTGATGCATGTAGAAAGAAAGAAATGGCAGAAATTAGGACATGTAGAGACAGAAAATAGAAAATAAAGGCATTGGCTAGGATATACTCACATTGTTCAGGGTCTTGTTTTCCTCCAAGATGTAGCCTGTCTGTCTCGTCTGCTTCAGAGTCTGGTGAGAAGTGACCTGCAACTGTCCACACCCTCCCTTTTATCACCTTGATGGTGGGGGGTGGCTTATCAGTGTCTAGACATGTTTTTCTCAATTGAAACACATGCGTTCAAAAACGCAACCAAACGCATGTGCTAAAAAACGCATGCGTTTACATAGACAGCAATGCATTTTTTGGTCACAATCCTTGCGCAATCGACCGCATGCGTTTCCTGGCGGCAAATAGACGCCTCTAGAAATTACTACATGTTGCATTTCCGCGCCAAGTCACAAACGACGAGACGACGCATGCGTCGTCAAACGCGGCAAAACGCAAAAAAAAAGCATGCGTTTTTAATGTTAAATATAGGAAAACACGACGCATGAGTTTATATGCGGTACAAACGCTGCGGCAACAAACGCAAATGTGAAACCAGCCTTAGAAGGGTCCATTGACACTCAGTAAAATAAAGTGTCCGCCTTTCTTAATGGGTAAAAGTCCTTTTAAATGGGCAGATTTAGCCACTGAATCACATCAGTGGATAAATCTGCCCCTGCTGCCCTAACCATTACCTGAGTGGAATCCTTCGTAGGGCCGAGCTAGAGATTCTCACTGTTGGGAAGGATTTCACGCTCCTCTGCCGTCTCTAACCTGGCTTCAGCATCTGGATTCCACGCCAGTCCGATGGATGTTAACAGCCCTCCGCTGGATTCCATGCCCCTCTGCTGTGCACAGTTGAAGGATGTGAAATCTAGGCGCAGAAGCAAGGTAAGCCCGCCTTTATCTGCCGCTGGATGAAAGATCGCCATTTACCTGGCAAAGGTTTATCTGGTGGCGGATACATTTTTCAACTTGCAAAGATCAAAGGATCAGCAGATAAATACATGATCCCTTGATCTTTGGTAGTTTTCAAACGGGCATCTCTTCATCACATTTATCCTTCATAGGATAAATCCGCTGGATAAATATGCCCATGTAAAAGGACTTTTACGATTGCTTACGATGTGTGAGGAAACCTGGCAGTAAGAAATGCAACCCCTCTATTTACACTTAATTCCCTGACAGGGTATAATAAAAATGTTTTTTTCAAAATTGGACAACCTATTTAACATAAGCCCATTTCCTACATTTATCTATGGTACAGAAGTCTGTCAAAATCACTAAAAATATTCACCTTTGAGCTTATTCTAATAAGTACTGAAGACAGGACATTTTTAAAGTATTCATAAAGCACTGAGCCAAACTTACCAATGTAGTAGAAGTTTTTGAAGCACATTTCTTCTTGTAAAGAAAAATCCTCTGTAGTACACTCATTTGAAAAGGAAACTTTTGAACTTCAGAATTCCAAAAACGTAACAGGAACTTAACTAGAAACATAACTTGAGTAATATGGTCACTTAAATGATGGGCGCTTTGCATGTGTTTTTGGATGCAAATGTTTGAATGGCATCATCCAAGTCCAATTTGTAGGCAAGCTCATGTTCAATTACAATTGTTGCTAATCCAACAAGTCGTTGTTGTGTAATGGTTGAGCGTAGGTATGGTTTCATAAGTTTTAACTTAGAGAAACTGCGCTCACCACTAGCAACAGTCACTGGTACTGAAAGAAGAATTCTGAGAGCAATGCTAGTGTTTGGAAAGATGGTACACAATCTGCTTTGGCATATGTACCGTATTTTCTGGTGTACAAGATGACTGGGCGTATAAGACGACCCCCAACTTTTCCATATAAAATATGGAATTTGGGATATGCCTGCTGTATAAGACGGGGGTCATCTTATACGCCCAGACATCTTATACGGCATGTGGTTCCCAGGGTCTGAAGGAGAGGAAACTCTCCTTCAGGCCCTGGGATCCATATTCATGTAAAAAATATAGAATAAAAATAAAAAATATGGATATACTCACCCCTCCGAGAAGCCTGGCTGTCAGCGCTGCAAGCGTCTGCCTCCGTTCCTAAGAATTGCAGAGCGTGAAGGAACTTCGATGACGTCACGGTCTTGTGATTGGTCCGTGACCGCTCTTGTGACCGGTCACCTGACCGTGACGTCATCGAAGGTCTTTCACGCTCTGCAATTCTTAGGAAAGGAGGCAGACGCTTGCAGCGCTGACAGCCAGGCTTCTCGGAGGGGTGAGTATATCCATATTTTTTATTTTTATTCTATAATTTTTACATGAATATGGATCCCAGGGCCTGAAGGAGAGTTTCCTCTCCTTCAGACCCTGGGAACATCCAGGATCGCTCCCTGCACACGCCGTACCCGGCGTATAAGACGGCCCCCGACTTTTGGGACAATTTTTAGGGGTTAAAAAGTCGTCTTATACGCCGGAAAATACGGTACTTCAGAATACAGCATAGGTGTCTGTAGGAATATATCTTGAAAGTGTATAAGTTCATAACACAAATCAGTTCCATCAATATCACACATGTGATTAGCGATAGATTTTTGTCACCTTCTTTACACTGCTTTTGAAGGTTTTCTTGGGTCAAATCCTTTATTTGCCCTACATTATACAGTATTCCAAACATGTTACTGTGTTCTCTCAGCTGCAAGAAGCATTCTTCAACAGATTATATCGCACAATCAAGGATATTAAAGAACTCCACCCTGAATTGTTGTTTAGGGTCTTTTATTGGTTCATCCTGTGATTCATTTTCAAACTGTCTTTCATTTTCAAACTGTCTTTCTGTGACAGATTCTACCTTCCTGCATAGATGGAAAGTTTCCTTCAATTTCCAATTCTTCTGCTAAGCCTTGTGCACTTGTTATTACATTTTCAAATTGTTCATCTGAATGATAACTTTGCAGGAATAATTTACTTTTATCAAGTTGTTGAATTGCACCAGAGATATCAAAATCAATCGCCTGAAGTTTTTTACTAGCAATATTAATTTCAAATAGGATGTCATACCACATAACTAATCCACACAAAAACTTAGTTACAGATCATTTTCTGGATGCCCCTTATATCTGCAATAGTTTTTGAAAGAGTAGCTCCTTCTAGATTACTGTCCTTCATTACTTGTCTAAGAGTATCATCTGTCTTTGAAATCTGGTTGAAAACAGCCTTGACCGCATCTACACGGCATTCCCATCTGGTAGTACTTAATGATTTCAATTAAAAGGATTGGTGTGAAGGACCAAAACTGTCTAAGAATGGCCCATCGATGAGTAGAGGCAGAGAAAAACAGATAAAGGCTTTAAATTATGTTAATAAACTCAACAGCTTCAACACAGGCAGATGCTGCATCACTAGCAACCAGTTTTAAAGTGTGGGAGTTGCAAGCAACATAGAAGGCTCGTGGGTTTATTTGTCACACACGAGCTTGTAAACCATTAAGTTTTCCTTTCATGTTTGAGCTATTGTTGTAACCTTGCCCTCGCATGTCTTCAATATCAATATCATTTTCTTGAAGACCCTGTTAAAGTACTTTTGTCATGCCAGCTCCTGTTGAATCATCTATTTCAAGGAAGCCTAAAAAGTGTACAAATGTACCTCAGGTTCTTTATTTCCATAACCTTCCTTCACTGTAACAAAATGTAATATCAAAGTTATTTGCTCTTTATGACTTATATCAGGAGTGCAGTCCAGAATTACAGAATAGTATTTATTTAGCTGCAGGTAATTGTGCAAGAATTTTCTGCTTGATTTGTTCAGCTAGTAACTGGATGATCTCATTTTGAATGCCGCTTCCAAGATAGTGACTGTGAATAGTATGGTTGGTTATTCGCTTGAGGTGTTTTTCGAGTCAAACTCTGCTGTTGCCTCCACAAATTTGAGAAAGTTCCCATTGTTTGTTTCATAAAGCTTTTGTGATATCAATGCTTTGAACTTCCATTGTTCTGATCAGAACAATCAACCTTTTTAACACGTTTTGCCAATGCTGTGTTTCAGATGCAATAAGGTTTTGGTTTGTATCCTTAACTGTTAGGTTTAGCCTCAGCCTAGTTTCCAGATTCTTCCACTGGAGGAAAGCCCTCTCATGGTAGTTTATCTTTTCATGACTAGCCAAATTTCTCTCAATTTTTCCAATCACTCATCCCAGTAGACCAAAGCACTGATATAGCACATCTAGGTGGAAACAGTTTGCAGCAAATTCAATATACTGAGTTGACAAATACATCAGCCATTGCCTTTCTGATACCTCACCATTAGACAGTTCTCTGTAATGTCTACAGTCAAATCCTCTATTGGATTTGTCTTTCGGAAATCTAAATGAAATAATTTGCTGTGGACTACTCAAAACAAGGAATTTTTTCAGTTTGTTGTTAATATTTGGCCACAAACCAGGATCTACTAGAAGTGAGTTGTGACTTCTTCAGAACGTGTGTGTGGTCCTCTGTTACCTCGTTATCACTTGTGTATTCATCTACAACCTTTTCTGTTGCTGTTACAATAGCTGTCCTTTCAGTAATTTCCACATTCATTTCTTCTGTAGATGGCATAACAAATAGTTTGCCACCTACACCTGTGATGTGTTCTTCAGGTGCAAAGGTTCTTCAGGACCTGCAAAGATGGTGAAGTGAGTCTTGATGATATTTCAGTTGGTATTTGTTGACTGCTGGAAGGAATACTTGTACTTGCTACATCAGGGTCAGTGGTTTCACGTTCCCTTTGGTCTACGGAGGGTTCTTGGGGTGCTGATGAAAGGAACTTCAGGATCGCTACTTTCTGTTTTGAATAGGCAGCCATTCTGGCTTTCCTCTTTTTGCATGCTGCTCCAGAAAGTCGCTTCCGTCCATCAGACATTATTGAATTGATTTCAGCAGTATGTAATATCAACTGATCACAGGTGGCGTCCCCTCTGACTAGAGTCTTTAACTTTTCTTGTCTTTTCCATCTGGTTTAGACCGCCATGATTGTTGATTGATGTTGATTTTCCAGCTTCTTCCCTACGTTATCCAAACCTCTACACAATCTTCCCATCCATAGTTCCCCATATAGCAATAATACCACTAATAGTGGTCCAAGCAATAACACAGGGCAACAAAAAAAAATTTTTTTTCTGGTGTCCAAAATATTTTAAAGAATTTGGGGTATTTTTGGGGTGCTGATTCTGAATATGCTATCAGTTTTGCCAGATTGGCTCAAGTTTTTGAGATTTTTGGTATCTTATTTATAGCACTTGTTTGTAGATGCGACGCATCATCCCATTAATTTCTTTGGATTAGTACTTGAACTGAGCAGTTCTCAATATAGTTTTGTGTTAATTAGTGTTCTTAAAGTTTGTTCATAGCTTGATGTTTGCACTAACTTTATGTTGTTGTCTGTTTTCCAGTGAAAAGCATGAACTCATCAAGAAGAAGTTGTCTTAACGATCCAGACTCATTCTGTTACATTTGTGGTGAATATACACTGCCAAAACATAGAAGAAACATAACAGACTTCGTAAAAAAAGTGTATTTTGCCTATTTTGGGGTTATGCTTGGGGACCAAGACAAGTTTTGGTCACCACACAGTGTGCAAAGCATGTATCGAATTATTACGAAAATGGAGCAAAGGACAAAGAATAAGCTTCAAATTTGGTGTTCCAATGGTGTGGAGAGAGCATGACAATATCAATAAAGTTAATGCGCGTGTAGCAAATTACGTCTTTTTTTGAACACATTTTACGAAAAATCTCAAAAACTTGAGCCAATCTGGCAAAACTGATGACATATTCAGAATCAGCACCCCAAAGTTACCCTAAATTCGATGAAATATCTTTGGCCCCAAAAATGCTGTTGACCAGTGTAATAGCTAGTGTTGAGCGATACCGTCCGATACTTGAAAGTATCGGTATCGGAAAGTATCGGCCGATACCGGCAAAGTATCGGATCCAATCCGATACCGATACCCGATACCAATACAAGTCAATGAGACTCAAGTATCGGACGGTATTCCTGATGGTTCCCAGGGTCTGAAGGAGAGGAAACTCTCCTTCAGGCCCTGGGATCCATATAAATGTGTAAAAGAAAGAATTAAAATAAATATCGCTATACTCACCTCTCCGACGCAGCCTGGACCTCAGCGAGGGAACCGGCAGCGTTGTTTGTTTAAAATTTGCGCTTTTACTTGGTTACGTGAAGTCCCGGCTTGTGATTGGTCAGGGCGGCCATGTTGCCGGGACGCGGACCAATCACAGCAAGCCGTGACGAAATTACGTCACGGCTTGCTGTGATTGGTCCGCGTCCCGGCAACATGGCCGCCATTAACCAATCACAAGCCGGGACGTCACGGGAGGCTGGACACGCGCCCATTTTAAAAAGCGCGCGTGTCCAGCCTCCAGTGACGTCCTGGCTTATGATTGGTCACGGCGCCATGTTGCCGGGACGCGGACCAATCACAGCAAGCCGTGATGAAATTACGTCACGGCTTGCTGTGATTGGTCCGCGTCCCGGCAACATGGCCGCCATTAACCAATCACAAGCCGTGACGTCACGGGAGGCTGGACACGCGCGCTTTTTAAAATGGGCGCGTGTCCAGCCTCCCGTGACGTCCCGGCTTGTGATTGGTTGCGCCGCGGTCAACCAATCACAAGCCGGGAGGCTGGACACGCGCGCATTTTAAAATTTGGCTTGTGATTGGTTGCGTCGCCCATGTGACTGCGACGCAACCAATCACAACGCCGGAACGTAATTTTAAAATCCTGAAGGACCTGAAATTACGTCACGGCTTGCTGTGATTGGTTGCGTCCCGGTCACATGGGCGGCACGCAACCAATCACAAGCCGGGACTCGCGTAAAGGAAAGAAAAGCGCGAATTTTAAACAAAGAACGCTGCCGCTTCCCTCGGTAAGGTGCAGGCTGCGTCGGAGAGGTGAGTATAGCAATATTTTTTATTTTAATTCTCTTTTACACATTTTTACATTAATGTTGTTTCGATACTGATACCCGATATCACAAAAATATCGGATCTCGGTATCGGAATTCCGATACAGCAAGTATCGGCCGATACCCGATACTTGCAGTATCGGAATGCTCAACACTAGTAATAGCTTTACTGTTTTCTGCCCCCTGTAGGCCCCCTACAATAAGTACTGCTTAGAGTGACCTTCACATAGTCCAAATGCCCCCACTTAGCAATAATGCATACTTTATGCCGTACTCAGTAATAATGCAGCTTTTGTCCCCATTCACTAATTGTGCATCCTTCTACCCCCTTTTCCATACATATACCACCGCCAACAAAGGACATTCATAGTATAAAACAGTTTATGCATGTCTGTGAAACATTCACGGAAGCTTGCCAAAGGTAAAGACTGGAAAATGGCACCCACTGGGACATGACTGTCACAAACCCCAAAAAGACTAAGACACCTCTTTGCTATTCTTCTAACAACCAGCTGCACACAGCCCCCAATATACAGCAGGAGGCCGCACACAGCCCCAAGTATACAGCAGGAGGCTGTGTAACAGGGGCCAGGGTGGTAGCCGTACTGAGGGATTGCTGCTGCTTCCTCATCACACCCCGACGCTCCGCTACAGAAATAAGTCCATTTTGTGGTGTGCTGTGTGTGTCAAGTAGTTCACCCACCTGTGAGTCAGAATCCTTCACAGCATACAGAGCTCCAATCCGTCACACACACACACACACACACACACACACACAAATTTTATCAACGTCCCGATTCATTTTCAATAAAACTTTACTCAATTTGTGCATAGTCATAACATACTTAATCCAACAATCTTCAAAAGACATAAGAACTTTTCCTCCTAAACTTTTCCCTGGTCTTTTCCTTCAGCTTATCTTCTAGCACCGTGGCTTCCAGACCCGCAGTCCCCTGGGAATTCCAGCTTACTGATACTAGGTGCTCCCCGTCCGCTTTCCCCATCCTGGGCGAAAAATCAGGTTGCCTCTGCAATTCCTGTTCGAACCGTAAGTCCAAAACGTCACAGGAGGTAACCCACAGACAAGCCACTGACCCTTCCAGACTGCTTCGCTTTTCACGTGCTTTAAGATCTAACATCTCCAGACCTGCTTCCCTCAGTGCTTCTTCTGTCTCTTTCAACTGTAACTCTGTAACTCCCCACACAACTACTACCACTCATTCTAGAACAATTCCTCTCACTCTGCTCTAGCTCCTCCCACTACCTGAAAAATACCTCAGAAAGGCACTCTCCCTGCCACTACACCGGCTCCGCCCCTTTCTCAACTGTCACTACTCTGACTGAAACCAGTTCTCAACACAATCTAATCTCCTACTCTACAGTGCCCCCTTAACACTAACCCACAACTACACTGCCATAACCCTTACCAATGCTGACCTACCACTGCCACTGACTGTCCCTATTTCTGTCCCTAACACACAGATATCAGAACAGTATCAGCCTTTATCATATTAAATAGTGTCAACTATCATAAACTACACAGGGCACACAGATTACACAAAACATACCCAGTTTCATTAGGTAGACATGCACATGAATGCAGGGCTCAAACCAGCCGCCTGCACACCCCCTTACAGCTGCACACAGCCCCCAGTATACAGGAGGAGGCTGCACACAGCCCCCAGTAGTATTACAGCAGGAGGCCGCACATAACCTCTGTCACACCAGGTGCTCACACTCGCATGGCCCCCTGTATTGCACCAGGATCCCACATATACCCCTTGTATT
Organism: Ranitomeya variabilis; assembly: GCF_051348905.1. Lineage (NCBI taxonomy): Eukaryota > Metazoa > Chordata > Amphibia > Anura > Dendrobatidae > Ranitomeya > Ranitomeya variabilis. The sequence goes on along the minus strand of NC_135236.1, from coordinate 122,526,563 downwards.
ACACCAGTAGCCCATACAGCCCTTGTATTACATCAGGAGCTCACAAATAGCCCCTGTATTACACAGGAGCCCTTACATAGCCGCTGTATTACACCAGGAGCTCACACATTGCCCCCGTATTACACTAGGAGCTCACACATTGCCCCTGTACTGTTCTCAGCAGAGAGAAGCAAAGCTTTGTTTACCCATTCTATTTTGTTATAGCTAAGAACAGTTAGTATCCTGGGCAATGTCAGGGGCTACACTTAATATATATCTCAGCGCTGAGATCTCATCTCCCAAGATCTTGGTGCCGAGATCTCCATCTGATCATGTGCTGCCCCCGGCAGCCATTTTCCCAGAATCCACCGCATAGTAAACCATGTGAGTGCGGGGGGCTCTGGGCTTTCACGAAATGTCAGCAGAGCCCCCGCAGCACCGAACACCCCCTCATCCCCATCTGCGGCCTGCAGCAATGCTCCACACTTTCCTCCTCCAGCAGCAACCCTGGGACCCCATGTCACCGCAGCCACCACCCCCGGTAAGCAATAAGACCCATGGGTTATAAGAAGCACCACTATTTTATTTAAAAAACATTTTTTCCTATTTTTCTCCTCAAAATATGGGGTGCGTCTTATAATCTGGTGTGTCTTATAATGCATAAAATACGGTAGGTTTTTTTATTTACAAGTTGCTCATCATAAGAACCATCAGCGTAATATTTGATAAAAAGCTTTCATTATTTTAAAGCACCATTCCAGTGGATTTTTTTTCAGATATAAGGTCCTTGCCCCATCTCTTATTCTCACCCTCCGGCATATTCACCTTTTTCGGGGGCCAATTCTGTTCCACGACGCCATCTTGTGACAGCAGCTCCTGAATAGCCAGAAGTCAGAAGCTAAGTCACAAGCTCTGAATGCCAGTCTGAAAGCCATAACGAAGCCCTCATAGGCTTGAGTTGTGACCTCCGGCTCGCTCCATGAAACAGTGGGGCAGCCGACAGGTCACAAACTGCAGGAGACGAGGAGCAGCGGTGATACCAGATGGAAAAGCCGGAAGGTGAGTATAAGACAGGGACCAGGACTTCGATTTGAAGCACCACTTCAGAGGTAAAATTAAAAAAAAAGGGTGGAGTGGTGCTTTAAGTATTTCAGTAGTAAAATTTAAATTAATGGATTATTACACTGAATCATTGGACCTTGTATGCGAGCAGTGGGCTAACTCTTTAAAGCAATCTCCCCATCTTGTATAAATTTTGGACATTTTTTTTTATCAGCCTACAAGTACTTTATCATGCACTGGGGATGTCAAAACGCCTCTTCCACTGCAGGAGTTGATGGAAGTCTCCCATGAGTACTCCATTCCAAGCAACTCAAGCTCCTATTACAAAGAACAGAAACATAAGAAAGATCTGGTATATGATATTGTTATTATATTATTATATATGATTGCAGCATCTATTCTCTTGCTATACAAAATCCAAGACCTTGATTTTTTTTTCTCATCACACCGTTTACTGATCGGATTCATTTACTGATATTTTGATAGATCGGACATTTCTGAACGAAGCGATACTAAACGTGTATTTTTTTTTATTGTTTTATTTTGAATGGGGCAAATCGCATGCTTCAATAGTCTTCTTAGGAGACTTGAAGCTGCCATCATCCAATCGCTTGTGCTACACATAGCAGGGCTTCAGTCCTGCTATGTGTAGCAGAAATAATCATCTCCTATGAATACTGGCCACAGTTCGGCGTTCATAGGAGATCTGCAGTGACAAGCACAGGTATCTTCTAAAGATCCCTAGCTGTCATGCCAACCCTTTTGATGCCCCGCAATCATGTGATAGGGGCACAGATGGGTGGGTCTTATGATGTGCTTTCGTAGTACTCGAGATAAATGCTGCTGTCAGTGATTGTCAGCGGCATTTAAAAAGCTAACAGAGACACATGTCACGTGCCGTGAAAGATGCGGGCTCAGTGCCAGAGCCCGCATCAAAGGGAGGGACACAACCTTTGACATATCTATACGTCAAAGGTCGTGAAACGGTTAATAATTGTACATCAAACTTAGGAAGTGAAGCCTATTGTGACTATGGGGCCCTATGATTTTGGAACATCCCCCTATAATTTCTGAATATGACCCTATGGAAATGTTTTATTATAGGAGAGATCACAAATACTACATATGTTAAATAGGAAGTGATTAGAAATGTACCTTGGTCAGGAAAGCAAATTGTCCATGAAGAAGGAAAGGGCTGCCAGATGCACGTTGTTTTCAAATATCTTTATTAACATTTTAGAAAGTTGCAATCTTAGTGTTTATAAGCAGAACATCAAGGAAGTATAGGGGGAGGGTGGGGAGGGAGAAGGTAAAGGGAGGAAACAAGGGTATGGTAAATAACTAGAGAACTTCAGTGCGAACTAATATTCATAGGAATTACAGTCAACGATAACCTGTTCCTACAAGGAAAAAAAGACATTAACAAGTCCTGGTGTGATTATGACTAGCACAGACACTCAGAGGAAAACGTATTTCAAGCTTTGGGAAACAGAAGGCTCCATTTCTCCCATTTTATATTGTATTTTCTTAAGCAGCCATTAACTACTGCAAACCTGTATTCTAGGGAGTTATGGAGGTGCAGTTTGTCAACAACGTCAGAGAGTCCTGGCACAGTTTGATTTTTCCAATTAAAGGCAATCAAATTTTTGGTCACTAGTAAGACGTGTATAACAACATATCTTAAAGAGGGATGAATATTATCAAGGTCAATAGAGTAGCGCGGCTTGGGGGTTAAGCTCGAAAACTCTGTTAAGAATAATATTTATGTAGGTGGAAACTTGCCTCCAAAGTGGTTTGATCTTTGGGCCACCCCAGATAATATGTAATAAGTTACCTGGGTGTCCACAGTCCCTTCAACATAGAGCAGATTGTTCAGAATTAATGTGTGATAGCCTTATTGGAGTGAGATACCACCTGACTAGAAGGTGGACGGGTGTCCCTGCGTGTGCTCTCTGCCACCTGCACTAGGTAATATGTATGCATAGAATTTGATTTGTTATTTGTTATCAATGTTTTCCTTGCTGGCATTACGGCTATGTACGACATATATTGTACTACCTATGGATTGATTATACGGCTGTCATAGCCGTGGGTGTCAGTGGTTGTCACCAGTACTTAACTATTTTTCACTTTGCAATTACGTGGATTTTTTGCATACAATTACCACTGTCAGGGATGTACCCTACCTTGGGCTTTGATGCTGATGTTATCCTTGTCATCTTTTTTAGCCCCATTGTATCTGTCTGTCTGATATAGTGTGTTTTATATTATCTATTGATTATGTCTTTAATAAAGTGCTGTTGGATTCTATGACTGCTCTGTGGTGGTTTGAGGTTTGTTTTGCTATTTAATGAAGAGTAGACCTTGAATTTTGAAGTTTTTATCATTGAGTCATAATCAGACAATATAGCAGCTTTTAGGCTTTGTCTGAGACTCAATATTTCTAGATGAATGTCTGGGGAAGGCGAAAGGAGACTTCTGGATATCTTCTTTCAGCTTGATTTGTGTTTGAATACTTTTTATTTTTTCTTTTCTTTCTATTGCGTCTGGAGGAGATTTGCATTAATTTTCCTCTGATGACCGCCTTGTGGGCGTTACATATAGTGAAAGGGTCTAGCTCATCTGTTTTGTTCTCCGTGAAATATTGATTAATTTTTTTTTCTAGTTCTGCTTTGAATTCTGTGATATTGAGGAGGATGGAATTACATTTCCAAAGATAGGTGTTATTTGTCGGGGGGCCCTAGGGAGACTTCTGTCAACACCGGAGAGTGATCCGAACTTGAGTTATTAAGAATGGAGGTATTCCTTATTTTTGGTAGGGTGAAGATGTCTGTCAGACCTAAATCAATCCGGGAAGAGGTCTTATGTACGGTAGAGTAATGTGTGAATTCTCTAGAGGAGGTGTTCAGGCAACAAAATGTGTCGTAGAGCTCATTGTCAGTGAGCCAGTTATTAAGGGAGGGTGCTAAGTGGCGGGTACTTGACATGGAGTCGATGTGACCATCTGGTACAATGTTGAAATCTATTAAAATTAGGTCTCCTTTTCTGTGGGTCTTAATTTTTTTCATTAGTTTATTAAGAAAGTTTATTTGTGTTTTGTTTGGGGTGTATATATTCACAATGGTACACGTTTTATTATTTAAGAGGCAAACTAGAATGTGAAATCTGCACATAACATGTTATATTCGCTTGTGTTTTAGAATAAATCTATTTTTAACAACTTCTGATGCATTTCACCGTTTCACATTCAGTGTAATGTTATCTTCTCAATCCTGAACAAATCCTTCTCAAAAGAACATTTTTAGCTGTAACACCTACTGAATTAGATGATCGTTGTGCGTGTGTCACCTATTTTTAAGAAAGAAAGTCCTTTAATTATCTAGGACTATATATCTGTCAAAGTTTCTTATAGCACGACCTACTTTATAACTTATGTGCTTCCTATGTATATGGATGTGAAGCAAATGTCTTTTGAGTGGACTGTCTGCGCGATGTGTTTATTCTGCTGACATTTGTTTGGATTGTGACTTCTATAACTTAATGAATTACCACTAATGAAATTATTTCTTTGATATATAAAAAGTGTATGTTCGCCAAGGGGGCTAGTGATATACTTTTACTTGGGAGGCGATCCTATGACACAGCTGATTTTTTTGCTGCTATGCTGTGGTTTTGTTTCCTCTTGTCTACAGCAACAAACAGACTTTTTGCTTTATCTCAATTTCGATATTATAGAATGGAACAACCCCCCCAAAAAATAGAGACAACCTGCTTATAAATACATATACATTTTTATTTATTTTTTAGTAGTTTTAATAATAAAAGATTTCTATTTTATTAATAGTGTTGAGCGATACCGTCCGATACTTTGCCGGTATCGGCCGATACTTTCCGATACCGATACTTTCAAGTATCGGATCTAATCCGATACCGATACCCGATACCAATACAAGTCAATGGGACTCAAGTATTGGACGGTATCCCTGATGGTTCCCAGGGTCTGAAGGAGAGGAAACTCTCCTTCAGGCCCTGGGATCCATATTAATGTGTAAAATAAAGAATTAAAATAAAAAATATTGCTATACTCACCTCTCCGACGCAGCCTGGACCTCACCGAGGGAACCGGCAGCGTTCTTTGCTTAAAATGCGCGCGTTTACTGCCTTCCGTGACGTCACGGCTTGTGATTGGTCGCGTGCCGCCCATGTGGCCGCGACGCCACCAATCACAGCAAGCCGTGACGTAATTTTCAGGTCCTGAATGCCTAACGCGACCAATCACAAGCCGTGACGTCACGGAAGGCAGTAAACACGCGCATTTTAAGCAAAGAAGGCTGCCGGTTCCCTCGGTAAGGTGCAGGCTGCGTCGGAGAGGTGAGTATATCCCTATTTTTTATTTTAATTCTTTATTTTACACATTAATGTTGTTTCGATACCGATACCACAAAAGTATCGGATCTCGGTATCGGAATTCCGATACCCGCAAGTATCGGCCGATACTTGCGGTATCGGAATGCTCAACACTATTTATTAAATTAATAATACATTTTGTTTAAGGCAAAATTCAAACGTAATAACCGATGGCTTGTGTGTCTCAGTAGCCTGTGCATTATGCAGCAGACCTTGGTAACTGGGGAACCTCGTCTCACAGGTTCTTATCAGCTATCTTTTTTTTTTTTTTTTTTTCCCTCTTTTTCATTGAAGAGACATATAACCGATTAACTTAACCAACTGATTACCATCTCTTTTTAACTTGATATCCTGTAAATGTAAATTAATGCGAGATTATCCTTCAATGAATCCTGTGCCGACAAAGATGCATTAACCTTTTGTGAATCATGAACTTTGCCACCACATGTCATCTGACTACTTGGCGCCGTTTTTTGAATTCTGTACGTATTTAAACAATGTAAGCACGTTGTATCTGTATATTGTATGTGGAATTTGCTGAAGAACAGGTTGCACTGACCTTGAAACGCATTGAATAAACCACCATCTAAATTTATTATCCTTGGAACTTCATCATTAAGGCAGCGCGGATTTAACCCACACCTCCTGCACAGTTTATATTGTCCTCCAGGTCGGCAAGTTTGAATTTTAGGTTATTGATTTCCATTTTCATTTCTAAGTTTTGTTTTTCGAGGCTATTGGTTTTGCTTTCTAGATCAGAGATTTTTTTTTCGCTTATCTCCAATTTTTGTGTAATGCTCTGACATTCATCCGTGAATGAGTTTTGATATTTTTCTAGCCCTTCTTTGAGTCTGTTATCAATGAGGTTGGATATTTTGAGAAGAAAGTGTTCATTAGGGTCTACTCTTTCCTCAGCTGGCGGTGGTGGGTGGTCTTTTTTCCTGCGTGTCGCTGGGCTTTCATTGGGGGAAGTATCTTCCAAAAGGTCAGAGTCTGAGCCTTCTTTAGCTTCTTTATCTGGTGCATTTCTTTTTGCGGACACAGTAGTGTGTCCATAACTTCTGCAGAGGCCATTTTTGGTTTTGGAGGAAGATGTTTTTTTTATTATCAAGGCTTGGTTGTGAAGAGTTGGTGTTAAAGTTAAGCGTTTGTGGAAGTAAGCTTTTTTGTAAGCTTGATTTGGTAGCACTACTGTAAGGAACTGCTAGTGGTTGTTTAGTTCTGTTAGCCAAGGGAATGTCTTTTTTAAGAGGTGATCTCGATTTTAAGGGACTGAGAAGATTTGGAATATCATCTGTGGATCTGAAGAAGGGTTGATATGGGTATTGTTTACTTTTTTGATTAGATTTCTTTTTTGTCTTTTCTCTGTTCCATTTGTAGATGAGATTAGGCTCAAGAAAAGAGATAAAAGAAATTTGTTCCTTTCTCACTCCCTCCTTTTTTTTTTTCCTTTTAACCCCTTCATGACCTTGCCGTTTTTTGCAATTCTGACCAGTGTCCCTTTATGAGGTAATAACTCAGGAACGCTTCAACGGATCCTAGCGATTCTGAGATTGTTTTTTCGTGACATATTGGGCTTCATGTTAGTGGTAAATTTAGGTCGATAATTTCTGAGTTTATTTGTGAAAAAAAACGGAAATTTGGCAAAAATTTTGAAAATTTCGCAATTTTCACATTTTGAATTTTTATTCTGTTAAACCAGAGAGTTATGTGACACAAAATAGTTAATAAATAACATTTCCCACATGTCTACTTTACATCAGCTCAATTTTGGAAACAATTATTTTTTTTGCTAGGAAGTTATAAGGGTTAAAATTTGACCAGTGATTTCTCATTTTTACAACAAAATTTACAAAACCATTTTTTTTAGGGACCACCTCACATTTGAAGTCAGTTTGAGGGTTCTATATGGCTGAAAATACCCAAAAGTGACACCATTCTAAAAACTGCACCCCTCAAGGTGCTCAAAACCACATTCAAGAAGTTTATTAACCCTTCAGGTGTTTCACAGCAGCAGAAGCAAAATGGAAGTAAAAAATGAACATTTAACTTTTTAGTCACAAAAATTATCTTTTAGCAACAATTTTTTATTTTCCCAAGGGTAAAAGGAGAAACTGGACCACGAACGTTGTTGTCCAATTTGTCCTGAGTACGCTGGTACCTCATATGTGGGGGTAAACCACTGTTTGGGCGCACGGCAGGGCTCGGAAGGGAAGGAGCGCCATTTGACTTTTTGAATGAAAAATTGGCTCCAATCTTTAGCGGACACCATGTCGCGTTTGGAGAGCCCCCATGTGCCTAAACATTGGAGCTCCCCCACAATTGACCACATTTTGGAAACTAGACCCCCCAAGGAACTTATCTAGAAGCATAGTGAGCACTTTAAACCCCCAGGTGCTTCACAAATTGATCCGTAAAAATGAAAAAGTACTTTTCTTTCACAAAAAAATTATTTTAGCCTCAATTTTTTCATTTGCACATGGGCAACAGGATAAAATGGATCCTAAATTTTGTTGGGCAATTTCTCCTGCGTACACCGATACCTCACATGTGGGGGTAAACCACTGTTTGGGCACATGGTAAGGCTCGGAAGGGAAGGAGCGTCATTTGACTTTTTGAATGAAAAATTATCTCCATCGTTAGCGGACACCATGTCGCGTTTGGAAAGCCCCTGTGTGCCTAAACATTGGAGCTCCTCCACAAGTGACCCCATTTTGGAAACTAGACCCCCCAAGGAACTCATCTAGAGGCATAGTGAGCACTTTAAACCCCCAGGTGCTTCACAAATTGATCCGCAAAAATGAAAAAGTACTTTTTTTTCACACAAAATATCTTTTAGCCTCAATTCTTTCATTTTCACATGGGCAACAGGATAAAATGGATCCTAAAATTTGTTGGGCAATTTCTCCTGAGTATGCCGATACCTCATATGTGGGGGTAAACCACTGTTTGGGTGCACGGCAAGGCTCGGAAGGGGAGGCGTGCCATTTGACTTTTTGAATGGAAAATTAGCTCCAATCGTTAGCGGACACCATGTCGCGTTTGGAGAGCCCCTGTGTGCCTAAACATTGGAGCTCCCCTACAAGTGACCCCATTTTGGAAACTAGACCCCCCAAGGAACTTATCTAGATGCATAGTGAGCACTTATAACCCCCAGGTGCTTCACAGAAGTTTATAACGCAGAGCCGTGAAAATAAAAAAATAATTTTTCTTTTCTCAAAAATGATTTTTAGCCCAGAATTTTTTATTTTCCCAAGGGTAATAGGAGAAATTGGACCCCAAATGTTGTTGTCCAGTTTGTCCTGAGTACGATGATACCCCATATGTGGGGGTAAACCACTGTTTGGGCGCACGGCAGGGCTCGGAAGGGAAGGCACGCCATTTGGCTTTTTGAATGGAAAATTAGCTCCAATCATTAGCGGACACCATGTCGCGTTTGGAGAGCCCCTGTGTGCCTAAACATTGGAGCTCCCGCACAAGTGACCCCATTTTGGAAACTAGACCTCCCAAGGAACTAATCTAGATGTGTGGTGAGCACTTTGAACCCCCAAGTGCTTCACAGAAGTTTATAACGCAGAGCCATGAAAATAAAAAATAATTTTTCTTTTCTCAAAAATTTTTTAGCCCACAATTTTTTATTTTCCCAAGGGTAATAGGAGAAATTGGACCCCAAAAGTTGTTGTCCAGTTTCTCCTGAGTACGCTGATACCCCATATGTGGGGGTAAACCACTGTTTGGGCACATGCCGGGGCTCGGAAGGGAAGTAGTGACGTTTTGGAATGCAGACTTTGATGGAATGGTCTGCGGGCATCATGTTACGTTTGCAGAGCCCCTGATATGCCTAAACAGTAGAAACCCCCACAAGTGACCCCATTTTGGAAACTAGACCCCCCAAGGAACTTATCTAGATGTGTGGTGAGCACGTTCAACCCCCAAGTGCTTCACAGAAGTTTACAACGCAGAGCCGTGAAAATAAAAAATCATTTTTCTTTCCTCAAAAAAGATGTTTTAGCAAGCAATTTTTTATTTTCACAAGGGTAACAGGAGAATTTGGACCCCAATATTTGTTGCCCAGTTTGTTGTGAGTACGCTGATACCCCATATGTGGGGGTAAACCACTGTTTGGGCACATGCCGGGGCTCGGAAGGGAAGTAGTGACGTTTTGGAATGCAGACTTTGATGGAATGGTCTGCGGGCATCATGTTACGTTTGCAGAGCCCCTGATATGCCTAAACAGTAGAAACACCCCACAAGTGACCCCATTTTGGAAACTAGACCCCCGAAGGAACTTACCTAGATGTGTGGTGAGCACTTTCAACCCCCAAGTGCTTCACAGAAGTTTATAACGCAGAGCCGTGAAAATAAAAATAAAAATAAAAATTTTTGCAAGGGTAACAGGAGAAATTGGACCCCAACAGTTGTTGCCCAGTTTGTCCTGAGTACGCTGGTACCCCAAATGTGGGGGTAAACCACTGTTTGGGCGCACGTCGGGGCTTGGAAGGGCGGGAGCACCATTTGACTTTTTGAACGCAAGATTGGCTGGAATCAATGGTGGCGCCATGTTGCGTTTGGAGACCCCTGATGTGCCTAAACAGTGGAAACCCCTCAATTCTAACTTCAACACTAACCCCAACACACCCCTAATCCTAATCCCAACTGTAGCCATAACCCTAACCACAACCCTAACCCCAACACACCCCTAACCACAACCCTAACCGCAACACAACCGTAACCCTAATTCCAACCCTAATCCTAACCCTAATCCCAACCGTAACCCTAATCCCAACCCTAACCACAACTGTAACCCCAACACACCCCTAACCCTATCCGTAACCCTAACCACAAGCCTAATCTTAACCCTATTTCAAACCCTAGCCCTAATTCCAACCCTAACTCTAATTCCAACCCTAACCCTAAGGCTATGTGCCCACGTTGCGGATTCGTGTGAGATTTTTCCGCACGATTTTTGAAAAATCTGCAGGTAAAAGGCACTGCGTTTTGCCTGCGGATTTACAGCAGATTTCCAGTGTTTTTTTGTGCGGATTTCACCTGCGGATTCCTATTGAGGAACAGGTGTAAAACGCTGCGGAATCCGCACAAAGAATTGACATGCTGCGGAAAATACAATGCAGCGTTTCTGCACGGAATTTTCCGCACCATGGGCACAGCGGATTTGGTTTTCCTTAGGTGTACATGGTACTGTAAACCTGATGTAAAACTGCTACGAATTTGCAGCGGCCAATCCGCTGCGGATCCGCGGCCAATCTGCTGCCGATCCGCTGCCAATCCGCGGCCAATCCGCTGCGGATCCGCGGCCAATCCGCTGCGGATCCGCGGCCAATCCGCTGCAGATCCGCGGCCGATCCGCGGCCGATCCGCTGCCGATCCGCTGCGGATCCGCGGCCGATCCGCTGCCGATCCGCGGCCAATCCGCTCTGTGTGCACATGCCATAACCCTAACCCTACCCGTAACCCTAACCCTACCCCTAGTTCTAACCCTAGTTCTAACCCTAGTAGAAAAAGAAAAAAAAATATTTTCTTTATTTTATTATTGTCCCTACCTATGGGGGTGATAAAGGGGGGGGTTTATTTATTATTTTTTTATTTTGATCGCTGTGGTAGAACCTACCACAGCGATCAAAATGTACCTGTAATGAATCAGCCAGCCGGCAGATTCGGCGGGCGCATTGAGCATGCGCCCGCCATCTTGGAAGATGGCGGCGCCCAGGGAGAAGACGGACCGACTTCGGGAGGCTCGGTAAGTATGAGGGGGTGGTGGGGGGGTGGATCGGAGCACAGGGGGGGGATCGGAGGACGGGGGGAGCGGACAGGAGCACGGGGGAGCGAACAGGGGGACGGAGGGGGGTACCGGACAGAACGGAGGACTGGGGAGGAGATCGGGATCGGGGGCGGTGGGGGGGGCCAGAACATGATTTCCAGCCATGGCAGATGCTATTGCAGCATCGGCCATGGCTGGATTGCAATATTTCACCATTTTCATAGGTGAAATATTGCAAATTGCTCTGATTGGCTGTTGCACTTTCAACAGCCAATCAGAGCGATCGTAGCCACGTGGGGGCAAAGCCACCCCCCCTAGGCTGAAGTACAACTCCCCCTCTCCCTGCAGATCGGGTAAAATAGGAATTAACCCTTTCACCCGATCTGCAGGGATGCGATCATTCCATGATGCCACATAGGCGTCATGGGTCGGGAAGGGGTTAATAGAGAACAGTTCTAAAGTGTGAAGGGAAAGTTCACGATATGATATGTAATCACTGGAATGAATTTGGTCAAATTCTTAGCAGTCCCTCTAAAAAAATTTTGTTTAAAGGTATATCTCAATGTGGCCCAGATTTGGATATATGGGGCAGGTTAATGAGTAATCAAGCAAGCAATACATTGTTAGTTGATTTAGCTTTTTAGGGCACTTAAATGAGAAGTATGTTCTTTCAAAATAAATGGGGTTACTGCCACTTTAAGTTCCTGTAGAGGTTCAAGCAGGCAAGTTGTATTGAGCAGTCACTTGTCAAATAGGTATGCAACAGCTTCTAGTGATAAGGAGAATCCAGATTAGACTGCAGTGTATCTAGTGCTGTTATTAGACATGGCATTTTATTTTATTTTTTTTAGTTAGCAGTAAATTTAAGTTTGATATGAGGGAGTTCTAGATATAAAGAATTCCCTCTGTGCTGCTTATGCTTTGTGGGGAAGATATTTATTTGATCTGTCAGAGTTTTATCTCCCTGAGGGTGTCCCCTGTACTCATCGCTTTTAACTGCACTTAGGTAAGCAGCCGAGTTCCACAGGCGGCACTCCCCTCTCCTTACAGCCGTCGCTGCTTTGTGGTGTTGAGTGTCTACAGCGATTGTGTTACCCAGGTGAAGACACGGCAGGGAGCCAGAAGCTGCCGCTCGTTCTCCTCTGGGAATCCCCCAACGCCGTGCGCTGCAGATGGTAAGAATGGGGCTCTTCTCTCCTCTGCTTCTACTTCCTGGTTGACCGACGGCGCAACGGGTCTATCTTCACCGCAGGAATGTTGTCCCCGCTGCGTCCGGAGTCGGTATTTACTCACCCCGGGGCCAGGTATTGCTCAGTTGGTGGCGGTGCTGCTCCTATGCAGATGCACTGCAGGCTGTCTGTCTTCGTCCCTCAGGCAGAGGGAACAGCTGCACAGCTCTCTGCAGCTGCCTCGGCGTTGCTCGCAGACAGGGGTGAGGCCTCTGCTCCTGCACTTGATCTGGTGGCTGGCCTCACGATCTTTGTATAGCGGTGGTGATTTTATTACAGATAGGACCGCGGGTGTGGGCACCACTGCGATCCCCTCTCCCAGAGTCCGATGAGGCTCATGTCTAGGTCGCAGCTCCACTTGCTAGGGCGTCCCTAAGCCTCCATACTGCTGTATCTTGTCACAAAATGGCGGCTTCTTTGTGAGAGGATGACGGTGAGCAGAGTTTAAGTTTTCATAACTCTGGTTCCCCTTTGCATAGGGGTCTGGTTTCGGTCTTAAATTAGTCTTTGGGCTTTAGGTTTTCAAGTAAGACCCAGCCATAAGAAAATGAGAGTCTCAGAAGTCGCTTTTTGTTGCTTTGTTAGGGGTATTTGTGGGAGCTCTAGACTCCTGTGTCCTTACATCTCAAGAGCCAGGCCACACCCCCCGCCAGACGCACGTTGTAACACACGCCGCTCCACCATGGCACGCTCCTCTCCTTCGGCAAACAGATCTGTTGTGGTGTTGACTTTCACAACATATTTCTGGCTGGTAGTTTGAATAAAAGGGGGTCTGGTCGTGGGGTCTACAGTGAAACTCTGAAATTTGATAATAGACATAGAACTCATGGCTTTCCTAGTCAGCCCATATTTGTTTCTCTCTATTTTTTTCTTATAATTGTGGTCTGTGGTACATATTAAGGTGTCTCTAGCCTAGTTCATGTATTAAGTGGGCTTTATTTTGTCGCATGCATTAATGAGGTCTATATTGTTAGGAAGTCAAATCTGATGTCATTGTTTTTAGGGGCGTCTTGTCTGGTATTGATAAGGAGTCTGTATTTATGTAAAGGGAATCTGATAGTTTGAGATAATCCCTGTTTTATCTCCTGCAGTTACAGTGGGGAAAAAAAGTATTTAGTCAGCCACCAATTTTGCAAGTTCTCCCACTTAAAAAGATGAGAGGCCTGTAATTGACATCATAGTTAATCTCATGGTCTTTAATTATATATATATATATATATACGAGTGGTCATTTCGATACTTAGTTCAACATATTTTGCAATGGGAGATACCATGCAAAAGATGAAGTGAAAGGAGATCAAAAAGGTAAAATTCATATCTTTATTGATAACATTAACATGTAAAATTGATTTAAAAAGACAGGGTAGTGAGCCTCCAAATAGGAGGGGGTAATCCTGCAGCAGAAAATTATATTTACATAAATGCACATAAATTCAGATTAGCCTTACAAGGAATAGAACAGCCTGCCAGGGAAATACAAGACCACTTAGTGGGGACCATGAATGTGGTAATTGTTTCACAAATTGTGCAGGGGACAATAAGCGATAGGCATTGATAAATGCTGTTCAAAAAAAAAGGAGGGATGTGTATTTTGACCTGTTAGGGAATTAACCAATGTTGGTGGCACAGAGAGAATCAGTAAGTGCTACAAGGGATCCATCCAAAAGGAAATTTATGAAAGTATATGTTAGGGCTAGCGGAACGCACCAAATTATAAGAGAGATGGTATAAAGTGCGTTCGCAACCCGGGGTCCACCGTGCAGCGATGGAACCTGCTGCTGAGTAATGACGGACTATATGGCGGTACAATGTGGATACACGCACACACGGGTTAACTTCACCCTGTGTGAAGGAAGCAAACCCTGTTGCATCACAGGGCCGCGGTACCGCACCAAGAGCGCAAGCAAGGAGTCTCAGGACTCTATCCCAAGACACAGGATTAGAGTACGTTCAGACCACTTGTGCTCGACACCGCAACTGGGGTGTCAAGAGTAACAGAAAATATAACTATAGTTGTGGCCAAAAGTGTTGACACCCCTGCAATTCTGTCAGATAATACTCAGTTTCTTCCTTAAAATGTTTGCAAACACAAATTCTTTGGTATTATTATCTTCATTTAATTTGTCTTAAATGAAAAAACACAAAAAGAATTGTCCTAAAGCCAAATTGGATATAATTCCACACCAAACATAAAAAAGGGGGTGGACAAAAGTATTGGCACTGTTCGAAAAATCATGTGATGCTTCTCAAATTTGTGTAATTAACAGCACCTGTAACTTTCCTGTGGCACCTAACAGGTGTTGGCAATAACTAAATCACACTTGCAGCCGGTTGACATGGATTGAAGTTGACTCAACCTGTGTCCTTGTGTGTACCACATTGAGCATGGAGAAAAGAAAGAAGACCAAAGAACTGTCTGAGGACTTGAGAAACCAAATTGTGAGGAAGCATGAGCAATCTCAAGGCTACAAGTCCATCTCCAAAGACCTGAATGTTCCTGTGTCTACCGTGCGCAGTGTCATCAAGAAGTTTAAAGCCCATGGCACTGTGGCTAACCTCCCTAGTTGTGGACGGAAAAGAAAAATTGACAAGAGATTTCAACGCAAGATTGTGCGGATGTTGGATAAGGAACCTCGACTAACATCCAAACAAGTTCAAGCTGCCCTGCAGTCCGAGGGTACAACAGTGTCGACCCGTACTATCCGTCGGCGTCTGAATGAAAAGGGACTGTATGGTAGGAGACCCAGGAAGACCCCACTTCTTACCCCGAGACATAAAAAAGCAAGGCTGGAGTTTGCCAAAACTTACCTGAAAAAGCCTAAAACATTTTGGAAGAATGTTCTCTGGTCAGATGAGACAAAAGTAGAGCTTTTTGGGCAAAGGCATCAACATAGAGTTTACAGGAGAAGAAAACAGGCATTCAAAGAAAAGAACATGGTCCCTACAGTCAAACATGGCGGAGGTTCCCTGATGTTTTGGGGTTGCTTTGCTGCCTCTGGCACTGGACTGCTTGACCATGTGCATGGCATTATGAAGTCTGAAGACTACCAACAAATTTTGCAGCATAATGTAGGGCCCAGTGTGAGAAAGCTGGGTCTCCGTCAGAGGTCATGGGTCTTCCAGCAGGACAATGACCCAAAACACACTTCAAAAAGCACTAGAAAATGGTTTGAAAGAAAGCACTGGAGACTTCTAAGGTGGCCAGCAATGAGTCCAGACCTGAATCCCATAGAACACCTGTGCAGAGATCTCAAAATGGCAGTTTGGAGAAGGCACCCTTCAAATATCAGGGACCTGGAGCAGTTTGCCAAAGAAGAATGGTCTAAAATTCCAGCAGAGCATTGTAAGAAACTCATTGATGGTTACCGGAAGCAGTTGGTCGCAGTTATTTTGGCTAAAGGTTGTGCAACCAAGTATTAGGCTGAGGGTGCCAATACTTTTGTCTGGCCCATTTTTGGAGTTTTGTGTGAAATGATCAACGTTTTGCTTCATTCTCTTTTGTGTTTTTTTTTCATTTAAGACAAATTAAATGATAATAATAACAAGGAATTTGTGTTTGCAATCATTTTCAGGAAGAAACTGCGTATTATCTGACAGAATTGCAGGGGTGCCAATACTTTTGGCCACAACTGTAAAATGCACAAGAGTGCGTGCTGTGCAGCTTTGGCGGACGCCACTAACCACCCAGACTTGGGATAGGAAAGCGCTCTAATAGCACACAGCGCCGCACTGGGGGTCACAGCAATTAGACGCTGTTTTGTGTGTTAATTGCTGATACCTCAGCCGGGCGCTAGATAGCAGACATCCACCTTAGGCGAGCAGTCATACACAAGGGAGGGGATGATTAAAGAACGACTTGCACTCATCAACACACACGTTTTCAAATGTATACTAGCACATGGCTGTGCGGCCATGCAAACCTTTTATAGCTGCAGCATGTTTAAGACCTTCCTAGAGGACCAATGAAAACTGCTACTGTAACTGAGCAACTTCAGGACCTTCCTAGAGGACCAATAGGAGCTACTTCAGTACCTGAGCATGTGACCCCAGACCTCCACTGAGAGGTCTTCCTTTGGGCATGCTCAGAAGGGGAAAAGCAGGACTTAGTCCCAGAAAGACCTGCTCGCTGCTGAACATTGCTGGCTACAAGGACAGAGCCTGGAAGGGCAGTAGTAACCAGTCGTCCAGTATCAGCCTGAACTAGACGCTGGGACCGACGTCTCCGCTGAGCAGACTCCACTGTGGCTGCAGAACAATGGGAGACCGCAGCGGAGATGGTTTGAGATTCCCCCTGTGCAGAGCTGGGAACTCGACACCTAACAGTATATGCGTTTATAGTGCATGTTAGTAATAAATCTACCTTGTATTGAATGGATGCTGTTATTGCAGTATAATAAATTAACTGCTGCAGGAATGTTCCCCTCGCCTGACAAGCACCATTTCACTGTATAGCTTCTTCCCGTGGCGTGGAGGTACATAGGTGTAGCATGTCTATGTGTACTAAGGTGCAGGAGACACCATAACAATTCTCCGGTGTGAAGAAATTGCCACCATTGGTCAGTGTTGTGCACGTCAGAAACAGGTCCTTCCTCCTCTAGCCAATGGGACATCCGGAGCTGCGCTCAGTGGAACGCACTGCGGTCACCTGTTGGAGCACTTCCAGATGTCAGAGGGAGAGTTGTAAGGCTAGTCTGAATTTATGTCCATTTATGCAAAAATAATTTTCTGCTGTAGGATTACCCCCTCCTATTTGGAGGCTCACTACCCTGTCTTTTTAAATGAATTTTGCATGTTAATGTTATCAATAAAGATATGATTTTTATTTTACCTTTTTGATCTCCTTTCACTTCATCTTTTGCATGGTATCTACCATTACGAAATATGTTGAACCAATTGACATTATAGGTAGACCAGAACTATGAGAGTCAAAATGAGAAAACAAATCCAGAAAATCACCTTGTCTGATTTGGCAAGATTTATTTAGCAAATTATGGTGGAAAATAAGTATTTGGTCATTAACAAAAGTTCATCTCAATATTTTGTTGGCAATGACAGTGATCAAACGTTTTCTGTAAGTCTTCACAAGGTTGGCACACAATGTTGGTGGCATGTTGGCCCATTCCTCCATGCAGATCTCCCCTAGAGTGTGATGTTTTGGGTCTGTCGCTGGGCAACAGGGACTTTCAAATCCATTGTGAGAAAGCGCTACCTGAGTGTGTTGGGGGGGCACTCGCTTGGCACGGGATTAAAGCACACTGGAGCGGTTTTCTTACATAAATCAGTCTGTTTGGTTTATTCAGGTATCATAAACCACATAACGTAAAGTTCATTTCATTACATCCACAGACATGTCATGACCACCAGTCTGTTCATGTAGCAGATAAACTTCTCTGCCATGTATTACAACCCCCGTTGTCTGGGGTTACCTTCAGGAGATCTGCTCCTCACGCTGACTCCTTGTCAGTCCTGTCTTCGCCAACACAGAAGCTGTCCCAGGCTCTGCAGGTACATGGCCTCTCCGTGCGCTCTTCAGGACGTCCGTCCCCAGCTGGGATCGTCCAACACACAGACCACTCAGTGCCAAAGCCCCACCATGTGCTCTTCAGGGAGATAGCACTCCCAACATATGGGCTTTTCCAGGACCTTGCACACGGACCATACAGATCCAAACACTCTTCACTATGTGATGACACCATGGTCACATGTACCTGTAACCCCTCCCCTGGATGGGAGGTGTGTGTGTGGTTATCCAGACCCGCCCAGCTCTCTGACTAACCCTGCAAACCTCCCTTTTAAATAAACAAACCCAAATACTTGTGGGACTACAGGTCCCAGAACAACCTTACTTCAGGTTTACAATTCAGACTCCCTCTGCGACACATACTGGCCATTTACAATCTTGCCAGTCACTGTTTCACCATTACAGATATGGCTCCATGCGTATCCTGAGTAGCACATACAGTGCCCCTGGCTGTAACATGGGTCACTCCATCACACCTTCCAAAGGTTTTCTATGGGGTTGAGATCTGGAGACTGGCCAGGCCACTGCAGGACCTTCATATGCTTCTTACGAAGCCACTCCTTTGTTGCCCTGGCGGTGTGCTTCGGATCATTATGCTGAAAGACCCATCCACATTTCATCTTCAATGCCCTTGCTGATGGAAGGCTTGCATTCAAAATCCCACAACACATGGCCCCATTCATTCTTTCATGTACACGGATCAGTTGTCCTGGTCCCTTTGCAGAGAAGCAGCCCCAAAGCATGATGTTGCCACCTCCATGCTTCACAGTAGGTATGGTGTTCTTTGGATCCAACTCATCATTCTGTCTCATCCGAACACCACGAGTTTTGTTTCTACCAAACAGTTCTACTTTGGTTTCATCAGACCATATGACATTCTCCCAATACTCTTCTGGATAATCCAAATGCTCTCTAGCAAACTTCAGACGGGCCCGGACATGTACTGGCTTAAGCAGGGGGGCACGCCTGCCTCTGCAAGATCTGAGTCCCTGGTGCCGTAGTGTGCTACTTATAGTAGCCTTTGTTATGGTGGTCTCAGCTCTATGTAGGTCATTCACTAGGTCCCTTCGTGTGGTTCTGGGATTTTTGCTCACCGTTCTTTGTGATCATTTTGACCCCACGGTTGAGATCTTGCGTGGAGCCCCAGATCGAGTGAGATTATTTGTGGTCTTGTATGTCTTCCATTTTCTTATTATTGCTCCCACAGTTGATTTCATCACACCAAGCTGCTTTCCTATTGCAGATTTAGTCTTCCCAGCCTGGTGCAGGGTTACAATTTTGTTTCTGGTGTCCTTCGACAGCTCTTTGGTCTTCCCCATAGTGGAGTTTGGAGTGTGAATGTTTGAGGTTGTGGACAGGTGTCTTTTATACTGATAACAAGTTCAAACAGGTGCCATTAGTACAGGTAATGAGTGGAGGACAGATGAGCCTCTTAAGGAAGAAGTTACAGGTCTGTGAGAGCAAGAAATCTTGCATGTTTTTAGGTGACCAAATACTTATTTTCCACCATAATTTGCAAAATAAATTTTGCCAAATCAGACAAGGTGATTTTCTGGATTTGTTTTCTCATTTTGATTCTCATAGTTGTGGTCTACCTATGATGTCAATTACAGGCCTCTCTCATCTTTTTAAATGTCAAAACTTCCACAATTGGTGGCTGACTAAATACTTTTTTTTCCTCACTGTATACCAGTTCTCTTAATGCTGAGCTCTTTACAACCCTGTTCACACCACTGATTGACAGCTTTCTGTGTACACTGTGCATGGGATGACATTTGACAGTCAATGTTGGGGTGGATTTATACAGAGTTAAAAAATATGGAGGACTACTAGCAGCAGGATTACTAGTCCTCTAGTGAAAATTTCCTGCTGATGAAACAGAGGTTTTATCAAAACTACAGCAAGCAGCCCAGTACCATAAGTGGCACACAGCTGCAATTAGGGTCTCTTTCTCTACAATATGCTATTAACAGGTTAGGCGACAAAAACAGTGACAGATTACATTTTTGTATCCAAGTTGTGTATTTGTTTGTTAGAATAGTTGTTAGTTGTGTGGACAAAGTCCTGGAATATAACCCTCACTGGATTATTATTTGGATGAGGGATGAGAAGGTTTTGGTGCTATTCTGTATTTCATCAATGGATGGTGCCAGAGGCTCTACAATGCTTGTATCAGAATGTTTTTGTTTAACAATGCCCGCTATGCTCACTTTGCAGTATAAAAAATCTCAAATACGCAGAAATTAGTTCAACAATAAAGTTAGTCAGTATAGCAGCAAATCTCTGTAAAATTTGGTGGCTTAGGGTCTGTTGCAGTTTGAGTAGTGGGTTTTTGTCACAGGGGTTTGTTTCCCCTGCAAGTGTTGGTCCCCTCAAGATGGTGGTGGTTCCCTGTGGTGGGAAAGTCCTCAAATGGTGGGTATGGCTGACGGGTGAATTTATGACTGCCAGCCTAGGTCACCTCGGTGTGTCGCGCCCCCCTACTACCAGGACTGAACGTTCACCAGGCTCGGGTGAAGATTCAACCAGCCCGGACCTTCTCTGGGTAATTCTCTGGGTAAGTGTATGGCCTGCAGTCAGTGTTGCTTGGTGGTCGTCAGGGGTCCCGGTCTCCTCCTACCTCCTGTCCGGGATCCTCCGGAGACAAATGGAGTTCTACATCCATGATCTCTTTGGTGCTGCTGCACTCCCCTCCTGGCGCCTTACTCCCAATGTCGCCGGAGTGACCAGAGACCACCCCACCAGGTCCACCTGCACTCTCCCGGGCTGTAACACGGCTTCCGGCAGGCCCAACTTTCAAAACCTGCATCGCCACTCCAGGAGTCTCTTGCTGGAGAGCCGTCCTGTCGTGAGACTTCTTTGGTATGATCCCGGCAGTAAGTGACCTATTGGTATTCACTTATTTTCCTTCAACTTTGAGGAGCACTCTACCATGCGTCCTTCTCCTTCAGTTGCCAGACACCCCCTGGTATAAGAATTTTTAATGGTATGTGAATTTTTAATAAAGGCCCTGGCCAAATAATTTCCAACCAAGTCAACTTGTCCTGTGTATTAATTAAATATTGTATGTTTGTGAATGCTAATATACCTACCGGTAACTGGATTTCCTCACATTCACATGTTGTGCTTTCTTGTTTTGGAGCAAACTAAGAGGTGTGTGTTGGCTGGTGAAGGAGACTGGTTTGTTTTTTCAGTAACACCTCATGCCTATGATAGTTATACTGTAATTGTTATTGAACACAGAGCTATCGTCTGTATATAATACATTTTAAAAACTGATCGGTAAGATGATTTACTCTTGCCCCTGATAAACCTGTCGTAGGTGCAGGAGGGCCAGTGTTAGCGGCAGGCAGACCAGGCAGCTGCCTAGGGCCCCCGCTCCCCCGTGGCCCCCAGCTAGTCGCCTGCCACCAGCACTGACTCCCCCTGCAAGCGCCATCTGCCCCCCCACCGCATTGAACTATACCACCGTCATAGACGCCGATACAGTTCAAAGCAATGATGGATTAGAGCTTCAGCTGACGCTCCCTCTCCCATCATTCCCCTCTGACACTGTGGGTGCACGCTGATGTCACTTCATCACATACCTGCTGTGTGCCGTGCAGACTGCAGCCGCTGAGACCAGAGCCGAGCCTGAAGTAGCGTGGGGCATGAGGAGAGGTGAGGATTGTGTTTTTGTTTTTTTTCTATATATCAGTGAGTGAGTACTGGAATGTTGGGCCATTCTGGGGGGGGCAGCTAGATTATATGCAATGGGGGAGGGCTGTATTAGATTCTATGGAGGGCTGTATTAGATTTTATGGGGGAGAGCTGTATTAGATTCTATGGGGCCTACATTATATTCTTTTGGGGGGGCTGTATTATATTCTGTGGGGAGGTGGGCTGTATTATATTCTCTTAGGGGGCTGTATTATGTTCTATGGGGTGGGCGGCTGTATTATATTCTTTGTGGGGCTACATTATATTCTCTGGTGGCTACATTATATTGTATGGGGGGCTGTATTATATTCTATGAGGGAGGATTGCATCATACTCTTTGATCAAGCTACATTATATTCTATGGGGAGATGGGCTGTATTATACTCTCTGGGGGGCTACATTATATTTTATGGGGGGCTGTATTCTATTCTATGAGGGAGGATTGCATCATACTCTTTTATGGAGCTACATTATATTCTATGGGGAGGTGAGCTGTATTACATTCTATGGGGGGCTACATTATATTCTATGCATTAAATTTAATCTATGTATTAAATTTATTACATTCTATGAGGGGTGATTGCATCATACTCTATGAGGGGGCTACATTGTATTTTATGGGGGCTAGATTATATTGTATAGGGGGCTTCATTATACTCTATGTGGGGGCTACATTATATTCTATGGGGGGCTGCATTATACTATGAGTAGGGCTACATTGTATTCTATGGAGGGACTACATTATATTCTATGGGGGCTGCATTATACTATGAGTAGGGCTACATTGTATTCTATGGAGGGGCTACATTATATTCTATGGGGGGCTGCATTATACTCTGAGGGGGCTACCATATATTCTATGGAAAGGCTGCATTATATTCTATCGGGAGTTACATTATATTCTATGAGGGTTACATTATATTGTATGGTGGGGCTGCATGATACTCAGGGGGCTTCATTATATTCTGTGGGGTGGCTGCATTATACTCTGTGGGGTGGCAGAATTATACTATATATAGGCTGCATTATACTGTATCGAGGACTATGGGGAATACATTATACTATATGAAGAACTATGGGGTGCATTATACTATGGGAAGTGAATTGTACTACATGGATGACTGGCGGTGCATTATACTATATGGAGCACTAGGAGGAGTGTATTATACTGTGGAGGACTGAGGAGTGTATTTTAATATATGGAGGACTGAGGAGTGTATTATACTATATGGAGGACTGAGTGCATTTAATAAATATAGGACTATGAGGAGTGTATTGTACTATATGTAGGACTATGAGGAGTGTATTATACTATATGGAGAACCAAGGAGTGTATTATACTATATGGAGGACTATGAGGAATGTATTATACTATATGGAGGACCAAGGAGTGTATTATATTATATGAAGGACCAAGGAGTGTATTATACTATATAGAGGACTGAGTGTATTTTAATATATGGAGGACTTTGAGGGGTGTATTATACTGTATGGAGGACTGAGGAGTGTATTCTACTATATGGAGGACTATGAGGAGTGTATTATACTGTATGGAGGACTGAGGAGTGTATTATACTATATGGAGGACTATGAGGAGTGTATTATACTGTATGGAGGACTGAGGAGTGTATTATACTATATGGAGGACTATGAGGAGTGTATTATACTGTATGGAGGACTGAGGAGTGTATTATACTATATGGAGGACTATGGATAGTGTATAATACTATATGGAGGACTGAGGAGTGTATTTTAACCCCTTTATCCCCACGGGTGGTTTGCACGTTAATGACCAGGCCAAATTTTACAATTCTGACCACTGTACCTTTATGAGGTTATAACTGTGGAACAGTTCAACGGATCCCAGTGATTCTGACATTCTTTTCTTGTGACATATCGTACTTCATGATAGTGGTAAGATTTATTTGATATGACTTGAGTTTATTTGTGAAAAAATTGGAAATTTGGCAAAAATTTGGAAAATTTCGCAATTTTCCAACTTTGAATTTTCATGCCCTTAAATCAGAGATATGCCACACAAAATACTTAATAAGTAACATTTCCCACATGTCTACTTTACATCAGCACAATTTTGGAACCAAATTTATTTTTGTTAGGGAGTTACAAGGGTTAAAAGTTGCCCAGCATTTCTAATTTTTACAATCCCATTTTTTTTTTAGGGACCACATCACATTTGAAGTTACTTTAAGGGGTCTATATGATAGAAAATAGCAAAAAGTGACACCATTCTAAAAACTGCACCCCTCAAGGTGCTCAAAACCACATTTAAGAAGTTTATTAACCCTTCAGGTGCTTCACAGGAATTTTGTGATTTTTTAAAAAAATGAACATTTAACATATTTTCACAAAAAAATTACTTCAGGTCCAATTTGTTTTATTTTACCAAGGGTAATAGGAGAAATTGGACACCAAAAGTTGTTGTACAATTTGTCCTGAATACGCTCATACCCAATATGTGGGGGTAAACCACTGTTTGGGCGCATGGCAGAGCTCGGAAGGGAAGGAGCGCCGTTTGAATTTTTCAAAGCAGAATTGGCTGGAATTGAGATCAGAGCCACTGATGTGCCTAAACAGTGGAAACCCCACACAAATGACCCATTTTGGAAACTAGACCACCTAAGGAACTTATCTAGATGTGTGGTGAACCCCCAATTGTTTCACTAAAGTTATATATATATATATATATAAATATAGAGCTGTGAAAATAAAAAAAAAAATTTCCCACAAAAATGATCTTTTCACTCCCAATTTTTTATTTTCCCAAGGGTATCCGGAGAAATTGGACCCCAAAAGTTGATGCGCAACTTGTCCTGAGTGCGGTAATACCCCATATGTGGGGGAGAACCACCGTTTGGGTGCATGGCAGAGCTCGGAAGGGAAGGAGATCCATTTTGGAATGCAGATTTTGATGGAATGGTCTGCGGGCATCAATTTGCTTTTCCAGAACCCCTTATGTACCTAAACAGTAGAAACCCCCAACAAGTGACCCCATATTGGAAACGAGACCCCCCAAGGAACTTTTCTAGATGTGTTGTGAGAACTTTGAACCTCCAAGTGTTTCACTAAAGTTTATAACGCAGAGCCGTGAAAATAAACTTTTCTTTTCCAACAAAATTGATTTTTTTAGTCCCCAAATTTTTATTTTCCCAAGGGTAACAGGACAAATTGGACAATAGCTTTTGGGATCCAATTTGTCCTGAGTACACTGATACCCCACATGTGGGGGTAAACCACTGTTTGGGCGCACGTCGGGGGTCAGAATGGAAGTAGTGCATTTTGGAATGCAGACTTTGATGGAATGGTCTGCATTCCAAAACGTCCCCTGATGTGCCTCCTGTCCACAAAGCTGTCACAGATGAGGGCGGAAAAGTTATGTGATAGCTGTATTTTCTTTTATTTCAGTAACAAATACCAAATGCCTGTGATATATATAATTGTTCACAAGTACATTCAAAATTTATCCTGAACGTATAGGAAAGATGGAAAAATGTATCGGTAACAGGATTTCCTCTTGTCTATGACTATGATGTAGCTGTCATAGAGGAGGGGAAAAAGTGGGCTATTAAGGGTGGAGAAAAATGCATCATGACACTTTTCAGCTGTTTTTCACCCATTGAAAGCAATGGATACAGCATACGTACCTTTTCAGAGCGTCCAGAGCATGGAGAACCCGTTCCACCTTGTGGACTGGACCCGAACAAGACGAGGTCCTCGTAACGGTGGAAGTACGATACCACCTTGGCAACAAGGGACAGATATGGCCTGAGGACAACCTTACCTTGACAGAAGGAAGGAAAAGCATCTGAAAGGACAGAGCGGCTAGTTCCGAAAAAACTCGCCAGAATGATATGACTGTCACGAAAAAAGGAGACCTTCCATGACAGTAAAGTCAGCTACATCATGAAACAGATCAAAAAGAAGTCTCCTGTAAGACCCCCAAGACCAGTTAAGGTCCCAAAGATCTAGCCATATGCGATAGGGAAGTACCACATGTGAAACTCCCTGCGTGAAAGTCCTTAGTTGCCGTTTTGTTGCAATAAGACAGATAAGGCCAAGATATGGACTTTTAGTGAGCTGAGCGCCCGGCTTGAACCCAGATTGTTTTGAAATTAAAAAAGGGGAAGGCGTCAGAGATCCCTGCCCCAAGGTAAATGCGTACTGAGGCGGGTTTACAAGCACTAGTCTCTGAAGTTGTGAGAGTCCCACCTGGGTCAGAACCCAGGATTCAATGCCCGAGCTGAGAAACACGGGACCCCTGGGATCTGGTGACAAAACGGTCTCTGGAGAGCAGATCTGGATGATCCAACAAACACCAGAGAAAGACGGCGACAAATAATACTAGCTCCGCAAACAACGCCTGACGTGGTCAGTCCGGATCGCTCGGAAACACAGGGACACTTTCCAATTCTTAAAGACTCTCGGAAATAGCGGAAGAGGGGAACCGGAGCTGGCACCACGGAAGAACCAGAGCATGCACTGCGATGGCTTTTGGATCTCGAGACCGAACTATGAACTCAAGCACTTTGGAATTCAGTCTGAATGCCATCTGATCTACATCTGGAGTTCCCTAGTGAAGGCAGATCTGTTGAAAGACTTCTGGATGAAGTTCCCACTCGCCAAAGGCAAGACCCTGGCAGCTGATGAAATCTGTCACTCAGTTTTCTTGCACCGCCGAGATTACCAAGTGATTGATCTCTGCCCATCGGAGAATGTGAGCGACCTCGGCCATGGCAGCCCGGCTGCGGGTGCCCCTTAGATGATTGATGTACGCCGTGGCCATGGCACTATCCAATTGAATTCGGATGGGGTGACCCGCCAGAAGACAGTGGAACATTGATCGGGAGTTCCAGAGTTGACCGGCGGCTTTGAGCAGTGTAACCTAGTAACATAGTTATTAAGGTTGAAGGAAGACTTTAAGTCCATCTAGTTCAACCCATAGCCTAACCTAACATGTTGATCCAGAGGAAGGCAAAAAAAAACATGTGGCAAAGAGTAAGCTCCACATTGGGGGAAAAAAATTCCTTCCCACCTCCACATACGGCAATCAGACTAATTCCCTGGATCAACACCCTATCAAGGAATCTAGTATATATAACCTGTAACATTATACTTTTCAAGAAAGGCATCCAGTCCCCTCTTAAATTTTAAGTAATGAATCACTCATTACAACATCATACGGCAAAAAGTTCCATAGTCTCACTGCTCTTACAGTAAAGAATCCGCATTTCTTATTATGCTTAAACCTTCTTTCCTCCAGATGTAGAGGATGCCCCCTTGTCCCTGTCTCGGGTCTATGATTAAAAAGATCATCAGGAAGGTCTTTGTACTGTCCCCTCATATATTCATACATTATAATAAGATCACCCCTTAGCCTTCATTTTTCCAAACTAAATAGCCCCAAATGTAATAATCTATCTTGGTATTGCAGACCCCCCAGTCCTCTAATAACCGTGGTCGGTCTTCTCTGCACCGGTTCTAGTTCAGCTATGTCTTTCTTATACACTGGAGACCAGAATTGTACACAGTATTCTAAGTGTGGTCGAACTAGTGACTTGTATAGAGGTAAAATTATGTTCTCCTCATGAGCATCTATGCCTCTTTTAATGCATCCCATTATTTTATTTGCCTTTTGTAGCAGCTGCCTGACACTGGCCACTGAATGTGAGTTTGTCATCCACCCATACTCTCAGGTCTTTTTCATTGACTGTTTTGCACAGAGTTTTAGAATTAAGCACATAGTTATACATCTTATTCCTTCTACCCAAGTGCATGACCTTACATTTATCCCCATTAAAGCTCATTTGCCATTTATCAGCCCAAGCTTCTAGTTTACATAAATCATCCTGTAATATAAAATTGTCCTCCCCTGTATTGATTACCCTGCAGAGTTTAGTGTCATCTGCAAATATTGAAATTTTACTCTGTATGCCCCCTACAAGGTCATTAATAAATGTTAAAAAGAGGGCCCAATACTGACCCCTGTGGTACCCCACTGCTAACCGCGACCCAGTCCGAGTGTGCTCCATTAATAACCACCCTTTGTTTTCTATCCCTGAGCCAGCGCTTAACCCACGTAAACATATTTTCCCCTATCCTCATTATTATCATTTTATGTATCAACCTTTTGTGTGGCACAGTATCAAAAGCTTTTGAAAAGTCCATATACACTACGTCCACTGGGTTCCCTTGGTCCATTCCAGAACTTACCTCTTCATAGAAACTGATCAGATTAGTCTGACAGGAACGGTCCCTAGTAAACCCATGTTGATACTGGGTCATGAATTTATTCCTCTTCAGATACTCCAGTATAGCATCTCTTAGAATGCCCTCCAGAATTTTACCCACAGTAGAGGTTAAGCTTACTGGCCTATAATTTCCGAGTTCAGTTTTTGTCCCCTTTTTGAAAATTGGCACCACATTTGCTAAATGCCAGTCCTGTGGTACAGACCCTGTTATTATGGAGTCTTTAAAGATTAAAAATAACGGTCTATCAATGACTGTACTTAGTTCCTGCAGTACTCGGGGGTGTATCCCATCCGGGCCCGGAGATTTGTCAATTTTAGTTATTTTTAGACTCCGCTGTACTTCCTGCTGGGTTAAGCAGGTGACATTTAATGGGGAATTTTTATCACTAGTCATTTTGTCTGCCATGGGATTTTCTTTTGTAAATACTGATGAAAAAGTCATTTAGCATATTGGCTTTTTCCCCATCCTCATCCACCATTTCACCCAGACTATTTTTAAGGGGGCCAACACTATCATTTTTTAGTTTCTTACTATTTATATAGTTAAAGAATATTTTGGGTTTTTTTTCCTCTCTCTGGCAATGAATCTCTCTGTCTGAATCTTTGCTGCCTTGATTTGCTTTTTACAGAATTTATTTAATTTTCTGTATTTATTTAATGCCTCATCACTACCTTCTTCGTTTAATTCTCTAAATGCTTTCTTTTTGTCACTTATTGCGCCCCTTACAGCTCTATTTAGCCATATTGGTTTCCTCCGGTTTCTAGTATGTTTATTCCTATTCGGTATATACTGTGCACAGGTCCTATCCAGGATGCTAATAAATGTCTCCCATTTGTGTATTTTTATATCTCAGGATATCGTCCCAGTAAATTGCACCTAGATAATCTCTCATCCGTTGGAAATTTGCCCTCCTGAAGTTTAGTGTCCTTGTAACCCCTCTACTACACATCTTATTAAAGGATACATGAAAACTTATTATTTTGTGATCACTATTCCCCAAGTGACCCCCAACCCTTATATTTGATATGCGGTCTGGCCTGTTGGTTAATACTAGGTCTAGCAGTGCCCCCTTCTTGTTGGGTCCTGAACCAGTTGTGAAAGGTAATTGTCTCTCATAGTTGTCAAAAACTGATTACCTTTGCAGGAACTGCAGGTTTCTGTTCCCCAATCTATTTCAGGGTAGTTGAAGTCCCCCATAATAATGACTTCTCCTTGAGTCGCAGCTTCATCTATTTGCTTTACGAGGCTATTCTCCATTGCTTCCATTATTTTTGGTGACTTATAACAAACCCCTATCAGTAATTTATTATTTTTTCCCCCTCCCCTTATCTCCACCCACAGGGACTCTACATTTTCATTAGATTCCCCTATATTATCACGCAGGATGGGTTTTAAGGATGATTTTACATATAGACACACCCCTCCCCCTCCCTTATCCGTTCGATTTCTGAACAGACTATAACCCTGCACGTTAACAGCCCAGTCATGGCTCTCATCCAGCCATGTCTCAGATATCCCCACCATGTCATAATTATGCTCCAACAACATTAATTCTAATGTGTCCATTTTGTTGGCGAGGCTTCTGGCATTAGTATACATACACTTTATGTATCTCTCTGTACCTCTATTCTTTCTTAAATTAAAATCTTCCCCTCCTATAAAATGAATACCCTCCCCCCCAATCCCTAGTTTAAACACTCCTCCAACCTTCCAGCCATTTTCTCCCCCAGCACAGCTGCACCTTCCCCATTGAGGTGCAGCCCGTCCCTAGCTTAGAACCTGTAGCCACCTAAGAAGTCTGCCCAGTTCTGCAGGAACCCAAACTCCTCCTTCCTACACCAATTCTTGAGCCACTTATTAACCTCCCTAATCTCCCATTGCCTCTCTGGCGTGGCACGTGGTACAGGCAATTTCGTAAAATATCACGTTGGAGGTCCTTGCTTTCAGCTTGCAGCCTAATTCCCTGAAATCGTTTTAAGGACCTTCCACCTACCTCTAACTTTGTCATTTGTGCCAATGTGCACCATGACCGCTGGGTCCTCACCAGCCCCTCCCAGTAATCTGTAAACCCAATCAGCGATGTGTCAGACTCGAGCGCCAGGTAGGCAGCACACCGTTCGACGATCCCTGTCTTTGTGACAGATTGCCCTATCTGTTCCCCTAATAATTGAATCCCCACTACCAGCACCTGTCTGGCCTGCCCTGCTCTCCGATTTCCCTCCTTATTGTAGCAGTCACACCTCCGGCTTTCAGAGGACATGCCTGGTTGCAGCAGTGCTACCACTGTACTGGCACCCCCCTCATCTGCCAACTTAGCAAACTTATTGGGGTGTGCCAGATCAGGACTAGCCTCCCTGGCACTCTTCTCTCTACCCGGCCTTCTGTCACCCAGCTTGCTGCTCCAATGTCCTACAGCTCCATCCTACCACCCCCTTTCTATCCCATAGAGCGTCTGCTCAGTGAGCAGAAGACTCCTTTCCATATTGTCAGTGGATCTCAGCGTTGCCAGCTGCACATTTAGATTCAGAATCTGGGCTTCCAAATGCACAACGTGCTCACATCTCGCACAGCAATATGGACCCTCGACCGGCTGATCAAGGATTGCAATCATGTGGCAAGATGTGCACTTGATGGCATTAACAATAGTGGAGCACATTTCCTAATGGGGATTGCACCAGACAGAAAAGTTAAATAAAAAATAAATGCAAAGTATCAATAAAATACAGACAGCAATTCAGTAATTCCTCCCTTGGAAACTCCCTGAATCCAAAGTCACTGAATCTCAAGTCACACACTTACCGCCGTTTGCACTTACGCTCAGGTCACACTCAGCTCGTTCACACTCGCTAAGCTGAAGATTTAAAGAGATTTTTTTTTCCCCTCAGCAGCAATCCACCTTGCTGTTCAATGCACTTACAAAAAGGACTTGAGCCCCAACCAGCTGACCCTTTATAAACCCTTGATTATGAGCCCCCACCCTAAATTAACCCCTTGTAAATATAGCTACTCCCACTTCAGCAACTCACACCAATTCACACAGGTATTTGTTAAAGGTTTTCCAAATAACTCTTCACTGAATCTCAAGTCACACACTTACCGCCGTTCGCACTTACGCTCAGGTCACACTCAAAAAGGATATCTGCTGGTCTGGAAATGGGGAAGACTTGCTAAAGTTTATCAGCCAGCCCAGGTGAGAAAGGGTATCGCAAGTGATAGACGGACTCAGAGCAATCCTGGAAGGTACGGTCCCTTGACTAGAAAGTCGTCCAGATAGGGCAGGACGACTATGCCTCGAGAGTGTGAGATGGACATGACAGCCGCCATGACCACTGAGAACACTCTGGGAACAGTAGCAAGGCCTAAAGGCCAAGTCGTGAACAGATAATGCTGTTCCTGAATGGCGAAACACAGGAATTTTTGTCGAGGGGAAAAATCAGAAAGTGGAGGTAAGCAGTCCGAATGTCGGTGGATGCCAGCAACTCCACCTTTTTACATAAAGGTAATAATCGAACGGAAGGACTCCCTTCGAAAATGGCGGGTCTTGACAAATTTGTTAGAAGTTTGAGATCCAGGATTGGTCTTACTTTTACTGACCTTTTATTTGGAACCTAGATCCCTGAGATCTAGCTTGTCTAGGACAACCCTTCCACTGCTGGTTGGGTCTATAGGAAACTTGCGACCCTTGTTCCTGTGTGGGGAACGCCCTGATTGGGAAGAAGTAGTGGGCCCTTCTGAATTGGTTCCAGCTTCTCACCGAATAACCCACCACTCTGGTAAGAGAGTGATTTCAGACTTTTTTGGACACAGAGTCCGCTTTCCATCCTCTGAGCCATAATGCCCTTCTAAATGTAATGGCATTTGCTGCTGACAGCGCTGCGCAACTAGCCGCGTCCAAAGAGGTGTGGATCACAAAGTCTCAAGAGATTTGATTGGCCAGCTGTACTGCCTCCGGGAGGTTACTGTTCTGAATCAAAGTAGTTAAGGTCCTCAACCAGGAGCCCATTGCTTTAGGTACCAATGCGGCGGCTAAGGAAGGGTAGGGCGCTGACCCGGAGAAACTGCCGGGTAGTAGAATGCGCACCTGTATCCAGCAGGTCAGGATAAACCATCTCTTGCTGTTGCTGTCTTTGGACGGTATAGGGTTAGAGTGATGAACCCTCGATCCACCATCCCCTTAACAGGGACGTGGAGAGGGACCATCCGCCTCCTTGCATCATTCTCTAAACAGTGGTGATGCAGTGGGGGCTGCTCGGGTGCCAAAAGGGGGTGTCTGGAGATAGAATCCTCCCGCTACTGGAGCCCAGTCTGCAGAGCGCGGCCGGAAGCCTGAGAATGGACATCAGGAACAGAGAAAATGCGCTGAGTGGGCGGAGCTTCCTACTTGCGGCCTAGCACAGGCCGAAGCCGGTGAGAAAAGTTGTGTATGCCGGGAGCAGGAAGAGGAGGCGGAGCCGGCTGAGCACGCGCGAACAAGTGGACGGGATGTCCGGCTTGTGGCCTAGTACAGGCCGAAGCTGGGGAGTAAATTTCCAGTGCCGACCGGCGCATGTCCGCTGGGTAGCTGCGGTGCACCAGGAGCACTCCTACCGAACTCGACCCTGTCACTCACGGATCGGATGTCCGGGGAGCCCGCTGTGAGGAGCTGCAGAGCTCGATCACTCTGTTGCAGGTCAGATGCCGTCGATTTTTGGATGGTGCAGGAACCCTCCATCCACCATCCCTTTCATAGGGAGGTGGAGAGGGACCGTCCGCCTCCTTGTACATCCGCTTTAACAGTGGTGGTGCAGTGGAGGCTGCTCGGACGCCATGAGGTGGGCTTCTGTACATCCAAAGGGTTAATCACCTAGGATGGGACAGGGCTGAATGTCCAGCATTAGGCCTGGCTGCAGAAGAGTATACGTGGAGGCGACACTCCATGTGCTCATCCGTTGAAGGGGTGGGGAGATTGGTGCCCTTGAAGGGATCCGTCACCCCTAAGAATCTCTCCGTGCTCGCCTGTTGATGGTTCGGGGAGATTGGAGCCTTGAAAGGATCCGTCGCCCCTTCGTCCGCTGTAAAAATAAAATAAAAAATGTAAAAAATTGTAAAAATAAAATAAAGAGTTTTGCGTCTGAATAGCAGACCCGTCCGTGTGCCTCCTATGGACACTAAGCAAGAACTGGTTCTCTGGGAGCCAGCAGGAGGGTGTATACTGCAGGGGAGGAGCTAACTTTCTTTGTAATAATTAGTGTCAGCCTCCTGGTGGCAGCAGCATACACCCATGGTCTATGTCCCCCAATGAGGCGAAGGAGAAAAGTCAATAATTTGTTTATTACATTTTGGATTTCTGTTTTTGAAGTGTTCAATGTGCAGTAAAAGTTCAAGCATACGTATGAAATTTCTAGTTTTATATGGTTTTTATTATATTTTATTACTTAAAAAATGTATTGCATAACTACCGTATGTAGTGGGAAATGTACATTTCTTTATTAATTTTTTTTACATAAGTGTATCAGTATGAGGGTTTTTAGTCTGTGGCTAGCTGTAGTTTATATTCTTACCATTTTGTGGTATATATGATTTTATGATTGTTTTTTTATGTCATTTTATTGTGTTTTATGTCATTTTAGGCAGAAGCAAGGTGAGTAAAAAATAGAAATTCTGCCATTTGTTGTTTTTTATTTTATACATCGTGTAAATAATATATTTTAATAGATTTCACTTTTGGATGTGGCAATAGCTCTTAGGTTTATTTTTTATTGTGTATATTTTCTATTCAATGATCTATCCAAGAAATGGGAAGGGCAGAGAAGCTCATAGTGTGTGCACACGATCAGTAAACGCTGCGGGTTGGACGCTGCGTACTTCTGAAGCGTCCAGATGTAACCGCATAGTGGATGGGATTTCAAGAAATCGTACTGAGAAAAAAATTGCAGCATGCTGCGATTTGCTGCGAGTCTCGGATGAGACTCGGCAATGCAAGTCAATGGGTGTGAGAAAAAAAATGCACGGAATACGGATCCTCCGTTTTCTGTCCGTTTTTTACAGATACTTTACCATTCTGTGGCATAGAACACTGTAAATGGTCCTGTAAATGATTGTATAAAAATAGTTGCTGAGAAAAAAAAAGCATTGCATACGGATGTAAAACGGATGGTGCGATTAAAAATTGCATTGAACTCGCATGACAATCGCATCGTTTGCATCCAATTTTTTTGGTCCAGATTACGGACCGTTTTTTTTTTTCTCGCAAATGGGTATGAGCCCATAATGAGTGCAGAAACGATGCAGAAAATCTGGGACATGAAAAATTCACTAAAAGCTCATCGTGCAAATTTATTCTAATGGTGCAAATGACGGACACTCAACAGACTGATAACACCCACATTTGAGATATTTTACAGCTGCCTGCCATAAAAGGGACCAGAATAGTGAATGGAAACAAGTGGAGAAGGGGAAAAGGAGAGTCCGCTCACCGTTGATGCAGCCACAATCCTGCTGAGAAGCGCACAGAAAAGCCTGGGATCCGGAATAGCGAATGCTGCCATTATTGTAATACACAGATCTCAGGGGCACTAGCTCATAGGTTACGATTTGTCGGTTTGCGGTTCGTTGCACACATGGGCAGAGAACAGACTGAAAATCTGCGCAGACTGACAGCTACCAAATGCTTATATTACTTAAAATGTTTTACTACATCTAACTTAGCTTTAATAGTAATTAATTGTGTTGCTAAAGTGGGAAAACATGGCGAATCTCAGTTTTCAACCGCTTTTACATTGGAAGCGGTCACCTATCCACAGTGCGATTTTAGTCCGCCATATTTGCAGACATGGTGTAAAAAGAGGAAAGAAGAAATAGCTTTGTAAGTGTAGCACAACTTCAATTTCAAAAAAGTTGGGACGCTGTGTAAAATATAAGAAAACTGTAATACAATATGGGATGGTGAACATTTGACATTATTCCATTTGATTTAAAAAAAAAAAATTAACTCATTTTAGAAATTGATTGGCAGCGACACCTCAAAAAATTTAGGACACGGCCATGTCTATCAATGTGTAGCATCTCTTCTTTTTACAACAGTCTGTAAAAGTGTAGGTAGTTGAGGAGACCAATTACTGGAGTTTTTCGTTACTCCACATTCTGTGTCTTTGGCAGATTTTCTGTTTCATAATGCACCAAATGTTTTCTATTAGTGAAAGGTCCAGACGGCAGGCAGCCGGTTCATCGGCTGAACTCTTTTCCTGCTAGGTCATGCTGTTGTGATGGGTGCAGTATGTGAATTAGCATTGTCTTACTGAAATATGCAAGATCTTCCCTAAAATAGACATTGTCTGGATGGGAGGATGTGTTGTTGTAAAACCTCTATGTAATGATCAGCATTGATAGCGTCTTCCAAGATGTGTAAGTTGCTCATGCCATAGGCACTAGTATAACACCATACCAGGATTTTGATCTGTACACTGATAACAAGCTGGATGGTCCCTCTCCTCTTGAGTCTGCAACGCACAGCATCTGTGGTTTCCATAAAGCATTTCACATTTTGATTCCTCTGACCACAGAACAGTTTTACATTTTGCCTCAGTCTATTTTAATTGAGCTTCTGCTCAGAGAAGATGACTGCATTTTTGGATTGTTTTCTTTAAATTTTACAGTGTCTCAACTTTTTCGAAATTGGGGTTGTAAATCAGACAAACAACCCTGGTTATGAGAAAAGAATAAAGACATGCTCTTACTTTTAGTTGTACAAATCATGGGCACAACTCCATATCCATGTGACTATTTTAGAGCTGCGATTTCGATGTAAGTAAATAACTAAACTGCCGGTCCTACGTGATTTGAAATCCCACATGAATAAATTGAGGCCTATGAGGCTATAAAGTCATATTTGACTTGCATCTAAAAGTTCAACAGGGATTAATTTTTTGCTTTGGTCATATCAAGGGTCGAAACACATCATAATTAACCATCCTCCGAAGCGGTCACAATGTGACATCTCATTCTTCATGTAGCTCTAGCCTTAAAGGGGTTGAACCTTTTAAATTCTTTTCTGCTTATTAGCTTGCTCCCACTGCAGCCAATCACCGGATTCAGCAGACTCATGCTGTCTACCGTGGCTGCAACAGTCACCTGCGCTAGTCATCACAACTCTGCTCTTCATTGTCTGGCTACAGCAGAGGCAGCCGCGGAGTAGCTTTGCTGTACCTGCGGAGGCTAATTTAGCACAAACCTATGGGCTGAAAAAATGTTTAAAACAGAAAAACCCTTTCATCACCAAATAGCAATGCAGTCTCCTGCTGTGGAGCATTTCACGTCTTGCATTAGTATCTTAAAATCGGTGACGTGTTATATCGCCTGCAAACATTATCATGACATCCATAACCTTCCCCGTCATTCAATGCGTACATCCCACACCAACTAAATTACTAAAACATTTACCCTGAAAAAGACTAGAGTTGGCTTTATTTTAGTAAAATTGGTCTATATGGCTGTCATAACTATGTGCTGCGGGGTAAATCTGTGGGAATATAGGGGCCGATTCATCAAACAATTTACTTTAGAATTCTGGAGAATTGTTTTTATTTAAATGTCATTTTTTCGCAAATTTTTATTTTTTTTAAAGTGGGCAGATCGTAGAAGAAAACGGTGTGGCTGAGTACACAATTCATCAAGAGTGCCAGCATTTTGTACTGCAGTCCCTGATCGGAGTAGCATATCTAGTGCAGTGCACAGAGGCGAACGTCACTCAGAAGATGCGCTGAATTCATTACACCTCTTAATGAATTTGGTGCCTTGTACTCCAGTAGCACAAGCGTGGACTACACCAGTCTTCATGAATCAGCCCCAAAATCTTTTCCTTACATGGCAATAATATCTTTCCTTTATACATTGTAAGTAATTAGACCCTAATTGTGGCCATAATTTGTTTTGGCCACCGCATGATCGCACACATATCAAGTGAATGCATCAGTAGACTTGACGTCAGTAGATCACCACTCAAGTGGAGTCGGTATACACTTTAATATTAAACTTGTCATATTTTCTGACCATAGAGTCTAATGACAGTTTTGCAGATCTCAATAAACAAGCTCAATTAGTGGTAACCCTGAGATAAAAGATTTATTAGCGAGAGGTAATCAGGAAACACTTTATAGTACAAAAAATAAAGAAAACAAAATGTAGCTGCAAATTTTTGTCAACACTCACTGTTGGACCTCCCCGGCAGATTAGTATGACCATTTTGTGGATGCTCTACCTACACCAGCATCAAACCTTCCCTTTACACGGCTGAGCCAATTCCATATGCAGCCACTGCCATAAGCTATCTGCTGTAGCTCCCTACCTTGCTATGACACTCTGATAGTAAAGCACTGGAATTCTCAGCCATTATAGCAGCCATAGGACCAGCCCACTATATCAGCTATTAAGCTGTAGGCCATTATACCTCTTATCCGGATCATTTGTGCATTTTAGTTTCGTGTTGCAGCCGTGGACATATACTACTGCTCAACGTCAACAAGACAAAGCTGGAGTAGAGTCCAAAATTTACAAATCTGCTGGACATGTGCCGTGCCATTCGAAGGCATGAGACTAGTCATTTCATGGAGCTGGTTCTGTACGGCAGAGGTGTACTCACATTATCGCTATTATCAATATGCCCTATTTTGCTGTAGAATAAGATCTCCTTTCATTTATCCATAATGGAGAATATTACATGAACCCTTTCTTTTCTTTAATTCTCTGCAGAAACCTCACTCTCACAACAAAACAGAGCTATGAACCCCTCCATTCAAGCATGGTGGCGGAAGTGGAGACCACAGGTTTGGTGGCGAGATGCTGCACATCGACATGTTGCTTTATTCTAAAATTTACAGTCAATAAGAGGCAGCAGCAACTGTTCAGTCATTGCCAGCACTGCACATGTGCACTAGGCCGATGCTGCTGGTGAGAGGTATCTCAGTCTCCACCCTGGTCACTCTTTCTAGGGGTGTCTTTGGGGAACATTGGGTGTGAGGGCATTGTGGGGCCTCCATTAGGAGCAGCTGGGTGTTTGGGATGTTTGGAGACACAGACATCTCTGCCCCTGCATGGTGACCCCTGCATAAAAGGATCTGGCGAGAGGCGTGGGGGGTCTGTACAATATGATACAGGCAGATGAAACATAGCAAAATTTCAAGTGGGCAGTTTGGGCTCCAGCCGAAGAGAAGCTTCATAAAGACCCTCTTCATCCAGCACTCCTGTGGTGTCCAAGAGGTACTGTGTAACCTGTAAAATACCAAACACTTCATGGTTACACATGTGCAGTTACATCTCCGTTACTGAACCCTATAAAATAGTGTCCATTAGGTGATATAGAAGCTCTAACCATACGTGCCCTATGGGCTCAAATATAGTCTTCTCTCCTTCACTCTTGGTACCTTTTAGCCAGACAACTCTAGTTGCAGATTATCTTCCTTCAGTACAAAAGGATCAGTCATATTGAAATCCCACAAAATGGGACCTAATAGGCATAAGGCTCAAAACCTAGGCTTTAGAGTGAGAGACCGTTTTGTAACCACTACAAATTTTGGCTACAATAGTCATAAATCTTCCAATATCTATTTTGAATTCTTACACTGCTATTCGGAAATAAGTTTTTAAAACCAATAAACCCCACTATTTCTATCTTTTTGTCACCGGATAATAGGTCCCTATACATAATAGGTTATAGTTGGCCAAACCTATCAATATCTTAAGCATTGGATGAAAATCTAATGTGCATGGGGTCTCCTGACTCTCTGCCAACAGATGAGATCAAGGGGCAGATAAGAGTGGAGGAGTTTGAATTTGGATGGCCGACCCTTGTTTCTCTGGGAGATAAACCATCATCAAATCCGTCTGGCAGCGACGCTCTACACTTTCCTCATTAAAATCAAGGGAAAGTTCTGTTGAGACAAGCATTAATAGGTATGGCAATGTTTGGAGAAATAGCTGTCAGAGATAGATCTGTATGACTAGCTTATTGCTGGCAGGCTTACTTACCTTAGGCTGGTGCTCTATCTTGTAGGATGTCTGCTGAAATTGTCTTATCTCCCGAATTATATGTGAAATCTGGAGTCAGATACAATTCATTGAATAAATCAGAATTAAGAAAACAGCAAGATAATGGAAGCAAATACTATAATGACGACTATAATGAACAACTATAGAAAAAAAGAAAATCAAAGGAAAATATATTTTGCGCCTGTTCTGGAGATATATGTATAGAAATATCCTGCAGTGTTTAAAATAAAAATGTCCTTAAAGAAGCACTAGGATCAACGTTTTTATCCTCTTACTATATTGCAATGATCATATTTTATGGCACTGTGTACTTACAATTGCTCATTTTGTCTTTTTACCTAGTGTTCTCATAGTGTAGCAACACACTCCAGAAAATAGATAACACTCTAGTGCAGTGTTCCCCAACTCCGGTCCTCAAGAGCCACCAACAGGTCATGTTTTCAGGATTTCCTTAGTATTGCACAGGTGATGCAATTATCACCTGTGCAATACTAAGGAAATCCTGAAAACATGACAGAGCAGGCGCCGGGAAGCCTCACTGTTGTGCATGTCAGATCGCCGATCTGACCCAGTGCACAGCAAAGTGTCAGATCGGCGATCTGTCACTTTACTGTGATGTCCCCCCCCTGGGGCAAAGTAAAAATGTAAAAAAAAAATACATGTGTAAAAAAAAATAAAATAAATAAAATTCCTAAATAAATAATAATAATAAAAAATCTTGTTCCAATAAATACATTCCTTTAGCTAAATAAAAATAAAAAAACAATAAAAGTACACATATTTAGTATCGCCGCGTCCGTAACGACCCAACCTATAAAACTGTCCCACTAGTTAACCCCTTCAGTGAACACCGTAAAAAAAAAAACCGAGGCAAAAAACAACGCTTTATTATCATACCGCCGAACAAAAAGTGGAATAACATGCGATCAAAAAGATGGAAATAAATAACCATGGTACCGCTGAAAACGTCATCTTGTCCCGCAAAAAATGAACCGCCATACAGCATCATTAGCGAAAAAATAAAAAAGTTATAGTCCTCAGAATAAAGCGATTCAAAAATAATTATTTTTTCTATAAAATAGTTTTTATCGTATAAAAGCGCCAAAACATAAAAAAATGATATAAATGAGGTATCGCTGTAATCGTACTGACCCGAAGAATAAAACTGCTTTATCCATTTTACAACACGCAGAACGGTATTAACGCCCCCCCCCAAAAAAAAAAAAAAATTTAAAAAAAATAAGAAATTCATGAATGGTTTTTGGTCATTATGCCTCACAAAAATCGGAATAGAAAGTGATCAAAAATGTCACGTGCTCGAAAATGTTACCAATAAAAACGTCAACTCGTCCCGCAAAAAACAAGACCTCACATGACACTGGACCAAAATATGGAAAAATTATAGCACTCAAAATTTGGTAACGCAAAAAACATTTTTTGCAATAAAAAGAGTCTTTTAGTGTGTGACGGCTGCCAATCATAAAAATCCGCTAGAAAACCCGCTATAAATAGTAAATCAAACCCCCCCTTCATCACCCCCTTAGTTACGAAAAATTAAAAAAATGTATTTCCATTTTCCCATTAGGGTTAGGGCTAGGGTTGGGGCTAGGGTTAGGGCTACAGTTAGGGTTGGGGCTAAAGTTAGGGTTAGGGTTTGGATTACATTTACGGTTGGGAATAGGGATGGGATTAGGGTTAGGGGTGTGTCAGGGTTAGGGGTTTGGTTAGGGTTACAGTTGAGATTAGGGTTAGGGGTGTGTTTGGATTAGGGTTTCAGTTATAATTGGGGGGTTTCCACTGTTTAGGCACATCAGGGGCTCTCCAAATGCGACATTGCGTCCGATCTCAATTCCAGCCAATTCTGCGTTGAAAAAGTAAAACAGTGCTCCTTCCCTTCCGAGCTCTCCTGTGCGCACAAACAGGGGTTTACCCCAACATATGGGGTATCAGCGTCCTGTTACCCTTGGGAAAATACAAAACTGGGGGCTAAAAAATAATTTTTGTGTTTAAAAAAATAAATAAATAAAAAAAAAAAAAAAATATATATATATATATATATATATATATATATATATATATATATATATATATATATATATATATATATATATATATATATATATATATATATTTTCACGGCTCTGCGTTATAAACTGTAGTGAAACACTTGGGGGTTCAAAGTTCTCACATCACATCTAGATAAGTTCCTTGGGGGGTCTAGTTTCCAATATGGGGTCACTTACGGGGGGGTTTCTACTGTTTAGTTACATCAGGGGCTCTGCAAATGCAACGTGACGCCCAGGGCTGTGGAGTCTGAGTCAGTTTTGGTCGGAGTCGGTAGAAATGTACCGACTCCAGCTTTAAAAAAAATTTATTAATATTTCATAATTGAACTCTCATATGAATTTTATAAATGTTACTCAAATATATATGTTCTATCAAACTATGAACAAGAGTGATAAGCAGTTCTGCTGGAGATAGAGACATTTCTTAAGGTACCTTCACACTAAACGATATCGCTAGCGATCCGTGACGTTGCAGCGTCCTGGCTAGCGATATCGTTGAGTTTGACAGGCAGCAGCGATCAGGATCCTGCTGATATCGCTGGTCGTTGGTTAAAGTTCAGAACTTTATTTGGTCGTCAGATCGCCGTGTATTGTTGTGTTTGACAGCAAAAGCAACGATACCAGCGATGTTATACAATGGTAACCAGGGTAAATATCGGGTTACTAAGTGCAGGGCCGCGCTTAGTAACCCGATGTTTACCCTGGTTACCAGTGTAAAATGTAAAAAAAATAAACAGTACATACTCACCTTCGCGTCCCCCGGCGCCCGCTTCCTGCACTGACTGAGCGCCGGCCGTAAAGTGAAAGCACAGCACAGCGGTGACGTCACCGCTCTGCTGTTAGGGCCGGCACTCAGTCCGTGCAGGAAGCGGATGCCGGGTGACGCGAAGGTGAGTATGTACTGTTTGTTTTTTTACATTTTACACTGGTAACCAGGGTAAACATCAGGTTACTAAGCGCGGCCCTGCGCTTAGCAACCCGATGTTTACCCTGGTTACCCGGGGACCTCGGCATCGTTGGTCGCTGGAGAGCTGTCTGTGTGACAAAACAGCGACGCTGCAGCGATCGGCATCGTTGTCTGTATCGCTGCAGCATCGCTTAGTGTGAAGGTACCTTTACTTCTTGTGTGTCACTGTTCTCCACTGCCCTTATCTAATCTTATACTTGGTTAACCTCATGCTGCCCCAACCCCCCTACTTACAATGTATGAAACTGAAAGTGAAAATGTGTTGCACATTCTTAGTAGTAAAGCTCCTCTTCTAGACTAGATGTTTACTAGGTGTGCGTCTTCCAAGCATCTCACAGCTGCTACTCAGAAGAGGAAGACTGTAAGAAGTATTATCCTTTCAACAAACTTTGCATCAGTTAACTGTGAGTACATGATGAATAACAGTATTACTGACCACTATATTAGTTGTACGACCTGGCAATAATTTTGTACAATTGTTTTTAGGAAAAACAATTGTAATTTGGATTGTGAATGCAGAATTAAAAACCTGAGAATGTCAAAGAAGCGTCACATTAAATCAGCTGTATTTGAACATTTCACCATCACTCAAGATAGAAAACATTGTCTGTCAGTGTATGACAAATGATCCAGACGAAAACAAATGCTGTGAAGCCAAGATCAGTGCATATTCAGGCAAAGATAAAAATGCTCCTACCAGAGCTTCTAATCTAAAGAGACATTTACAGCGCTTTCATCCAGAAGTACTGAAAGCAGTGGATGGGAGACTGCATCCAAACCAATGAACCAGTGCCCAGCTCTTACAGCCAAACAAAGGAGCAGAGAACTTTGCAGCCATCAGTTGCAAGATATTTTGTCAGTGACAAAGTTACTGTGACAATGACAGTAGATACATTTAAAAAAAACAGATCATAGAGCTTGTTGTAAAGGATAGTGTGCCTATTTCATTATTTTCACGACCAGCTTTTATGTGTCTGAATGGGGAAATGGCCCGCAAGCGTGGTGTTTCTCTGGAGAGAGAGTATTAGAAAATTAGTAATCGAAGAAGCTTTTAAACAAAAGGAAGAACTTAAAAAAACTCTCAAGGGACGCTTTCTGTTTCTTAAAATTAATGCCTGCACACGTCACAGAGTGAACTATTTTGCCATCAATGTCCAATTTGTTTGTGACAAAAATGAAATAGTTACCAAGACATTGGCAGTAAAAGACACCAAAGCTCATCACACCAGTGCGTTTCTCCAAGTCTTGGTGGAAAAGGTTCTGCAAGACTATGAACTTAAAAAAGAGCAAGTTCTTTCTGTCATAACTGACAATGCTTCAAATATGATAAGTACTATTAAGCTAATGAATGAGAGTAATGATGGTGACCAGCAGCTAGAAGAACATTCTGGGTCCACAGACACAGAAATGTTTGAAATAGAGGAACACAGTATTGTAACTGAGGAGCAAACTGAAGTTGCTTCAGATGAACAGCAACATGATAGTTTAGGTGATCTTGTTGAAACTGTGTCAATACGTTCTTTCATTCATCACATGCGCTGTGTTGTGCATACGTTACAGCTGGCTATAAGAGACAGTCTGCAAGAAGGACATGATGCTGCACTGATTGGCAAGGTGAGAAAATTGGCTACTGTTGCCAGAACCCCTAAAGTTGACTCAATTTTGAAGAGACATGCTGGAAAAGGGGCAATTATTGATCAAGCCACACGATGGGGCAGTACTTACTTAATGATTCAGCGCTTGGTTGAACTGAAAACCTTTCTTGTAGACATGGCTAACCCTCAACTGACGCTAAATGAAAGTCAGTGGAATCAGGTGACTGAGCTGGAAAAATTGCTAGAGCACCCATTTACAGTGACTAAAAAATTACAAGCAGAGGACTTAACTCCAGGTATTTTCTTAAAGGAGTGGAAGGACCTGATGTTTCGCCTGTCCCAAAGAGGAGGGTTAATTGCAAGTGGCATTGCTACATCAATGAAACGGAGAGAGGAGCTACTATTACAAAATAACATTCTATTGGCAGCTGTTTATGTAGACCCAATGCATCGGTTTCTTCTAGATGATCAACAGCTAACTAAAGGAAAAGAAGCTCTGTTTGAAATAGCAGTAAGGATGAAAGGGTTGCAGAACAGTCAGGAGGAACAAGAAGAATTTGGTCCTCCTGCCACATCTTCCTTCACCCTCATCAACTGATGAAGAATTTAATTTTGAAAAATATTTGGATCACAAGGACCGTGCAAAGCGTTCCCGCATAGAAGAAGAGTCATCCCCATCAAAGAACACAGCCAGTACATTTCAGCAGAATTTTTCATGTGCACTAAAAGAAATTGAGAAATTTGACCGTTCATCAAAAATAACAGAGCAACAAGCGATTCCTCTGTATCCTGATATTGTCAGAGATGTTGCCCGAGTGGTTACTGCTTTGCCACTAATCCAAGTTAGTGTAGAGAGGTTGTTCTCTGCTCTCAAAATAATTAGATCCTCCTTCATGGATGCCCTCAAATCTGATCTGACAGAGGCAATACTTTTTCTGAGGACAAATTTATAGATTTCTTCTTATTAACTGCATAACAGTGATAATTGCATATTTACTTACAAGAGTTTAGAAAAATTTACAAAAGTTATTTGCTATATTCTAATTGTATTCTAATAAATATAGTTTTTGCTCTAAGTTGTCTGATTACTTACATGATGGTGAGAAACTGAATAAGCACGTTAATATTTTACAACAGTAAATTTATTGTTACGAATTGGCAATTTATGAAGGAGTCGGAACCTGATAAAATCCTGGAGTCGGAGTCGCAACTGTGGCTTACCGACTCCACAGCCCAGGT
Organism: Ranitomeya variabilis; assembly: GCF_051348905.1. NCBI lineage: Eukaryota > Metazoa > Chordata > Amphibia > Anura > Dendrobatidae > Ranitomeya > Ranitomeya variabilis. Next base: position 122,481,731 of record NC_135236.1, on the reverse strand, counting down.
GACGCCTGCAGACCAATCCATCTAAGTCTGCATTCCAAATGGCGCTCCTTCCCTTCCAAGCTCTGCCATGCGCCCGAACGGTGGTTGCCCCCCACATATTGGGTATCAGCGTACTCTGTAAATTGAACCCCAAAAGTTGTTGTCCAATTTGTCCTCTGTTTCCCTTGGAAGAATACAAAACTGGGGGCTAAAAAATAATTTTTGTGGAAAAAAAAAAGGATTTTTTATTTTCACGACTCTGAACCCCCAAGTGTTTCACTACAGTTTATAACGCAAAGTCCTCACAACACATCTAGATAAGTTCCTTGCGGGGTCTAGTTTCCAATATGGGGTCACTTGTGGGGGGTTTCTATGGTTTAGGTACATTAGGGGCTCTGCAAATGCAACGTGACGCCTGCAGACCATTCCATCTAAGTCTGCGTTCCAAATGGCGCTCCTTCCCTTCCGAGCTCTCCCATGCGCCCAAACGGTGGTTTCCCCCCACGTATCGGGTATCAGCGCACTCAGGACAAATTGGACAACTTTTGGGGTCCAATTTCTCCTGTTACTCTTGGGAAAATACAAAACTGGGGGCTAAAAAATAATTTTTGTGGGGAAAAACATTAATTTTTATTTTCACGGCTCTGCGTTATAAACTGTAGTGAAACACTTGGGGGTTCAAAGCTCTCACAACACATCTAGATGAGTTCCTTAGGGGGTCTACTTTCCAAAATGGTGTCACTTGTGGGGGGTTTCAATGTTTAGGCACATCAGGGGCTCTCCAAACACAACATGGCGTCCCATCTCAATTCCAGTCAATTTTGCACTGAAAAGTCAAATGGCGCTCCTTCCCTTCCGAGCTCTCCCTTGCGCCCAAGCAGTGGTTTACCCCCACATATGGGGTATCGGCGTACTCAGGACAAATTGTACAACAACTTTTGGGGTCCATTTTCTCCTGTTACCCTTGGTAAAATAGAACAAATTGGAGCTGAAGTAAATTTTTTGTGTAAAAAAGTTAAATGTTCATTTTTATTTAAAAATTCCAAAAATTCCTGTAAAACACCTGAAGGGTTAATAAACTTCTTGAATGTGGTTTTGAGCACCTTGAGGGGTGCAGTTTTTAGAATGGTGTCACACTTGGGTATTTTCTATCATATAGACCCCTCAAAATGACTTTAAATGAGATGTGGTCCCTAAAAAAAAAATGGTGTTGTAAAAATGAGAAATTGCTGGTCAACTTTTAACCCTTATAACTCCCTAACAAAAAAAAATGTTGGTTCCAAAATTGTGCTGATGTAAAGTAGACATGTGGGAAATATTACTTATTAAGTATTTTGCGTGACATATCTCTGTGATTTAATTGTATAAAAATTCAAATTTTCAAAATTTTCGCCAAATTTCCGTTTTTTTCCGAAATAAACGCAGGTAATCAAAGAAATGTTACCACTATAATGAAGTACAATATGTCACGAGAAAACAATGTCAGAATCACCGGGATCCGTTGAAGCGTTCCAGATTTATAACCTCATAAAGGGACAGTGGTCAGAATTGTAAAAATTGGCCCGTCATTAACGTGCAAACAACCCTTGGGGGTAAAGGGGTTAAACTACAGCAGTATGGCTGGACATCCAAATGAGACTATCACCAGCAGGAAATACCAGCAGGGGCACAGTATAAAGAGCCGCATCCCAAAGGGAAAAAGGCAGACAAATGAGTTAATGAAAACACCTGTTACCCTAAAAATACTGAAGCAAGGATAACAGAAACTAAACACCCAGAGTAAAGGTAAATGTGTTTTGTCTCGGCGGACAGAGAAGCTGACCACAAAGCACAGGCTCAAGGGTTCGAACCCAGACGCATGACCATACCCCCTTCAAAGAGGGATCACTGGACCCACAGAGATCCCCAACCGCTGATAGAACTTCCTCACTACGTGATCCACATTAAAATTTTCCACATCAACCAAGGAACTATCCTCCGGACCGAAACCCTTTAATGTAAAGAGATATTGCAGTTGACGTCTGACACGTCTGTAACCCAAAATTCTTTCCACCTCATACTCCTTGTCCTCCTTCAAGTCAACCTCAATGTTGTCCCGAAGACCTGATGTCCCCTGAAACTGTTTAACCCCTTCACCCCCGGAGTTTTTTCTTTTTCGTTTTTCGCTCCCCTCCTTCCCAGAGCCATAACTTTTTTTATTTTTCTGTCAATATGGCCATGTGAGGGCTTAATTTTTGCGGGACGAGATGTACTTTTGAACGATACCATTGGTTTTACCATGCCATGTAACAGAAAACGGGGAAAAAATTCCAAGTGCGATGAAATTTTGTTTGGCTTTTTTACTAGGTTCACTAAATGCTAAAACTGACCTGCTATTATGATTCTCCAGGTCATTATGAGTTCATAGACACCTAACATGACTAGGTTTTCTTTTATCTAAGTGGTAAAAAAAAATTCCAAAATTTGCTAAAAAAAAAAAATTGCGCCATTTTCCGATACCCATAGCGTCTCCAGTTTTCGTGATATAGGGTCGGGTGAGGGCCTATCTTTTGCGTGCCGAGCTGGCGTTTTTAATGATACCATTTTGGTGCAGATACGTTCTTTTGATCGCCCGTTATTGCATTTAATGCAATGTTGCGGTGACCAAAAAAACGTAATTTTGGCGTTTTGATTTTTTTTTTCTCGCTACGCCATTTAGCGAACAGGTTAATCCTTTGTTTTTATTGATAGATCGGGCGATTCTGAACGCGGCGATACAAATATGTGTAGGTTTGATTTTTTTTTTTTTTTTATTGTTTTATTTTGATTGGGGCGAAAGGGGGGGTGATTTGAACTTTTATATATTTTTTATTTTTTTTAATATTTTTAAACACTTTTTTTTAAAAATGTTGGCATGCTTCAATAGTCTCCATAGGAGGCTAGAAGCATGCACTACACGATCGCCTCTGCTACATAGAGGTGAAGCACAGATCACCTCTATGTAGCAGAAATGCAGGGTTGCTTTGAACGCCGACCACAGGGTGGCGCTCAAAGCAATCGGCCATCAACAACCATAGAGGTCTCAAGGAGACCTGGTTGTTATGGCAATGCCCCGATGACCCCCGATCATGTGACGGGTGTCAGCGGTGCGAGCATGTCCGGCCGGGAGCGCTAGTTAAATGCCGCTGTCAGCGTTTGACAGCGGCATTTAACTAGTTAATGGACGCAAGCGGATAGTGATTCCGCTCGCGCTCATTGCACGCACATGTCAGCTGTACAAAACAGCTGACATTTCGCGGCTTTGAGGTGGGCTCACTGCTGGAGCCCACCTCAAAGCGGGGGTTCTGCCAGCTGACGTACTATTCCGTCAGCTGGCAGAAAGGGGTTAAGAGAATAATGGAAGGAATTATTCATCCTCCATGGAACTGGGAGTTGGAGCTTGATCCCCACAGGATTAATTATCCTAATACAAACCAAAAAATTTAGGAGCAAATTACCTTGATGGAAGATGAAGACATTTTGAGGATAGCTCAAAAATTTCTCCCACCTCAAAGACTGCAGTTCAGTTCTCCTGGTCTGATCACAAGTTATCAAAAGACTTTTTTCAAGTTCTCTCCAGACCTTAATCAAACGAACAGAATCTTTTTCCTCTTCTGGGACTGCAGACTGTATACCAGAAAAATGTCCAAAAACTGAATGAAAAACCAAATAACAACAAAAAAAGGCGAGGCAGCGGTAGCAGTAGAGGTGTGATTATTAAGAGCGAATTAAGCCAGAGTAAGAAAACCACCCAGTCCTCTTGATTAGCTAAAACAAAACATCTTAAATACTGTTCTAATTCTTGGTTCATTCTCTCCATCTGACCATTAGTCTCAGGATGATAACCTAAGGAAAAACATAGCTTTTGATCAGATTAGGAATTAAGCTATGCCAAAAGATAGCTATAAACTGAACCCCTGTAATGGAAATAAGGATTTTAGGAACACCATGGAACTTAACAACATGAGATAAATAATGTAGCTAAACTCTTAGCCATATGCAATTTTAGTAGAGGAACCAAGTGAAATATCTTGCTGAAATGCTCCACCACCGGCCATACCACCATAACTAGGCAAATCTGTAACAAAATCCATGGAAAAATAAGTCCAAGTTGAAACTGAACGAATGGCTTTAGACCTGGCGCAAACTCTACACTTACGGATATAATCATCAACGACCTTATGAGCACTATGCCACCAAAGTGACCTGGAAACAGCTCTCCAGGTGGCAGAGGAGCGAAGAAGTCCGGCCAACTCAGAGTCAAGCACTTCGTTAAGAAGATCAGTGCAAAGCGAGGATGGCTTTAGACCTGGCGCAAACTCTACACTTACGGATATAATCATCAACGACCTTATGAGCACTATGCCACCAAAGTGACCTGGAAACAGCTCTCCAGGTGGCAGAGGAGCGAAGAAGTCCGGCCAACTCAGAGTCAAGCACTTCGTTAAGAAGATCAGTGCAAAGCGAGGATGGCTTTAGACCTGGCGCAAACTCTACACTTACGGATATAATCATCAACGACCTTATGAGCACTATGCCACCAAAGTGACCTGGAAACAGCTCTCCAGGTGGCAGAGGAGCGAAGAAGTCCGGCCAACTCAGAGTCAAGCACTTCGTTAAGAAGATCAGTGCAAAGCGAGGATGGCACAAAAAGTGCACCAACCTGAGGTTCCACAATTCTTTGGTTGAGAACAATCTCCAGAGCCCCCACCATCACCCCTTCACTAAGAATTTTGACAGGATTTTCATCCCTCAATTCCAGAACAAAACTTAATCATCAGATCTAACATTCTTTGTACCACGGAGATATGTCCTATGCGGGGAAAGATTGTCACATTTAGTCTCAGAAAAAACTGCCTCAAAATCCTGAATAAAATCTGGAAGAAGAGATCTCTTAGATGTCAGGAATGTAGATAAACAACTAGAAAAATAAAAATTCCAAAAAGACTTAACCTTGCGAGCAGGTCTTCCAAGTTCAATTCCCTCTTTGGACTCTCTGCAAGCCCCAATTGGCATCGGTTCTCATTCGTCAATATGATGAGAGGGAAAAGTCACTGAAACACTCTCAAATATGTTCTTATCCAAAATGTGTTTGTCCAAACGCATTGCCAGTGACATGGCTACTTCTATGGACAACAAGGAGGGATTATAAACCATCATATCTTGTATCTGGCTAGAAAGACCCTGACACAATTGAGTCTTAAGGGCTGGGTCATTCCAGAAGGTCTTCACTGCCCAGCATCTGAACTGAGAGCAGTATTGCTCCACTTTACTATTTTCCTGAACCAACCTGCGGATCATTGATTCATCAACAATTTTATTGGGGTCTTTATGAAAAAAGCGTCAACTGAGGAAAACACTGGAGAATCTTCAGACAAAGAAAATGACCAAGCCTGAGGATCTCCACGGAGCAACAACAGAACAATACACACACTTTGACTCTATCTTCCAGATGGGGCAGGACAGAGACGAAAATACAACTTACATGAAGAAAGATGGAAAACTTACTTCGGTCTCCGTTGCAAGAATCCGGTAAATTTAACTTTGGCTCAGAAGACTGTTTTGAGTGGAGTACAATCTGCATAGCGCTGTAAAACGCATGCTGCTTTTTCCACTTGATGACTGCCACCTCCAAACACAACAACTGCAATTGCTTAGTCAGGGCGTTAACAGCATCCATTATGGCTTCTCAGCACACAAAAAACGAAGTAGGCTTGTGATAATGTTATGGTACTATAGCAACTCACTCGGGAAAAAAGGTAACACTAAAAACTGTAACTGACCCTGCCGGTTCCTGTACAGACTAGACATCCTGACTCCTCAGTTCCTAGCGTTTCCTGCATGAACTGAGATAGCGCTGATCACAGTCTAGACAATGGCAACTCGGATCTATCCTGACTGAAAGGCCGTCGAGCGCTACATGTTCCTCCAGAGAGGAAAACAGATTACAAGTTACCTACAGAAAGGAAAGTATGCTGAAATAGAAAGAGATCCCAGAGTGAGTAAAACAAGCCACAAAATACAAAATAACGGGTTAAGTACGTACTGTTAGAGAATGTACCCCCTACTTCCTAAAATGAGACAGAAGATAGGTGCAGGGTGGAGAACATAAACAGCAGAGTGATCGGGTTTATCTGCTCTTTCACTGACTGGCTTAAACTACAGCAGTATGGCTGGCCATCCAGATGAGACTATCACCAGCAGGAAATACCAGCAGGGGAAAAGTATATAAAGCCACATTCGAAAGGTGATAGGACAGACAAATGAATAAAAGAAAACACCTGGACAAATAATCCAACCACAAAACAAAGGCTCAAAAGTTCGATCCCAGACGCATGACACCCCGTTAATTATTTTGTTTTCTCTGATATATGTAGACACAGGAAGTATTTTGTACCTGTATCATTCCCCTCTTCAACCTTTGACCCAGCTGCTCGGCTTGAACTCCTGCCATAAACTTTTGTAGTGACTTATGGATTGGGCAGAGAAAATTGACCTCATGTTTCTACATAGAGCTTAGACGGATTCAGCTAGTCTGTTTTAATCGCGTGTTGTCCTAGACGTAATGGAAAACAGAAGAATGGATTGGCTAGAAGGGCAATTGTAAGTCTACAGTGCTATATGATATATTAAGAGGATAAAAATTTTGAAAGGGAGTGCTTCTTTAAAAGGAGACTGTCACTCCAAAATCACTATTTAAACATAGTCCATGGTCATACAGGGAACCTAACCCCTATAGAAACCCCTAACTTTGTAATAAACGCTGCTTTTGTTGTACCTAAAAAGCATTTAGCTTGATATGCAAACTGTGGTGGTCGCTCATCTCCCTTAATTAGCATAAGACACCACTTCTCTGTGTCGATTAACAGCCCTGACTTGGCCAGGGTGAGCGTTGCCTGAAAGGAGTTCTCCATCATGGGCACACACAGTGTAACAGCAGGAGCCTGCATATGTGCTCTCAGACCTCTCTTCTCCGTGCTGTGCCGTGCAATCTTCTACCCTCTCCTATCTGCAGACTGTATCAGAAAAGTGAGTGGCCGCAGCAGAAAGGTTTGTGAGAACATGCACTGACTCCTGCTGCTACACTGTGAATGAGCACGCCAGAGGATTCTTTTCATGCAGCTCTTGCTCTGGCCAAGTGAGTGCTGTCAATTAACAGAAGGAAGAAGCGTTCATGCTAAATTCAACCTTACAAGTGATATCATACACGGCTGTGACCATACAGCCAGTGGCTGATACATGCTACCCACGCTTTGGGCAGCATGTATCATGTGTCTGGTTCCCTTTAGGTAGGCTGAAAAGTGCAGCAAATCTCTTGGCCAGACCATGGGTGCAGTAATTTGCATATCAAAGGCAGCATTTACTATTACAAAGGTAGTGGTTTATAGGGGCTAAGTTCCCATGTGACTATGGGCTTGTGTCATAGTAAAAATTAAAGACATCTCTGGAGAGGGGAAATATCACCCTCACATTGATCATATGGTATTAATTATAAGTGGGGAAATGAGAGAGAGCTGCCACTTCAACTTCCATTAAAGTAGGGACCTCCTACAGTGACCATGTAATTACAACAGCAGATGGGAACCACCAAGACTGGAATTCGTTTGCGGAAAAGTACACTTCTAAGGCAAGAGCTCCCTCTGTTCAAAGGGCTTGTCTGAGACTTTGGAACCGGTAGTCAGTGATGAATATTGGGGTGTGCATTGATCCGACGTTTATGGGAGATATATTTTTGGCACTGTAGTGAAGGGACAAACCTAGGTCATTCTAACCCCTCCAACTTAATATCGGCAGATGGATGATATATGGGAGATATATTTTTGGAACCGTAGTGAAGGGACAAACCTAGGTCATTCTAACCCCTCCAACTTAATATAGGCAGATGGGTGATGCTATCCATGCCATTTTTCATCTCTATAGAAAGGTAAAAGTGAAATAGGAAACATGAAAATATCTACCGCCTGGAACCTCCAGGGGTGAAGATATCCTGAAGGTTAGGAATTTCATAAACTTCTAAAAGACCTAGATGATCCCACAACCAGCCACCATATGAGCTCACCAAGGGTAGGCACGTGGGCATAACCTTGATGTGCCATGCCTGCCTGCACTCCCCCTGGCCCCGACAGGAGCCCGCAGCTGGGCTGGGGTCCCTGGTTGCAGGTGCAGTGTGCTGGCCCATGCTGCTGGGAGCTGCAGAGTGCTGCCTGTACGGGCCCTACCTGAGGCGTCTCAACCTAATGCCCCCAGAGGGGGATTAGGGAGGGTGCTGCTGTCACCTTCAGGGTGCTTTATCCTCGCCTCGACCTCAACCCAGAAACCAAAAGGAATTGGGGAAGGAGTGGGGTCTTGACTTCGAACCAGCACCCGAGGGACTGGGGAAGGAGCGACATGGGGAATAGCCATCTCCACGTCAACCGGGCACCCTATAATAGGGGGCCGTGGAAGGAGCCATGCCAGGAGTCTCGCAGGAGACCCACTTTTCTTCATCTGTAATCCCGTCGTGGAAAAAAACGGAGTACGAAATTTTAGGTGTGCCTTCTATGCGACACTAAGCAAAAACTGGAGAAGGCTAACGCCGTCCAGGGGTGTATACTGCAGAGGAGGGGCCATGGTTAATCTTTTTCAGACTATGCATAGTGTCGCCTCCTAGTGGACAGCAGCATAACACCCATGGTCCTGTGTTCCCCAATGAGGCGACAGAGTAAATCAGAGTTTCAGTTTTTGTCATTGTTCATTCTGGGAAACCTGGTTCTCTGTGAGAGTGTTCCACTTTCCTAATCGGAGTGTTTCACTCCATAAAGATAAGTACCATTCCTGCCACATCAGGTTTAGTACTTCTCTTTTGTTATTCATTTTTATTATATGTAATTGTATATACGGGAATGTTTTGATCCCATTTTATATCATCTTTGTATATTTTTTTTATAAACACTGCCTACCTTTCTGGATTAAATATACAAAGTTTAGTAGCTCTGTTCCTCTTCCTCTGTAAACCACACTCCTGAAGCCATACACTACTTGTAACGGGTGTCTGATTGGCCTTTATAAACGATTGGTAGTGGCTGCTAGTACTTCATTTTATTATTGTGGAGTTCGCAGTGACCTTACTGGGGTGTATTAACACACATATACTGTGTGTGTATATATAGATATATATAATGAGCTGGAGTCAAAGGTGTATATAGCATATGCTACCAGTGAGTTCCCTAATAACTGGACTAGTTGTGGAAGCAGCTGAGACTTTGTCCATCATTTGTCAGTCAATTGCATAATTGTCCTGACGATTGATGGCAGCGGGGTTGCATCTTGCTACAAACTGGTGGTAGAGGTGGGATCTGCGTGACCCCCCACTGACTTCCTTGACAAATTAGTGGCAACGGTGGGATCTGCTCAATCTCTTTGCTGTTCTCCTTGACAGTATGGTTTATATAGTGATTTTGGTGTGACAAAACTCCCTTTAATTAGTAAAACAAAAATGAAGGAACATTTCCATCTTATTTCTTTCACGTCATTCATTGATTCATAAAACATTTTCTGCTGTGTTTTTGTATATAGCTTACCATCCTCATCTTTGAGAAATTGACCAGGCCGTCCTCTGTGTAATTCGGGGTTCCCTCCTCTATAAATGCCAAATCTGTAAGGTACATGCCCAGGTATGGCACACAGGGAGGGTCACAGCTGGTGACAGAAGAGAAAGCTTGTGAAATTATGGGGTGACTTTATAAACAGTTCATGTAAAGCAGGTACCTATGCCAATCACTGTTCTACAAAGAATAAATATCGAAACCAGTTAGTTTTGTCTTTGTTTCTATTATTTGAAAATTATAATAAAAAATTAGCTGATAAAAAAAAAATGTTGAAACTGGAAACGTTTGTGCTTAAAATGCAGAATTTTCAGAAAACTTATGACAGGTGACAGAGGCACCACAGACTTTCAATTGAGTCTGAGTACTTCTCCTTCTTTGTTTTAGTGATCAATGAAGATCTCAGCATTTGGATCAATCAAACCTCACGAGTCTCCATTGCATCTCATGCTTTCAGGTACACTTTACTAAAAAGTTATACTATGAAAAACCTCCTGTAATGCATGTAAAACCCAGTTTTGAAACCGATGTATCTGTCAGATGCACATGCAACAATTAAGCAAAAGGAAAAAAGTCTTACTTCTTCAAGGCCTCTCTGAGATTCTTAAATCGCCCTTCTGAAGACACCAACTTCTGAAGTCGGTCAATTAAGGTCTTTGTCTAAAAAAAATAACCATGGTTCAGAATTAAAGTAAATAAATTATTACACTTATCACAAATTCAGTACACTAAGTAAAAATATTCCAGTATCGAATCTAGAAACTTAGCGAGCTGCAATGAATTATGCAAAGCAATCTTGTCTAAGTAAAACTTCCCAAAATCCAAACCCAATGGCCTATAGTTCTTGTTAATCTGGTATTGGGGAAAAAAAAGCCTGGAATGCTGATTGCCTGATACGGCACTGGTTGGGGAGAGATCGGACGTTTACTAAGAAGAGAAATGGCAAGGTGAACCTCAAAGTTTCACTTTCTTCTACCGGGGGATAAGACGATACGTATGTTCACCAACCTAGGCCTATATTTAAATGTCCTGATAATAGTGGCTTGTTCTCTCACTCAATGCCACCTACTACTCAAAGCACGATGCCCCCTAGATGATTTTGCCCCACAGTTTTAGAGTCTAGTGACTAATTTTCAGAATTCCAATTCTGCTGGTTTTGCCTTCAGGCCCTCCACTGAAGATCAGTAGTACATGCAGGAACTATTTTTGATAATCTGACACCTTGCATTACCTGTTTAGACACCTTAATCCAGGTCCTCTTGAGACGGAAAATAGCGCTCCGATTCAGTGAAGAAGTAATCTCCAGAACAGCGTTGTAATTGTGTAGACACCGGCAAATATCGGCCACTGCTACCCACTTCTCAATGGTACACCCTCGTATGGCTGGCTCTTCACTCCGCAGGATCTCAGTGGCAATCAGGTTACTCATCTGACACATTCAAATACCTGGTTACTATGTCATTTAAACTTGGTGTTTCTCATATTAGGTATACACAACAATTTATCATGGAGAATAATTAAGTTCCAGAGAACTAGTCTGATTGCCGTATGTGGAGCCGGGGAGGAATTTTTCCCTAATATGGAGCTATTAGTGTTTGCCCTATGGGGTTTTTGCCTCCCTTTCGATCAACATGTTAGGCTATAGGTTGAACTCGATGGACTTAAGTCTACCTTCAACCCTAAAACTATGAAATTATAAGAATAGGGCTCTACATTGGGATTGCAGCATTAAGTATTCTGTGGTTTTGCCACAATCAGCCACTGAGCCTGTTATGGACCTGGTGGATAGGTGCACCTGGAATGACCTGATGGTTAAACTAGAAGACAGGACGAGCTCTGGGAAGTGGGAACTCTGCTGACCGCAAATCCTAATCCTATAACACACACACTAGAAATAGCTGTGGAGCGTACCTAACTCTCCCTAGACGCCTCTTCACAGCCTAAGAGCTAACTACCCCTAAAGATAGAAAAATAAGCCTTACCTTGCCTCAGAGAAAATTCCCCAAAGGTAAAGGCAGCCCCCCACATATATTAACTGTGAGTTAAGAGGAAAGTCACAAACACAGGGATGAAACAGGTTTCAGCAAACGAGGCCAGACTTACTAGATAGACTGAGGATAGGAAAGGGATCTATGCGGTCAGCACAAAAAACTACAAAAATCCATGCAGAGTGTGCAAAAAGACCCCCGCACCGACTCACGATGCGGAGGTGCCACTCTGCAACCCAGAGCTTCCAGCTAGCAAGGCAATATCATGTTAGCAAGCTGGACTAGAACTTAGCAAGAACTAAGAAATATATTCAGTACAAAATGAACAACAAAATGAACTAGCAGGGACTTAGCTTCGCTGGAGTAGACAGGTCATCAGAAAGATCCGAGAGAGATCTGAACCAGTGCTAATACATTGACAGCTGGCATGGAGTAACGATCTGAGTGGAGTTAAATAGAGAAGCCAGCCTAGCCGCAAACGAGGGCAGCTGAGGGAGCAACCTCAGAACCAGCAGTTCCACTCACAGCCACCAGAGGGAGTCCACGGACAGAACTCGCCGAAGTATCATTCATGACCACAGGAGGGAGTTCAAGAACGGAATTCACAACATGAGCCCCAACCCTTATGACCAATGCAGCCAGGTTACAGGAGTATATGGATGGGTATACTACTTACTCAGTATTATACCTCTACTGACTATATACATAATCTGCTTTTTATGCATATGAAATATATTACATGGTTGAAGTGTTTGCTTGTGCCCATGATATAGGGTGTCCTCTCGTTCTTGTCAGCTTTCATCCAGCCCTGGCCAAAAAATTCCCTGTAGGAAAAACACCAATAAAATGATTAGAAAACCAATACATTTAACTAGTAGAACTGATGACATAAGAATATATAGACACTTGGAACAAAGGATCATGAGTGCTTACCAATGGAATGGAAACTTGTATAACCAGCGATACCTGGAGAGACGTCTCATAGACAACCATGTATAGTGAGACATCTCCCATTCTCCAGATCCATTACTCTGATGGTGTTATTTTGTGAAACAGAAGGATCTTATAATCACAGGATGAGAAATCATCTTAGAACTTCTGAATATTAAAACTCTCCACAAGACTAAGACTACGTTCACATTAGGTTTCAGCAGTTCAAAAATGAGGTTTTATGTAGAAAACACTCTAGGGAACTCCTTTTTTGGGGGGCAGATTTTGGAGGAGTTTTTCTGTTTTCTGAAGCAGTTTTGAAGAGTTTTTGAAGATTTTTTTTGCCAGCGTTTTAATTGGACAGTTCATACTTTGGGGAGGTTTCCTTGGAGATGCTCTTTGAAAAAGTGATAGCAATTTCAGGAAAACTGCATGACCATGAACATTTCTGTGACTTCAAGACTTGCTGTAAGAGCTGTTATATGGCAACTCGCATGCACACAATTTGCTTTACAGGGTCAAACAGTCTTGGATTTTTTTGTGATAGCCACATTGTGGACACCCTAGTTCTTGGGTCACAACTAGTGTTGAGCGATACCGTCCGATACTTGAAAGTATCGGTATCGGAAAGTATCGGCCGATACCGGCAAAATATCGGATCCAATCCGATACCGATACCCGATACCAATACAAGTCAATGGGACTCAGGTATCGGACGGTATTCCTGATGGTTCCCAGGGTCTGAAGGAGAGGAAACTCTCCTTCAGGCCCTGGGAACCATATAAATGTGTAAAAGAAAGAATTAAAATAAAAAATATCGCTATACTCACCTGTCCGACGCAGCCGGGACCTCGGCGATTGTAAGCGGCAGCGTTGTTTCTTTAAAATTCGCGCTTTTACTTGCTTACGTGAATTCCCGGCTTCTGATTGGTCAGGGCGGCCATGTTGCCGGGACTCGGACCAATCACAGCAAGCCGTGACGAAATTACGTCACGGCTTGCTGTGATTGGTCCGCGTCCCGGCAATATGGCGCCGTGACCAATCACAAGCCGTGACGTCACGGGAGGCTGGACACGCGCGCTTTTCAAAATAAGCGCGTGTCCAGCCTCCCGTGACGTCACGGCTTGTGATTGGTTAATGGCGGCCATGTTCCTGGGACGCGGACCAATCACAGCAAGCCGTGACGTAATTTCGTCACGGCTTGCTGTGATTGGTCCGCATCCCGGCAATATGGCGCCGTGACCAATCACAAGCCGTGACGTCACGGGAGGCTGGACACGCGCGCTTTTCAAAATAAGCGCGTGTCCAGCCTCCCGTGACGTCACGGCTTGTGATTGGTTAATGGCGGCCATGTTGCCGGGACGCGGACCAATCACAGCAAGCCGTGACGTAATTTCGTCACGGCTTGCTGTGATTGGTCCGAGTCCCGGCAACATGGCCGCCCTGACCAATCAGAAGCCGGGAATTCACGTAAGCAAGTAAAAGCGCGAATTTTAAAGAAACAACGCTGCCGCTTACAATCGCCGAGGTCCCGGCTGCGTCGGACAGGTGAGTATAGCGATTTTTTTTATTTTAATTCTTTCTTTTACACCTTTTTACATTAATGTTGTTTCGATACCGATATCCGATATTACAAAAATATCGGATCTCGGTATCGGAAATTCCGATACAGCAAGTATCGGCCGATACCCGATACTTGCAGCATCGGAATGCTCAACACTAGTCACAACAATACAACCCCACTGACTATCATCAATACAATGCTACACCACAATCTTCATGTTGATAGAGCTGCCATGTAGCCATAGACTAAACCTTCTCTGCTTCAGATTAAACATTTCTACGGGTAAAAAAATCAATAACTAGTAAATATTTTAAAGGGCAAGCCAAGTATTTTGACTCTTCATCTAGGCTACACAACTACAGGCTGATAAGACCAAACTGTGTTTCCAGCACACTGACAGATGACATCTTGTATATATGGAGTAATCTGGGCCACATTCTGGTATTATAGGTTGGTGTTACTCACTCGTATGGGATCTTCTTGAAAATCAGGTGATCTAATAACGTGACTTGTTCTGCAATCTCCAGAGCAGAGAGAGACTCGAATGGATCCACCGGAGTGTTCAGCACCTGCAAAGTATACGCATACTGTACACTTCATAGTATTAGTGATGATGTGTGACCAGCTATGTCTTTCAAACAGCTACATGCACATTTAAATAGTTTAGGGTGTGAAATTCTGACAGATTCTCTTTAAAAGTTTTCTTTCATCTGGTTAAATAAGAATTGTCATGGGATATGGCCAATGAGAAACTATCTCTATTATCTCACAAAGTGTGAGTAGTATTGGGAAAGTAATAGGCCTTAAAATGGCTTCCAGACCCTTACATTTTGTATCAAAATCAGCAATCACCACTGGAGGCAGCATACAGAGACTGATGGGTGACTCAAGATGCAGCAGCACGTGATCTTTAGGGAATAACTAAAGTGAGTATTACTTAGCTTTTTATTATAAACACCTTAGTAATTATTATCTAAGTCACCTCAAGATACATAGCTGTAGGCAGATTAATGGTAACTAGTGATGAGCGAGTGTGCTCGTTACTCGGGTTTTCCGAGCATGCTCGGGTGTTTTCTGAGTATCTTGGGCGTGCTTGTAGATTATGTTTGTGTCTCCGCAGCTGCATGACTTGCAGCTGCTAGACAACCTGAACACGTGCAGGGATTGCCTGTTTGTTAGGGAATCCCCACATTTGCTCATCACTAATGGTAACTGTTCTTCATTGCTGTGCTGTCACACACTCTATCCATAATGTTTATTCAGTGTTTTATAGCTTTCTCTCCACATCTCTATTAGTCAGCTGTGACGTCCTCTCAAGATACAGATTCACTACAACATGGCTGCTGCACTCCCTGCCTCGGCTTTTATACAGGCTATGATAGTCCCTCCAGATGGGCTGTACTATACCATTTGATTTGATTACTGCAAAGTATTATGTGGAATCTCGCCCGACCGCCAAGTCATGAGAACCTTCTCTGATTGATAAAATCTTCTGCAATGTGTAAAATGGCAGCAGCTATTGTTCAAATTCACAATGTTCAGAGAATTAGTAAAATTTCAACATGAATTTGATTTGTGCATCTCTATTGGTTTGTACTTCTTCTCTTTTTCCCTCTCTCAGTCTATACTTTATTTTATGCCTAAAAACTCTGGGAATAGAGTGTGAAATATATAAATGATATATATCATATTAGAAAGTGAGGGCTGCTTTTTCTTCAAACACATCACCTCTTATACAACACAGCATCTCACACGGGGAGGAGACAAAGCGCAGGCCTATTTTTCTAATCTTATTTAATCTCCTTGCATGATGTAAATCCTTTCCTCATTTTTCTCCTCACTTTCACTGGCTGCTGCAGCTAATCACTGTGTCTGTCACATTAGACATGGAGCCTGATCTGCCGGCAGCAGGTTAGAGAGCAGGAGATGCTGAACAGTTCCTTCTGCTCCCTGACTGGACAGATTCATATCCCTGAAGTTTAAAGGGAACCTGTCACCAGAAATAAAGCTGTTAACCTGCAGCTAGGCGGTTAATCTTCAGGTTAACAGATTTATTATACTATTCTGCGCCTGCACGTAGCCAAATACAGCAGGAAGAAAATTTATTTTATTCCCGCCAGCATTCGGTTTCAGTCATGAAGGAGGGCGAGTATACAGAGCGGCCATTGTAACTGCGCCCCCAAACCTGACACTCGCTTTACAATGGGGCTCAGCTGTCAGTCAGGGCCGGGGGCGCAGTTACTGCGGTGACTGAACCCACGCCGCCCCAGCCTACATGACTGAAATCGAATGCTGGCGGAGAGTATAAAGATCATTTTCCCCCCTCTGCATTCGGTTGCGTGCAGGCGCCAGACAGCATTATAACACAGTTAACCGCCTCTCCTCTGAAGAAGCAGGGTGAAACGCGCGAACCGGGGCTAGGAGGCGGAAGCTTTAAACACCTTCCCTTATTGCAGCTGATTTAGGGTATACCTAGCATTCCATATTCCACTATCTTTGGATATCCTTTGCTAATATTCTGTTTCCTGGGTATAGGCTGTTAGAGACATAAGAATTCAAGCACTGAAACTATAATGTCCACTCGTGTGTGGCCCTTTTACAGGGAAGATTTTTAGGCTTTATTAAAATCTTGGGATTTTATATACCGGTACATCTCATTTTATTTTCTGTCCTAAGCATGTGCACTTTAGAATTTTAGTATGTACAGCCATCTACAGTACTTATTCTCATACAGGGAATCCTCTGAGATCAATTCTAAATAATTTTCATCTCTTTTTACATCAATGTTTGAATGAATTAGCACCTTATAACTTTTTTTGTTAATTTTGGGGGAAATTATTTGATCATGTGTCTGAAATTCATAAATATTTGTAATTAAAATTAGTATGGGATACCTTGCTGCTCCTTATAATAGTTGTTAGTATTCATGCCTTCTCGCCCCCCTGAGGAAGCGATAATAACGCGAAATGCATGTTGGGGAACGTGGCCGTGGTCTTGGCAGGATTTATACTAATCATGGGTAAATACTTTTGTCATTAAATGCACCCTGTCTTTACATGTAATGTATGCAGCATTTAGCCAGTGATATTACATGATAGACAGTGTTTCACTGTCTTTTCATTGGATGGATTTCCCTTTTAAATATATACTGTTCAACCGATGCTACCCATATCAGTTATTGCAATGGACACCTCCGGGGTCCCTCCCAACTTCATGCACCTATTCTGCTGCAAACATATTGTTACCATCTATCTTGACCAATTCTCCGACCCCCTTTTTTCACCTATGGATCAAACCACATTGTACCCAGATAAATTACACATTTTGTATTATTCATACTTTTTTTGCGTTTTTTTTTTTTTTTTTTTTTTTTGTAATATGAATCAAATTTATATACATTTTTAGCACATTTGGACTGTTTTTTTTCTACTTGGAAAGCAGATTTATTTGAGTTGCTAATCATTTGGGTATATTATTATCTTGATACTGGTATTCCTGCTTATACTTATAATAGTTGTTAGTATTCATGCCTTCTCATTCCAGTGTACATTCCTGAATTTTTTTTAAATGTTTTTATTCATCACTAAATAAACATCATGTTTTAATTGACTTTTTAGTCCCTTTTATTTTTATTCTTGATTATTACATCAAGAACCCTGTTTTTCATATATTCTCCAAAGAAGTGCAGCCCATTAATGACGGCCATATTGTAAATTGTGAACATTTGCATTTTTTATGTGCAGAATCCCAGTGTTTATACACTCAAAAACAAGTAAAAAATGTAGCAAAAATGCAGAGCAGATTGTTCATGGGAACATGGTCTTAGGGCAATTCTTGAAGGCATTGTCTGTCTGGCCTTAGGCTACAAGTCTGCGGTTACTCTAGGTTACTCTATGTGACTGCAGACTTGTGAATCCTCACACTGCGCGCACTGCGCACTGTGAGGATTCTTTGGTGTCGGCAGCGGGCGTGTGACAGCAAATATGCGATTTGCATAATTCCGGCCACATTCTGACTAGACTTATCCGGCCTCGCTCAATACACTTGCTCTGAGCAAGGCTGGGCCATCTAGTCGGCACAAGAAAGCAAATATGCAAATACATGGCCTGTGTCACATGACAGCTGCAGGCTGTCTTGACAGATTTGAGCAGGTTTTTCATAGTGGATGACAAGTTCAGGAGAAAGTAGCTGATAATTGGGGAAAGATGATGATTTTTCTGCTTATTAAGTTTCTTATTTTCACCTGTACTATGGATTTCTGCAAAGTTTATTGAAAGTACAGTTCCTTTTTAAGATTCTGCCAAGCATCCCAATATCGATGTCAATATAGAATGTAATATGTAAAAAACATTACATTTGATACAAAAACCTGATTTAAATATTAGGTAATTTTCAGATGACACATACCCTTTAAGAGTGCCTACACAAGACAAAATCCCTCCCCCCAAAAAATCTATTGATTTTTGCATTATTATCATTCATCAGACTTACCATGTGCTCGATCTCTTCGAGTGTGACCTGACTATCTCCAGGATCCTCCTGTGTCAATGTGCTGCCAATAGAACACATTGTTAGTGAAGAGGTTCCAGTGTGTGATTGTTCTGCCATTAATGTCTAGATGAAAATACAGGCAGGTGAACTGCAGCAGAGGAGATCAGCTTTTCGTAAAATGGGATAGGCAGGCTAATTAAAGGGAATTTGTCAGCAGGTTTTTATGATGTAATTGGGGAGCAACATGATTTAGATGCTGAGATCCTGATTCCAGCGACGTATCACTTCCTGTACTGTGGTTTCAATTCAACAGTATGTTATCAGCAGAAGATTATCACTGCCTGACTAGGTCTCACGTGCAGGTCAGTCCAGCTAATGTGTGTAACCCCCACCATTGATTGGCAGCCTGCTGCCAATTAGGGGTGTGGGCGGGGTTATACAGAGCTCATGCTCCTGACCACAACTACATCTACAACAGGGAAAACAAGGATTCTATCAAAACTACACCAAGCAGTCCAGTAAGTGATACATCACTGGAATCAGGCTCCTACATCATGCTGCTTTCAGAATCCATAGTAAAAACCTGCTGACAGATTTCCTTTAAAGTTAATTAAGTGCTACAGTGATGTTTATTGCTAAGATACCATCAGGCCTCATTTAGACATTCGTGTTTTTTTTCATACATAAAAACACAAGTTTCATCAGTGTTTGGTCAGTGTGTCAGTTTAACCATCAGTGAAAAAAAATTAAACTGCAACACTTCTGCTATAGATTGCAATGTTAATTAAGGACACCAAACCGAGAGCACCCCGATGCCATCCGTGTGCTGTCAGTGATTCACAGACCGTATACATGACAGCATACAGTGATACTGGCAGCAGAGGTGCTGCAAGAACGACAGTGAAGCCGCCATGATTCTGTTTCAGAATGGTGCAATACTTGGCCCGCCATGGGTGGCCAGAGCTTTGGCGAAGCTGCCATCACACCGTCTGGGGCTGTTCTGGATGCATTCGAGCTTGTGTTTTGCAATGAAACATGCCAAAAAACACACTCCATTGTTACACCCCATATAATTAAAAACACATCAAAATCCACACTGAAAAAAAATGCAGCAAAAACGGCATGTAAACAGCATAAAAACGCATGATCTTACAAAACTGTACCAATAACCATGAGTATTTTAGAAGCAGTTTTTAGACCTTGAATTTTTCAGCCAGAAAAAGATACCGTCCGGAAAAACCTCAGTGTGAATATTCCCAAATGGTGCTAAAGGCCAACGGTCGCAAGATTACGGTCCATACAGAGTTTTTTATGTGTTGTTTCTACACTGCTGTGCATTTTGTTAATTTTATGGCGTGCTTCTTCAGGTGCATAAAAGACACTGTGCGCACATTAAGAGATTTTTTGAGGCATAATGATCCAATGTGGTCTTCACGAGGCATCTACGCCAGAATCCGTGTGTTTTTATGACAAGGTTCTCAGATATGACGTTACTTCTTTTTTTTCTGTGATGAGGTTCTCATCAATAATATTAACAAATGCCTCCAATTAAAAATGTAGTATTCATTTTCTGATTCGCTTTGTCTTATTCCTCATATGCAGGCATGGAAACACCTTAGGTATCCATGGTTACGACCACTAGCAACCAGCCAACTGTCACTATAACAGTGGTCGTAACCATGGATACCTTAAGTCCTGCAATGCCTGGAAAGGGACATACGATCTTGGAGATGGGAATACCCCTTTAACCTGTGCTTTAATCATTTAAAGGGGTTGTCCAGGTTTGGCACAGAAGTTGGCAGTCAGTGCATTTTGTGAGAATTCACAAGTCTGCAGTCACACAGAGTGACTGTAGACTTTCATGCCAATCTTGGACAACCCATTTAATCCTCTACTCTTTGTGGTATTTTGGTCTTGCGGGCAGTCCTATGACATGGATCCGTCAATGAATTGAGTGAATTTTTGTCAGAAAATCCTGGTGTGACCTACAGCCTCATTCAGATGTCCATTTTTCACGTACATGTTCTATGCGTGGTTTTCACAGATAGAAAACATACCCATCATTGTAATACCACATGCACAGGACTAAAGCACACAAAATAGGCAAGGAGCATAATGTTACCAGAACATAAGGTCCACATGTCATGATCCTGACCGGGTTTTGAGTCCTGTTTTCCCTTTTTCCCGGTCTGGTCATGTCAAGAGTTAACTTTTCCCAGACTCTGTCTGGGCTCAGGTTGGCTATTTATCACCGCTGTTTCCTGCAGGCGATGTCAGTTATAGTTTTTGCCTAGTGCTGCTGTAGCTGACTCTGATTGCTCTGATTTGTCCTGCTGCGTTTGCTGTCTGAACCCCTATCTGTTTTCGCCTATTCACATCTTGTCTCAGTGTTTCCCTTTAGTGTGCTGACTCCCTGGTTTTGACTTGGCTTGTATCCTGACCTGCTTCTGTCTTTTGGCTTATCCGCTCCTGACTGTTACTGATCCCCTGACTTGTCTCTGGCCGTGTGTTTTGCTTATTCCTTTGGTACTGCGCTAGTCTAGGGTTTGACCCGGCCTGTTTGACTATTCTGCTGCCTCTTGTGGTAGCCTCACTGCTGCACTGCAGGCCAGCTCTGTTTAGGTGCAGTCCTGCTTCAGCTCTACTGCCACCTAGTGGAGCCCGCACCTACCTGCATGTATTGCAGCAACATGACACCGCAGTTAACTATTCTTTCAAGTGAAAGTCTTCATTTCAATTTATAGCACTAGTAAACTCGTATATAATATCCAACCAAAAAAATAAAAAATGGAGCACTAAACTCATTATAAAACTAATTTTATTGCAAATATAAAAATAAAGATACAGCAGAAAAATTATACTCCATTTTGAAAAGGCTATTGGGAAACGCACGACGGGGTTCTTCCTCCTGCTCATGTGCAGTACACGGCCACTATGAGTAAGCACTTTATTTAGTTTTAGACCGTTTTACTCAGTCCATTTGTGAGGCATTATATGGGGGGTGACTATATGGTACCAGTGTGGTCTGATGTGTATTTAACCCCCCAGTATTTTAAACTTGTTTGGGTAGCGAATATACCTGCTCCTTGGACCAATTATAATACAGTAACTATTATAGGTTATTTGTAAAGATGAATACTCACCCTATATTAGTTCATATAATGCTCTGCATATGACTTGGGATGTTTTTTATGGTTGTCCTGTTAACCTAGTCCTATTGTACTATTGGTAGATAGTTTTTCTGATGTATGTTTATTTTTGTAATTGCAATAAAATTCGTTTTATATTGAGTTTAGTGCTCTTTTTTTCTTTTTTGGTGGGACATACCCATTATAGTCTTTTGGGCTGTCCACATGGCTGTGGTTTTTGTAGACCATGTGTCCGTGCAAAAATCACAGAGACATGTCTGTGTTTTATCAGCATGAAAAGGATGAAAAGTAGAAATACAAGTCTATGGGTCTGATAAAATCACACAGATGGCATTAATGAGCTGTCCGTGATTAAATGGGTTGTCCACTACTCGTATAACCCCTTTTGAATCCCTGTTTTCCCCCCAGTATAATAACACTTTTACTCACCTCCGGTGCTGGCGCTGTCCCAGCAGTTTTGGCACTGGTTCTCCCAGGGATTGCCAGACATTGTTATGTTACGTGATCACTGTGGCCAATCAGCGCTGACTTCACTCTCCTCTCCTACAGATGTAATTGACATCCGGCTGTTCTCTCACTTCCCACGGATTTCTTGATTTTTCCAAAGGAGGGGAAAGCGAAGCCAGCGCTGATTGGCAGCAGGGATCGCGTGACTTAACAATGTCAAGTGATCCCCAAGAGAGCCAGCGCTAACATCGCCAGAACGGCGCCGGAGGTGTGTAGAGGTGTTATTATTTTACTGGGGGGAAACTCGGATCCAAAACACTGAGGACACTTGGACCATTTTTATGAGCTCGTGAACAATCACGGATGAGGCTTAAGTGTTGGCTGGGCACACATTTTACAATTATATTTGGCTTTCTTTTGTGTGCAGTATCCAGTGTACTGTCTCACCGAATAATATTAGCCGCAGCCTTCCTCTCCTGGGCCAGCAGCTCCGGGTTGTGGATAACTTCCTCCAGGAAGCTAATGACTTTGCTCTTCAATTGCAGGTTTGTCTCAAAATCCTAGAGAAGACAGAAACCACTTAGAAAAGAATGAGCATTAACCAGTTCATGACTTTTAAAGACATTTTTTTTTGTTCAGATATTCAATTAACTATTTACCCTTTTTTTCGCGACACATGGGGCTAATTTTTTAACTTTTTTATACAACCTTATAGGACTGGTAAAAACATTTTAAATTACTTTTCTCCAGTCGGTTAAAATTATTTTTATATATTGGACATATTTTATTTCAATTGGAGAGTGGGGGAAGGAGGGATAGGGCTAGAAACAGCAACTCAGACTGGCAGAGTTTCTTTTTTCATAGCGTTATTTTACTTATGCTTTTGTGTCTATTTTTTTTTTCATTTATTTTGGATACTGTGCCTCCCTTATGGTTTTAACAAACCTTTGGGGTAACATTTGTTTTATTACTGATTTTCCCTTTTACCGAGGCTCTTATATTAGACCCACTTAGAGGGGAATTTCATCTGCCTGCCTGTCTAGCAGAGCCTGCTAGATCTCCTAGGACCCAGAAGCTCCTGCTCCCTCCTTACTCCTGGGTCCAGAGGAGGAAGCACAGTCAGTGATTCTTAATCTATATACACAAGTGCTTGTTCAGTGCTGTGTATACAGAGATTGAGAAGGTAAACATGGTAATAAATAATGTTTTTCTTCTGTCTGGTAAGTCTAGCTGTATGTCACAGACAGCTCCCCACCCACATAGCTGCAGGATATTGTGCAAGCTGCTTAGACCATATTGACATTTTAGAATGTTAAAAGGGTGGTCCTAAGTCAAAATAAATTTTATTCTAAATCCCTATGTATTTAGCTATTTTCTAATATACTTGTATTTCATCAGAGCGAGTGGTATAGGTTGCGGTCACTGCTACAGCCCCCTCCCTGAATCAAACCATCATCAGAGCAGGGGGCAGAGGCAGCAGTCACTGCCACAGCCCCCACTCTGAAACGAACCATCATCAGAGCAGGGGGTAGAGGCAGCAGTCACTGCCACAGCCCCCTCTCTGAAACGAACCATCATCAGAGCAAGGAGCAGAGGCAGTAGTCACTGCCACAGCCCCCTCTCTGAAACGAACCATCATCAGAGCAGGGGGCAGACGTAGCAGTCACTGCCACAGCCCCCTCTCTGAAACAAACCATCATCAGAGCAGGGGGCAGAGGTAGCAGTCACTGCCACAGCCCCCTCTCTGAAACGAACCATCATCAGAGCAGGGGGCAGAGGTAGCAGTCACTGCCACAGCCCCCTCTCTGAAACGAACCATCATCAGAGCAAGGAGCAGAGGCAGCAGTCACTGCCACAGCCCCCTCTCTGAAACGAACCATCATCAGAGCAAGGAGCAGAGGCAGCAGTCACTGCCACAGCCCCCACTCTGAAACGAACCATCATCAGAGCAGGGGGCAGAGACAGCAGTCACTGCCACAGCCCCCTCTCTGAAACGAACCATCATCAGAGCAAGGAGCAGAGGCAGCAGTCATTGCCACAGCCCCCTCTATGAAACGAACCATCATCAGAGCAAGGAGCAGAGGCAGTAGTCACTGCCACAGCCCCCTCTCTGAAACAAACCATCATCAGAGCAAGGAGCAGAGGCAGCAGTCACTGCTACAGCCCCCACTCTGAAACGAACCATCATCAGAGCAGGGGGCAGAGGCAGCAGTCATTGCCACAGTACTCTCACTGAAACGAACCATCATCAGAGCACGGGGCAAAGGCAGCAGTCACTGCCACAGCCCCCTGCCTGAAACGAAGCATGCCGCTCATTTCAGGGGCTGTTCTCGTCCCTGCTGTGTCCCTTCCTGTGAACTGTGCGATCTGCAAAGTGACAGAGTCCACTCTGTCGTCGGCTCAGATCAGTAATAATCAGCCGACAACAGAGTGGTGTCTGAATACCCGGCATGCAGAAGACCAATGCAAACCCCACAAGTGACGTCACTGGTCTCCTGCATGCTAGGTATTCTGTCACCGCCCTGTTGCCAACTGATTATTACTGATTACTGATACATTTCCTAATGTGGCTTTGAAGAGTTCTTGAACAGTTTTTTTTTTTTTAACACATATTTTTTTTGCAATCTCTGAACAGCCAGTGCGTAGTTTAGAGAATTTTCAGGAGCCACTTCAAAGAAATTATATTCACTCTCAACCCCCCCTCAAGGCATGTTTCAATACCCGAATCAGGAAAAATCATCAAAACATTGAAGATATAACAGCGTTGGTTTATAAGTGGTTTTGCAATAGAAATGAAAATGAAGACTCTTTCAAACGTTTATAAAGTGATCTTTTAGGAATTCTTTGGAGTAGACCTGCTCTAAGAAACTCTGTGCGCATACCCTTACAAACTCCCCAAAAGATTGCGCTCACTGCTGGATTTTTAGTTAACTCATTCTATAGCCAGTAGTCTGCAGGGAAACAAAAAGCCTGTAACAGCCAAATGGGGCAAATTTGTTTGAATGAAATCTAATTGCAAACTTGACTTAAAAAAAAAAACCTAAAAAAAAACAAATTGTCCCTGATGGTGTCCAGAGAGGTCCAGGACAAGAGTATATACAAATGTAATATGATTACATTCTCCATACAGTACCCTGACTAGAGACGCTTTGTAATATAGGATCTTGGCACACACCTGGGCATGTTTGGAAACCCAATGTCTCAGGACATTGAGTACACGGTTTGTTGCCGCTCTTCTGATTACAAATTCTTTGTCACCGTTCCTCTGATCTGAAGGAAATCCTGCAACATAAACCACATACACAAAATGTCATATATCCTGCTTCATGTATATCTAATGTGATGCCAATGAAAACAGAGTTCTCGGACTTAAGGCCCCGTCACACATAGCGATTTACCAACGATCACGACCAGCGATACGACCTGGCCGTGATCGTTGGTAAGTCGCTGTGTGGTCGCTGGGGAGCTGTCACACAAACAGCTCTCTCCAGCGACCAACGATCAGGGGAACGACTTCGGCATCGTTGAAACTGTCTTCAACGATGCCGAAGTCCCCCTGCAGCACCCGGGTAACCAGGGTAAACATCGGGTTACTAAGCGCAGGGCCGCGCTTAGTAACCCGATGTTTACCCTGGTTACCAAAAAAAACTAACAGTACATACTCACCATCTGATGTCCGTCAGGTCCCTTGCCGTCTGCTTCCTGCTCTGACTGAGTGCCGCCGTACAGTGAGAGCAGAGCGCAGCGGTGACGTCACCGCTGTGATGTACTTTCACTTTCACTTTGCGGCGCTCAGCCAGTGCGGGAAGCAGACGGCAAGGGACCTGACGGACATCAGATGGTGAGTATGTACTGTTTGTTTTTTTTTACATTTACGCTGGTAACCAGGGTAAACATCGGGTTACTAAGCGTGGCCCTGCGCTTAGTAACCCGGTTTACCCTGGTTACCAGTGAAGACATCGCTGGATCGGTGTCACACACACCGATTCAGCGATGTCAGCGGGACCTCAACGACCAAAAAACGGCCCAGGCCATTCCGACACGACCAGCGATCTCGCAGCAGGGGCCGGGTCGCTGGTACGTGTCACACATAGCGAGATCGCTACTGAGGTCGCTGTTGCGTCACAAAACTTGTGACTCAGCAGCGATCTCGCTATGTGAGACGGGGCCTTTAGAGACATTTCAAAAGTTTACGATCTTTAAAACAACAATCAATGACACACAAAGACCACATTTTATCATTAGATACTGGAACACGATTGTGCAACTATTATGGGATATTTCAAAAAGTCACAAATGATGAATTAGGCTAAAATATTTGGCTAAGGAAATCCATGAATATTATGCCAAATATAAACAACTCCAAACCAAGTAGAGTTAACTTAAAATAAAAGCACAAATTAAATAATAAATGAGGGACAACCATAAAAGTCACTAGAACCGTTTTTACTCCACATAAAAAGCCACACAGGGAATGCTGAATGGAGGCCACGGTGTTCTCACAGTATTTAATGTATCAATTAAGCCCTTTAAAAAGGGGTATCACAAATATGTCCTAAAAGAGTGACGTTAGTGGGTGCCAAAAGCTTGTATTATATAGCTCTTAGAACTAGAGTTTAGTGGAGTCATTTCCTAAATCTGGCAATTTACTTATTTAAGAGAGCATTAAAGGACTTGTCCAAGACTTAAAATGTACTCAAAGGAGGAAATCCTGCAAAATAAAAAAAACCTTATACTGACCCATTAATTCAGTCGATAATATTACAATTGTAGTGATGACATACATAACACACACTTATATACAGTATGTCATGACTACAGGACAGGAGACCATCCGGGGGGAAACACCAGGGCAGCTGCACTGCAATGCTGGCTGAATTAATAGCTGAGCAGAAGTCATTTTTTCATTTCATCAATGTTCCCTGCAATCCATTTTATTTGAAATATATAATGATTACGTACAGGGTTATCTAAGATACATGTATGTGATATTAATATAATCAACACAGCTATTATAATTTGCCAATATGTTATATTATATATATGTCAGCTACTGTATATACCAGTTTTATAAAATTATTTCTCTAGATGAAGTAATACAAGTCTGCCATACAGATATCTCATAACAAAAATCGCCTATAGCTCGGGGAACATCAAGTATTTTACACAGAAATCTCTTTAAAAAGTATCTGTTTCATAGTTATGCATTAAAAAATCCCAATGAAAACGCAACTAACACAAAATATCCAAAATATGGGGGTTAACCCCCGGTATAAATAAAGTGTCACAGTGCAGATTCAAACGTGCCCTATACACTAAAAAGGGGTCAATCCCTCAGAGGCTAGATGTCCCTAGGATATCCTAAAAAACTAACAGCCCCATGCAGGGCTAATTATCTTTTGAGATGCCATCATTATCAGCCTCCTGAGGAAGCTGGTTACAGGGCAACGCATTGAGGCAAACATGAGGCAATGGAAATAGCATCACATAGATAAGTACCTTTCCATGTCTATTTGATCCTGTGTACTCGCCAAGAGCACCTATCTCCTAATCCCTGTGGTTTGCATTATAGCAGCTTTATTAGGGTACACTAGACATTTTTAGGGGCAGTCATTGAGGAGCAGGGCACGCCAATGTCACTTGAATCTGCACTGTGCCACTTTATTTATACTGGGAGTTAACCCCCATATTTTGGTTATTTGTGTTAGCTGTGTTCTCATTGGGATTTTTTAGTGCATAGCTATTAAACATGTACTTTTTAAAGGGATTTCGGCAAAAAATATCCTTAGAATACTCTGTAAGACGACGTTTTGTAGACAAGATATTTTCACAGAAACCTTCTTTTTGACACATAGCGATATCTTTGAAAATTAATAATTGTTTCTATTTTGCTTATACATGGTTTAACTATTACGGACGCGCTTTATTATATTGGTTTGGTTATGCCTAGCATAACAAAGGACATACCCCCCAAAGGGTGCAGTACTCAAACCAATATGCTGGCGCAAGTCACATTGATCCCGCTCTCATATTCCTAGAGACCCCCGTGTATATACTTGCTCTTCGCTACAACAGTTTTTCCACATCAATACACTGCTTAAGTGCTAAAAGTACCGGTGACTTGTCTGGTGCCATCATACCTTCTGCATGGATCCATCTCTACTGGTCAACCCTTAGGTCACCCCTCACTGTATCTGCTCTGTGGCACAGAACCGAGCACTTACCTGCTGTCGCTAAAGACATACGTCTGTACGTTTCCTTGGTGGGAGTACCCTCATTAGCTCCAGCTGTTGCTATAGCAAAAGCAGAGGCTGCGGATAGATTGCTGCGATTGCTGTCATGTTCCCGGCAGGAAGTCATCACAATGCCATTATTATATGAGAAGAGCGTAAAGTCTGTACAGAAAAGTTAGCACGGAAAGTGTGAATGACAGCATGACACGTCATGAATAATACAATCACCCTCTGCAATCTACACCAGGCTCAAATGCCTCATTTTATGACTTTCAGCAATCACTGCAAGCTGAATATTCGCAGACTGCAGTGAAGGACGCTTTAGGGCGGCCATATATGATTCATAAACAGTCATAATAAACGGTTAAAACAAACGTGCATAAACGTCTAAGTTGCAGGACTAAGATATTGGTAATTGAGTACTACAGCGGCACGAAAAAGTTTGGGAACCCCTGGTCAAAATTACTGCTATTGTGAACAGTTAAGCAAGTTGAAGATGAAATCATCTTTAAAAGGCTTAAAGTTAAAGAGGACACATTTCCTTTGTATTTTAGGGGGAAAAAAATATTCATTTTCTACATTTTAAAAATTACAAAAAGGAAAATGGAGCAGATGCAAAAGTTTGGAGATTTGTGTGCTGAGATAACTTTGACCAAGGTTTCAGACCTTAGTTAGCCTGTTAGGGTTATGGTTTGTTCACTATCGTCGTTAGGAAAGACCAGGTGATGCACATTTCCCAGTTTTATAAAAAAAAAAAAGCCTCCTCTAACCTTGTGCCAAAAAAGCAGCCATGGATGGGTTCTTCTAAGCAGCTGCCTAGCACTCTGAAAATGAAAACGGTGGAGACCCACAAAAGCAGGAAAGGCTATAAGAAGATAGCAAAGTGTTTTCAAGTTGCTGTTTCCCCAGTTCGAAATGTACTGTAATTAAAAAATGGCAGTTAACAGGAACAGTGGAGGTCAAAATAAGGCCCGGAAGACCAAGCAACATTTCAGTGAGAGCAGCTCGTAGGATTGCTACAGAGGCAAATCAGAACCCCCACTTTACTGCAAAAGACCTTCAGAAAGATTTATCAGAATCTGGAGTTGTGGTACATTGTTATACTGTTCAGAGACACCTGCACAAATATGGCTTTCATGGAAGAGTCATCAGAAAAAAACATCTTCTGCGTCCTCGCTATAAAATTTAGCATCAGAAGTATGCAAAAGAACATCAAAACAAGCTCGTTGCATTTTGAACTCTTTGGCCATTATGATCAAAGGTATGTGTGAAGAATAAAGAGCAAAGAATTTCAGGAATTATTGGCCTACCGCCTCAACGCATTAACCTAACTATCCCTGTGTGGCCTATTTGAAAAAAAACACGTAATCAGGTTCCTCGCATCATGTTCTCATACACTTTATGCAGTTAATAGCACTCTGTGTCAGTACTGCTACATACTTAGGCAGTTAACTGGTTCATGCAGCTTTACATGAACACCTGAGCCTTACACTATGGCTGGTACAAATAACTAAAGCAATTGTTACCATCCACCTCTCGTGTCTCCCCTTTTCCTCATAGTTTGTAAGCTTGCGAGCAGGGCCCTCATTCCTCCTGGTATCTATTTTGAACTGTGATTTCTGTTATGCTGTAATGTCTATTGTCTGTACAAGTCCCCTCTATAAGTTGTAAAGCGCTGCGGAATATGTTGGCGCTATATAAATAAAAATTATTATTATTATTAGGAAAAGAACATCTCGCCAACCATTAAGCATCATGCTTTGGGGTTGTGTTCAGCCAATGGCCCAGGGAACATTTCACGGGTAGAGGGAAGAATGGATTAAATGAAATTTCAACAAATTCTTGATGCAAACACAACACCATCTGTAAAAAGACTGAAGTTGAAATGATGATGGCTTCTACAAATGGATAATGATCCTAAATACACATCAAAATCCACAATAGACGACCTCAAAAGGCGCAAGCTGAAGGTTTTACAATGGCCCTCACAATCCCCTGATCTGAACATAATTGAAAATCTGTGGCTAGACCTCAAAATAGCAGTGCAAGCAAGACGACCCAGGAACCTTACAGAAATGGAATAATTTTCCAAGGAAGAATTTATGACAATCTCTCAAACAAGAATTGAAAGAATTGGCTGGCTACAAAAGGAGTTTTCAAGCTGTGATACTTTCAAAAGGGAGTGTTATTAGGTATCAACCATGCAGTGTGTCCAAACTTTTGCATTTAAAATGTAAAAGATGAAAAAAGTACACCCGTTTTTGATAAGGGAACACCAGGAAGTAAAAATCTTGGATTTTTGGGAATCTCAAGATCGATAGACATGTTAAGAAAATGATGCTCAGGTTGCTCATGCTCCAGTGAGCAGTCAGCGAAGCCTAAATGTGCTGCATTGGCCTGCAGCGTCTCTGGACTTATCTCCATCAGGAACATATGGGACATCATTGAACAGCAAATACAAAAGTGAGCTGCCAGCAGTGGATCTTGATGAAGTGCATTCAGTGTGGCAGAAGATTCCTCAGACAGCCATTAATAACTTAATTTATAGTAGCCAATCTGTGTAAGTATGTGTCTGTGTGCGGCTCTCATAGTTGATAAAATATGTAAAACATCACAATTTATTTTGTGTTTTCATTTTTTGACCATTTGCATATCATTAACATGTCTATCCAGCTTGTGATTTCCAAATTTCCGCAACTTTTTCTGTGTTGGGAAGTGTATTTACAGGAGAGGTCTTGCAGGAATTGCACCATGGAGAAATCCAAGGAAAGATGCTCCAGAATTGTAATTTATATAGAATCCATGTCTTCAGTATAGAGAATATATCTGTTGCGCGGATAGGCTTTCTTTAAGATTTATTCACCTGCAGAGTTACGGCCACGTTGCAAGACTGGCGTGGTTGGCGAGCGGGTTGGCGATGTATCGGTCTCTCCCTCATCGCTCTGGGTCTGTTCAGTATCTGAGTCTGCTCGACACACTTCCGAGTCTGGATGAGAAAGTGACATGAACAGTATGTTATCATTATAGATCAAACTAAAAGTCAAGACATACTGTCCACAACAACAGATGTACCTCCTAGTAGGACAAATGGCAGAAAAAAAAAAGAGTGTAACATATGTGCGAGTCGCGAGAATTCACCAGAGCCTAAAATAGTGCAGCAAACATTTTCTAGGGGGTTGTGGAACATAAGAAATGATGATCTGTTGAATATACACACCTGACAGCTGTGTCAATTAATGTGGGATGATGTGCTGACCATACGCACCTAACAGCTGTGGCCATTAATGTGGGATGTGCTGACCATACGCACCTGACAGCTGAGGCCATTAATGTGGGATGATGTGCTGACCATACGCACCTGACAGCTGTGTCAATTAATGTGGGATGATGTGCTGACCATACGCACCTGACAGCTGTGGCCATTAATGTGGGATGTGCTGACCATACGCACCTGACAGCTGAGGCCATTAATGTGGGATGATGTGCTGACCATACGCACCTGACAGCTGCGTCCATTAATGTGGGATGATGTACTGACCATACGCACCTGACAGCTGAGGCCATTAATGTGGGATGATGTGCTGACCATACGCACCTGACAGCTGCGTCCATCAATGTGGGATGATGTACTGACCATATGCATCTGACAGCTGAGGCCATTAATGTGGGATGATGTGCTGACCATACGCACCTGACAGCTGCGTCCATCAATGTGGGATGATGGGCTGACCATACGCACCTGACAGCTGCAGCATTAATGAGGGATGATATGCTGACCATACGCATCTTGCAGCTGCGTCAATTAATGTGGGATGATGTGCTGACCATACGCACCTGACAGGTGTGGCCATTAATGAGGGATGATGTGCTGACCATACGCACCTGACAGGTGAGGCCATTAATGTGGGATGATGTGCTGACCATACGCACCTGACAGCTGCGTCCATTAATGTGGGATGATGTACTGACCATACGCATCTGACAGCTGAGGCCATTAATGTGGGATGATGTGCTGACCATACGCACCTGACAGCTGCGTCCATCAATGTGGGATGATGGGCTGACCATACGCATCTGGCAGCTGAGACCATTAATGTGGGATGATGTGCTGACCATACGCACCTGACAGCTGCGTCCATTAATGTGGGATGATGGGCTGACCATACGCACCTGACAGCTGCAGCATTAATGAGGGATGATATGCTGACCATACACACCTGACAGCTGTGGCCATTAATGTGGAATGATGGGCTGACCATACGCACCTGACAGCTGCAGCATTAATGAGGGATGATATGCTGACCATACACACCTGACAGCTGCGTCCATTAATGTGGAATGATGGGCTGACCATACGCACCTGACAGCTGCAGCATTAATGAGGGATGATATGCTGACCATACGCATCTGGCAGCTGCGTCAATTAATGTGAGATGATGTGCTGACCATACGCACCTGACAGCTGCGTCCATTAATGTGGGATGATGGGCTGACCATACGCACCTGACAGCTGCAGCATTAATGAGGGATGATATGCTGACCATACACACCTGACAGCTGTGGCCATTAATGTGAGATGATGGGCTGACCATACGCATCTGACAGGTGTGGCCATTAATGTGGGATGATGGGCTGATCGTACGCACCTTCCAGCTGCGTCCATTATTGTGGAATGATGTGCTGACCATCTGACAGCTGTGACCATTAATGTGGGATGATGTGCTGACCGTGCTCCCATCAGCACTGAAGCCAGTGATCCGCTGCCATTCTTATTGATACTATTGTGTGGTTCATGCTACATTTTAATAGCTTTTTATTGCATTTTGTTTGGGGAAAGTGTGGTGACTTAAAAATGGCAATTCTGACATCTTAATTTTTTTTCTCCCGTTACAGAGTTTACCACACAGGGCAATTAATTTTATATTTTGACAGATCGGACACGATAATACCAAATATGCTTTTTTTTTTACATTTTTTTATTATTGGGAACAGGAGGTGATTTTACATTTTCTTTGTAATATTTTTTAAAAGACTTTTTTTAAAAATTCATGTATACCTTTATATTTTAGTTCCTCCTAAAATCTTGAACTTGATCACGTATTCTATACACTGTAATACCCAGTATCGTGCTACATAGTGAAATTACATCCTCAGATAAAGCCCAAACACAGGCTGAATTTCATCTGAGCACCAAGATGTTGTAACGGGGGCCTTTAGAAGACCACCAATTGCCATGATCACTCAGCTGGCAGGGGATTGATGAGGACTACACAAACCAGCAATTTAAATGCCACTGTCAGAGATTACAATTGGTGTTTTAATGGTTAAACATTAACAAATTTACCTAGCTCTGATCGCAGCTGGCAACTTCCCTGTATGAATCCTGTTTCATAGACCCACACCTGACATGTGATGTACATGTACTGTATGTCAATCATAAAGTTGGGGAGATACAATTTTGGCCACCAATGGAAGGACTTTAGGACCTAACTGTGTACATGTATTTATCGCAATAATAAATCATTATGCAGAAAGTTCCAGAGCTCCCCCTTGGGGTGGCTGATGGTAGCGACAATGTAGCCACAACTCTGGAGGTCTGAATAAAATAAAATAATTTATTTTTATCTATGAGACCCTTCAATGTCTGGGTCCTTTCTTTCAATTTGCAGTAAGCAGAAGAGATTAGCATTCACCAACCTTTATTGTGGCGTGGTGTAACGGGCTCCTCATCTTTCTCAGCGGGTGGCTCCTCTCCTTCTCCCACCTTGCTTGGGAAACTTCCAGATACATAGAGTTTGTTGATGTCCAGGCTCGTCTTGCTGTATGGAGGAGGAGCAGGACAGGCACTTGAATATCCATTGGAAGAGCAGCTCAAGGCGGCCAGGTCCAATGCTTTTCCACCAGTAATTATGGGAATATTAAGAGACAATTTGCGTCTACGACTTGGGGATGATGACTTGGTGATGGAGAGGGGTGGTGGGGATGAGAACTTGCGTGTAGCTCTAGGAGACTTAGGCGGCTCGCCATACAGAAGTTTATTATTCTGATTACTTGCAAACAGTAGCTCTAAAGATCTAAAGATGTGAAAATGCAAACAAAATATGATATAAATAGTGATGCCCTAATCACAATGGAACATGCAAGAAAATGGAAGAAAATTCACAATGGTTTATCTAGAAATAATAAAAAAAATGGTTAATACTGGGAAATTTAGTTGATTCTCGCTGTTCTCTAGTATTTTTTCTGCTTTCCTCCCAAAACAGCACTTCAACAGGTTGTTCAAAGTACTGCAGCTTGTGTACATTCCCTTTAATGGAGCGTGCTTCAATATCAGACACAACCCATGGATAGGTGTGAAGCGGTTTTCGGTAAAAAGGAGCCCAACCTCTTTAAGGCACATATTCCCCAAAAATGTAAAACTTAACATTTGTCAGTCTACACAGTATTTCATTATAGCAGCGGTTTGTGCTTCAGAGCCGTGTTCCTACTGTATTGAGATCCCTAGAAGCCTGATTGGTCGGAGTGGATTAATTTACCATCTCACCTCATATCTACAGTATATCCACAGGCATACAGATACCTAAAACACCTAAGCTGTGACTCCTTCCCATACTTCAGTTTGTGGATTTCTTTGAACTTGGCCTCAATTACAGGTACCCACCTGGCAGGGATGGCGCTGACCGGTTTCCTATAGATAGCTATGAGCTTATCAAGGACAATATCTGCAGTAGTGAAGACCCGGTAAGAGTGCAGAAACGTGTTGAGGAAATCAATACTTAAAAAGCGCAGGTCCGTGAGACGCTCCAGTAAACGCTCAACACTTGCGTAGCGTATCTGAAGAACCTTGCACGAGTTCATGGTTTTACTGAATCGAATGTCGATATCATCACAATACAGGCTGCTGTCTGACCTAAGGGAACATGTTTTCAGAGTGTTACATCAGGAGAAAAGTCTAAATTTATATGATAAAATATGCTAAAAAATTAAAAGGAGATTAAAAATAAAACGTCTCTCAAATTTATATTATAAGGAAAATAAAAACATTCCTTTCTAATTCAGTGATAAAAGCACTGGCCCTTAAAGGGAATCTGTCAGCAGGTTTTTGCTATCTCATCTGAGAGCAGCATAATATAGGCAAAGAGACCCTGAATCCAACGGTGTATCACTTAGTTTACTGAGTGCTGCAGTTCTGATACAATCGGAGATCTTAGATGTAACATGTAGCAGAGCTCAGAGACCTAATCCCACCCCCACCACAGCTTTCTGTGTACATTGTCTATAGACAGTGAGTAGCTAATCAGAGGAGGGGGTGTGGTCAAACTACATCTCACACGCTTCCTGTAGTCAGGGCAGTGATAATATCCTGGTGATTATTGCTTCATTATAAGTAAACAACAGCACACAGACTGATAAGTGACACATCGCTGAATTGAGTGTTTTAACCCCTGTCCTCAGATTGCATAGCAAAATCCTGCTAAAAGATTTCCTTTAAAACAAACAAACAAAACAAGCAGTCTGTAGTTGGCTCTCCACTGTAACTATTTTGACCTCTGTGTGAAACTTCCTGCTTCTGAAAAACTGAGATGGGAGATACCACTTTGAGAGGGAAGACTGCAAATAGAGGTAAATTATGTAATATTAGATTACACCTGCATAGGAGCTACAGGAGAAATGTATGGCTGGCTGCAGATTCTGCCAGTGATCAATGTTGATTATGAGGTTCTGCAGACAGACCAACAGCATCAGTTTGGACAACCCCTTTAATGCATTGAAGTTGCTTAAAGGGGTTGTATCATCGTCTTTATTAAATTAACAAACACCGCTCCTCTGCCTCTCTGCTTTCTGCTTGCTCCTGAAGATTAGAGCAGAGGAGCAGCATGATCACATTGCTGGCCTGAACTGTGCGCCCTCTGATGCCGCAAGTGGCAGCTTTGCCTCTGAAGTATAAGGGGCTCGGAAACTGGCCAGATCTTGACAGCTTCAGGGCAGCACCTGCAAGTTTTAAACCATAGAGCATGCATGTCCATATTTCTTACCTATGAAATTGGCCACCTCTGATAAAATGCAGCAGTGGCCGATAACCTAGGCAATGAGCAGTATACAAAAGAAATACAAATGATTCCTTTCTTCAGAATGGAGATGATTTTAATAAGAGGTAATTTGCAATTTTGCCAGTATATTAAGATGAGACAACCCCTTTAACACACCACTAATAAATATATGCAATGTTACCTGCGTCATTTTTATTCCTACATAGGGCTCGCTCACATTAGTGTATAAAAAATAGCTCTGATGTTCCTGAAAAACTGGACGAGTGGAATCCATATGGCTCAACTTATGTCATGCGAGTGCTATGCGACTGCGATTTTTTCCTTACCTAGCATCCATATGACATCCGTATATGCAATCTGTGTGCAATGCATTTTTAACATCATCTTTTACTACTGTAATTCTCTATGTAATTTAAAGTTAGTTTACAAACCTAATAAAGCAATCTTGCATACAGATATAGATAGAATACCTATAAAGAACAGATAGGCAATAGATGGATATTAGATATATAATAGATAGATAATAAATAGAAAGATGTCATGTAGATATATAATTTCACAAGCCCCCTACATTATTAAACTGTCATGCATTATTGCCTTTCATGTGGCACTAAAGGGTGTTTAGCCAAGTTTGAACCTATTAAATAATTATAAAAAAAAACACATGGGGTCCTCCCTATTTTTGATAACCAGCAAAGGTAAAGCAGACAGCTGTGGGCTTATGTTATCATAAGGGAAGCTCCCTAGTTTTTTGGCCCTTACCAGCTTCAAAATACCAGCCTGCAGCCACATTAGATTTTTGCCTGGCTCTTCCCGATTGACCTGGTGCAGTGGAGAACGGGGTAATGATAGCTGGGGTTGATGACAGCTGTAGTTTGTCATAAATGTTGCCACAAAGCTCTGATGTAGTCCACGTTCCTCGACTCTGGCTCCGGCGACAGTGAATAGTAAAGTTTCTGCTAGTCACAGGCGCCGGGTACTGATGACAATCCTTATCATCATTGCCGGGTCTTGCTGAGCGCAGCGACACCCGGTGGCTCTGATGAGGATTGTAGTCACTATCCAGCACCTGTGAGTAGCGGTCAGATTACTGCTATTCACAGTTGCCGGAGCCAGAGTCGAGGGACGAAGACTACATCGGAGCTTCGTGGCAACATTTTTACAAATAAATTGATGAAAAAGGGATAATGTGGGGGGCTTTATTCAAATAAAGTATTTTTTTCTGTGTGTTTTTATTTTTTATTACCAGGTTAGTAATGGGGGTGTCTGATAGGCACCTATCCATTACTAACCCCAGAGCTTGGTGCCAGCTGTGATTTATGACAAATCACAGCTGTCATCAACTCCCACTACCATTAGCCTGATTGCCACCGCACCAGGGCAATTGAGAAGAGCCGAGCAAAGACCCAGTATTGGCACATCTCATGTGACGCGACAATTTTAAGGTGGCTGCGGGCTGGCATGTTTAGGCTGGGAAGAGCCCAATAACCAGGGACCTTCCCAGCCTAAAGGTACCTTCACATTAAGCGACGCTGCAGCGATAGCGACAACGATGCCGATCGCTGCAGCGTCGCTGTTTGATCGCTGGAGAGCTGTCACACAGACCACTCTCCAGCGACCAACGATGCCGAGGTCCCCGGGTAACCAGGGTAAACATCGGGTTACTAAGCGCAGGGCCGCGCTTAGTAACCCGATCTTTACCCTGGTTACCATCGTAAAATGTAAAAAAAACAAACCGTACATACTTACATTCGCGTCCCCCGGCGTCCGCTTCCTGCACTGACTGAGCGCCGGCCCTAACAGCAGAGCGGTGACGTCACCGCTGTGCTGTACTTTCACTTTCACTTTACGGCACTCAGTCAGTGTGGGAAGCGGACGCCGGGGGACGCGAAGGTGAGTATGTACTGTTTGTTTTTTTTACATTTTACACTGGTAACCAGGGTAAACATCTGGTTACTAAGCGCGGCCCTGCGCTTAGTAACCCGATATTTACCCTGGTTACCAGTGTAAAACATCGCTGGTATCGTTGCTTTTGGTGTCAAACACAACGATACACGCCGGTCTGACGACCAAATAAAGTTCTGAACTTTTGTTCAACGACCAGCGATATCACAGCAGGATCCTGATCGCTGCTGCGTGTCAAACTAAACGATATCGCTATCCAGGACGCTGCAACGTCACGGATCGCTAGCGATATCGTTTAGTGTGAAGGTACCTTAACAATATCAGGTCACAGCTATCTGTTTTACCTTGGACGGTTATCAAACATAAAGGGTACTCCACGTCGTTTACTAAATTATATATTTATTAGGTTAAAACTAGGCTGAACACCCTTTAGTGCCACATGAAAGGCACTAAAGGAAGCAAGTTTAATAATATGTAGGGAGCTTGTGAAATTATATATAATCTCCAGGATATCTATTCTCTCTATGTATTATCTTTATATTTATTCTATCTATTCTGACGGTTCGGGCTGTGAATTTTCTGTACTTGGCTGATGAAATGTCAAGTTTTCTTTATGATGTGTGCGTAAAAATCGGGCGTCATACGCATTGGTCCGTGTGCGGTCCGATTTTTTTCTCGCACCCATTGACTTGCACTGGAGAGTCTAATCCTGATTCTCGCAGACAATCGCAGCATGCTGTGATTTTTTTCCTCAGTCCCGAGCTGAGCAAAAACTCACAGATGAGCGCTGACTCATTGTATAACCTTGGTCAGAGTGCAATGCTATGCGTCTCTCCATATAATACGCCAGTGTGAGCGAGCCCTTATAGTTAAAAGCTTTACAGTAAATTAACTCGAAATAATGTTCTGTAAGTATAGGTTAGTAATTCTTCTATATTCACTCACTTGATCATCTGGGGTACAGAGACCTTGGAATTCTCCTCAAAGGCGTTCATCATCAGTCCATTACAGCGAATGTTATCCACACACTAGAGAGCAGACTCACGGTCAGATGTAGGTAGAGAGCGACTGACACAGAACGGAACATGGAAGGGAATAATGGGGTACAGAAAAGACTGCGGTCATCACAAAGACAAATGGAGAACAACCCAATGCCAGTCTGTCACCAAATATACTCAGCACTGGCGGTTTCTTTCACATAGTACCTACAAACAAGGCATGGGATTTTTTATCTCTATACTATCAAACCAGAAAAGTTTTGAAAAAAAAATGTTCAACTACACAATTAAATAATTCATGGTTAACAAAAGCATATTCACTGTTCAGGACCCTCCACAATCAGCTACAAAGAGAGTCTGTCCTTCTGGAGGACCAACCATGCCTTTATATTTCATGGACAGTTCATTGATTTCAACTGTGCAATGCATCATTTCCCCTGCGGAGGTGCTGCAGGAACAATGAACACTTGCAGCTGGGCTCCGCTACATGTTACAGCCAAGAGAAGCAGCAATACAAAATATAACACCGCCTTCTAACAAAAAGCGATTGCCCCTTTATTCTTGCACTTTCTAATGGTCATGTAATTGAGTTGGAGTTTATAAAAGACACATGCTTCTAGAGAATGCAATACCTTTAGGGCCCGATTTATCAATTTTTTTTACGTTACGTTTCTTTTTTTTGTATTGTGGTATTGAATTTTGTGCCAAATAAGTAAAGCTGCTCTTTATTTTTGCTTTTAACCTTTTTTTGCCGCTTTTAAAGGGCATCGAGTCACTTAAAATAACTCTAGAGTAAACAAGAGTGCATTCGGAAGAGTTTTTCAACTTTTTAAAAAGTTGCAGTTGATGTATCAGCTGAAAATATCTGGAAACTCCAAACCTTGACCCAAATGGCAAGCGTAAAAAAAAAAAAAAAACAACAGGCAAATAACCATAAAATACTTAAAGCACAGATTAAAAGAAGAATAAGCCGTAAATTAATTACAGGCAAAAAAAGCAACAAAAATCCTAGACACAAAAGGAGTAACTGCAATAAAGAATTGGGCCAATGGCCCTAAAACTTTAAAACTTGCCAATGTGACTACATTTGGCCATACACGTTAGATAACTTGGTGAAACGCTCTTCCTGCTGACAGCTCCCTCGTCCAACCTCCATATACACATACACTGGACTCTGCTTGTTAGAAGGAACAGGCAGCTAAAATCCAACTGTCCAATCCTCACCCCCACTTACTGTACAACTGTCCAATCCTCACCCCCACTTACTGTACAACTGTCCAATCCTCACCCCCACTTACTGTACAACTGTCCAATCCTCACCCCCACTTACTGTACAACTGTCCAATCCTCACCCCCACTTACTGTACATCTGACAACTAGGCTGAGGTGGGTTGGATTGTCAGCCAATCTGGGCAGAATCAGTGGGCTCTGCCTATACACTTAGTATATGTATGGGCAGCTGAAGTTTGGGAAGATTTATATGTATTGTATAATGTCAAAACATACCACACCTAGAACCATTCATAGACTGGTCGAGAGAAGAAGAAACACAGAGCCAGGGTCCACAAGACTGGATAAATCGACTAATAGTAATGGGAAGAATAAATGGAAGTGGTGATGATACCATGAAGATATAAAGACATCATGTCACTTATGGTGGCTAGGAGATGACACAGTGATGACAGTGGTGACCTGGCTGATGTCACTGGTCCATGCTGCTTTCTCCTGCCTGGAAGATGCCAGCAGAATGACAACAAATGGTGCAGAATCTTTGGGTTCCACTGAGATCTTAAAGTCCAAGTGATCCCCATCCTGTGTGGGAGGTCTGTCTGCAACAGGAGACAGTGGACAAAATGGTAAGTATGCATGGAGCCTGCATGCAATGCCATAGAGCACAGTAAAAAGATGATTTAGGGGACGGCATCTTTTTGGTTTAATGCTAAGTAAATTAGGTGTCATGGGGATGAATTAGAAAAAATAAAGGTTAACTGGCAATTGGATTTCTGTACTAACTGTCATCGTCATCCTGGTCTTCCAGTAAGGTGCAGTCCATCAGAGAAATCACCCCATTCTAGGAGAGATGCAGAGAAGAATAGTGATCAAAAGACATTTCTGGGGTACAGACACATTCGGTAAATATGTTCTCAACGTGACAACCAGACACAACTCAGATACACAGGGATCCCAACCAGCAACTCCAGCACTGACCAAGCAAACACAACCGGAGAAAATCATAGCGACAGAAATCACACAGGCATTGTGCCACGGAGCTGTGCCAGCTGGCGAGACGCTGACATAACAACTGTAAAGCTTTTAATCGTTTCACTAAAGTAGTGGTGGCATCAGCAAAGTGATTGTTAGGATGTGAAAGGAGCCGTGGGACTGGACGTTCTATGAGCGGAGACCCAGCACTGACTCGGGGACACGGTAATATGTACATTGCTTAACGCAGTCAAAACACGTCCATCATCAGCTCTGACGCTTCTGTCTGAACACATTAATGCAGCCATTGGGACATCAAGCAACGGAAAGATGATGTACCCACCGGCACACCGTGCAATCAATGGGACAACACACAATTATTGGGAGACACCGTAATCAGTGGGACACCATGCAATCACTTCAACACCATGCAGGTTCAGAAGCGAATTCCCTGGATTCTTGGAAATCCATGCAGTCACTTAAGACACTAAGCAATCACTAATTTTCCTTGTAATCACTGGGACATAATGCAATCTCTGGTGCACCGAACAATCATAAATAGATCGTTAATCACCAAAACACCAAGCGATCACTAATTCCATACAATATCCAAAAACCATGCAACTCAAGGCAGCAAGCAATCAATAATATACTATATTATCACCGGCCACTGCTCAATCACTGGGGCACTGCTCAATTGTGCATGAGTGCATTGTGCAATCACCGTAACACTGTGCAATTACCGGGACACTCTGCAATGACGACTGCAATACTGCAATCATCGGGACACTACACAGTCACCAAGACACTGCAATCACCACAATACTGCAATCAACGGGGCACTGCACAATCACCACAGTACTGCACAATCCCAGATGCATTGTGCAATCACTGGAACACTGTGCAATCACAAGGAATACTGCAGAATTACTGCAAAACTGCAATCACAGTAGTGCAGATAGTGTACAATAACCGGGACAGTGCACAATCACCGGGGCACTGCACAATCACCGGGACACTGCACAATCACCGGGACACTGCACAATCACCGGGACACTGCACAATCACCGGGACAGTGCACAATCACCGGGACACTGCACAATCACCGGGACACTGCACAATCAATGGGACACAGCACAATCACCGGGACACTGCACAATCACCGGGACACTGCACAATCAATGGGACACTGCACAATCACCGGGACACTGCACAATCACCGGGACACTGCACAATCACCGGGACATTGTACAATCACTGAGACTCTATGCAGTCAAGGAAACACCATTTATTTCCCAGGTCCCCAAGCAATCCCGCACATGGTAAATAAAGCAAATGTTTCTCATTTCTATGTACTGTAGTATCTTGTTCTAATTGTAAAATGGTGTTGAAAGGTGAATCTATGTTTTAAGCAAACGAAAACCACGTAACTTATAACGCCAAAAGCCAAACATGTGGGGTATAGCTGTGTTGTGTGCTTACCTTCGTGAGGTGCAGCTTCCCCCCCGAGCTCCGTGTACATATTAGAAGATGTTTGGAGAACAGGAAACACTGGCGCTCGCCTTCTTTCCGCAGAGATAAGGATCCAAGCCGCCCTCGTGTCATCCTACCTTTTTCTGACATTGGCACTTGTATCAGGCAACCTACAGTTGTAAGACGACCTATTATTTCCCAATGCCATCTGAAACACTTTGGAAAGTCTGGCCTAACAACTCACATGTTTCTAGTAGAAAAAAAAGTCTCTATAACATTTCTCTTGTGTACCTTTTTCATCTCTATCTGTCCCTTAGTGCATTCAGCTTCACATAGCTGAATGGGTGGCCCTATCCTTACAATTCCCAGCAGCACTTGCTTCTCCTCAGTGCTGCAGAATCCTCCCTCACTCTCCTGCATGCCAATGACTAGCCTCATCACTGAGTTATCATCAACTAATCGAAGTGTGGAATTCACCTCAAGCTCATGCGCACAATCCTGCCTAACAGATTTTATCTTCTGCCATCTATATCAATATAGCTGCAATGTGGTTTTACATCATTATTAGTTGTTTTTTCAATACAGCGCAACTCTCCTCCACATTGCAGACTGAAGTTCAGACTGGCTCTAGAGGTCCCTCACCACTACCAACTTTACTCCAAACTAAGATCTTACTATGAAAAAAGATTTTCATACCTGGTCATGGAAATATCCTATTTAACATCACTGAGCCGTGACATCTCAACGAATCGAAAACCCAATAATCAACATAGCAGTAAGCCATAGGGAACGGCCGGTGACCCATATCTAATACCTTGACGTACAAAGGTCTGACTGGTGTCCAGCAATATTTCACAGCCCTCAACAATCATCCTCTCAATGGCCAAATTCTTCCGGATATTTTCTGTTTCACTGACTTCATCGTGCATTATCCTGGAGAAGAGACGCATACGTATCTGTTGCTTTGATTTTATATGTATGACACATGTCTACAAAGCGGAATTATAGTATTAGGAGACAGGCCGCACCTTGACAGCTCCTCTAGTTTGGACTTGGCGTACTCTAGACTGTTTCGCTCCACATGCTCATGTGGTGTATGAGCCAGCAATTCATGTAATGTGAGGATGTAACGAGGGATCTGCAGAGAAGAAAATAATTAGACAATCAATGCATTTCTATTTAAGCTACGTCTTTAAGCTTTCCACCACTTAAAGGGAAACTTTGATTTAAATGCTGTAATTATTCCTTACAATATGCTTCATCTACTGCTATGAAATGCATATTGGGCATTGTTGTATATATAAATATATTGAAGACCCATTAGTATCCCAACAATGAATGACTAGGCTATCAGTAGGCAATGAGGAACTGTAAAATTATATTTTATTATATAGAAAGTCAGAAAAAAAAATGGACATCAGATATTAAAATTTTACATTGGAAATTGCAAAATAGTGGAGATGGAATAGATGTAATTTTGTTATCTGGCCACCAGATGTCAGTCTCACAATAGCCTTCAACACTGCTCAAAA
The DNA here is from genome assembly GCF_051348905.1 of Ranitomeya variabilis. Lineage (NCBI taxonomy): Eukaryota > Metazoa > Chordata > Amphibia > Anura > Dendrobatidae > Ranitomeya > Ranitomeya variabilis. Next base: position 122,437,187 of record NC_135236.1, on the reverse strand, counting down.
AAATAAAGGGAACACTTATACAACAGAATATAACTCCAAGTAAATCAAACTGTCCACTTAGGAAGCAACACTGATTGACAATCAATTTCACATGCTGTTGTGCAAATGGAATAGAAAACAGATGGAAATTATTGACAATTATCAAGACACCCTCAATAAAGGAGTGGTTCTGCAGGTGGGACCACAGACCACATCTCAGTACCAATGCTTTCTGGCTGATGTTTTGGTCATTTTTGACTGTTCGTGTTAGGTGTCAAGTTCCCGCCTCTGCACAGGGAGAATCTCGAACCACCTCGGCTACAGTCTCCCATTCTTCTCCAGCCGCAGTGGAGCCTGCTCAGCAGAGACGTCGGTCCCAGAATCTGGCTCAGGCTGATACAGGGCAACTGGTTACTACTGTTCTTCCAGTTTCTGCCTTTGTAGCCAGTACTGGTCAGCGGCGAGCAGACGTCTCTGGAACTAAGTCCTGCTTTTCCCCTTCTGAGCATGCCCAGGTTAAGACCTCTCATTGGAGGTCGGGGGTCACATGCTCAGATACTGCAGCAGTTCCCATTAATCCACTAGGAAGGTCCTGAAGTTGCTCAGGTACTGTAGCAGCTCCCATTGGTCCTCTAGGAAGGTCCTGAAGTTGCTGCAGCTGTAAAAGGTTTGCATGGCTGCACGGCCATGCGCTAGTATCAAACCAATGTCTGAGTTCAGCGCCAGTGTGGTCATGTCTGGATGCGGTTAGGGTTTGACTGAAATGAGCCCTTAGAATACCGGCACCTCTGGTGAGGAGTTTGTATGAGTGTACAGTCCAAAAAAAAGAAAACATATATACCCGCACTGCTGTCCTTTGCGATCACCTATCGGCGTGCTACAATACGCTGCACCAGCTCCTATACCTCCTACTCAATGCATGGGCATAAGGGGTGCTCAACCAAAAAGATATTTATAATTCAAAAACAAAAGAAAAAAAGTGGTCAGCACTCACCAAACCCGATGCTGTAAAATGTCTTTATTTGGACATGGACAGGGAGAACATGGTGTCTAAGGATAACAGCTGTTTCGCGCTACATGCGCTTCCACAGATCCCGGGATCTATATAATACTAGCAAATGGAGGATAAACAGCAATCCTTGCGGTACAACCAGCAGCTGGAGGGTAGGTTGGCGGCTCTCGAGCGCACAACCTCAGCTGTACATGTTACCGCGGTTGCTGTTCAGGCTGCTAGCGTGGCTGCAGCAACCTTGTCCACGGCCACCCCTGTTCCGACTTTATCTCGCCTCCCGCTACCAGAAAAATTTTCTGGTGATAGTAAATCTTGTAGGGGTTTCGTGAGCCAGTGCTCTATACATCTCGAGCTCCTGGCAGCACGTTTCCCCACAGAGCGGGCAAAGGTGGGATTTATTGTGTCTCTCCTGTTGGACAGGGCGTTGGAGTGGGCTACGCCGCTGTGGGAGTGTGGCGATCATGTGGTGCAGAGTGCTCCGCTGTTGAGCACTCTGAAACAGGTCTTTTTAGGGCCTCGAGTCACCCATGATACGGCGCTCTAACTGTTGGCATTGACTCATGGCTCGTCCTTGGTCAGCCATTTTGCCGTCCACTTCCGCACCCTAGCATCTGAGCTGGAGTGGTCGGATAAAGCCCTTATCCCTATATTTTGGAGGGGGCTGGCTGACCACGTGAAGGACGCTCTGGCCACAAGGGAGATTCCCGCCACACTGGAGGAGTTAATAGCTGTGTCTACCTGTATTGACCTCCGTTTTCATGAGCGGAGGTTAGAGCGGGCCCAGTGTAGGCAGAGGTGTCGGCTGGCTCCCACCTTCGCCAAACCTTTGGAATCTCCGGTCCTGGTCCCTGAGTCACATGAGGCCATGGAAGTGTCACGAGCGGGATCTAAGTCCCGGACTGCTCATGCACTCAAGGTCTGCCATGTTTGCCAGCAGTCAGGACATCTTGCCACCAGATGTTCACAGCTTTCGAGGAAACGTCAGCATCTAGTGGTAGTAGGTGGAGGTACACTAGACACTGCGACGTTTTCCTCTAAATTGTCCTTTAAGGGGACAAGTACAATAGGCTCATTCACACACTCGGTAGAGCTCTGCGTGGATTTTGGGGCGGAGGGCAATTTTATGTCTTCTGCCTTCGCCCAACATCACGCAATACCCTTGGTAATGCTAGCTCAACCAGTAACTGTACGAGTGGTAAATGGGTCGACACTGCCCTCACAGATTACACACCAGACCATCCCTTTCACTCTGTCCTTGTCGCCATCTCATCAGGAGATTATATCTCTGCTCGTCATTCCTGAGGGAATTGATGAGGTCCTGTTAGGGATTCCTTGGATACGGTATCACTCTCCTCATATCGAGTGGTCCACAGGCAGAATTTTGGGATGGGGTGAATCTTGTGGGGGTAGATGTCAGAGGGAATGCGTTCAGGTTGCTACAACTGAGGTACCCGCAGATCCATCCTCTCTGCCCAAGCAATATTGGCCCTATGCGGACGTGTTCTCCAAAAGGGATGCGGAGACCCTTCCGCCTCACCGCCCCTATGACTGTCCTATTGACCTCTTGCCTGGTGCTGAGCCTCCCCGGGGTCGAGTCTATCCTTTATCTCTCCCGAAGGCAATGTCTCAGTACATTCAGGAAAATCTGGCAAGAGGATTCCTTAGAAAGTCAGTGTCACCTGCAGGGGCTGGGTTCTTCTTCGTGCAGAAGGAGAACGGGGAACTAGGTCCATGCATAGACTATAGGGGTCTTAACTTTAAGAATAAATATCCTCTGACCCTGATATCTGCGCTTTTTGATAGGCTTCGGGGAGCAAGGGGGTTTACTAAACTAGATCTGCGGGGTGCTTACAACCTGATTCGCATCCGTGAAGGGGACGAATGGAAGACGGCTTTTAACACCAGGGATGGGCACTATGAATATCTAGTGATGCCCTTTGGGCTCTGTAATGCCCCAGCCGTTTTCCAAGACTTTGTAAATGATATCTTCCGGGATATGCTCTCCACCTCGGTCGTAGTCTATCTGGATAATATTCTCATCTACTCTCCAGATATTGACTCCCACCGGAGAGATGTTTGCAGAGTCTTCGACCTCTTACGAACTAACTCCCACTACGCCAAGATGGAGAAATGTGTGTTTGAGCAGGAGTCCTTACCTTTCCTGGGCAATATCATCTCTGCCCAGAGATTGGCTATGGATCCTGCCAAACTACAGGCTGTGATGGACTGGCAAGAACCCCATTCTCTTAAAGCGGTGCAGCGCTTTGAGGTTCATTAACTATTATCACCAGTTCATCCCTCATTTCTCAACTTTGGTAGCTCCCTTGGTAGCCCTCACCAAGAAGGGAGCAAATCCCAAATTGTGGTCTGAGGAGGTCTCCAAGGCCTTCACTTCTATTAAATCTCATTTTGCTAGTGCTCCCATCCTACATCGCCCCAATGTAGATAAGCCATTTATAATGGAGGTGGATGCCTCATCCGTTGGTGCTGGAGCAGTCCTCTTCCAAAAGGATGCTCAAGGTCGGGAGCATCCTTGCTTCTTCTTTTCCAAAACCTTCACACCAGCGGAGAGGAATTATTCCATTGGCGACAGGGAGTTGCTAGCAATGAAGTTGGGCTTCTCAGAGTGGAGACATCTCTTGGAGGGGGCTCGCTTTCCCTTCCAAGTCGTCACAGACCACAAGAATCTGGTTTATTTACAGACCGCCCAGCGGCTAAATTCTCGCCAGGCCAGATGGTCCTTGTTCTTCTCTCGGTTCCATTTCACCCTCCATTTTCTTTCCGGGGAGAAGAACATTCGTGCCAACGCTCTCTCTCGCTCCGTTGTATCATCTGAGGAGGAGGAATAGGAGCCTCGGCTTATTGTCCCTTCCGAGAGCCTGAGAACTGTGGCCCCGGTTTCGCTAGAGTCTGTGCCTCCGGGCAAGACTTTTGTACCATCCAGTTTGCGTCCGGAGGTTCTCTCTTGGGCTCACTCGTCTAGGGTGGGTGGACATTTCGGGACCAAAAGGACATCTGAGCTACTGGTGAGGACATATTGGTGGCCGCATATGGCCCGTGACGTTGCAGACTATGTTCAGGCATGTGTCTCCTGCCCCAAGAACAAGTCTCCTCGTCAACAGCCAGCTGGGTTGCTTCACCCCCTGCCGGTGGCAGACAGGCCCTGGGAGATGGTCGGGATGGATTTTGTGGTGGGCTTACCCAAGTCTCGTAGCTTCACCATTATTTGGGCGATCACCGACCATTTTTCCAAAATGGTGCACTTGGTGCCTCTTCCACGGCTACCTTCTGCACGGGCTCTGGCGGTGTTATCATACACATAATTCGCCTACACGATATGCCGGACAAAATTGTCAGTGACCGGGGTCTCCAGTTTGCATCTCGATTCTGGAGAAAGCTTTGTCGTCTACTCAGCATTGAGTTGAATCTCTCCTCAGCATATCATCCCGAGACGAATGGGTTGGTAGAGAGGGCCAACCAGACCCTGGTCACATATCTGCGACATTTTGTTTCTGCCAGGCAGGATGACTGGGCATCCTTGCTACCGTGGGCGGCGTTTGCGCTTAACAACGCTGTAGCCGACTCCACCGGTCAGACTTCTTTCCTCAATTACTGCCAGCATCCGCGGGTCCCTGTGCCTATGCCCGTGTCTTCTGCCGACTCCAGGGTGGCAGACTGGGCTGTGGAGGCACGGGACATTTGGGACCGCACTCAGGATGCCATCCGGGCCTCCAAGGAGAGTATGAGGTCCTCCGCCGATGCACATCGGCGCCCTGCTCCGACCTTTGCTCCTGGCGACTTAGTGTGGCTCTCCGCCCGTAACATCAGGCTGCGAGTTGAATCCACTAAGTTTTCACCTCGCTACTTGGGTCCCTTCAAGGTCCTCGAACAGGTTAACCCTGTGGTCTACCGTCTGGCCCTTCCTCCACGCCTAGGTATCACCGACACCTTTCATGTGTCCCTCCTGAAGCCCGTGTACATGTCCTGGTTTTCCAAGTCATCTGCCGGGACATCAGGTTCGTCTTCGGATGATTACGAGTTGAACGCTATTTTGGGGTGCAAGGTGGTACGTGGCAAAAAAATGTATTTGGTGGACAGGAAGGGTTATGGCCCAGAGGACAGGTCCTGGGAGCCTGCTGAGCACTTTCGAGCTCCGCAGCTCATTGCTGCCTTTGAGCGTAGCGAGGTCCAAGGAGGGGGGGCCTAGGAGGGGGGTAATGTTAGGTGTTGAGTTCCCGCCTATGCACAGGGGGAATCTCGAACCACCTCCGCTGCGGTCACCCATTCTTCTCCAGCCGCAGTGGAGCCTGCTCAGCAGAGACATCGGTCCCAGCATCTGGCTCAGGCTGATACTGGGCGACTGGTTACTACTGTTCTTCCAGGCTCTGCCTTTGTAGCCAGTACTGGTCAGCGGCGAGCAGACGTCTCTGGGACTAAGTCCTGCTTTTCCCCTTCTGAGCATGCCCAGGGTAAGACCTCTCATTGGAAGTTGGGGGTCACATGCTCAGATATTGCAGCAGCTCCCATTGGTCCTCTAGGAAGGTCCTGAAGCTGCTCAGGTACTGTAGCAGCTCCCATTGGTCCTCTAGGAAGGTCCTAAAGTTGCTGTAGCTATAAAAGGTTCGCATGGCTGCACGGCCATGCGCTAGTATCAAACCAATGTCTATGAGCTCAGCGCCAGTGTGGTCATGTCTGGATACGGTTAGGGTTTGACTGAAATAAGCCCCTAGAATACCGGCACCTCCGGTGAGGAGTTTGTATGAGTGTATTCAGGGCCTTGGCTGAAATAAGCCGCTAGAATACCGGCACCTCTGGTGAGGAGTTGTTTATCTGTTTTCTCTGCATGACCACAGTTTGCTCTGGTTGGTAGCTGTGTACCTCTGTGAGGTTAACAGGGCACAGCATCTTGTTCCTAGCGACTCTGAGGAGTTAACAGAGTTCGCTTATACCGCCATATAGCGCCACCATTTGCCAGCAGCAGGTTCCTCTCCTGCACTGTGGACCCCCGGGTTGAGAACGCACCTTATAATACATATATATATACTCGGTGCGTTCCGCCAACCCTAACAGTTGGTTGTGCTTTCACACTCGTGGTAGCATGAGACGGACTCTACAACCCACACAAGTGGCTCAGGTAGTGCAGCTCATCCTGGATGGCACATCAATGAGAGCTGTGGCAAGAAGGTTTGCAGTGTCTGTCAGCGTAGTGTCCAGAGGCTGGAGGCACTACCAGGAGACAGGCCAGTACACCAGGAGACGTGAAGGGGGCCATAGGAGGGCAACAACCCAGCAGCAGGACCACTACCTCTGCCTTTGTGCAAGGAGGAACAGGAGGAGCACTGCCAGAGCCCTGCAAAATGACCTCCAGCAGGCCACAAATGTGCATGTGTCTGCACAAACGGTTAGAAACCGACTCCATGAGGATGGTCTGAGTGCCCGACATCCAGATGGGGGTTGTGCTCACAGCCCAACACCGTGCAGGACGCTTGGCATTTGCCACAGAACACCAGGATTGGCAAATTCACCACTGGCGCCCTGTGATCTTCACAGATGAAAGCAGATTCACACAGCACATGTGACAGACGTGACACAGTCTGGAGACGCCGTGGAGAGCGATATGCTGCCTGCCACATTCTTCAGCATGACCGGTTTGGCAGTGGGTCAGTAATGGTGTGGGGTGGCATTTCTTTGGAAGGCCGCACAGCCCTCCATGTGTTCGCCAGAGGTAGCCTGACTGCCATTAGGTACCGAGATGAGATCCTCAGACCCCTTGTGAGACCATATGCTGGTGCGGTTGGCCCTGGGTTCCTCCTAATGCAGGACAATGCCAGACCTCATGTGGCTGGAGTGTGTCAGCAGTTCCTGCAAGATGAAGGCATTGAAGCTATGGACTGGCCCGCCCGTTCCCAGACCTGAATCCGTTTGAGCACATCTGTGACATCATGTCTCGCACCATCCACCAACGTCACATTGCACCACAGACTGTCCAGGAGTTGGCGGATACTTTAGTCCAGGTCTGGGAGGAGATCCCTCAGGAGACCATCCGCCACCTCATCATGAGCATGCTGAGGCGTTGTAGGGAGATCATACAGGCACGTGGAGGCCACACATAATACTGAGCATCTTTTCCTTGTCATGAGGCATTTCCACTGAAGTTGGATCAGCCTGTAATTTGACTTTCCACTTTAATTTTGAGTATCATTCCAAATCCAGACCTCAATGTGATATTCATTTTGACTTACACTGATAATTGCATAAAAATGCAATTATTAATAGCATGCTTTGCTGATGGAAATATATGTAAGTTGCTGTAAAGCAGCCACATAATATCTACCAGACCTAGGAGATCAATCACTGACATGGAAACTCACATTCAGCCCATACTCCTGCATATACACCCAACAGTCCAGAGACACTGGAAATAACTGCATTTCCAATATTTGTGCACTAAATGAACTGTTAATACATTTGTGATGTAATATTCATAATCCCACATTACATGTCAGGGAATATAATGCTATTTTTTGTGGCTAACGCTAAAACTCCATATGTGCCAGTAAAACTGTCTACCATACAATTGCATGTATTTTGCAATGCCCCCCATAAGTAGTAAATTGTACCCGCCAGCCCCCACTGCACATTAGGCTCCAGTTAGAGTAAGTTCACACGTACCCCCTGTGGTGCCAGACAAAGTGCAGAAGGCGCAAAATTCACATCCAATGACGTGGTTTTGCAGATGAGTTTTTGTAAAGTTGCAGTGCCAAGAAATCATCGAGTAGCAAACAAATCTGAGAGTTTACTGCACAACATATAGAGGGACAGTGGCGTAACTTGAAACTCATGGGCCCCGATGTGAAAGCTCCAACGGGGTCCCCCAAATATTTTAAATCTTTAATAGCAATAGTCTTTTTCTATAGGCCAAAGGGACTTTTAGGGCCCCCCAGGCTCCACAGCCCGGGTGCGATTGCAACCCCTGCACCTGTTGTAGTTACACCCCTGTAGAGGGATTAAATACTTTTGGCAACCAGAGTCATTGAGGCCAGACCTTTTCTCTTGTGCCGGACAGGTCACTCTCCAGACCCACAGCTCTCACAAGCAATGTCGGTGCCATAGCATTACTAACTAAAGAGACGCTGTCATCAGGTTTTTGCTGTTCAATCTGAGCGCAGCAAAAAGTGGGGACAGAAGCCGAGATTTTATTGCTGGGTCACTTACCTGGCTTCTTCCTGTAGATTTGATAATATGTTGTTTTAGGTTCTGCAGCTCTGCTAGTCCTCCCAATGATGAGTTCCTGCTATGTGTTCCTAGTCATGAGCTCCAGATGTCCCTCACCCCCACCATTAATTGTTGGCTTTTTGGCTATGCAAACTGTGGGCAAAAAACGTCAATCTATGGGGCAGACAGCGTTATAGAGGAGTCCATGATTATGGAGGATGACAGAGCAGGAGCTCATCATTGAGAGGAGTAGCAGAGCTGCAGCAGGTAAATTAATGTTTCATCAAAACTACAGCAAGAAGCTTAAAGGGACAATGTCATCTGAATTTGGAGGGAACAATCTTTAGCCATAGGGGCGGGGTTTTCGTGTGTTTGATTCACCCTTTCCTTACCCGCTGGCTGCATGCTGGCTGCAATATGGGATTGAAGTTCATTCTCTGTCCTCCATAGTACACACCTGTGTAAGGCAATCTTGCCTTGTGCAGGCATGTACTACGGAGGACAGAGAATGAACTTCAATCCCATATTGCAGCCAGCATGCAGCCAGCGGGTAAGGAAAGGGTGAATCAAACACCCGAAAACCCCGCCCCTATGGCTAAAGATTGTTCCCTCCAAATTCAGGTGACAGTGTCCCTTTAATAAGTGACCCAGCGCTGAAATCAGGGTTTCCACTCCATTTTACACTTCCTGCAAATTGGGAAACACAGAGTTGGTGACAGATTTTCTAAAACAAAATTGTGTAACAATTCTTTTTTACTGTTAGTGACCTGGAACATGGGGTAGGTGAGAAAGGTTTCCAGAGTCCGCTCCTCACAGTCCGGTTTGGCCTCATATTGTTTCAGAAGTTTATCAAAGTCTCGGTTCTGCTTGCAGTGAGCCAGGATCTGCAGACTGTACTGATGGTTCCGCACAAATTCTTGGTAAATGTTTAGCATCGGCAAAAGAATGTCGAATAGATCCGCTGAAGAAAGATACCAAACAGAGATTAACAGGGGGCTGAAAGTCCAAGAAATGACAGAGCCAGAAGCAGAAACCAAATCTCACCCAACACCAGTGTGGGCCAGCTGGAGATTCTCGCCTTCAGACCCTGATAGAAGATCTGGTGCAAAAACATGATGGTTTCACTGAAAAAGGGGAAAACATTTGGAAAGTCTTTAATAAAAAGAGAAGTCATAAAGCCAGAGAAAACTTCTAGTTCACCATAAAATGATATCCACCTATTGAGAAAGATGCTGCTGACATCGTCGTGAGTGATGGGAGGCTTCTTCGAGCTGGCCGCCATACGTAGCGGGCGCAGGAAGTTATTGACCAGGATATGCAGTTGCTGCACATACTCTGCCTCGGCCTCCAGCATGCTGAACACCACCTGGTTCCTCTTACGCATGCTGTCTGCATGCGGAGATCTTGAGTAATCCTGGATTATGCTCTTCCACTTCCGCCGGCATAGCCATCCTCGTAAGAAACTCTGCACCTGCAGACAGCACACACGGAGGGAATATAAAAGGCTTCCTATGGCATTCCATTGCTGGAACAGAAGTAGAAAAGGCATCATTTACCTTTTTGATTTTCCTGATGTCCGTGTCCTCGGTTGATGCCGAGCTTGGAGTGGCCTGGATCCGCTCATTGTCTTTAAGTAATGATGCAATCTGGAAGAAGCATTTACATGAAAAAGAACGATTACAAATATAAGAGATGGTCTATTATGATTCATTAGGAATTGATGGTTTATTCATTAGATGGGTTAGAGCCACGCTGCATCTGTGCACGCAGCCTACATTATACATTTGGAGCTTATACTGTGATATTCCAAGATGGAAGCCAAAAGTGTGTTCTTTTGGCCTCCTTGTAGCTGGTTTGTGTCTAGCAAAGCACAGACTTTCCCATACAGATAGTACCTGCAAAGAAACATACAGTCAAGGCTGAAATTGCTCACACCTTTGAAATTGTTCCAGAAAATCAAGCATTTCTCCCAGAAAATTACTGTAATTACACGTTTTGTTATACACATTTATTTCCTTGTTGTGTATTTGAACAACACAAAAAAATCTGAGAAAAAAATAACAAATTGGACATCATCATCATTTCACACAAAACCCCCAAAATGGGCAGGATAACATTGTTGGCACCCTTAACTTAATATTTGGTTGTACACCCTTTGGAATAAATAACTGCAACCAATTGCTTCCTATAACCATCAACAAGCTTCTTACACCTCTGAACTGGAATTTTGGACCACTCTTCTTTTGCAAACTGCTCCAGGTCTCTCATATTTTAAGGCATCTTCTCCCAACAGCAATTTTAAGATCTCTCCACAGGTGTTCAATTGGATTTAGATCTGGACTCGTTGCTGGCCACTTCAGAACTCTCCAGCGCTTTACTTCCATCCGTTTCTGGGGGCTTCTTGAAGTATGTTTGGGGTCATAGTTTGCGCTGACCCCGATGCACCCTTGGCCTGCAGGACAATTTGAATTTCTTTGGAACTTGATTGAGGCTGCTTATCCACCATCCAGACTATCCTGTGTGGCAACCTTTCATCAATTTTTGTCTGTTGTCCACATCCAGGGAGATTAGGTGCCATGGGTTGTAAACTTCTTGATTATGTTGCACACTGTGGACAAAGGAACATCAAGATCTCTGGAAATGGACATGTAACCTTGAGATTGTTGATGTTTTTCAATGCTTAATTCTCAGGTCCTCACACAGTTCTCTTCTCTTTTTGTTCTGCACGCTTAGTGTGGCACACACAGACACGCAATGCAAAGATTTCAGTCAACTTCTCTCCTTTTTATCTGGTTTCAGGTGTGATTTTCATATTACAAATAAAAAAAAAACAGAAAAAAATATTAGATAGATTAAATCAATAAAATAACCACCATTAAAACAGGTATACTCCAAAATACAGCTATATACAAAAAAACACAAGGAGTACAAAAATACCCATATAAAATATATTAATATTTTATTATTTATTTGTAAATAATCAAATTCAAAAAATACTATAAAAATTTAAAAAATGGACAATAGTAATTACAGTGAAGAGCAAAGACAAAAGTCTGAAACTAATACAAATGTACACGGACCGGGAACACAGAGCCCATAATACACTCCATGACACAATATTATACTATAGATGTATCCATATAGCAGCACTATCACAATACTAGGAAAATAAGATAGATATACTATGGGTTTAATTAGGATAAAAAAAAAATATTGCTATCACGGCTGTGACACCATAAACACCCAAAATATATATATGAAAAATATAAATCTAGTGCTGAAAAGACGATCTCACCCAAATCAGTCCTTAGAAGTAGTCAGACCAAGCAGCCCGACGCGCGTTTCACGTGGGCTTTCTCACAGCCCCTTGAGAAAGCCCACGCGAAACGTGCGTTTGGGTGAGATCGTCTCTTCACTGTAATTACTATTGTCCATTTTTTCAATTTTTATAGTATATTTTGAATTTGATTATTTACAAATAAATAAAAAAATATTACTATATTTTATCTGGGTGATTTTCATATTGCCCACACCTGTTACTTGCCACAGGTGAGTTTGAATGAGCATCATGTGCTTGAAACAAAGTTGTTTACCCACAATGTTGGAAACAATTTTGGAAAGGAATAGAAGAGCAGGTGTGTCCAGCGAATGGTGAGGGTAAAAAATAACTTTTAATGAAAATATAATTAAAAATCATCCATAAATATGGTATCCAGCACTAAGTACACATAGGCTCAGAGCTTAGCAACGATCTTCGCGTTTCGACCTGGTGGTCTTAGTCATGATCATGTGTGTAATTAGTGCTGGATACCATACTTATGGATGATTTTTCATTATATGTTCATTAAAAGTTATTTTTTACCCTCACCATTCGCTGGACACACCTGCTCTTCTATTGGATTCATTGTGGTTGCTTCACCCTGGTCCGTGCGAGGTGCTTGGTGATTATACAGGAGGTCAAGATACAAAGACATGGTGAGCTGACTTTAGTTTTGTACTTTTGGTAATTTTGGAAAGGAGCCAACAATTTTGTCCGGGCCATTTAAGGGGTTTTGTGTGAAAGTATTTCCAATTTGCCTTTTTTCTCTTTTTTTGTGTTGTTCCAATACACACAAATGAAATAAACATGTGTATAACAAAAGGTGTAATTGCAATAATTTTCTTAGAGAAATAATACATTTTTTCGAACAATTTCAAGGGTGCCAACACTTTTGGCCATGACTGTATGTACCTGGTACCTGTAGTGGATGGAGGATTCAACATCCATCTTGACTGTGGCTACAGTCGGGCGCAAACGTGCTGAAAGTAACCCAATAGTGGGCACAGATGCCATCTGGACCTAGTCTGAAATTCTTTACAAATACTATTTAAAGGAGAACTGTCACCAGGTTTTCCCAATACAAAACAGAACTACCACTTTTAATTCCTCTTTTACCGCAGTCCAGCAATCTGTATATAAGTCCCTGACTGCGCATTACAGGACTTTGCTTTGCCCTCAGCCGGACAGGAGTAGCGAGATTGGCTGCACTGTGTGAATGACGTAGGACCCACATCACTCAAGACGGGAGGGCCGCGATTACAGAAATAGAAGAGGCAACAAGCAAGACCATCCACTTCCACCAGTCTGGTCCGCACCGTATGCTGCAATTATTAAAGGTATTTTTTTGGTATTTGTAGAGGGTTTTGTGGGTGAACAAGGGCCGGTATAGGTAATGGCTTTAGGTACCGTATTTTTCGGACTATTAGACGCACTTTTTTCCTCCAAAAATGTGGAGGAAAATTGGAGGGTGCGTCTTATAGTCCGGATGCATGGGCTCTGGCTGTGATGGGGAAGTAGGGGAGCGGTATCAGAGAAGCAGCGGGTCACAGAGGCAGGAGCCGGCGGCTCCGACTAACTCCTCTGCCCACTGCTAAAGAGAAATGAATATGCACTGCATTCCTTGCCCATGGGCGTGGAGGGCAATGCATATTTATTTTTCTGGCATCCCTGGTATAATTGGCCCTATCCTGTTCCTGGAATGTTGGTCCCATCCTTTTTCTTTTATAATTGGCCCCATCACGTTCCTAGTATCCATGGCCCCATCAGGAAAGATTAAAAAAACAAACATTACACTCACCTACATGGCGCTCCCTCGCAGCACCCTGCTCCAGTGCCAGCAGCTGCTTAATGCTTGTAAGCAGCGCATGGCAGGGACGTCATGTGCTGCTCACAAGCAGAGCACAGCTGCCAGAATACTCACCGGGACCATTCATCGCAGAGAGAGGTGAGTATCCATTCCTCTTCAGTAGCGCGCAGTGTCAGCCGGAGCCTTCCTGCTGCTGCCGGCTGCCACGTGAGCCGACACTTAAGAGAAATGAATATTCTGAATATTCATTTCTCTTAAGTATCGGCACACGTGACCACCGGCAGCAGCAGGAAGCAGGCGGCTGACAGTGCACGCTACTAAAGAGGAATGGATACTCACCGCTCTCTGCGATGAATGGTCCCGGTGAGTATTCCGGAGCAGGATGCTGCAAGGGAGCGCCATGTAGATGAGTGTAATGTTTGTTTTTTTAATCTTTCCTGATGGGACCAATCAAACCAGGAACAGGATGGGGCCAATCATACCAGGAACGGGATGGGGAAAATTATAAAAGAAAAGGGATGGGGCCAATTGTACCAGGAATGGGATGGGGCCAATGATAAAAGAAAAAGGATGGGGCCAATCATACCAGGACCGGGATGGAGACAATTATACCAGAACTAGATGGTGGCCCGATTCTAACACATCGGGTATTCTAGAATATGCATGCCCACGTAGTATATTGCACAGCCCACGTAGTATATAGCACAGGCCACGGAGTATAGTGCAGAGCCCACACAGTATGTAGCACAGCCCACAGAGTATATTGCCGAGCCACGTAGTATATAGCACAGGCCACGGAGTATATTGCACAGTCCAAGTAGTATATAGCACAGCCCACGGAGTATATTGCACAGCCACGTAGTATATACTCACCTTCCATCCGCAGCTGTCACCGCCGCATGTGCTGCACTGTTTCCTGCTGTCACGGCCGTCATCAATGACCGCGGCCTTCATCACTGACCGCAGCCGCTACTTTAGTCCCCGGCTTTTGGCCGTGGTAGGCCCAACAGCGCCCATGGTCCCGGCCGGCTCCGCCTTCCTCACGGCGACTCCGCCACCTTTGCAGCGCTTCTGGCCGGGCCTTTACGGAGTGGGCGAGGACTCGCTCTGCATACTTCCTGGCCTCCCCTGCCCTTTTGTCTCCGCTCACTGGCTGGCCGCGACCGCTAATTTTGTTCCCCACTTTTGGCCGCGGTAGGCCCAACAGCGCCCATGGTCCCGGCCGGCCCTGCCCTCCTCATGGCGACTCCACCCCCTTTGCGGCGCTTCTGGCCGGGCCTGTACGGAGTGGGCGGGGACTCGCTCTGCATACTTCCTGGCCTCCCCTGCCCTTTTGTTTACGCCCACTGGCTGGCCACGACCAATGAATACCCGGGACAGCTAGAAAGACAGACAGAAGGACGGAAGTGACCCTTAGACAATTATATAGTAGATAGGGATGGGACCAATCAAACAAGGACTGTGATGGGGCCAATCATACCAGGACCGAGATGGTGCCAATCATACCAGAATAAGGATGGGGCCATGCATACCAGGATAGGGGATATTACAGTACAGAATTGACCATTTTTTGCTTCAATTTTTATTTCCTAATTTCCTCCTCTAAAACCTAGGTGCGTCTTATGGTCCGATACGTCTTATAGTCCGAAAAATACGGTAATATTGGTAAACCTGGTGACAGGATACCTTCAATACTATATTTCCCTGATGAGGATTTGGTGAGTTTTTGATGTTGCAGCATTTCCGCACTTATTAGGTAACTTCGGTTACTTTTTTTTCACTGTGTTTTTAGGCTGTGTGCACACATTGCGGTTTTTTCGCTATAAAAACGCATATGGATCCCATCAATTATAATGCATTCTGCAATTTTTGTGAACATGATGCATTTTTTTCCGCAAAAAAACGCATCGCGGTAAAAAATGCATCATGTTCACAAATTTTGCGGATTTTTTGCCTTTTTCTCGCTATTTAATGCATTGGGAAGCTCCGGGAAAAAACGCGCAAAAAACGTGAAAAAAACACATGCAGATTTCTTGCAGAAAATGTCCAGTTTTCCTCAGGAATTTTCTGCAAGAAATCGTGACGTGTGCACATACCCTTAATGTGTTTTTTATTGCATTTTTGACACTGTGGATTTTGTCTCTTTAGTATGTCATGACAGCTCGATTTTACTAGAAACTTGCATATAATTTTAACACTTTTTTAACTCTGTATGGTGCAATCACTCTTCTTTCTGAAGGAAATGTGACATTATATTGACAACCCAGTGTTTTAGGATTCGTGTAATAAATGTTGCTGACAGTAGCCTACAGTGTGGGGCAACCAGTTACTAAAAAGAGGAGAGGTAATGCACAGTTTTAAATGAATTCATCTATTTGCAGGAGGAATAACAGAGGAATGACAATATGCACAGTTCTAAAACAAAGTTGCTCTAGAAATGCAAATATTTCCTATACCAAGCATGTAAGAAAGTTGATCATATTTAAAAGCAAAAAGCATTATATCATTTTAATTCCAATTTTATCCTTTCTAAAACACAAACCCAGTAGGCTCTTAGGTAATCTAAACTATAAGACCCACAGGTTTCTCTACTGCAGATCAAGCAGTTCTCTGAATGCTGAGCCCTGTATAACCTCGCCCACATCACTGATTGGCAGCTATCTGTGTACACTGTGCATAGGCATAAAGCTGTTAATCAGGAATGGGGTCAGAGTTATACAGAGCAGCAAGACTAGATGGCCACTGCTGGCATTTCGTATAAGCCCAGTGCCTTAGGGTATGTGTCCACGTTCAGGATTGCATCAGGATTTGGTCAGGATTTTATGCAGGTAAAATCCTGACCAAATCTGCACCTGAGGTCACTGGCAGGTCACCTGCGTTGTCCTTGCGTTTTTTCTGCCATGGAAGGACATGCTGCGTTTCATGAAATCCCCTCCACTATGCTGTAACATCTGGACGCTGCGTTTTTGACGCAGCGTTTCCTGAACGTGGAAACATACTCTTACACGAAATACCAGCTCATCTCCAATGTATTTCTACTACCACTTGAACCTACAAATTTGAGAAAGACCCGGGCTCGGGTCGAAACGTTAAAGGAATAAAAAATATATTTTTTTGTCATTTATCACTGTGGTGAACTTTTTGTGCATGATAATAAACTTGTATTTGGAAGGAACCCTCAAGAGTGCGGCTGTATACTATAGGCTCTAGGACCTGTAAATCCTCACAGCGTTCGCACTGCACACTGTGAGGATTCTCCTCAGTTCAATGCTTACTGTAAACTGATACAGTTAACTCCCCCTAGTGGTGGCAGAGCTCAGATACACAATGTACAACGTGATAAATCAGCAAAGAATGCCAGACCATAAAATGGAAAGACTTTTAACACATGGACATTAACTCGGGCATACTAAATCTGGCTGATCTTTTATTTCGGCATATTCTGAGTCACAGGATTATGTGAATACAATGCCTTTGCGAAAGTATTCGGCCCCCTGGAACTTTTCAACCTTTTCCCACGTATCATGCTTCAAACATAAAGATACCAAATGTAAATTTTTGGTGAAGAATCAACAACAAGTGGAACACAATTGTGAAGTTGAACGAAATTTATTGGTTATTTTAAATTTTTATGGAAATTCAAAAACTGATAAGTGGGGCGTGCAATATTATTTGGCCCCTTTAACTTAATACTTTGTTGCGCCACCTTTTGCTGCGATTACAGCTGCAAGTCGCTTGGGGTCTGTCTCTATCAGTTTTGTACATCGAGAGACTGAAATTCTTGCCCATTCTTCCTTGGCAAACAGCTCGAGCTCAGTGAGGTTTGATGGAGATCGTTTGTGAACAGCAGTTTTCAGCTCTTTCCACAGATTCTCGATTGGGTTGAGGTCTGGACTTTGACTTGGCTATTCTAACACCTGGATACGTTTATTTGTGAACCATTCCATTGTAGATTTTGCTTTATGTTTGGGATCATTGTCTTGTTGGAAGACAAATCTCCATCCCTGTCTCATGTCTTTTGCAGACTTCAACAGGTTTTCTTCAAGAATGGTCCTGTATTTGGCTCCATCCATCCTCCCATCAAATTTAACCATCTTCCCTGTCCCTGCTGAAGAAAAGCAGGCCCAAACCATGATGCTGCCACCAGCATGTTTGACAGTGAGGATGGTGTGTTCAGGGTGATGAGCTGTGTTGCCTTTACGCCAAACATATCGTTTGGCATTGTTGCCAAAAAGTTTGATTTTGGTTTCATCTGACCAGAGCAGCTTCTTCCACATGTTTGGTGTGTCTCCCAGGTGGCTTGTTGCAAACTTTAGACAACACTTTTTATGGATATCTTTGAGAAATGGCTTTCTTCTTGCCACTCTACCATAAAGGCCAGATTTGTGCAGTGTGCGACTGATTAATGTCCTATGGACAGACTGTCCCACCTCAGCTGTAGATCTCTGCAGTTCATCCAGAGTCATCATGGGCCTCTTGGCTGCATCTCTGATCAGTCTTCTCCTTGTTTGAGATGAAAGTTTAGAGGGACGGCCGGGTCTTGGTAGATTTGCAGTGGTATGATACTCCTTCTATTTCAATATGATCGCTTGCACAGTGCTTCTTGGGATGTTTAAAGTTTTGGAAATCATTTTGTATCCAAATCCAGCTTTAAACTTCTCCACAACAGTATCACGGACCTGCCTGTTGTGTTCCTTGGTCTTCATGATGCTCTCTGTGCTTCAAACAGAGGCCTGAGACTATCACAGAGCAGGTGCATTTATACGGAGACTTGATTACACACAGGTGGATTATATTTATCATCATTAGGCATTTAGGACAACATTGGATCATTCAGAGATCCACAATGAACTTCTGGAGTGAGTTTGCTGCACTGAAAGTAAAGGGGCCGAATAATATTGCACGCCCCACTTTTCAGTTTTTGAATTTCCATAAAAATTTTAAATAACCAATAAATTTCGTTCAACTTCACAACTGTGTTCCACTTGTTGATTCTTCACCAAAAATGTACCTTTGGTATCTTTATGTTTGAAGCATGATATGTGGGAAAAGGTTGAAAAGTTCCGGGGAGCCGAATACTTTCGCAAGGCACTGTATATGTATTCTTTATGCTGCAACACAAAAGTTTTCATTGGCTATTTAAATAATACTAATTGATCAATGATTGCATGGATTTCTGATTTTCTTAAATTGATATGTACAGCACTGATCACAGATCTGCATTTTCATTGGATTTTTTTTCCTTTGTTAGTACTGCATTTAGGCTAAGTTCACACGAGCGTCTATCGGGTCCGTGTGATGTCCATCTACATAAATAATCACACGCGGACAGCATATACACTACATATGAGATCTTTAGCACATGGACCTCAGGTCCACATGGAATAAAATTGCAGCAGTCTGTCCATTTGTTACGGACCAGACTAGAACATATAAATAGTAGATAGCGCCTGCACCCAGCTCACGGACCCAGTTATGTCCAGTTAGGGCAGCACGGTGGCGCAGTGGTTAACACTGCAGCCTTGCAGCGCTGAAGTCCTGGGTTCAAATCCCACCAAGGACAACATCTGCAAAGAGTTTGTATGTTCTCTCTGTGCTTGCGTGGGTTTCCTCCGGGTACTCCGGTTTCCTCCCACATTCCGAAGACATACTGATAGGGAATTTAGATTGTGAGCCCCATTGGGGACAGCGATGATAATGTGTGCAAAACTGTAAAGCGCTGCGGAATATGTTAGCGCTATATAAAAATAAAGATTATTATTATGTCCAGATTTTGCTTGTCCGCATTAGTTTCGCACTCATCTGAACTTAGTCTTGGGGGTTTGATTCAGGATTTGGTTGATTAAAACCCATTGCGTACTGCTCCAGTATCTCACAGGTTAATGATAGCAATTGTTTATGAAAAGCACAAAATCTCGACATAAATATTCACATTTTTTGCTTGTAATATCAAATAATTCTCATTAACACATCAAAGTGTCAGCAGCTGTGACACCGACATCACATCCCAATGACACCATGTCCTCCTCCTATTTATCTCAACACAAAGGGAGCACTACATGAAAAGTACACAGCGCTCAGCGCACTAACACTGCACACAATAGAGCATTACAGGGAATGTGTCATCAGGAAATGACCTGTTTTAAACAATATATTTTTTTTTACATTGTTTTTTTTCTCATATCACAATCTGTTCAAATTATAAAAAGGAATC
The DNA here is from genome assembly GCF_051348905.1 of Ranitomeya variabilis. NCBI lineage: Eukaryota > Metazoa > Chordata > Amphibia > Anura > Dendrobatidae > Ranitomeya > Ranitomeya variabilis. The sequence goes on along the minus strand of NC_135236.1, from coordinate 122,417,641 downwards.
TTGCAATTTTCATGACGGACAATGGGGATTTTTTTGGGACAAACTTTCTGATGTTTTTCAGGAAATCCACATGCACATTCACCACAATAAACAGATTCCAGACCCATCTTTGGAATTGAAGCATCTAGTGAGCATGTGCAAAGGTCACTGTGAAGGTTAGGGCGCAAGGGCAGCTGTGAAATCGCCTATTGTGATTGGTGGATCCTTTATGTAAAGAAATATTAATTATCATTGTAATCCTGACTCTGATGATAATGAGCCTGCTGAAAATTCTCCCTGAAAAGACAGGATATAAGAGCCAAAAAGTCCCAGAGACCAATGAGAAAACTGCAAGATAACTAAATTTGTTACGCAAAAAAGATCATGATGTAAAAATATGACCAATAGTTTTACAAAATACATGTAACACAAAAATCTGATTTAAACAATAGGACATCAATTCCCTATAACCACACACTGACTGGGCACAGAACTACTGGGCAAACTGCACATGCCCAGGATCTGTAAGCATAGAAGTCAGCAGCATTGAGACGGAGGAACCTGGGAATGAAAGTGAATTGCGCCATAAACATAGGCTGGTTTCACATATCCGACCTCCGCAGCCTAAATATGGACCGCGATGTCTAGAGCGGCTGCAGATCTCCTGATTCTAATTCAATCACTCCTTATGTGCTTACGAGGATGTTGAGTTTGGGTCAGGAGACCCAGGGCCAGTTAAGACATCACTGTCTTTTCTTGGACTGCGATAGTTGGATGTGTTAAATCAGCCTTAGTTGCAGCAGAACATTAAAGTGTTCACCTAAGAGCATACAGCAGGTGAAATACGTATTTAACACATCACCGATTTTCTAAGTAAATATATTTCTAAAGATGCTATTAACATGAAATTCTCATCAGGAGCCGGTAACAACCCATCCAAGCCACACAGGCAAATAAATCAAACCACAGATGTCTGTAAATTAAGTTATCTCTAAGAAAGAGAAATGACACAGGGAACAAGTATTGTACACGCTGAAAAACAGCCCCACACCATGATGATCCTACCTCCGAACTTCACAGTTGGTGGCATGGAGTTATTGAG